>NC_045772.1:57994889-59211002 GCF_008692025.1 Phocoena sinus | reverse complement strand
GGGAAGAGAATGAGAAATCCATTTTATAAAAACTCAAGATTTAAGTCAAGCGACCAGTGAATCCCAGCTCCTGCTGACCACCAAGCTGGACACCTATTTTTTTCGGGTCTGAACTGGATGGAAAATTCCGAAGTGGAAATGCCCGGGAAGCTTCTGTCTTATTATAAGGGTTTCAAGCCCCTTCCCATCACAGCCGCACCGCTGCGCGAGGACCTATCTGTGTAGAATGGCGTCGGGAAAACGAGGGGACGTCCCAGGAGAGGTGGAAATGCTGCGGCTCCCACACAAGACACTGGGTGGGGACGCGTGCGCACCTAAAGCGCGCGCCCCGCCCCCTGCCTTTAAACCGGGTGACGGGAAAGGGAACTCCGCGCCTCCCAGAAGAGCCCCCGCGGCTTCGAAGGGACGCAGTCCGCTTAGAGCCCTCTTGCCCAGACACTCACCCGCTCCCCGCCGGTCCTCAGGGTCCCCGCGGAGCCAGCAGCTGCCGCCGCATTTCCCGCCACCCGGCTGGGCCGAACCACACCCCGCCTACGTGGGGAGCTGGGCGGGGAGAGCGGGGCTGGTCCATGTGACCCCGAGCGGGCGGGGGAGTTGGTGATGAAGTAAGGAAAAGGGAAGCGAGTACAAGTATTCTTTTATCTGAGTCGATCCCTTATATTGAGTCCCAAATCACAGCACAATGGATTTCCTGCTGACTTAAGATAATTGGGATCTAAGTCCGATTAGAGGTGAATTTACAAACATTCTTCCCCTGCACCTAGTCAAGTGGATTATTCCAAAGTCTTAACAAGGTTAGTTAGAAAAGTTAGGCTTTATTTGTGAGGAAATGGAGAGCTCAGCTACGTGGAAGAGTGGTCTTTTGCGGGGCTGGGGTGTCTGTCTCACTATAGGTATAGGTTTAAAGCTTGCGCAATACGCAGGAGGCTCCTAAAAGGAAGAGGTCAACACAAGTATTCATCGTCAGGTCAGGGTCTCCTCTGGCTTCTGTTGAGATGAGTGTATTTTCCCAACAACAAAAGAAAATAGGGATCAAACAAATAATATCTTGTGAATAATTAAAATTTGAATGGAAGGAATCAATTTCTGGGACATGTAAAGGGTTAGATTTGCTGAAGATGAAAGGACAGATAGATGAGAGAAAAATGAAAAGACACACACAAAAATGGAAAATAAGACTATAGAACTAGTGATAAAAACAGAAGGATGCCATTTGAAGAGTGTTTTGGGCTGCTCTAAATTAAAACTGAGGGTCAAATCCTTTTCCTCCTACGTCCCCCACTCCTACCTCTGCATTTGCTCCAGGCATCAGGTTTCCTGTTTTGGCGTTAGGGAGCTCTTCTGGGCTTAAGTACCACCTGCTTGGAGGCCACATTGCGGGTGTGTCAGGCAGAAGAGTTAAGCTACTTAATTTTTCTAGATTCTAGGCTCACCCACCTTTTGCTTAGGTTGGGAGCTCAGTGGCCCAGGGCCTCCACACAGATCCATCATGCCAGAATGCACGCAAAACCCAGCCAGTGGATGTAGATAGGTTGATGTGGATTTAAACCCCAGTGTTCACTTTTCTCAGAGCTACTTCCCCACCCAAGTCCCTGGGGCAAGCATTTCTGAGATAAGTAGGCTACACCCTCGGGTTAACTACTCCAAAACTTTTTGGCATCCTGATCTGGGGCTGATACCTCCATTTCGTCCACCATGCCCAGCTGCTTCTACCAACTCTTGGAATGCCTCATCTCCTCCACTTCTCTCCATCTGCCTCCTCTGAGGAGTAACTAACTGCTTCCCTGCTCCCTCAGAAACCTAGAGCCATACACTTGACCGGCAGCAGGGTAAAGGCCAGAAACTTAAGGTCTTGGTTCCCTGTACTTACCACACTGGGTTGGGAGAGGAAGGTATAGGGTGACACCTCTTTTCCCTTCTCTACCTCTCGTGCCATGCCCCAAAACTCAGACACGGTCACATTCACTCACAGTCATACGCACAATCATGCACACACAGCGGCGAAGAGAGGTGGGATGGGGAGGAAGGGAAGTTTGCACCAAACAGCTCATGAATGCAACTTGAAAGATTTCACACGGCAAAAGGCAAAAAAATAAAACACACACATAAATTTAAAAATAAAGAAGTACATGCCCCTCCCCACAGTCTCTTTCTTTATCCAGGGACTGGCTCAGCCCCTCCATGTAAACCCAGAAGCTTCCTATTCCCTCTATTCAGCTGGAGCTTTTACAGGGCCTGGGTCTTCAGTTCAACAGGTTCCCCTGTGCCCTCTGGTTGTCCATTGGAGTCACTGGGCCTGGCACCCTTGAGAATAGACAGTCTCTCAGAAACACTCTTGAGCCGGGGGAAGAGGAGAAAGTCATAAAGGAGACTGCCCAGGCCTGCTCCAATGATTGGGCCCACCCAGTACACCTGCAGGAAGAGGAAAGGAATAATCAGGTTTGGGGAGGGGACCAAGAGCAAGGCTGCTCTGTTTCCAACCCCATTGTTGTAAAACACACATCCTGCACTTGGCAATTACAGCTGGGCACTATTTAAGTAGAAATCAGTGTTTGTTTATTTTAAAACTTTAGACTCCTGCACTGCCTGCACCACAGAACTTACCATTTCTTTTCCGACTCATTAAATTATACCTTTATCCCACACATTCTTAGCACATGTATATTCTATTTTTTGCTATAAGTTTGTACTAGTTTCCATATTGCTTTGAAAATTTCTTTTTAATTGTGGTAAAATACACATAACATGAAATTTACCATCTTAACCATTTCTAACTGTACAGTTCAGTAGTGTTAAGTATATATGTGTTCTTGTGCAGCCCATCTCCAGAACTTTTTCATCTTGCAAAACTGAAATTCTATACCTATTAAACAACTCCCCATTTCCCCCTCTCCCCAGCCCCTGTTACCTACCATTTTGCTTTGTTTCAATAAATTTGACTACTCTAAATACCTTGTATAGGTAGAATTATATAATATGTGTCTTTTTCTTTTCTTTTTTCTTTTTTTTGGTTGCTTCTGGGTCTTTTGCTGCCTGTGGGCTTTCTCTAGTTGCAGAACTTGTGGGACCTCTCTAGTTGCAGAGAGCGGGGGCTATTCTTCATTGCGGTGTGTGGGCTTCTCATCGTGGTGGCTTCTCTTGTTGTGGAGTATGGGCTCTCGGCGCATGGGCTTCAGTAGTTGTGGCTCGTAGGCTCTAGAGCGCAGGCTCAGCAGTTGTGGCGTATGGCTTAGTTGCTCCGCGGCATGTGGGATCTTCCCGGACCAGGGCTCGAATCCGTGTTCCCTGCATTGGCAGGCAGATTCTTAACCACTGCGCCACCAGGGAAGTCCCCAATATGTGTGTCTTTTTCCGATTGGATTATTTCACTGAGCATAATGTCCTGAAGGTTCCTCCATGTTGTATATAGCTTGTATAGAATTTGCTTCTTTTTGAAGGCTGAATACTATTTTATTGTATGTATATACTACATTTTGTTTATCCATTCATCTGTGAGGGACACGTGGATTGCTTCCACATTTTGGCTCCTGTAAATAATGCTGCCATGAAAATGGGTGTACAACTCTGAAAAATTTTTTGAATTATTTTCATACGTTTAGCTGGTATATGGCCAAACAACACAAAAATAGCCAATTTTTATTGAGGACTTATTCCATATCAGATTCTGTGCTAAATATTTCACACATATAATTTTCACATTTATTTCTCATAACATCCCATTTTGTAGTTAAGGAAACTGAGATGCAGAATGATTGAGTTATTTGTCATGGTCACACATGAAGCTAATAAAGTGCTAGAACTGGGATGAAGCCCAGGCCCATTTGTGCTCATACATATCCTGGTCTCTGAGAGTAGAAGCTTCTGTCTGCCTGATCAGTATTCTGTCCTCTTAGCTCCTAGTTTGGAATCCAGTGAATACTTAGTAAAAATCCCTAACTAACTAGTGAAGGAACAATATGAACAAGAGCCTATCTTTCTAGCAAAATAATGAATCCTGCTCACACAGGCATGCAAACTCTGTGCAGCCCCCTTAGCTGAGTGTTGGTAGAGCAGTCAACACATCCAGATGGAAAGCAGGAACCAAACCTGGGAACCTGCAGTCCACACCCATGCAGGAGGGCCTCAGGATCTTGCCCTTCTCCTCTCACTCACCCAGTGGTTGGTGAAGTTTCTGGTAAGAATGGCAGGAGCAAAGGAGCGGGCAGGGTTCATGCCTGCACCAGTATAATACATCTGCAAAAGACACAGTTGTAACTGAGACACTTCCCGCCCACTCCACCCCGGCTTCTCTCCCACCACCCACCTGCCCACCAAGGGTTGGCAACTTGCCTCCAGCCAGCAGCAAGTAGGGGAGAACAACCTGCATGGAAGTCCCACAGTGGGGTGAAGTCACTAATGCCCCATCTGGGGACAGACTATGGATCCCCCAGCAAAACCCACATCTACCCATGATGCATGCCTTTCCACCTTGGGGTCAAGAAGGACTAGATAAAGCCATCACAAGAGAGGAGAATAGGGACTTCCCTGGCAGTCCAGTGGTTAAGACTCCACGCTCTCAATGCAGGGGCATGGGTTTGATCCTTGGTGTGGGCAGGAAGAATGCTTAAAAGTCAACAAAGGCTTGGGGGACCGGGAATCCTTAAACAAGAAGTTGCTCCCCTCTCCTGCTTACCCCAAAGAGGTGCCCCAGGGTGAGGGAGAAGCCAACGGCCAGGGCCACGGAGCCCAGGCGGCCATTCCGCCTCTCGTCGTATGTGGCAAAGATGCAGAGCACGAACTGGAGCGTCAGGAAGATCTCCACTATGGTGGCCTGGCCCACACTCACCCCAGGGTGCAACTAGGCAAAGGAAGAAGAAGGGGGGCAGTGCATTAGGGCTGCCACAGCCTTACCTACTCAAGGCTTCCCCGGCAGGAACCCCCTTACGGCATCCATTCCGTAGAGAGGAAGGATAATACAACCTCTTTCATAGTAATTGTATTTGCTCCTTAATTTCTCCTAATAATACTCCTTCATAGTAGAAATAAATGCACCCACTAATATGGATGAGGAAACTGAGGCCCCATAAGGTAAAATAAGTTTCTTCAAGAACCTGCAGGAGTTGGAAGAAAAGCTGGGACCTGAACTCAGGTCCAGGGCTCTATGACTTCCTTATCCCTCCACAGCACCTGTGATCCTCCCCACCCTGAACACACACACACACACACACACACACACACACACACACACACACACTCTGTCCCAGACCCCTGGGGAACTGATCTACCTGCACTTCAGGAAGGAAGTCAGGGCACCAGGTTCCCCCAGCCCCACTCAGCCAACCATTACCGTGTTAAGTGCTAGGTTTCCTCGGACGGCAGTCGGGGTAACACTGTACAGCACGGCAGCCCCAGCCACGGCTCCCAGGAGTTGGGCTGCCATGTAGCAGAAGGCACGGAGCAGGGACATCTGGGAGCCCACAAGGAAGGCGAAAGTGACTGCAGGATTGACATGGGCTCCACTGATGTGGCCCACAGCCTGCACCAGTGTAGCCAGGGCCAGGCCAAAGGCCAAAGCCACCTGCAAGATATGCAGTGGTCCAGGGGCCCAACGCAGTGAGGCCCCTAGCCCGAAGAAGACATAGAAGAGGGTGGCAAAGAACTCAGCAGATATGGCCCTCCAGAAGGAGGCTGACCGCAGTTCCCACATGGCACGGGGGATAGGCACAATGCCTGGGTCCCTGATACCCCCCTGGCCTGATCTGGATGGACAGCCCCCTTTATAGAGGACTTCTAATCCCTGGGAGGGGCAGGCTGAGGTGGCTGGCCCAGCCTCTTAACCCCTTCACAGCTGCAGAGGGCTGGGACCACTCTTGTGCATCGGATAAAGCTGCTGCATTTTCCCCTCCCTCCTCAATTGGGAGATGAGCACAGCCATGGGTGTGAGGGTGGGGATAGGGTCAGGGCTCATGTCAGGCTCTGAGAGAAAAGGACTAAGAACAGGGGAACTGGAGGAATCTGTCTTTCTCAAGTCAAAGTTGGGGTTCATAGTCCTGACTGACATCTATATTAGAACATTCCTCAACTCTGCTTGGGAGGTTAGTGCAGCTGAGTTCACTTCATGGAGTATTTGACTGCTCCTGGGGGCCTCCAGGTTCCTCTGAACAAGCCGGGGTAAGGGTGGGGGTGGGGATCAAGAGTGGGGTCCAGCAGGGAAGTTGGATAGTTGAAGAGAATCCTTTAGTTCTCTGGGATTAGAGGGCCTTCTCCCATTGGCTGGTTTGGGCTGGAATCTGTGGACCCTGCAGCTCTGGGACAGAATAGTTCTGCTGCGTCTGGCTTTCTCTGAGCCCGGGTTCCCTCCCCCTAACCCATGCCAGCACCTCCCTTTCCAAACCCTCAGCCTGGCCTTTTATTTTTATTATCTATCTATCTATCCATTTATTTTTTGCCACACCGCACAGCTTGCAGGGTCTTAGTTCCCAGACCAGGCATTGAACCTGTGCCCCCTGCAGTGGAAGCTTGGAATCCTAACCACTGGACTGGACCGCCAGGGACTTCCCAGGCTGGCCTTTTAAACCACAGAGATAGAGAGCAGGAAAATGCTATCTTCCATGGATAGGCTGAGAGTGGGGTTGGGGAGCTGGGGAGGGGAAAAGGGGTGAGTAGTTAAATCTCAGACTCAGTTTGTACTTCATCTTTCCTAACTCTAAGATCGTAGCAGGAAGTACTGAGAGGAAGGAAACTGAGTCATGCCTATGAAGCAATGGGAGTGTCTAATTCCTCCTAAACTGGCTGTGATCAGGACACTGGAGTCCTAAACCTCTATGCCTAGGGAAAGGTCTGGGGGTGTGGGTATATGGGGAAGCAGGCTGGTCAAGGAGAGAGGAAAGGACAAGATGAGGAAGAAAAGCTTGGGGAAAGAGGTTCAGTTGTGGACAGGCTTAGTGAGGGACTTGGGATCTAGAGATGGGGGCTGTGTGGTGGCGGAAAAGGCTGAATGGGACACACTGATAGGCTCCACCATCTCCACATTGTGGCAAGTCACAGAGATCACAAGCTGTTCCCGTGTGAAACACTGGAATTGGGAGTCACATATAGGCTATTGAGAAGGGGATGTCATGAACAAAGGACTATTCTGTGCAGTTGAAATCCATAAAGAATAGCAGTAACAACAAAAATCCTGGCTTTACCACTTTCTAGGTGGGGAAGTTACCCCACTAGATACAAACTCCAGGAGGGCAGGGACTTGTCGATTTGCATGCAAACCCCATGCTTGACACACAGTATGCAGTAAATAAGTATTTGTTGAATAAATTAATGTAAGCTCTCTGAGCCTCAGTTTTCTCTGGATCAAATAAGGTAATGTAGGTACAAGCCCAGGATGGTGCCTGGCACAGAACAAAGCACTTAATTAATTGGAGCCATTTGATGAGGGTTTTATCAACAGGAACCATTAACCCTATAGCCTCTTATAGTAAGGAATAGAAGGGCAAAGAGCAGCTAATTTGGTGCCCTTGTAGACACCAAATAAAATGGTTAAGTTTCCTTATTTGGAGCTACCAACCTCTCTCCTTCACTCTTTTTAAAAATTAATTAATTAATTTTGGCTGTGTCAGGTCTTCGTTGCTGTGCAACGGCCTTTCTCTAGTTGCTGCGAGCGGGTGCTACTCTTTGTTACGGTGCGCGGGCTTCTCATTGCGGTGGCTTCTCTTGTTGCGGAGCACGGGCCCTAGGCGCCCAGGCTCAGTAGTTGTGGCACGTGTGCTCCATAGTTGTGGCTCACGGGCTCTAGAGCACAGGCTCTGTAGTTGTGGCGCACGGGCTTAGTTGCTCCGTGGCATGTGGCATCTTCCCAGACCAGGGCTCAAACCTCTGTCCCCTGCATTGGCAGGCAGATTCTTAACCACTGCGTCACCAGGGAAGCCTGTCCCCTTTACTCTTTATCAGATGTTGATAAGAACCCCACGGAGAACTGAACCCCAGCCTATTTCCTTTCACATCAGCCTCCCTACTTAGCTGAATGCCAAACTTTCAAACTAGGGATGAGCTCTCAAAAGCTCACATGAATTTTTGCATATCTTTACATGTAATTAGCATACACAATGTTTTCTATTAGCCTAGCCTCCTGAAGGAAAAAAAAAAAAAAAGCTGTGTCTCCCTTGAGGAATGGAACCCAGCCTTCCCCAAGACTGCTGCTTGGTATGGGTGGGGTTATCTATGCCAGTACTCCAGAAGTCACTGAGAAACCCACTGCCAGCCTACCTGGTCCACCTGCTGGTGAGCCACAGCAAACTGGAAAGTGGAGAAGAACTTCATGCCCTGGCCCTGGCCTATATAGTTCCTCTTGCTCATCTGGAAGGGACCAGAGATGCTAAGACCAGGGGTGGAGGACACATACATCCCTCCCACTGGCCCACAGCTCCCACCATCTATCCACAAAGGCAGCTTTGAGCAGAATCTGCAGCAAGTCACCCAAATTCCTGAGCTGCTGAGCCTGACTCATTGGCCTATTGCATCGTATTGAGTGGCTTAATGAGAGGATGCACAGAGCAGGGCTGCCCCCTCTTTTGTTCATTCTGTAAAGTCCTAGCCATCCACCCTCCTTAACTACCTAATGTCGTCCTACTCAGGGAGAGGGGCTGCTGCTTACCTGAGAGACCAGCTAAGCTGCAGTCACCCATGGTAGTACCAGGTAGAGGAGGACTGAGGCCAGGATGGCTGCTGTGTCTGGGCCAGAACATAGGATACCCGCTGGAAAGGGTCAAGCCATTGGGCCCAGAACAGTGCCAGTGGCAGGGCCGGATTTGTCTGGGCCCCACTGACCTCATCAAAAACCTGTGCCAGGCTCACCACTACCAGCCCTCCAGGCAGGGGGTGAGAGACTGTGCCTGACACGGAGCTCCCACTGGGGCATGATGCCCTAAGGACAAACCCCATAAAGATCAGGGTATCCAGGCCTTCAGCCAATACCTCTCTCCAAAATCGCCGGCTCTGTAGGTCTTACGGGAGAGGAAGGAGAAGGGAAGGCGGCAAGATCATGCTGTCTTCTCCCCACTGTTCTCCCACCCCTCTCCTCCTTAACCTCTCTCTGTCCCCATCCCCTTTAACAAACTCTCCCAACCAGGCCTCAGCCTCTTCATTCTGTACCTACTGACCCCCAACCTCCTGTTGTGAAAGGAAGGAAGAAGGACTAAGAGACAGAATAAGGAAGTGATCAGAGAATAAGGCCCCCTTGGTTGGACTGGGATTTATTTTATTTCTTGTTTTACTATTTTTTAAAATTCTGAGGCAAAATATTTTTATATTTATTTATTTACTTTATTTTCTTGGTTGCGTTGGGTCTTAGTTGTGGCACGCAGGATCTTCATTGCAGCATGAGGGATCTTTTGTTGTGTCGCGTGGGCTTCTCTCTAGTTGTGGCATGCGGGCTCCAGGGTCCATGGGCTCTGTAGTTTGCGGCACGTGGGCTCACTCGCTGAGGCTTGCGAGCTCAGTAGTTGTGGCACGGACTTAGTTGCCCTTCGGCATGTGGGATCTTAGTTTCCCAACCAGGGATCGAACAAGTGTCCCCTGCATTGGAAGGCGGATTCTTTGCCACTGGACCACCAGAGAAGTCCCTGGACTGGAATTTAATGGCAGAGAAGAGGAAATGTCTTGGCTTCAATAGGAGAAGGATGGAGTCTATAGAAAAAGATGGTGGTTTCTCCTCTCTCCAGGAATCTGACCTCCCAGGTCACCATTTTGCCAGCCTGGTCTAGAGTCTCTGTTGGGTGTCCTGCTCCAGTTTGGAGACTGCTATTCTAGATCTAGGTGGGTGGAGTTGGGAGATGAGGAACAGTTGTTTCAGGTACTGGAGAAAGAGGCAGCCAGAGAGATGAGAGCTCTGCTCCTGTGTCAGGGAACATCCCTCATCTCCTTCCTTCAGCCAATACAGAGGAGCCTCATCCTTCAACCTGCCACCCCTAACCCCAGTCACTGCCCTTTCCAAGGCAGCCTTCGACATTTGTACTCACACATTCTCACACCTAGGCATCCACTCTCCCCAACCTCGGCGTTTTTCTCTCCTACCAAGCTTTTCTTCCTCCTTAGCCCTTCAACCCCAGCCTCACTGAGTGAGGGGCTGGAGCTTATAATGGCTTCAGTCAACCAGAGGTACTCACAGTGAAAGGAGACTCATTCTTTCACTCCCTAATCATCTCTATCAACCTGGGTTTCAGGAGCCAGAGAGGTAAAGAGGAAAGCTAATGTGTGGATCTGTAAGACAATGAAAAGAATTCCGGGGAAGGGGAGGTAAGGCCGTTCCCATCCCTCACCAGAAACAAAGTCAACCAGTGAGAAGGTACCAATGCTGAAAGAGCGCTTGGGCCACTGGAATGGGCAACGGAAAGCACCTGTGAGGAATTGCCTGGGAGTGCAGGGGATTCTTGGGGTCAGAACTCGGGATCACCCAGGACACACCCTAGTTCATCTTTGGCTTCTTTTCTGGCTAGTTTGTTCACTTTTTTGCTACCACTCTACTCTATTCTTGTATTTGGGGCTCTTTTCAAGGATTGCCAACGAAGTTTACTTCTAGATTCTCCACCTTTCTCTCTTCTGGCCTTAAGTAAACATATAAACATTTTTGAAGTTTTTTCCACTAGGAACTGCAGAAATGGATAAAAGGGATTTGTAAAGTAAGAAACTTGGGGTAGTTACAGAGTTATTTTAAGTCTTACTGGCTTGTGGTAGTAAACATCCTGGAGTCTCATCTAGCTCTACACTTGATTGAGTTAACTCTTGGTTACTAACCATCAGCCTTTCAACCTATTTATATTCCTGGAGCTAGTGATCCTAAGTTTACTCCCCTCTTCAATAAAGAAGGCCTGATTTCTGTCCCATAGAGGTGCCATAGGAAGCATAATCCACACTACTAGGGATCAAGTGAGTCTATAAAGCTTAGGGAATCTTCAGGCAGAGCTACTGGTCTTGCTTCATTTCTCCACAGTGGGTCCCATGTGATTACCCACTACCTTTCTGAAGCTACTCCCTAGCCAGCCTGTAACACCAGGACCTAAAGAATAACCCAAGTTTGAGTTCCATAAAAATATCTACTTTACTGACCATACAGGATTGTACGAAGATCAGATGAGATATGCCCAAGCAATATAAACAAGTTGGCTGCCTTAAAGTATAAATGAACTGATTCATGAATTAAACAGATATAAACATGATTTATGATTATTTAGTATTGACCACCCTCTCTAACAATTACAATGTGGTTGAACAGCAATATGGTCCTGAGGGGCTGGGTGACCATCCATCTCTGCTTCTACCATGTGGAATCTCTATCCCAGCCCCATATTTAGAATGCCAGGTCAGCATGTAACCCAACTCCATTGTGTGGACAGTTTCAGTAGGACAAAGGCTGCAGCATAGCACAAGCTAGCAGCCCCTTTGGCTAGCTCCTGATGGCCCCCCTTCTCTCTCTTTCTCTGGTTATGCTTTGCTGACTGCTGACTCCTGGCAAAGCCCAGAACAATCACCAAGCTCTGAGTGCATCATCCCTCTCCCACTCATAGCACTTGGAAAAGACCAGGACCCCCACATGTTAGAAATGGGGTAATCCAAGAAATAAAGAGTAAATACACTAGCCTATCCTGTCCTTTCCTCCTTCACTACTTTCTTTCCTGTGGAGTCAGATACAACTCCAAGCCAGGCAGACCAATGCTCACTATGGGTCAGGTCCTGTTCCAAGCACTTTATATGTGTTATCTCAGATACTGGTATTCCCTTGGATTGCACCTTCAGTTTATTCCCTAATTATTCTAGTTTGCATCCTCTCCTTGGATGACTTCATCGAAGTCATCTCCTCCCTTGAAATTTATATCCATATATCTATGGAATGGTTTACCTACTTGGGTGTCCCACTGACCACAAATTCAGCCTGTCCAAAACTGAACTAATTATTTCCCCCCATCCAAACATGCTTTTCCTTCTGTATCCCCTCATTAAGTCAGAAACCTATGTATCAATTTTCCTTCCCCCATCCTCGCATTCCCATCTAACAGTCACCAAAGTTCTATCAGTTCTACCTCTTGGATAGCTGAACCCACACCATGTCCCACCTAACTCTAGTGGCCTTGGACCCTGCTTAACAGTTTCTAGTCTCATCCCCTCCAATTCATTCTCCATGTTGCTGCCAGCCTGACGTTTGTAAAAGTACCTGTAATTTGTCACTTCCCTGTGTTCCCTTCAACAGCTCGTGAATGTCTGAAAGACATTCTTATCAGGGCATACATGACTCTTCATCATCCAGCCTCAACTTTTCTAACTGCTCTCCTCATCTCCTTAGCATGAAACTCCAGCAATACTGTGCTCCTTGTTGTTCCTCAAACACCCACTCTGCTTCATAACCCAGTGCTTTAGTCTAAGCTGTTCCCTGTAACTTGAATGCCTCTTCCTCTTTCTTCTGTCAGGTAAAATTCTATCACTTCCTAATTATTATGCATGGAAATGTTAAAGAGTTAATTACTTGCTCATTAGCAACGAGGCAGGTAAATCATCAGAATGAGGGTGAGTTTATCAGATGGATAGTCAGTCTGTTAAAGTGAAATAATGCAAGCGATGACAGGTAAGACACTATACCCTGAGCAGGGAATAAAGTAATAGAGTTGTGTCTAAGTGACAGTGTGAGGAATGTGCAGTGATTGCTTCAGCTCAGGACCAAGTGGAACCGAGGGAGAAATCCTACAGAAACAGTCCTGGAACTCTTCTCTCATTACTACCAAAATGCAAAGTATTGACAGAGCAGGACTTTACTGAAGGAAATGTCACCTTCAGGCCTTTCCTCCCAAGCTTGAAAAGAATAGAAACCTCTCTTCTCACATACTAAGTAGGATGAAAAGGCTGGGCCAGGCTGACCCCTGGTGGAAGGAATGAGCTATTGCACGCAAGAATCAGCACAAAACTCCCTTTTTAAATTTTTAAAATTATTTTTAAAATATTTATTTATTTGGCTGCATTGGGTCTTAGCTGCGGCATGCAGGATCTTAGTTGCAGCCTGCGGAATCTTTCGTTGTGGCACGTGGGCTCTCTAGTTGTGGCACACGGGCTTAGTTGCCGCATGGCATGTGGGATCCTAGTTCCTCGACCAAGGATTACTCCCGTGTCCCCTGCATTGGAAGGCGGATTCTTAACCCCTGGACCACCAGGGAAGTCCCCAAACTGCTTCATTTATTCATTCAAAAATAGTGGACTTCCATGGTGGCGCAGTGGCTAAGAATCTACCTGCCAAAGCAGGGGACACGGGTTCGAGCCCTGGTCCGGGAAGATCCCACATGCCGCGGAGCCTGCTCGGCAACAAGAGAAGCCACTGCAAAGAGAAGCCCGCGCACCGCAACGAAGAGTAGCCCCCATTCACCACAACTAGATAATGCCCAAGCGTCCAGCAACGAAGACCCAACACAGCCCAAAATAAATTTATTAAAAAAAAAAAATTCACAACCTAATGATGGGGTAGGTAGCTACCTCTTTAAATGTTCCCACAGCAGCACTGGGGAGAAGGTAAGACCAGTTAGAAAGCCAGTGCAGCAGTCCAGGGGAAAAATAATGTGATAGGGATTTAATAACAATCAGATATATGAAGTGAGGGAAACAAAGAAGTGAAGGGCTTCCAGGTTTCTGGCCTGGGCAAAGGGCTGGCTGTGGGGTGCAGTTCACCGTCTGTGTAGAAAAACGAAATTAGCTTTAGACATGTTAAATTTGAGGTGACTGGGGGACATTCAGGTAGAAATGTCCAATAAGCTTTTGGATATACAGATCTGGAACTCAGGAGAGAAATATGGAGTAGAGATTTTGAGAGTTCTCCAATAGGTGATAGTGGATTCTGCCTTCGGGGAGAAGGCATTAGATGAAATCTTGAGCAAACTCGGGTTCCTCCACCTGAGAAAACCAAATATTGTGTTAAACCTTCCATTGCCAGTCCTGAAAACACAAAACCAACACTTATTAGAACTGCCACTTACCCAGTGATTGCTATTTGTCAAAATGTATCCTAGGTAATTCTCTCGTTTAATTTTTACTACGGTCTGACGGCTAGACATTTTCGTTTTACAAATAAGAACATTAAGGCTCACAGAAGTTAAGTGATTTGCCCAGTCACACAGAGGAGCCGGGTTCGAATAATGCAATTATTGTTTAATTCTGAAATCTATACCTTTAACCATCTTGTTACACCATCTTTCTAAACGTCCTATTTAGTTAAAACGTGAACAGCATTCCTCTCCGCGGAAAAATTGAATAAACTGTTCCGGAGGCAACCAGAACAGAATTCACTAAAATGGCGGCTCCCTGCGGGGCGCTGGCTCTCTTACGTCATCACACTGCGCTGCTGCCTCTCGCGCACAAAGTACCAGGGGAGCAGGCGGGCAGATGGAGGGGGTCTCAGCCAGTGCGGAGGGGGGCGGGGCGGAGGGCGTGCCCTGTTCATCCGTGGCGTAAGATGGCGCTGCCCTTTGGTCGTTCGCTGTGCCTGAGCCGCTGGGGAGCCAAACGATTGGGGGTTGCCGCCATAGATGCCCGCAGAGGTAGGATTATATCATTTTACTCTCTTTTACTTCCAAAAGAGTTTCCGTCTGTTATTCCTGGAGCCCGCTCGGAGAAACAACTCCAGCCCCTTCGACTCATTCCCCCTCCCCCACCGCGTTGGTCTTGAGATTCCAAACCTGGGACACTCTCTGGTTTCTTTAAATTCAAGGGCTTCCCCAGTCCGAGTTTTTCGGATCCTTGGGCTGCCCATACTAAAGCGCCCCCACTGCCTTACCCGCTTGACGTTCCGACTCTTCCGTGTTTCCTCGTGATCTCTTGACTGCCTGTTTCAGATCGGAATATGTACGTCACTGGTTCTAGAGTTCTAGCGCACATCATTATCCAGTCTCTTTGCTCTGCCCGCAGGCGTCAGTTTCAAACTGGAAGAAAAGACTGCTCACAGCAGCCTGGCACTCTTCAAAGGTGACACAGGTGTCAAATACGGCATGGTGGGATTGGAGCCCACAAAATTGGCCCCGAATGTGGAGCGTTTCCGGGAGTGGGCAGTGGTGCTGGCAGACACAGCGGTTACCAGTGGCAGGCACTACTGGGAGGTGACAGTGAAGCGCTCCCAGCAATTCCGGATAGGAGTGGCAGACGTGGATATTTCCCGGGATAGCTGCATCGGTGTTGACGATCGTTCCTGGGTGTTCATCTATGCTCAGCGCAAGTGGCACACCATGTTGGCCAACGAGAAAGCCCCTATTGAGGGCATTGGGCAGCCAGAGAAGGTGGGGCTGCTGCTGGAGTATGAGGCCCAGAAGCTGAGTCTGGTGGATGTGAGCCGGGTTGCTGTGGTCCATACACTACAGACAGATTTCCGGGGTCCAGTGGTGCCTGCTTTTGCCCTTTGGGATGGAGAGCTGCTGACCCATTCGGGGCTTGAGGTGCCTGAAGGCCTCTAGTATGTCCATCACTGGAGTCCCTAATCACACTCTTGGCCAGCCTCCTGATCCAAGTGTCTGAAACCTTTTAACTGTGCCCCAAGCAACTGCTAGCTCCCACAATTCAGTGATGGGTCCTCTGTGCAATATCTGTCAGCTTCCTCTCCCCTACCTTGTGAAAGCTAGGCATACAGCTACCCTCTCCCCTCCCCCAGACTATTGCCAATTTCCTAGGCTACCATGAATGTACTTTCTCTGACTTGCTTCCTTCAGTCTCTCTGCCTCCCTGTGCCCAGGACTTTCTCAGACTGTATTCAGTCCTAGGGTCTTACTTTTCAGCTTTGTTTGAATTTATTCATCACTGTGCTACTTCTCCTTCCCTTTGCCCACATGTAACCTGTTTGTTTTGGGGGCTCTACCGAATCTCTCCAGAGTAAATCCTTTCTACCTCTGGCTGGAGGAGTGGTGCAGTGAATGACTTTGCCCTTTCTGTACAGCACGTACAGAGTTTGGGCTCTGGCTCCCTCAGGTAGTGCTTTATTGACTGTGTCAGAATGAGAACAGAGCCCTCCCTGCCTAATACCTCAGTGTTACAGACTCTCAGCCCCACACAGCTGCAGCTCTCCTCACCCTGAGTCCATCTGCCTTAATTTGCACACCTCTGACACTTGGTCAGTCTGTTGCAATCATTGAACCAGTTACAACCATGACCAAAGGGGAAGAGACATGTGGGGATTAGTACTAGAAACTTTATTCTTGAGAAGTTCCATCTTCATTTCTGCTATAGTTGTAACTTCCAGAGGGAGGAGGGAGGCCTGAAGTCTTGCACAATCCATTTTGGGGCCTGTTCAGACCCAAGCACTTGTCCCCACTTGGAGCAGAATACACTTAACCTAAAGCAGTATTTGGGATTGAAGAAAACCTAGTGGGGTGAGTATATATGTGAAATATGTATTCTTTGGGCTCTGTATGACCCTGTGGTTCCATCTTACTCTATCTTTATGATGGTGATGCAGCTGGATGGCCCTAGGGGAGAAAGAGAAGGACTGGGTCTAGCAAAAATAATAATTTGTGTAATTAAAGTTTATTTGAGCACAAAATACTTCCTCTGTCTATAAAATTGCTGTTCGCAGTAGCAGCACTTCCTGGCCAAGGGGGGCAGATCTCTCCAGACGACTAAAGCCTGGTGCATAGCTCCTCTCTTTGTCTGTGGATATATACATATGCGTGGTGGCTAGAGCCCCGTACCAGAGTATCTCTCTCTCATAATGGCTTCTTCAGAGAGAGGAAGAGGGGACCTGCGTGAAGACCTGGGATGATCTGGAGTGGGCTAAGCCATTAGGCTGTCCCTTAAAGAAGCCCACAATCTTCATGGATAGCTCTACTGCAGGAGTCCACAAAGGCACTTCTCTATACTCTGTCTGCCAAGGGAATGGGGTATTTTGACTCTCACTGAAAGTACTGCCCCCCCCGCCCCTCCCCCCACCACCAATGAAGCAGTGTGGCCCTCTGTAGCATGTTTGGTGGTTATATGTTAAGTGTGTGGCCAGCTCATGCTTCTCTTATGCAGGGACTGTGCATGCCCCATGCTCACACCATGCTCTCTAAGTTCTCTTTGGACAGGGCCTCAGCTGTTGCTTCAGCCTGAGTCTCAGATGGTGTGTATGAGTCCTGGTAATCTTGGAGCAGTTTAACCACCTCCAGGTGGTTGAACTGCACAGCATCATCCAGGGGGATGTTGCCCCACCTGAGAGGAGGAACAAAGACCATGATCAGGCAAAGAAGACATCAAGAGTGCCCTGGTTATATACATAACTGTGGTGGCTGGAGGGCCGTGGTGGAGAAGCTGCTGCCCACCTCCCTTCCCCCCACTTTCAGCTTAATCCTACTCACCTGTCCTTGACAAAAGGATTCACTTTGCAAGCCTCAATAAGGAATTTAACAACTTCAGTGTGTCCTAGGAATATAGGCAGAAGGAAAATGAGAGGGTATAGATCCTGACCCTTTTGGTGTTAACATTAGTACAGACCCCTGGCAGCTGGAGTCTGAACTAAAAGGGGAGGGGGGAAAGGCCTCTTCCCATTTTCGCTCCCTGCAGCACCCAATAAGAGCCTGCAAACTGAAGCACAGCTGGACAAAACTAGTTGCTGCCCTTGTAACCTTGAGGGCACATACAATGGGGGGGTACTCTTGGTAGAAAAGAAAGGTCTTAGGATTTGCTTCCTCTCTTATTTAACCTTCAGATACCTTCAGCTGCAGCAACATGCAGGGCTGTGCGGGAGTCATAGTCTTTCTGTTCCATGTCCATGGCTGACAAGGCAAACCTGAGAGGAGTGGAAAGTAGCTGGAGTTACCCAGATCAGCCTAGAATCACTGGTATCCTTTCTGAAGTGGGGTCAGACTGGATGAGTTCCAGAAAAAGCAAAACAGAGCTTATACCAAGATCTGTAGACCGTGTACAGTCTATGTTCTCTATCCAGATGAGACTGTTACTCCTACGTCAGAGAGATGGGAGTGTGATGGTTCCAGAAACATCACTGCCTACCTGTAGTAGGTACCCAGTACATATTTGTTGATGTTGGTAATCCATTTGAGGCAGGGTCCTTACCAGCCTCCTAGGACTCTGCTTTTAACACCCAGGTTAATCATAACAGTGGCTACCATTAATTAAGTTCTTATCACATGGCAGTCACTGTACTTTTTTAAAAAAACTCATTTAAATGTAGTCTCTGACCATTCAGTCTGACTCTAAGGCTGAAGCACTTAACTATATTGCTATGTTGACGGCTAATGAGATCTCTGACCAGCAGTATTTTATTGTGTTTATTTGGTTAGAGTAGAAGTACCTTCGAAGAGCTGAGACATCTCCACTATAGGCAGCAAATAACAGGTTCACCACAGTTTTGTTCTGGAAAACAAATCATACCCACCTGAGATTAACTGTGACTTTGAACCCACCCATGCCCAGCTCTACCCTGTCGCCCTCCCCCATGGATGCTTAGCCAAGGGTTTTACTGAAGTGTTACGGAATATTCTCTTCTGAAATAGTCTTACAAGCCACCTGGGGTTTTCCTTACCCGAACTTCTCCTCCTTCACGCCGTGGGTCTAATTTCCGAGCGCAGTGCCTCAGGTTGTCATAGTTGTGGAAATTGAAGAGAGATACCAACTTCTAGGATTGTAAGGCAAAAAGATTGTTTACTTCCTCCCTGCACTTAGTAGGAGCTCAAAATTGCTTTATTTTCTCCTTCAAAAATATTAAGTACTATATGCAAAGTGACTTACTTGGCAGAAGCTGACACCCCTATAGCTGTTCCCCAGCTTGTCCAGGGGAGGTGATAGACACATCATTCCCATGATATTGGGCACCACCAGGAGGATGGCTCCTGACACAGCTGACTTGGCTGGCAGGCCCACCTTGGGGACAAAGTTGGAACTGTGAATGAGCAAGAGGTGCCCCAACTCTGTGTTAACAAGTTAGTCTATCCCAAATGACTTAATGGGCAAGGCCACAGCCATCTCAACCTATTGGCTTGTTAATTAGCTTTTCTTACTCCTGTCCTCCCCTGCGCCCTCTTAAATTTATGGCTTCAGTAAGGAAATATTTACTGAGTATGTACTCTGTGCCTGATGATGTGCTAGGACTAGGACAGGGTCTCTCAGTTAACTTACATTCTGGTGGTAGGACAGAGACAATAAATAGGTAAACAAACAAATAGACAAAAATAATCACAACTTATGATAACATGTTAGAAAAAAAGGAGGGTGCTGTGATAGAGAATGATGTGGGAGGGAGAGCCCACTGGAGAGAGGGTGGTCAGAAAAGCCTCTCTTTGGAAGGGACATCCTGTATGAGACCTGGAAGAGAATCACCAGCCATGTAAGGGGCAGCAGAGGAGTGGTTCTGAAGTTGCACTGTCATGTGTTTATGTGTTTGAGGGACTTACTGTGTTTGACAAACTCCCCTAAGGATTCTTGGCCTAATTGCCCGGCTGGAAGTTAGTGAGTGAGAGGCAGGAACAGGTGTCCACCTCTCCACCTTCAGAGACTCGGTGTCCCCTTTTCTTGGCTCTGGGCTCATGGCAAATGGATGGCAGGGCCAGAAGCACTCACATGGAAAGCAAACTGGCCCGAGAGGTCATACATGCCGCAGGAGTGCATGAGGCTGAGGGTGTTGCGCACTGCTTCAGCGCTTAGCACGCTCTCGCCTGTGATGGGGCAGATCCCGCCATTGGCCAGGGTGGCTGCCATGACACTGCCTGATTCACAGGTCACCTCCACGGAGCACAGCTGTGGAGACGAGGCAGAGGTGAGGGTCCGGTGTGGACCTGAATGCTGTGCTCTGAGGTGTAGAGCAATGTTCTTGACATCCTGATCCTTCAGTAAGTTCCCCTGGTGTTTCTGAAGGATGCCAGAACCACTGGAGATGAGTATCCCTCTTGTGGGTCAGAGCAAGGAAGGCAGTGTGTCCCGTTCCCTTGGCGCTGGGCTGAATGGCGGCATCTGCTTACCTGGAAGTAGAGATCCAGGGCAGCCATCATGTCCACCCCTTTAGGAAAGCACTGCAAGGAAGAAGAGGGGAGAGCGTTTCTCAGGCCATCAGCAGCCCCTGTCACACTGCCAGGACCTCAGCTGAAGTCCCCAGCCCCCATCGCCCTTCCACCAGCCACAGAATTTCCAGGGACTTTGTACCGGCCTCTCCCAGTTACCTTCTTTTCCTTTAGATAATAGCCGATGGCATAATTCCGATCCCCTGTTTCCTTCTCTGACTGGAATCTGAAGCAAACACCCAATTTAGTACTTGACATTTGAGGGATGGGTGTGAGGAGAAGGGGGAAAAATACCTTCCCTGAGAGAGACAGAACTAGATCACACATGTCAAACGAAATCAGCCCCTTTATTAATTCTCACACTTACACTGGAGAAAACTCCTGAACCTGAGAAAGCACTGGTTCCAGCTTTATTGTAAAGTGTGAAAAACAAAACCAAACCCAAAATGATCTAGTCATCTAGTCTAGGAAAATGAGGTTTTTGGCTTTGAGAGACTTGGCAAGAGAGGGCCCAGGTGCAAACTCTCACACTGTCCTTCTCATTAAGTACCAAATAGAAATGGAACAAATCCTTTTACAAAGCAAACAAATGTCCATGAAGGGGCTCAGAGGAAGCTGAAAGGCCAAGGTTCCCCTGGGATTTCTTCTTCCTAAGATTCTATCCTCCTCCTCCATTCCCCGCCCCCCACATACGTATACACACACACACACACTCAAACACACATCCATACACACATTCAGCCAATCCTGTGAACAGGGCCTTACGTGGCATTGCTGAAACCCATGTATTCATTCCCAGCCATTTTATTCAGATACTGCAAGACCTGGAAGAGAAAAAGGGGCATGGGAGGCACCCCATGCGTAAGGACCCCTAGTAAACACATAGGCTGATTAACCCTTCTGCACTCCTCAGCCCTTATCCCAGCAGTGACTTCAGGAGGCTTTCTTCCCTCATGCCAGCAGATTCCTACACCTCTGTAAATAAGGCTTCTAGTATGGGCTGGTGCACCATCAGAGTGGGGTTAGAGCCAGGCACTGGGGCAGCTGGAATGGACAACATGCCATGGAGAAAAGCAGCCAGGGGCTGAGCAGTGAGGGAACTTACAAAATCAAACTTCTCTGCTTTGTTACAGTCCATCTGCAAGGAGACAAAAAGAGATATCAGTATTCTAAGCCTAGGAGGATGACAGGGAGGGTCAGAAGGATGTAGTGGAGATAAAGTGTTAGACCGGTTTTGCTGCTGGGTGTGTGTTGCATTTCACAATTTTTTTTTTTTAACAACTGAGACTTTTTTATATCCATGCATACCTAGTGATCTTAAAAACCAAATCATTTAGATTTTATTATCAGGTAATGAGTACAGATAAGCTCACCCCAGCTATGAGTCTCACCCATCCCTGAGTCTCACTCTCATTTCCATTCTCAATGCCAACCCTCATCCCTGACTCCCACTTTCACTTTCCTGATTCCAATCCTGTTCCCAAGCCCCACCCCTATTCCTGGTCCCCATCCTCATTCCTTACACCCCAGGCTGGAGGCTTCCTCTGTCCTACCCCTGACTCCCATGGCCATGTCCAAGACTGGAGTGAGTGATGGGAATGGGAGGACGGTGTGTGTTGCATACATTATAATATTCAATTATATCAATTATATTGATAACTGAAATAAAGCTAAAGATTTTAGCTAAGAGTCAAGTCAGTAGGGCCTGTTTCGATGGGAATGGGATGAAGCAGGCCCCAGATACAGGGCTGTAGATAGAGCTATCCCGGAGCAAGGGGAGAGCCTGAGCCTGGTCCATCCGCCTGGTCCATTCCCCCCCCCCCCCCCCCCACAATTGCTTCCTGTACTCGTCAGCTATAGTGTCAACACCACAGGGACTCTGACACTTGGGTCCCTGGGGGGAGGGTTCCTAACACCACCTTCCCCAGGAAGGGCTGTGATTGGCTCTGGATTGTTGCTGCCCTCACTGCTCTCAGGTTCTTGCTCAAGCCCTGGGAGACCTACAGCTGACAGGCTGGCCAGACACCCTTGCTCAAGGCCAACTCACAGCTCCAGGTGACGTGAATAGCTGCCCTGTTCTGGCCATTCACCCTTCTTTCCATGTGTCCCTCACCCACAAGTGGCCAATCAGTACCTAACAGAGCTGTCCTCCCCCTGTGTGTGGCATTTGGTCCTTCGTGCTAGGCTGGGGTCAGGACCTGCTCACTTCCCTCAGAGCCAGGAAGCTCTGGGCTCCAGACTCATGGGTAGGAGCTGGGATACAGTTCCATTTACTAACATCCTCAGCATAATTTGTGAGTCCCTGCTGTGTCTTCACTGCCTCCTGGGCACCCTCAAAGGAATCAAGTCCCCACCAATCTCCCTGGAGAGACAGGCAGATACGAGGGATATAGGAACAAGGGGGTTTAGAGAACAGTACCTTCCAGAAGGCTAGGGTGGCACTGACCTTGATCAGGGAGCTCACAACAATGGCACCAGCATTGACCATGGGGTTATGGGGGATTCCTGGGGAAATACAAACCACCCAGAGTCTTACCAGCCACTGTGCAAAACCTTTACCGCCTGCCCACTCTGTAGGGTAAATGGGAAAGATCTCTTTTCTGGGGAGGATGGAGTGACAGAGCTGATCAGGAAGGGCAGAGAAACACACACCCTTGGGAGGAGGGTAGGGTAAGAAGGGGGCATCTGTGAGTCTGGTCTGAGCCCAGGGAGTGCTCACCTTCCTCATTGAGGGAGAGCTTATTGTAGCGCAGGCCGCTGGGCTCCTTGCCCACGAACTTGTGCACGTAGTCAGTGCCTAGGGTGCTTATGGAGATGGCATAGGTGAGGGGCTTCACACAGGACTGCAGGCAGAAGGGGATCTTTGTGTGGCCCACGGAGTGCCTGGAGGCAAGCAGGTGCCATGAAAGGGGTCGGACTATGCTCTGCCCGTGTGCCCTGCCTCCCCTTCCTCACCCAGCATCTCACCGCTGACCATCCACAGTGCACAGGGAGACGCCCCACAGATCTGGATTTGACTTGGCCAGCTGAGGGATGTAGGCCGCCACCTGGGTATGAGTGGGTAGAGAAAACAGAGACAGGATGAAGACATGGATGTGGAGAGGGGGAACAGAGCTGAGGTTCAGGTCAGGAGAATCTTTTAGATAAAAGCTAAAATTCTGTCTTCTGCAAGACACACAGGGTTCCCTCCTGCCTGTTGTTCCTAGAGACACCCAAGCCTTAAGTCCTAGAAGGCCTTATATTTCTGCAGCCCCACTCCCATAGAGATGGCAGTAAAGTCCATAGAAGGTATAAAGAGAATTCTGGGGTCAGCTTCCCTTTTCTGCTCTTAGGCTTAATTATCCTGTAGGTCTCTTTCAAAGTTCTATTGAATCCTTATGTCAGCTGTCTCCATAAAAACTTCAGATTCCCTCACCTGCTCTAGAAATCACAGGTAAAATACATAAAGCCTTTGTCCCCATTTTTAGAGGTTCTGCTTCTCATCACTCATCCACTGGATTCCCAGCCCCAGGAAATCTCTGAGAAGCAAGGTATATCTGGTCCAGAGCCCTTGCCCATCCCTCAGTCCCCTGGCCCTCACTTTGCCTCCAGTGAGCTCTTTGGCATCCTCAAAGATGTGGTCCACATGGCTCGTGAACTCCTCAAAATCAGGAATGACGAACTTCTTTCGGAATGCCTGGGTCAGGAGCACAATGTTCCTGCTCACACACCTGGATCCCAGACACGATTGGGTTAGGGGGCTGGAGAGATGCAGCTGTGACTCACTCTGGAGCCATGGAAGTTGGGAACAAAGAAAGTGTGAGTGGTCACTGGGTTTGGGACCAACAGCTGTGTAACCTTTGGCATATCACTTGATCTTTCTGGGTCTTAAGTTTCTATGCCTCTAAAATGAGGGGTTGTAATGATATGGAAAGATATTCCAAGACACAGTGTCTTGGGATAGGAGAAAAAATAAATACCTGAATAATATGTATGGTAGGTCATCTTTATATTTTAAATCTTAAATTATACAAGTATGTTTACATATATTCCTATATATATGTAAATGCTTAGGACATTATCTGGAAGATATCTACTAATCTGTTAACAACGTTTACTTCTGGGAAAAGGGACAGGGATAGGGGAGAGAGGGAAAGGAGAACATGTATTTCTCTGTTGCTTGAACTTTTACAATACATATAGGCATATATATGTGTTACTTGTGTAATAAGTAATAAAGTTGAGGGGTTGAATTAGCCAATCCCCAGTATCCCTTCCTGCTGTCAAAGTCTGTGTCCAAAGAACTGCTTTGAGAGCAGTGCCCTTGTTTCCGGGGCCCTCACTTTCGGAAGAGATCTCGGTCCAAGAGGCCACCACTGCTGGTCTCTCGAACCATGCGGCGCATCTGGCTCATGCAGTCCCGGAGCCGGGGATCTGACGTCTGCAGTCCAGTGGCCTTCAGTGCCTTCAGGGGAAAGGAGCCTGGTAAGGTCAGCTACAAGGACAATAATCTAATCCTAATCATTTTTCCCAATGGATAACAATTAACTCAACCCCAACTACTACAACAGGTGGAAGAAATGGGTTTGCAGACCAAGAAAGGATGGAATATAACAGTTTTGAAGGCTAATAGGGGTTTCCTGCCCTTTTTCACCAAGGCAGCTGGTTTCTGAACCCCTTAGGTCAAAGTCACAAACCAAAAAGATGGGCTGAGTCAGAGGGTTGAATCATCCCACCCAGGGCAGGGATGGGATTGCCTCATCAGCCTAGGTATCTGCTATCATCAGCTATTCTTCATCCTCATGAAGCAACCCATTAGCTGCCCTGTACTTGTCCTACCTTCCTTTCCCCAGTTTCCAGAGATCCTAAGAGATCAGTGTTCTGAGCAGGTAGAGAGGAACTTACAGTAGTGAACTTGTGGATAGGGATTCGTTCCTGTCCCTCAGCAATAGTGTAGAAGAGCAGATCACCCAGACGGGACAGCATGCCACTCTCTGACGAATCACTGTTTGGGGGCAGAGACAGGGGAGGAGGACAGGAACCTGAGAACTCCTCCCTGCTCCTCCTCCTAGAACAAGGGCTTAGCAGCAGGTAGGTGTCCTCAGTCTACACCTTCTCCCTGAACCATCTGATCTACCCCTATAATTCCAACCTTCACATCGGTCCTGAGAAGTCTTAAATCCTATTCTCTAACTTTCTTTTGTTCCTAAACTTCAGACATTTATTTCTAGTTGCCTTCTAAATACTTCGTTTTCTAGATGTCCCATAGGCACTGCAGACTCAACATGTCCAAGCCTTAGATCATCTTGCTTCCCTCCCTCTGCTCCTCCTCTTGTGATTCCCATTTGGATTAATAGTGTTACCACTTACCCGGGGGCGGGGGCAAGCCGGAAATGTGGAATCATTTGGATAATTCCCATACCTTACGTTCATAATCAACATTGGATGAATCTACCTCCATAATGTCTCTCAAATCCACCCTCTTTTCTTCTCTTCCCCTGTGCTAGCACGGTGTTGTAGAAAGAACCAGAGTTTGCCTTTAATAGCTGTGATCTTAATATGGATAGTAAGTCAGGTTATTTAATAAAGCTGAACCTGTTTCCTCATCCCTAAAATGAGGGTTTAACATCTGCTTCACATGGGTGATGTGAGGTTTAATTTAAATGCCATTCCATGAAAAACCATCTTTCACAAAGTAGATGCTCAGTAGCTCCTTGTTGTCTGTTACCTATCTGCTCCTACACTTTCTTGACTTGCAACCCATCTTCCACAATGTGCCAGTTATCTTTCTAAAACTCAAATATCATTTCTCTACTCAAAAACCTTTGATAGCTCCCCAGTGCCTACAAAATAAGTTCTTATTTCTTGGTATGGCATTCAAGGCTCTTTAAAACCTGTCAATATTCCTTTCCTATTCTCCACTATGCCCCCATACTCCAGTTATGCCAGGTAATAAATAGGTGGCCTAGGCACTGTCAGGCTTCCTGGCCCTTGTTGTTTACACTGAAACTTCTGCATGGAAAGACCTTTTCCTCCTTCACCTGCACAGTCCTGCTTATCCCTCAAGGTCCAGATCAAATGTTACTAACTCTGTAAAGCCTTCCCCAAACTTCTTGATTTTGCTTATGCTGCTGGTATGACACAACATACCATCTTATTGACAGAAGACAATCTCCCTTGCTCCACTGTTATGTCTTCGTGTTTTATACATCTTTGTCTTCCTAGAATTGAGCAAAGTCCCTAGCACACTATGGATCTTCAATAAAGAATCACCAAGTTACATTTCTAGGAATACCCCTGTTCCCTAAAGTATCTCTCTCACTGGATTATAGCACCGAAAAATACAGGTACTAAAGATTTTTGATCTTCAAGATTTCTTCTATTAATATGTTAACAGATTTAGAGGAATTATTTTATCAGCTCCATTCCAAATATGATAACTATGAGATTAGACCCTTCAAAACCCTTAGATCCAACAATTTGACTTCCAGGTATTTACCATATAAGTGTATTCACGTACCTACAAGGTAACATATTCACAGTCATTCATTGCATTGTTAGTAATAATAACACTGGAAACAACCTAAATGTGCATCAACAGGGAACTGGTTAGGTAAATTAGGGTATATTCATATGATGGAATATTATGCAGTGTAGAAAAAAGAAATGAGGGCATGCTTTAAGTATTGATATGGAATGATCTTTAAGATGTAATATTAACTAAAAGAAGAAAGCTGTAAAACAGCGTTTATAGTATATGGTACCATTTATGCTTAAAAGGGAACACATATATGTATGTTTTTTCAGGCATAAAATATTTCTGGAAGGATATATAAGAAACCGGTAAGACTGATTTAGCTCCCTCTAGGGAGATGAAGCAGGTGCTGGGCAAAAGAAGCAAGAGGGATACTTCCCACTATATATCTTTTTATATATTTTGAATTTTGAATCATACAAATATGTACATTTTACCTAATGGATATGATATATTGATATATGATTATGAATATATTATCTATTGAAACAATGCATTTAAAAATAAAAAGCCTCTCAAGAAACTTGGCATAGACCAGGCATGTGTGTGTTTTGGGCCAGGAGGAATACCAGGAGAGGGGGGAGTTCTTCTGTTTCTGAAGAAATCCAGTTGTTATAATGAGGCTGGTGCCTATAGGGAGGAAAGGATCCATGTGGTGGCAGAGGAAGGGAGGAAAAAGCTATCTGAGGAATAACTCAAGAAGGAAAGTATGCAGGAATATTTTGAGGCCAGGTCTCCTTGCCTGGAAAATGAAGGAAGACAGGAAACAATGCCACACGGCTGAATGTATCACAAGCATTTAAAAAAAAAATTGCATACCCTTTGACCAAGATATGGATTGATCTGCAAGATAATGTTGGGGGTGGGGTAAGGTGCAGAATAATATGTATAGTATGATACCATTTGTAAAAAGTGGAAATAATATCAACATATATTTGCTGATATATGCATAAAATATCTATAGAAGGTTATACAAAATATCAGTGACATGTCTCTGGGGAGCAAAATTTCCTAGGAATTTAAGAAATAATTGAACAAGTGCATAAGAATATGGAGTAACCAAATTGAAGACTGGTTAAATAAACTGTGATACCTCATACAATGGAATCTTAAAATGGCAAAATGGGGGCTTCCCTGGTGGCGCAGTGGTTGAGAGTCCGCCTGCCGATGCAGGGGACACGGGTTCGTGCCCCGGTCCGGGAAGATCCCACATGCCGCGGAGCGGCTGCGCCCGTGAGCCGTGGCCGCTGAGCCTGCGCTCCGCAACGGGAGAGGCCACAACAGTGAGAGGCCCGTGTACCGCAAAAAAAAAAAAAAAAAAAAGGCAAAATGGCATCCATTAAGATGACATCATGCATGCCCACATTAAATCATATTAACAGCTGTTCATAAATGGGAAATATAGGCTACCAAAGAATAGGAATACTATGATCCTATTTTTGTTTAATTTTATATATACATATAGAGTATATATATGGTTTAAATCATGGATAGATATTAAATATGGATATATGGTTCCCTCTAATATTGAGATCTTGATTTTCTTCTTGATACTCTATTTACCTGGTTCTTCTTTAATAATTAGAAACAAAGTTAAATATTAAAGAAACAAGACAGTAACCTAAATAACAGGGCATTTTCTCTTTGCTGCCCTCCTTATCCACCAAGAACACTTCCCCTCATGGTGTCACACTCCCAGAACCCATCCCCCTCCATGCCCTCAACTCCTGCCCAAAGGAGCATTGGTCCAAGGCCTTTACCAAGAAGTCCCTGGGAGCACAGGCAGCAATAGGCAAGAGGATTAAGGTTCCTAAAAACAATTCCAATTGTAAATAAACTATATGCCAATTAAAACAACAACAGCAACAACAAAACAAACCACTTCCATCACCTGACACTACAGGGTAAGGAAGGGTGTGTGTGGAGGAACCAGGGATGCTTCTTGCTCCCCATCCCACAGAAGGTGTGAGGGTGAGGAAGGTTAAGCCTTTTCTCTAACCCACCACCATTTCTCCCAAGGTGATTATTTGGGAAAAGTCAGGATGGAGAGTAGACCAGGAGAGAGAGGGTTTATTCTTTAAAATTTAAACATTTTGTGTCTCCTTGAGAAGAGGCTGATGGAAAAGTACAGCATAATAATAATTCTCATTAATAATAAATAGATAATACCTTATTGGATGTTACCTGTCCAGGACAGGGACTCCAGTGGTGGTGAGGTAGAGGACAGAGCAGTCTGTCTGGCTACTTTAATTATGGTGTGCATGTCTTTCTGAATGTCATCAGTAGATATCAATGACAAGGGAGATGGTCCATTTCCTGTTCCTGCTATAAAAAAGCAGGGACTACTTGGATAGTGTCTATGTTGGCTTCTGGGGAGGACAAAATTTCCTGCTCAGCTCCGTTTCTGCGTCTCGAAGAAGCTCAGCCACCAAGTGTTCCAGGGTGGTGGGGGAGAGAGGTGCAGCCTCTCGGGCAGAGTAAGAACCCAAGGGAAGAGAACCCCTTAAATCAGGGAGCCGCCTGAGCAGCACATAAAACGGCTCTGACTGGCTCTGGTTTGGGAGATCTGCGTCTTATGATTCTCCCCCCCATTATAAAGATTTTCCTCCTTCAAAAACCAGTCGGAGAACCACCCTTATTCTACAGATTAGGGAGCCCTGATAACGTACACACCCAACACATACGCAAGTATCTGCGCACCAGTAACACACGAGCATCACACACGCCGAAACACAGATCGACCACACACAGACCCAAGAACACTGGGACTCTAGGCAGGCTGTTCTATACCCACGCATCCCCTAATATACACACGAGGACAGGGGAGAGAAGGAGGATTAGGATGGGCGGTGCGCACACGGCCCTGCACTCAGACACGCGCACCAAGCAACACTCCGCACCCACCTGCGCTCCCAATTAAGTACGCACCTTGGACAGGCACCATCCCGAGGACCGACCTGCCCAAACGCCTTGCCGGGCGGACGGCACGTTACCGCCCGGGCGCGGCGGACCCAAAGCCCCAAATCTAAAGGAAAAGGCATCGCAGGCCAGTAAGCGAGGAGAGGAGAAGGGAGATGCGATGCGCTCCTTGGGGAAGGGGACTCGGAAGCTAGTGGGAACGACAGTGAGAGTGCCTGTCCTCTGCCCCTGTCCCGCGAGCCTTACTGATCCTGGTGTGGCGGCTGGTGGCTGTGTGGCGTCTCCCTGCCCTGCGCCGCGGCCTCACTGAGGTGGTGCCGGACGCCCCCGCCAAGGAGGGGGCTCCGGCTCAGGTGACCCCAGCCTCCCCGCCGGCAGTAACTGCCGGCCCCGCTCAGCGCATTCTGCAGAGCCTTGATGGAGCGCATCCCCCCAGCGCGCTCGACCAGAGCTGCCAGGGCTTCTGAGCGGTGGTCGGAGGGAGGGGCGGAGGAAACGCGGACCACGTGGGGTGAGGTAAGCAACGGAGTGCCAGACCTGCGGGGTGGAGAGGTGAGGCCCGGTAGGTGGGGTTGGAGCAGGAGGAGGGGCCGGTCCCTACAAGGCTCGGTACACTGCCAGGTGCACCCAATCCCCGCCTAGACAAGGCGTCGATGTGGAGTGCACGCGATAGGGAACACAGAGCGCAGGGTGTCTAGTGGCTGGTGAGAAGTGGGCGGTGCCTGAGAGTTGGGATGGACAATGCCCAGGCCCAATCATTGAGAAAGTAAAAAACTTAGGGGCGGAGATAAAACGAGGCTACCCAATGAAAGCAAGGCGGTGGGCCGTCCACAAATTCCGGCGGATTCCTCCGCGTACCGGCCCACTGCGGCTCGCCTTGCGTGCAAGCTCCGAGGGCGGGAAAGCTGAGGTGGGGCCGTTGTGAAGGCGGAGGACGCCGCGGCGTCAGAACGATGGAATTCTCGGAAAGAGGGGAAAGCGGTACCTCTCTACACTCGGATAAGAGTGAGCCCTGCTCAAGAGGCCTCTTAGTGACCTCCGATATTCGAAGTCCAAAACCGGCCTTCAATACCCGGCCTCGTAGCGCGGCGTGGAGGCCCAACGAACGCCTCGTTTCCAGCACGCGGTGTTGGTGAGTGAGGAGTCATATGGCAGGAAATTACCCCGACCAGAAACAGCGCCCAGGCACTTCAGTGAGATCATGAGGGGGGGGGGGAAAGGTCATCCTGGGCTGCTAGGGTGCCTGGGTTCTCGTTTTACCTCTGCCAATTATTTGGTGTCTGTTTAAGACTTAGGTATCCTTAACTCTGAGCCCTTAAACATTTTATAAGCCGTTAGGTGCCCCCTAAATTTTAGCTAATTTAATTGCTTGCCTCTGTATTCCTCACAGGCAGAAAAGATGTACAAAAAGAATTTTGAAAACTAAGCACATTCGGGAATTTTATCATTTGCAACTAGGAGAACATTCACCTATATCTTCACAGCATCCGTATTTAGTAGGAGCTCATGGAAATAATAGCTGTTATGGTTTGTCAGCCACTTTATATAGTCTGTCTCTCCCTCTTACCAGAGACCTAAAGAATAGTTATTACTAGTCCCATTTTGAAGATGAGGAAACTAAGACTCAGAAATTAAGACTTTTTCTTTTTAAAATATTTATTTATTTATTGGATGCATCGGGTCTTAGTTGGGATCTTTTGTTGCAGTGCGCGGGCTTCTCTCTAGTTGTGGCGCAGGGGCTCAGTTGTCCCCCGGCATGTGGGATCTTAGTTTCGCCACCAGGGGTCCAACCAGCGTCCTCTGCACTGCAAGATGGATTCTTAACCAGTGGACGACCGGGGAAGTCCCAAGACTTTTTTGAATAAGATAACCCATCTAATAAGTACCAGAGCCAGGAATCAGACCCAAGTCTCTGACTACAAGGCTCTCTCCATCATGCAGCTCATCCTAAAATTAACCACTGAATTATTCCAGTTGCTCCTAAAGGAAGCATTTACATCGAAGCAGTATAATATGGTACTGAGAATTGGCTAGAGGCTGGCTGTATCACAAAATGTCACTTGCTTTTCTTTTTGTTTTTGGATTAAAATGAGCATCAAGGGTAACTGGGAAAAGAAATATCAAAATGATACTCTGGTGTGTTCTGTGGAAAGGCAGTTCTCCTTTGGCTTGGTTAAGGTCAGAGGGTTTATTTAGTTTGAAACCGGGTAGAGTGACCTTCCTTTTGTTTTTGTTTGTTTGTTTTTCCCTTCTGTAGTTATTCCTTATCTGCCCTATCCATTCTCCTATAGGTAGGACTCTAATTCAGGGACTCCAGCTTACCCTGGCTGCCTTATTAATGGCTTTGCCCATTACTTCTTTAAGAAAGTTCTGGGTCTTAATACTTAGTATAAATGCGAGCCAGCATTAACTTTTCCAAATGTAGTAGGCTAATCTTATCCTTGTTTCATAGGAATGTTATATCTCTGAAGTTTTTTGAGCTGTCACGAGAAAGATAACATGTGTTAGGGAATTTCTAAACATTACCCAGGTGTTTGCTTCCTTTTATTTCCTACCCCTCCTTTTTTGAATTAGCTTTAATTATGATCAGTAACAAGTTCCTCACTCTTTTTCTTCCCAGGTCTCTCTGATAGTAGGAACTGGTTGGGCAGTGAAGAAAGTCTGCCTGTAGAAGGGGAGGTTCTTTGCATAGAGATCTAGCACTTTGACCTTTGGACTGATTCTTCTTCCACTATAACATTGCTACTTTTGTATGAGGATGGAGGGTGAACCGGTGACTTGGGAGGCCCACAGCATTGTGTAAAGTATAAGATATTTAAGAACAAGTTTGTCATCCCAGGTGGTTAGAGTTTGGCAATGTTAAGTTCTTTTTTTTATTTCTGATTTGAAAAGGTCCTATCCAGTTAAATCTTTGCAAAAGTACTAGCCAGCTGTGACATGGCCAGCTAAACCTGAAGCTTTTCATAAGCTTTCAGGTATCTCTAATAGTAGGTTTTTAGGCCAGTCCCTTGTTGTGCTAGAGTTTTGTGGTGTATGGGGAAGGATTTTGAAGTTTTAAATCAGAAAAGCTATATCCTCTGTAGTACAAAATTGGAAACTTGATGCTTATGTTTGGAGGATGTATATTTGTTATGATTTACAGACTGTCATTTGTTCTACTCTTTAGATTGTAGTTAAATCTTAATTAGAGTGAAAGATTATTTCACATAAGTTATTTTTTTCACTAGCGTTTGTTCTGCAGAAGTTACTCTTGGTGCACATTCCTTCCTGCCTTAGTTTCTCCATTTGTAAAAGATAATCTTGTCTTTTACTGGGTAAAATATAAGTACTGGGAGTTCTGACATAATCATCTTCAGTTCATTCAATGAATATTTATTCATTGGCCTATAGTGTGCCAGGCCCAGTGCTAGGAAATACAGAAATTAAAAACAAAAAACCAGTTTCTGATTATTGGAAGAAATGAGAAAGCTGGTGTTTAAAATTCCTAATGAAAAATGCTGAGATGAAGAGATATGAAAAAGGAAGTAGAAAGAAGGGGCATCTAACTAGGCTCGGGGTGACGGGTAGCTAAGATAAAGGGGGAGGGGCATCAAGGGAGGTTGGGGTATTGGAGCCAACTCTTTTTCTTTTTCCCATTCATGGATGGGTTTTTTAAACCCACTTTTTAAAAAAAAATTTATTTTATTTATTTTTGGCAGCATTGGGTCTTCGTTGCTGCACGTGGGCTTTCTCTAGCTGCAGTGAGCGGGGGCTACTCTTTGTTGTGGTGTGCAGGCTTCTCATTGCGGTGGCTTCTCTTGTTGTGGAGCACGGGCTCTAGACATGCAGGCTTCAGTAGTTGTGGCACGTGGGCTTCAGTAGTTGTGGCTTGCAGGCTCTAGAGTGCAGGCTCAGTAGTTGTGGTGCACGGGCTTAGTTGTTACGCGGCATGTGGGATCTTCCTGGACTAGGGCTCGAACCCGTGTCCCCTGCATTGGCAGGCAGATTCTTAACCACTGCGCCACCAGGGAAGCCCTAAACCCACTTTTATTCGTTAATTGTAAGTAGTACAGATATTCCAAAAATATAAACAGACACTTAATGGCGTCCTACATTTCAAGTGTTGTTTTTTTAAAAATTTTTATTTATTATTTATTTTTATTTTTGGCGGCATTGGGTCTTTGTTGCTGTGCGCGGGCTTCTCACTGCAGTGGCTTCTCTTGTTGCGGAGCATGAGCTCTAGGCGTGCGGGCTTCAGTAGTTGTGGCCCGCGGGCTCAGTAGTTGTGGCCCGCGAGCTCTCGAGCGCAAGCTCTGTAGTTGTGGTGCACGGGCTTAGTTGATCTGCGACATGTGGGATCTTCCCTGGGCCAGGGCTCGAACCCGTGCCCCTGCATTGGCAGGCGGATTCTTAACCACTGCGCCACCAGGGAAGCCCCTCAAGTTTTTGAATACAACAAGTTTATCAAACCATGAACCTGTGAGCAAGGTAGTCAGAACCCCACAGCCCAGTCACGTTGGGAAGCAGATCTCCCCCACCCTCCAAACGGTATCTTGAAGGGGGTTACGTGGCACGACATGGAACATGTAAAATCTGAGATACTACAAGCAAAGAAGCTCACGGGGCGCAAAGAGGAGGGTCTGCTCCAGGGGCAAGCCCCACAGCAGTAAAGGAATGGTGCAGGGGGCCAGACCCCTGCCTTCCCTCCCCTGCTTGAATCCAAGTATTTACCAGTATTAAAATAAAAGGACAAAACTAAAACCCCATTTTACAAAAAAGGCGACTGAGGGACAGTAGTGGCAAGTAACTGACTGAAGACCTGAAGGGGAAAACAGGCTTACTTTCCACAGACACTTGACCTGTCTGGGACATGGGATACAGGACAGCCTTACAGGGGGGTTGCCTTATTGAATGAGGCCTCATGAACAGGGTAGGGGTAGCAAAACAGAACGGGATCCATTTCCCAGGGAATGACTGCCTTTAGACTTCCCATGCTTTTAGCACGGAGAAGTTTCTGGGCCACTGTTAACAGAGGTGAATTTATAAAATGGTCAAAATCTTTGGGAGGCAGGAGGGAATTAAACAGAAGGTCCCAGGTTAACTGAAGGCGAATTTACTCAACCTCACTATAGTAAGGGACCCATGGACCTACAGAGTGTCCCCTCTACAATGTGCAGAGTGGAAACTCTGACCCTTTCCAAATTGGTCCTGTGTCCAAAGCTCCCCCTATGAGAGGGACACGAACATCAGGCTTTTGATTTAGAAGCCCAATCAGAGAGACACACTGTGTCCCTGAAGAGGCACCTTAAAGAACTGAACCTGGCAGGTAGGCAGATTCCTGGCACGGTGTGAACTGGGGTCGACCAGGCCTGGTGGCCTGTTGCTTCCCGAAGACCAGCCTCAAACAGGAAGGGCTGGTAGGAAACCCCGGAAGAGATCCTGGGGTGAATTGGCTCCCTCTCAATCTTGCCTTCCTCCAAAACTGAGTCTGGCCTGATTCCTCTAAGGAGCATGTCTTGCAGTCATCTCTTGCCCCTAATACACTGTGAAACTGGAGACCAGAAGGTGCATAATGACTTCAGGCTGGCTCTGGTCCACACCGATGGACCCTGCTTAGACCTATTTGGCTGAGCTGCCTCTCCAGGGAAGGTAGGAGATGGTGAGTGGGGGTGTGGCATTTCTGGTGAGGAACTGCATGGGGGCAGGGCAGGGTTCTGGCGAGAACGAGGCCTGTGGAGCCAGGCTTCATGCAGAAGCAGCGGGGACACTCCCACCAAGCCATCCTGGGTTCTGGTCATGAGTCCCTTGGAACACTTGGACAAGTCTGATAGGAAAGCGGGTGGCACCAGCTCTTCCTTCACCTGGAGGCAAGGAGACCCAAAGCAGGGCAGAAAGGGGCCTCGGAACTGGATCAGCTTAGAGCCTCTTATTGCTTATTTAGTCAGAAAAGCATAGCTGGACCCCATGGCAGATTTGGCCCAAGGGCTAATCCTTAGGATGGGGCTTGGGAGAGAGGCCCCTCCTGCAATATTAGGATAGAGGCCTAGGCCAGGGCCTTAGAATCAGAAGCTCCCACTTTCCTTCAGGAGGTGTCGCTCCTGGCCAGCCCTGGAGCCCTCTTCCCCTACCTGCATGAAGCAGGATCCCACAGGCACCAGGGAATGACGCCTGGGAAATGATCACATGGGCTTTGGGGACCCTGTTCTACTCATGTGACACCAAAGGGAAAGACAAAGCCTCACAACCTTGGGACAAGGAGGGGAGGTGGCATCACAATGCTAGAGAAGGATGCTAGGCGCTCAGAACACCAAGCTGCTGCTCCACCACCTGGTCCCGGCTAGCTCCTCACACTGCCCTAGTGCGTGGCCAGTCTGAAAAGGATAATGGGGGTAAGTCCTGAGTGGGCGGTGTTCTTGCACCTGAAGCAACTTACAAATGCTTTGTGACATCTGCCTCCAGGGAAAACAGAGAGGGGGATAGGAACCCCCTCCCACCCAAGGGAGGGAGGGGAGGCCGTGGTTAAGGCAGTGATGCTGAAGTGGGGCTCCCTCTGGGGGGTTCCTTGTGTGGAGCCAACTCTTAAAGGTTGAGAGATGTTTTCAGGCACATAAGGAGAAAGGTGTTCCAGACACAGCTCTGCAAGAACAAACATCATGAGAGGAACAGTTGAGGGACTCTAGATGAGTTTGGTTGGAGTGAGTTTGGTTGGGAGTGAGAATGTGTGGACCAGTGAAGCTGAGGATATACTGGGGGCTGCATTATGAAGAGTTTTGAATACTGTGATAAGAATATTCAGCCACAGCCTAAAGGCAACTCCATAGTAAACCTTCTTTTAAAGCTCCTCTTTCATTTAAACTTACCATCCCATTGCTTCGTAAAGAAGCCCTCAATTTCCTGCCATTACACTCATAACCAACATCTATCTCTTCAGATACTATTTAAGAGGACTCCTTCCTCCACTCTCAGGTTAATCTCTCTACTTACTTTGCTCTATTTTTCAACTTCTTCTGATGACTCCATCATTCAGCATTTAAACATGCTCAAGACTCTGCCATCTTAAGAAACAGCCACTATATTTTGACTCTTTTTGTGTGTGATTAAATTAAAATATGTTTCAGTTAAGTAGCTTTATGCAATTCAGATTTTCCATCAATATTGCTTTTTTTTCTTTTTTTAAAATTTGAGATATAATTGATATATTTTTACTCTTATCTGTATCCCTTCCATCACCAAGTTTTTTGAAAAAGTTGTTACACTTACCACTTCTTTATGCTCAGTTATTATTTATTATGGTGAAACTAAGCTGATGCTGCCATTGTGTTGCTTTGGGCTCATAGGCTTTAAGGGATTCGGTGGAGTTGAAAGTTTAAATAATAATTCATCAAGGTCAGCAAATAGATTAATATGTTTAAAAACTCCTAAGACATCATTAGTTAAGCACGTGTATTGGAATAAGATTTTTTTTTTTTTTTTTTTTTTTTGCGGTACGAGGGCCTCTCACTGTTGTGGCCTCTCCCGTTGTGGAGCACAGGCTCCGGATGCGCAGGCTCAGCGGCCATGGCTCACGGGCCCAGCCACTCTGCGGTATGTGGGATCCTTCCGGACCGGGGCACGAACCCGTGTCCCCTGCATCGGCAGGCGGACTCTCAACCACCACGCCACCAGGGAAGCCCCGTAGGATTTTTTTTTTAATTAAAAAATTTATTTTAAATTTGGCTGCACTGCACGACATGCGGGATCTTAGTTCTCCAGCCAGGGATCGAACCTGGGCCCCGGCAGTGAAAGCGCTTAGTCCTAACCACCCGACTGCCGAGAATTCCCCTTGAATAGGGTTTAGATTCTGACTAGGGCACTATGGTGCTGGTGCACATATTTTAACTTGATGTTAGACCTTCATGGAGTAAATGAAATTTCCTCTAAGTTCACATGTATCTGTGATCTATTCCAGTATGCTTTCCTAATTCCTCTTTGATTTAGCAGTTACACACAAATTTTATAGGACTGAAAAATATAGACATGAGCATGTCAAAACAAGTCACAATATTATCATCACACGGTGAGATTTATGATGCCTAATACACGTTTTCTTTATTTTACCAAATGTCTCCTGTAATTTGGCTTCTCTGATGTCCATAAGAATAGATTATAGCAAGTCCATATTATTATAAGATGCTAAGAGAATGTTGATTTTGCTGAAGTCTCTAAAAAAGATTTTAAAAAGCTCTTCGTAAAAAAAAAAAAAAAAAAAAAAGCTCTTTGTAGACTAAAGCTCATTTGAAAGAATTTGAACAGCAAAAAGAAAAAAACTTAAGTGATTGGTAGCATTTTCATACCTTTTTTTTAACCTAAAGAATATGAAAGATGTTTTCAGAATCTTATATTGCCATATAGTGACCAAAAACATTCTCTAAAAGACTAGGTAAAATTAATTTTTAACTACACTTATCTAGTTGAACACTCCATAAGCCATAATTTCTCAAGATGTTATGTAATTTGAAATGTTTTACATCATCCACTTTTACCTGTCAATTTGCTAAAAGCTGTTGTTCCAGCTCTTTGGGAAATTTTTAGGTAAAACCATTTTAGATTATCAGGTAATTTATGTAGTAACTACTACTTAGGTAAGAGATTTTCAGAGCTAAGTGTATTTACTTACTGATTTGCATTTATTATTCCAGTCCAGACCAATTAGGTGAAAAATTACAATAAAAAGTACAGAGGTACCAAATAAATTTATGATATATGAAATGGTTACTAATATAATATTATTGCCATTTTGTGAGAATTATTAAATACAGAAATGGAAAAAAGTAATAAGTACATATAAATTTTCTGTGATAGTTACTGGCAATACTGGTACTTGATTTCAAATTTTTATGAAATATTATCTTAGTTTTGATTTGCATAATTCTCATTCCTGTATTTATAACAGAGTTAAAATGATTTAAAAACTATTTAAGGAACTCTATAGGATTACAAGGTTTAACAGAATTTTTTTCCGTTCTAAAAATTTTTTTTTTTTTTTTTTTCAGTATGCGGGCCTCTCACTGCTGTGGCCCCTCCCGTCGCGGAGCACAGGCTCCGGACGCACAGGCGCAGCGGCCATGGCTCACGGGACCAGCCGCTCCGCGGCATGTGGGATCTTCCCGGACTGGGGAACGAACCCATGTCCCCTGCATCGGCAGGCAGACTCTCAACCACTGCGCCACCAGGGAAGCCCTAAAAATTTTTTTTTTAACTTTTTATTTTATATTGGGGTATAGCCGATTAACAGTGTTGTGATTGTCTCAACAATTTTTATTATTCAGCATATAAGCTCAAGCAGGGAAAAAATATAGGTCATAAAACTTATCAATTAGCCAACTCATTAATAGGACCATTTTCTTTTAAAATTTTATTTATTCATCTGGTTCAAAGTTCAAAAGGTACAAATGGGCATATGGTGAAGTCACCCTCCTGTTCCTGTTTCCTAGCTACCCACTTCCCCTTTCCAGTGGCAAACGTTGTTATTGGTTTTCTATATATCCTTCCAGATATATTTTATTCATGTCTAAGCAATTATATTTTTTCCTCTTTTACACAAATGGTAACATAATATAAGCACTGTTTAATATTTTTCCTTAAAATTTTTTTTATTACTATACATCTTGGAGAACCTTCCAAATCAGTGTATAATGTGCTTCCTTTTATGGCTATGTAGTATTCCATTGTCTGGATGTATCATTATTATTTTTAAAATCCCCTATTGGTGAATATTTGTATTGTTTTCCATCTTTTGTTATTATTAGAATGACTTCATTTCCTGGTTTGTTTGGGACAGTCTCAGCTATGCCAATTGTCCCAGCTTAAATTTTTTTTTTCTTTATTGGAGTATAATTGCTTTACAATGATGTGTTAGTTTCTGCTTTGTAACAGTGAATCAGCTATACATATACATATATCCCCATATCTCCTCCCTCTTGCGTCTCCCTCCCACCCTCCCTATCCCACCCCTCTAGGTGGTCACAAAACACCAAGCTGATCTCCTTGTGCTATGCTGCTGCTTCCCACTAGCTATCTATTTTACATTTGGTAGTGTATATATGTCCAGCTTAAATATTAATAGTGTCCCTTTCTCTTATAAAAGTGTCCCGATTTGGATAAAACAAAACAATTTATTTTATGGTTACCTGAGCTAATACAATGCTGCAGTGAATAAGATTATATATCCTTTTATTTTGCAAGTTTGCAAATATAGCTGTAAGTTGAATCCTAGAAGTAGAATTGCTGAGTCCAAGAGCCCGCATGCAACAACGAAGACCCAACGCAGCCAAAAATAAATAAATTTATTTAAAAAAAAAAAAAGGTATATACATTTGTAATTTTGATAGATGTTGCCATATTGCCTTCCATATTGGTCATACCATTTTCCAGTCTCACCAACAATCAGAAGAGTACTTCTTTTTCCACCCTTACCTCAGTTCATGATCACTTTGTTTTTTAATGTTTGTTTTTCCAATAGGTATAAAATGCTATCTCAGTGTTTGTTTTTTTTTTTTTAGTGTTGTTTTTATTTTACTTTTAAAAAATTACCAGTGAGGTTGAGCATCTTTTTATGTGTTTAAGAACCATTTGTGTTTCCGTTTTTATGAATTATTCATGTATTTTCCTATGTTTTTGTTGGATATTAGCCTTTTGTGAAATGAGTTGCATACATTCCTCCTCCTCCCAGTTTATCATTTGACTTTTGGTTTTCCTTTTGCAGTTTTGCCATGTAGGAATTTTTTATCTTTACGTAGTCAGATTTCTTCATCTGTATTTTCTATTCAATGAATATCAAAATCCATTATTCAGCTGGAATCACGTGTAATCTTTGATTTCCTCATCCTTCAGATCCTGTAATAGGTCTCAAATCCATCTACTTCTCCCCATTCTTACTATTCTAGTTAAGCTTCATAATTTAGTTCTCCCTCCCATCAGTTTCACTCACTTCTATTCTTAACAGCATAGCCACAAGTGATCTTTCAGAAATGCAAATCTGGTTACGTTGTGTTTTTATGGAACCCATTGATGATTTCCCAAATCTAACATAACTTAAAATATAGAGAAAAATGAATGGGGAAAAAAACAAATGAGAGATGAGGACACTTAGCAAATGTAGATTACTCTTTTTTTAAAAAAAGATTTATTTATTCATTTTATAATTTTTTTATTTTTGCTGCGTTGGGTCTTTGTTGCTGTGCGCAGGCTTTCTCTAGTTGTGACGAGTGGAGGCTACTCTTCACTGCAGTGCGCGGACCTCTCACTGCGGTGGCTTCTCGTAGCGGAGCACGGGCTCTGGGTGCATGGGCTTTAGTAGTTGTGGCACACGGGCTCAGTAGTTGTGGTTTGTGGGCTCTAGAGCACAGGCTCAGTAGTTGTGGCACATGGGCTTAGTTGCTCCGTGGCATGTGGGATCTTCCCGGGCCAGGGGTCAAACCCGTGTCCCCTGCATTGGCAGGCAGATTCTTAACCACTGTGCCACCAGGGAAGTCCAGATTACTCTTGACTATGGGGAAAATTAAAAGAACAAGAATATCTAGAGAAGAATCTATAGTTCAGGGAAGGGGATTTTGTTTGTTTTGCATGTTTGTTTTGTCTTTTTAAGAAAATCATCATCTCAGTATGCTGAGGAGGAAAGCCAGTAGAGATGAAAAGGTTGAAGACAGCAGGTGAATATTATATGCTAAGATTATAGGGAGAAAAAGTGAGGTAGAAAGCTTGAGAATGGTAAATATTTAGAATAGCTTTTGTAGAAGTAAGAGAAGGCACTAACTAGAATCTTGTAGGAATGTTGGGAAATATCTAAGAGCCTGTTTGAGATGAGAAGTTTGTAGTTTAAACATTTATGCAGAAAAAAAAATACAGATAGTTTTATGTGGGAGTGCTGTGAAACTTTCAATAGACAGATAATCCCAATCTTATGCACTTTGTTCCATGAAATAGAAAAAGAAGAAAAACTTTACAACTTGTTTTGTTAAATTACTGTATATTTTAAAACCAAAACCAGACAAGGACAGTTTAGGAAAGATAATTATAAAGACATAGGTGCAAAAATCATAAAACATACGTTTTATGATCAAGGAATTTTTATCTCAAGGATGCTAGAATGGTTAACATTAGAAAATGTGCATAATTACCAAATCAACAGATTAAGAGAGAAAATCTATTTGATCCTCCTGGTCACTGCAGAAGAAGTATTTGATAAAATTAAATACCTATTCATCTTCAAAGTTCTTAGCAAACTAGACAAGGAAAGGAATATCCTGATAAACCTGACAAAGGGTTTTTCAGGTAACAGGCCTGGTATCACAACTTCTGTTAAATATTTTATTGGAGGTCTTATTATTGTCCAGTAAGACAAGAAAAATAAACAAAAGATATAAAGGTTACAAGAAAAGATACAAAATTGTCATTATTCACAAGTGATATTTATGAGGAAAATCCAAGTGACAGGTAAATTGTTGGGGCTAAGATAGTTAAACAAGGTTGCTAGATAAAAGATCAGTATCCAGAATTCCTATATTGAAGTAATAATTATACCTATTTCTTATGGCATTACAAACTGAGAAGTGCACATGAATAAACCTATTATAGGGTGCATAAGAATTTTAGGGAGAAATTAGTTAATGGAAAGATATACCGTATATTGCAAATTCTAAGCTGGCTCCCATGATCCCCGCCTCCTGATATTCATGCCTTGTGTAAACCCTTCCTCTTGAGTATGAATGGGAGCTGTGATTTGCTTTTTTAAATTTATTTTTATTTATTTTTGCTGTGTTGGGTCTTCGTTTCTGTGCAAGGGCTTTCCCTAGTTGTGGCAAGCGGGGGCCATTCTTCATCGCGGTACACGGGCCTCTCACTATCGCGGCCTCTCTTGTTGCGGAGCACAGGCTCCAGACACGCAGGCTCAGTAGTTGTGGCTCACGGGCCTAGTTGCTCCGCGGCATGTGGGATCCTCCCAGACCAGTGCTCGAACCCGTGTCCCCTGCATTAACAGGCAGATTCTCAACCACTGTGCCACCAGGGAAGCCCTGATTTGCTTTTAAGAAATAAAATCTGGCAAAGGTTACTCTCCCTTTTTGGCATTCAAGAAGCAAACTGCCATTTTGTGAGCTGTCCTAAGGAGAAGGACACATGATAAGGAACTGAAGGCAGCCCCTAGCCAACACGCAGCAAGAAACTGAGGCCCTCATCCAACAGCCTGCAAGGAGCTGAATGCTGCCAAAAATCATGTGACAGAAGTGGATCCTTCCCAACTTGAGCCTTAGATTAGAACTCAGCCCTGGCCAACGCTGACTGTAGCCTAGCTAAGCCATGCCCAGACAACTGACCCATAGAAACTGTGAGATAATAAATACGTGTTGTTGTATACTACTAAGTTTATGATAATATTTTATGCAGCAATAGACAACTAATATACTCTGTTAAATGGAGGGAAACAATCAAAAATATGGAGGCTCTCCCCAAAGTAACTTATAAACTTAATACAATTCCAATTAAAATCTCAACAGGGTTTTGCACAGATTTTTCATGAATCCTAAAATTTTATTGATAGTAGAAGACAAAACAGAAGCCAAGATAATTTTGTAAAAGAGTGAAGAAGGGTCTGGACTTCTCTACAGGATATCAAAACTTTATAAAGCTATGTGGTAAAGATGTGATTAACTTTTTAAGAAACTGCCAGTTTTCCAAAGTGGCATACCATTTTAAATTCCCACCAGCAATGTATGAGAGTTTTGGTTTCTCTACATCCTCATCAACATTTACTATTGTCTGTCTTTTTTATTATAGCCATTCTAATGGGCATATAGTAGTATCTCATTGTGGTTTTAATTTGCATTTCCCTAAAACCCAATGATTCTGAACAGCTTTTTATGTGCTTATTAGTCATTTGGGTGTCTTTGGTGAAGTGTCTATTCAAGTCTTTTGTACATTTTAAAATTGGGTTATTGCCTTATTATTGAGTTATAAGAGTTCTTTGTATATTCTAGATACAAGTCTTTTATCAGATATGTGATTTGCAATATTTTCTTCCAGCCAGCGGCTTGTTTTTTCATTTTCTTAATTGTATCTCTTAAAAGTCAAAAGTTTTAAATTTTATTGAAGTCTAATTTATCATATTTTTCTTTTATGCCTCATGCTTTTGATGTTGTCTCTGGGAATTCTGCTAGCCCAGAGTCATGAACATTTTCTCCTGTTTTCTTCTAGAAGACTATAGTTTTAAGCTTTTTCATTTAATTCTGTGATCCATTTTGAATTAATTTTTGTGTATGGTATGAGGTAAGGGTCTAAGTTTTTCTTTTTTGCATGTGGATATCCAATTATTCCAGCACTATTTGTGGAAAAATTCTTTCCTCATTGAATTGTCTTGACACCTTTGTTGAAAATCAGTTGACCATTAATATAAGGGTTTCTTTCTGGTCTCACAATTCTGTTCCATTGATCTACATTCCTATATTTATAATAATACCACATTCTCTTGAGTACTTTAGCTTTCTCGTAAGCTTTGAAATCAATTACAGTTAGTGTAAATCTTTCAGTTGTTCTTTTTCAAAATTGTTTTGGTTCTCCTAGGTCTTTTGCACTTTCATCAGCTTATCAACTTCTACAAAGAACCCTACTAGGATTTTGAGAGGAATTGCATTGAAACTATATATCAATTTGGGGGAAATTACCATCTTAACAATTACTTCTTTAATTTCTCTCAGCAATGTTTTATACTTTTTGGTGTATAAATTTTACATTTGTTTTGTTAAATTTATTCGTATTTAATTCCTTTTGATATTATTATGAATGGAATTTTCTTAATTTCATTTCAGTCTGTTAATTGCCAGTGTATAGAAATATAGTTGATTTTTGTATCTTGATCTTGTATCCTGTGACCTCCCTGGACTCATTTACTAATTCTAGTAGTTTTATTGTGGGTTCCTTAGGATTTTCTACATAGATTCTCATGTCTTGAATAAGGACAGTTTTATTTCTTCCTTTCCAATCTGGATTCCTTTAAGCTATTTGTTTTTGTTTTTGTTGTTTGTCTGCTTTTTCTTAGGGCATTGTCTAGAACTTCCAGCATAATGTTGAATAGACATGGTGAGAGCAGACACCTTTGCCTTGTTCCTGATTTTACAGAGAATGCATTCAGCCTTTTAGTGTTAGGGATGAAGTTAGCTGTAGGGTTTTTATAACTTTTTTATCTATCAAAATGAGGAAATTTCCTCCTATTATTAGCTAGGAGATTTTATCATGAATGAGTATCAGATTTTGTCAAATGCTAGTTCTGCATTTACTGAGATGATCATGGGGATTTTGCCTTTATTCTTTTAATATGCCAAATTACATTACTTGATTTTTGAACATTTAACCAGCCTTGGGTTCCTGGCACTAACTGCAGTTGGTCATGGTGTTTACACCTTTTTTATATGTTCCTGAATTCAGTTTGCTAATATTTTTAAAATAAATTTATTTATTTAATTTATTTATTTTTGGCTCTATTGGGTCTTTGTTGCTGCGTGTGGGCTTTCTCTAGTTGCGGCGAGTGGGCTTCTCATTGCTGTGGCTTCTCTAGTTACGGAGCATGGGCTCTAGGCATGCGGGCTTCAGTAGTTGTAGCATGTGGGCTCGGTAGTTGTGGCTTGCGGACTCTAGAGCACAGTCTCAGTAATTGAGGCACAAGGGCTTAGTTGTTCCATGGCATGTGGGATCTTCCTGGACTAGGGCTTGAACCCGTGTCCTCTGCATTGGCAGGTGGATTCTTAACCACTGCGCCACCAGGGAAGTCCCTTGGTTTGCTAATAATTTTGTTGAGGTTTTTTACATCTACATTCATAAGGGATATTTATATAGTTTTTTTTCCTTATGATACCCAATCAATTTTTAACCTAATGATTTTTAATAACCTTTGATAATCATTACCCAAATGAAGTTTCACTAGGGGTTGCAAAGTGGTGCTATTCTATCATTCCTTATTTATTATTTTAAATCCTTCTATAAATAAGGACTTTGCTTCGTCAACTATTTGGTCATTCAGGGATACAGTTCATATAGAAAAGGTAGGCTGTATATTTGATTTGTTTCTCTTTATTTGCTAAGTTATAGAATAATAGGTTGGTTCTGTAATATCCTCCAAAGGTGATCAGAGTTTTAAAAATTATTATGATTTTGAACAACTATGATATGTTTACATTCTTTGCAGTTGTTATTCTTTTTGATGCTCAAATGTCCCATCTCTGGACAGTGGGAGTCCCCTCAAGTTGACTCTTGAATTCTTTGACACAACCCCAAGTAGTTTTGTTTTGTTTTTTTGTTGGTTGACAGATCTTTTATTAACAGTCGAAAGACTTCACACTTGTTACAATAGGAGAATAAGTGTTTCTTTAATAAATAATTAAATGAAAACTACCTAGGACCTTATAGGATTTTTAATGTGTACTAGGTTTGATACATATCTTAGAAGATAGTATGACCGAAAATTAGGAACAGTAATTTATAAAACATTCACCTAGATGCACCAGAGGGCAGACAGCAGAATCAAGAAGAACTACAATCCTGCAGCCTGTGGATCAAAAACCACATTCACAGAAAGATAGACAAGATGAAAAGTCAGAGGGCTATGTACCAGATGAAGGAACAAGATAAAACCCCAGAAAAACAACTAAATGAAGTGGAGATAGGCAACCTTCCAGAAAAAGAATTCAGAATAATGATAGTGAAGATGATCCTGGACCTCAGAAAAAGGATGGAGGCAAAGATTGAGAAGATGCAATAAATGTTTAACAAAGACCTAGAAAAATTAAAGAACAAACAAACAGAGATGAACAATACAATAACCGACATGAAAACTACACTAGAAGGGATCAATAGCAGAATAACTGAGGCAGAAGAACGGATAAGTGACCTGGAAGACAGAATGGTGGAATTCACTGCTACAGAACAGAATAAAGAAAAAAGAATGAAAAGAAATGAAGACAGCCTAAGAGACCTCTGGGACAATATTAAATGCAGCAACATTTGCATTATAGGGGTCCCAGAAGGGGGAAAGAGAGAGAAAGGACCTGAGAAAATATTTGAAGGGATTATAGACAAAAACTTCCCTAACATGGGAAAGGAAATAGCCACCCAAGTCCAGGAAGTGCAGAGAGTCCCATACAGGATAAACCCAAGGAGAAACACGCCAAGACACATAGTAATCAAATTGGTAAAAATTAAAGACAAAGAAAAATTATTGAAAGCAGCAAGAGAAAAACGACAAATAACATACAAGGGAACTCCCATAAAGTTAACAGCTGATTTCTCAGCAGAAACTCTACAAGCCAGAAGGGAGTGGCATGATATACTTAAAGTGATGAAAGGGAAGAGCCTACAACCAAGATTACTCTACCTGGCAAGGATCTCATTCATATTCAATGGAGAAATCAAAAGCTTTACAGACAAGCAAAAGCTAAGAGAATTCAGCACCACCAAACCAGCTCTACAACAAATGCTAAAGGAACTTCTCTAACTGGGAAACACAAGAGAAGAAAAGGACCAACAAAACCAAACCCAAAACAATTAAGAAAATGGTAATAGGAACATACATATTGGTAATTACCTTAAGCATGAATGGATTAAATGCTCCAACCAAAAGACACAGGCTTGCTGAATGGATACAAAAACAAGACCCATATTTATGCTGTCTACAGGAGACCCACTTCAGACTTAGGGACACATACAGACTGAAAGTGAGAGGATGGAAAAAGATATTCCATGCAAATGGAAATCAAAAGAAAGCTGGTGGGCTTCCCTGGTGGCGCAGTGGTTGAGAGTCCGCCTGCCGATGCAGGGGACGCGGGTTCGTGCCCCGGTCCGGGAAGATCCCACATGCCGCGGAGCAGCTAGGCCCGTGAGCCATGGCCGCTGAGCCTGCGCGTCCGGAGCCTGTGCTCCGCAACGGGAGAGGCCACAACAGTGAGAGGCCCGCGTACCACCAAAAAAAAAGAAAGCTGGAGTAGCAATACTCATATCAGATAAAATAGACTTTAAAATAAAGACTGTTACAAGAGACAAGGAAGGACACTACATAATGATCAAGGGATCAATCCAAGAAGAAGATGTAACAATTATAAATATATGTGCACCCAACATAGGAGTACCTCAATACACAAGGCAACTGCTAACAGCTATAAAAGAGGAAATTGACAGTAACACAGTAATAGTGGGGGACTTTAACACCTCACTTACACCAATGGACAGATCATCCAAAATGAAAATAAATAAGGAAACAGAAGCTTTAAATGACACAATAGACCAGATAGGTTTAATTGATATTTATAGGACATTCCATCCAAAAACAGCAGATTACACTTTCTTCTCAAGGGTGCACGGAACATTCTCCAGGATAGATCACATCTTGGTTCACAAATCAAGCCTCAGTAAATTTAAGAAAATTGAAATCATATCAAGCATCTTTTCTGACCACAATGCTATGAGATTAGAAATCAATTACAGGGAAAAAAACATAAAAAGCACAAACACATGGAGGCTAAACAATACGTTACTAAATAACCAAGAGATCACTGAAGAAATCAAAGAGGAAATCAAAAAATACGTAGAGACAAATGACAATGAAAACACAATGATCCAAAACCTATGGGATACAGCAAAAACAGTTCTAAGAGGGAAGTTTATAGCTATACAAGCCTACCTCAAGAAACAAGAAAAATCTCAAATAAATAATCTAACCTTACACCTAAAGGAACTAGAGAAAGAAGAACAAACAAAACCCAAAGTTAGCAGAAAGAAAGAAATCATAAAGATCAGAGCAGAAATAAATGAAATAGAAGCAAAGAAAGCAATAGCAAAGATCAATAAAACTAAAAGCTGGTTCTTTGAGAAGATAAACAAGATTGATAAACCATTAGCCAGACTCATCAAGAAAAAGAGGGGGCTTCCCTGGTGGCGCAATGGTTGAGAGTCCGCCTGCCGATGCAGGGGACGCGGGTTCGTGCCCCGGTCCGGGAGGATCCCACATGCCGTGGAGCGGCTGGGCCCGTGAGCCATGGCCGCTGAGCCTGCGCGTCCAGAGCCTGTGCTCCGCAACGGGAGAGGCCACAACAGTGAGAGGCCCGCGTACCGCAAAAAAAAAAAGGGAAAATAAAAAAAGAAAAAGAGGGAGAGGACTCAAATCAAAAAATTAGAAATGAAAAAGGAGAAGTTACAACAGACACTGCAGAAATACAAAGCATCCTAAGAGACTACTACAAGCAGCTCTATGCCAATTAAATGGACAACCTGGAAGAAATGGACAAATTCTTAGAAAGGTATAAGCTTCCAAGACTGAACCAGGAAGAAATAGAAAGTATGAACAGACCAGTCACAAGTAATGAAATTGAAACTGTGATTAAAAATCTTCCAACAAAAGTCCAGGACCAGATGACTTCACAGGTGAATTCTATCAAACATTTAGAGAAGAGCTAACACCCATCCTTCTCAAACTCTTCCAAAAAATTGCAGAGGAAGGAACACTCACAAACTCATTCTATGAGGCCACCATTACCCTGATACCAAAACCAGACAAAGATACTACAAAAAAACAAAATTACAGACCAATATCACTGATGAATATAGATGCAAAAATCCTCAGCAAAATACTAGCAAACAGAATCCAACAGCATATTAAAAGGGTCATACACCATGATCAAGTGGGATTTATCCCAGGGATGCAAGGATTCTTCAGTATACGCAAATCATCAGTGTGATACACCATATTAACAAATTGAAGAATAAAAACCATATGATCATCTCAATAGATGCAGAAAAAGCTTTTGACAAAATTTGACACCCATTTATGATAAAAACTCTCCAGAAAGTGGGCATAGAGGGAACCTACCTCAACATAATAAAGGCCATACATGACAAACCCACAGCAAACAATGGTGAAAAACTGAAAGTATTTCCTCTAAGATCAGGAACAAGACAAGGATGTCCGCTCTCACCCCTATTATTCAACTTAGTTTTGGAAGTACTAGCCATGGCAATCAGAGAAGAAAAAGAAATAAAAAGAATACAAATTGGAAAAGAAGAAGTAAAATTGTCACTGTTTGCAGATGACGTGATACTATACGTAGAGAATCCTAAAAATGCCACCAGAAAACTACTAGAGCTAATCAATGAATTTGGTAAAGTTGCAGGATACAAAATTAATGCACAGAAATCTCTTGCATTCCTGTACACTAATGATGAAAAATCTGAAAGAGAAATTAAGGAAACACTCCCATTTACCATTGCAACAAAAAGAATAAAATTCCTAGGAATAAACTTACCTAGGGAGACAAAAAACCTGTATGCAGAAAATTATAAGACACTGATGAAAGAAATTAAAGATGATACCAACAGATGGAGAGATATACCATGTTCTTGGATTGGAAGAATAAATATTGTGAAAATGACTATACTACCCAAAGCAATCTACAGATTCAATGCAATCGCTATCGAATTACCGATGGCATTTTTTACGGAACTGGAACAAAAAAATCTTAAAATTTGTATGGAGACACAAAAGACCCCGAATAGCCAAAGCAGTCTTGAGGGGAAAAAATGGAGCTGGAGGAATCAGACTCCCTGACTTCAGACTATACTACAAAGCTACAGTAATCAAGAGAATATGGTACTGGCACAAAAACAGAAACATAGATCAATGGAACAAGATAGAAAGCCCAGAGATAAACCCACGCACCTATGGTCAACTAATCTATGACAAAGGAGGCAAGGATATACAATGGAGAAAAGACAGTCTCTTCAATAAGTGGTGCTGGGGGGCTTCTCTGGTGGCGCAGTGGTTGAGATGCAGGACACGGGTTCGTGCCCCGGTCCAGGAAGATCCCACATGCCGCGGAGTGGCTGGGCCCGTGAGCCATGGCCGCTGAGCCTGTGTGTCCGGAGCCTGTGCTCTGCAACGGGAGAGGCCACAACAGTGGGAGGCCCGTGTACTGCAAAAAAAAAAAAAAAAAAAAATGGTGCTGGGAAAACTGGACAGCTACGTGTAAAAGAATGAAATTAGAACACTCCCTAACGCCATACACAAAAATAAACTCAAAATGGATTAGAGACCTAAATGTAAGACCGGACACTATAAAACTCTTAGAGGAAAACATAGGAAGAACACTCTTTGACATAAATCACAGCAAGATCTTTTTTGATCCACCTCCTAGAGTAATGGAAATAAAAACCAAAATAAACAAATGGGACCTAATGAAACTTAAAAGCTTTTACACAGCAAAGGAAACCATAAGCAAGATGAAAAGACAACCCTCAGAATGGGAGAAAATATTTGCAAACAAATCAACGGACAAAGGATTAATCTCCAAAATATATAAACAACTCATGCAGCTCAATATTAAAGAAACAAACAACGCAGTCCAAAAATGGGCACAAGACCTAAATAGACATTTCTCCAAAGAAGACATACAGATGGCCAAGAAGCACTTGAAAAGCTGCTCAACATCACTAATTATTAGAGAAATGCAAATCAAAACTACAATGAGGTATCACCTCACACCAGTTAGAATGGGCATCATCAGAAAATCTACAGACAACAAATGCTGGAGAGGGTGTGGAGAAAAGGGAACCCTCTTGCGCCGTTGGTGGGAATGTAAATTGATACAGCCACTATGGAGAACAGTATGGAGGTTCCTTAAAAAACTAAAAATAGAATTACCAAATGATCCAGCAATAGCACTACTGGGCATATACCCCGAGAAAACCATAATTCAAAAAGACACATGTACCCCAATGTTCATTGCAGCACTATTTACAATAGCCAGGTCATGGAAGCAACCTAAATGCCCATCGACAGACAAATGGATAGAGAAGATGTGGTACATATATACAATGGAATATTACTCATCCATAAAAAGGAACAAAACTGGGTCATTTGTTGAGACGTGGATGGATCTAGAGACTGTCATACAGAGTGAAGTCAGAAAGAGAAAAACAAATATCGTATATTAACACATATATGTGGAACCTAGAAAAATGGTACAGATGAACTGATTTGCGGGGCAGAAGTTGAGACACAGATGTAGAGGACAAATGTATGGACACCAAGGTGGGAAAGCCGGGGGTGGGGTGGGGATGGTGGTGTGATGAATTGGGCGATTGGAATTGACATGTATACACTGATGTGTATAAAATGGATGAGTAATAAGAACCTGCTGTATTAAAATAAATAAATAAATAAATAAACATTCACCTAATAGCTTTCCTAAACATTAGTTCCCCTGAAATTAAATCAGGAAATAAAATTTCTGTTTATACCCAGTTTTAGATATGATTCATAACAGATGTTAATTTTATAATTTTTTTTTTTTTTTGCGGTACACAGGCCTCTCACTCTTGCGGCCTTTCCCGTTGCAGAGCACAGGCTCCGGACGTGCAGGCTCCGGACGTGCAGGCTCAGTGGCCATGGCTCACGGGCCTAGCCGTTCCGCGGCATGTGGGATCTTCCCGGACCGGGGCACGAACCCGTGTACCCTGCATCGGCAGGCAGACTCTCAACCACTGTGCCACCAGGGAAGCCCTAATTTTATAATTTTGATGCTACCTTTTTTTATTTTTATTTTTTTGGTGTACGCGGGCCTCTCACTGCTGTGGCCTCTCCCGCTGCGGAGCACAGGCTCTGGACGCGCAGGCTCAGCAGCCATGGCTCACGGGCCCAGCCGCTCCGCGGCATGTGGGATCTTCCCGGACCGGGGCACAAACCCGTGTCCCCTGCATTGGCAGGCGGACTCTCAACCACTGCGCCACCAGGGAAGCCCCTGATGCTACCTTTTTAAAGGTACTCAATAAAAATTCAAATCTCATTTTTTAAGATTACGAATTTAAAGTGTGCAGTAAAACAACCCCAGTATTCTTTGATAGCTTCCTTGCTTACTGGTCTGAATATGCATTGTACATATTGTTTTCTCTTATTTTTGCCATTATATCTTTGGAATATATTCCTAGAAGTAGAACTGTTAGGTTGAAGGGTAAAAGGATATGTAATTTTGCTAAATAGTGCAAAAGGAGTTATGCTGTTCTCTATTTCCACAAACAATATATGACAGCCTTTTTACTACAGTCTCTCCCACTTGTTTGACTACTCAGTTTGTTGTCAAGCTTTTGGATTTTTGCCAGTCTGGTAGGTGAGAAATGGTATCTCCAAGTAGTTTTAATTTTAACATATTTTTCTGTTCAACAACACATTTCAATAAGTTAATGATAGTGAGTCCACATTAACATATAAAGAAAGAAATTTGCCATTAGGCATCTAAAATTTTATGAGTTGGCTCTGATTCTCAAGCTGAAGGTTATTTACTTAGATTTGCGGTAAGGAATAAGATGGATTTGTTTAGACAACTATTATGTTAATAAAATATTCAATAAAAAAAGATGGATTTGTTATACTCAACATGGCATAGTAAATATCACCTGTGGTCTCACACTTGGAAAATGCTTTGTAATCAATAAAGTACTTTTACAGTCATTATCTAATTTGACTATCATGATTATCCCTGAGAAATAGAACAGATACTATGCCCATTTTGTAGAAGGGGAAACTGATGTTTTAAAAGATTGAGATTTTCCAATTTAACACAGCAAATGATAGAGCTGGGTTTAAATTTCAAAGTTCTGATCTCCCTATATTCAAGTTCTGTACTTTCTCTTCCTGGTATTTGCTAAAGGGTGCATGACCTATATTATCCAGGCGGTGGCAGTGTTCTCTTAATGTTCATTGAGATTCACTTTCCCATTGGAGATACTTAAAAGAAATTGGGACTTCCCTGGTGGTGCAGTGGTTGAGAGTCCTTCATGCCCCGGTCGGGGAAGGTCCTTCATGCCCCGGTCGGGGAAGATCCCCCATGCCGCGGAGCGGCTGGGTCTGTGAGCCGTGGCCGCTGAGCCTGCGCGTGCGGAGCCTGTGCTCCACAACGGGAGAGGCCACAACAGTGAGAGAGGCCCGCGTACCGCAAAAAAAAAAAATAGGCCAAAATAGTAGGTATCACTGATTTAACACTTAAGATAAAAAGCTGATTTGAGGAAAATGGTTGAACTTTCATCTCTGAAATCCTAGGATTATTTCTTTATTATTTCTGACCCCGAAAGATATATATGTCAGAATTCTAAATTTTACAGTCAAATCAGATTGGTATGGGAACAATGTTGAATTGAGACAGAAAGTCTGGATTCTGGTGTCAGATATTTGACCCCTATGACCTTATGCAAGTGAGCTTACCTTTCCGGGTTTTTTTATTTTCAATCTGAAAATGAGAGAGGACAAAGGAAAAGAACTATCCAATTCATCAGTATTCTGACTCATTATCATCTCCACAGTCTCACCCTTCTTGCAGTGTTAGATTTAACCATATGAAATTACCAGTATTTGACTATTTGAAAAGATTTATATTTAACCTACATAAGCAGCCATTTCATTTGGTTCTAATTGTTAAATTCAGTTGTGGACGCTTATGGGGATCATCTGAGCTATTTATTTTAGGGATAGCTGAAGCCAAACAAAATTAATGTCTCAAGTGTAAAGGAAACATACATTTGGAGACTATAATATTACCCATCAATGCAGTCCATTGCTGGGTATGCATAGAAACCAGTCTAGTCTTTTCTTTCTACATTATACTAATTTTCTGGTCCAGTGATTCTAGAAGATTTGATTCCTCTATTTCTTTAGTGTCTGGCAAAGGAAAAGTCTACTTGAAAATTTTGTTAGGATATTCTCTGTAGTAAGTTTTGGCCAGAAATATCTGTTGTTATAGAAGAGGAGAATATACTATTAGCACTGATATCCAGGGTATGAGATAAATAATTCTTCAGAGTTGCGTGTCTTTTCCCCTGTTTTCCAATGAGTTAAGTCAAGGAGTCGAGAGGCCAAACTTTCCCAGTTTCTAGTTTTAGACCAATTTTGTCATTCCATCCTATATTCGAAGGGGACAGGGCTAAGCTTTTCTAGTTGTTTGATTCAGATCCTTAAATTTTCCTACTTAAGGAAGCTGATGTGTTAAACTTTTTTTTTTCACTTCTTCTTAAGGCATTACCTCATCTCTTTACCATTAAATAAATTGAACTTTTTGGTCTTTTTTTCATGACCTAGACTTTTGGGCACAAAAGTTAATCAGTGGGAGGAAAGATAATCCACAGAGTATATATATATAAAACATATATTTATATAAATTTATATTATATATTTATTTGAAATATATATATGTATATTTTTTGGCCACGATCTTAGTTCCCTGACCAGGGATCAAACCCACATGCCCTGCAGTGGGAGCGTGGAGTCTTAACCACTGGACTGCCAGGGAAATCCCCACAGAGAATATGAATAGCTGGGGAAAAAAAAACCCTTGGCCCTAATATATTTATTCAGGTCTCTGAACCATATTCAGAGCTCCACTAACAAACTTGGTCCTGTCTCACTGCTGGCAGACACATGTGATACATCAGCCTGGCTCTAGTCCTACAGCTAGGGTCTGGCATATCTGCAGGTAATACATTCTTTGAGTTCTCCACTCTGATGTGGAGGGCCCAATAGTTGCATGCAGTCATCTTTCAACGTACAAGTCAGGGTTGATCTGACCCCAGCTGCTCTCTACCTGAGACACATACTTAAAAGTGTTGTTTTGTTACCAAGTCCAAGCTCGTGCTGCTTGCCGAAGGACAGGCCAGTAAACTGAGAGACAAGTTGTTGGGGCAAGGAATAGTGACTTTATTTGGAAAGCCAGCAGACCGAGAAGTGGTGGACTAGTGTCCTAAAGAACCATCTTACCCAAGTTGGAATTTAGGCTTCTTTTTTACTAAAAGGGGAGGGGGTGTGGTTGGTTGCTGCAAACTTCTTCGTGTCAGAATCCTTTGTTCTTGCAACTGTCCAGATAGGTCAGGTCATATTGTTCCTGTAAAACTCCAGCATGACAAATGTTATTCTCTGTTCTGCAACTTTTTATCTCTGTAGGAATGGAAAAGTTTTATACCTTTAAAGGTCAGAGCCTTGAGAATGGGCTATCCTGTATATTTCAGGCTATAGGCAACATTCTTAACTTGTAGCAAAAGCAATAGAATACAAAGGTTAAAGTAAAAGAAACAGGTCCAACATGGAGTCAGATTTGTTCTTCCCTGTTACAGTTTTTCTGGAGAAATCACAAACCAGTCTATATTGGATCCGAGGTATAAATGTCTCCGTCCAAGAGATGTTCCAAATAACTTATTTTACTTTTTCCCCTCAAAACAACTTTTGGGTGCTGGGCTCAAGAGAACCAAGAATTTGAGAGGCATTGACTAAATCTGGAAAAATGTAAGCAATATAATGGGCAAAGCAGATGAGGGGCGGTGATCAAAGTAAGCACACTGGAAGAAATAGGATTCTTCCTCTTCTTATATACTTCCTGAATATAACCACAGAACTCCTTTACCTTCTCTGTCAACTTCCACAAGATTCCATCGCCTCCTTTAAAAATATACTTACCAGAGTAAAGGATGTAGTTTCCAGTCCTGTTGGTGCTCTTTGACATAACTGACCTTTGACATCAGTTCACCAATCTGGGTCATTTTACTTTTATGGCCCTAAACTTATAATCAGAGTATAAACATACAGGTTTTTGTATTAGTAAATACATATGGAATTTATTTATATAGAATTTATAAAATAGAATTTATTTAATTGGATCCTTCATTTTTTTTTAAAATAAATTTATTTATTTATTTATGGCTGCGTTGGGTCTTCGTTGCTGCGCGCGGGCTTTCTCTAGTTGTGGCGAGCGGGGGCTACTCTTCGTTGTGGTGCGCGGGCTTCTCATTGCAGTGGCTTCTCTTGTTGTGGGGCACGGGCTCTAGGCATGCGAGCTTCAGTAGTTGTGGCACGTGGGCTCAGTAGTTGTGCCTTGCGGGCTCTAGAGCACAGGTTCAGTAGTTGTGGCATGCGAGTTTAGTTGCTCCACGGCATGTGGGATCTTCCCGGACCAGGGCTCGAACTCATGTCCTCTGCATTGGCAGGCGAATTCTTAACCACTGCGCCACCAGGGAAGTCCCAATTGGATCCTTCTTTATCTCTCTTCTGATACTTTCTACTTTTTCTAGATCTATTTCAATTTCTTAGAGTAGTAGGACTCTAGAGAAATGGGAGCTGGGATGTCTTGTCTAGTGTACTTTGATTCTGTACTATTTTGTTTCCTTTTTTTCCTAGAGATAAGAGACGATCCACCAATTTCCAAGAGATTGGGAGTTATGAAAAGAAATTCCAAATAATCGGATTGTTTGCTTCTAGAAGGCAGAGAAAGGAAATTGGATTGGGTGATTCCTGAAATTTCTTATTCAGTACTTCCACTTATATAGTTTAGCCTGCCTAGTCCTAGTATGATCTTTTGAATGTAACTAAGATACTAGTTTTTGGAAATGTTCACTTCAGATCATAAAATCTGGGTTATACAATACCCAGAGGGATACACTGGGAGACAGTAGGGTAATTAATCAAAATGGAGCTAACATCTGTTGAATGTGTACCAAGTGCCAGATACCTGCCTAAGGGCTTTATATACATTGCCTTATTTCATTTCACTACAATTTAGGAAGCAGAGACTATTTATTTTGTATATTTTACAGAGGAGAGAAGGTTCAGACGTGAGGTAATTCTCCCAGTGTCACTCAGCTTGTGAGTGACAGGACCAAACCAGAACTTAGATTTGATTCTAAAGGCAAATGAAGTAGGTATTATCTCCATTTTGGAAATGAGTAAATTAGAGATGTTAAGTAACTTGGCCTAAAGTTACATAAACAGTAACTAACAGTGGTGTCAGGATTTGAACTCATGTCTGCTTCTCTCTAAAACTTACGGTTTTAACTATTTTAAATTCTAAGATATCATTGAGCATTAAGGAATGCAGTAAGAGAACACAACACGTTGAGAATATTAGAAGTTTTAAAAAGTTAAATTAGATTGACTGCTATTATAAATCCCATTATAAATAAGGCCTTAAAAATGAAGGGTTTTTACCACATTGTTAGGCTAAGGGAGAAGACATCAACCAAGGACCTAAATGGCAATGATAACTTGGCATATCATGAATGAGAATCTCTGAGGGCAGAAAAGGGACTTTAAAAAAATATGGTATCACTGAGAGATGCCTTTATTGATTTATTGACTGCGTTTGGCTGCTGTGCTTCCAATCTCAGTTGCAGTTCCCACATTGAGGCTGTTCCCACCCTTCCTGTGTCCCTTGAGCTGAGCAGGAACTTCCTGTCCTATTGGAAATGAAAGTTAGAGATTGGGGGTATGGTATGTGTGTATTTACTCTGCAGACTGTTGGTACTGTCTGTCCCATTATTATAGCAAAAAGGTGACAGGAAAGCTAGAATAGAGACTGGGACTTCATTTAAGGGACGGTTTGAGCTTAATGTTTTTTGTGGCAAAGCAGACAGGGTTAATTTATTACTTAGAATATCCACTATGGCTCTGAGGGGGCCTTAAGAAGTGATTTGAAGGCTTTCATTCTATATCCCTGTTCTACTTGGACTAGATTGGTAAATTACTGGGTATCATTCTTAAATTTTTGTTTTCCAACAAGTTTCTTTTATTGTTAAGGTACCTTCTACAGGACATTCCTTTGAAAGTATTAGAGGTGAGTGTTGCAACTGTGTTCAATTCTTGGCTCTAAATTAATGTTCTTCTTTCCTAAGAACTTTGTATTTTTCTTCTCTGTGAAGCATATGTTTTTAAAATAGTTATTTATTTATTTTTTTCTACAGTTCACAGACAGCTTGAAGCAGACATCCCAACTCTGTGAACTTCAGCTTGGGCATAAATTTCAGGTTGGGTGAGTAACTAATTGTTCAGCTTCATAGACCTTGAAGACTAGGAAATAGTGGGATAAAGATTCAAATAAGATAGCTTACGATTGAAGAAATCACTAGGCAATTATATCTCAATAAAGCTGGGGGAAAGAAAAAAGAAAGCACTAGGCACCAAGTTTCATGACATAGTCCAGTTTGAAAATTCCTTCTCAAGTAGTAAGTCATAGCTGGGAGAATCTGAAAAGGATTAAGAGGCATCAGCCCATCAGCATAACCTAAGAGGAGTAAAACTATCCAAGGATCTGAAACTATTTCCCATCCTCTGTTTTGCTTGTCTCTGCTCTTTGGTGAGCTCTTCTGTTTGTTCTTTCTTTGTGTGTTAAGGCCGCTCTAAATATAAAGTGGGGGGTAAGTCCTGAGCTCACCTCACATATTCTTTTTCAGTACTGTGATTTTCTTCACGTGTTCTCCAAAGCAGTGTCCCAGTGGCCCCTTTAAAATCAAGATTGGAATCTTCTTATAGCTGAGATCTAAGGAGAAAATATCCTCATTTTTTCATGGGATTCTGAACTTGTTCATATAGGAAAGGTGATGGAGTTGAAAGGGGTAGACCTAAGAACTTTTCTTTTGCTTTAACTGCTAAGCCTGTGGGGGAAAACAAAAAACCAAAAAACCAAAAAAACATCTTGGGCATTAGGACCCAGTGGAAGAGCCTCACTCAGACTCGGGGTTAAGTTCTATCAGTGACGTAAACAAGCAGCCCTAGCTCATTCTTTACTCCCCCCCTCCTTCTCTCCCCCTTTCTCCTCCCCCTCCTTTCTCCCTCTCCCTTCTCTTCCTCCCTCCCTCCTTCCCTCCCTCTCCCTCTCTCTCTTTCCTCTCCCTTTCCCTCTCCTTCTTCCCCTCTTCTGTCTCTTAGCTTCCTAACATTAAAGAGAAAATGCTGCTATCAGTGACTTCCAGGCCTGGGATTTCGACTTTTGGCTATAACAAAAACAACAAGAAGGTAGGGAAAAGTGCTTTTTTGGAATCCAGCTACTTCCTTTTCTGGGGATCGGGAGTGCCCTTGGCTTTAACATTCTCCTTAAGAGGGGAACGGGATTCCTCTCTTCTCAGCGCCTCTCTTTTTCCATCACTTTTTGGCATCTTTTCTCACCTGGTTCTGAAGTTTTAGGAATTTATAGTCCCTGATGTGAGGCCTGAAGGCAGTGGAATTAAAAACAAATTAAGCTTTGCAAGTTTGTATCTTTGTGAAAGGAAGTTAGTTTGACTTCCTGCTGATGTATCCAATTTTCACAGGGAAAATATGTCACCTCAAACCCTGGCCCCCAGCCTACCACCTCCAAGGTTATTTTGTCATTTTGGTTAACTGTTTGCATTCTCCCCCCAGCCCACCTTCCTTCCTACCATTCCTCCAGCATTATCAGGTAGCTGAATACAGTCAGTGAAATCACAACAGCTTCATCTGAGGACTGAGTCTACTCTTCTAGCTTTGATAAAGACCCTACCCCACCCAGCCTGTAGGGAAGGAGTTTTAAGAGAAGACGTACCTTGGGAATTAAGGCAGAAAGTTCTGTGATTCTTTGGGGTCTGCTGCTGAGCTGGGCCTTTCTGCTCTGCAGATAGCCAGGCTCAGCAGAGATATCTGGAGTCTATGCTTGGGCACAGGGGCAGTCTGGGGAGAGGTGTACAGTCATCCCCACAATTGCCAGGGAATATCTTGGGCAGTTTCTTGGCATTTCAGTGCACACCGTGCTGATTAGGAGGAACTGTATGCTGTAGCAGAAAGACCATTTACCCCGTCTCTTGATTTTATAGCTGTTCTTTTTTTTTTTTTTTGCGGTACGCGGGCCTCTCACTGTTGTGGCCTCTCCCGTTGCGGAGCACAGGCTCCGGACGCACAGGCTCAGCGGCCATGGTTCATGGGCCCAGCCGCTCCGCGGCATGTGGTATCTTCCCAGACCGGGGCACGAACCCGTGTCCCCTGCATCGGCAGGCAGACTCTCAACCACTGAGCCACCAGGGAAGCCCTATAGCTGTTCTTTGAAGAAAAAAGGTGCCTTAGACATTTAAGGATCTTTTACTCATTTGATGGATTGTTGGACAGTGGGTAAGAATTCCTGATGCTTTCTTATACACCTAGGGAGACTGTTATAGGTGAACAAAGTATCTGATCAAGGCATTGGTAAATGTTTAGACCCAAAACACCTAGTGTTAGTTTATGGGTGTTAGTTTATGTGGTATTCATGCTGTTACATCCTTAAGAAATATGGGTTCATATTTGTTATCAATTTTATATGTATATATATATGTACAGACACACACACACATAAATCAATATGATTTTGATAGATATCTAATCTGTCTTTATTCTTTTCATATCTTGTATACTACTGTATGAAATCTCCTTCCTAATTTTTTCCCTCCAAGTCTATCAGGTTACCCATTAAAATACAGTAAAATGAATTCCAGAAATTGGTTTTTTCCCTATTAGCGGCTTCATGTATTTGATGCTATCTAAAATATTCTCTTTTCTTAGCTCTCCACTCCCTTTCCCGCTTGTTGTATAGGAAACATTTAACCAGCTTCTAAATCTAGGATAGTGTAGGGGACAAGAGGTATGATTGTGGACTGGGATTCAAATCTCATATCTCTTTCTGATAACTCGTAAGGTTTGAGAAACACATTAGGAAACCTGGGGTAAGGGTAGATACATACTTACTAGTGTATTTGTCAAGTATTCTTTGAGTTCTTACAGGTCACTGCTATGATAACATCACTTTGTGACTATATCGATGACTCCTTGTGTGTATATATAGGTTTGTGGGTGTTGGGTATATTTAAACTAATTGATTACTACACTGCTCTTTGTCTTTTTGTTTATATGTATGGCCTAATGTGTTCATTCATTTTTTGGGAAGAATGTTTCGAGTGAATTTGCTCATGTAATTTGTGCATTTTTATACTGAAAATTAAATTTTTAAAATAACTTATTAGTTTATAGTAATAAATGTAAGACATGTCTATTTTTAAAATTTAAGCATAAAGAGGCATGTAAAATAAAAAGTCAGGTCTTCCCTTCGTGTCCTGAAGTTCCTTACCTAAATCCCACTCCTTAAGGGAAATAACTAGTAGCAGTTTGCTCTATCTATTCTACCAGACTTTTTTCTATGACAAAGTAAAGTTTTAATTTTGACATTGGCTTATTTGCTCAGTTTCTCAAGTAGGACAAGTCTATGTAAAAAAGTTCTTAGACCTGTCTGGAACATTTAAAACACTGAAATAAAAAACAAAATTCTTAACTTCTGAAAAAGTACACATAAATATGTGCTTTTATTGTCCATCATTTTGTTATACCAGAATCTGGAAATAATAGATTTGCAGAGATCTGCCTTCTTTAAGGAACATTTTTACATCATAATTTACTGTAGTCATCACTTCTGGTTGGTGGAATAAAAATAATTTCCAGTGAGCTCAGTTTGAAAAGACATTTGTACATTACTGTTGTGACTTCATTAGTTTTATTTACTTGTCTTTATTATTTATTTATTTATTTATGTATGTCTGCATTGGGTCTTCGTTGCTGTGTGCAGGCTTTCTCTAGTTGCAGAGAGCAGGGGCTACTCTTGGTTGTGTGCACAAGCTTCTCACTGAGGTGGCTTCTCTTGTTGTGGAGCACGGGCTCTAGGCCCGCGGGCTTAAATAGTTGTGGCACGTGGGCTCAGTAGTTGTGGCACACGGGTTTAGTTGCCCTGCGGCATTTGGGATCTTTCCGGACCAGGGCTTGAACCCGTGTCCCCTGCATTGACAGGCAGATTCTTAACCACTGCGCCACCAGGGAAGTCCTACTTGTCTTTAAAAAGTAGGATTGAGGCTTCCCTGGTGGTGCAGTGGTTGAGAGTCCGCCTGCCAATGCAGGGGACACGGGTTCGTGCCCTGGTCCGGGAAGATCCCACATGCCGCGGAGCGGCTAGGCCCGTGAGCCATGGCCGCTGAGCCTGTGCGTCCGGAGCCTGCGCTCCGCGACGGGAGAGGCCACAACAGTAAGAGGCCCGTGTACCGCAAAAAATAATAATAATAATAATAAAAATAAAAAGTAGGATTGTCTGGGGACTTCCCTGGCAGTCCAGTGGTTAGGACTTGGCGCTTTCACTGCCATGGCCAGGGGTTCAGTCCCTGGTCAGGGAACTAAGATTCTGCAAGCCCTGCGATATGGCAAGAAAGAAAAGTAGGATTGTTTTATTTTGAAACATATTTGTATACTTTATCAGGAAAGTTGTTAACTGAGGAGCCCAGGACGATTATAGTTTTCTTATTCTTTTTTGGCTGTTGTAAATATAGGCATACAATCAGCAAATATATAATGCCTGATAAAGGCACATTCTTTCTCAGGATGTAGTGTTGAATATCCTTTCCTTTCTTTGGAATTAAAATAGTCACAGAAGGGGGAAAATGTGGATTTCAAAGAGAGATTCTGCAAAATTATGGTACATGAAAAAAAAACACATCTATTTTAATGGCCTTCAATTATTCTTTGTTCTTAAAAAAAAAAAGATCAGAGTTCTAGGGTCTCAACACTTCCTTCAACTTTTGAAAGAGTTGCCTCAGTAGAGAGATTTGAGTATAGGTGAGATTGAAAGAGGAAGTGTTTGGGACTAAAGGAATTTCAGACTTGTAAAGAACCTAACCACGCCTTCCCTGACATCATCTTCCTGGCATGTGTTATTATAAGTTAACTCCTCAGAGCATCAGCAACCATTCCCTTTGGAAAAAAAGAAAAGGGACTGTGTTTAACTTGGGATAATTTGCCTTCCCCAACCTATTTTGCATAAATTTCTATTTCTTCTTGATTTTAACATATTGAAGACCATATTGGGGCTGGAAGTTGTGGGGAGTGGAGGCAATGAGAGTAGAACTGACTGGTAGGCACTGCCAGACTTTCACTCTTTAAGAAGTTTGAGTTACCTGAAATTTTTGGAAGAATTTACTCAGGAGAGAAGAAAGTAGGAAGCAAGACTAGAATTGTTTATACTTCTAACAGGGAGAGAGAATTTTTCTGTGTTTACTACATTTTCATCTAGTTTCCATCAAATCAAATTTAGTAGAACTTTTAAAAGTCTAACATCTCTTGACTGGGGGCAGCTAATAGTTCTGTTATCAGTAATAAAGTTAACTCAGTTGGTTAAAGTTTAGTAGTAATGTCTTTGATTCCTCCTTTTTTTTTTTTTTTTTAGCTCTACTACACTAACTTATGCCCTCATTTCCACAGCAATAAACATTCCCGCATGATCTCCTTGTCTCCTGTTTCTCCACTCCCTACCCCTTGACTCCAAGTAATTTTATACCTGCTACCAGAATAATCTTCCAACATTCCAGCAGTTTAGTGCTGAGCATTTCTTATATACAAACCTTTAATGGCTATGTATTACCTGCTAAACAAAGTCCAAATCCTTAGCCCAATACCCACTGTTTATCCAGCCTTTCCTTATCTTCCCCACCTCTCCTGTATGATTTCATCACATTGACTCTGCTCTAGCCAGTTGTGTTACCTGCAGTTCTCTGGATATAACCTTTGGTTTTCGGTTTACATTTCTCATCCCATAAGAAAATATGCTGTATAATAAAACAGAAAAATATAGAAAAGAACAGGACAAAATAAAATATAGATTAGAATAGGAAGTCAGGGACTTCCCTGGTGGTCCAGTGGTTAAGACTGTGTTTCCAATGCAGGGGACGTGGGTTCGATTCCTGATCGGGGAACTAAGATCCCACGTTCCACGCGGTACGGCCAAAAAAAAAAAAAAGTCAGCTGGAATTAAAATGCAGATGTGCAAACCATAGAATTAATCCTGGAAGATGAAGGCTGATGAATAGTCATTGATTTTGTCAGTGTAGAGGTGGTTGGTGACTTTGACATGCAATTTCAGAGCGGGGGAGCAAAAGCAGGGTTGGAGTGGGTTGTGGAGTGAAAGAAGGTAAGGAAGTATAGATGGTATATATAGACTAATCTTTTAAGAACTTTGATTAAGATGAAGAGCAGAACCCAATTTAAAAAATGGGTAAAAGGTCTGAATAGATATTTCTCCAGAGAAGATCTACAAATAGCCATGAAAAGATGTTCAGCGTCATTAGCCATCAAGGAGTCAAAACCACAGTGAGATACCACTTCACACCCACAAGGATGGCTGTAATCAAAAACACAGATAATAATGTGTGGTGTAATTGGACCCTTATACACTGCTGATGGGAATATAAAATGGTGCAGCTGCTTTGAAAAACAGTTTGGCGGTTCCTTAAAAGGTTAAACACACTCCTAGGTATATACCCAAGAGAAATTAAAACACGTCCACACAAAAGCCTGTATACATCATTGTTCATAGCAGCATTATTCATAATAGCCGAAAGGTGGAAACAACCCAAATATCCATCAGCTGATGAAAGGATAAATAAAATATTATATATACCCATACAATGGAATTTTGGAATTTTATTCAGTGATAAAAAGTAATTAGAGGGACTTCCCTGGTGGCACAGTGGTTAAGAATCTGCCTGCCAATGCAGGGGACATGGGTTCGAGAAGATCCCACATGCTGTGGAGCAACTAAGCCCGTGCGCCACAACTACTGAAGCCTGTGTGCCTAGAGCCTGTGCTCTGCAACAGGAGAAGCCACTGCAATGAGAAGCCTGTGCACAGCAACAAAGAGTAGCCCTTGCTTGCCGCAACTAGAGAAAGCTCGCACAGCAATGAAGACACAACACAGCCAAAAAAAAAAAATAATAATAGAGTACTGATACATTCTACAAAATGGATGAACCTTGAAAACATTATGTTAGTGAAAGAAGCCACTCACAAAAGAACACATACATTTGACTCTTGAACAATGCGGGGCTTGGGAAAATCTATGTGTAAGCTATAGTCGATCATCCATATATACGTGACTCCTCTATATCCATGGTTCTGCATCCTAGGATTCAACCAACAGCAGGTCTTGCTGTAGTGTAGTATTTACTATTGAAGAAAATCCACATATAAGTGGACCTGTGCAGTTCAAACCTGTGTTGGTCAAGGGTCAACTGTATTTGATGCTTCCATTTATATGAAGTATCCAGAATAGGCAAATCCAGAGAGACAGAAAGCAGATTAGTAGTTGCCTAGGGATGGAGTAGGAGATGGTTAGGGGGGAAAAGAGGAGTGACTGGTAATGGGTATTGGGTTTCTTTCTGGGGTCATGAAAATGTTCTAAAATTGACTATGGTGATAGTTGCACAACTCTGTGATCCAAATACCATTGAAATACTTTTTTTTTTTTTTAGTTTTTAAAAAACTTTATTTTTTGAAGTATAGTTGATTTACAATGTTGTGTTAATTTCTGCTGTACAGCAAAATGACTCAGCTATACATATATATACATTCTTTTTCATATTCTTTTCCATTAGAGTTTGAAATTATACTTTAAATGGGTTAATTACATGGTATATAAGTTATAGCTCATAAAGTTGTTATTTTAAAAAGATAGGGAGCAGAGAAATGAGATAAAGCCTGGAAGAGGATGGTGGTAGTGTTGAGAGAATTTTCTTAAAGATGGGAGATATGGGAGCCAAAATGTAAAAAGAATCATGATGAGTAACTTGATACTTACTTTCCAAATATATATGTTCATATTCATATCCCTCCTACTCTCTGATTCTTTTGTCATTGTGCCTCATGTAGTACTCAGCCTCTGATCCTTTTGTTGTTGTTGTTGCTTCCTTTTGGAATGGCCTTTCTGTTCATTTGTTCACTCTGCCCATATTCGTTAAATAGCTCCAGAATGCTAGGACCTGGGGCTAAGGCATGATGGTGGCCATTCAAGAGCTCACAGTCAAAACTGTCTTTCAAAACCCTAACTACGCTTTAGAAGTTCAGCTGAAACGTTGCCTCTTCTATAAAGCTTCTCCTAATCCTTCTACCTCCTAACCCCAAAGGGGACTTTTTTTCTTAGCCTCCATAATATTTTGTACTTCATATGTGGTATTTATGTAATTTTGCATTGTATTGGAATCATTTAGGTGATTATCTTATCTTCATTGCTGTAGTGTAAACTCTGTAAAGGTAAAGACAGTGTTGTTCAGTTTATTATGCTCTGAAACACCTGATATAGCATCTTAAGCCTATCTAGTAGATACTTAAAATATGTATCCTAATAAATGTAATTAAACTAATGTTAGGCATTAGATTAAGAAAAGGAAAGCAGCATTTTGTTCTGTACAAATTGTGAAATTTCGAAGGGGGTGGGAGGGAGGGATAAATTGGAAGATTGGGATTGACATATACACACCACTATATATAAAATAGATTACTAATAAGGACCTACTGTATAGCACAGGGAACTCTACTCGATACTGTGTAATGACCTGTATGGGAAAAGAATCTAAAAAAGAGTGGATATATGTATATGTATAACTGATTCACTTTGCTGTACACCTGAACCTAACACAACATTGTAAGTAAACTAGACTCTGATAAAAATTTTAAAATAAAATAAAGTTGTGAAATTTGGAGTTAGATCTGTATTTAAATATGGCTTTTGTCACTTATTAGATGTGTGACCTAGTTCCAAGTTTCTTAGGCTCTCTGACCTTGAGTTCTTCATCTTAAAGTACTGATATACTTTATTGGGTTATTTTTGAGGATTGGTAATATTTGTTAATATTTATAATCATATATCAGTATGTAAATAGACTGTTTTATCAAAAAAAAAAAACCCTTTTTCTTGATGCCATTTCTTCCTCCACCTGCTGCCCCATTTCTCTTCTTCCCTTTATATAAACTATCTGAAAGTATTGTTTATTCAAGAGTTATATACTTGCTGTCTCCAATTTATTTCCTTCCATTACTTTTTCTTTTATTATCTTTAATATATTATTTGATAATACAAAAGGTTACATGGAACTCTAAAGCATAATAATAAGAGGAACACCTGTAAACCCATCTTCCAACTCAAGAACTAGAATCATTGCCTGTAAATTGCATATATTTAGGAGTTTCTCCCCATCCCATCCCCTCCCTCCCTCCCTTCTAGAGGTAATCACTCTTTTAAATTTATTATTCTATTGCTTTTTTAAAACATAGTTTAAAGTCATGTTTAATTTGCTTGTTTACATTGTTCTAAGTACTTTATGTATAATTATATATATCATTTAATCCTTATGACAATTTCATTATTATTTTCCCTGTTTCACAGATGAGAAAAAATGAACTACAGAGAGTTTAATAATCACGTTGCTAGTGAATGGCCCAGCTGGAATTTGAACCCAGATAGTTTGGCTCCTAGTCTGTGCTCTCAACCACTACTATATTGTCTTATTGCAATTAGACAAACAGTCTTCTGTTTGTTTCCATTCAGTATTACATCTTCATGATTAATTCATGTTGTATATAGCTGTTTTATTCATTTTTTCATGTTGTATAATATTTCTTTTTGTGAATATACCATAATTTATCCATTCTCCTGCCAATGAGCTTTTGGATTAATCCAGGCTTGTTTTTGCTATTCCTAACATTGATGCTCAGAATATTATCATTTATGTGGTACATTTGTGTAAGAATTTCTTTTGGGTTTATACCTAGGAGTGGTATTGTGCAGTATAGGTATGTGAATGTTCACCTTTAAGAGATAATGCTATGGAATTCCCTGGTGGACTGGTGGTTAGGACTCTGCACTTCCACTTTAGGGGGCACGGGTTGGATCCCTGGTTGGGAACTGAGATCCTGCATACTGCACAGCATGGCCAAAAAAATTAATTAATTAAAAAAGATATAATGCTAAATTGCTTTCTAACTATACCACATTTGTTTCCATCAACAGCGTAAAATTTACTGTAGACTCACATCCTCTCTACTTGTTGATAGTGTCATACCTCTCATTTTCTCCTAAACCTAATCCAGTTAGGCTTTTACTCCCACCACTCCACCAAAACTGCTCTTATGAAGGTCTGCAGTGACTTTCACGTTCTTCAGTGGTCAGTTTGTAGCCCTCATCTTACTTTTTTTTTTTTTTTCTCATCTTTTAATCTATTGTCAACGCTTGACACGTTTGATCACACAATTCCTTGGAACACTTTCTTCATTTGGTTTGCAGACCACCATACCCTCCTGTTCCTCTAGTATCTGTGGCCTTTCCTCTTCAGGCTCCTTTGCTGGTTCCTCCCAGTTTTCCTGATCTCTAAACCTTGGAGATCCCCAGGACTCAGTCCTTGTTTCTTTTCTATCTACACTTCTTCCTTCATAATTTTATCTAGTCTCGTAGCTTTAAATATCACCCATATCTAATGGAAAATAGAAACCCTGCTGGATCCCATGTCTCCTGCCAGTTACTGTCCCATTTTTCTGATCCCTTTTATAATCCACCTTCTTGAAAAGTAGTTCCTACCTATAGAATCTCTACTTCATTACATCTTACTCTCTTTTTCTTAGTATTTGGGGTTTTTTCTTAAAAATAAATTTATTTATTTTATTTATTTATTTTTGGCTGCTTTGGGTCTTTGTTGCGGTGCGCGGGCTTCTCATTGCGATGGCTTCTCTTGTTGCAGAGCACGGGCTCTAGGCACATGGGCTTCAGTAGTTGCGGCATGCAGGCTCAGTAGTTGTGGCTCCTGGGCTCTAGAGCACAGGCTCCGTAGTTGTGGCGCACGGGCTTAGTTGCTCCACGTCATGTGAGATCTTCCCGGACCGGGGATCGAACCCGTGTCGCCTGCATCGGCAGGCGGACTCCCAACCACTGCGCCACCAGGGAAGCCCTCCATTTTTAAGTATACAGTATAATAGTGTTAAGTACGTTTACATTGTGCAACCAATCTCTAGTAGAACTCTTTTCATCTTGTGAAACTGAAAATCTACACCATTAAACAACTTCCCATTCTCCCCTCCCCGCAGCTTTTGGCAACCACTATTCTATGTTCTGTTTTTATTAATTCTCTAAGTCCCTCATATAAGTGTAATCATACAGTATTTGTCTTTTTGTGATTGGCTTATATCACTTAGCATAATGTCCTCAAGGTTCATCCATGTTGTAACATATGTCAGAATTTCCTTGCTTTTTTTTCCTTTAATTATTATTTCATTTATTTATTTTTGGCTGCATTGGATCTTCGTTGCTGTGCATGGGCTTTCTCTAGTGGTGAACGGAGGCTACTCTTTCTTGCGGTGCCGGGGCTTCTCATTGCGGTGGTTTTTCTTGTTGCGGAGCGCGGGCTCTAGGCTCGTGGGCTTCAGTAGTTGTGGCTTGCGGGCTCTAGAGCACAGGCTCAGTTGTTGTGGCACACAGGCTTAGTTGCTCCGCATCATGTGGGATCTTCCCAGACCAGGGCTCGAACCCGTGTCCCCTACATTGGCAGGCGGATTCTTAACCACTGCGCCACCAGGGAAGCCCCAGAATTTCCTTGCTTTTTAAGGCTGAATAATATTACATTGAATGTATTTACTTCTTTTTTTTTTGGCCACGCCACATGTCTTATGGGATCTTAGTTCCCCAACCAGGGATTGAACCGGGGTGCACGGCAGTGAAAGCCCGAGTCTTAACCACTGGACTGCCAGGGAATTCCCGCATTGAATGTATATACCACATTTTGTTTATCCATTCATCTGTGAGAGATACTTGAGTTGCTTCCATCTTTTGGCTGTTGTGAATAATGTTGCTATGAACATGGGTGTATAAATATCTCTTCAGACTCTGCTTTCAATTCTTTTGGGTATATTCCCAGAAGTGGAATTGCTGGATCATATGGTAATTCTATTTTAAATTTTTGAGGAATTACCACATTGTTTTCCTTAGCGGCTGTACCATTTTACATTCCCACCAACAGTGCACAAGTTCTGATTTCTCCAAATCCTTGCCAACACTTATTTTGTTTTTTTTTGATGGTAGCCATCCTAATGGGTGTGACAGGGTATTTCATTATGGTTTTGAGTTGCATTTGTCTAATGATTAGTGATGTTGAGCATCTTTTCGTGTGCTTATTGGCCATTTGTATATTTTCTTTGGAAAAAATTTAAGTCCTTTGCCCATTTTTTAAAATGGGATTGTTTGTTTTTTTGTTACTGAGTTGTAGAGTTCTTTATATATTTTGGCTATTAACTCTTTATCAGGTATACGATTTGCAAGTATTTTCTTTTTTTTTTCAAGGAATGAATTTTTTTAAAATCTTTTTAAAAATTATTTATTTATTTATTTTTGGCTGCTTTGGGTCTTCGTTGCTGCGCGTGGGCATTCTCTAGTTGTGGCGAGCGGGGGCTACTCTTGGTTGCGGCGTGCGGGCTTCTCATTGAGGTGGCTTGTCTTATTGCAGAGCACAGGCTCTAGGCACACAGGCTTCAGTAGTTGTGGCACGTGAGCTCAGTAGTTGTGGCTCGTGGGCTCTGGAGTGCAGGCTCAGTTGTTGTGGTGTACGGGCTTAGTTGCTCTGTGGCATGTGAGATCTTCCTGGACCAGGGCTTGAACCCATGTCCACTGCATTGGCAGGCAGATTCTTATCTACTGTGCCACCAGGGAAGTCCCTAGGAATGAATTTTTATAAACAAGTTCTACAATGAAAAGGAAACAGCGTCTGTTTTTTAAAATTAACTATTTTTAGTTTTGGCTGTGTTGGGTCTTTGTTGTTGCACGCGGGCTTTCTCTAGTTGTGGTGAGCGGGGGCTACTCTTCGTTGCAGTGCGCAGGCTTCTCATTGTAGTGGCTTCTCTTGTTGTGGAGCATGTGCTCTAGGCGTGTGGGCTTCAGTAGTTGTGGCACACGGGCTTAGTAGTTGTGGCTCGCGGGCTGTAGAGCACAGGCTCATTAGTTGTGGCAGACGGGCTTAGTTGTTTGGCGACATGTGGGATCTTCCCGGACCAGGGCTGAAACCCGTGTCCCCTGCATTGGCAGGTGGATTCTTAATCACCATGACACCAGGGAAGTCCTGGAAACAGTATCTTGATACATAAAAGTTTTGTTAAACAAGGTTTTAAAGTTTTTAAATCAGAAAGTGTTTAAGACTAAATTCTCAAATGTTCAAATAAAAACAAAAAGCAACCTATACAATTTCAACAATAAAATGTGTCCTTGTGCACTTGTCTTGGATACTTTGAAAATGTTAAAATTTTAGAAGTTTGAGTGATAGAGGCAGCACTTAAAGGTTTTGTGAACCATTTTTTTCCCCCGAAAAGTATACTTTTAGTAAAACATTTTACCATTTTATCTGACCATGCATTTACATTTTTATTCTTCCAGAATAAGGGGATTTGCATTAACACTGTATTTTTACTGTAAAAAAATACATTTAGAGATATTTAACTTACTGAGTGGCTTCAGTCATACATCAAACATGATTTAATGAACAAATTCTAAAATTTTATAATGAAATAGCACATGTAGATGTATACTTGTATGTTCAGTTACAGTAAAGTTCAAGATTATGTCACAGAACTTACACTTAAGTTCTCTAAGAAGTTAAACAATATGATTTATCCTGAAACTTTACCAAAAAGCTTTCTGAAATGTTAGTAAAATGAATCACTGAAGTTACATTTTCTCATTTATTAACAAAATACTGAGTCATTTCAGACTATCAACTTGAATGTTTTCTATTATATACACCAAAAATCTGATTCACTAACAAGAAACTTCTTGCAGTACAAAAAGATAACAGATAATTAAAATATTTGCTCCATAATACAAATAATCCATATAATACATCCCTTCCTCAACTGTCTGAAGTGATTAGGAATTGTGGCACCTTCGTTTGCATAAAACCCTTGCCTCCTCTTAAAACCCTGAGGTGAAAGGTTATTAATGTAATAAAACTAGAACCACAATTCTTCTCGTTTCTGTATTGGACTGCTGTTAGGTTTTAAAATTTTTATAAAGAAATGTGGCGACTTATAAAGCTGTTCTATACAGTCTTTTAAGAAAACAGTCCCAGACAAATTAACAAAAAGGGCCTAGAATAACCTTATGAAAACATCCTTTTATCACTTGTTAGTGTCGAGATGAGCACCATTTTCCTTCTCTACCAGTGTCTCTTCTGTTATCAGAGTCATGGCTCCAGCCATCGTGATTCCTATCTTCATAGAAGAAATCATCTCTGTTTTCTCTGTAATGATGGTCAGACCCATGATCAGTGGTTTAACACTGTTTACGGCTATAATGTCTATCCGCTATATAGGAATGAGAATTCTGACTTTTCTCTGTGATAATGTGTATCTCGACGCCACTGGGAGCTTGAAGACTGGTTAAAAGTATGATTATGTGGGGGACTTCCCTGGTGGCGCAGTGGTTAGGAATACACCTGCCAATACAGGGGACACGGGTTCAATCCCTGGTCTGGGAAGATCCCACATGCCACAGAGCAACTAAGCCCGTCTGCCACAACTACTGAGCCCTCGTGCCACAACTACTAAATCCCGTGTGCCTAGAGCCTGTGCTCTGCAACAAGAGGAGCCACTGCAATGAGAAGCACATGCACCACAAGGAAGAGTAGCCCTCACTCGCCACAACTAGAGAAAGCCCGTGCATAGCAATGAAGACCCAATGCAGACAAAAATAAATAAAAATTTTTTTTTAAAAAGTATGATTATATGACCGAACTGATGGGGAATATCCTGATTGATCCAGATATGTAGAACCAAATTTCCCTCCATGTGACATCTGTCTCAAAACACTGTTCATCACTGCTTGTCTCTGAAATTTTTCTGAAGAAGAGAAAGATCTTTGAATTATCCGTGCTGATCGAGTCATTTTAGCTCCTTTCCTACCTACTAGGAGATGTGGAAGTAGGGCTTGAATTTCCAACACGATGCTGGGGATATGACAAACTGACCTCCTGTGAGGCATGGTTACTTCCTAATCTAATCTGAATTTTGATGGGCCTTCCAAAAAGCTTGATTCCGTAAAGTAGATTCATGGCATAAGGAGCAGATACTTTATGTTCGAAATTCACAAACGCAAACTGCTTTGCTTTACCATCCTTATCTTTTGGAATTTTCACTTTTATTACTGACCCAGCCTGGTGAAAAAGCTCAAAAAGGAGCTCCTCTGTGACTTTGTTTCAGGGTTGCCCACAAAGAGAGTGTGATTTGCTTTGGCTCGCAAATATTTTCTTACATTCTGTAGGTTGCCTTTTTACTCTGTTGATTGTGTCCTTTGAAGCATGGAAGTTTTAAATATGGATATAGTCCAATTTATCCGTTTTTTTCTTTTGTTACCTGTGCTTTTGGTGTCATATCCAAGAAATTGCCAAATCCAATCTCATGAAGTTTTTCCCCTATGTTTTCTTCCAAGATGTTTAGGTATTTGATCCATTTTGAGTTAATTTTTGTATAAGAGTAATTTTTTACCCTTACAGTGTAAGGTAAGGGTCCAATTTCATTCTTTTGCAGGTAGATATCCAGTTTTTCCAGTACTATGTGTTGGAAAGGCTGTTCTTTTCTCATTGAGTGGTCTTGGCACCCTTGTCAAATCATTTGACCATATGTGCAAGGGTTTATTTCTGGCTCTCTACTGTATCCCATTGGTTAGTATGTCTGTCTTTATGCCAGTACCACACTGTTTTGATTACTATAGCTTTGTAATAATTTTTGAAATGAGAAAGTTTGAGACTTCCAGCTTTGTTCTTCTTGTTCAAGATTTGGCTATTCAGGGTACATTGAGATTCCAAATGAGTTTTAGGATGGAACTTTTTATTTCTGTAAAAAAAACCCACAACATTGTTTTTCATTTACTTGTGTCTCCTTCCATTTCTTTCAGCAGTGTTTTGTAGTTTTCAATGTACAGATCTATCACCTCCTTGTTTACTTTATTCCTATTTTATTTTTGATGCTATTGTAAATGGATTTTCTTTATTTCTCTTTCAGATAGTTTGTGTATAGAAATAAAACTGATTTCATTGTTGGTGTATAGAAATGGAACTGATTTTTGTATGTTCGATTTTTGTGTGTGTCTGTGTGGTATGCGGGCCTCTCACTGTTGTGGCCTCTCCTGTTGCAGAGCACAGGCTTCGTATGCGCAAGCTCGGCGGCCATGGCTCACGGGCCTAGCCACTCCGCGGCATGTGGGATCTTCCCAGACTGGGGCATGAACCCGTGTCCCCCGCACCGGCAGGTGGACTCTCAACCACTGCGCCACCAGGGAAGCCCTGTATGTTCGATTTTGTATCCTGAAACTTTTTTTAAAAATTTATTTTTGGCTGCATTGGGTATTTGTTGCTGCACATGTGCTTTCTCTAGTGTGGCGAGCAGGGGCTACTCTTCATTGAGGTGCACAGGCTTCTCATTGCAGTGGCTTCTCTTGTTGCAGAGCACGGGCTCTAGGTGCATGGGCTTCAGTAGTTGTGGCTCATGGGCTCTAGAGCACAGGCTCAGTAGTTGTGGCACACGGGCTTAGTTGCTCTGCGGCATGTGCGATCTTCCTGGACCAGGGCTTGAACCCGTGTCCCCTGCACTGGCAGGCAGATTCTTAACCACTGTGCCACCAGGGAAGTCCGTGTATCCTGAAACTTTATGGAACTTGTTTATTAGGCCTCACACTTTTTTGATGGAGTCTTTAGAATTTTCTGTATACAAAATCATGTCATCAGCAAACAGACAATTTTACTTCTTCCTTTCCGATTTGGATGCCGTTATTTCTTTTTCTTGCCTAATTGCTCTGGCTAGGACTTCTAGTATTACGTTGAATAGGAGTGGTCAGAATGTTCACCCTTTTCTTGTTCTTGATCTTAAAAAGCTTTCAGACTTCCACTGTTGAATATGATATAAGCTGTGGGCGTGTCATATATGGCCTTTATTATGTTGAGGTATGTTCCTTCTGTTCCCAATTTATTGAGTGTTTTTATCATGAAACGATGTTGAATTTTGTCAATTGCTATTTCTGCATCTGTTGGGATTATCATGATTTTTGTTGTTCTGTTAATGTGCTATATCACATTTATTGATTTGTGTATATTGAACCATCCTTGCATCTCAGGGATAAGTCTCACTTGATCATGGTGTATGATGCTTTTAATGTGCTGTTGAATTTGTTTTGCTAGTATTTTTTTGAGAATTTTTGCACTTATGTTCATCATGGATGTTGGTCTGTTGTTTTATTTTAATGTCATCATCTGGCTTTGGTATCAGGGTAATGCTGGTCTTGTTAAATGAGTTTGGAAGTGTTCCCTCCTCCATTTTTTTGGAAGAGTTTGAGAAGAATTGGTGTTGATTCTTCTTTAAATGTTTGATAGAATTCACATGTGAAGCCATCTAGTCCTGGAGATTATCAGTCTCTTTACTTATTAGTCTGTTCAGATTTTCTGTATTTTTATTATTAAGACTTGGTAGATTGTATGTTTCTAGGAATTTATTCATTTCTTCTAGGTTGTCCAATTTGGTGGCATATGATTGTCCATAGCAGTGTCGTATGATCCTTTGTGTTTCTGTGGTATCAGTTGCAATGTCTCCTCTTTCATTTTTAGTTTTATTTCTTTGAGTCCTCTCTCTTTTTTTCTTGGTAAATCTAGCTAAAGGTTTGTCAATTTAATCTTTTAAAAAAAACTAACAGTTTTCCATTGTTTATCTATTCCGGATTTCATTTATTTCTGCTCTGATCTTCGTTATCTCCTTCTTTCTGCTAACTTTGGGCTTAATTTGTCCTTTGTCCAGTTCCTTGAGGTTGTTTATTTGAGATCTTTTTTTTTTCTTCTTCTTCTTAATGTAGACAGTTATCACTCTAGACTTCCCTCTGTGCTCTATTTTTGCTGCATGCCATAAGTTTTGGTATGTTGTGTGTCCATTTTTGTTTGTTTCAAGATATTTTTTGATTTTATCTTTGACCCATTGGTTGTTCAGGAATGTGTTGTTTAATTTCCACATATTTGTGAATTTTCCAGTTTTCCTTCTGTTATTGATTTCTAGTTTATATCATTTTGGTCAGAAAGGGTACTTGGTATGATTACAGTATTTTTAAATTTACTGAGACTTGTTTTGTGACCTAATGTGCTCTATCCTGCAGAATGTTCCAGGTGCACTTGAGAAGAAGGTGTGTTATGTTGTTTTTATTTTTTTAATTATTTAAAAAATTTTTTATTATTATTATTTTTTGCGATACGCAGGCCTCTCACTGTTGTGGCCTCTCCCGTTGCGGAGCACAGGCTCTGGACGCACAGGCTCAGCGGCCATGACTCACAGGCCCAGCCGCTCCACGGCATGTGGGATCTTCCCAGACCAGGGCACGAACCCGTGTCCCCTGCATTGGCAGGCGGACTCTCAATCACTGCACCATGAGGGAAGCCCTGTTATGTTGTTTTTAGGTGGAAGGTTCTGTATATGTCTGTTAGGTCCATTTGATGTAAAGTATAGTTCGAGTCCATTGTTTCTGTATTGATTTTCTGTCTGGGTGATCCATTCATTATTGAAAGTGGAGTATCGAAATCCTCTGCTATTACTGTATTGTCTGTTTCTCCCATCAGATCTGTTAATATTTGCTCAATATTTTAGGTGCTCTAATGTTGGGTATATACACATTTACAACTGTTAACATCCCCTTGATGAATTGACCCTTTTCTTATCATTATATAATGACTTTCTTTGTCTCTTGTTACAGTTTTTGACTTAAAGTTCTTTTTTCTGATATAAGTATAGTTATCCTTGCTTTCTTTTGGTTTCCATTTGTGTGGAATATCTTTTTCCAACCCTTCACTTTGTTCTTATGTGTGTCCTTGTAGTAAATGAGTCTTCTGCAAACAGCATAAACGTTAGACCTTGTTTTTTATCCATTCAGCCACTCTGTGCCTTTTGATTGGAGAATTTAATCCATTTACATTTAAAGTAATTATAACTAGGTAAGGACTTATTATTGCCATCTTGTTCATTGTTTTCTGGCTGTCTTGTAGTTCCTTTCTTCCTTTCTTCCTCTCTTACTGTCTTGCTTTATGAATTGATGATTTCTGATAGTGGTATACTTTGATTCCCTTCTCTTTATCTTATGTGTATCTGTTATAGGTTTTTGTTTTGTGGTTACCCTCAGGCTTACTTGAAACATCTTATAGATGTAACAGTCTATTTTAAACTGATAACAGCTTAACTTTGATTGCATACAAAATCTACCCTTTTACCCCCACCCCCATTTTATGTTTTTCATGTCACAATTTACATCTTTTTATATTGTGTGTCCATTAACAAATTATTGTAGCTATAGCTACAATACTTTAATACTTTTGTCCTTTAACCTTTATACTAGAGTTAAGTGGTTAACACCACCACATGACAGTACTAGAGTATTCTGAATCTGACTGTGTGTTTACCTTTATCAGTATGTTGTATATTTTCATATGTTTTTGTGTTACTAGTTAACATCCTTTCTTTTCAGATTGAAGAACTCTTCAGCATTTCTTGTTAAGGCAGGTCAAGTGGTGGTGAACTCTCTCAGCTTTTGTTAGGGAAAGTCTTTATCTTACCTTCACTTCTGAAGGACAGCTTTGCTGGGTAAAGTATTCTTGTTTTGCATTATTTTTCTTTCAGCATTTTGAATATATCATCCCATTCTCTCCTGGCCTGCAGGATTTCTGCTGAGAAATCTGCTTATAGCCTTATGGAGGCTCTGTTGTATGAGAGACATTTTTTTTTTTCGAACTGACTTTTTTTTTTTTTTTTTTTTTTATGCGTTACGCGGGCCTCTCACTGTTGTGGCCTCTCCCGTTGCGGAGGACAGCCTCCGGACGCGCAGGCTCAGCGGCCATGGCTCACGGGCCCAGCCGCTCCGCGGCATGTGGGATCCTCCCAGACCGGGGCACGAACCCGTGTCCCCTGCATCGGCAGGCGGACTCTCAACCACTGCGCCACCAGGGAAGCCCTCGAACTGACTTTTAATTTGTCTTTGATTTTAGATGATTTTACTATAATGCATCTTGGAGAAGGTCATTTTGGATTGAAACTTTGGAGTGAGCTATTAGCTGAATGAACTTGGATGTCCACATCTCTCTCCACATTTGGGAAGTTTTCAGCTGTTATTTCTTTGAATAAGCTTTCTACCCCTTTCTCTCTCTCTTCTTCTGCAGCTCCAGTAGTTCATAGCTTGTTTCTGTTATTATGCCCCGTAAGTCCCATAGGCTTTCTTCATTCCCTTTCATTATGGTTTTTGTTTGTTTGCTTGTTTTTTTGTTTTCCTTCTGGCTGGATAAATTCAAATGATCTCTCTTCAGGCTCACTGATTCTTTCTTCTGCTTGCTCTAGTCCATAGTACTTTTAAGTTGCCCAATCCAACTAGTGTTTTGTTTGTTTGTGGCATTGCTGGAGTTGACTATTCCCCATTTCTTGAAACTCTGTCTTTTGCTGCCTCCGGTAACACAACCTTCTTGGGTCTTGCCCTTTTGCCCTCCTCTTTTGACCTCCTTGTCAGTTACTCTACTCAATTTCTGAGTGTTTATATTTCTTCAGGCTTTCTTGCCTTCTTTCTAAATATACTTTATTCCTAGATTTCATTTATTACTATGCTAACAGATTTATAGATAATTGCTAGAACAGACTTCTCCTCTGTGTATCCAACTGCTGAATTGATATTTTTTTCCTAGAAATCTCACAGGTTATTAAAATTAACATATTCAAAATGTAATGATTGCTTTGCAGTCCTCAAATTGGCTCTCCCCACCATCTCTACAGCATTAGTGAATGATACCGTCATCCATCCAGTTACTCAAGCTAGACACTATACTTTCCTGCATCTAATTTATAAGCAAGTCCTTTGATTCTACCTATAAACTACACCTCATATCTTTCCATTTCTTTCCACCTTTACAGCCATCTCTCCAATTATAGACTATATTGTCTCTTGTTTGGACTATTACAGTGGCCTCCTAATTGAGCTTGCCATTTCACCCCCTGCCTCACTCTTACTTATTCTTCCCATAGTAGCCAGAGTAATATTTTCAAAACATAGATCAGATCTTATAACTTCTCTCTTGCATAAAACTATTCATTGACTGTCTATTGTGTTGAATGAAAGCCAAGTACTTTAACACAGCCTGGAAGGCTCTGCCTACCCTTCCATCCTTCATTACACTCCAGCTTCACTGGCCTTCTGTTTCTTTCAGATTCAGTTGAAAATCTCACTTTGTGTCTTTTGCCCATTTCTCTTTCTGGAATGATCCTTTATTTCATTCTCTGAATGGCTACTTTCTGCTCCTCCTTGAAGTCTCACCTAAATGTCACCTTTCTGACTATACTAACTAAAGTAGGTCACAGCCTTCTGTTTTTTTTTTTCCTAGCCCATTTATCACACTGGGTAATTATACAATTACTTTGTGATTATTTGATTAATGGCTATATCTCTACTAAACGCTGAATTCTGTTAGAACCAAGACCATCTCTAGTCTTTGTCTTAGACCATCTTTAGCTTGGCATTTTGTCCTTGCTGTCAGACATAGTGCCTGGTACTCTAAATCGGGCATTAAGTATTTATTGAATGAATGGATGTGAGCTCCTTTTATATTTCAGGCACTATAAGAGCTTTATATGTATTTATTTCAATCCCCACACTAATCCTATTACATAGGTGCTGTTACTGTCTGCATTTTGCAGGTAAGGTTAAGCAACTTACCCAAAGTCACAGAGTAGTACATGGCAACACTAGAATTAAACTATAGTCTTTGATTTTTGAGCCCTTGTGTTTTAACCCCTTTCTGCTAGTTAATGGGCTCTATAGTCAAGAAATATACTTTTGAAAAAACATTTAGTAAACATTGATTCATTGCCTACTCAATTGCTAAATGAATAGTGAATAACTGAGTGCTTATATCAAAACTGAATCTGATTTTTCCTCATTTGTGAAATAAAGGTCTTACATTATAAATGAAAATGATTTTCTTCGTTGTCCCAAATTGAATTATTACTAAATCATTATTTTACAATTATAGGATTTGTAAACTGGTAGGGCCAGGCACACTAACATTTTACTCTGGCCTCCATTTCAACTACCAGAGGAAATACTTGCCTAGCCCTTAAAGACTGCTGGGGTTTGCGGGTTTCAATTTGAAGCATCCTTCTTCCTCCACTCCAGTTGAGAAATAAGAAGAAAGTTTGACAAATGGAAATAAAAACAACAACTTTATTACTGATAACACTAATATTCAAGAAGGTAGCTTGTATCTGTGGGCCACTGGATTTTCTACTACTGCCAGAATTAGACAGATTTCTCCATCTAGGTGCAAGCAGTGATCAAAACCAAACCAAAGAGAAACTACAGACTTCCCCTGTGGGGCAACCCCTGTGAAACCCCACCGGTGTGTAAGGTAGCAAAGCTGAGTGTGTGCTCCCTTCAGGCAGCTGAACCCCCAGAGCAAAAGAGGACACAGCTGTGCTGCTGCTTCTAGAGCTGCCTGCACAGCAGGAGCGATATGCTGATGTCTGTCTGTCCCTCTACACTGAAGGGAGCAGTGGAGTGGGCAGTAAGTGTTTTCTCCAGGGAAGATGATGATCAGATTCCTCAGTTCAGTCCCATTTTCACATATCAGACCAGTACTTAAATCTAGTAGATATTTTGATTATTGAGGTAAAATGATAAGCTAAGTTTCTTTTCTTTTTGACCACACTGAGTGTCCTGTGGGATCTTAGTTCCCTGACCAGGGATGGAACTCATGCCCCCTGCAGTGGGAGAGCAGAGTCTTAACCACTGGACCACCAGGGAAGTCCCTCTTTACCTGTTTTCTGGTGTCATTTTAGACTGTTGACTTGAACACATTTTAGAAATCGATCTCTTAAAAAAATAATTGGAGCTAATTGTTGACCTTGCTTATAGTTCGTGAAAGCCATTGCTGTTCCTGTGTTTAGACAAACAGCAATGGAGAGGATGCGGACTTGGGAACCAGATGATCCTCAGTCAAAAATAAGATTCTACTACTTACTAATTATGTAAACTTGGGAAAGAAAGAACTCCTCTGAACCTTAATTTCCATATCAATAAAAATGAAAACGGAGGGAATTCCCTGGTGGTGAGTCCAGTGGTTAGGACTCAGTGGCACTTTCACTGCCGTTGGCCTGAGTTTGATCCCTGGGTCAGGGAACTAAGATCCCACAAGCTGTGCAGCGTGGACAAAAAAAAAAGAGAAAAGAAAAGAAAATGGAAATTATACCTATCCCATTATCTCATTATCATTTTTTTTAAACAAACCTCCACCTTCCTACTTTCTAAATTTCTCTTCTACTGTCTCTTTTATTTATTTATTTTAATTTTTAAATTTCTGGCTGCATTGGGTCTTCGTTGCTGTGTGCGGGCTTTCTCTAGTTGCGGCAAGTGGGGGCTACTCTTCGTTGTGGTGCACGGGCTTCTCACTGCGGTGGCTGCTCTTGTTGTGGAGCATGGGCTCTAGGCGCGTGAGCTCAGTAGTTGTGACTTGCCAGCTCTAGAGTGCAGGCTCAGTAGTTGTGGCACACGGGCTCAGTTGCTCCGCGGCATGTGGGATCTTCCTGGACCAGGGCTTGAACCCGTGTCCCCTGCATTGGCAGGTGGATTCTTAACCACTGTGCCACCAGGGAAGCCCTCATGATTTTCTTTGTAAAGATTATATTAGATAACAAAATCCTATGGGGCCTGGAATATGGTAAATAGCCAACATTTGTTATTTTCCCTTTCCTTCGCCTGAGAAAAAGATAATAAAATAAAAGGTCAGTTGACTATTGAGATTAACATCAATAGTCACTAGAGAAGCTATGTTGTTACTAGGAAGTTTTGTTTTGATTTTACGTTTTTATGTCATTGTTCTGTTTTTGCATTCCATCTTGTGCCTTTTGAAGGCCAACCTTTTCTCTCATTTTGCATTTCTTCATAGCATCTCCACATGCTACATATGAGATACAATAAGTAATTGTTCAGTTATAGATTCTTTTGTCTATTCTCCAAATAGTACCTACTTAATAAATTTTTTTTCAAAAACAAACAACTTTTTATTGACATATAGTTGACTAGTAATGTTGTGTTAGTTTCAGGGGTACAGCACAGTGATTCAGTTATACATATATATGTATTCTTTTTCAGATTCTTTTCCATTATAGGTTATTACATGATACTGAATATAGTTCCCTGTGCTATACAGTAAGTCCTTGTTGTTTTATTTTATATATAGTAGTGTGATTTATTTTATATATAGTAGCATGTATCTGTTAATCACAGACTCCTAATTTATCCCTCCCCCACCCCCTTTCCCCTTTGATAACCATAAGTTTGTTTTCTATGTCTCTGAGTCCATTTCTGTTTTGTAAATAAGTTCATTTGTATCATTTTTTTAGATTCCACTTATCAGTAATATCATATGATATTTGTCTTTCTCTGTCTGGCTTACCAATCTCCAGGTCCATCCAGATGGTTGCAAATGGCATTGTTTCATTCTGTTTTATGGCTGAATAATATTCCATTGTACATATATATACTGAATCTTCTTTATCCATTCATGTGTTGACGGACATTTAGGTTGCTTCCATGTCTTGGCTATTGTAAATAGTTCTGCTGTGAACGTTGGGGTGCATATATCTTTTTTTTTTTTGGCCACGCTGCGTGGCATGCAGAATCTTAGTTCCCCAACAAGTGATCAAACCTGTGCCCCCTGCATTGGGAGCGTGGAGTCTTAACCACTGGACTGCCAGGGAAGTCCCCTATATCTTTTTTTTTTAAAATAAAATTTGCCATCTAAACCATTGTTTAAAATATTTATTTATTTATTTTTGGCTGTGTTGGATCTTCATTGCTGTGCGCAGGCTTTCTCTAGTTGCAGTGAGTGGGGGCTACTCTTCATTGTGGTGCGTGGGCTTCTCATTGTGGTGGCTTCTTTTGTTGCGGAGCACAGGCTCTAGGAGCATGGGCTTCAGTAGTTGTGGCACGTGGGCTCAGTAGTTGTGGCGCACGGGCTTAGTTGCTCTGCGGCATGTGGGATCTTCCTGGACCAGGGCTCGAACCTGTGTCCCCTGCATTGGCAGGCAGATTCTTAACCAGTGTGCCACCAGGGGAGCCCCCCCTCAATATCGTTTTGAATTAGTTTTCTCTGGATATATGCCCAGTGGTGGGATTGCTGGATCACATGGTAACTCTAATTAAATGGTTTTTGAATGGGTTAATTTTTATGCTGGTACAAACGTAAGAATTTCCTTGACAATAAATTGCAAGAAATAGGGGACTACCCTTGTGGTCCAGTGGTTAAAACTCCGCACTCCCAATGCAGGGGGCCTGGGTTCAATCCCTGGTTGGGGAACTGAGATCCCACATACCACAACTAAACCCGCTCGCCGCAACTACTGAGCCCATGAGCTCTAGAGCCCGTGCGCTGTAACTAGAGAGCCTGTGCAGTGCAAGGAAGATCCAGCACAGCCTAAATAAATAAATTTTTAAAATTCTTAAAGAAAACTGCAAGAAATAGGAATGGATAGGGAACTTGTCGATTAAAAGATGTGTCAGCAACCAGTGACAGTATATGGACCTTACTTGGATCCTATTTCAAACAAATAAACTGGCTAATTCCCTGGAGGTCCAGTGGTTAGCACTCCATGCTTTCACTGCCAAGGGCCTGGGTTCAATCCCTGGTCAGGGAACTAAGATCCCACAAGCCGCACAGTGTGGCCAAAAAATTCAAATAAACTGTAAAACAAAATAAAACAATTCTGACATATATAAGACAATTGGAAATTTTAACTCTATTTTATAAAATTAAGGAATTATTAATTTTTAGATGATATAGAGTTGTTTGGGTTTTTTTTTTAAAGAGATCTTTCAGAGCTACATGCTGAAATATTTTGTAATGAAATTATATATTTGCTATTTGCTTTGAAATAATATGGGAGGTAAGGAAATAGGTAGAGTTACAAATGAAGCAAGTTTGTCCATGAATAATTGTTAAAGCTAAGTGATAAATGTGTAGGGATTCATTATACTCTTCTTTTGCCTTTGTATGTTTTCCATAATTAATAGTAAAAAAAGGTATTCTTATTAAACTTTGCCTCCCATCCTCTGAACCAGGACTGTCTTTTTTTTTTTTTAATAGGTTAAGATATGAGCAACTTTAATACCACAGCCAGGCTAATTATTACTTAAGGATATCACTGAATGCAACTGTCAGGAGTAAGCCTAAGCAAAGATAGAGAAGAAGGGAAAAAATGGAGGAAGAATAGAAAAGAGCAAGAGAGAGGATGGAGACTAGAGAAAGGGAAAGAAGTGAAGGGGTAGTAGAGGGTTGCCTCTAAGCTATAAGTCTCTTATTCTCATTCTAAATTTTCTTCCAATTTCACCTCCAAAGGATACCAGAGGTAAGTAGGAACCTGAGATTCTGCTCTGTAAGTTCTGTCAAAACTTTTTGTAATAAGGAGAAAGAAAAATCGCTGTTTTGTTTTAATATATCAGCCTAAAAGAACAGGGATTCCCCCTTTTCTATATTCTTTATGGATTAAGTACACTGTAGCTATTATATAAATAGTATATCTTTATGTGGCTATGGGTACTGGACCTTGCAAAAATTCTTACATAACCTTCCACATTACTATCCAGGAATTAGGTAGAACTTACAGAACTTTCTCTTCCTCTTTTGGAGACCTTATCACTTTGTTTATAGTTGGCTTTTGGTATTCAGTTCTTACTTTGGCAATCAGTCGTCACCTCCACCCCTTACCTCCGACTTCTGCCCCATTCCCAATTGTAGTTTAAGACCGTGAGTTTGATAAACTAGGTTAACACTTTGCCAAGGACTAGTTCTGTTCAGATCACTGTCTTTTTTGAGATTCAGAGTATGTTAGGAACTATGAGAGCATGGGTCCAGGAGTCAGGCTGTATGGACTCAAGTGTTTTAACATTCTATCCTAGTTTTAAAAAATTAGTATGTCGGACCTTGAAACTTTTTCTTTTGTTTTTAAATAGATAATAGATGTATGGACTTGGTATAAAATATAAAAGGTTCAAAAGTCTGTTTTCACTCCATCTTTCATATACCTAGTTCGTCTTTTTAGTGGCCAACTTTATTAACCGTTTCTTGTGAATCTTTCTGGACGTATTTTATGTATATTATATCAGACTTTGAAAAATTATATCTGCAGTTGTTTGTGACTTGTAAAAAGCAGACTAGAGGGACTTCCTTGGCGGTCCAGTGGTTAAGACTCCACGCTTCCAGTGGAGGGGATGCGGGTTCGATCCCTGGTTGGGGAACTAAGATCCTACATGCCCTGTGGCGTGACCAAAACAAGGCAGGGTAGAATAAGGATTAAACTTTATATACCTAACGTAATGCTAGGTGGTTGCATGTATACATTTTATTTTGATCTGAAAATAGACTAGGCATATATACCTTCCATATTCTTTGGTTAGGTTACTTTCTTCAGGTGTGTAGTATTGCCAGTATTTATTGTTTGGTGAATCAAAAATATTTCTATAATGGTCACAGGAGCAGAATCTTTTCATGACTTTGAGATTTTAGGCCTTGATAAAACCAGATCCCTAATCTACCAATCTGGGAATTCTTTGTATAGGTAGTATAAGGGTGAAGAAGAGGAGTGCTGGTGTTTCCTGACTTCCTATGGGTTTGTGATCTCTGTATTTCTGACCACAATAAAATTGTGTCAGATGATGAAAATAGGGTAAATGACAAGATAGGGCAAAATAAACTATAGGCAGGCATTATCTTTTCCTATATATTTTCTCTATCTGAGGCAACTTTATTGTGGAAGAGAGGCACATATACTTCTCTGCAAGCTCTGAAGCTCCAATGATGCCGTTATTCTTTTTCACTTTGCAACTCCTTCTCAGGCCATACGATGATCCACCAGCTAGGCTGAAGAGTGGAGGGGTTGTGTAATGCAGAGTAGCACTCCATGGGGGCTCAGTTGTATCCTACCCATGTTCTCCCCAAGCAGTTGGTGGTCATGTTCAGACTTAAGCTACTTAACCTTCAAAGATCCTTTTTCTGTCCTGAGAATTAATTAAACTTTTTGCTTTATGGTTCCTGGTACGTATGAGATATTGCCACACTGACATGTACCCACAAACTGGTGGCATAGTTGGTTATTCCTTGGGATAGAGGCATGGGATTGTGCTGCCTAAAAACACTGTGCCTAAAAGGGCTCTGCCCCCCAATAGAATTGCCCATATATTTCAGTTGAGGGCTCTTGCTCTAGTAAGTCTATGTAAGCACCAGTCTTACGTAGGTTTTCCTCTAATTTATTTGGTTCACAGTTCAAATGCCTTTGTTCCTTAAATGTTCTACTTTGACTAGACATTACCTATGGCCAGGGAACTTAGAACTGTTTTCTTTCCAGAAGGGAGAGAAAGGATGTAGGGTCATGGAAAGGACTGCTTTACATGTTTACTCAGCTGGTTGCCTTGGTTTGGATACTGTCAGTATTAAGGTTTCCATTACTTGGTTCTGCTTAACAAAAAGTGAAGCGACACAACAGAGGGAATGTTGAAATAAAACTGAACCTCAGTTTCTGAGTTTTAGAAGGAAAATAACACATCACCTGCTCTACTTCACAAAGTTGTCTGGAAGATGATATGAAATCATAAAGTTAAATCAACAGTTTAACTTAAGATACTGTTAAATTGTTAGATGAAAAGAATTCTGCATCAAACTGTGCCTTGAGGATTTTTGCCCAGTGAGGAGGTTCTTTATCCTTAAAGAAAGCAGAATTTTCTTAAAGAAAGCAGAATTTCTCAAGAGTTTCTGGTACATATCCTCTTGCACCTGAATCTTTAAGGTAGAATGGTTTGTTCATCGTTTAGGGTCCTAAAAGGAAACAGATGCATACCCAAATGGAGTAATTTGAGAAAGATGTAATGAAGGGACTATTTACAAAGGGACTTAGGGAAACCAGTGAGAGGGAGTAGAGCACCCTATGGCCAGCAATTACAGAGCCTACGTACTCTATATCTAAAAGGTCAAAGAACTGAGGGAGATTACCAGAATCTAAGAGTGTATGGAGAGAACTATGGGCTTCAGTAGAGGTATGCAGCCAAATCACGGTATTCTGGCAGGGAAAGGAGCTAGGAAAAGAAATACTCTGGTCTCATTCTCCTCCTGCCCTTTGATATCCTACTGGTATATATCTGGTTAGCCAAACCCAACTGGAAGCCAGAGGGCAAGGAAGCCTGTTCATACACTCTGTATGGTCAGCTTCCAAGGCATAATGCAAGGTGGACAAGAGTGCCTAGTGGATCTGGAAGGGTGAATGGATTCTTGAGCAATGTGTTTGGCTGTATGCTTAACTGAGGATTCTTTAGTTATTTTGACTTAGGGTTTAAAAACGTCAATTTTATACTTGAGAACTAGTTTGAGTATCACCTGGTATGAATGTAAAAACTCCCTCTGGTATTAAAGGGATGTAGAAAACAGATTGCTACTGTAGTGGTAAGAGCCATGAAAGAGTAAGGGGGAGGAGATGAGGAGCTGGAGATGGTGTCAGGTTTACTTGAGCTAAGAGGAAGTAGTAGAAGTGCTGAGAGTCAGCTTTGAAAACCAGGTATGAGGGCTTGCCTGGTGGTCCAGGGGTTAAGACCCTGAGCTCCCACCGCAGGGGACCCCGGTTCAATCCTGGTCAGGGAACTAAGATCCCGCATGCCATACCACGTGGCCTAAATAAATAAATAAATAAAATAAAACCAGGTATGGTGGGCAGATCCGTGGTATGGGTTCTGTGGCTCAGGTGCTGTGTGTTCCAGAGATACCTTTCTTTTTTTGTCTTGTTTTGTTTTTAATGTTATATTTTTTTTCAGGGAGGGGGATTACAGAAAATATTCCTTTCTTGCTCTGATATGATTTAATGTCTAATACATACTTCCACTTGAATTTCAATAAAATATATTAATCTTATGAATTTTCTATCTGGAAATGAAGTAGGGTGATGCCAACCTAGGCTGAATCCTGTGCTAGGTCATACTAGTGTGTGATAGCCAAACATCTCAAGAAGTTTTCAATGGTTGGAATGTCCTCTTCTCGCTACCCATCTCTATCAAATTTTTATGACAGCTTTATTGAGATATAATTCACATACTATACAATTCACCCGTTTAAAGGGTACAGTTCAGTGGCTTTTGTATATTCACGGAGTCCTGCATCCATTACCATACTTTTAGGACATTTTCATTACCCACCTCCCAAAGAAACTCTGCCCACTTAGCTATCACTTCCCAGTTCTTTCATTATCCCCCTCTCCCAGCCATAGGTAATCAGTAATCTACTTCCTGTTTCTAAAGACTTGCCTATTATACACATTTCATATAAATGGAATTATGTAATCAGTGGTCCTTTGTGACTGCCTTCTTTCACTTAGCATATTTTCAAGGTTCATATTGTAGCATGTATCTGTACTTCTTTCCTTCTTATGACTGAATAATAAGCTCATGTATAGATATACCACATTTTATGTATCCATTTATCAGTTGATAGACATTTGTGTTGTTTCCACTTTGGGCTATTATAATGCTGCTGCGAAATTCGTGTACAGGTTTTGTGCAGACATATGTTTTCAGTTCTCTTGGGTACATACCTAGGAGTGGAATTGCTGAGTCATGTGATAACTCTGTGTTGAACCATTTTAGGAGCTGCCAAACTGTCTTGCTAAGCAGCTGCATCATTTTACATTCCCACCAGTAGTGTACAAGGGTTCCAGTTTCTTCACAGCCTCACCAACACTTGTTCTTTTTTATTATAGCCATCAAAGTTACTTTTGAGTAAAGTCATAGTCTTTTTATTACAGCCATCCTAGTGGATATGAAGTGGTATCTCATTATGATTTTTTAAAATAAGTTTATTTATTTTATTTATTTATTTTTGGCTACATTGGGTCTTCCTTGCTGTGCACGGGCTTTCTCTAGTTGCAGTGAGTGGGGGCTACTCTTCCTTGAGGTGTGTATGCTTCTCATTGCGGTGGCTTCTCTTTGTTGAGGAGCATGGGCTCTGGTCGTGTGGCTTCAGTAGTTGTAGCACGCAGACTCAGTAGTTGTGGCTCGCCGGCTCTAGAGCGCAGGCTCAGTAGTTATGGTGCATGGGCTTAGTTGCTCCGCAGCATGTGGGATCTTCCCAGACCCAGGGATCGAATCCGTGTCCCCTGCATTGGCACACGGATTCTCTACCACTGCGCCACCAGGGAAGTCCCTCTCCTTATGATTTTGATTTGCCCCTATGGCTCCCTATTAAAGGTTTAATATCCTACTCATCCTTCAAGGTACAACCCAAACATCTTACTTACTTGAGAAACTTTTCCCTCAGGAATTGTTTATTCTTTCATGTTCTTATACCATTTTGCTTGGATCCCCATTAGCACACATATTTTTTTCTGCTAGTTATCTAGATTGTACGCTCTGGTTTGTGAATTACTTAATGGCTTCTTGTGAGTGTGTGTTTAAATTTATTATGAAATATTTCACTTTTACTCATCTGTGAGTCCCCACTGCATCAAGCAGGGCATGGACATATTTGCATTCAGATATTTATTGAATGATTCAAATAATGCAAAGGGTCTCATGAGTGAATATTAGGAGGTCTGTTACTTTGCAGGGAAAGTGGACTTTCTCTTATTAGGAGACATTATGACAGACCTCAGAAAATAATGTATTTTTAGACAAAAATGTTCAGATGTGTTATATGTCCCAGAGACCACTGGCTTTAGGAGCTTGTGTTGTGGATCATCAATATCCAGGTTGTAATAGGAATTTTGATGTCAGGCCACTGGATTGTGTATCTGTGAGACTTTCTTAGGCGTTTATTAAGATGATACACAATTAGCAAATCCCCTAAGTTTATTTTACTCCTTTTAGCAAATATCCATGCTTATACTCTATGCCAGGAACTTCACTGGGCACTAGACATGGGATGGAGTTTTCTCCTGCTCTGGTGACAATAAGAGTTAAGGGCTTAGGATGGGGATAACTTTGATAGCAAATGAATGGATACAGGGTTTGTGAATTTTATTAAACCAGGCAAAATGAACACTTGATCAGAGAACCTTATTTTCAGAATAAAGACAGTGTTTCAGTTACATTAATTTTTAAGTAGCTCATCTGACTGGATCATTCTTTTAAAGATCTGATGAAAACTTAGTGATTGGGAAGTAGGCCTTGTATCACTTCTACCATTATGATCTCTTGCAAGAGAGCAAAAGGAAGAACGCTCTCTTGTCTCCTAGTTTCCTGTAACTCAGCAAGACAGGAAACATAAAGTTCCTTGCTACAGGAAGACGGGAGTTTGATTTTTCTTTTTCTGGATGAAGATGAAGGAGTTATATATTTCTCTATCCCCATACTATAAGCCCTTCCCTGGATTATTATCCCAGAGATTCTTATGGGATATTTTATAGGACAGTTCTCTAACCATCCTTCAAATACCACCCCACCAATCTTTAGGAAATTAAAGTCTCTTCAGTATTTTATCTAAAAGGCCTCAGCCCTAGACAGTAAAAGAAGAACAAAACATAAGGAATCGTTTTATAATCTAGACATAAGTAACTTTCTGAGGAGGTCAGAGAGAGGTAGTTCTGAAGATGGTCAGGGCCTGCTTACTGAGTAGTTATCTCGCTGCCTGCCTCATAGGCTCAAATCTCTTCATGTGCTTTCCATAAAAACATCTCTCCAGAGTTTTCCTGGATCCTTAAGAACTTCTGGGGGGTGGGGGGACTTCCCTGGCAGCGCAGTGGTTAAGAATCCGCCTGCCAGTGTAGGGAACACGGGTTTGAGCCCTGGTCCAGGAAGATCCCACATGCTGTGGAGCAGCTAAGCCCGTGTGCCCCAACTACTGAGCCTGCGCTCTAGAACCCGCGAGCCACAACTACTGAGCCCGTGTGCTACAACTACTGAGCCTGCGCTCTAGAGCCCGTGAGCCGCAGCTACTGAGTCCATGTGCCACAGCTACTGAAGCCTACACACCTAGAGCCCATGCTCTGCAACAAGAGAAGCCACCGCAATGAGAAGCCCACACCGCAATGAAGAGTAGCCCCTGCTCGCTGCAACTAGAGAAAGCCCACGCGCAGCAATGAAGACCCAATGCAGCCAATAAATAAATAAATAAAAATTAAAAAAAAAAAAGAACTGCTGGGGAAACATCAAGTCTCTGCAGACAAATAACAGCTCAACTTGGGTGAGTTATCCATATTCTGCAAAGGAAGGAGAATTTTGTCCTTTAATTATAGAAGAACTCCATTTTTTAAAAGACTCCAAATTTTAAAATAATAACAGTTACTGACAGTTTATACTTGCTGTATGCCAAACACCATGTTAAGTACTTTATATCCATTAACTCATTTGTCCTACCTTTCTTTGCCTTCTTTCAGCTTTTATGTATGGCTATTTACTATGCAAGGGTAGTGGCCCTTCTAGGAAACAGCCAAGTCCTCCCCCTGCTAGTGTTCTCACACACCTTTTATTGATAGATTCTAGTCTCCAACCAACCTCAAATTTGGTGTTCCCTAGCGTTTGCATTCAATCAGTTCGTCTTTGCAATCCAGTGTTCCCTGTTCTGCCTTGGTAACGAATTGCCTATAGGCATCTGGGTTTCACTGGAAGATCCAAAGCCAAAAAGTCCTCGCCCTGAGATTGCTTCCCACCTTTAGCTATCATAACTGAGTTTACTCCACTTCCCAAAGAAGTAGTGCAATACTAGAACTTTCTAAAAGCATTAATACCTCCTTTATAAGCCTATATTTCTAAGGTGGTGTGTTAACTTTTAGCTAAGAAATCAAACTTCCATGCTAACTACCAGGCTTGTCACGCCTTCCCTGCATAGTATTTTAAAGGTATTTAAATGTTTACTAACTGAATAAATTAACCAGTATTTATTCTAAAAGCATTCAGCATATATCCATCAAGCAGATAACTTCAAATTCTGCCAGTCTGAATTTAACTTCTATACTTTTTCCTGACCTCCCTTCATGTCTAATATCTCCTAACTAGTCTTACCACCTCTGGTCTTCTACCCCTCCGAACCAGCTGGGATAATGCACCTAGTGTTAGCTTTCTCAAATATATGTTATCATGTCATTTCTCAGTTTATAAACCTGTTAATGTTTCCCAGTCAGAAATAAATCTCCTTCATGAGAAGACTCATACCTAGGGACTTCCCTAGTGGTCCAGTGGTTAAGAATCCACCTTGCAATGCAGGGGACGCGGGTTTGATCCCAGTCAGGGAGCTAAGATCACACATGCCGCGGGGCAGCTAAGCCCCCATGCTGCAACTACAGAGCCCTCGAGCTCTGGAACCTGCCCACCAGAACTAGAGAGAAGCCCACGCGCCACTATTAGAGAAGTCCGAGCGCCGCAAGGAAGAGCCCACGTGCTGCAGCTAAGACCCGACGCAGCCAAATAAATATTTTGTAAAAAAAGAAGACTCATACCTACCTTTTCTACTGGATAACTTTACATATTTCTTTGCTACGTGATAATATGCTACCATCCTTTATTTCTAAAGGCAAATCTAATACCATCCCAGGCATCTTAAGATTCTAGAACAAATATGAGGGCCTTGTTTTAAACAGTTCAAATCTTGCTCTTCATTTTTTAGCTTAGGCTCGGACAGAGAACCAGTGGCCTCAGAGAACCATTACAGACCAACAGGAGTCAAGAGAGACAATACTGCCCCACCCTTCTCTCGCCCAGTAAGAATATCTCAGTCCTCTGGACTCTCATATATACTGCCCTGTTCTCTTTTATGTACATAGGTAAACAAAGATCATTAGTTTACATTAGTTATTATTGTCTCTCCAAATAGTTTCTTTCGGGAAGCTAGATAAGCTTTACTTAGAGGCTTTCTTGACCTTTTTTATTGAATTCTCTTGAAAAGAGAATATTTTTCTATTTTTTCTCTTTGGAGACTATGTAGTAGTTTCAGAAGCTGTTTGGGAATAGCAAAAGAGAAAAGTTTTGGGTTTTTATTTTCTGAACTACATCTTTTTTTCTAGGAATTTTTCTGGCCTTGCAGCAAGTTTATCATTGACTAAGACATATTTTTAGATTATAACTAAGACATTAGTGTTAAAACCAAGGTTATAACCATGGTAGTAAGCCAGAAGCTTCTTTTCAATTTATTTCTTTCCTCAATAACCCTTGTGTTCTTATTTGGACAGTCGTAGCATCATTGATAACTTCCTCTTAGGAATATTCTCTCACATTGGGAAAGGGGATAGATGAACTCTAGCTGAGGCAGGTGATCTCATCTGCCAGTGCTTGGCACATGATATGATGCTGCTAGAGTTGCTTCTGCTATCATTGTTACTGTTGGCATCATCATCACCCCACAGGCCTAGAATCTCTTATTTATTTATTTATTTAGGGGCGGGGTGGGGGTGTGGCACACCATGCAGCTCGCAGTATCTTAGTTCCCAAAACCAGGGACTGAACCCAGGCCCCAGCAGTGGAAACGCCGAGTCCTAACCACTGGACCACCAGGGAATTCCCTAGACTCTCATATTAGAAGAAGCTTGGCTTTCTCAGCTAAGGATCAATAATGGCAATTCCTTAGAGATGAGGAAAGGCATATCTTAGTGAATGATCTCCAGCAGTGATCTTATTCTGAACTCAGGAACAGCCATGATTAGAATATAGTTGATAATCTTCTTGGCCTCTACTTTATTATTATTTTTAAAAAATATTTATTTATTTATTTGGCTGCGCCCAGTCTTAGTTGTGGCATGTGGGATCTTTGTTGCTGCATGCGGGATCTTTAGTTGTGACGTGTGAACTCTTAGGTTCGGGATGTGGGATCTAGTTCCCTGACTGAGGATTGAACCCGGGCCCCCTGCATTGGGAGCATAGAGTCTTAGCCACTGGACCACAAGGGAAGTCCCTTCTTGCCTCTACTTTAAATCAGATGGTGCACTTACAACAGTAGTGATAATGGAGGGGGCCTAGACCACTAGTATTTGATTATTATTACATGTCTACTAATTCAGTGGAGATTTCAACATCATTCTTAAAGTATGTACTGCCATTTCTAGCACTGGATGTATGACTTTTAGGTTTATTTGCCCTGTTTTTGTCTTGTTGTCTGAAAGTTGCTGAAAAACATGCATGTGCCCTACCCTGCACTTGTCGACTGTCACTACCACCACAGAGGAAGAATTCATATTCTTCTGGCACATGGATTGTTCTATATGGAAAATCCAAGTGTAAGTTCTGGCAAAGAGAGGGGGACATGGATAGGAAATATAAAGGGTGTATCAAGAGCTACAATAGGTCATGAGGCTTTGGGCCATTCCAGAATGTGGTATTGGGTTTCTTCTTTGCTGCAGTATAGAGCTGAGGAATAAACTGTGTATTTGCAAGTGGGTACACATTTGTGATTATGTATAGTGACAGAAATAGGTAAATACTTGCTTCAACATATTTAGCTTGAGCAAATTTTTTTTTTTTTTTTTTTTTTTTTTTTTTTTTGCAGTATGTGGGCCTCTCACTGTTGTGGCCTCTCCCATTGCGGAGCACAGGCTCCGGACGCGCAGGCCCAGCGGCCATGGCTCACGGGCCCATCCGCTCCGCGGCATGTGGGATCTTCCCGGACCGGGGCATGAACCCGTGTCCCCTGCATCGGCAGGCGGACTCTCAACAACTGCGCCACCAGGGAAGCCCTTGAGCAAATATTTTTATTTTAAAGTTTGCTAAAGGTCAGAGGCGTGAAATGTAAGAGGCACATTTCACATTAAGATTCTTTGGGGGGAAGATTTCCCCTCTTTGATATTCATGTTTCCCTTTTTCTTCTGTTACCACTCTAATCCCTTACCACTACTACCAAAGAAGAGAGAGAGGGGGAAAACCTGGAGATGCAGCTAGTATTTTATAGGGAAGTAATTCCAAACAGATTTATACTATACAGTGCTTTAAGACAAGGGAGAACTGGAATATGAGTATGATATAGTAAAATGCACTATGTTATAGGTAATTATGCAAATTTAGAGGATTATGAACCATATATATGTATATACACTAGAAGCCTGATTAGAGCATAAGGGTATAAAATATGCCATGAAAGAAATGAATCCATGTTCCAGTCAACCTGGTAATTTTTCTCTAACAGAAGTACCCCCCTACAGAAGGGGCCCCAAAATGTAGCAGAGTCTGGTTGCCTGTTCTGGTATCAGTAGTGAAAAATTACAGATGTTTCACCCCAAATGCTGGATTTCCTTAACCATACTTTATCTATTATTCATTCATATTTAAACTTTTAAAAACTTGTAAATAACTTATGACTAAACCCCTATCAGCACAGTAACAAATTTCATTTTTTACTACCTGGCATGGTAATTAGTATTTCATTTTGTTTGTCTAATCTTATAATAATTTTCAAGCTCCTGCAGGTATTTTGCAGTCTCATATTCTACAGTTTTATGAATAATCTATGTTCAACTTTTCTATACCTTCATCATTTAATAAATTTTTATTAGTTCCTCTGTGATTTTTGAATGGAACCTAGATTTTATTAGTCTTGTCTCATTACACAGTTTACTTAAGAGGCGTACATTAATTGTGTCTCCAGCATCTGTATGATAAAAACGTTCCTCTATAACTAAGAACCTTTTTTCAAAACCTTTATCAAGCTTATTTTGGCCTCTCATTTCCCCTGAAAGTTAGGTAGGACAGTTAAATATTTTCTTATTTTATGGCAGAGAGGAATTCCTTTAGGTTTCTTTCTTAACGCTCTTTTTAAAAAATTAATTAATTAATTAAGGGCTGCATTGGGTCTTTGTTGCTGCGTGAGGGCTTTTCTCTAGTTGCGGCGAGCGGGGGCTACTCTTTGTTGCAGTGCACAGGCTTCTCATTGCGGTGGCTTCGCTTGTTGCAGAGCACGGGCTCTAGGCACATGGGCTTCATTAGTTGTGGCATGCAGGCTCAGTAGTTGTGGCTCACGGGCTGTACAGCACAGGCTCAGTAGTTGTGGCACACAGGCTTAGTTGCTCCGCAGCATGTGGGATCTTCCCAGACCAGGGCTCGAACCTGTGTCTCCTGCATTGGCAGGCGGATTCTTAACAACTGTGCTACCAGGGAAGCCCTTTTAACTCTTTTGATGACTTCATTGCTGTTAAAGTTTGGAATCATTCTTTCCAAGGGGCCAAGATCTTCCTCACTCTTCAGCATCTAAATGTATAATTCTTCTGACCTTCTGTTCTTCATGTCTCCCTGCAGCCATATGTGTCATTGTCTCAGCCAATGGCACCACCTAGTCCAAGCAACAGTACCCCTAACAGCAGCAGTGGGAGCACTGTAAATGACCAGCTGAGTAAAACCAACCTCTACATCCGGGGATTGCAGCCAAGCACTACAGACCAGGACCTAGTCAAGTTGTGTCAGTCGTAAGTTGGGGTACATAGGGGTAGGTCTCCAGGGACAGTACAGATTTGGTGATACTGGCTTCTTACCAGATACTCTTATCCTGAAATGCAATATTATCAATATTTTGCTTCTACCCCTATAGTTGCAAGGTTTCTCAGCAGCCCCTCTTAGAGGAATTCTACCTACTACATATATATATAACTTTTATGTGTTTCTCTGAGGAAAGCTGGATAGGGCTGACCTTTGAAGCCTAGTTAGTATATGACTTTGTTTCCAGCATGTACCCAGAACTGATGGTCTTAGTGGAAATAATTCCTATCCTTACACCTTGAATAGAAATGCTCAGTATCTCTAAAGATATTGATTAGTAGATAGTGAAAACCAGCAGTAGGGATAGAAGAAAGTGGGACTAGCCAATCGAATTATACACTTAGGAGAGTTTCTGCTGCTAGAGTTATTCTCAGTGACCCAGAGGAGCCCTCAAATTAGTGGATAAAGAAGAAAATGGAGAAAGAGTTGTCACTTGGCATCTACCCCCTAAAGATCTTTGGGGTTTCTTCAGCTTAGATTTGAGTCATGAGGTGGAGACAACTACCATGGAATTAGCCCAATTAGGAAAACTGGAAAAATTGCAAGAATGCAGAGAGGCCAGCTCAATTCCATTTGGCAGAAATATATGTGTTTCAAATCATTTATATGGGGGACTGATTAGAGGCAGAAGTCTGGTGGGATGGTAATATTAATGGGGAAGGGGAAATCGAGTTTAGAAAGAAATAAAGATAGGAACCTTAGTCTGTGTAAATTTACCATCTTTTAAAACTCTGTTGAAGTTTTACATACAGAAGTTTTACATACAAGCATACATACAGAAGTTTTACATACAAGCATACAGAAAAGTGCACAAATCAGAAGTGTTTATAGAACAGTGAATTTTCACAAGGTGAACACATCCTTGTAACAGTCCCTGGTAACCAGATCAAGGAATAGAACACTACCAGCTCTTCAGAAGCCCACCTCCCAGTGACAGTCCGTCCCCCACCCCCAAAGGTATCTACTGTTTGGCTTCTAAACGATTGATGTGGCTTGTTTGAACCTCATATGAATATAATGATATAGCACATACCGTTTTATGTCTGGTTTCTTTTGTTCAATGTTGTTTGTGAGATTCATCCACATTGTTGCATATAGCAAAAATGTGTTCATTCTTATTGCTTTATAGAATTCCATCATAGGAATAAACCACAACTTATTTACTTGTTCTGCTGCTGCTGGACATTTGAGTTGTTCCCAGTATGTGACTATTATGGATACGGACAGTGCTGCTATGAACTTGTACATGTCTTTTGGTGCATGTGTATAAGTATATACATTTATGTTGGGTATATACCTAGGAGTAAAATTGCTAAATCATAGGATATACATTTGTTCAGCTTTTGTAGATACTAGTAAACAATTTTCTAAAGTGGTCAAAGTAACTCAAACTCCCATAACAGTATGAGTATGTGGCAGCTGTTCCAAATCCTGAAGAGGCAGAACATTCTCCCCTCAAAATGTTTGTATGCGGCATCAGAGGTACTCTATAAATCCCTTACTCTACTGAGGTAGTGGCTTTTGGAAGTTTGCTAGCACCAGGCTGCATAAAATCAGTCTCTAAAGGCTAGATGTGTGTATAAAACCTGAATCTGTTACCTCGGCTTACCTTGCTTTAGAAGGCTATTTAAATGGAACTTAGGGAACTTAGTCTAGGACTAGTAATTTTTTTGAGGGAATGGGAATTGGCAAAAATGTTGGTTTATGAGGGAAAAGAGTATCATGTCAATCTAGTTCCTTGATTTCTGCACCCTGTATTTCTTTTTTTATTTTTTGTGCGGTATGCAGGCCTCTCACTGTTGTGGCCTCTCCCGTTGCGGAGCACAGGCTCCGGACGCACAGGCTCAGTGGCATGGTTCACGGGCTCAGCCGCTCCGCGGCATGTGGGATCTTCCTGGACTGGGGCACGAACCTGCATGCCCTGCATCGGCAGGCGGACTCTCAATCACTGTGCCACCAGGGAAGCCCCACTGTGTATTTCTTGTACTAAATATAATGTGCTGCAAAAATCAATCCTCTCACTCCACAAGACAGAGAAAAAACTCAATTCTACTTCACTATACTTTTAGACTTTCATTTTGCCCTTCCCAATAGTTGCCTTACCTTCTGCTATGTCTGAAGGGATGAGAACAGTCAGGGTCAGCATGTACAATAAGATGGAAGTAAGGAGCCCAGTAGGGGACCATAGAGAAGTAGGAATGAGGAAGGGAAAGAATAGGTGCTACATGAGTTATGATGAAAGGGAAGCTGTGAAGAACTGGTGGATGGAATCCTCATGGGTGTGTGAGCTAGGAGGGACACCTTTCTGTGAAGGGTGTTTCCCATGCATAGGACTTCCTGCCTTTGTCCCAGTTATCTCTCTAGGTTGTACGGGAAGTAAATGTTGCTGGATCCTAAGCCCTGGTGGGCAGGAAGGAGAGGCGTGGAGTCTGGAACTGGAACTCCTGGTTCTCTTGGAGGGACTCCTTCGGAGGAGGAAGCTGCATGATCCAGCTGTTGCCAGCTGAAGTGGAAATTCTGACTCAAAGTCTCAGGCTGCTCAGACCACAGCAAGCTCCACCCTGGGGCCTTGATAGGGATAGCAGCGTGTGTGTGTCCTCTGGCTTACAGACTCTTGCATCCCTTCCTTTCCTAAATTTGGGAAAGAGTCCAAGTATGTAGCCCTGAAGGGTTAGGTTCGCCACATCCATTCTAGCCTCCAGGGCATCGCTTGGCTTATTCTGTCTAATCCAATGGGTCACAGAGCTCCTCTCTACAACAGTCAGTGAGAGGCTGCCGAGGAGCGAAACAAATGCATCAATCATCGTATGTTCTTTAGGGATGGGATGAGAGGAAAAGTAGAAAAAAATGCTTGTTTCAGGTATTCGTCTCAAATTCAGTCCCTGCCAACTGTTTTCAGTTAAATTTTATACTTCTGACTTTGTTAGTGATTTCTGTTCTGTCTCTCTAATATTTTCACCCTCCTGGAGTGGAATGTAGAGACTTCTTTATAGTAGAACACTTCTAATATAATCCCTGACCTGTGATAGATACTCCACTGCTCAAGTTTGGGGAACTCCACATGAATCTGCTGCCAAAGTATAATTTTCAGAAAGTTGAAAAGCATAACTCTGCTGCAGGTATAGATGAACGCATGCCAAATATTTATTTTACTCATTAGTGAGGGAACTAGCAGGATGGTAAAATGGGTTCAAAGAGTATTTGAGGGACTGAAGAAAGAATGTTGGAATAAGATTACGAGGTTACAGAGAAAACTGGTTCATACCCTATAGGACTATAAAACAGTAACCTTTGGGATCATCTTTTCTAATGGACAGAAATTGTTTGTATTTCTACTTGATAAAAATCTACAAATTAATATGTATCTTCACAAAATCTGGGCCCTCATCAGTAATAAATAGTAACTGAAACAAAGAAACATCCCCCTAGATAACAGAATATACTTTGAATGGGCCTTGTAGACAGTGTTCCAGAATGACATTGAAAGAATGTGCAATCCTCATTTTGCCTTATCGTCAAGTTTTGGATAATTTTCTTAACACAGCTGTTGCATTTGCTTTTATGCCCACTCCCCTCCCTAATACACTGAAATCTTGACAATAAGAAATAGAAATCAGGGAATTCCTTGGCAGTCCAGTGGTCAGGACTCGGCGCTTTCACTGCTGGGGCCCTGGGTTTGATCCCTGGTTGGGGAACTAAAATCTCATAAGCTGTGAGGTGCAGCCAAAAAAAAAGAAAAGAAATAGAAGTCTTAGAGATTAAAGCAGGAAAGAGCCATTTGGTTAAATGTTGAGGTCCCATGAATATAATAATAATATAATATAACATATAATAATAATAGCAGTTAAGAGTGTTCAGGTGTTTACCATTTGATAGACATTAGTACTTTATATTCATGCACTCATTTCATATTTCCAACAATCCTATCTCCATTTTACAGATGGTGAGACTGAGGCACAGAAAGGTTAAATGACTTGTCCAAGATCACACATAGCTATAAAGTGGCAGAACCAGGATTTGAACAAAAGCAGTTTGGCTCAAGTTGACCTTCACTCAGGGGGCCAGTAGAAGGGTGAAGAGTGGGGTGTCAGAGAAGAGAAACAGTTTTTCATGGGAGGAATGGTGTTTCTTCAAAGGAAGATAAATAACATCAAGGATTATTTTTAGTCCTCAAGGAATTCTAGCCAGAGCTCTGGCCTTACACACTGCTATGTGGACACCACCAAGCTTCTTTCCCAAAAAAAGACAGTAGTCTTTTTCTAACTAGTATCTGAGTCTTATTTGGGGAAGAAGAGAGAAATGTGTTGATAGTGTAGGGACTGCAGTTACCTTATTTCTTGTAGGTACCTTTGGGGAATAGGTTTATATGATAAGTGTGACGTTTTAAATTCATTTCTTCTTTGTTCTAAGGTTTGAGTAGGGACAGTTTTCCTAGTGGGAGTGAAGACGGCATGGATTCATGCAGATGTCTCAATCTCTGTCCTAGTCTAAATCCCTGTCCCCAGATTATCACTTTGCATTTTCTTCTCCCTTAGATATGGCAAGATTGTCTCCACTAAGGCCATACTGGACAAGACCACAAACAAATGCAAAGGTAAGAGAACAGCTGCTCTTGGTGGTAAAGAACAGCTGTAAGTGAGGCCATCCCTTGCCTTTGCCCTTTATTGCTGCAAGTCCCTGGTTTCCAGTGCCAGGGAGGAGTCTTCAGGGTTTTCAGGCTTAAAAGACTAGTAGGTATTTAGATTCTTTGTGACCAGATAGCTAGAGCTGAAAATGCTGTTTTGGGGACTCAAGGCTAGAAGCCTGCACAGAGTGCCTTTGAGTCCCCTGGGCCTACTTTGGCTGTCATGTTTCCCTGGATTGGATGGTAGATATTCATTCATGGGTGAGTTTATTTCTACTTAGCAAAGCATTGTAAATGCCTTTTGTTTGTGGAGGTGGGTTGGGTTTGTTGGGGTTTTGAGCAATTCTAGGTGGGGATGGAAGAGTGGAAGGAGGGGAAAGGGCTGTACATTGGGGTGAGGAGGGGCTTCTTCCAGCAGGTGGCTGATTATCTGCTGTGGAGAGGCTGTATTTCCTACATGCCTAGCATTTCTGCAGGTGTGCCTAGAAAAGAGAAGGGGGTTCTTTTGGAAATAGAGGGGGCTGTGAATTATTAGAGGAGCCTAATTCTTGAAACCTAGGATTTCTTAGGGGAGAGGGAGGAAGGCAAGGATACCATAAAGACCTCATTGCCCTTGGCATTCTTAGCTATAAAGTAGACCAAATCTCACAGGGTTTGAGGAGCACGTGGATAACCACCTGAAACCTCTTCATTTCTCTTCCTCCCTACCACTTCTATTGCGTGGATTGTAACTCCTCCTCTGTTTCCTGAAAAGCCTGAGCCTCCTACCTCCCTCACACCCCCCACCTCCCAGTGATGCTGTTTCCCTGTTCCAGGCTATGGCTTTGTGGACTTTGACAGTCCTTCAGCAGCACAGAAAGCTGTAACAGCACTGAAAGCCAGTGGTGTGCAAGCACAGATGGCAAAGGTAAGGGTACTACCCCGTGTCTATTCCTCTGAGGGGTTGTAGTTAGCACCAAAGGCTTCCAGAGGTTTAAGAACCATGCGGTTGATGGGCAAGGGCTATCTGCAGTGCTTTTTAATTTATTTAGTTAGTTATTTAGTTATTTAGTTATGGCTGCATTGGGTCTTCGTTGCTGCGTGGGCTTTCTCTAGTTGTGTTGAGCGGGGGCTACTGTTGGTTGCGGTGCATGAGCTACTCATTTCAGTGGCTTCTCTTGTTGAGGAGCATGGGCTCTAGGCGCGCAGGCTTCAGTAGTTGTGGCTTCCGGGCCCTAGAGCACAGGTTCAGTAGTTGTGGCGCACGGGCTTCGTTGCTCTGTGGCATGTGGGATCTTCCCCGACCAGGGCTCGAACCCGTGTCCTCTGTATTGGCAGGCGGATTCTTAACCACTGCGCCACCAGGGAGGCCCTCTCCCACCTCTTCTTGAGAAAAGCCCTCTGACATTAGAGTGACTTTAGACTTCCTGTGAGACTAGAACTTTCAGGGCTCTGTGGTGACCCAGTGAGCTATACATCTGGCTCTTAGTGCAACCCCCAGCACATTGGCTTCCCTTTTCCCTTCTCTTCTCCTCCTGCTTTCCCTCCATCAGGGAGTGTACAGGCATTCCTACTAAGAGGAGTCTGCTGTGGCTGGAAGAGCGGAGTGGGGGGATTACCCAGAACAATGCAGCCCGGGAAGCAAAGGCAGTCCAAGAGAATCCAGCCTCTGGGACAGGCTGTTGGGCTGTTGGATAGCGGAGGAGAGCGCTGCCCTGCCTAGTTCTTAAAGAGACAGCCAAAAACTTAATTGATGGCTTGTACTGTGGGCTTGTACAGTACTAGAAATATTAAATCTGTGGGGTTTTTTGGCCTGGACTCAGTTTATAACCCATGACCCATGATAGTGGGACCAGGTGTTACAAATCGTTAAGATCCTCTTTGTTTATATGCATGCCTCCCTGCTCTCTCTTTTCTGAGATGTCATTTTGTGGCTGCCCACTGAGGGTGGGAGAGGGTTAAGAGATATGAAATTCATTTTTTCACTTTTATTTCCATAGCAACAGGAGCAGGACCCCACAAATTTATACATCTCAAACCTCCCGCTGTCAATGGATGAGCAAGAACTGGAGGGAATGCTGAAGCCCTTTGGCCAGGTTATTTCCACTAGAATCCTTCGAGACACCAGTGGGACCAGCAGAGGCGTTGGCTTTGCAAGGTGAGGGATGCCAAGAATGGGAAATGATGAGGTTAATAAGGAATGTCACTTAGAAGGTCACCAGAAAGTCTGTGCCCTGCTCCCCCCAGGACCAAACGATTAGTCGAAAGTACTTGACAGTAAATCAAAAGTTCATATAATTTTAGGTCAAAGTACTCACAAACCTATTTTCTCCCAAATCTTTATCCTTTCCCCATTACTTTCTGCTATTCTAGCCTTTGTTTCTTTGATTCAGACATAACCAGAATAAAATAATTCCATATCTTGTTATAGTTTACTGAGTATTTCTCATCCTATTATTTAATCTGTGAAATAAATATTAATTCTCCATTTTATAGAAAAGGAAACCAAAATTCCCAATATGAAGTGATTTGCCCAAAGGTCTCACAGGAGCAGAGCCCTTATCCTTCTGGCTTCAGGATCAGCAGGATGAAATGGAAGATTTGGTACTTTTCAGATCTGTTGAGAGTCGTAGATTCTAGAACCAGCTCTGCGACTAACTGCCCATGTGATATCAGATCTTTATGAGCCTTGGTTTACTCTGTGAAGTAGAGATTTAGATGAGTGATTTTCTTGAGGTGTTCCCTAGAGCTGCAGAATTTTTCAGGGTACCTTCTTCTGAGCTTAGGGTCACTACTGTAGGGCTTCAGCCTCTTCTAGCCCACTTAGGAAATGGTTCTGCTTTTATTTAAGATTTTGCTTGAAAGGAGATTCTGTTGCCTTTCTAAAAAGTTTGAAAAGTATTGGAGTAAGTGATCTAAAAGTCCCTTTTTCTTTTATAATATCTTCTCTGGTCCAAGAACATTCCTTTACTCTAGAGTGTTTTAGACCTTGAGAACAAGGAATAGGACCTTTTCCCTAGCCAACTCAATCTTGGTGGCACCACCTGCTGGCAATCCCAAGTATAACTAAAGGGGAGTTTCTAAGGTTTGTGATCATCAAACGTTTTTGCTCCATACTCTTTTTTTTTTTTTTTTTTTTTTTTTTTTTTTTTTTTTTTTTATGCGTTACGCGGGCCTCTCACTGTTGTGGCCTCTCCCGTTGCGGAGGACAGGCTCCGGACGCGCAGGCTCAGCGGCCATGGCTCATGGGCCCAGCCGCTCCGCGGCATGCGGGATCCTCCCAGACCGGGGCACGAACCCGTGTCCCCTGCATCGGCAGGCGGACTCTCAACCACTGCGCCACCAGGGAAGCCCCTGCTCCATACTCTTAAAGCAAAAGCTCCAGTTCATGGCACCTTAGTTGTCTCGATAATTTTTTAGCCCTAGACAAAAGAAATACTTAACAATTTGCTTTACTAAGTAATTAAATGGTCTAGACAATTCAAAAAGTGTTTAATAAATATCTTAACAACTTTGTAGTTATTTGAAAAATACATTGAAAGAGAAAATATTTTTATTTCATTCTTAAATAACTATACTTTCTAGTGAATGTGTGCCTGTTGGACACTACACAACTTCTCAAACCTTGGAATCAGATTGGACACTTACACCCTCATTTCCTGTTACACATTAGTTTTCTTATGGTACTTGCTTTTGTCATAGCAACCACTGAAAAACCAGCTTTGCAAAAATATGTTATCTAAAGGATTGTAGGGTGATCTAATGTTGAAATGATGAACTGTTTAGAGTTAGTCGTCTTTACAGTAGATATCCAATAGGTATTGCTGTATTTTCTTCAGAAAGTTAAAATATCCCTTGTTGTGCCTCTGTGAGCTCATCACAATGGCCCAGGGTGCCTCAAAGCCCAGTGTGGGAAATATGGCTTTGAAAACTTAAAAAACTATGAAATCTCTTGCATGTTTCTATATTAATACCTACAGATTTTCTTCATACATTTAGATTCTTGCAAAGTATAATTTCCAGCAATTTATAAATATTGACATTTTAAATAAAACTGTCATATCATTTAAAAATGTATCTAAATGAGATCTAAATGTCATAGCAATTTGATACACAAAATCATTTTAAAAATACCTAGGGCATTTTTTTAAAAGTCATAACTCTTACATCATTCTTATAGTGTTCTGTTTTTCTTCTTGATCTTGTATTTCCATTGTATTTCCCTACAGAATTGTATTCTAGTGTAAAATACTTTTTTATAGTTGAAAGTCTTTGTATGGATCATTGTTACACTTCTCTGCAATGAAAATATGTATATAAATTTTTTTCCTGTGGCCCTGAGTCTATATGCATTAATCCATAAGAAAATTATATTTATAATTAGTTCACAGTTGCCCCAAACAACATAAATATATTAAAATGTTGATACAAAATTATTTCATATAAAGTAAATTTTATTGGAAATGCTCCTTTTAGATTTATATAATTAGATCATGTAGCCATCAGTGAATATTGTTTATTGCTGTAACAAGACAGAGTTTAGTACCAGCTCTGTTCCTGTGTTTTGTTTTCATGGTGAGGAACCTTGTTCACATAAATAAGTAAATGGGAATGGAAAGAGTTTTGCTAAAATAGGAATTCTTTGAATTCCTTCTGAATTATATGCCAAGACGAGGGTGATCTATCATCCAAAATGACTTTTTTATGTGTCAGTTGACAACTTGTTGAGTCCTCTAGCTTGTGGGAAGGAAGAATTGGAAACATCTGACTTAACAAAAAGATTTGTAACTTAGTCCTGCATGCCTTGTGTTGAGCTTTGGGATGAGTTCGAAGTATATTGAGAAGAGTGGTTGTAAGAGGGGACTTCAGCCTTGATCATTAGTGATCACAAGCTCTCCCTCAGGCACATCAGTTTTAGGAAAGCGTTTATGAGGAAGCTGAGGTCCTGAAAGTGATTCTCTTAAAACCCTCCATGCCTGCTCACCCTTTTGAAAGACTAAGGAGTAGGAGTAACCCAACTCAACACTTTTTGCTCTAGGACACCTAAGGTTATTTTCTCTAAAAGTTTCCATTTGAGGCCTTTTTTAGTAACTGCCTTCATAGGAATGGTTCGTATCTTTAGTTGTTATTGGCATAGAAAATATACTGAGACTTACTTTAAATATGGAAAGAGGGGAAGATACTGTACCCTGTATTATATAGATCTTTATCATTTTAAAACACATTTATATGCATTATCTCATTTGATCTATACAGCCCTGTGTAATAAGGTAGATGGGGATTTGAAGCAGAAATGAGGAATGAGTCAGAAGGGTTTCTGTGCATTTTCTAACTCACAGAGACTCTGAGCGGTGAACGGGTGCTGGAATCTAGATTTTCTGATTTTTACTCAGTCCTCTTTCCCCAACAAGACACTTTAACTCAGTAGTTCCTAACATTGTTTTTTCTATCACTCTGGACCATAAACCCTGTCTTAATACTCTTTCCTCCCACAGACTCATGAAATCTTTTTTTTCTCCCATTTTTCAAAAAAAATTGAAGTATAGTTGAATTACAATATTGTGTTAGTTTCTGGTATACAGCAAAGTGATTTATATATGTATCCTTTTTCATATATATGTATACATATGTGTTTATATGTATATATAGATAATATATGTATACATACACATATATATTCTTTTTCACATTCTTTTCCATTATGATTTATCACAGGATATTAAATATAGTTCCCTGTGCTATACAGTAGGACATTGTTGTTTATCTGTATTATATATATTAGTTTGTATCTGCTTACCCCAAACTCCTAATTTATCCCTCCCTGCCCCGACTCATGAAATCTTAATGATGTTATCAGTAGCTATTTAGACCTTGATAATTATAACCAGAAGCAAAAAATAAATATTGGCGAATTCTTAGCTTGTACAGTTTTATCAAAGTGAGGGAAGAGGGGAACCCCTGGTGGTCCAGTGGTTAGGACTCGGCACTTTCACTGCTGTGGTCTGGGTTCAGTCCCTGGTTGGGGAAGTAAGATTCCACAAGCTGCACAGCGTGGCAAAAAAAAAAAAAAAAAAAGTGAGGGAACAATTTCCATTAGGAATTTTGTAATAAAAAATAATGGTAACAGCATTGTATTCTTATTTAGGGACCCAGACACAACACTAGGCCCATCTATCAGTGTCTTCTTTGGAATATTCATGGTTTGAAGACCACCATTATTCCTTTTAGGAGCCAGTTGAGAAAACCTTCATTAGAAGCTGGGGTTGCCTCTTTAAGATACCTTGACTTTGTGTGGAGGAAACTCTGTATTTCTGTAGCGACAACTTTTGGAGCATTTGTGGGGCTGGGAACTTAGCTTTCTCTTCGAATATAAGGAGAGTACAGATCCTGGAGAAGGTAGACCCTAACTCCTCTTGTGCTCCTTAGGATGGAGTCCACAGAGAAGTGTGAAGCCATCATCACCCACTTTAATGGAAAATATATTAAGACACCCCCTGGAGTACCAGGTGAGGCATCTGGGAATCAGGCTGAGAGGGCCACAGGTTATGACTTCCTGTGAAGATTCTGGAGGATTTTTGCATGAGTGAGTGGACTAAGTGAGGTGGGACTCAGCTGCCTGTCTGCTTTCTCTCTTGGCAGCCCCATCTGATCCCTTGCTTTGCAAATTTGCTGATGGGGGTCCAAAGAAACGACAGAACCAAGGAAAATTTGTGCAAAATGGACGGGCCTGGCCAAGGAATGGAGACATGGTAAGAGGCCCTCTAGGAGACAGGAATACTAAGGACATTAAAATGTAATGGATGGGGCTTCCCTGGCGGTCCGGTGGTTGGGACTCCGTGCTTCTACTGCAGGGGGCACAGGTTCTATCCCTGGTAGGGGAACTAAGATCCTGCATGCCGAGCAAAGCGGCCAAAAAAAAAAAAAAGAAAAGAAAAGTGGAATGGAAATTTCCATGGCCTGATTTCTGTGGTAAACTTGAGAGGTACAGTATGTAACAGAGATGCTGGCTGCTTAACATGCTCTTCAGTGTGGATCTTGAATGGAATTTTGCATCCTGCACAACCAGAAAAACCCTGGAACAGTTGTAGTGGGATTAGTTCAGACTTCATTTTTAATCAGTTGAACCAAATACGTCCTCAGCCTTGAAATTCTGGGCTTGTTCCTGTTCTCACTAAGGGCTCACAATGTGCGTGCTGTGTTCTTTCTTTATAGGGTGGTATGGCCTTGACCTATGACCCCACCACAGCTCTTCAGAATGGGTAAGGGTGTTTTCTATAAACAGGCCACCTGAAAATGACAGCGGCCTGTGTCCAGGCACTCGGATGTTTCATCTTGATATTTAAAGAGTAGTCAGTGGTGGGACTTCCCTGGTGGCACAGTGGTTAAGAATCCGCCTGCCAATGCAGGGGACACAGGTTTGATCCCTGGTCCGGGAAGATCCCATATGCTGAGGAGCAACTAAGCCCACGCGCCACAACTACTGAGCCTGCCCTCTACCGCCCACGAGCCACAACTGCTGAGTCTGTGTGCCACAACTACTGAAGCCCACATGACCAGACCCATGCTTCACAACAAAGAGAAGCCACCACAATGAGAAGCCCACACACCGCAACGAAGAGTAGCCCCTGCTCGCAGCAACTAGAGCCCGCACACAGCAACAAAGACCCAACGCAGCCAAAAATTAAATAAACTTATTTAAAAAAAAAAAGAGTAGTTAGTGGGAAGTGGCTGTGTCTATCAGTGGGGGCCCTTGCCTTGTAGTTTCCTGTGACTCCTTACTGATGAGGTCCCTTCCTACAGGTTTTACCCAGCTCCTTATAACATCACCCCCAGCAGGATGCTTGCTCAGTCTGCACTGTCCCCGTATCTTCCATCTCCTGTGTCTTCATATCAGGTATGTTGTCTTCATATCAGGTACGTTCATGCCCAGAAAAGGGTGTGGTGGTTTTCCCTACCATTGTGTTTTAGGCTGGGAACTACTTGTTGTTCTTTTGTTTTTTCCTTTATACATACTATACACAAATAGTTTTACATAAAAGCATAACATGTGATCACACTACATGTATATGAACTGTTGTAGAAGCATCCTTTTACTCTCCACTACTCCCACAAGCAAACCCATGTTAATTTCCTACTAGTTTCCATATTTTTTCTTATCTGCATATACACATAAGTATAGGGTTTTGGAAGTCATTGTTTATGTTACAAAAATTTTCCATATTAAATATATATTTTTACACTTTACTCTTCTCATTTAAACCAGTGATTCTCAAAGTGTGGTCCCTGGACCAGCAATATCAGCACTACCCGGGGATTTTTAGAAACACAAGTTCTTGGACTCCACCCTAGATTCACAGGAACTCTGGGGACGGGTCCTACCAATCTGAGTTTTAACAAGCCCTCCAGGTAGTTCTTATGCAGCTCTGTTCTAATTATTTCCTTTTTAATAGTAACATATTTTATGCTGCACATATACCAGAATTCTTCCACTATACCCCAGTGAAAGGCATTCTTTGGATTTCAGTTTTTATCTGGTGCAAATAATGCTCTAGTAAACATCCTTTTGCCTATATCCTCACATATGAGTGCTTTTGTTTCTGGGGGCTAGAGTCCGAGGGGTGAGGTTGTTAGGTTGAATAATACACGGACTTTCAGTTTTACAGATGTTACCAGATTGCTTTCCACAGAGACTGTGCCAATTCACATTCCACTGGCAACATATGAGAGTACCCATTTTCCTCCAGCCAGAGGTGACATTGCTCTTTTAAAATTTTTTTCAATCCTGATACATGTAAAATACATTGTTACTTTAATTTGCACTTCCCTGACTGCAGCTGAGTTTAAGCATTTTTTTGGTCATATTTTTATTTGCTCTTCATATACTTGGTCCTTTTTCCTGTTTGACTATTTGTTCTTTTCCCATCAACTTATAAAAACTATCAGTATTATTGGGACTTCCCTGGTGGTCCAGTGGTTAAGAGTCTGTGCTCCCAAAGCAGGGGGCATGGGTTTGATCCCTGGTCGGGGAACTAAGATCCCACAAGCCACACGGGGCAGCCAAAAAAAAAAAAAAGCTGTCAATATTAAAAGTACTAATCTTCTGAATGTTATCTTTGTTACAAGTTTTTTTTTCCAAATTTAATTGTTTTCTGTTGACTTTATGGTCCTCAAACTTCAGCTGTGCATCAGAATCACTTATTAAACCTAGGTTACTGGGTACCACAGCAAGAATTTCTGATTCAGCAAGTCTAGGGTGAGAGGCAAGAATTTGTATTTCTAACAAGTTCCCAGATGCTGCTCCTGCTTCTGCTGCTGATCCGGGGACCATACTTTGGGAATCACTAGTTTTTGCCGTACAAAAGTTTTTAAATTTGTGTATAGTTAAATATGTCTGCTTTTTTACTTACAGCTTTTGCATTTCTTGTCTTAATTTAAAAGGTCTTCCCAGTCCCTATATTGTACATATGGTCCCCAAGATGTGTTTCATTGTTTTACATTTAAATGTATAATAACCAGGAATTTATTTTTGTATATGACATAAGATAGGGGTTCTATTGTATTTCCTTCAAAATGTTCACCAGTTATCCTAGCACCAAATTATTAAATAATCCATCCTTTTCCCACTGAATTGAAATGCCACCTTTGTCATATAGTAAACACTGGAATCTTTTTCTGTATCCTTTATTCTCTTCCAGTGATCATTGTGTCTGTTCCTATTTCAATAATGTATTGATTTGATTACAGTGGCTTTCATAGTATGTTCTAATATTTGATAAGACAAAACCTTCTCCACTCTTTCATACTTTTCTTTGCTATGTTTTGGCATTTATTCTTCTGTATAAGTTTATGATCATTTTATCTAATTTTTAAAAATCTGTGAGGGAGGATTTTAATTGGAATTACATTAGATCTATATATTAAAGAGGATTGACTTCTTAAAAAGTACTAAGTCTTTTCACCTAAAATATGGTATTTCTTTTCATGTTCTCAAAGTTTTATGTCCTTCAATAAGATCTTAGTTTTATTTATGTAGGTCTTATGTTTTTCTTGTTAAATATACTTCTAAGTGTTCTGTAATTTTTATAAGCATTTTTAGATGCTTACTGATACACTGAGAAGTTACTAATTTATGTTCATCTATCTTGTATACTGCTCACTTACCAAATCCTCTTATTACTACTAGTTTTTTTTTTTTTTTTACTTAAGTCTCTTAGGTTTTCTAGGTATACAGTTATATCATTGATGCAAAATAATAGTTCTCTCCTCCTTTTCAATTTTATGCCAACTGTGTTCTTATCCAATTGTATTTATTTGACCCCACTACCTAATAGGTTACTATAATTGCAATGGTTTTAATATTTCTGTTTGGGTTAAGGTTTGCAGATAGTTTTTGGTAATAGCCTTTAATATATGTAAGTAGTTTCTTTCTAGTCTCTATTTTACTTTGTGGTGTTTTGTTTTTGTTTTTTTTTTTTACGGTACGCGGGCCTCTCACTGTTGTGGCTTCCCCCGTTGCGGAGCACAGGCTCTGGACACGCAGGCTCAGTGGCCATGGCTCACGGGCCCAGCCGCTCCGCAGCATGTGGGATATTCCCGGACCGGGGCACGAACCCGTTTCCCCTGCATCGGCAGGCGGACTCTCAACCACTGTGCCACCAGGGAAGCCCTGTGGTATTTTTTAAAATTTATTTTCTGGTCGCACCTCGGGGCTTGTGTGATCTTAGCTCCCCGATCAGGGATTGAACCCGGGCCGCGGCAGTGAAAGCGCTGAGTCATAACCACTGGACCGCCAGGGAATTCCCTACTTTGTGATTTTTTAAAAAGTAAATGGCTGCTGAATTTTCTAAAATGTCTTTTCAGCATCTAATATTACACTATGGCTTTTTTTCTTCAATTTTGACTTATGTTTGTAGAGCTTCTGATCTCGAACAATCCTTATATTTGTGGAATAAACCTACTTGTCTATCAAGATGCATTTCTAGCTTCTCGTTGCTTTTTTTAATCTTAAAATTCAGATATAATTTACAGACGATAAAATTCATCCTCTTAAAGTGTACAAGTCAGTATTTTTTAGTATATTTATAGAAGTGTGCAACTGTCCCCATTATCTAATTCCAGAACACTTTCATCACCTCAGAAAGAAACTGTGTACCCATTAGTATTTACTCCCCATTTGCCCTTACCCCTGCCCGTGGCAATGACCAGTATACTTTCTACGTCTATAGATTTGCCTGTTCTGACCATTGCATATAAATGGAATCATACAGTATATGTCTTTTGTGTCTGGCTTCTTTCACTTAGCATGTTTTCAAAGTTTATTCATGTGTAGCATGTATCAGTACTTCATTCTTTTTTATGACTGAATCACATTCCATTTTATGGATATGCCACATTTTGTTATCCATTTATCAGTTGATGGCCATTTGAGTTGTTTCCACCTTTTGGCTATTATGAATAATGCTGCTCTGAACTATTGTGCACAGTTTTGTGTGGACATATGTTTTCATTTCTCCAGGGTATATACCTAGGAGTGAAATTGCTGGGTTACATAGTAACTCTACGTTTAACTTTTTGAGGAACTGCTAAACTGTTTTCCAAAGCCCCTGTACCATTTTACATCCCCACCTGTAGTGTATAACATTTGTTATTGTGTCCTTTTTTAATTATAGCCATCCTGGTGGGTATGAAGTGGTATCTCATTGTGGCTTTGATTTGCATTTCCCTAGTGACTAATGTTGAACCTGTTTCATGTGCATGTTGGCCATTTGTATATCACCTTAGAGAAATATCTACTCAAATTTGTAGCCCAGTTTAAAATTGGATTACTTGAAGTGTAAGAGTTGTTAATATTTTTTAAACAGTTTATTCTTAATATTTACAGTTTCTGAGGGGGGGGCACACTCCAACCTTATGTGGGTTTTGCTGAACATTATCAGATCATTGGGCGAAATAATAGTCTCTAGGCAATTAACGTTGTTTGTTTATTTTCGCTTGCATTAGAGAGTAACTCAGACATCTCCTCTACAAGTACCTAACCTGTCTTGGATGCACCACCAGTCATACCTCATGCAGCCTTCAGTGAGTGTTCAGAAGTGGGCAAAAGCCAAAGAGGCAATTTGATGTAAAGAAAAACAGTGGGATTTGATGAAATGAGATAAGGGTGTGAGTTCTGGCTCAGTCTCTTGTGTAACCCAGGTGTTTGACCTTAAATTCTGTGAGTTTGCTATTCTTAGACAAGGATCCCTCCAGATTGATGGGCAGTGCCTGTTCCTGCTACATAGCTGGGTCGTTGCTCACCTATCATTTCCCAGGATTTTTAAATGTCTGTCTTCAGTGGTTCTGGTAGCCATGAATCACCGCTTCAGGCAGCCTCATAGGATGCTGCCAACTAACCCTGTCCTTTGTTGCTGCTTCTAGGGTTCAGTTCTGACACCAGGAATGGATCATCCTATTTCTCTCCAGCCTGCCTCCATGATGGGACCTCTTACCCAGCAACTGGGCCACCTCTCGCTCAGCAGCACGGGCACAGTAAAGCAGGATATTTTTTTATTATAAACTCCTACCAAGCAAAGAATACCTATGTAATACTCTTAGGTTTAAATACTCTTGAATAAGGATGGGAATCACTTCAGTGTCATCGAGGGCACACTCAGAAAAGGCGATAAACTAAAAAGATAATAATCCGTGAGCTAGGAATACAGCCATTCTGCTGTTTAGCTCATTCATTTTAACTGATTCCTACTCATGCAACTAAATAAATGGTGTTTCTACCTACATATTAGTTTATCTAGTTCATACACTTTCCTAGAAGTCTTTATCAAAGTAGTAACAGGAAAAGGGTGAAGCTCATTAGTTTTCTTGTAGGTCGGATGCATTCTGATTTGTTCAGGAGGGCTTAAAGCAGAGAAGGCGTTGAGAAAAAGCAGAAGACAGGAAAGAGGAGGAAAAGGTAGTCATGTACGTAGAAGCCTCTCTAAGCCAGTGTACTTTAGAGTCACCTGAAGTGCTTTTAAAAAGCACAATTAGGACAATTAAATTGGAATCTCTGGGGACGGAACAATAGGCACTGGTAGTTTTTACAGCTCCCCAGGTGCTTTAAATGTAGCCAAGAATCACTGCTCTAAGCCTATTGATGTATCTCATTCCAGTATATGCCAACAGCTGCAGCTATGCAAGGAGCGTACATCTCCCAGTACACCCCTGTGCCTTCTTCCAGTGTTTCAGTTGAGGTAAGAGCTTTATAATCTCTTTGGATTGAGGATTGGAAAATGAACAGAGGCAGATTGTCCCTAGATCAAAATCTTCCTCTCACAGTGATGCTGATTCTGTGTTCACAAATAGCTGGTAGGGATGTGAAGAATGTAGGAAGGAAAGACTTAGTTTGTATCTTTGAATGAGGCCCTTCCTCTCATTTGGCAGACGGTAGTTAATCCCAGGATGCTGGCTTGTATCGACTAGTGTGTCCTGGGAAGAGGATGGGTTGCTCTAAACGTTGGGGAAGTGATGCTCTGAGTGTGCGTGTGTGTGTATGTGTGTGTGTGTGTATGTGCACTCACACAGGTGTGTGGGAATGGGTTGGTTGGGGAGGACATGCAACTTAGCTAGGCTGCTTCAGTGGGAGGTGAGGAAAGGATGCACAAGGTGACTCTCCTGCCTTGGCTGTGGTACAGGAGAGCGGCAGCCAGCAAAATCAAGTGACGGTGGATGCTCCCTCAGACCATGGGGTCTATTCTTTCCAGTTCAACAAGTAACAGTGGTAAGAATCACATACTGAGGGGCGGTGTGGGCTGAGCAGCCTGAAATCAGACTCTCATGTTTGTCATTCCCCCTCCCTACCCTCTCTGGCTTATGCCTGCTTTAGGATTTCCCTCCCCATCTTTGTTGAGTATATAAATGAATTCTTGGAGATGCTGATGCTCCAGACTCCAGAGGGCTGACCAGGAATACAGCCCCTCTGTGGGCCCAGCTGAGGACTAACAGTTGGTCATCGGTTTTCACAGGCCTGGGCCTGGAAAAAGAAGTCTCTGCACTCCTGCCCTCTGCTCTTGCTCCACTCCTGGTGGAGCCTGGAGGAACTGTCACTTTTTGTGTGTGCTACAGTCGAGGAGACCAAAAAGACTTCTTTTATTTTGTGAAGAAAGTTTTATGTTTTGTTTTAAACTGCAATATACTCTTTCCGTACCCCAAAGAGACACGGTGCCTGGAGCTTGTTCTCATCTTTATGAAAAACAGTTTTTGATGTGTTGGACTTATTTGGGAAGGCTTTTTAAACAAATTATTTTCTTAAAAGAAAAAGGTGTCGTGCTAGAAGACTGATGGAGTCCTACTGTGGGCCCTACTTACTGAGTTTAGTTATGGACCTTTTGGCAGGGGTGTAAGAAAACATGCAGACTTTTAAAGTTTTGTTTTATAAAGCTCTTAGATCACACATCCCATCTCTTCTTCACATACATTTTATGCCTTCTTTCTCTCATCCAGAGTGTTCTTTTTCTCTTTTCCATACAGCAGAACCTGCCCACTTTGCCTCTTTAAGTTTTTAGCTTTGTGAATTTCTTTTTTGAATGAAATTTCATATGGAATTTTGGGGGGCTGGGCAAGGAACAAGGTAGAACACTAAGCAGGCAGCGGAAGTGGCTTTTCCTCCCTCTGACCTGCCACATCCTAGGAGGAAAGACTAGGCTTTGCCCTCCGGAAGCAGAGATGTGACCTAGGCTCACTAAGGAGATAATCCCACAGCCTTAGGAAGCCATCCTTGATCCAAATTCGGATGAAGACTAGGTTTTCCCTGGCGAGTTCCAGAGGAGTGGACCTACTGACTTCTGACTAACTCTTCTCACTGCCGAGGCCAACACCACACCCTCTGAGAAAATGTCTTCCCCTGTTACAGCTTTTCAGGAATACCTGCTTTTCTGCTTCCTAGAGGATCTTTTCTGCCCTGGGTCTCAGGGCCCCTCTCTTCACTATCTCACATGGTTGCTGTGCTCAGGGCCTTTGCATTTGTGACCTTGCTGAATCCATTTAGGTTCCTTCCCCATCACGGACAATCAGCTGCTTTACCTCTAGACCAGCGATTCTCAAAGAGGTGGTTTTGTCGCCTAGAGGCCATTTGGCAATCTCTGGAGACACTTTTGGTTGTCGCGCCTGGGGGTGGGGCTGTGTGCTACTGGCGGCTAGTGGCTGGAGACCAGGGATTCTGCTAAACACCCTGCAGGGCACAGCAGAGCCCCAACTCCCCCAGCAGAGAATTGTCTGGCTCAAAATGTCAGTAGTACCAAGGTTAGGAAACCTTGATGTAGACAGTGTCATCCCTGCCTCCTGTACCAGAGGACTTGGTAAATTCCCATCCCCACCCTGGACACATGGTGCCTTTTGACACTCAGGCAGCTAGTTGAGAGGGACAGAACTGAGGTTCTTGAATTTTCCCCAGGCTTTGACCTTTGGCACATCTGTGTACAGCAAGAGCTGTCCTTGAAAGGCTTGTGCCATGTGCACACACACATCCAGAGGGATAGAGGTGGGGACTGTTCTGTGTGTGTGTGCCGTGAAGAGGCGAGAAAGGACAAAGCTCTTTGTAACTGTCCAGAGCAACCTGCCCTAGTGTGTTTGGGCCCCTTTTCCAGGGAATCAGGACATCAGAAATAATCTTCCTGCTTGTGGAAGGACAGCAGGGAGCTGGGATAGAAAAGGGCCATAAACCCCATCTCACTATTTACAAGGTCAAGATTCCTTCAAAAAGCTATAATTTGCTCTTCAACTCCATCACCTTCTGCAAGACCTGACTGTGCACACGGAGACAGATAGGAGGAAGCCTTTGTCCATCTTCTAGGAAATAAGATCCTGCACCTGTCTCTTCCCAGTCACTCCCTTATGCACTGAAAGGAGAGTTCTGCTCCCCTTCACTTCAAGGTCAGGTGCCTTTCCACCAATCAGACAGAAAGCCAAATAATGGAGAATGGAGAAACAGGTGTTCAGTAGGCTGGCTGTAGGGAGAGGAAGGAGATGCTACTGGGCAGGAAGAAGCTGTATTATCAGTTGTTGTACCTAGAGCTTGGGCCTAGCTTTCCCTCCCCTCCACCCATCCCAGAGTTGAGAGTCCTAATGCTCCCTACCCATAGAGTGTCCTTTTGTACATCCTGGGGTTAAGGGAGTAGGGGTAGGGGACAACAGGTAGGATGTAAAGTATAAAGGATAAAATTGCCACTATTCATTTTCTCACGGGTACTTCCAACCTCAGGAAGGGTTTATCTGATGTAAAACAGCCCCAAACCGAGTAACTTTATAGAAGGTTTTGCCTGGGCAGGTATCTCTTGTTTCTGAGTCTCTACTCCTTAGTCAAGGAAAATACACCATATGTTTCTTGTCAGTGGCCTTGAAGAAAAGGAGAAAAATCTAGAATCCTGTTCATTTAATTAATAGTTTAGGGGAGCCTTGCTTTGCTAGGAGGCTTAGTGAAATGAGGGCCTTTCATGTGTAGAAACTGTTGATGTCACTGCTGCCCTCCTCTGCCTCCCAGAATTCCTGGTTCTGTCTACTTTCTCTGTATTTAAATGTTTAAATGGCTGTAATTTTGCTTTGTTTTGTTGTAAAATTCTGAAGTTACCTTTTGTGTGTTCTCATGTCAGTCTGCTTGATGGATTTTATTAATGGGTGTTTCTGGTTTGGGCAGGTTGGGGCATGGGAAGTGACGGAGAGCCTGAAGTTATCTTTGTGATGGTTAATGGCATTGTGGAATTTTGTTTGGGCCTTTTTGGGTTACACTCATGATACTTTTTGCCTAATTGTTAGTTCATTTCTAACAGTTCATAACATGGGTGAGTGATTGGAAAAAGGAGACAAGGAATGAGGGATACTTTTTCTCCCATGAAATAGCCCCATTGGTGGCAGTGGTGGCAGAGGAATTGTAGGGGGAGCCTTCAAGCTCACAGCCTAGGGCTGGGCTCTTTAAACACTATGCTAGTGTTTTCTGAATCCTGTATTCATGGAGCCAGGTCATAACTCTGTACTTCATATCTCACCCCCACTCATTACAGATGCTCATAACATTCTTAAAATATTTTAGTACTTTGTATTTTTCTCTTTTCAGTCAAATAGAACATACTAGATCCCTTTCTCAGATGATACAATCCTTTACTAGCCTCAGAGCCTGCCCATCCCATCTCATGCGGTGTTATTACTGCTCCTCTCTCACTCTGAGATGATACTCAGCCCCGAGGCTGATTAGAGTTTTTGGAGGAGGGTGTGGGTCGAGGTTAGGGAAGATGTGGGAATGATGATGGGGAGAGATGTTATTTTTAAAGTGTGTTTTTAACCAAAGGATTTGAAGAGTTGCCTAGACTAGGAAGCCTGGTGACTCTGAAGGGGTAATAAATAGCCCTTGTCAGTAACAGATGGGGGTAGTAGGGGGACATTACTTGTACTCAGTGTGAGGACTGTGCTGCTCTACTGACCATCCCTGGATTGGGCCACCTCAGCCCAGTTCCATTCTTCTTTCCTAACTTACTGATCAGTGAGCTCATTCAGCCCCTTTGTGCCTGCCTGCATTGCTTATTCCCTGCTGCTTCAGTGTCTACCGTTTGGGGACCTACACGTGGGTTGTTACTTTGCTCCACAAAGGTGAGGTGAGAGGCCTTGCTGGAATGGAATGTTGCAGGGATCCCCACAGAATCATCTTCTAGGGGAAAAAAAAAAATCGTTGCTGTTCTCTTATGCACGTTCTCCTAGGGCAATAAACTTGGGTCAGTGATCAGATCTGAACTTGTCCTCAGGCTCTGCTAGACCAGCTTCATTCAGAGAAGAGGGTGGGTATTATGAAAGCTAGTCTGTAAGGGCTAGGTCTTAAACCTTGGGCCTTGTCACACTGATCCTTCCTGATTCCCTCTTAAATCAACTACTCCATTTCTATGCTACCTGCATGTTAGGTCTTTCCAAGCATTAGCAGATCCCTCATTTACTCAGCTTTTACTCCTTCCTTTCGTAGGAGGGTCTTCCTCCAACAGCTGAGATGGGCCTGAGAGCTCTATCACCCTTCTCGTCTTTGCCGAATTCTGCTGCACCTCCCTAGGGGTGGTCCCCACATGACTGTAGTAATGAGAAAGCTAGGTGCCCTCTCACCCCAGTTACCACTGCTCCTTCTCCCTGGCATGTCCACGTCTGTTTTGAATGAATCTTCATTCTCCAGGTGTATCCCAGAACTTTCTTGTCTTTGTTAAAGACCTACCTCACAGTTTCACAATTCAACACGGGCACCTGGTTCACTTCTTTCCTTCCTTTACTCTGTCCTTGCCTTCATAAGGGTTAGGAGGATGGGGGCTACAAAGGTCTCACGATCAATTGCAAAATCTCTTGGTTATTTGTTTCTGGAATGTCTTCTTTGAGATTTTTACCTCCTTTATCACCCCAGAATAGTGTGAACTCTTCAGTTAGGTCTTGCTGTGGTATGCCAGGAGGATAGGCTGAGTAATGAGTGCTTAGAATATTAATTAATGCTTGGGAGCCACCCCCAGGAACACCAACATGGGAGCAGAGCTGAGAACTTGAGAGGATAAGAGTTTGCCAGTGGCTGCCATGAGCTGAGAAGGTAAACATGCACCAGAGAGGGCATCTGGGATTTTTATAGGGCTGAAAGCAGAGATGCTCCTTCTCCACCTATTCCAGTTAGTTTAGAGGGTCACCAAAACAAAACTTCCAGCCTGGGGTGTGATAAGCTTTCCTAGCCTGAGTAAAGAAAAGTTCTTGCCCCATTACTGGTGTCCACATCCCCCAACACACACATTTTTTTTCGGGTGGCCAAGTGCTCTCTAGCATGCACTTATCACCTTGGACAGGAAATAAGTTTAATTTATACTCAAAACACATTTTTTCTTTATCCAGAGGTTTCCAGTTTTATACTCTTGCCACGTCTGTGCCAATGCTACCCATTCTTCTGACCCTTGGTATTCACTTGTTCCTTCCCTACAATTGGGTAGAACTTTGTCTTATTTCAACTTTTGAAATAAAACACAAAAGTCTACCTCGTGGTGTCTTATCCATGATTGGAAGCTGGGAAGGTGGTGTTGAGCACATATATTTGCTATAATGGGAACACAGGTGGCAGCTTAGGAAGCCAAGGCCATGTCTCACAAGGCAGGAACTAGGGACACTTGAATCCTTTGTTTTAGCACCTCAGCCAGGAGCACCTGTTCTACCCACATGAGCACAAATTCTGCCTTGGATGCCTCTTGCACAGGAAGGGCCAAGCTTGGAGGTTCAGAGATAAACTTTGAAGTTTAGAGGCATATTTCTCCCCGGCCTGTGGTCTCCTACATCAAACCAGTCGTACTCACCCTAACACCCAGCCTTCACCTTTAGGCAAGTATGAAAACCTATGTTGAAGGAAGATAAATACAGACTCTTTTGAATCTCTATCAAATGTGGTTTTTATTCAACTGACAAGCACTTTTCTACAGCTGCACTTGTGGAACATCACATGGCAAAAACAGGAGTTTTTTTCTCTAGACTTTTTTTTCCTTTTTTTACCTTATTAAAAATGAGATTGGTCCTAAAAATATAGAAAGAAATAAATTTAAATTCACAAAAAACTGTACATTATCAAAAAGTCACTAAAACACCACATTTGGTTATATAAAAAGTCAAGTCCCTTTTGTTGTAAAAGGAACGTGGAAATTTGTTGGTGTTGATGGTGTGGTTTCTTCCTGTTTCCAGACTGATAGGCGAGGGGAAACAAAGGGGTAGGGGTGGGTTTTATTTACTTTTTTAACTTGCCTTCCCTACCAAATACTCTTATTTGTCAAAAAGAGAAAATCCACCTAGCTCAAGGGGCAGAGTGAAGATGAGGAAAGGAAAGTGAGAAACGGCCCCTTTGGTCATGCCCTCCCCCCGCCCCCCATCAACCCTCACTTCAAATTGAGGCTAGGACTCCACCCACCCCACCTTAAGAGTGCCTGGTCCCTAGGGAAAGAGATGGAGCTGGGAGAGGAACACAGAACAGGAACAATCAAGATTTCACTCCCCCGTCCACCTAACCTCCAACAGTAGAATTAATCTGGAACATTTTATAGCAGGGTAAGACTGCCATGGGGAAAAGAAGAGCCCCCAACTACAACAGTTCCAAATGTCTGACTAACACAAAGTTTGTTACAGCGCAGTTATTTAGATAAAATATAAATATTTATGCATAATATAAAGTCAATTCAAATATTCTTCAATCCACCTCTTATTTAAAAGCAAAAAAAAAAATCTCAAATAAAATTAAAAGTTCTGAGGTTTATCTGACAGAAAAGGCGACTTTAGAAATAGGCCATGGGGGAGAAGGGGCATAAAGGAATAAGAAAGGGGCTGCCCCGGGACCTGTACTGCCCCCTCACCCCCTTCAGTGGCTATTCAGTGCTGCCAGAAGCACAAGGAATGCTCCCCTCACCTGGCACCCCCTCCCACCAATGGAACACTTCTTGGGTGCCTCAGCGCTCTGCTTGGGCCAGCCAGCAGCCACCTCCCCAGTGCAAGTACCCGTAATCTCTGATGGGAGGGGCTCTGCTGAGCAGGAAAGCAGGGGCCAGGGGCCCATGGCTATAGCTGGGAGTTAGCAGCTTTCCTCTCACAGGTTGGGGCTTAACTTGGGCACAGTCACATGTAGGGCAGTGGTGGACCCAGAACCTCTCCTCCCTACTCTCCTGTGTTCTGGGGTCTCTGCTACTGGGGAAGGGGTCCCAGGATATGAAGTAGATAAGGGAAGGAAAGCACTACTAAACCCACAGAAGCTCATGGGATTAGGAAGAGATCCAGTTCTACTCCTCTCCCTGCAAAAGCTTAAGACTCAGAGCTACTGAAAGGAGAGGGAGTTCCTGCTGAAAGATTGCACAGTTTGAAGAGGCTGGAACAGAAATGACTGGGAGAGAGGGGAGAGACACAGCCTTGTACCCAGAAAAACTGTTCCTGTGGTTTCCCAAAGACAAAGTGATGGTGTGAAACAATGGGAAAGGTGTTTCAATGGTTGGAAACAATGGGAAACAGATACGTGGGGGAAAAACTGAATGGATGCCACCAAACAAAACAGGGGCACAATCACAGCATCCTCTCACTCACTCACTCTCTCACACACACACACACCTCTCTCTCTCTCAGGCCAGTCGATTGCTACCTGGCCTCCATCTTGGGGGTGTGCCCAAACTCAGCAGTAGTTGTCCCTGAGGAGTTCCCAAGAAGGAGGTTTGGGTAAGAGGTGGGGAAGGAGGCTGGAAGGCCCAGGGTTCAGGGTGCCTCCCTGCCATCTCCCCAGTTCGCTAAGTTTCAGAAAAGGCTAGAAACTCAGCATTTGAGGAGTATCCAACATTATAGAGGGACTAGCTATTGGCAGGAAGATGAGGACAGAGAGAAAGACAGGGACCTCTGAACTTCTTTTTCCTTTGAAGGGAAAAAAGATTTGGGGGAAAAGGATGGAGGAACCCGTACACAACAGTTTTACATTATTGGATGAGAGAAAATCTGAAAAGGGGGCAGGGGGGAGGGATTGAGAGAGAGAAAGTGAAAAGCAGGGGAGGGACTGAACATGGAAGCAGCATGTTCAGGGCCCGGTGTCCGGCTCGACACACTTGGGAGTTAAGTCCACTTTACTGGCCGTCACTGCGGGTCCACACACAGTACAGAGTGTTTCTTGGTTTCACACATTCACTAGAACTATTGCTATTGTTAAATAGCCCCAGAATGCTGGGGCACGAACAGGGAAGGTGAGAAAGCTGGGAGGAGGAAGTAGGGGCTTCTTTCATCCTCCTCCTCTTTTTTAATTAGGAAATAAAACAGAAAGGAAAAATTATTTTTTCTTTTTTTTTTTTTTGGCTTTCAGTCCAGAAGGACCTCATCTCTGCCCCTCTTATGTGAGGAACAAGAGGAGGAAAGGAAGAAAGGGGTGTAGGGATAAGAAGATGTAGGGCGCTGCCAAAGGTAGGGTCAAAAATCAGGGTTCTACCTCTGACTCAAGTCTGGACCCAGGGCAGCATCAGCAGGTGAGAATGGCAGGGTCTGTCTGTTTGGAGGGCAGAGAGCAATGCCACAAGGTGACTCCCCACCTCCCTTGCCTCACAGATTGGCCTGTTTTCCCTGATAAAACTCCTCCCAGCGGCTCTCGAAGAAGCGACGCATGATGTGCCCAGCCTTGCCCACTTCAGAGTCATCCTCATTGAATGTCTGGCAGTTGTCAAAGACCAGAAGTGCATCAGCTGCAAACTCCTCTGAGCTGGTGTACCTGGGCAGGGGTGGAGACAGACCTGTGAGCTGGGTACAAGTTACGGCCGTAACAGAAGAGCCGGGACAGTTACTGAAGTCTACTTACCCTCCGCGGAGCAGCCGCTCCCGCATGGTGGAAAAATCCATAGGGTTTTTGATGATGCGCCGGTACCCACTCACCAATCGTGGGTTCACAGGCTCCAGGAAAGGCCAGGCTGCATCATGGGACTCCATCTCCATCAAGATAATCCTATTAAGAAAGACAGTGATGACTGCACTCTCAGGAAGCAAACACACTGACCCCTCCCAGCCCTTTACCCTGGCAAAGATAGAGCCAGTTGTCCCCAGAATTCACTCAACTCACTCGCAAAACGTGAGATCACTGTGGTGGTTCCGCATGGAGAGCCGCCGCCGCTTTGAGGGGGACTGTCCTCCTTCTGAGCACCGAGGCACTGCCGGGCTTTCTCGGCCCCTCGACAGCAGCCGGCGCCGGCAGCTATCACCCTCTGGGAAGTTCAGCACATAACTACTTTTCCGCTTCTGGCCTCGTTTTGGGAAACCTGGCCTCTGAGTCAATTCTCCCTCTACCTGCTGAAGATAAGAAAAAGGTAAGATCAGCAACAGCTGGAGATGTACTCTGCTTGCCCTTCACTTTATTACAATCCCTACTTGTCTAAGTGTGACTGAGGCTTCAAAATACTTTCATGCATAAGCCAGCATGTGAATTTATTCACATAACCCAATAAGGTAGGTGAAAAGGAAAGTATAATCATTCCCATTTTATAAGGAAAGTAAAAACAAGTAAGGTTATAGAATTTAAGTGACTTGTGCAAAGAAGGATCAGAACTCAGGTCTCCTAGCACTTAGTCTGGAGCCCTTTCCCAGGAGAGACTGAGGCATGGTAAGAATGATATTTGTAGGACTGGTGGTAAATGGGATGAGAAAGAAAATCTCTGACTTTTGCTTGGGAGTGGAATGAGAGGGAGCAGAAGCCTTACCTGGGCCAAACAGACAGCACAGAACCAGTCTCCTTCTGGGACAGCCTCCATCTTGGGCCGAAGGCAGTAAATATGGCAGCCACGGTCACACCCATCACAAAGTAGAAGAAACTCATCGTTGTCACCCTTCCGGCAGACTAGACAGGTCTGGACCAAGGTTGTGAGGAGGCAGAGTGAGCCCTCAAGCCTCTGCCTGCCACTGACCCCACCCACGCCAGCTGGCCATCTTGTCAGCTCCCCCAGGCTCTCCAGGCCTCTTACCACTTTGTTGACAGACTTCTCCCAGGCAATGGACCTCTCCAGCTGGCCCAGGCACAAGCAGACCTGGGCCGCGCTCCAGCACCGCTCTAGCGTTTGGCGCCAGGCTCGAATGCGAGGGGTAATCTCATATGATCTGGAGGGAGAAAGTGGTGATCTGGGGATGAGGAGCAGGGTCCATTAAATTTATCCCTTCTCCGCAAGACCAAGAAGGGGGGAGCCACTCACATCTCCGCAGTGGCACACTGTGGGGCACTACTGGGCGTGCCGAGCAAGGCCTTCTCCAGCACAACCTCATGAGCTGGCCATAGGGGCTCCCGCAGGTACCGCCGCTCCACATTCTGCTCCAGGGCAGCAAGTCGCGTCACTGCCAGGTCCAGGGGGTTGGTAGTTTTACGCTGGGGTGCCAGTCCTTCCTTGCCTCGACCCCGCCAGGTGATATCCTCCTGGGAGTCAGGTAGATGCTCACAGTAGGCCAAGTCTTCACGAGTAGAGTCTGGGCTGGGACGTGTCCAGCCCTGCAGGTGGGAGAGAGGAATAAAACTCATTATAAAGAAAGAACATTAAGCATAGAAAATGATGTGACCCATTTAGGGTCATGGGAGGTCACTTGTGAAGTGGGAACCCCAAGTTTTCCCTAACAGGGTACAGGAGATTAACACCCTCTCGTCAACAACCCCCTACCCAGTGCCAGCCCAAGTGTACCCGAATCTGCAGATCAGACAGGATAACCCGCTGTTCCAGCTCCTCTACCCACTGAAGCACGGCCAAGTCTGTCTCATATGTCTTCTCTTTGGGGGACCAGCTCATGATCCCTTCTTGAAAGGCAAGTAGCTGACTAGGCTCAAAGATAGGGTCTGAGAAGACAGAAGGCAGAGGGAAAAGCCCATCAGGCTATTTCGTTGTCCACAGCAGCAGCTCAACGTTTACCTGGGCTCTGCAGCTCAGGCTGGTTACGCATCTACCTTACCAGTTGAGGGCCGCAGGCAGACTTCCTGTAAGAAGTCCCTGTGCTTGTTTAGGTGTTTGTGAAGTGCCTTCTCTCGGATGCCTCGGGGGTGCAGGGCCTTGAGCATGGCATCCAATGTCTCAGGATCTCGGATCCACCACCAGCCCGAGCACATCTCTGTGAAGACAGTTTATGTGTGTGGGGTGGGGAGTGGGAACCAGCTATGAATCACATGGTCCACATCTGATGCCACTCCTACCTATATCTCACCCCATTCCACCCCAAAGTCACTCACCAGGGGGGACAGGCTGGGCTGTCAGCTGGGTTAGGTAACGCTGCTCCATCTGTTTGAAGAACTTACTGGGAGGTCTCCCTCTCCGTTTTGGCTGTCCCATCCCTGTGGGGCTCTGTGGTGTTTCTCTAGGGTCTCCTGCTCGCCTTTTAGGAGCCACGCCCAGCAAGGGGGTGGAAGAGAGCTGCACTGGAGAATAGGGGTTGGCAGCACTGGGTCTATTCACCTGTGAATGATGAAACATAAGGTGATGAGGGTGTTTTCATGTTGACAGGACCCCAGTGGCCCCATCCCTTCTCCCCAACTTAAGCAACAGCCCACAGCCAGGCCACAGGGCCTGTGGCAAGATGAAGATAAGTGCATACCACTAATTCTGGCTACTTACTGGCTTGGAGGAGGCAGGTAGCTGAGGGGAAGGAGTGGGATGGTCCTCAGAAACTGCAGGGGGTGGTGTAGGGGCAGCACTGCAGGGCATCTGGGCTGAGAAGTTAAACCAGGGAGCTTGAGAATCGGGGCTGGCTTCTCTCTCGTCAGGTTCTGGCTCCTCCGGGGGCCGTGATGGCATTGGGTCCAGTTTTCCGGGGCTGCTATCAGGTGTGAGGACTGAGCTACTGAGCAGGGAGCCATGGCTCTGAGTCTGGCTCAGCCAAGACAGGAAGGCTGACTGGCTGAGGTCGTGCTGGCTCTGACCCAGAGACAAAGGGGAGCCCTCTGGCTCTAGGAACCCATTGTGGGAATGAGGATGGGACTGAAGCTGGGGCTGGGCATGAGCCTGAAGCTGAGGATGGGGCTGAGTCTCGGGCTGAAGCTGGACCTGCAGCTGTTCTGAACCTTGACTCTTGACAGGAGATTTCAAGTGCCTAGGTTGCACAGACCCAGGCTTAGTTTTCCGAGGTCGGCCTCGGGCCCGGGCAGGAGAACTGGCAGAGGTGCTGGAGCCAGCTAACTCCCTCTTCAGAGAGAAGGAGGCTGGGCTGGGTGTTGAATGGGTTGCCACTTTTAAGGAGTCAGTTTCCTGCTTTATCACATCCTCAGGAACTGTAAAGAAAAATGAAGAGCATAACACATACACAGATATAAGGGGAAAGAAAGAGGGTGTACAAACACAGGACATATACTTTCTGTTTCTCTTGGACTTCATACCCCCCTTTTGGAGACTGCACTGGGAAAAGCTTATATGCCAATGAGCACAGTGTCTGGAAAAGAACCATTATGCTCCCAAGTAATCACCATCAGCATAATCATAAGCTAACATTTACTGAGAACCAGCTATAAGGTAAGCGTTATTCTAAGAGCATTAACTCATTTTAATCCTCTCAATAGCCCTATGACGTATACATTCTAGTATTAACTCCATTTTACAAATGAAAAAATGAAAGCATACAGCTGGTAAGTGGCAGAGCAGGTAGGTAGGCAGTCCTACTCCAGAGCCTGTGCTCTTAACCACACTGTGCTATACTGATTCTCATACAATGAAAGAAGCCCAAGACAACTAGGTAGAGGAAAAGGAATCGTTTAACTTTTGTTAGACAGGACTCAATTCAGGGTCCTACAACACACCTACCTAAGCTCCCCTCTGTTCCTTCCACAAAGATACCAGTCAAATACGGCAACACCCAGTAGTTGCGTCTGTAGCGGTCCTGACCCAAGGAGACTGCCCGGAGCATCTGGGATGAGTGAAGCAGCTTTTTGCGAAAGAAGAGCTGACGCTGGGTAGGCAGTGGAAAAGGAAGATGAATGAAAAACACACTTCCAGGGACTGGAAGTCCAGCTTCAGTCCCAGTGGTGACTTCATCCAGTATATGGGAGAAGGGCAATGGCTCTCAGCTTCCCTATAAAATTGATACCATCTGGGCCCTACTCATAAGGAATCAATTCTCACCCAGCCCCTATCTCCAGCTCCTGGGAGGTTAGAAGCACAATACCTTGCTGAGTTTTTCTATCTGGCGCTCTAGCTCTGGGATGCTAGATGCTATGACATCAACCTGGAGAAGAAACAAGTAGACACCAAGAGAAAGGGAATCATCAGATTCAAGAAAAAGAAATAATCTGTTTTCCAACTCCCACTTTCCTTGGTCTGGGCTAGTACCTCTCCATCTCTTCGACCCCTACGGCCATGGACAGCAGCTGTAGTCTCCTCCTCTTCCTCCTCTTCCATGCCACTGGTCTCCTCCATGATCCGAGAACTGCGCCTCCGCCCCAGGCCTTCCTCCGGCCCCTGCAGCTCTACCTCAGGTCGCCCAGTTCGCTTGGCCAAAGCAGTTTTCAATCTTGACGTAGACAGATTAAGGGAAACCGTGGTGAGGAACATGATACCACCACAAAAGGAACACCGTGAATCTAAGCAATCCCAGGCCCTGGGGTAAGGTCCCAACCCCAGAGGAGGGGCTAAGGACACTGAGTTCCAAGCAAAAGTCCTGGCTATGCTTCACTCTTTCCCCCTTCTCTCCTCTGTCCTGTCCATACCTCCGGAGCCGGCCTTCAACAATCCACTTGTTTTTCCTGTAGCTGGACATACTCTCCAGAGTCTTGTCAATCTCACTGCAGGGGAACAGGGAATGGGATTTGGAGGGAGAAGTGGCAGCACATACACAAAAGAAGGGAGGCTCAAGGGTAAAGGGAGTTTCATCCTAGAGCCTAGATTGGATGAACAGCAGAGGAAGGCTTGGATTCTCCCAGGGAAGAAAATTAGATTCAGTCCTAAGTCACACCAGCATGTCCAGAGCATGGCGGTGGACACACATTGCCGAGGATTTCTAAATGGCTAACCCCCTCCCCCATCCCATTCTGACCAAGGCACACAATAACCATCCCCACCCCTGCCCCTCACTTGATGATGAGGGTGGAGCCATTGAGCTCATGCACAAGGAAGGCCAGGACAGCAGCCTTCTGCTGGGGCGGCTGGGCTTGAAAAGGCTGGGTGCGCAGGCTGTCGCAAAGGGCTGGCTCCACTCCATACGCCATGAGGAAGCAGCGCAGGATCTCAGACACATTGTCTCTTGTTAGTGGGATCTCGGACACCTTCTCCCCCAAGATCTTTAAGGACTGTTTGGAGGAGAGCATGATAGGAGTTAAGAGAGAAAGAGGAACAACTCAAGTTGGGTGAATCTGGAGCAGGAAAATACAATAGAACTACAGGGTTAAGATAGGAAAAGAAGAAAAGAATGAAAGTTGATAGGACAGATGAGAGAAGGAAAAGGACAGGTGCAAAAGAAAAGGAGTAAATTAAAGGAAAATGAACAAAGTAAGCAGAGGGAGGTCAGAAAGAAAAAGGAATAGAAGAGGAAAAAATATATGGAAAACAGAAACAGGAAGAAACTACAGATCTTCCTCCACTTGTCCCTGGAGAGAATGACAAGAGTCAGGACCTAAAACCTTAAAGCAGTGAGTAGAAGTAACCTAGGAGAAGATGCAATAAATTACCAGAAGGGCTAGCATGTAGTATATAGATCTTCCTCAACTTATGATGAGGTAATGTCCCAATAAACCTATCATAAATTGAAAATATCGTAAGTTGAAAATGCATTTAGGGCTTCCCTGGTGGCGCAGTGGTTGACAGTCCGCCTGCCGATGCAGGGGACACGGGTTCGTGCCCCGGTCCGGGAAGATCCCACATGCCGCGGAGCGGCTGGGCCCGTGAGCCATGGCCGCTGAGCCTGCGCGTCTGGAGCCTGTGCTCCGCAACGGGAGAGGCCACAACAGTGAGAGGCCCGCGTACCAAAAAAAAAGAAAATGCATTTAATACATCTAATCTACAGAACATAATAGCTTAGCCAACCCTACCTTAAACATGCGCAGAACATTTAAATTAGCCTAGGGTTGGGCAAAATCATCTAACGCAAAGCCATTTTATAATAAAATGTTGACTATCTCGTGTAATCTACTGAATACTGTACTGAAAGTGAGAAACAGAATGGCTGCATGGGTACAAAATGGTTGTAAGTATATCAGTGAACACATGGCTGACTGGGAGGTGTGCCTTGCTGCCGCTGCCCAGCATCATGAGAGAGTATCGTACTGTGTTTCTCTAGCCCAGGAAAAGATCAAAATCAAAATGTGAAGTACAGTTTCCACCAAATGCGTAACACTTCTGAACCACTGTAAAGTCGAAAAATCATAAGTCAAACCACTGTAAATTGGGGACCATTTGTATATCTCCCTTCACTTGTCCTGATCACTTTGGGAAGGGGCTTTCATGTGTTTAACTTAAACAGAAAGCAAAACTGAGAAAAGCACGGATTCCAGGCCCTCTGAACCTGCCCAGGAAAGGACCTCACCTGACAGTAGGAAGGCAAGCCAGGATCATAGAGCGCAGCTTTCAGGAGCCGCACCAGCAGATCTTGCACCTCGCCCAAGCTGTCGCCTTGACACAGGAGTCCCTCCTGCAGGACCCCCAGGCTAGGTACATCTTTGGCAGGGTCAAAGCCCAGCACCTTGCCGAAGCTGTGCAGGAACTCCACAATGGTCAAGCAGTCTGAGAAGGCCCCACTAGGCAGGATCAGACCAGGGATGCGTGAGAAGTCAGGCAGGGGCTGTAGAGATAAAAAGAGGTAGGGTGTTCTGTCAAACATATGGGAAGGCAACAGTCTGGATATCTAGGAGGCTCTTCCTTTCACAGAAGTGTCTTCATGGATGGCCCCTCCAGGACCTGTTACTCTCCCCTCACTACCTGGTGGTCAGTCAGACACATGTCCTCTGTGGGCTTCTTCATCTCCTCCAAGATCATCTGCTGCCTCTGTCGCTCCTCAAAGCGCCTCTGTGTGGCCAGCGCTTTATCTGCTTTACAGGCTGGCTTGGCTTTGGCCACCTCCTCCTTTTCTTTCATTTTTACCTTCTCCTTCTTCTCCCTCTTGACTTTTTCCTTCAGTTTTTCCTGCTTTGTTTTTACTTTCTCCTTCTCAGCCTAGCCACCCAAGGGAGAGAGGAATCAAGAGTGCCATAAAGATTCAAGTCACCACCCTTTCCAGGTCCCCGTCCTCCCCACCTTACACCCAAAAACATGACTATAAAACGACACCAACTCACACGTCTTGCAAAATCAGTTTGGTGACTTCAAAGTTATGCTTGTGGGTACATGCACCTACCTTCAATTTCTTCTTGGCTTCCTTCTGCTTTAAGCTCTTGGTCTCTTGTTTCCTCTTGCTCTTGGCCTGTAAACCATAAGGGAAGTCATTTCTCCTCAAACTCTGAAAGCATCACCGCTTTGACTAGCATTCAAAAACAAACAAGGGTACTGGGGAAGAGAGGTGAGACATGGGATGAAAGGTTGGCAATGGATCAATTCTCTCACCCTGGAGATGCTCACATTATTCCTGAATAAGCCCAATTCTCTAAATGGCGAGTGGCAGACGTGGGAGAAGGAAGAGAAGACAGAGCAGCTGTAGGAAAAGTTAACCTACTGTGTGATCTCTCTGATGTCCCTCACCTGCCCTTGGTTAGTAGTCTGACACTCTCCCCGTTGTACCTTCTGCTTCATCTTCTTCTTGATTTTACTCATCTTTGATTTATCTTCCTCATTCAGTGTTTCTGTGAGGGCAGAAAGGAAAATGAAGAGGGAGGCAGGCCAATCTCCAGCACCCAGAGCAGCACACGCCTGTCACAAAGCTGGCCTCCGAAGCAGCTCCCTGAAGAATCCAAGTTTGTGGGGTTGTTTTTAAGTATACATAAAATGTTGTTGGAGAAAAAATGTAGGAGAGGCACCTGCTACAGAGGTGGCACAAAGAACTCCAATGGTATCTCCTGCCCAGAAGCACCAGCCCCTGGAACACTAGACTGCTTTAGAAGGGGTCCTAGAGGCCAAAACAGCAAAGTAGCCTTATAGCCTGTCTCTCCTCCAGGCTATCTGACAGATTGATCTTAGAACAAAGAAAGGAAACAGAAAAACTGCCAGGGAAAGCAGGTGGTCTTGAGTGGGAAGCACCAATTAAGCAAGAAAGTGCCAGAAAGAAAGGGCCCAGATAATGGACACTTCAGCAGAATCATATCAAACTGACATAGCTATTGCTTACGCTCAGCTCTTATGTCTTGCTCTACTAAAAGGTCTGAATTTCTTCCCTTTTGGAAGATAATATTGAAGTGTGATTCTGCAAACAATAGTGTTTCAGAATTGGTGTTTTTGATATGACAGTACCTATCTTATTCTGGCATATAAACACTACCACCACCACATCTGTACAGCAACCCTCTAAGTTAGACAGGTATTACCTGCAGATGAACCACTATAGGCTTTTATTAAAATATAAGTGACTTGCTCCAGGTCATACAGTCAGAATCTGGAAGAGCTGGAACTCTGAATAGGAGACCGATGACTCCAAATTATTTCAAATTTATACTATATCAGGGCAAGTGCAATATTTACTGAAAAATTAGACATTTCCAATCTGTCCATCCCACTAAAACAGTGCCAATTATCTTTTGGATTCAGATGTGAATTCTGAACCTCCATGATGGTGGCAATGAGTAAGGTAAGAGTATATGTACGAGACAGCCAAAACCAGTAAGATAAGTAAGCTGAAAGATGGAAAGAAAGGACATGAAAGCCCTCTCCTCTCATAACTATTTTTGGGAACCGCCCAGGCTCCACTAGTAAGAGAGTAACTCAGGAAAGAAACTGATTGTAAAAGAAGTACCACAAAAGTGCTGGGACCCTGATGCTGCTTTCCAGAGAGGGGAAGGTGATTCAGATTCATTTCTTCCAGATGTCAGTCACACTCCTGGGAAACCCAGGCATTAGCTATTCATCAACATTTCAGATACCTCAGAGAGTGAGCAGAATCCCCAATCGTACCTTGGGCCTCCAGTTTCTTTAGGAGGCGGTTGTCTGTCTTATTCAACAGCTCAGTGATTTTGACCTTGGGTGGCCGACCTCGGCCCCGTTTCACCTTGGGGACATCCTTGGTCTTGGCCTTCTCAGTGTTTCGAGGTCGGCCCCGTTTCCCAGTAATTGCCTGAATCCTGGATGGGATCTCCTCTGCTGAGAGCTGTACCCACTGCAAGCCCTGAGGTAATAAGGAAGACTCTGTTACAATGGGAGGGAGTCTGTGCAAGCCACCAGGCCCTCTGAACCATTCAATGCCCAAGAATCTCCAAACCCCATGAGAGGAAGCTGCAGCTTGTCCATCAACCCATTCTCAGACACAAAAGCATATTTAACCCTTGGGTGTGCACCTCTGGTGTGTCTCTCTCTTCAAAGAAATCACCAACAGGCATACGGGGACTGAAGCTGAAGTGCTCACGGCGGACGTTGTGTACCACGTTGCGGCTCAGGTACTATGAGGAGGAGGTAGAGTGGCATCAGTGAAGTTACAGCCCTACCACACCTTTGGCCAGCAATAGCACAAGCAGAACAAGCCCCAGAGCAGACAATGCCAGCTTGTTGCCACTGGGCCCCAAAACAGGAGTCTGTGCTTTCCTAAAAAAGTCCACGAAAGCTACATTACCTTGATCACTTCCGGGAACTGTTTCATCCTCTTCCCACAGGGGCCGTAATACCAGGTCTCCCCCTGCCATCGGTGGCTGCCCTTCTTGATGCGCACCTCTCTCCGCCACCTGCCAGAAAAGCACACGGGCCCTGCCGCCAGGTCACACCCCTACCCACTCTCAAGCCACCCAGAAGCCAAGCCCAGTGAGCAGATGGCCTGCCCCACACCTGTCTCACTAGAACTGCATGTAGATGCAGAGGTTCCTGAGATACAAGCTTGGTCAGAAGGCAGGCCTGGGCCACAAGCCCCTCAGCACCACAGGGGAAAGCAACACACCAAACTGCACAAGCCCAGAAAGACCTCCACCCCTCCCTTCACAAAGTCAGTGAGATGAGCAGCCAGAAACCCCCTCCCTAATGCCATTCAGGGCAAATTACTGGGTTTCCACTAAAGAGGATAAAAGACCTAAGAGAATAAAGGCAGAAGAGACAGAGGCTGGGGAGGCAAGCAGAAGAGTAAACTCACTGCTGACTCCATGAAATGACTCCGTAGAGGCCAGGGTTTAGTGAGGAACTCTGTGTTCTGAGCAACAGATTATTCTAAGACTAAGCCTTATCTTTCTCTCAAAAGTTAAAGCAGAACTCAGACTTGGTGATCACAAGTAGCCTACAGGGGCGGAGGTGGGGAAGGTCAGGAAGGCAGTTATTCCTATAAAGCCCTTGGTGTGCTGGCTTGTTCATTCTGGTCTCATACTGTTCCTGCCCTTAAAGTGCATTAAAAAAAAAAAAAAATCCCAATTCATGGGGACTAAGACACTCCCCATTCACTGCTATTCCTTCTCTAAGCATACAGGACAAGGTAACTCATTTGGACATCTGAACCCTAGACCCACCAGCTGAATTTGGAAAAGATAACAGCAGTAGCCCCTTGAGGAAAAAACTGAGTGGTCACAAAATGAGGAAAGAATGGGTGAGCGGAGGAAGACCGTGAGAGAGGAAGAAAGGTAGCCTAAGAATCTCATGCCCAGAAACATTATCACTGCAGGTAACTATCCTTTAACCCATTCTTGTCTAGCCCATTTCTCCCCATCTCAGATGAGAGGAGCTCCCTTCCCTTTTTCCTAGAGTCATTCATTAAATGTGTCAAAGGTCGATGCATGTAGCAAACTAGAGCATTTACCCATGTTGGAGGGGAAGACGGACTTCTTCTGGGGTAGCAATACGTCTCCTCAGGACATCACCTTGGGGAAGAAGACGGGGGATACCCAAGTTAAGAGTTCAAGCAAAATACTGAGACGACAGGCCAGTGAGGAAGGGCTAAATGCCACATGAGACAGAAACTTTTCCTGGAACCAGCTAGGGGTGGAACAGAATCTAGACACTCACCACTACCAGAGGGAGTGACTCCTTCTCCAGTGATCTCTTCCAGGTCAGCAGTTGTCTCAAGGAAGCTGCTGACATTCTTATCTGCTGGGGAGGCTGCTGGGAAGACAGCTGCTGGGGAAGGTGCGGGGGAGGCTTTTGGGGAGGTCACTGGGGAGGCCGTCAAGGAGACTTCTGAGGAGATGGGTGGGAGGGCTGCTGAGGAAGTTGGAGAGACTGTTGGGAAGGCTGCCGGGGAGATGGCTGGGGAAATTTCTGGGGAGGCTGCTGGAGAGACTTCTGGAGAGATTTCCGGGGAGGCTGCTGGAGAAACCGCCAGGGAGACTGCTGGCGAGGCTGTTGGTGAGACCGCTGGCGAGGCTGCTGTACGGAGCTGAAGAGTGGATGACTGGTCAGGGGCTGGCTGGGTCAAAGATGGTGGGAACTCTGAAGCCTGAGTCTCCATCTCTTCCTGTTCTGCATCACTGCCATTATTCAGGTCAAAGCTAGTATCTAGAATCCAAAGGGACAGGATGGCTAAAGGAAGAACGATCATATAAAACAAGAGAATCTACTCAGACAAACCTGGATGGAGCTAAAACAAGGTTATTTCAAGGGCTTTCCCCTAGGGTTGGAAAAAGAGAAATGGCCTCTGGCTCTCTTCCCCTACCATTCATGAAGGTTAAAGGGCAAAACTGCTGCTGCTGTCACTGTGTGAAGAAATACCTTTCACCTGGAGCCAGTAATGGCCTCCGGCCTCCTGTTCCCCACAAACTCCAAGTTTCACCCCACAAGTTCTTTTGGGCACAGGGCAGAAGTCAGAGTGCCTTTTTTAGTCCCACCATACACTGTTCCATGGCCTCCTCAGCTCCCAGGAAGGTGTTCTCACAGATTTCCCACCCCTAAGGCCTGTTCTCTCACCTTTGCCCAGGTCAAGGACTTTCTCTGTCCTAGCTCTCCTCACTTACCTTGCAGAACAGACTCCCCAAGGACAGGGGGAGAGGTGGGGCTGGCAAATATAGAGGCTGAAGTTTGACTGTCATCTGCCAGGAGACTAAAGGCAGTGGCATTATTGAGGGAAGGACAATCGAGGGCAGAGATCACAGGGCTGTCCTCAAGAGGCAGCTTGTCCTCTGCACCCATCAGCTCCGTGTCATCTATACCATAGAGTCCTCCAGTCACTGGCTCTTCAAGGGTGGAAAAATCAGAAAGCAAGAGTTAAGAAATACTAGTCTGAATATATCCAGTTTTAGTTCCTATAGTGTGAAGCTTCCTTCTAATATTAGGGAAAGGCAAGGCAATGGTTTCTACCCACAGACCAACACAAAATTCTAGCATCTATCATAAAATAGGCCTTTCTTATATTTCAGTGGGGTAAAAGGTAATCGTTCAATGGCAAGTTAGTGAGAACCCAAACAGCCCATCTGTGTGGTAAAAAGTCCCTATCCAGGGCTCTTGGCCAAAAGGAACACTGGGAGAGAACCTGGGAAATGAACCAATTCAGCTCAGAGTGCAGCTGACCCAGTCAGGCCTGTGGCATGAAACTGTGGTCTGCCACAGGACCATCTAGAGACCCCAGTGTCCCAGATTCCCAAATACTTTCCCTGGCTTACTATCTCTTCCAGGTGGTATAAGGTGGCTACCCTCTGCATGGATACGTTGAAGGGAGCTAATCTCCAAGCCTACCCGGTGCCAAAGTGTTGAAGGGCTCCAGAGAGACTTCACTGAGGATTGGAGTGTCTTCCAGTTGATCAGAAAGATGTGAAGGATCATCTAAGCAGCTCACTGTGGGATCAGGGACCAAGACTGAGACCTCTTGGTGTAATGATTCCACAGAAGGGACAGAGCCGTTGTAACCACACATCTTTAGTTCTAGGAAATCCCAGGAGAGGGCAAAAGTCAAAATCAGTGCCGTCAACGGGCTCAGTTAGCTATTAGTAGGCAATCTTTGCTAGAGGGATGGATGTTCATTCTTTCAACATTTATGGGTCCCAGTTCTATGTTGGGTACCGATCATACCGAGAACTTTTGAGTATGCAAAGATGTGCGAGGAAGATCCTGCAGCAGGTAAAGAGGGGAAAGAAGAGTGGGGTCTGAGACAAGAACCCCATCATGTTCTCAACTGTTTCCCCCATCCAGTTAAACAGAGAAAACATCCTGTGATTTCACAGGGTGGTCACCCTTATACTTGGAATCAATAGCAAACTAAGCATTTATCTATTCTGAGGGGGAAGGTGAGAGGGACTGCACATGTACCTATGCTAACAACAACAAAAAAGAAAGGAAACTGTGAGTAGACAAGCAATGGTGTGCTCTGCCTGTTCCTTCCCTCCTGCACGTGCCAATCACTACTTAGGGCTCAGCCCACTTTAGCAGCCAGTCTGGCCCTGCCATAGTCAAATCAAATTGGCCTCTTTGCCTCCTGCTGATGCCCCAACCCCTTCCTATAACTTAGAAGAAGGCTTTCTTGATGCAGGGTGTCTGTTGGGGCTGTTTCGGGCTCGCCCACCTGCCCTCTCCAGGCCAGCAGCTCTGCATGAGCTTGAAATAATTTGCACTCCCACTCTCGAGCTGGTGCTGCTGCCACAAAAACACCAGCCACTTGGCTCTGCTAATCACCAACATGCAAATCAGCCTCCACTGCAGAGAGCTGGAAAGACAAGTTTTCCTCACCTCAAAAAGCCACTGCGCCCCCCAGAGCCCCATTTTCCCTCTCCCAACCCAGCTCACAGACCCACAGTTATACCTGGCTGCTCCTCTTCCAGCTCCAGGCTGCCTACCAAGCCAGTGCCATTCTCCGCCACAACTGAAGTCAGCTCCTTTTCTGCTGCCTCATCAGGATGGATACCACTGCCTACCTCCTGGGAGGGTGCAAAGGTCTGGATGCTGGATCCCAACATAGGAGAAGTCTGTGGGGAGGTGAAAAAACTAGGGGGTCCATTGGGCATCACCTCAAAATTCTGGTCAGGAAAGGAATCATATAGTTCCTGTGAATCGAAGTTAAGCCCCATGGGACTCTGGGTACCATTGGCCCAGAACTCTTGGCTCCCAGCCCGAAGGTTAGTGTTGTGACTTGGGGATGAAGGTTGCCGGCTGCCCCCAAGGATGCCGTTGAGTGGGTATTGCCCCCCCGAGAACTGGGAGAGAAGGGGTGGGTCCTTGAGGTTGCTGCCAGGATTGGCAGGTGGGTACTGTGAGTAGTTCCAGAGACAGTCATAGGCCACGTTGGGGTGATGGAGGTGTGAGGTGCTGGAGGAGTGGGGAGCAGAGTTCAAAATCCCTGAAGTAGTAGTGTGAGATACAGTAGATAAGCCATTAACATTCACATCCCCATTCAAACCTGGCAGAGAAGGAGGGAAAAGGGTCAGTTACAGCTATGTATGCAAGTAACACTATAAATTCTACTAGAGGAACAGCACTGACTAGAAAAAGGGAAGGTGAAGGGGTGGGGGATTCCCCCTCTACTGTATTTATAGTTTTTTGGTCTCCAGGGAACACCAAACCCAGATGCTCCTGGGTGGAAGCTTAGCAATTGCTGCTGAGGCTGCTGAGTAGGGGGCTGGGGAACTCTCCCAGCCACCACAAGAGCGACCAGCAGAGAGCTGGCTGCTCTTGATGCTCAGGGCTTTTCAAAAATTTTTTTTTTAATGAAACTGTTCGCAGACGCCCTACAGTGACTTGCATTCTTCCCCACCCTCATTCCCTGGAGGAATTCTTCCCTTGCAGTGGCATGACTGAACTCTCTGCCCACCCCCCACCACCCGCCGCCTTCCCCAGTGCCTGTTTGCCCCACAGTGGCACCAGAAGGGACAGCCTCCACCTCACTGGCACATGCAGATCCAGCACTTTGTGCTGGGCTAAGAATAGAATTTGCAGTCACCACAGCAGAAAGATCCCAGCTCGGAAGGCTGGGCTTGGCCCCTCCCCATAGGCACTGGAGGGTAATACACAGGGGGGGAAAACTGCATGAGCAGTATGCAGACTTCAGTTCTCAACACCAATGGCAGCCTCTGGATTGGAGGGCAATCAAATAAAAGGAACCAAGATACTAAGGAAGCTTCAGGGGACATGGGAGCAGTCCTCCAGCGAAATAAGGGAGTTTCTATCTATCTGCAACCCCCTTGTGAAAGACAGGAGGGAGTGGTGGTTGAGTATAAGCCTGTGGCAGTATTTTTCTGCTGCAAGGAAGGAGGCAAACATTTGTGCCTCACTCTGCTTCCAAGCATAAAGTACCTGAAACCAAGGCAAGATTAGAGAGGTACTTGGCAGGGCCATGGTACAGAGCAACTGATAAGCCAAATCCAGGAAAAGACCTGATCCTGGCAGCAACACTTCCGTCTGGAATTATAGATGTTTCTCTCTGGGGAACTAGGTAAGAATTATAACTCTCCCTGTCCCTATCTTCTATCCACAAGGACAGGAGGTGGCACAAGCACTTCAAGCATCTGCTCGCTTCTCTGCTGCACAAACTAAAAGGCAAACATATCCCAACCTTCACCCAACCCCTCCACCCCCAGTCCTAAGGGAGGGCTACTCCAGCCCCTAAAAACAGCTTCTCAGAGGGCTGGCCCTTTATCTCTTTCTCACGGGTCCAACCTGGTTATCAGAAGCAGCAGCCAGGGAACAGGGCTGACAGAAGAGCAAGCTAAGATGAAAAGGCCAGTATGTTTTTCTAATCCCTTCCAGCCTTAAAATGAAAAGTGTTGTTTCCATAAATCCCTAGAACTTGTTCTTAGAAGTTTGACTTCTCTCCAGCAGCTGGAGTTCTGAGGATTCACTTCCTCCCTTCCCACCTGGCATAAAAGAGAGTTGTTGTAAAGTAGCTAGTCCAGAGCCAAACCTTATCCCATCAACCTGCTCTCAAGGAGCGATGCCCACTCCCTCCCAGGCCATGTGGCCCTCACACTCACTTTTCCCTTGCTGGGGGAAGTTCATGGGAGACCCGTTAGTGTAGAGCCCCTCCCCTGAGGAGGGAGAGGGTTTCAGTCCTGAGGCAGCAGGTGCAGGGGGAAGGCCAGTAAAGTTAAAATGGTCGTTTGCCTCCATTTCTGTAGGAGGGGAGAGAGAGGGGAAAAAAAATACTGGCGGTTAAACAAGGTTATGTCACCTGGAATCTTCTAGAGGGAATGCCCCCTCCCCTCCATCTACTTTACTTACCCTTCTCCTACCCAGGTACTGGATTGGGAGGGAGGGGAGTTGCGGGGGGAGTGGGGAAGGAGAGAAGAGAAGAGGAAGTGGAAATATACTCCTAACCTGGGCAATGACCTTATAGAAACAGTGTTTTAAAAAGTCAGAATTGTAGAGATAAAAAGATTAGGGAGAAAACCAAGATACACACGTAGAGGAGTCTTCCCCCTGTATAAGCCCCCACCCTCTTAACTCCCAGCCCAGGTTACCCCTCTATGTTAGATATTAGCCCTCAACTGCAAAATTTAACATTCTCCATCCTTCCCGCCCCCCGGCCCCCCGCCCCCACCGCCAAGGTAAGGCCAGAGTCCCACTCTGGGACTTCTGTATACAGAAGGTTCTCAAAGCCATCTTTCTGACAGAAAAGCATGGACGTGTTGGCAGAAAAAGCATGTTTAATACATATACTGTTTTATTATTATAGTTGAGTTAAGCAATTACCATGTTATCCTATCCATAGCCCTAGACACCTGAAGAAGATAGTATAGTTAACTGAGGTAAAGGAATTTGAAAAGAATACATCCCAGGAAAGGTGACCATAATAGCAAAAGTCAAATCATCCAGTAACACGTCTACTCCTTTTTCATGGGAAATACCACGCTCTCTAAGAACATAGCTCACAAAAGTGTCAGAGCTGGAAAACTGACTAAATAAGAGAATGTCCCAAGGAACAGTATTCTGTTATGTCTACTGTGATTACTTCCCCATGTTTTGGTTTTGTGGCTTAAATGTAAATGGTTACTGAGAGGACAGCTAGGTACTTAAAGTTGTAAAGTGCAGTGGCTCATTGGGGAGTGGTATGGTTAAAAAGCTCTTTACCCTCTCCTGAATATGATGAGGTGATATACTACTAGGAATGATGATGAGAATAAATTTACCTTCGATAGAGCAAAGGGAAGAAGGAAGAAGACAGAAAGCAGAAGCTAGAATTACTGGCAAAGCCTGACACATCAATCAGATACTTATGATATACTAGCGCATAGTAATTTGTTATGTGAGAGACATGATCTGTCTTGATATAGAAAAAGCAACTCCTTTGGTTACCACAGAAGAGTAAAGGACAGAAGAGTTCAGGTATAAAGATTTTTTTATCAAGCTTCCAAGATGAGATAATAAGCAGACCTAGGTGATGTTTTAAATAACCTCTTAAAAAAAAAAAAACTACAAGTAAAGCTTTTAAAAGAATGAATAAATCAGTTAAGAACACATAAGGCCACTGCCCAAGGTTTGCAAGAATCATATTCTTGAACATGCTAGATAATGCAAATTAGCCACCATTAGGTGAATCTAACATAATTCTGAGCATGGAATATAAACCCTGTACAGTATACAGCACGATAGCTGTAAGATTTTCCGTGCTTGGGACTTCCTTGGTGGCAGTGGTTAAGAATCCACCTGCCAGTGCAGGGGACACAGGTTTGATACCTGGTCCGGGAAGATCCCACCATGCCGCGGAGCAACTAAGCCCATGCGCTCTAGAGCCCGTGCTCTAGACAACAAGAGAAGCCACCGCAATGAGAAGTCCGCGCACTGGCAACGAAGAGTACACCCCTCCCTGCCCCGCTCACAGAAAGCCCATGTGCAGCAACAAAGACCCAACGTAGTCAAAAATAAATAAATTTTAAAAATTAAAAAAAAAGATTTTCCATGCTTAATACCATAATTGTCTCTACCTTTATCAATTTTACTGGAATTTAAAAAATAAAAGCAGGGGCTTCCCTGGTGGCCCAGTGGTTAAGAATCTGTCTGCCAGTGCAGGGGACACAGGCTCGAGCCCTGGTCCAGGAAGGTCCCACATGCTGTGGAGCAACTAAGCCCGTGCACCACAACTACTGAGCCTGCGTACCACAGCTACTGAAGCCCGCGCAGCTACAGCCCGTGCTCCACAACAAGAGAAGCCATTGCAATGAGAAGGACGTGTGCCGCAAGGAAGAGTAGCTCCTGCTCGCTGCAACAAGAGAAAGCCCGAGCTCAGCAGAGAAGACCCAACGCAGCCAAAAATAAATAAATAAAGTGAATAAATTAAAATAAATAATAAAAGCAATTTGCATTTTGTCAATTTAAGAGGGGAAAATCTTTTAGGATAAACTCATTTCCCATACAGGATTTCCCATCTTCACTCTAAAATAAGCAACAGACCCAGACTTGCTATGCATCAGTGAAGAAACTTGGTCTCTACAGAAGACCTCAGGGGCCCCCAGGATTTCCTTATAGTTAAAGACCATCCTCAGCACTAAGGGATCTGAAAAATAAGCATCATTAGATTAGTGACCCTTCCGAAATGAAAGACACCAAGGAGGAAAGTTCATTCCCTATACTCTAGGTTAGGTTCCTTCCAAAGCTTACATCACAGGGAGGACTTCCCTGGAGGTCCAGTGGTTAAGATTTCGCCTTCCAATGCATGAGGTGCGGGTTCAATCCCTGTTGTGGGAGCTAAGATCCCACTTGCCTCTCAGCCAAAAAACCAAAACATAAAATAGGAGCAGTATTGTAACAAACTCAATAAAGACTTTAAAAATGGTCCACATCAAAAAAAAAAAAATCTTTAAAAAACAAAACAAAACAAAGCTTACACCACAGGGAATTCCCTGGCAGGCCAGTGGTTAGGACTTGGTGCTTTCACTGCCAGGGCCCAGGTTCGATCCCTGGTGGGGAAACTACATGCCGCCAAAAAAAAAAAAAAGAGGACATTCAGGGATTCATTTCGCAAGTCTAGAAATGCTATGCCTGGAGAGCCAATCTCATCTGGTCCCCACATCTCCTCTCCCCCAGTTTTATGCACAGCCACACCTCTGCTGTGCGCTGGACTACATTCTCCCACTCAATGATAGGCCACAGTTCGTTTTTCCTTTTTCTGTTTGAATCCATGAGGAAACTAGTGACCTTCTCATCTCTGCTACTCTGGGACAGCATAGCATTTCCTGTCTCATAAATTACATACTAATAAGCATAAATGGATGGCTTACAGAAATCAGATAAGTAAAGGGAATGGGAAGTTATCTAGTGCCTGAGGTCTGTTTCCCCAGGAGCCTCTACTGAGGGGTCATCAGGACCACAATCACTTCATTTATAAGAAGCTTCCTAGAAACATAAAATACTCTGTGCTGTGCAGTGAGATCAGCGCGACAACAGTGAGCTCTAGGTGCAAATCCCAGCTCTATTACCACTAGCTGTGTGACCCTGAACAAGTTACTTAATGTTGCTGAGCCTCTGCTTCATCATTAGTAAAAATTTTAGTACTCACCTCCAGGGCTTGTGAGGATTAAATGAGAAAATCTATATAAAGGACCTGGCACAGCATCTGTCACCCAGTAAGCACTCAATAAATTTTAGCTATTATTATTAGACAAAAAAGAGTAAAAACTATTTTTTGTTTTTCGTTTTTAAAAAGATAATCATATCCAAAGGGTCAAAATATAATTTAAAACCATTATGATTTTTACTAGTATGGGAGATACTACAAAACCAGGGATGATCCTCCCAGCCTTGTATGCAACTGGACTCTTGATTTCAAGAGAAGTTTTGCATGTGGGATCTTCGTTCCCCAACAGGGATCGAACCCAAGCCCCCTGCATTAGCAGCGAGGAGTCTTAACCATTGGATGGCTAGGGAAGTCCCTACACTCTTGATTTCAGATGTCACTTAAATATGGGATCACATTATAGGAACGCAAAGAAAACGTGGGCAGCTCCTCTCAGCAATAAAACCAGGGTTATTTTATTTTAACCTTCCTACCCAAGATGCTTTTCACAATAAAGCCTGAAGGTAAATTATGTCCTCCCATCTAGAGCTAATAAGAAGAACAGTAAAGCAAAGGAGAGTGTCTCCCTTTGAACTAATGGGATTTTGGCCAAATGAAAAGAGAAATCAGTCAGTGCCCAACCCCCAGAATAGTAGATAGCTCTCCTGACCAGGAAGTACAATCAGGCCAGCACGCAGCCCAGTCCCAGTAGTATGTAAGTGGATCTCTTAAGGACCTCTAAGCTTCATTTATAAGCGTTAAGGGACACTGCCCCTTAAGCTTGAGGTAGTAAAGCTCTTGCCACAAGGCCAAGTAGGCTGCTCTTTCTCTCAGTTGCTACTGAAGAGTTACTACTCTGTGGACCTGTGACACGGTTTTAACAGAAAAGGGCTGACAATGCAGTGTTGAAATAAATGTTACAAATTTCAACACCGTTGCAGGTGCCCTGACCAACCCTAACGCTCAGACCTCTGAGGCTACCCCCAGAAAGACAAGACACATTAACACCATCTAGCTGGACACTTGAGCAGTCCCTGCAGCTCCTTGGTTCATTCTTCCCATATAGAATACTAAAATTCCACAAATAGAGAGGTTTCTAATTTTATGGGGTGGGGAGAGATTTCAAATGTCTATCTTTACTAAACACTGAATTTAAATCTTGCAGTATAGTAAGTAAATCGTACTACATTTTAGATTTGTAATTGTGAATGTTATGAAGGATACTTCTGAACTCTACACATCTCTGGAATCATCCACCATACTCTAATACAGTGGTTTCCAACCAGGGTGATTTTGCCCCCAGGGGACATTTAGTCATTTAGAAAGGTATAGGCTGCTGGCATTTAGGAAATCAAAGCTGGGGATGCTCCTAATGATCTTGTAATACACAAGACAGCCCACTACAACAAAGGATTATTTGGTTCTTGCTCAATCAAGAGCAAGGTTGAAAAACCCTGCTCTACCACAAAAGCTGCCTCATTTCCCATTTCTACCCTATACCCTAGGGAAGATCCCAAAGTTTTCACTACTCCCAATTCCTGATGCTGCAAACAAGCATGCCTTCACTTTCAAATCTAAAAACTCCTTCCTGGCTAAGCTGTCTTCCTCCACCAAAAGAGTTCCAAGTGCCAAGCCACAAAATCAACATGCCTTCTTCCCCAGTAAGGATAGCCCATTCAGACAGCTCTCGTAACAATCTTCCCTTGGAACCCAGACTCAGACTACAGCCATACTGACTGAGGCTCATTCTCTCAAAATGTCCTTTCCTTAACCCCCTTTTCCTAGTCAGGACAGTGAGGCAGAAGGAAGATGAGGAAAGAAGGAAGATTATTATCCTAAGGGAGGCTACTCAAAGACAACTGCCACGTCCAGGCTGCACAGAAAAACACAAAGATGATTGTTCTCTGTCCTTATTTCTTCTATACTATGTAGGTTCTACAGCATCAACCAGAAATTAAGTTCTACCATTATATCTCCAGCACTTAATTTAGTGCTAAGTACATTAAAAAAATGAAAGGAAATACTTGTTGAACTCATAGATTGAGCAAATGAATGAGTAAATCTGTCTTTTCTGTCACTACCAACTTACTCATCCAATAAAGTTTGTGATTTTTGCTCCCACCATTCTCAAGAGAACCAAAAAATTCAGCTTCATTCTTCACAGAGATAATTTCTAGAGGGAAGAAAGGCCCCAAATCTTGACATATTTTAGACATATGTCTCATGCAGAAAATAAGGCCTGGAAACAGGGAAGCGTGATTTAACTGAACACTGAAGGTATATAGCAGGTTTTAAAGTATTTGGCGACTGAATAAAGGAGCCATATACTAACAACCTAGGCTAGGTTTTCTGCCACAGCTCTGGTCACTTCACTGTCAGAGGACTGGAAATGCCTTTAAATTGCAGGACACTAAAAACCACACTCCAGAGGTGGAAACAATGTTATTTCCCTTTCAAGCTCTGACTGTTTCTCAGAATTTCAGCTCTAACAGTTAATGACTTCACCCCTTCCTTCAAAAATCTATCCCCCTCCCCCCTAAAAAAAAAAACCGAGCTGAGGAGGCAGGTTATACAGTGCCCAAGCCCAAGAGACCAAAAGTAGCAGTACCACTTGTCTCTTAAGAACCCTCATGGTTTTTGTTTTTTTCTGGCCGCACCTCGCAGCTTGGGGGATTTTAGTTCCTCGACCAGGGATCGAACCCAGGCTCTTGGCATTGAGAACGTGGAGTCCTAACCACAGGACCACCTGGGAATTCCCAAGAACCCTCATGCTTTAGTTTTTAATGAATATTTGCTAAACTGTTTGGTAATATTTTCATTATGTAAAATGCCCCTTTAATTATTCTCTTTAACTAGGAGAAGGACAGAACACCACGTAACAATAACACAATGCTACTTCTACTGCCAGTGACCCAATCCAAGAACAATCTCCAGAACTCTTCAAAGAAGACAGGTTTTTTGTTTTGCACAATTTTATAAATCTCAAAATTATGAAGACCAAAAAGTTGGTGAAAAATGGTCCCTCTGACCCATGTGCAGCAATGCTGAGAAAGTATTAATCTTAGGCTATGAGGTATATGAGGACATCCATATCCTAAGAAATAAATCAGGAAGATTATCTGCCCCAGGAAATCCTCAAGAGTTTTATACTTCACTCTATGTCCTAGGAAATAAAAACTTTGGCATTACTGCCTCACTGTACACATCTCACACAAGGTCAAACATCATACCGGTTATTGGACTAACTTCCACACTATTTTAACTGTATTTTATTCTTTCAGTAAAAGAATATAGCAGACCTCTTCAGAGATGATAAGAAAGGTCAACATCAGCAAGACACAGTAACCTTAACAAGCTTTGCTTCCCTCTTGGCAACACCTGATTCCAGAACCACAAGACTGCAAGATGAGCCTCTCAGGGCATTCTAGATTTCTGACTGGCTCTGAGGTCGGCCCACATAGTTCTCCCTACACCTCAAATTTTTTCCTTTACGGAGAGGCTTAAAAAAAAAAAAAAAAAGTCAATATTAAGAAATCCACTTCTCTGAGAGAAAAATGCATCCACTTTATAAAAAGGCCATGAAAGGTTTACTGCATTCAGCTTTCTGATCGGTCGTGTATCAAATGAAGCCATAGCTATCTACTTTCTCAAAATCAACTTTTATTTCTCTTAAAGAGTCCAAAGAAATAAGAGTAGTCTTTCTCCTTCCTTCATTCTTTTAACTTCCACCAGGGAAAATCAATTTACTATTCTGTCAGGCCCCAATCTAGGTAAACAAAGGTTGAAGAATGGGGAACTTAAAATCACTGTCAAGAAAGCAACTCAAAGGAACCAATCAGTCAAGCAGAAGGGCAAGAAAAAGGACAGTGACACTGAACTCGTTTTTACTGTTTCCAGACTATCAACCCCAACAGCCCCAGTAAAAGGAGCAATGATGCTATCTTACCAGTGCCACACACATAATCATATATGTCTATCTGGTCCTATCCTGGACCTTTAATCTAAGAATCTACAATTCAGGTGGAAAATAGAAAAGATTATTTAAATGTTAGGCTTAAGCAGTTTTCAGGATAGTCCAAATGATCTCACCTCTCAAAACAGAAAATCCTGTGGCCAGCTAACCTCAAACCAAACCCAGGGTCTAACCAAGTGCCTGGGGGCACAGTACACACAGTCCATCACTATATGCTATAGTAGAAATCTTCTGGAGTTATCAGGTGGGAAAAAGGGAAAATCTGGACACATGACTTTGCACAGAACAAGGGAAAAGCTTAGCCCTCTCCACGAATGGTAATAAGAGAGATGTCTTTTATGGACTGAAGCATAAGTCATATGATAACTAATTCTCCTAATTACTTGGTACTGCAGAAGGTAAACCCCCATGTCAACTAACAGGCTTCCCACAGGGACTTATCTTTAGGCTAGAATCACCAGTGAGGAAGAAGCCCACCACACTCACTCTGCAAATCAGTTCCTATCCCCCCACACACAAACCCCACTCAGTTTAATCTTCCCCATTCTCCCCTCTTCTTCCACCTCTCGGAATCAACTTCATCACGTCACAAGCTCACTTACTCAAGTGCTCAGCAATACAGAAACTATCATACTTAAGAATAAATTTAATATTCGTATGTATATAAGAATATATATTAAGCAGGATCCCAAAAAGCCACTCTCATGACACAAAAGATCCCAAGTCTTCCTGACAGCTCTCTACACCGAGGGAATTTGCATCACTTGTGTAGCCCTGCTGGTGGATGAGTGAGTTTGATTTTTCTATGACCTCTAGCTCAGGGGAAAAAAAATCCAGACAGGGAGACAGAGATGCTTTGGAGGGGGGATTGGGATCAGGGAGTCAACTGCAGTGACTACTTCCAGTTGACAAATTAAGTTTACAAAAAAAAAAAAAAGTCGAACGAAGGACTCTCAGACCACATGGTTGGCAGGATCCAAGCTTGCCCGAAGGCCTCAGAAAATGAAACCAAATCTGATTAAAATGGACATTTCAAAACAACGAGAGACGCAGCAGCAAACGCACAGCTGCCATTTCCCGGCCACTTCCTGCGGGAGGTTTGGGGGAGGGGCTGTTTGTGTACAGATGGAGGTGGAAGCTATCCCCCCCGCATCGCCCCCCGAAGGATGCAAATCTCCCACTCCAATAAATCCTACAAAGGATGACTGCTGTTGGCATTGCATTCCCCTGAAAATTGGGTACACCAGGAAAGAAAGGGATGATGCGGGATCTTTTCTGCCACGGAAATGGGGATCCCCTTAGTGAGGGATCCCCCTTGGAAAGGGCTCCCTCTTCATTCTTCCCTCCGGCCCCTAAGGCCGGCTCAAATCCGTACGCCTCAGCACCGGCCCTATCAAGCCCCATCCCTGGAGTGGCGGATTCTCCCGGGACTCGGGGGCCCCAGGCCAAAAACAGCTCCACTCCAGCAAGGCCCTCTCGTGTTCGCCAAGCTCAAGAGAACGTGCACCCCACACCCCCACCCCGCCAAGCGGACACCCCGAGACCCCTGGAAACCCCTCTGACCTCCACTCACCGTTGCCAAAACGCCCCAATCCCCACAAACGGAGTGTTCAACCCGTCCAGGGAACCCCCTCACCTACCCTTCGCACTCGGGCAATCCCCACCCCATCTGAAGAGGTGGAGCCCCTCCCGGGGATTCCACCCCGAGTCCCCCACAGGAGTCATCTCCACCAGCCAGGCGGCTTCTCCGCCTCCTCCTCGCAGCCGCCGCCGTCTCCGGGAACCTCCACAGCTCCTCCCGCTGCCGCCCCCGCCGCCCCATCCCGATCTTCTGCAGACCGACCAGCCCCCTTCTCCTCCCACCCCCCAGTACAGGAAGACCCCCGCCCGGGGCTGGGTTCTAACTGGAAATAAGCTCGAGTCGGCGTCTCCTCCCCCCACCCCCCGGCAAGGCTCTAGGCGGCTCCAGAGCTTCGGTTCCCTGAGGGAAGCCTCGGATGAAAGCGGGGCTCCCTCCCCGTAGGCCCCCAGCCACAGACCCAACAGACCTGAGGCGGCGGCGTCCAGCCAGGCTCGGGGCTTGTCTCTCCCCGGGGGACGGGCGGTTCACATGGCCTAGCTCCGGGCGCCAGGAGGGGAGGGGAACGCGGGGGAGGGGGTCTGGGGTCCGGGAGGGGGGAGGGGGACGCGGCTCAACCGCGGGGCCCGAGCGGAGCCAACATGGCCGGCGGGGAGGAGTGAGCCGGAGCCGGAGGGGGCGGGGAAGCTGCGGCCGAGAGAGAGCCGCCCTCCGCGGCCTCCGCCGCCGGGTCCTAGCGCCGGCCATCCCGGGTCCTAGCGCCGGCCATCCCGGGTCCTAGCGCCGGCCATCCCCGGTCCTAGCGCCGGCCATCCCGGGTCCTAGCGCCGGCCATCCCGGCTCCCAGACCCGGATCTGGGTCCTAGCGCCGCAATGTCTCCCTAGCCTACCGGGAAGCTCCCTCTGCACTGTGTCTCATTGTGGGCGGTAGTCCTGCATCACACTGAGCAAACTGAAAGGCGTGTCCTGATCCCAAGGTTAACCTAAAAGACTAAACCAAATTTCTAGGACCGAGGCATGTGCCACTCCCCTAAGATCATTTCGGGGGCAGTTATTTCCCAGGCTGGGTAGTGGAAAAGTGGAAGTGTAGAAGCAGAAAGGTAAGTCAGGAAAATTCAGTCCTGGTAAAGGGGTGGAAAAAGGCAAGCTCCTGCTCCATCTGCTGCCCACTCACCTCTGTCCCGTGAGTGGCAGCCTGGTCCTGCCTGGATCACCACTTTCCCGGCGACATCCACAGGGCTCTGGGGGTCGGGAAGATTCCTGTGGGTAGGAAAAGGAAGCTTGGCTCAGAGACCAGACAGGGAAGGCCTGAGTCTAGCCTAAACCTGGTCAGAGGGACAGGGGAGAAGCAGGAAAAATGACCAGCAAATAAGGTGCCCCAAATGCCCACCTATTCTATAGTTCCAGTATACTTTTTCTGATAGAGCTATATAACTAAGTGAGACCTTCTGAGAAGAGGAAAGAAAAATCTAGCAGAGGACTAGAGTTTAGCTATCACCTAAAACGTCTATTGCAGGGACCCAGAATGAAGAACAGTGTCATACATGATGTTAGAATTTAGAGAATTTGTAGTTCAACATTCTCTTGTTTGGTAGATGAAGAAATTATGGCCTGAAGAGGTTAACCGACTTGTTCAAGGTCAAACTGTGGATAAAATGTGACTAGAAACCAGGTTTCTTTTCCTTGCAACTCAACAGACTTTGCAGGCTTCAAGATAATTCCCATTCAATTCATTGCAATGCAGTTGTACAAACAGTTGCCTAACTGTGCAAAACTCAAGCTGAATATTCTGGAAGAGGAACAGACAGAGTGGGGATGATGAAACTCTGGCAGGTTGGGGGGTCAACAAATACTTTTTCCTTTGGGAGTCTGGGGAGGAAGGAGACCTGAAAACTGGGTGGGGCCAGAGTAAGGCAGGATCAAATACATTAGTGTAGATTGGATTTCCTTACTCCACAGGGGAGTGAGTTCTTCCTAAATTTGGGGGACAGACTTCACTCCCCACTACAAATGGCTCAGAGAAGCTTAGAAGGAAGTGAGCTTCAGCAAAGCCTCAAAGTGTGTGGGCCAGAGAGAGAGGGGCTAAGAGGGTTGGGAGGGTTTCTGTCCCTCTCCTGAAAAAAGTAGATTGTCAGTGGGAAGGAGTAGACAGAAATCAAAATCCTTTTCTCCCCCATGACTCAGTAACAGATTTATAGGGTCACCTAGTATAAAAAATAAGGACCCCCAACAGCCTAGTGACCTCAAGCCCCTGGGTAAATAGAGGCCACACTCAGGGTAGAGGGGGTCCTTCTTTCTGGAGAAAGCAGGGATCCAGCAAATTTCTGCTAAGGAATGCTTCCCCCATTCCCAAAATAAAGACAGGTGAAGAAGAGAGCTCAGGGCATGGAACTGGCTTCCTAAAGGGCCGAGGAAGAGAGCTAGGTATCTTTTTTTTTTTCCTTTTCCTCTTTCCTTTTCCAGGGCAGATGAGGGAGAATCTTCCTACCTCCCGCCCCCAATCATAGGGCTGGCCAGTCGGAGGCGGGCGGCAGGGGAGGAGCCTGGGCCAGTCAGACGGGTGTAGCCACGCCCCTTCCCCCACCACCACACACCCACACACACCCACCCGCTGGCTCCACTCGGTTCCGGAAGAGCCGGTTACTCCTGTGCCCCACTGACTGCTCCCACCCCTTCCGAGCCCCAGGCCTAGTCTCCAGGGCAACCCCTAGGACTATCCCGGCCAGGAGCGATTGGGAAGAGGGGTGTTGGATAGGAGAGGGCCACCTGGGATTAGAAAAGAAAGTGGGGCAGGATCCATTCTTTCCCATCTGGTGCAGAAAGACTACAATCACCTTCCTCCTTGAATGAGACCCCTCCTCATCCCATCTAATCAGAGGTCTTCCTTGCTCTTTGAGGAAGGATGAGGGTGGGGTGTCAATATGCCAACAGCTGGGTGTTTACTTCTTGCCAGAAGCCACCCCAAGCAGCAGCTGTGCTTCTCCCCCCCATCCAGATGACAGAGGGCAGACTGACCCTTTCTGTCCCCAAACATTCCTCAATCCCATCAGATGTGGCCAATCACCCACCCACCCCACCTCCCTTTAGGAAGCTACTAGAAAGAGGAAGGGGCAAATGGTCTTTTTTTCAGCAACTTGTGAGAAGGGTACCTAGGGAATACTCTGAACCTCTCACAAGCCAGGCCAGTGGGCGGGTAATAAAGAGAATGGGGAGGGAGAAATTAGCACCTGCTCCCCCTTTCTCACCCTCCCTGTGTTTCTGCTGCACCACCCTGACTGGGGTCAGCTGCCACAGTGCGTGGCTCCACGCAGAAGCCAGATGGCTGGGGCTGGGAGGGGGAAGAGACAGAAAGGGAGAGAGAGGGGATTCATTTGCATCCCTCTACCTCTCTCCCTCTCCCTGTCCAGGTACTACTGGAATTCAACCCCAAACACCACTGCTGACCACCCTCTCCTCCCACCAGCTCCCTCCCAGCCTGTGAAACATGACTCAGAAGAGTCTGAAGCAAATCCAGACACCCTGTCCCCTCGTTCTGGAGTGTGCTGTGTTGGGGTTAGCAGGGAATGAGAGCGCAAGAAGGGAAGGGGCAGGGCTAGGGTCGCAGCTGGATTTGCAGGGAGGGGGAATTCCCCAGTGGAGGTGGGGTAATTATTAAAGACCTCCCTTGTGCTCACTGGCTGAAGGGTTCACAGTGTTAATAGGGTCTAGTAGGGAGATGGCCCTCAACCTTGTAACCATTCCAGCTTGTCCCCCTTCCCTGTCCAGGTTAATGGAAAACAGTCTCCTCCCCCTCTGTATTTTGGGGAGGCCAGATTCTCCTATAACACATCAAAAGGACCACAACTCATCCCTCTTCTCTCCAAACTGGTATGTGTCCCCTCAGATTCAGCACAGTCTTTTTTTAAACTCCCCAACGAGCTTCTCCATGCTGGTCTCAGAAGAGGATGGAGAAAGACCTAATTTCCTTAGGACTCCCTTTGCATCTGAATAGAGAAGGCTGGGCTTCCCAGGCTTTCCCCACCACCCCACTGCCCTTAGAGACTTAGTCCAAGAACCTCATCCACCGTCGCCCAACAACCCCTTAAGCCCAGAATCACAAGATTCTGGATGCGCCCTCCCCCATTCCCTGACTCTGGGGCAGGAGCGTTCTTAGGCTGGACCGGCCCACCCCAAGTCCAAGAGGGTCGTTCCCACCTGGGCTGGTGCTGAGGTCGCACCCCCAAAGTCCGGGAGAGGTGGAGTGGGGTGAGGGCTACAGAAAAGCTTTAGATGGGAGTTAGTTGAACTTGAAGGGCTAAACGGAGCAGGGCCTGGAAGTGACTCTAGTCTATGATAGCCCCCAACCCCCCTTACTACGGGGAAGGAGAGTAGTTGGGGTGGCGGTTGTTCCCCCTCCCACTGGAGGTTAGGATGGCGTGGGAAAGCGATGGTTCCAGAGGGGAGGAGGAGAAACCCGGACCGCGGGAGATTTTTCTGGCGAGGAAGGAGCGGGGGAGGGGGAGATCCTGGGTCCGGAATAGGAGGGGTACCCGGGAGAGGTTGGCCGAGAGGCGTGAGAAGCCTCCGGATTCCGGTCGCAGAGGACAGGGGAGAAATGGACGAGTAGATAGTGCGGGGGAGAGAGGAAGGGCAGCTCCCGCAGGGGGAGGGTCAGATCCCGAGTCCAGGGCAGCGGGGATCCCGGGGCAGGGGACCGCAGGGGCGGCCCGCCCGGGGGCTCTGGGACCAGACGTGGGTTCCGGGCCTCACCTGGAGCAGGGCCGGGCGGCGGCGGCGGCGGCGCAGGTGGCCGAGCCGGGCGGCGGCGGCGCCTCCTCCCCCAGCCCTGGCCGGCGGCGGCGGTGGCGGGGGGGGGGGGGGGTGGGTGGGGTGGGGAGGTAGCACTTAAAGGGACAGGAGCTACTGGGGTAGGGACGAGCGCTCGGGTAGGGCTGTCGCGAAGAATCCGCTGAGGGAGGGGGAAACGGGTGGCGTCTCCTAGGGGCCTGAACCAGGAAGGATCCCAGATGTAGGAAGAGAACAGATCCCAGGAAAAAGAGACAGAAACTTCTGCGGTGAAGTGGGGGATGGTGGTGGGTCCGAACTGGAGGACCTGGGAGAGCTCCACCCGCTCTCCGGAGGCACCGGCAAAGATCTCTTCACAAAGGAGGGCCAGGAAGGCAGTAAGAGTCGGAAGGACTCCGGAGGAATGGAGGTGTCGGAGAGGGAACTCAAGGCCGAGCGTGCTGGGGGTAACAGACAGCTGCCCTACTAGATGAACAGGTTCCCTGTGTTTCAGCTCCTCAGGGGCTCAAGCCCTACAGCCCTGGAGAGACGCAGCCTCCTTCCCCCAGCACGACCCAAGTTTAAAAACTTCTGCAGTCAGGAAGCCAGGAGGGCAAAGACCTCCTAGGCCTTCCAACCTCAGTCCTGCCTCTCTCTGTCTTCTCAGTGACTGAAGCATGGGGATCGCCAGTAGCAGCCCTAGTGAGGGTGGTGTGGGGCCGTGAGAATCGGCTTTCTTCTAGTTCAGTTCTCCCCCAGCCGCCACCACCCTTGCGGCAACCTATGGGGCAACAGGAAGCAGCTGCTCAGTGCAGCCCCCCACCTGGTGGTGGGTCAGGGTCAGGGAGGGAAGAGGGCAGGGACTTGAAAGGCTGAGGAGAAAACAGGGGGAGAAGACCTTAAAAATCATCCAGTGCGACCAAAAGTGGGCTTTACTTTTGTGGGGGTAAAGCCAGCAGTGAGTGCTGTGAAATATTTCTTGAATCTCAGCAGCTTAAGTGGGAGGCGCAAGGGGCTGAGGCGGGGGTGGTGAGGTGGGGAAAGCCCCAACCTAAGGTACACTCTTAGGCTCTTCCCCAGAGCTGGAGCTGGCCAGTGCTCATGACCCCTTTGTCGGCAGCCTCACCAGCTGAGCCCCTGTGCCCCTATAGTCTGGTTTCCCCTCATTCACCCCCCAAAAGAGCAAAGGTTAGGCCCCACCCCTGCTGAGTCAGCCAGGGAGGGAGGTAGGCATCCCTCAGGCCTTCCCGGGGGCTGGTCCTCATACTTACCCATGTCGGGCTGGCAGGGCTCCAGGGCTGGGACCACCCAGCTCCTCACTGTCCTTGGTTCCCCCTTCACGTGCAGGCTGGTGTTAGATCCTCCCAAACTGTGAGGTGGGAACTAGCACGAATCAAAAAGCCAATGTATGCTTCCTGCGAACCACAGCCTGAACTGCTGTAGGGTGATGTCCCTGTGTGACAGACTAGGGTGGGGAGGGAGGAGGGAAGGGCGTGGCTTTCTCTGGGTGGAGAGGGAGGAGGCGGTGAGGACAGGGCAGAACCAGGAGAAATATGGAGGAAGGTTAGATCTGTGTTGACACCCCAGTGGCGTGGTACAAGAAGAGAGCGGTGAAGGGGGAAGGAAATAAGTAGTTGCAGCTAGTGAGAGGGAGAAGGTTCTCGATGAATGCTAAGAGACATAAATGTATGGGGGGGAAGGGTGGAGGTATGATAGAAACAACCTTTAGGTTCACAGTTCCTAGGTCTGCATCTGGATAACATGGGAAAACAGAGCAGAAAGGGCGGACCCATACCCTGGGGGCTTCTGCACCAGCTTCTTACCCACTCCAGAGTAAGGACCTAGAGGATGTGCCCCCAACCCCCATAACTCAGCATTTCCCCAAATCCAGGCTTTTCTAGGAGCAAACTACTGGACACAGGCAGCTCAGGGGCTCCACCTAACGTCCAGATCATGACACAGGAGAGACGTGCCAAGGACGTCACAGGCAGATGGGGGGAAACTCAGAGGCCCCTACTCCACCCCTGGCATCTCTCCCAAGGCTCCTCCCCAGCCTTCAGCCCCCAGGGGCCTCTGAATTGGGATCTGTTTGTCCTGCCCTGCTTCTACCCGACTTGAATGCCTCGGGGTGGAGCTTATAGATTCAGGCTCCTCCTTAGGACAAAAGCCCCAGCTGGTTTGTAAACAGTCATTAGCAAAGAACCACATCCCAGCAAATGGCCTTCATGGATTTCAAAATGGTGAGATCAGAGTTCTTGCAGAGCCTCCAGTCCTACCACCACCAGAGGGCAGTAGGAGATGGGTCTGGGCCCAGAAAAGAATGTTTAAGGGGCATCAAATCCAACCCTGCACTTGTTTGAAAAGGTGGGTGTACTTTTGAGTAATCCTTGCAATCCTGCTTGTTTTAGTGGGCTAAGATGAAGGGAAAATTGTCTAATTCCATTACTTAGTTCAGAAACCCAAGCCCAACACCACTGAAAATTACTATTCTCCTGTAAGATTCTTTCCCCAATTTTCTTAAGGGATTTTAGCAGACCTCAGAATAGGCCCCATGGTACTTTATATTCTGCATTGCCTCAAGGAATCACAAACATACTAGTCTTGCCCAAAATATAAGTTAGGAGGCAGTAGTTAGGAACACCTTCTGAAAACAAGGAAGGTAGAAAGATAGAAAAGAGGGCTGTTTTGACTCAATTTTAATCCTTCAGAACATGTTATCATTTCCAAAAAATTTCATTCACTGATTAACCCCTGCCTTCTCTTAGAATAGCGGTTATTTCTAAACCCAACCCATTTTCCCCAAAATGCTCTTCTAAAAAGTCCTCTGGCTTTTTAAAAAGCAGAAATGCACTATATACAAGAGGCAAAAAATCAACTTCCTTTGAACAATGACATAAAAGGGCAAAAGATGAGGCCCTACTATTAAGATCACATCATCCCCAGGAAACCCATTCACAAGACTCACAGCTGTTCATCAATCCAAGACAATGGCTTTTCTTTTTTGATGACCCCATTTCAAATATATATGGCCTACTTCGTGCTGTTTCTTGTGTGTGGTTATTCTAAAATTACTATTAAAAACGTCAGTGTTGGCTGTGTTGTCAAGACCAAGAAAAACAGACAGATGCTGAGGGATGTACTTTTTATTGGAAACCTTAAATACTCTTCAGACAGAACACAATATCTTCAATCAAGGCTCTCAGGAATGTGGCCTACAGAGAAAACTGCAATTTCTGGATTAGGAGCAAGGAGACGGGACAGCACGGAGGATGAGTGCTTAGTTTGCCAAAAAGACCCTCTCAGGAGTGCTCTTCAGCCAGCTTATCAGCTTTTGCCACAGCTTCTTCAATGGGTCCCACCATATAGAAGGCCTGTTCTGGGAGATGGTCATATTCACCTACATGGAAAAAAATCCAACTGGTGAGAAGTGAAGGATATTATCAACTTTCTGCAGTGGGTACATACCTCACCACTTGAGGCCACCAGTCAGAATGTGGTGAAATCGTGTCATCTTAGGTATCTTTTCTTAAACTTCCCTCACAAATCCAATTTACAAGACATGACGCTACAGTACAGCTTAAGAACAAATGGTCCGTAGTCATATAACCTGGGTTCAAATTCTTGCTACTTTGGCTGTATGATATTGGGACTGGTTATTTTAAACTTTCCATGCTTCAAGTTTCCTAATTTGTAAAACAGGATAATAATGCCTTCCTTATAAGGATGTTGTAATTCACTTAGAAGAGTAGCTAGCATGAAAGCACTCAGTAAGTCTAAGTCTTACTCTCAGACATTGAGTATTTCCAAAGAAAACTGATGGGAAATAACTTACTTTTATATAAAAATTATGTAATTAGGCACAATATATTTATATATTGCTTGATGGTTCCTGGAATGGGAACACAGCACAGCAAGCATTCAAGGGATTGCAGTTTCTTTGCCATTTTATGTTCAGCCTTATACTTGAAATCTCACCTGCCAAAATCTGCTGGAATCCTTTGATGGTCTCCTTCAGGGGTACCAGTTTCCCCATATGACCGGTAAAGACCTCAGCCACCTGGAATGGCTGAGACAAGAAACGCTGTATTTTCCGTGCACGGGACACAGTTAATTTGTCTTCCTCAGAAAGTTCATCCATACCCAGGATGGCAATGATGTCCTGGAGGGATTTGTAGTCCTATGAGAAAACAAGATTAAGAGAGGCCTAGTAAACATTTACATTCCTCTAATTTGGACAAAAACCTAAGGATTAACACAACTTTATATTCACACTGAGCTCTGTATACAGCATTTTAGCAGTTTACTGCACTTAACTGAAACAAATTAGTTACTTGGGGGTCATGAGAGCCCTCAGCTAAGATCAGTGTCTTGTTTCCCTTACTCCGAGTCTATTAGGTGGTGTTAGAAAATATTGGATTCCAAACGTGGAGTACCTGGAAACTCAAGAGACCTCATTAACACTCACTAGGAACTGATGGTCTCATCTTTTCTTGCTCTAAACCAAATCACAAATCACCAGGAGAGATACGGTCCTAATACAGTCCCCAAATTCCCTCTACAACTTTATGGCCACTGATCTCACCTGCAGTACTCACCTGTAGGATCTTTTGTACCCCACGGGCAACATCATAATGCTCGTTGCCAACAATGTTGGGATCCATGATGCGAGAAGTGGAGTCCAGAGGATCCACAGCTGGATAGATGCCCAGCTCAGCAATAGCACGGGACAGCACAGTGGTAGCATCCAAATGGGCAAAGGTAGTGGCAGGGGCAGGGTCAGTCAAGTCATCAGCAGGCACGTAGATAGCCTAAAGTCAAGAACCCATGAAGAGCAGCAGGAAGCCAAGTAATTCTACTTAAGCCATCCCCTTTTCTGACCTCTCCTCATTATGTCACTCTTATCTTCTCAGCATTCAAGAGTCCACCTCAAAAAATGTGGACTCTTATCACCCCTAATAGTGGCTGAGTAAGCTTATAGATTATCTAGTCCCTCCAAGACGTGATGAAAGAATTTTCATTGTTATTCCTTTTGTTCTTCATCCTACTTTTTAACTCTATTGTAGTGATACCGACTTTAACAGTAAAAAACAAAAACCCTTGCACTATTATACTAATTCATCAGGAAAATGAACCATGAAAGTTAATAAAATTTAGACAAACTTCTAGATAATTTTTACTATATACCATCTACATACATTTGAAAATTTGTAGTAGTTAGTGTAGTCCATATTTAATGCTCAGTTTCCATGCAGCTTCAAACTCCCCTTCAGGATGGAAACCACTACTTTGTGATCTACATTTACATGTACACCTTCAATTAATTTAGATGAGTGGTTTCTTAATCTTTTAGGGTCTTTAACATGCACACGCAGAATTTTACACATTATTTCAGGGAGCTCAGGTACCTACTTAAAAGCCTTTTGAGATATAAGTAACTAGATTTTGTACCTTTCTGTACATGCCTTTATACAAATTAGACCTTCATCCATTTAACAGTTCTCACCTGTACAGAGGTGATAGATCCCTTTTTGGTGGTAGTGATTCTTTCCTGCATGGTACCCATGTCAGTGGCCAGGGTAGGCTGATAACCCACAGCAGAAGGGATTCTGCCCAATAAAGCAGACACCTGAAAAAAAAAAAAAAAAAAACTTTAGCCTCATCTGCATCATTCCATAGAAAGGTCAAATGAACCAGGTTCTCTCAAGCCTTCTCTCTTACCTCTGAGCCAGCCTGGGTGAAGCGAAAGATGTTATCAATAAACAGTAATACATCTTGACCTTCTTGGTCTCTGAAGTATTCAGCTACAGTCAGTCCAGTCAGAGCTACCCGGGCCCGAGCACCAGGCGGTTCATTCATTTGACCGTACACCAGCGCGACCTGCAGTAATTATACAAATTCAGAAATTGTGGCAGAGGAGTGGGAAAGCCATACACCCAAGGTCCCCAAATCAGAGAAACTACCAAAAAACCCTCCTCAGATGTCTATGTTTTTGTTCACAATTTTCCCTTTTAGAGATGTAGTTCAAAACAACATGAAAGGTAATTTCTTATAATTACTGAGGCAATGTTCTTACAGTAGAAAGGAAATAAATTGTAAATAAGTGAAAGGCACAAAATAGGGTAATCTGAGATATAAGAACCACCTTCAACTCCCCCCAAAGTTAGCTTTCAAATGATGGGTCTATGTACCAAAAACAAAGACTACAAATATCAAAGAAAAAACAAAATGTACATTAGTGTATTAGAAGCTGGGGGAAAAGCACTGACAAATTTCGTTTGTAGGTCCTGGGACAATAAAATGAAAATATAGAACATGGCTTCACCTAGCAATGCAGTCAACTGCAGCAGTTTCCTGGCACTACTTTGTGGACATCAATCAGCTCAGTGCTCACCTTGGAGGTGGCATCTTTTAAGTTGATAACACCAGACTCAATCATTTCATGGTATAAGTCATTGCCCTCACGAGTCCTCTCACCAACACCAGCAAACACAGAGTAACCACCATGGGCTTTGGCAACGTTGTTGATTAACTCCATGATCAGTACTGTCTTGCCAACTCCAGCACCACCAAAGAGCCCTAGGAGAGGTTGAGAAAAAAAGAATAAGAGTTTTGTTTCCAAATAAGCAAACTTCAAAAAAAAATTTTGTTTCTTTCCATCTTCTCCCTTCTCAGAAATGGCAGCTGGCATCAGCAAACTCAGAAGAACGAAAGTCAGAAGCTACTCATCAGTGAGGGATAGATCTCAGTACCCACTCATAACACTGTAGGATTTTTTTCCACACATTAGGTTTGGAAAATATCTACCCACCACTAACATACCAATTTTGCCACCCTTGGCATAGGGAGCCAGCAGATCCACAACCTTGATACCGGTAACCAGAATTTCCTGCTCAACACTCATCTCCATGAATTCAGGAGCCTCTGCATGAATAGCAGCAAATCTGTAAAGGTAGAAGATCAGCATCTATTCTTCTTATTAAACAGTACCTCTCAATTCTCAAGCCTAACCCTTTACTCATACTCTTATCTCTTATGTAACATTCTAGATAAAACTGTCACCCACCATCAAGCCCAAATATTCTGCAATAAAGGGGATTTCATCACCTGAGGAAGCAATAATCCCATTCCCTGACAACTTTAACTGTCATAAGGTTTTCCTTTTACAGAGCCCTAACTTAACAGCACTTCTTCACATACCAACAAGAAATACAAAGGCCACTGGTATTAAAATGAACTGAAATAATCAACTTGGGCCCTAAGTAGCAGTTTGATTTTTTTCTCTCTTTTTTTTACCATCAGAACTTCTGCATCATTAATTTTCTTCAGAAGAAGCTGCATTGTGTGGTTTTAATAAATGAATATATCGGCACTTTAAGTATTCTCTGCACGAAAATTCTGCTATAGTAGAGGCTGTCACCTTAACGTATAAAACTGCTAGGAAAAACAGTTCCTTTCTGTGTAGATGCAACAAGAGGGGGATACTCACTGTTTGGTTTTTATGGGACCTCTCTCATCAATAGGTTCTCCAATGACATTCATGATTCTACCCAAGGTCTCAGGGCCAACAGGAATTTTGATTGGTGCACCAGAATCCAGGACTTTCTGGCCTCTAACCAAGCCTTCTGTACCATCCATGGCAATGGTTCTTACTGTACTCTCACCTGTCAGATAAGGCATTGCAGGGTTATACAGGACAAACTGGCTTCATGATATTTAATGAAGTGTAACTGGCACTGAACACCTAAGTCAACCAAGACTCCTTCTCAGTACGTAAATGTGGCTTCAGCAAACTCAGAAGAACGAAAGTCATTTTGATAAAATCATCATAGAAGGAAGACAGCTCAGTTTGGGGGGATATTTCGGTCAAACAAGATCTTTACTATTCCTAACAAATTCTACTTACCCAAATGCTGTGCCACCTCCAAAACCAGCCTGGTCTCCCTGCCTTGCACTTCCAGGGCATTTAGGATGGGTGGCAGTCCCTCATCAAATTGGACGTCCACCACTGCACCAATGACCGCCACGATGCGCCCAGTGGCGGCGCCTGCCTTTGGCGACGGAGATGGTTGAGCGACATAGTCTCTGGCTAACAGACAAAAAAGATATGGAAGAAGCTGGGGTTAGGACAGTTAAAGGTCATCGGAAACCCCGACATAACTCACAAGTACTGGTGAATACAGCCCAGGCCCGACCTCCTTCCGCTTGCACGGAAGGCGGGTCCAGAGGGAGGGCCGCACTGGAAGCGGAGAAAGAGCCTGCACCATCTTCCCATCCTCCTGCACAAAACCCCATTATTCGAGGGCTCGGTGCCCCCATTCCACGGGAAGGTCAATGCACCTGCCCACACTTTTCCGTCACACAACGCCCCCTTCCAAAATGAGACGGAATTAGATCGGTCCTGTTCTTGTTTTCCCGCCGTTAGAGGGCAGGGCGCTGGCCCTGGCGTCCTTCTAGCACCACAGATCCCTTAGGCCCAAGCGACTATCGGCCCCAGGCTCAAGGTCATGGGACGGCAGAAACGAACCCAGCCCCTAGAGCAAGGCACTTACCAGGATGCAGCGCTGCCGGAGCGGCCCGCAGTAAGAGCTGGACTTGAGGTAGCGGCGCTGAAGGGCTGAGTCCCCGAAAGGCCCCAGAGGCCGTGGAGGCGGCCACACGACCCACGAGGCCCAACATGGCGGAGCCCGGGTGGCGACTGAGCGCTGCAGCAATCTAGCCTCCAACTCCCCACGGCTGGGGGGCGAGGCCTACTCTGCAGTAGGCATGGCCACTGGATGATCTTGCTGCTCATCACTCTCAGCGCTGCTCCTATAGGCTAATAACCTCCCATCTTCTCAACCATTGGCCAAAATTGGTGCTAATCTGAATTGCTTTTTTTTTATTGGACAGTGTCTAGTTAGGTGCAACCCTCAGAGCCTCGAAACATAATTGGACAACAGAGATGTCAATTGGAGAGAGTACTTGGCGGAACTGCGTTTAGGAAAGGGACCGAGTTCCTGTGGGGAAGCCCTTTGGCTGTAACTGGCTGTCCTTGAGCTCTCTCCTTAGATAGGACCTTGAGCTAGGTGGCAGTCTCAAGGGCGGGGTTAGGGAAGTGGTGGTGTCGTGAAGCACCACTGACTGACCTTGTCTGTTAGGATCCTTCTCTAGAGGCAAACGGTGTTTCTTTCTAATTAGCGAGATTGGAAGCTTTCAGATAACTCAGGTCAGGGATCCAGACAGAATTAAAGCTACAAAGAAACTCACGTAACCAGTCGTTTAACAAATGTGTGCTAGGCATTGAGGAAGCAAAGATAAGTAAGACTTAGGACCTCTTTTAAGGAAAGGCAGACGAGTAAAAAATGCAATCAAGTGTGATGGGTCCTGGTTAGTATAGGGTAAAATGTATGGAGGAAGAAGGAGGGGATAAATTTGGGTCATCTAGAAATGTAGGAGGAATTGTCACTAGGTGGAGGAGGCTGATAGATTGGTCGCAAAACATCAGTAGAATTCCTAGGGTAAAGTAGGAAGGAAGAATATTCCAAGCACACATTTGCATTAAAGAGCATGTTCCTTTTGTGGAACTGCAGGTGAGGAAGGTTAGAGGTGAGGAAGGGGAAAAAAAGATAGTAAAGAGATGAGTATAGAGAGAAGCCAGAACCAGTTCTCAGGGTATTGGATGGGAGCGGAGGTTGGGCAGTGGTAGGTGAGTGGTCCTTGAGCATGAAAAATGGTAAAATAAACAGGACATCCTTTATTCAAGGTATTTGGGGGCAGGGTGGGGGAGACCCTTAATCTATTAGAACAAACATGGCTAAATGGAGTAGTTCAGCATGAAGCTAGTTCCCCAGACTTTCTCCGACCAGCACACATTAATTCTCATTTTTATGCGTGATAGTGAAAGTTTCCTATTTGGCAGCAAGAACTATCAGAGAATTTAAAGGAGCAGGAATAGAAGAGAATGTTAAATTTGAAGTGTCTTTGGTAATCTTGCCTAGTAAGAGGGAAAGAACCCAAGAAAACAGCAACATGTATGGGGCAGGTAGAAAAAAATAAACTACGTAAGGAAGCAGCAGAGGAATAAGGAAAAGACCAAAGAACATAGTGTAAGAATCAAAAATAGAGAATGTTAAAGAGAAAGTGGTCAATAGTATAAATCACATAACCATTCTATAAAATAAGGGCTGTAAAGAACTGGGTTTGGCAACTAGGAATTCATTCCACGGTGATGTGGGGTCAAAGGTACTTTCAATGGATGCAGGATATACATTTTTGTTTTGCAATATGTGCTCTTCCCATTATGCTGGGCAGCATCCCAGTTAATAGGGACCTATATATTTCACTTGCCTCCCTCGACTATCAGAGTTCAAGTTTCTATAGATAGGATAAGATACTTAAAAGAGTATTGCTACTGGAGCCATATTGTGTTTATTTTTTTTAATTTTTAAAAATATTTATTTCGCTGTGCTGGGCCTTAGTTGCAGCACGCGGGAGTTTTTTGGTTACAGAATGTGGGATTTACAGCATGTGAACTCTTAGTTGTGGCACGTGGGATCTAGTTCCCGGACCAGGGATCAAACCCAGGCCCCCTGCATTGGTATCACAGAGCCTTAGCCACTGGACCACCAGGGAAGTCCCAGACTGGGTTTAAAATCTTGTTTTTACCACTTACTAAACTGTCACTAGGTTTAAAATCTCTGTATATCACCTTCCTCATCATGAGATAACCTCATAAGGGCGTCTCAAAAATTAAGTAGATTAAAATGTGAAAAGCATTTAGAACAATGTCTGGCGTCTGGCACATAGTTAGCACTGTCTTTGTGTTGGCTAGTATTTTTACTTACTATTGACATAGTGTTAAGATCCTTCGGTTTTGTATCACCAATTTTGGTCGTGGCCAAAATTTTAACTGTCAAACATTTAAACTGACACTTAATCGAAGTTTCAAAGTGAAGATTTCGACCTAAATTTCCAGGTTAACTGAGGCTCATTACTTTTTGAAATGTATTTACACATTTGTCTTTTTAGCAGATTATCAGGAAATTTAACTGTTCTTTGGGCAGCTGGGTTATAATTAAATCTTTGTACCAAAATGCAACGCTAAATGCTTTCAATGTTACCGAGGCATATTTCTCCACTATGCTCAACTTTGTAAATTGATTTTTCTAACTTCTTTGCTGTCAGTTTGGCCCCAGCAACCTCAAGTCCTCTTCTGAAATCAGATAACCTGCTAAATTTATAAGTAATACTGTCTAAAATGAAAGTAAATAAACTTGATTAGCTTGGTTTGAGATAGGCCTTAACAACAGTATTTCTGAATAATGTCATCTATTTTAGAGTTCTGACATGTTTTGGTCCTACTTTGTATTTCTTGATTCCCAGATAGTATTTCATGTAAAATACAAGTTACTTTCCATGGGACAACAGAGACCACAAAGACCTAATCTGGTTTCTTACCTGAAGTTAATTCCAAATGACTGACCCCACAATTCATGGCTGAAAACCTTATGAATTTTATCTTAAGGTGAAGATTGCATTTTCCAACTTTCTTTTGGCTGCGCCACATGGCTTGCGGGATCGTAGTTCCCCGACCAGGGATTGAACCTTCGGCAGTGAAAGCACAGAGTCCTAACCACTGGACCGCCAGGGAATTCCCTACCAACTCTTTATTTTACTGCCATCCATAATGGTCATGTTCCACATTCTTTCAGTACTCTGGGAAATAGTAAAATGTCTTTGTCTCTACCGTATTTCTTGACAATCATCTTGAGTGATTTCAAATTCCAGGAAAATAATCCAATCAATACCCTAGCTTCAGAGTTTTTTAATCTCTTCAATTCCAACTAGCTTAGCACTGACATTTCATGTAAGTATCCTACTCAAGTTCTACCTCAAAATTTCAATATTCTCTTGTCAAACCACTTTTTTTTTAACACAATACATGAACAAATTCTAAGTATACAGGATTAGAATAAATCCTTTCACCACAACCCAAATCTCATTCCCAGAAATAACCTCTAAAAACGTTTTGCACATATCCATTACTCTCTATCCATTCCATGTACATAAAACATGTGCATTCCGAATTTTTAAAAACTTCAGTGGAAGCACACTACAGAAAGCTTAAGTTTTCTAATCTTTATGTTTTGGAGAACTTTCTGTGTCAGTACATTTAACTTTATTGACTGCAGCTACACCTCATGTCATAAAAATGTGTAATAACTTATTTTACTCCATTAATGGTTATTTGGATTGTTTCAAATGGCTATTACATGCAGTACTGAATGAAAAAAAGGATATCTTGTAAACATTTGAGTACACCATCTACTACTACCTTTAGATTCCTAGAAATAAAATGCTGGCATAAAATTCTGTTCGTTTATTTCTGGGCCATGCCACAAGTCTTGTGGGATGTGGAGTTTAGTTCCCCAACCAGGGATCTAACCCGGGCCCTATGCAGTGAAAGTTCAGAATCCTAACCACAGGACCGCCAGGGAATTTCCTAAAATTATGTTCATTTAAATGAGATTCTGCCAAATGCTTTCTAAAACATTTTGCTAATTTCCTAGGTTCCCAGAATCCTTGCCAAAACTTTTTAAAAAAAAGTGCCTAAAAATTAAAAAAAGGGCCTAATACTAAATGTATGAAATTACTTTATTGACTGAAGTTGCATTTCCCTAATTTCTAAGACAATACTTTGTCATTTTTATTTCTTCAGTGAATTACCTATCTCTACCTTTTGCCCATTCTTTTCTATTGGCTTGTCACGATTAGTGCTCTTCAAATGCTTTGTTCAATGTTGTAAATATTTTATTCAAGTATATCACTTACTTTTTAACCTGAGTTACCTTTTGATGTCTTTTTTTTTTTTGGCCACACCACGCGGCTTGTGGGATCTTAGTTCCCCGACCAGGGAATGAACCTGGGCCCTAAGCAGTGAGCATGCGGAGTCCTAGCCACTTGGACAGCCAGGGAACTCCTGACCCATGTTACTTTTAATATTAGATTTTCTTTTTAAACTTTCCTTTGTAGCTTTTACATTCTGTATCATTCTTGGAGGATTTCCCCCTGTCATTAATAAGAATTTGAATTTTTTTTTCAGTGAGTGGGCCAGGAACCACCAGCATCAGAATCACCTAGCTCTGCTTTATCTATGGTAATCACTAGCTATACGGGATTAAATTTAGTATAAAATTAAATATTCAGTTTTCAGTCACACTAGCCACATTCCAGATCCCTAACAGCTCTATGCGGCTGGCAGCTACTTTATCAGACAATGGAGAGATACAGAACATTGCATCACAAAAAGTCACATTGGATGGAGCTGATACCTCAGCAGGACTAATTCAGAATCTGCCTTTTAGATCTAAAAGAGAAGTTGTCAAACTTCAGCACACATCAGAATCACCTAGAGGGCTTAAGGCAGATCACTGGACTCTACTGTCTCATTTCTCATTTAGTAGGTCTGTGTGGGTGCCCGAAATTTATGTATCTAACAAGTTCCTAGGGGAGACTCATGCTGGTAGCCGGGATCACACTTCAATCGTTGTCAAGTATCAGTTAAATTGCAAATTCCTGGGCCCCACATCACCTACCATACGAAAGCCTATCTGAGGGCTGGGACTGATGAATCCACACAGTCCCATGATTTTGATTGTCCGAGAATCACCAAGGTCTAGTTCTATGGAAAAAACTAGAGCTATGAGGCTAATTAGTTGTGAGAACAAAAAAAAAAACCAATGGTTGAGGGAGGGAGGTATACTCCTCATGGAGGGTGTTAACTGTATTGGAAGCAGCTTTACAGCTGTCACCCCTAAACTTGTGATGAGATACAGCCACAGGAATGTGGTGCTAAGGAGAGTATGGAAGTCAAGGTCACTGGATTTGAGGCTAAGAAATTTAAGCTAGAGTTCTGGATAGGTTCTTCACGTAAACAATGAAGTTATCCAGGCTGACACTATAACTTGTAAGCAAATGTTTGTTTTCCAGTTTAGAAAACATTTAAGTGTTCAGAGCAAAGCATGACAGGCAGTATATATACAAGTTATCACCAAATCCTATTTGACATATCTCTGGAATCTCTCTCCAGTTCTCAATGCCAGAGCCTAAATTTACCCTTTTTTTTTCCACCGTTTTTACATTTCACCGTTTCAATTACTGCACTAACTTGTTTCCTTACGTCCAGGCCCACCTGCAATACATTACCCATGCAAAATGTAGTAATAAGTATGTACTGAGTGTTCAACATACCAGGTGCTGTCATCAGGCTGGAGATTTAGTTATACATCTTTCACTCTCCTAGTAGAGGAAACTACCAACTATAATCAAGTGTGGTTAATGTTTCAGTTAAGTCCACAGGCCTTACAAGCCTACCAGGATAAAATAAATAATTTAGGAGTTAAGAGTAGGCCTTAGACAAGGTACCTGCCTCCCCCCTCCTTCCAAGCCTTTATGTTCTCAAGGTTGGTATAATGCTGGGTGAGCCATGCAGAACAGCATTTGATGTTAGAATACGAGTGAAGTTCATTATCACTCATTTCTTGTCAAAAGAATTCTTGCTAAATAGAAAAAATGAAAACTTGCACAAAACTGAATGGGTAAATAAAACCTTCATGCTACTTGTAACAACTAATCACCTTGCCTTCTTCCTTGGAGGTAATTTAACAGTTCAGGAAGTTGAATATAGCATCTTTATCACATGTCAAAATAGACAAACTCTAAGAATAGATGCTGTCTCTCACTCAAACTTAAAAACTCACCAAATGATCCTCTCCCCAGTGACTCTCTTTAAAGCAAAAGTAATTACAGTTTAGATTTTCGATAACAAGGCCAAATAAATAGTTCTCCTTCAGTTTTGGCCTGTCAATTCACCTTTTGGCATGAAGTACTTTAACTTAGAGGGATCAGACACCATTCACAAGACTTTGTACCTGACAGCAATAAGGGTTAGTGAAATCCCATTCAAGTGTCTGAGCACAAAATAGGTTTTAAAAATTGTAAGAATCTTAAGAAATAGGATGAAATCAGAAACCCATCATGCTATACTTTCTTAATGCTATAGCCTAATGGCTGGCATTAAGCCAATCCTTAATGAATCTTTTAACTTCCAGAACTGACATACAAAAATAGTTTGAGAGAATAAAACTAAAAATAGAAGGGTTTTTTAAATTTTGAAGTTTTTCCCTGAAGCTAAGCAGTACACTATCAGGCATACTGATACCTTTGGTATGCTCCAGAGAAAGGAGACCAAGCTTAAAGTAATTTTTGAGAAGTATGTAAGTCCAAACATACCTCCGAATGTGGAAAAACCTAAGGCTCTGAGGAAACTGCATTTCCTTAACAGGACCAGAACCCAAGTTATACTTCTGTAACATAACAAAACAGAGTTGACTGCCAAGTGTTGTTATGCCCACAGTCCCCAAAAAGTTAAGATTTTCTAGTTGTGGCATTTCAAGAAAATGGTCTTGAATATTATTTGGAACACTCATATACTTGACAAGGGAAGAAAAAAGGTTGTGTTTTCCCTTCTAAATCTAAATACTCTATCCATATCTATTACTACACTTCCCATCTCCCAAGTTTTTGTTCACTATTTGTCCTGAGGCCTAGCCTATGATGTGAGCTCCCTGAGTTCACAATTACCTGAAGGGTTAATCTTTGTATCCCCCCCAGCACTTTAACACTGCCTGTAACACAGGTCCAGAATGACTGACATAAGGAAGTACTGAAATATGAAGCAGTTCTATGCTATGACAAATACGCAGTAGTTGGAAGGAATAAAAAGTGCCAAAATGCGGAAGCTCAAAGATTTAGAGGAGGACAACACATTTAGTTTTATTTCAATCAAATCACAACACTTTCTTTTCCAACTGTTGCAAAGTGCATCTACAATTTTCTGTTACAGATCCACTTTTAAAAGGTTTTCTGTGACATTACAGCAAGCCTCTTTTTTTTTCCCCAAACAGAGGAATATTCCCAAATTCTTCCTCAAGCAAAAATAAAAACTCCATTCCAGTAAATGGCAATACATGAAATTACAGTAAACCAGACACTTGAAAGGATAGCCAAGAAGTCTTCCAACAGTTTATTAGAAAGAATGTAGACATTAAAAAAACTCCCCACTGTCATGAACATAAATTGAGGTTTTCAGCCCAGGTACAAGCTGAATCAAAAAAAATAATAAAATAAAAAATCCAATAGTGTATTAACATTTTTTTCACTCATTTGCCATACTGACAGTGCAAATACAAATTTGGTCTAAATGTACAGACTCAAGCAACAATGTACAGCCTTTCTTCGTCCTCCATGCTAAGAGATGTAAAAGTTTAAGGGTCAAACAATACCAAATGTACAGGCTTCAATACCATCTAAGTTAGGGCATTCACTAGTTTTAGCTAAGATACATCTGGAACACTGACAAGTGATCACTTACGAACAATAATGTGAAGTAAATTTTTTGAAAAATAAAACTTTAGTGGCACAATCCTGAAGGATATACCAGAGGAACAACATGTTACCAGTTTAACGTATCAACCAATTTGTTTCAGCCACTTTGAGTCCATGTTCTAAAATCTAAAATTTACTTTCCCTAAGCCGAAAGCTTCCGATCGTGTCAGTATCTATGTTATGAAGTAAAGGAGACTTAGGTGAAATGTTTTTTTATTTATCACAACTGCTTTATCAATTGCCTAGGACCTCAACAGCATCATGGGAATCTGGGAAATGTTCATGCATAAGGTTATTGCCTTAGCTGACTTAAAATTGCCCCATACAATGGTACATATCAACCCTTAGTGAAGCCTTTAAAAAAACAAACAGGTTGAAAAATGGGTTAAAGGAGGCAAATACAGAATCTGCCTTTAGAGCTAACAACTTAGGAATTCTCTCAATTATGAAATCTTGCAGAAGTTATTTTTCTTTCTCAAAATCCAGCGATGACAACATTCCTTACTCCAGATCTGGCATTTCTGAAAGGATTTTTAAAAGATTAGTATAAATTACAAGGGAATAACCTAACAACTTCAAAGTTTTACAATAGGAAAAAGCAGCCACCAAGAGTTGTTTCCTAGAGAACTGTCTTTTTTAAAAAATTTGAATCTCTAATCATTCAAATTTCTGCTTTAGCTATTTTTTAGAGGCCATAAAGAAACAATCATGTATCTTCCAAGAATTTTAAACAGGTTAATTAACTTTACTTCTCTATTTTGAGAGTTTGGTCTCTGATGTGAAATATCACTGCGTAAACATACTTTTTACAAAGATACTTACTTTCATCATCACTGTCTTGTGAATCCTGCAGAAAGGAAAATTTAAAAAGTTACCAAGTTGATCAAACATTCCTCTGCTAACTGAACAGTTTGCACCTTAAAAAGCTGAAGCACTGCACTTTTGACTAAGGTAGCAGATATATCAATCTTTGGTTAGATATAATCTTTGGTTTGGTGGTTATATCCATCTTTGAACTTAGCAATGGACTTAAGAACAGGTTTACTTAAGACAAACAGACATACAGCTGAGGATCTATCTTCCTATAAGATATGTGCCTTTTCGTGGGAATTGAGCCCACCCTTTAAATCCCTTCCTATCAACCAGACTGAATCCTGGTATAAAATAGTTTCTCTTCTCTCTTGGCATTCAATGGAAGAGGAGAATGGCTCAATATGAAGGCCCCTGGAATGACAGAAGACAATGAACTCTAATCCTAGCTGGTGAATTGTCTAAGTATCTTCCAAACTACACTGAACAACTTTCTTAAAGATGTTAACAGAATGCCAGGTGGGGAAATGTTGAGAAGAGTGGTCTAGTATATCCTTATAGATTCACAACATCCATCTGTTTACTATACGTCTCTCTGACCAATCCTGATGTTAAAACCTGTTCAACTTTCTTTGTCAAAATAATCCCTAAACTAACTGTTAACTGAGTAAGGCATATGTCTCTATAAAATAGTAATTTTGAATTATAAATCTAGTGCCTTGAAGAATGATTCAGGGGACACCTGTTTCCTAGTAGGCATCCATTCCTCAAAAATGGGCACATTTAAAAAACTGGTTTTCCCTGTAATATTTTTTAAGACCATTAAGTGGCAAAAAAAAAAGGAGCAATTTTGAATCTACATAAAACAACCTGAAAATACATTGTTTCTTAGTATTTAAGTAAACATAGAAAAGAACTTATAGACTTACATCATCTGCTCCATCTACTTCTGGTAAATCTACATCCTCATCACCACCCATGTTGTTCATCATCTATTTGAAGTGTAAAAATTAGTTTTAAAAATGATGTTAAATTAAGCCCTAAGTATTAGGTTGCACGCTCCAGAATAAACCTTAAGTCTGTCATAGGTTTCCACCAATTTAAAAAAAGAAAAAGAAAAAATAAATCAAACTATATATTAGGTACCCTCCTTTCTGCAAAAGGTAGATTATAGGTAATTACATAAAATCCTGAAACCTTGTAGGAAGTTAAGAGTAAGTTCTCATTGAAGAAAAATTATTAAAATTCATCCAACAAGATATATATGTATAATGTAGAAATTAACCACCACAATCCTGAATAGCAGTCACCTCTGGTGGCTAAGAAGGAGACTATTTGTCCTGAATAGTTGTAAAGTTTTGTATCTTCAACTAAGTGGCATGTGTATTATGGTATTCTCATTGTAGTTTTAAAATATTGTGAAGAACCAATAAATAATTTAAAATAAAGTCCTCTCGGCTGATTAGCTTGCATAAAAGGCCTCAATACTGAATCAAAGGTTAAACACCAGTAACTAAGTTACAAACAGAAAATAAACATAAACCTTGAAAGAAAAGATACACACTGTGAAAAACACCCTTGTATACTTACAATAAACTGGGACCAAAAGAACATACTTATAAAGTACTAATTTCCCAACTTTAGTTCTTTCTGATCATAAAGCAAGCAGTATATTATTTAAAGAGGAACAAATAAGCAGACTAAATAATTAATATGAGATGGGGACTTCAAAAATACATGCTTACCTGGACTTCAGAGTTAGAAGGGGCCTTAAAATGATACCTACTCAAATCTCTCAGTATAAAAATTCTGGGCATCAACTCTCGAATAACATGAGCAAGTAGTAAAGAGTTTTCCTACATCTGAAAGCACTAAATACTGGTTAAGTTTCTTTGAGCAGGAAAAATGCTCAAAAGGTGCCAAGCTCAATGCTAGGTACTGAGATGCAATGGCAATAGACACAGAACTGAATACATTTGAGAGCTACTTAGGAAATATAAACAAAATACAGACAGCAAAGACAGCAGTTAATGTTATACTGGATAGAGAGAATCAGTGAAAGAGAACATTGTTAAGAAGTTATGACTTGCACAGCTGGGTAAATGGTGGCATCAATTACTACAGTAAGGAGTAGCATGGTTTAGGAGAATCACATGAATACCATTATCTCCCTTCTCTGTTTTGAAATCAAGGTGCCAGAGCCATATGAGGAGAGATGTTAAATAAGCAGTTGCATACATGAAGCTGGGCACTTACTCCTTTTAATTCTTTGTTGTCAAAGAAGAAACACAAAAGTATAGTCAAGATTTCAAATCACAATGAGAGTATCTTCAACTTACAATCTAACGTTTTCTTTTTTGATCAGCTTTACTGCAACACATTTAATAAGGTCTAGTCTACCTAAGAGAATCTCAATGATTTTTTCCCTTTGGCCACGGCAATATGTATTTCAGTGACGTCCTGGAAAAATAGGCTTACTTAAAATCCTTTCCCTGATTTTGCAACTAAAATATCCCCACACACCACTCATTGTACATATCTCGTCGTGATTCTTGTGTTTAAAGGTTTATATTCATATTACATGGCTCCAGAATGCAAGCCAATTACTACATTCATGCTCCTTAAAAAAAAAATCTGTTCCAATGCTGGAATAAAAACTAACTGTGCTGCACTGATTGTATGGTTTATTTTTTTGTCATTATACATCAACTTTAGAACACTAATTTTTAAAAATTCATAAAAGAAGGTTAAATGACCATTGTTAAAATCTTATTTGGTTTTCTGCAGAACAGTCTTGAAAGTAAAATAATGCATGTCCTAAATATCACTATGTCTTTAAAACCAAATTGATTACACAGAAATACACTGGGAGGGAGGTGGAAGAATGCATTTAAAAGAACTTACCTCAGAGAAACGATCAAAATTAGACATGTCTTCATCTGAATCATCTTCCCAGTCTTTCCAATTATTGAAGTCCACACTAAGCCAATTAAGCTACAGATCAATACAAATATCACCCTATGATTAGGTTACCTTGTACTCTTTTAGTGTGTACCTAAAGACTATATTTTTTGAGCTGTGGGTTCATACTAGTGAGGCATGGCATCAGCACACAAACACACAAAAAAAAACTAGAAAAATGTAATAATGGTAAGTATAGTTTCATGAAGCTGCTTTCACAGTTGTCAGAAACAAACCTACTTTTGGCACTTCCCTGGTGGTGCAGTGGTTAAGATTAAGAATCCGCCTGCCATTGCAGGGGACACAGGTTCGAGCCCTGGCCCGGGAAGATCCCACATGCCACAGAGCAACTAAGCCCATGCACCACAACTACTGAAGCCCGCAAGCTCCAGGGCCCGTAAGCCACAACTACTGAGCCCACATGCCACAACTACTGAAGCTGGCGGGCCTAGAGCCCATGCTCCCCAACAAGAGAAGCCACCGGAACGAGATGCCCGCACACTGCAATGAAGACCCAACGCAGCCAAAAAAACAAAAAGAACAGAAGAACCTACACTTTAAAACAAAACTTCACTGGTAGGAACTATTCAAATTCAGATACTTGATTAATTTATTATTTTTTAAATGTCACCATGATATGCTCCAATGCAGCATCTGAGTAATTTATACTTCTAAGCAAAGTCTGCCTCTTGAATGCAGAAGAGTCTGCATCTGTTAGTGACTATCTTATTCTGACCACACTTGGTATTAAGTTAAAGCTAATAAACCTCAAAGTAGAGGAAAATATATAGAGCACAAGGCCTTAATATTAATAGTACCTAGCTATGAAACAAAAACACTATATTCCTTGTACCAATTTTTTTTTAAAATGTAAGTTTCAGGTGTATAACGCTGTAACTCAACATCTGTATACAACTACAGAGTGATCACCCTCCAAGTCCACTTATCGTCTATCACTATACAATTGACTCCTTGTACCCCTTTCACTCACCCCTCCAACCCTTTCCCTACTGGTAACCATCAATCTGTTCTCTGTATCTGTGAGTTTTCATTTCTTATGCTTTTTAAAATTAGGTTTGTCTTTTTCCTTCTGACTCATTTCACTTAGCTTATTACCCTCAAGGTCCAACCATGTGCTGCAAATGGCAAGATTTCATTCTTTTTTAATGGCTGAGTAGTAAATCCACTGAATACGCACACACCACAGTTTATCCAATCATCCATCAATGGATACTTTGGTTGCTTCCATGTTTTGGTTACTGTAAATAATGCTGCAATGAACACAGGGGTGGCATACATCCTTTCCAATTAGTGTTTTCATATTCTTCAAATAAATACCCAGAAGTGAAATAGCTGGATCATATGGTAGTTATACCCTTAATTTTTGAGAAATCTCCATACTGATTCCATAGTGGCTACGCCAATTTGTAATCCCAACAACAGTGTACAAGAGCTCCCTTTTCTCTGTATCTTCTTCAGCATTTATTTCTATTTTTCATATTAGCCATTCTAACAGTTAGGACATGATTATCTCACTGTGTGGTTTTTTTTTTTTTTTAATAAATTTATTTTTTTTGGCTGCGTGGGTCTTCATTGCTGCGTGCGGGCTTTCTCTAGTTGTGGCAAGCGGGGGCTATTCTTTGTTGTGGTGCACAGGCTTCTCATTGCAGTGGCTTCTCTTGTTGCGGAGTACAGGCTCTAGGCGTGTGGGCTTCAGTAGCTGTGGCATGTGGGCTCAGTAGTTGTGGTGCATGGGCTTAGTTGCTCCAAGGCATGTGGGATATTCCTGGACCAGGGCTCGAACCCATGTCTCCTGAATTGGCAGGCAGATTCTTAACCTCTGTGCCACTACGGAAGTCTCTCACTGTGGTTTTGATTGGCATTTCTCTGATAATCAGTGATGAACTTGGGCCGTGGCAGTGAAAGCTTAGAATCCTAACCACTAGGCCACCAGGCAACTGCTCTGCCCTTTTTTAAATCAGGTTTTTGTTGTTGAGTTGTGTGAGTTCTTCATGTATTTTGCATATTAACCTATCAGTTACGTGACTTACAAATATACTTTCCCATTAAGTAGGCTGTCTTTTCATTTTGTTGATGGTTTCCTTTGCTGGACAGATACTTTTCAGTCTGATGTCAATGTATCTTTAATTACTTAAAAATACCAAACTTTCAAAAAAAGAAAAAGGAACCTACCTTTGCCCTTTCTTTCGTTAACCTTGGCCATGACTGGCCAGATTCTCCTTTTCGTAAACAACATAAAATAGATCTGTCCGTTCTTTTATGCTTCGAATCCTAAAAACAAAAATAAGCGCTATCACACCGTTTATCTCTCTGGTATTACTACAGGACACAAAGTAGCTGGTTATTTGTCATTTCTCCTAATTTCTTTCCCTACACTTTCTCTAAACCCTGAAACAATCCCTAGACTACTGAAGATTTCATAAGCTATCCAATTGCAGAAAACATTTTTCCTCCCCTGAACAAGGTGAATAAAATAAAACCTTAAAAAAATTAACTAAATATGGTACAATCATAGAACATACCTAGATGTATCTATGCTTAAATAAGACGAGCCTTAAGAGTACAGCCCTTATATCAACTACACAATTTAATTTTTAAAAGATAAAAAAAATTTAAAAAGTATTGCCCTCAGTCCAAACAATAACAAGAACAAAAAGAGTATCCAGGAAAGTAGTTACAAGAGGGAAAATAATGCAAAATATATACTTATTAACCTCTAAACTGTTAAGAATTAGTGCTTATCTCTTTGAGTACTTAAAGTATGTCCATTTCCTTACAATTTAAATTGGGATTAAAGCATCAAGACTACTTACATTTGGATCAATACAGTGAAAAAGATCAATTTCATTTAAATGTTTAAAATTATCACTTCCTCCAAGACAACTGTACCAAAAAAGAAAAAGGGAAAAAAATGAGCCTCTTCAAAGAGGTAAAGATTAGTAGTATCTTCAATGAAAACACAAAACAATCAAGCCAAAGTTATTCAAGCTGCCTGAAACAAGTCTTTTACCCAATGATGTAAAATGGTAATTTACCTGAATGTAAGTTTGGATTTTTCAAAATTTACATTAACATCTTTACTGTCTTCAACACAAAATTCAATGAAGACATAGTCCCTTCGATCGTACCACTTTGCAGAAGCAGGCTGCCTACAAAAAGATAAAATTAGACAAAGTTAAGCTGAAATTCACTAACTATTTACATAACCTCCAAAGCTTAGCATGTAAGTAACATACTTCTGTTCTCCATCAGAGCATTGATTATTTTGAGGCAGTTTACTGCAATTTCAAACGTAAACTACATCTTTTTCCCTAACAGCTGCAGTACAAGTTAAAACGCAATCATACGGACTCCCCTGGTGGTGCAGTGGTTAAGAATCCTCCTGCCAATGCAGGGGACACCAGTTCGATCCCTAGTCCGGGAAGATCCCACATGCCGTGGAGCAACTAAGCCCGTTTGCCACAACTACTGAGCCTGCGCTCTAGATCCCGCGAGCCACAGCTACTGAAGCCCGCGCACCTAGAGCTCATGCTCTGCAACAAGAGAAGGTACTGCAATGAGGAGCCTGCGCACCGACAAAGACCCAGCACAGCCAAAAATAAACTAAACAAACAAACAAAATGCAATGATACAAATTTCATCATAGAAGGGATTTAAAAATGAAACAAAATGCTCACTGGAGTTAAGCATTTAGGTAGCCCTGTCAAAATTTGTGCTACTCCTTTATAGCCCTGCTCTTAAGAATTCAACTTCACAGAATTTTAAAAACCAGAACTAGGGGACTTCCCTGGTGGCGCAGTAGTTAAGACTCTGTGCTCTCAGTGCAGGGGCCCCGGGTTCCATCCCTGGTCAGGGAACTAGATCCCACATGCATGCCACAACCAAGGAGCCCGCCTGCCGCAACTAAGACCCAGTGCAACTAAAATAAATAAACACATACATATTTTTAAAAAATAAAAATAAAAATCTGAACTAATCCATTGTCAAATCAAATACAGTATTCAACATTTCTACTTACCATGTTAGGAACTGTGGGGGGAATTTTTTTTAAGTATGAGAAATGACAGTATTTGTCCTCAAAAAGTTCTCATTTGGACTGTTCTGGCAGTCCAGTGGTTAAGACTCCAAGCTTCCACTGCAAGGGGCAGGGGTTCAATCCCTAACTGTGGAACTAAGAATCCCACATGCTGTGCAGCACAGCCAAAAAAAAAAAAAAGTTCTCATTTGCAGCTGACTATATAAAACAAAGCAACCATTTTTTTTTTTCCTGGGCAAAAATATCTTCCTTATGATTCTAAATGACGACACTAGATAAAAAATTAAACTTTATAGTCCCAACTGTTAATCTGTATCTGTATCCAATATATACTTATACTAGAAACAACTTGGAATATTTGCTTTTTCCTTATTATTCACCAGCTCCTATCCCTTGCAATAGACTCCTGTCTTCTTCAATGTTAGCTGCCTAAAGCTCTCTTCATCCATTAAAATTATGTTTTAGAATATAGCTAAAAATCTACTAGAAGCAAATACAGTCAAATGTGGTTAATTAACAGGCAATAAAGATTATACGTGGTAAATACTTTGAAAAATTTCCTTTGTCATCTTTAAAACAAGTTACTTAGATAAGTATTTACATATGCATAAAAATTCCAAGAAGAATTCACACGCACACAAATGAACAGCATTTGCCTCTAAAGAATGAACCAGAAAGATGAGACAAAGTAGAGCCACCTCATTCTCAACTATTTCAATTATTTTTTTTTTAAAATAAATGTGAGGGGCTTCCGTGGTGGCGCAGTGGTTGAGAGTCTGCCTGCCGATGCAGGGGACACGGGTTTGTGCCCCAGTCCGGGAGGATCCCACATGCCGCGGAGCGGCTGGGCCCGTGAGTCATGGCTGCTGGGCCTGCGCTCCGCAGTGGGAGAGGCCACAACAGTGAGAGGCCCGCGTACCGCGCAAAAAAAAAAAAAAAAAAAAAAAACAGGAGGAAACAATTAGAGTCTCTCCTTGGCCAACGACAATTTGAAAGGATGACTGCAAACTGATCCAAATACACAAAATATAAATACTCCAGTTTATATTGATTAAAGAAATATAAAACAAACTACCCACAATTCTAGATCACCAGAAGATGCTACAGCTCCAATTCTTTACAAAAAGAAAATTAAGAGAAAGAATAGGCATTATCCCTTCTTTCCCTTTATGAATCTTTATTCATGATACCTGAATAGGGCCAGTTCATGAAGATCAGCTTTGTGTGGAATAAAACGTGAGGAGGAAAAAAAAAAAAATCACCATTTTGCAACCTTTAAGCTGATTTGGCAGTGTTCATCAATGAATGGGACCATTAACAATGATTACATGAACAGCAGATAAAGAACTTATGATCTTAGCATCACTAAAAGTGGGACGAGACATTCACTTCCTGATTTGATCAACATGATATATTCCACAGTAAACGTAATTCCAGTCTATAGGAAATATGAGGAAAAGAAACAAGTTAAATCATATCACAAGAAGTGAAAAATTCAGAATACTGTTTCTTAAATCAATGGCAGAAAAGAGAGGGGTACTACTCTAGATTAAAAGAAACCTAAGAGTATCAAGAAGTGCAATTTGTAAATCTGGTATGCATCTTGATTCAAACAAACTAAACATAAAAAAGATTACTGAAACGGTGGAGACCTAGATATTGGACAGAGTATTAGATAATGTGAAAAACCGTTAGTTTTGTTAGGTGTGAAAGGCACTGTTTTATGGAAAACAAATGTCCATTCAAAGATTAACAAGGGAAGTACATGGAGTCTGCTTTAAATAACTAAGGAAAAAGGGCGAGATAAAGCAGTGTGGCAAAGGCCTGTTGAAATTCTGGTAGATGGGTAGATGGGGATTTATTACATTCATAATACTTTTCAAAAAATGATATTAAATGGTTTCGGCACAGGAATGCTTTCCTTTAGAGCAACCCAGTCTAACTGTGAAATTGTGTTATTTAAAAATTTAAAAAGAGGGACTTCCCCTGGTGGTCCAGGGGTTAAGACTCCGTGCTCCCAATGCAGGGAGACTGGGTCCAATCCCTGGTCAGGGAACTAGATCCCACATGCCGCAACTAAAGATCTGGTGCAGCCAAATAAATAAATATATATTTTTAAAATCCATTGGGCAGAAGAGGAGGGGAGTAGATAAAATAAGAATGACCCTGTACTGATAATGGTTGTGACTGAATAATGGGTACATGAGGAATTCATTGTAGTATTCTACCTTTCCTGTTTGAACAAAAAAGGTAATAAGGGCTTCCCTGGTGGCGCAGTGGTTGAGAGTCCGCCTGCCGATGCAGGGGACGCGGGTTCGTGCCCCGGTCCGGGAGGATCCCACGTGCCGTGGAGCGGCTGGGCCCGTGGGCCATGGCCGCTGGGCCTGCGCGTCCGGAGCCTGTGCCCCGCGGCGGGGGAGGCCACAGCAGTGAGAGACCCGCGTATCGCAAAAAAAAAAAAAAAAAAAAAAAAAAGGTAATAAAGCTGAGAACAATTACCCTGATTTTTTTCAAATTAATTTTTATTGGAGTACAGTTGACTTACAATGTTGAATTAACCTGATTATAGTGAGCAGATTCTTCTCTCAATATGTTTACAAATGGCTATTTCAATAAACTCTGGTAAAAATGCTTTTCTAGCCGAATTTAACAACGTAATCTGAAAATACTTGATAGTACTGTTTACCTTGTTAAAATCAAGTTACACATTAAGAACCTATAGTAGGCCTTCCCTGGTGGTGCAGTGGTTAAGAATCCACCTGCCAATGCAGCGGACAAGGTTCGAGCCCTGGTCCGGGAGGATCCCACACGCTGCGGAGCAACTAAACCCGTGCGCCACAACTACTGAGCCTGCGCTCTAGAGCCCGCAAGCCACAACTACTGAGCCCACATGCCACAACTACTGAAGCCCATGTGCCTAGAGTCCACACTCCGCAACCAGAGAAGCCACGGCGATGAGAAGCCCACGCACCACAACAAAGAGTAGCCTCTGCTCACCGCAACCAGAGAAAAGCTCGCACGCAGCAACGAAGACCCAATGCAGCCAAAAGTAAAATAAATAAACTAAAAAAAAAAAAAGAACCTATAGTAATGGAGAAGGAGCACATTAATGGCGATCTGGTATGTAAGCTCTTTAGTTTCTGTTCGTATCAAGGACATTGGAACCAGGGAAGAATCTTTCCTTTCCTTGAATTCACATTAAGTAATCTAGATTTATACCACTGTCATGGCCTGAAATCACATCATAAATTCATATATTGAAATCCTAAACCGCCAGTACCTTAGGGTGTGACTGTATTTGTAGAGAGGATCTTTAAAAAAGTAAGGTAGGGCTTCCCTGGTGGCGCAGTGGTTGAGAGTCCGCCTGCCGATGCAGGGGACACGGGTTTGTGCCCCGGTCTGGGAAGATCCCACATGCCGCGGAGCGGCTGCGCCCGTGAGCCATGGCCGCTGAGCCTGCGCGTCCAGAGCCTGTGCTCCACAACGGGAGAGGCCACAACACTGAGAGGCCCGCGTACAGCAAAAATAAAAATAAAAAAGTAAGGTAAACTTAGATCTTAGGGTGGGCTATAATCCAATATGACCGGTGTCCTCATAAGAGATTAGGACAGTTACACGGACCCGGAAGCAACCTAAATGTCCACTGACTTTCTGCCCGTGGACGCCGCCAAGTAAGCACCATTGACATCTCCTCCCTCCACTGCAGTCAAGTCTAAGTCAGTTACCCAAAGAGCCTCAACATCTGCGGAAGCTCTTCACTGGAGGTTTGAGCTTTGAAACAACCAATGAGAGTCTAAGGAGCCATTTTGAGCAGTGGGGAACGCTCACAGATTGTGTGGTAATGAGGGATCCAAACACCAAGCGCTCCAGAGGCTTCAGGTTTGTCACATATGCCACTGTGGAGGAGGTCGATGCAGCCCTGAATGCAAGGCCACACAAGGTGGATGGAAGAATGGTGGAACCAAAGAGGGCTGTCTCAAGAGAAGATTCTCAAAGACCTGGTGCCCACGTAACTGTGAAAAAGATTTTTGTGGCTGGCATTAAAGAAGACACTGAAGAACATCACCTAAGAGATTATTTTGAACAGTATGGGAAAATTGAAGTGACTTAAATCATGACTGACCGAGGCAGTGGTAAAAAGAGAGGCTTTGCTTTCGTAACCTTTGATGACCATGACTCCGTTGACAAGACTGTCATTCAGAAATACCATACTGTGAATGGCCACAACCATGAAGTAAGAAAAGCCCCATCTAAGCAAGAGATGGCTGGTGCTTCATCCAGCCAAAGAGGTTGAAGTGGTTCTAGAAACTTTGGCGGTGGTCGTGGAGGTGGTTTTGATGGGAATGACAACTTTGGTCGTGGAGGAAACTTCAGTGGTCGAGGTGGCTTTGGTGGCAGCCATGGTAGTAGTGGATATGGTGGCAGTGGGGATGGCTGCAATGGATTTGATAATGATGGAAGCAATTTTGGAGGTGGTGGAAGCTACAATGATTTTGGAAATTACAACAATCTTCAGATTTTGGGCCTATGAAAGGAGGAAACTTTGGAGGCAGAAGTTCTGGCCCCTATGGTGGTGGAGGCTAATACTTTGCCAAACCACGAAAGCAAGGTGGATATGGTGGTTCCAGCAGCAGCAGTAGCTATGGCAGTGGCAGAAGGTTTTAATTACTGCCAGGAAACAAAGCTCAGGAGAGGAGAGCCAGAGAAGTGACAGGGAAGCTACAGGTTACAACAGACCTGTGAACTCAGACAAGCACAGTGGTGGCAGGGCCTAGCTGCTACAAAGAAGACATGTTTTAGACAATACTCATGTGTATGGGCAAAAAAACTCGAGGACTGTATTTGTGACGACCTGTATAACAAGTTATTTCAGTTTCTGTTCTGTGGAAAGTGTAAAGCATTCCAACAAAGGGTTTTAATGTAGATTTCTTTTTTTTTTTGGCACCCATGCTGTTGATTGCTAAATTTAATAGTCTGATCACGATGCTGAATAAATGTGTCTTTTTAAAAAATGAGCTGTGTAAAGTTAGTCTACTCTGAAACCACTTTGGTAAACCACCCCAACAGTGTGAAGTTAGAGCTCCTTCAGGGTGATGCCACGTTCCATTCAAAATTTATTTACAACCTGCTTTGGTGGAAACGCTATTGCCTTCAGAAACCCTGGTGTAGTTGAACTGACAGTTACTGCGTTGTGACCTGGAGTTCACCGTGAAAAGGGTCACCCAAGCAAAGTCATGGAGTTATTTGGTTATTAATATGATTGTTGGCACATCCTATGCAATATATCTAAATTGAATTACAGCACCAGATAAAGTTATAGATGGGAATGAAGCTTGTGTATCATCCATTATCATGTGTATTCAATAAACGATTTAATACCCTCTTGGGGGAAAAAAAAAGGTCCATCGACAGGAATGGATAAAGATATGGTACATATATACAATGAAATATTACTCAGCCATAAAAAGGAACGAAATGCTATTTGCAGAGATGTGGATGGGCCTACAGACTGTCATGCAAAGTGAAATCAGAATAAAATCATACAGTATCGCTTATATGTGGAATCTCGAAAAACGGTACAGATGAACTTACATGCAAAGCAGAAACAGACTCACTGATGTAGTGAACAAACTTATGGTTACCAAGAGGGGAAGAGGAGATGGGACGAATTGGGAAACTAGGATCGACATATATACACTACTTTGTATAAAATAGATAACAAATGAGAACCTACTGTATAGCACATAGAACTCTACTCAATGTTCTGTGGTGACCTAAATAAGAAATCTAAAAGAGTGGATATACCGTATACGTATAACTGATTCAATCTGCTGTAGAGCAGAAACTAACGCGTTGTACAGCAACTATAATCCAATAAAAATTAATTTAAAAATAAATTAATTAAAAAGAGAGAGAGGGCTTCCCTGGTGGCGCAGTGGGAGTCCGCCTGCCGATGCAGGGGGTGCGGGTTCGTGCCGCGGAGCGGCTGGGCCCGTGAGCCGTGGCCGCTGAGCCTGCGCATCCGGAGCGCTCCGCAGCAGGAGGGGCCGCAGCAGTGAGAGGCCCGCATACCGCAAAAAAAAAAAAAAAAGAGAGAGAGATTAGTACAGTTGCAGAGGGAAGACCCTGTGAAGAAGACAGAAGCCGGCCATCTGCAAGCCAAGCAGAGAGGCCTCAGGAGAAACCAACCCTTCTGACACCTCGATCTTGGACTAACACCCTCCAGAATTGTGAGGAAATAAATTTCTACTGTTTCAATCACCCAGTCTCTGGTACTTTGCTATGGTAGCCCTAGCCAACTAATAAAATCATTTACCAGACAATAAAAACAAAATTAAATGATCCTAACCTGGAGCCAAAAATGGTTTTTATATTTTTCAAGTTGTGAAAACAAAAATGTGAGACAGGTATTTGTGGCCTGTAAAGCCTAATATTTACCAAGTGCCCCTGATCTAAACCGTCTGAAAATACAAGGGGGGGGGGAAATCCTACACTTAACCTAAACAGTAATAAACACATATATTCACTCATTTGAAAGGAAAACCAAGTGTTTATGAAATCACAACTCTTTTCTCCTATTAACCCAGAGAAAGGGTGATTTTAAACTCTAGCTCCTAAACTATGTTGGATTCGCGTCTATAGTCTTATACAAACACTGGCAAAATCCCAAACTACTGTTCAAGTCTGTTAATTCATTTTAATAGTAACATACCTATAAACGCAAAAACTTTTTCACCTCTGCATACATTATGTGAATAAGCCACTACCTATAACAAAATAATACCCAAAATCTCTGAAGTGGGACATTCCAACTTCTTCTGACAAGTTCTTCCAAGCTCAATGTTAGGGCTATGTCAATTCGAGCAACTAAACTTTGCATAACCTAAAATTCTCCTCTCTAGTTTTGACTAAAATTTCTTAGTTTGTCTTAAAATGACAGAGTGGAAACTACATTTGTTCCCAAATACCATTTTTAATATACTAGAATCTCGTGCATTTTAATTCTAATTTGTAGAAAATTACAAGCACCTCTCCCTTAAAAAAAATGAATGCACCATGGACTTCCCTGTTGGTCCAGCAGTTAAGACTCCGTACTTCCACTGCAGGTGGCATAGGTTTGATCCCTGGTCGAGGGAAGTTCCACATGCTGTGAGGTGTGCACCGCCCCCCAGAAAGGATGCACCAGTGCCATGACCTTAATGCATGCCCTCCAAATTCATATATTGAAATCCTAATGCTCTACGGGATGATATTCGAAGGTGGGACCTGAGAGGTGTTTACTACTAGATCATGAGGGTAGAACTCTCATAAATTAAAGTCATGCCTTAGGGGCTTCCGTGGTGGTGCAATGGTTAAGAACCCGCCTGCCAATGCAGGAGACACGGGCTCGAGCCCTGGTCCAGAAAGATCCCATATGCCGTGGAACAACTAAGCCCATGCGCCACAACTACTGAGCCCACGTGCCACAACTACTAAAGCCCGCGTGCCTAGAGCCCGTGCTCTGCAAAAAGAGAAGCCACCGCACCGCAACAAAGAGTAGCCCCCGCTCGCTGCAACTAGAAAAAGCCCGCGCGCAGCAACGAAGACCCAACGCAGCCAAAATAAATAAATAAATTTATTTAAAAAATAAATAAAGTCATGCCTTATATATAAAGAGGCTCCAGAGAGGCCCCTAGCCCTTTCATTGCTCCAGAGGGGCCCCTCGCCCCTTCCACTACTATGAGGACACAGCAAGAAGCTATGAACCAGAAAGTGGGCCCCTTCACCAGAAGGTGACCATATTGGTGCCTAAATCTTGAACTTCCAGACTGCAGAATAGTAGACATAAGTTTCTACTGTTGATGAACTACCCAGTCTGTGGTATTCTGTTACAGCAGCCCAGACTAAACCAACCAGCAAAGCTACATGGAAAAAATTTGCTAAAGAACATTTCCAGGTTATTGCAGTTCTTCTGATAGTTTACTATGTGCAGGACAGATTAAATTATTAAAAGACAATTAGGACACATCAAGTCTTTTATGAACTGGTAGGACAAACATATCATACATAATTCCAGGTAAGTTCATAAAGCTTAAGGTTAAAAACCAAGGTCACAGACGTCCCTGGAAAAGAGTTTATTCTGTATCTGGGCAGTTTAAAAAAAAAAATTAATTATAGCTATCATCGCTTTAGAAGTTTGAATATCTTGAGAGAGAAAAATTCTGTATCTAATAGAATTCTACAGCATATGTCTTGTCTCTATAACGAATACTACCGCCAAAGCTCCAACATCTTTATTTTCTTTGTCTCTCAGAATTTCCAATGTTCAGAAGTTTTTGTAAGGGGAATTCCCCTGGTGGTCCAGTGGTTAAGACTCTGCACTTCCACTGCAAGGGGGCGAGAGTTGGATCCCTGGTCAGGGAACTAAGATCCCCACATGCTGCAGAGCGCAGCCAATCAATCAATCAATCAATAGAAGTTTTTGTAAGCAGGTACTCTGGACCATTATACAGCAAACATGGAAAATTATGAGGTCTGCGTGCCACAACTACTGAAGCCTGCATGCCACAACTACTGAAGGCCGCGCGCCTAGAGCCCGTGCTCTGCAACAAGAGAAGCCACCGCAATGAGAAGCCCCCGCACTGCAGTGAAGAGTAGCCCCTGCTCGCAGCAACTAGAGAAAGCCCATGGGCAGCAACAAAGACCCAATGCAGCCAAAAATGAATTAATTTATATTAAAAGTTAGAAAAATTTTGTGAGCTCTGTATGTGAGAATTTAGTGAAAGAAAAAATTTTTACTATTCAAGTGAGAGGCCTACAAATCTTAGTTACTACCATAATAATTCAAATTTGGCTTCCTGAAATGCACAGTTTAGCTCAACCTCATGGGATACGTATATATTACATGGTCGTCCCATAGAATCACACAGGATTCCACATCATTTTGGTGTTTTCCCCCCAGAAATCATTAAGAACTGTCATGGGACTGTTCGATCAAATTAATTTTTTTATAAAAAAGTTTTAACATACACAAATGAGACATATGATCAATATCTCAATTCTTACTCTTAATCATTGAGAAAAAATTAGAATACTATTATTTGGTCACTAAACATTAGGCTCTTCAACATATACAGACAGGGAATTCCCTGGTGGCTCAGTGGTTAATAATCTGCCTGCCAATGTAGCGGACGGGTTCGATCCCTGGTCCTGGAAGATCCCACATGCCGTGGAGAAACTAAGCCCATGTGCCACAACTACTGAGCCTGCGAGCCACAACTACTGAAGCCCGCATGCCTAGAGCCCGTGCTCTGCAACAAGAGAAGCCACTGCAATGAGAAGCCCGCACACTGCAACGAAGAGTAACCCCCACTTGCCGCAATTAGAGAAAGCCCGCGCACAGCACCGAAGACCCAACGCAGCCAAAAATAAATAAATTTTTAAAAAAAAAACCCCAAAACAGACAAATATACTGGGGAAAATAGCAATAACGACCTTTTAATAAAAATGCTCTACTTTTGGGACTTCCCTGGTGGTCCAGTGGTTAAGACTCCACACTCCCAATGCAGGGGACACGGGTTCGATCCCTGGTCGGGGAACTAAGGTCCTGCATGCCGCACAGCGCAGCCAAAAACCAAACACAAAAAATGCTCTACTTTTTTTTTTTTTTTTTTTTCTTTTTTGCAGTATGCGGGCCTCTCACTGTTGTGGCCTCTCCCGCTGCGGAGCACAGGCTCCAGATGCGAGGGCTCAGCGGCCATGGCTCACGGGCCCAGCCGCTCCGCGGCATGTGGGATCTTCCCGGACCGGGGCACGAACCCGTGTCCCCTGCATCGGCAGGCGGACTCTCAACCACGGCGCCACCAGGGAAGCCCTCTACTTTTGTAAAAATATTTAAGACTGCAAAATGTGATACAAGGATGCACTAAATGACAATCTTTATGATAAAGCAAATATTCTTAAATCTATTAGGTTTTATCTTCAACTAATGGCCTCATACAGAAATTAATCAAGCAGAAAAAGTGTAAGTATTAGTTTTTGATTGGAAGGCCAATTTCTTTAGATTTTAAAAAAATGGAGGGGGAAGAGAAAGAAGGGTAGAATCTCTTAAAGGAGAATTTATGGTAATCATCCAGTTAATTAAGAGAAAAAATCAGTCTGACCAAATCGTAACTAATAAGCTAAATATTCCCCAAATAAACATTCTCAAAATAAAGGGCTCACAAGCAAGTCAAATGTATTTTGAGGGTATAGACTGATTTGGTGGTCCTTCTTTTCCAGATTTCCCAAAATATAGCACAGCCTCAATTAATAGAATCTAAAGTTATAAACGACTCTCACCAACTTTATCTTTCACCTACTGACCACCAAACTACTCGTCCAATTTGCATGATAGGGACTTCCCTTGTGGCCCAGTGGTTAAGACTCCGCGCTTCCAATGCAGGGGACGTGGGTTCGATTGGTGGTTGGGGAACTAAGATCCCACATGGTGTGGAGTGCAGCCAAAAAAAAGAAGCCAATCTATATTGAGATATAGCTGAATTTGACTGAAGATGAGATACAGCAAAATAAAGGACGAACTGTAAAAGATCCCAGTTAGTTCCAAACATCACTGTCAAGCACCTCATATAGCCAAGTCTTATAGCTGAAAGAGATTTAGAGTCTAAATATTATTCAATAAACAAATTATTTATTAAACATGATACCGGGAATTGTTCCGGAGATACAGCTGTCAGCAAAGCAGATAAAAATCTCTGCCCTTAAGAAGCTCACATTCAAGCTGGATGAAATTTAGCCTAAAATTCTTCTTCTAAGAAACATGGGGGTAGAGGGATCCATTACTAGCTATGGTTTACCTTTCTTAAAGTAAGTGATACACTATAAGACAATGTTTTTTGTTTGTACTCTGAAAAGTAACTCATCTATATATTTAATTGTATTTGTAAGATACATTACATCACAATCTATAACCTCACATACTTTATTCAGAAGTAATGATAATCCCCATATAAATTTATTTTTAATGGAACATGATGTTTGTCTGAATTAAAACATCCCTTTGAATTCTAAAATAAAACAATAATAATCAGAAGACTAGCTTTTTACTAGAACTTGATAATGGAGAAAGTATCCTCTATGTTTATCCTCTATAAACTAAACATCTCCAGTAAATGAAGAGCTTCTTAAAAACTAGAGTCACTCCCCTTCTATGTATCCCAGAGTATTTTTAAACATCAAGAAGGGTTACAGGGACTTCCCTGGTGGCACAGTGGTTGGGAGTCCCCTGGGGTTCGATCCCCAGTCCAGGAGGATCCCACATGCCGCGGAGCAGATGGGCCCAGGCACCACAACTACTGAGCCTGTGCACTGCAACTACTGAAGCCCGAGCATTCCAGGGCCCACGTGCCACAACTAGTGAGCCCACGTGCTGTAACTACTGAAGCCCGCGTGCCTAGAGCCCGTACTCCATGAGAAACCCACATACTGCAACGAAGAGTAGCCCCTGCTCACTGCAACTAGAGAAAGCCTGCGCACAGCGATGAAGACCCAATGCAGCAAAGGGGAAAAAAAGGGAGTTACGGAAGAAAACAAACTCATTATAACCAAGGGAGAAAAAAAAAAGTTTAAAAGATGTTACAAAGTTCAGAATAACTGATATTTTAAAACCAAGTCTATCAACTGGTCTATTATTTGCAAAAGAGAATCGAGAAACTGGTAAATCTATTTCAGTTTGTACTAAGTGAGGAATGATACGGAAACATGAAAATTCTGCTAAAAAAAAAAAGGCAGTTCCAGTTTCAGACTGAGCAGTTTTTCCTTGTTAAGTATTATCAAAAGCCCTGCCTGTAAACATCTAAAACCAAACTCTCTCACACATATTCTTTGCTCAGAGAAACCCCGATACACTTCTCATATTTTCAGATCTTCTGTATGCCAGTTGTACTACTATGTAAAACTTCCTGGAAAGTTAATCTGAATATACATGCAAGTCCAATGATCCCCAAATTACATGCCAAGGTGCATCAAGGCACTACGGAAGAATTTACAGGGCTGCCACTGGATATTTCAAATTTAAGAGAAATTCAGTGATACTCAACTTCAGTCAAGACACTAAGTGGTTCAGTTTCAACAGCAGACTGCACTGTAACCCTCTCCACTAAGTTCCATCTTTGCAAAGCTGGATTTTTGGCGGTTACGATTAAAAAAAAAAAAAAAGACCTACAAAAAAATCAACAGGCAACAGGAATTGAGATGGAAGTATCCAATCCGATTTCAAGGTATAACAAGTTATACAGTTCCCAAAAGGCATACACTTTTCATCAGTAACTGTGGTTATACAAGAAACTACGTTTTTCTTTCAATTTATGTGTGTTAGCTTTCTGAAAAGCTAACAGGCTATAAGGACGAAATACTTAAGCTCTTTGGACCCAACTATCTAATAAACAGAACTTCTAGGTTACTCCTCTTGGCCTAGCAGCACCATTAAAAAACCAACCAACAAATAAAAAAAATACAAAATAGTAACAACAAAAATACTACTAAAAAAAAAAAAAAAAAAAAAATACTACTAAGACACCAAGGGGTGAACCAAGAAAGTTTGTGAACCTTTTTGCTACTTCCTTTCTTTGGTAATTCCCACTCTAAAATATAAATGTGTGGGACTTCCCTGGTGGTCCAGTAAAGACTCTACACTCCCAATGCACGGGGCCTGGGTTCCATTCCTGGTCCAAGAACTAGATCCCACATGGATGCCGCAACTAAGTTTGCATGCCACAACTAAGGAGCCCGCCTGCCACAACTAAGACCGAACACAACCGGGCTTCCCTGGTGGCGCAGTGGTTGAGAGCCTGCCTGCTAATGCAGGGACACGGGTTTGAGCCCTGGTCTGGGAAGATCCCACATGCCGTGGAGCAACTAGGCCCGTGAGCCACAACTACTGAGCCTGTGCGTCTGGAGCCTGTGCCCCGCAAAAAGAGAGGCCGCGATAGTGAGAGGCCCACGCAATGCGATGAAGAGTAGCCCCCACTTGCCACAACTAGAGAAAGCCCTCGCACAGAAACGAAGACCCAATACAGCAAAATAAATTAATTAATTAATTAATAAACTCCTACCCCCAACATGTTAAAAAAAAAAAAAAAAAAAAAAGACCAAACACAACCAATTAAATAAATATTTCAGGGGAAAAAAGAAAAACTGAACTACAGGCAATTTTTTTTTTGTGTGTGGTACGCGGGCCTCTCACTGTTGTGGCCTCTCCCGTTGCGGAGCACAGGCTCCGGACGCGCAGGCTCAGCGGCCATGATCTTCCCGGACCGTGGCACGAACCCGTGTCCCCTGCATCGGCAGGCGGACTCTCAACCACTGTGCCACCAGGGAAGCCCCAGGCATGGTTATGTACTGGAAATAAAAGGACAACCTGGAAAATTATTCTCCCTTTTTTTAAAGTGAAAATAATGTCTTTGTGAGAAATTCTGGGTTCCAAGCCTATTTGGGACAGTTGTTTATACTAATCAGCAGTGCTGTGAATTGATATTTGAAGAACTAAATCCTGTAATGTAATAAAATTAAAAGTTAAAAAAAAACACCTCTGTGGCTTAGATCCTTTCAGTACACAAAGATAATTAAGCATGCTGAGTTGGAAAGAGCCCTGATACAAACACTCTTCAGCAATGAAGTACGGCTACATGAGAAGATCAACTACAGCATAGAAAATCCACAACAGCACATTTTATTTGGTTTTGGAGTACAACACGGGTGAGGGCATATTACTCAAGGTAAGATTTAAAGTAATTGGCATCTTCCTGGAAAACCAGAAGTTCTAAGGTGTTCTGTGGAAGTCATCAGCCTCAATTTAAAATCTATCCCTAACCTACACAGTAAATAATAAAGTTTACTAAAACACACTTTGTATTTCTGTAGTAAAATACACTAGATGCAGCAATTCTTAATAACTCAAATAAAATATGATTATTAATGTTTCAGAGCTAGATTGATTCTAAACAGTTTATTACGAAGGTGTTTTTTCCTGAAAAGCAATCATCACTAACCACCTATGACTCTAAAATGATAAAGCTTCTAGAAGATCTTAAAACTGAGAAAACACAATTAAACAGGAGAATCTTAACAATACATACTGGTCTGCCTCAAGTGATTTGTCACTTCGTTTCTACTGCCTTCCAGTTAAAGTCTAACTAAGCACAGAAAAAAAGAAAATCCAGTTGCTAGGTTACAGTGGTTAGGAAATCAACACTGAACAAAAGCCATCATCAGTTACTCTTCCTTAACTTACAGAAATTAACCATATGCTGTATGGTCACTATTACCATTTGTTTTGGAGGTTAAAGACTGATGACTTTATTTTGGGGACTCAATCGTACAAAGCTGAACAATGGCAAAGTTAAGACTTTAACCAACGCTAGCAATGGTCACAGTATGTTTCTGGACAATTTACTAATTTAACTACAAGACACTGGAAAGAATGATTTCAAACTGCTCAAAACTAAATAAAATGTTTTACTTCATACCTATTGTTAATACGTCCAACTTAAAACCTAGAACCAACTACAACAGCTTAAAAAAAAAAAAGTAAAGTAGCACCCCCTGCAGGGGATTTGTGCAGGTCTTAAATGGAGAAGAGAGAGGTCCTAAAACTCCCAGCCTCCCCCAAGGTAGGTGAGAGATTGAGAGCTTTTATGCAAACTACTAGACAAAACTTGATTAGAAAAAATTTATCTAGGAAATGACGACTGAAGAGCAATCAAATGATAAAAAAACAGACCTTAAAACCCTTGAGATGTCCAGCGTAAATGTCTCTCTCTACAGCTAAAAAAAAAAGTCCACAGCACACATCAACAAAATGAACGCTCATCAGCCAGATTCTTCCTAGGACCCATTAAAAGTCTTTTCCAACTTAAATAACTGACTCATAATATTCATCTTACAAATTCAGTCATTAATAAGATCCCCTAAAGAATTTGCAAGATGGCATATACTGAATACCTTAAACACAATGAAATTTACCTGGTCCCTTCAAAACACTCATTTTGAAAACAGCATTCTTCTGACAGACTGCTTTTTGGAATACTGCTACACTTTTCATCCAAGTTTTTAACCTATTTATGTAACTTAATATTTCTTACCTACTTAACTATTTCATGTGACCTCTGAAAGTGTTTCTATCTCAAACATACTATTTCTTCATGAAAAAATTTGCTTGGCTACATTAATCTATTAAAAGTTGGTAATGCCTTATCTGAGGATTAATTTTCTCCTCACAGATGTTTTAAGACTGACAATCCTGCTACATTATTTGGAATAAATGTCAAAGAGAAAAAGCCCAAGCTATTTTTCACAGATTAAAATCTTCTATTACATACCACTTTTGGGGGTGGGAGAATCCTTCCAAAATTCTAATATGTCACTTTACAATAATACATGCATTCTTCTCAAGGCTTCTTTTCCATCAAGTGACGGTAGTGTTTTCTTTACTTATCTAAATAAAACGTCTAGACGTTTTATTAAGTAAACCCTTGCAAGTGCATTACTTTTTACAGGAATAAAAATTGTTCCCCTCAATTGCTCTCCATACATAACTTTTAGGGAGCGATTAGAACCAAAAAACTACTAAATCGGCAGTTCTCGTATCTGAAAAGGTAAAGCTTTCCCTGAGAAAAATTTAAAGGCTGAAAGTGGCGATGCCAAGAATTCTCATTCGGTTAAAATCACCAAGGTTTTCCTGTATCATAAAGCTTCTAAACAATCTGTAGTCACTTCAGTAAAGAAAATTAAACTAAGGCAACAAAAAGGTGACGACATACCTGTTTCATCCTTAAACTAAGATAGGATGATGAAATCTCGCCTAAAGTTTAATATGAACACTGAAAATGTCCACAAATATCTTTCGACTCCAACACGTGCAGAACGCCCTGCTCAATGGTAATTCCTCGCTGCCAGGGACACAGCTGAGTTTTGGCAACTTTCACTCCGTCAGCGAGACTGGAGTTAGGAGGAAGCCTGGAAAGACCATACTCAAGCAATCACGACAACCGAGAGCGAAGTTAAGTTGCGGCGACGGTACGACCTCCCTCCAGTCGCCTAGCAGTACCTGTCGCTCGCGGCGCACGGCCGCGTGGTGCTCTACGAGCACCAGCAGCCTTGTGGTAGCACCCACCGCAGGTGCACTTGGCCCCGGGCCTGGTCACAGCATCACAGAGCGACAGGAGCAGACCACCCCAGGAGCGGAGCGGTAGCCCACGAGGATCCACGCCTCCAGGGCGCCCGGACGGCGAAAAGCTCACGGGAGACTAAGGCCTACGGCTAAGTTACGGAGAGTTAGGAGCAGCCGGCACTGCCTAAGGGGGAAGGTGGGATTTCCGGCACGGGGAAGCCGAGGGCCGGTTTAGAGGTGGGGGAAGCGGACATCGGAGAAAATATGTCCTCCACCCGCCAATGGTAATCATAACAAGGATACTGAACCTCCCACCCCCAGGCAAGAACGATTTCCACCGAGGAGGAAAAGCCGAGGGGGCCTAAAGCGGGGGAGGGGAAAGGACGGCTTCCCGGCAGCCCCCCGCGCGGCCTCGGCCTCCCTCACGGGCGACCTTCCCTCGGCGGGGTGTCGCACTCACATCGTGAACGGGGCAGGGGGACGGGTGAACGGGTGGCGGGCGTCTCCGGCGGCAGCTCCTGGGCAGGTGACTCCTCTCCGGTGGCGACTCCGGCGTCTTCTCCCCGGTAGCGGCCTCTTTTCGTTTCCCTCAAGCGACGGCGGCGGCGGGCTCGACCTGGGTCCCCAGAATGCACCGCGCGGGGAGAGCGACTCCTCCGGTCGGAGAGAAGAGGAAAGTGTAGGAAAAGGGGCGCGAGGACGGAAAACGAACGTGCGTGCGTGCGAGCGAGGGGTGGTGAGGCCGGGCGGCGGCTGGTGACGCAGCAAAATGCCCGGGCCTAGCCGCCGCGCGTGCGCACTCTTTGTTTTCGGGCTCCTGCGCGGCTTTCTAGAGATATCTACGGAAAGGGCGGGGCCTCACAGCTCCTTCGCGATCCTTCCTAGCGCTGGCCCCGCCCTACGTCCGCTTCCTCTGGCCCGTCTGGTTCCCGCCGGTCCTCCCGCGCTCTCCCCTTGTGGTGGAAAACCGTTGGCCGCCTAACCTCCCGGCCACCCGACTCGGGCGATCTCCCCGAGAAACGGCCGCGTTGATCCCGGGAGGAAGGCCGAGGCGGAGGGACGCAGAGTCCTGAGGCTTGAAAAGTGAAATGAGGGTTTAGTTACTTTTAAGAGCGTAAAACGGCCCACTGAGGAAACATTCCACCGCAGAAGGAGGGGAAAAGCCTCTGCTGGTGATATAATATTTGCGGAGAAGGGCTGACTTCCGAATGCAGGGCCTTGGTCCACCTCGCCATTTTTTATGAGAATTGGAGACCCTGTACAGGGGCAGCGGAAATTTGAGGTCTTTGGCTGAGGAGGAACGTTTACCCTTGGGGGCCGGCGTTTGCACCTGCTTTGAGATATTAATGCTGTAGGTGAAACAGGAATGCTGTTAGGGTCTAAGTTTGTGGGAAGGAGAGACTAGGATTTTCATGTCTCCAGGTACATCAATTGGTGGAGGTACCCCATCTTTTTTCTGCGGTCGAACTGCCGCTTTGTGCAAGGCACTGGGTTAGGCTCTTGGGGGATGGTAACCAAGAGAGTCAAAACAGTACCTGTCTACTGTAGAAGGTCACTTAACGGTGCAGTAAGGGAGAAATACAATGCGCCGCTCGTTAGAAGACAAGGTTTAAGGAAGTGCGGTAAGACATTTTGGGAAGTGTTTGAGGGCTTCATATTAAGCATTGAGGACTTGGTATCTATACTGTGCAAGGCAAATGTTGGGAACTACGGACATTGGACCCAATGCTCAAATCCCTTTGAAAGGGGAGATTAAACCCCAGCTCTCAATACCGTGATTCTAAGGAGCTTAGTGCTTGTTGGGGAAAACAAAATAAAGCACACAAATCCAGATATTTGAGTCCTATAATGGAAGTACAAAAAATAACGGGAGCATAAAAGGAGAGGTCGATATTGACTGGAAGGATTAAGAGAGGCCTTGTTAAGAAAAACTACCCAAAACATGGAAATAAGGCAAGGAGTGGAGGGATGACCTTTCAGTTCACGCTGAGACATGGTTTAACTTGTCTGCCCAAGGATGATTCTCTAGGAGAAGGTACCTGTGTTTGACTTGCTATTTGTTATATGATTAGAGCTCAGACATTGTGAAGTTACTTGAGTTGCAGATTGCTGTCTGATAGAAAAGCTAACTCGAAAGTTTATGGTTTTATTGCTCTGTAGGAGCTAACCAGTTTTGTTTAACCTGCAACCTTATTCTAATTCTTATTTTTATACCTGTAAATATCTAGTTCCTTAAATACTCCTGGAACCAGCTTTACCGTCTTACTGGTTCCCTCGGTGAGTTAAATAAATGAATGCTTGGCTCACGTTAATTTTATATTGGCGGGAGAATCATGTTTTGAAATTTTTTGAAAATTTTACTTTGATAGCCTCAGAGGTGACAGCAGGAATGAGTGGGAACAGTACATTCCAGGCAAGGATCTTGATAGGTGAAGAGATAGGAACAAGTATATCTAGGTGGAGTTGGCAAACTTTCTGTAAAGGGTCAGATAAGGCCACAAGGTCTCTACTGCAGCTTTTGAACTCTGCTATTGTAGCATGAAATCAACCATAGATAATGTGTAAGCAAATGAGAGTATGTTGGAAAAAAAAAACTAAGAATGCTGAAATTGGAATTTTTTAATGTCCGCATGTCATATGATTTTCTTTTCCAACCTTTAAAAATGTAAAAATCATTCTTACCTTGAAGGCCATACAAAAAATTAGCAGCCTGCAGGCTGTAGTTTGCCAATCCCCGGCCTAGGAAGTCCAGAGTGTAGGGAGAAGGTAGGTCACACTGAGTATCAGGCTAATTGTTTTCAACTTATTTCTCTGACAGTGGGAAGCTATTGAAGTTTTTTTGAAGGAGAGTAACACTCTTATGTTCTAGAAAGATTAATTTGGCAACAACATATAAGATGAACTGAAAATGGAGGAACTGAATTGAAGATAGCATTTAGAAGTCTGCAACCCGAAATAACTGGCATTTTCCCTTATCAAAAGAAGTGCTGTGGGAAAAACCATCACACAAGAAATTTTTGAAAATTCAAATCCATTGCATTGTAATTTATAGTTTATTTACTACCCCCATTGGGCATATTTCAAGGGATTTCATGTTAGTGTAGCTCTGGAAATGGCGTCTCACCCAGATGTTTCACAAATAGCTTATAATCAGGTTTATCCATGTCTTTACGTTTTATCTCATCCATTAGCTGATGGGGACCCAAGTTGTACCAGATCTCTTTTTCAAATTCACTGAAAAGTTCTGTATCTAGTAGGGGGCAAAATCTAGATTCAAAGATGTATAGTTAGTAGTGTCAGGGCTTTGGGGAGAGAAATATGCAACCCGAATTGGCAAAAACTAGAAAATACTTGGTATTAGATGCCATTTCACAAGTTTGATCCTAACAGTCTCCTAAGAGAAAAGAAGTACCCAGGCCAATTTAAAACACTAGTAAAAAGGAACACAGAATTTGTCAGTTTTAATTGCAGCATCCACCTTCTCCCTGATATTTTACTGAGGACTGAATTTCAATGTGTCCACAGTCACTAATAGCAAAAGAGAACTTTATAGGCTGATATGAGAAATTTTTAAAATTAAAAAAAAATTATAACAGGTGAGAAAAGTCCAGTTTTATGAGGGGGTTTTCTAAAACGATAAGAACTTAGAGGTTGTTACTTTTGTATTTGTAAGGTAAATGAAAGGGGGCAAAGTAGTAACCTGTTCTAGGTATAGGAAATAAGAAATTGGTCATAAAGTTTAAAGGAGACATCATGACCTAGCTAAATGTAAACATCACATATACCAACTTAAATTACTTTATGTTCTCTGATATCATTATCTTCCTACAATTTAGAAGCATACCTTACCAGTCTGGTTTGGCAGTAATAGAAGGTTAAGAAATGACTGTGTCTTGTGTTGAGCTTTTTCATATTTTGAGTTTTGCTGCTAGTCTCTCACTGTAGGATGACAAAAGCATGAACAGCTCTCAGTGTAGGAAGCAGCTTTAAAAAGCTAATTAATTTTTAAATAAAATACATTGAAATGTTCTAAAAATGGTCTTCTACCCCAAACATCACCTTACAGCAGTTCATGTTGTAGAAAATAAGACAATAAATAGAGTGATATATGCTTATTTCTATGTAAATTAGCAGTACTCTCTGGGATCAGAAAAAATCAAATAGTTTTTAATTTCATGGTTTTCATGAGAGAGAATGTATTACAGTTCTCGGGTAACTCTGTTTGCCATAAGCAAATACTTCATTGTGCTCTTTCCATTGTGTAAGGTAGGAAGTGACCAGAAAAAGGTTACATATACATTCAGACATTAGATTTTGGTGGAATATTAACATCATTTTGTTCAGCACCTTGCAGGATAACTGAGTATATAATGGGATGATGGAGAAATAGGATTACTTTCAAAGTTAAGGGAGGCTTCTTTTTTTCTGATTTTTTAGTTGTTCACCTGAAATTTTTTTAATGCTCCCTTTTCTAGGAAATAAGGGCTAGGTAATTCCATTTGGAGGAAAATGAGAGAAGACCAAGTGCTAAGAGATTTCATTTAAAAAATATTTGGAGGGAATTCCCTGGGAGTCCAGTGGTTAGGACTCCATGCTTTCACTGCTGTGGGCCAGGGTTCAATCCCTGGTTGGGGAACTAAGATCCCACAAGCCACCCAGTGTGGCAAAAAAAATTTTTTTTTAATTTTTTAAAAATTTGGAATTTAGGGCTTCCCTGGTGGCGCAGTGGTTGAGAGTCCGCCTGCCGATGCAGGGGATGCGGGTTCGTGCCCCGGTCCGGGAAGATCCCACATGCCGCAGAGCGGCTGGGCCCGTGAGCCATGACTGCTGAGCCTGCGCTCTGCAGTGGGAAAGGCCACAACAGTGAGAGGCCCGCGTACCTCAAAAAAAAAAAATAATAATTGGAATTTAGAGCCTACCATATGCCTGATACAGCAAAGCAATATTGTTCCTGACCTCCAGGAATTCTAGAAAAGGTAAATAAGTAAATAGATAAATTATAATGCATGTGACAAGTACTGTATTAGAGCTGTAAACAGAGTACTGTGGGAACAGCAACCCAAAGAACTAAGTAGGGGCATCTGGGAAAGCATCAAAGAGGGGTAATGATCAAAGCTGAGTTTCAAAGGCTGAATGAATTTCTCCCAGGCCAATGGTGAGAGGCAGAAGAGGGTATTCCAGGCGGAGAATGTGGAGAATATAGCATATGTAAAGCAGAGGCAATGGAATTTTCAGGGGTCTGTGCAAGGTTCAGTGTGGCCAGAGCCTAAGAGAGACTATAGGTAAAGGAGAGTGATGAGAGATAATGCAGGAAGTTCAGTGGGTTCAGGCCAGATGGTAAAGGGCCCTATATGTCTGCTTAAAAGTTTGTACTTAATTCTATCGGCAACGGGTTTTTAATAGGAATGATGCTATAGCGTGAGTGGACAAGCTTCTTGCGTATAGGTACTGGTGTCATATTTGTTTGTTTCCAGTGCCAGACACATAATAGATGCTCAAAAGTTTGTGGAATATAATTTGCTGTAAAAAGACTGCAGACAGGCCAGCTATGGTAGTTTAGGCAAGAGAGTAGAGCCAGAACTAAAGCAGTTGCTGAAGGGCTGAAGAGAAATGCTCACCCAGAATTTTGATAAATTTCTGCCCTTGAAGACCAGTTAGAGAAGCGGGGAAGAGATAAAGAGGCTTCTAGTTTGGGAGAGGGGGTGAAATGTGACACCATTAGCTGAGACTGAAAGGGACAGATGGAGGAGTAAAAAGAGATAGTTTAATATTGTATATATTTAGTACTTGAGGTAAGGATTTTTATTTTTGTGGCTTGTTTAGAAATGAGGAGTAGTTTTTGTTTTTTTTTGTTTTTTTTTTTTATGCGTTACGCGGGCCTCTCACTGTTGTGGCCTCTCCCGTTGCGGAGGACAGGCTCCGGACGCGCAGGCTCAGCGGCCATGGCTCATGGGCCCAGCCGCTCCGCGGCATGTGGGATCTTCCCAGACCGGGGCACGAACCCGTGTCCCCTGCATCGGCAGGCGGACTCTCAACCACTGCGCCACCAGGGAAGCCCCTTTTTGTTTGTTTTTATCATGTTTGAAGAGTAAGAGAAGCAGCTAGTAGAAAGGGAGGGGTTGAAGACAGGATAACTGAGAGAACAAGGTCTGGTATGAGGCAGGAGAGGATAAAACACAGAGGAAACAGGGAAGGAGATGAAAGTCTAAGGGCTTTTAAACTAGTATGTAAACAGGTTCTAAACTCCTTCACATACAAAAACTCAAGGCTTGGCTTGTAAGGAGGATCTCTTATGTAGTGTATATAGATAGAACTATTTTGGTACTCTAATCCTGGAATGTTAAAGTTTTGGCTTTGTGTGATAGACTGTATGCTTGTGTCCCCTGCAAAATTCATTGGTTGAAATCCTAACCTCCAGTGTGATGGTATTAGGAGGTGGGGACTTTGAGAGGTAATTAGGTCATGAGGGTGAACCATCATAAATGGGATTAGTGCCCTTTTAGAAGGGACCCAGAGACCTCTCTCTTCCCATCATTCCACCATGTGAGGATACAATGAAAAGTCACAGTCTGCAACTGGGAAGAGAGCTTCTAGCAGAACCCAACCGTGCTAGTACCCTGATCTCAAACTTCTAGCCTCCAAAACTGTGAGAAATAAAGTTCAATTGTTTATAAGCTACCTAGTATATGGTACTTTGTTAGAGCAGCTTAACCTAAGACAATTTGCCAAAGACGATCAAGCATATATCAAAGTGATGATTTCATACAGATCTGATCACCTCTGTATAAACATTAATGATAACCAATAAGAGGAATGGGGTATTATTGATAGAGTCCAGACACAGACACAAGAATATTTTGTACTGGACTTCCCTGGTGGTCCAGTGGTTGAGAATCTGCCTTCCAATGCAGGGGACGTAGGTTCGATTCCTGGTCGGGCAACTAAGATCCCACATGCCACCGGGCAACTAAGCCTACATGCTGCAGCTACTGAGCACACATGCTCTGGAGCCCACACGCCACCACTAGAGAGCCCACTTGCCACAACTAAGACCCGACACAGCTGAATAAATATTAAAAAAAAAAAAATAGTGTGGTACTGGCTTAAAGGCAGACATGTAGACCAATGGAACAGAACAGAGAGCCCAGAAACAAACCTTTGCATAATGGCCGAATAATTTTTAAAAAAGATTTTGTACTGAAACTAATATAATGTTATGTGTCAATTATATCTCAATAAAAAATAATTTTAAAAGGTACTTTGTTATCTAAATAGTGAAGTTTTACCACTTTAATATTTTTATTTTCACTATAAAATTGTAGTTTTCTTGGGACTTCCCTGGTGGTGCAGTGGATAAGACTCCATACTCCCAATGGAGGGGGCCCGGGTTTGATCCCTGGTCAGGGAGCTAGATCCCACATGCATGCCGCAACTAAGAGTTCACATGCCACAACTAAGGAGCTTGTGAGCCGCAACTAAGACCCAGCGCAACCAAATAAATATTTTTAAAAATTGTAGTTTCCATAAAGTCAGAGATTTTGTTTTGTTTGTTGTACTCCTAGGGCCTGATATGTAATAGGCATTTCCTCCATTTATTCAACACATTTATTGAGCACCTGCTATGGCCCAGGTGTTGTTGTAGATGCTGAAGACAGTGAACAAAACAAAAGTCCTTACCCTCATACATCTTACATTTTAATGAGGGGGACAATAAAGAAGCAAGAAATATGCTGAGATGCATTGTTCAATGCCTTTACAAAAAGATTTAAGAAATTACAATCACCTCCAAATTATCTAATATATATTAAAATTACACATTCTCAAGTATGTGGCCAAAGAAGGTTGCAAGGAAATGAATTGGTGATGACAAGGTTGCAGTTATTGGTGATGCAGTTATTTGGTGATGACAAGGTCATATGATCATTGAAATGGTGGCTCAGGTATGGTGAAGGAGAATATCATTGGAGGAGAAGAGGTCAAGGAACTTGAAACGCCAAAGTATTGAAGGGTTATTGATATCACCAAGAATTCTGATGGCTGTCCCTGGAGAGGGTGATAGAGAGCCAGGATCTAAAGGCTTAAAGGAATGAGTAGAAGTAACCTAGGGAAAGAGGCAATAAATTACAAGAAGAGCTAGTGTGTAGTATACAGATCTTCCTCAATTTACGATGGGGTTATGTCAAACCCATGGTAAGTTGAAAATACTGTAAGTCAGGACTTCCCTGATGGCACAGTGGTTGAGAAGCCATCTGCCAATGCAGGGGACACATGGTTTTGAGCCCTCGTCCGGGAAGATCCCATATGCCGCAGAGCAACTAAGCCCGTGCACCACAACTGCTGAGCCTGCGCTCTGGAGCCCGCAAGCCACAACTACTGCAGCCCGCAGGCCTAGAGCCTGTGCTCCGCGACAAGAGAAGCCACCGCAATGAAAGGCCAGCACACCGCAATGAAGAGTAGCCACCACTTGCCACAACTAGAGGAAGCCTGCATGCAGCAACAAAGACCCAATGCAGCCAAAAATACAAAACAAACAAACAAAAAAAACAGTATGGAGATTCCTCAGAAAACTAAAAATAGAACTACCATATGATCTAGCAATCCCACTCCTGGGCATATACCCAGACAAAACTATAATTCAAAAAGTTACATGCACCCCTATGTTCATAGCAGTACTATATTCATAGCAGTACTATTCACAATAGCCAAGTCATGGAAACAACCTAAATGTCCATCGACAGATAAATGGATAAAGAAGATGTGGGACATAATATACAATGGAATACTACTCAGCCATAAAAAAGAACACAATAATGCCATTTGCAGCAACATGGATGTAACTAGAGATTATCATACTAAGTGAAATCAGAAAAAAAGGCAAAATACCATATGATATCATTTATATGTGGAATCTAAAATATGGCACAAATGAACCTATCCACAAAACAGAAACAGACTCACAGATGTAGAGAACAGACTTGTGGTTGCCAAGGGGGAGGGAGGAGGGAGAGGGATGGACTGTGAGTTTAGGATTAGTAGATGTAAACTATTACATTTAGAATGGATAAATAACAAGGTCTTACTGTATAGCACAGGGAACTATATCCAATCTCCTGGGATAAACCATAATGGAAAAAATATTTTTAAAAGAATGTAAAAATAAACGAATAAATAAGGGAGTTCCCTGGCAGTCCAGTGATTAGGACTCAGTGCTTTCACTGCCATAGCCCCGGGTTCAATCTCTGGATCTCTGGTCGGGGAATTAAGATCCCAGAAGCCACATGGCATGGCCAAAAAACAAACAAAGCAAAACTTTAAATAAATAAATATAGTAAAGTGTTGAACATCTCATGTAACTTACTGAATACAGGCATGCCTTGGAGATATTACAGGTTTGGTTCCAGACAACCACAATAAAGCAAATGTCAAAATGAGTCAGGCTTCCCTGGTGGTGCAGTGATTGAGAGTCCGCCTGCCGATGCAGGGGACATGGGTTCGTGCCACGGTCCGGGAGGATCCCACGTGCCACGGAGCGGCTGGGCCCGTGAGCCATGGCCGCTGAGCCTGTGCGTCCGGAGCCTGTGCTCCGCAGCGGGAGAGGCCACAGCGGTGAGGCCCACGTACCGCAAAAAAAAATAAATAAATAAAGTGAGTCACACAAAATGTTTGGTTTCCCAGTGCATATAAAAGTTATGGTTACACTATACTATAGCCTAAGTGTGCAACAGCATTATGTCTAAAAATACAATGTACATACCTTAATTAAAAAATACTTTATTGGTAATTCCCTGGCGGTCCAGTGGTTAGGACTCTGTGTTTCCACTGCAGGGGGTACAGGTTCGATCCCTGGTTGGGGATCTAAGATCCTGCATGCTGCGTGGCATGGCCAAAAAAACCCAAACCAAACCAAAACAACAACAAAACTTTATTGCTAAAAACTGCTAACCATTATCTGAGCCTTCAGTGAATCATAATCTTTTTGCAGTAGTAGCATTAAAAATCAGTGATCAGGGCTTCCCTGGTGGCGCTGTGGTTGAGAGTCCGCCTGCCGATGCAGGGGACACGGGTTCATGCCCCAGTCTGGGAAGATCCCACATGCCATGGAGCGGCTGGGCCCGTGAGCCATGGCCACTGAGCCTGCGCGTCCAGAGCCTGTTGCTCTGCAATGGGAGAGGCCACAGCAGTGAGAGGCCTGCGTACCGCAAAAAAAAAAAAAAAATCAGTGATCACAGATCACTATAACAAATATGATAATAATGCAAAAGTTTGGAATATTGCAAGAATTACCAATATGTGACATGGAAACAAAGTGCTGTTGGAAATAATAGCACCAATAGATATGCTAGATGCAGGGTTGCTACAAACCTTTAATTTGTAAAAAATGTAAAGTGAAGCACAATAACACAAGGTATGCCTGTACTGTACTAAAAGCGAAAAACAGAATGGTTGTATGGGTACAGAATTGTTGTCAGTGTATGGCTTGTTTACCCTTGTGATCGAGTGGCTGACTGGGAGCTGTGGGTCACTGCACTGCCTCGCAACACAAGAGAGTACTGTACCACATATTGCTAGCCCAGGAAAAGATCAAAATTCAAAATTTGATAGTATGGTTTCTTCTATATGCATATCACTTTTGCACCATTGTAAAGTTGAAAAATCACCATGTCAAACAATTCTAAGTTGGGGGCTGTCTGTAGTCTGATAACTTATGATTTAAAGAGGACACTTACCCCACTTCTAGGCCCAATAGTAACAGAGTGTAGGAGAATAGCTACATTCAAGAGGGCTGCAGGGGAAACATTGCCATCAAAGGAGAGCCAGGTTACACTTAGAGCAAGAAGGTGAAGAAAATGTTCAGAGAAGAGATTGAGGATATAAGGGATTTTGCAGATATTTGATCTTGAGTTCAGTTGTGAAAGGATTTCAAAATGTGGGAAGGCATGTAAAATGGAGTTAGAAGCAATGATATACAGAATGTAGGAATTTTAGAGTCCAGGGCATAAGGCATGGCTGGGGACTCCTGGATTCTAATGATAACTGACTGCACAGGGATAAAGGGCATAATGATCTCAAGGGAGATGGTGGTAGAGAGGCTGTGAATATTGAGTACAGTGGGGAATCTTTTTTAAAAAATTAATTAAGGCTGTGCCGGGTCTTAGTTGCAGCATGCAGGATCTTTTAGTTGCAGCATGCAGGATCTTTTAGTTGCAGCATGCAGGATCTTTTATTTGTGGCATGCAGGGTCTTTTAGTTGTGGCATTTGGGCTCATAGTTGTGGCATGAATGCAGGATCTAGTTCCCCGACCAGGGATAGAACCCAGGCCCCCTCCATTGAGAGCATGGAGTCTTACCCACTGGACCACCAGGGAAGTCCCACAGTGGGGAATCTTGCCAGGACATGAAGAGTTCTGGGGTACCCACTTGACCTCTGCTGATAGAGGTCAGTAGGGAGACATGCAGAAGGGCTGTTCTCACCCTGAGGATACTGACTCCCTCACTTTTTTAAAAATAAGAATTTGGGAATTCCCTGGTGACCTAGTGGTTAGGCTTCCGGGCTTTCACTGCTGTGGCCCTGGTTCAGTCCCTGGTCAGGGAACTGACATCCTGCAAGCCACACCGCACGGCAAAGAAAAAAAAAATTGTATTAAAGTGTACAAATCTGAGTCCCCCTTGACTACTCAGGAACCTCCACTCCAGGCTTATAGAGGGACATTCTTAATTCCTAGCCCATGGGTCACTCTCTTTTATTTTATTTTTAATTTTTAAGAATTTATTTAAAATTTTAAGATCCTGGCATGAGCTATCTTAGATCCCTGACGAGGGATCGAACCCGTGCCCCCTGCATGGAAGCAGGGAGTCTTAACCACTGCACCGCCAGGGAAGTCCCCATGGGTTACTCTCTTGACCCCTGCAGATGCCAACAGCAGTCTTTACAGGGCTGGTTTCATTTCTAGTAGCTTTTTTTTTTCTTCTTTTTTTTTTAACCACACCGAGCAGCAAGCGGGATCTTAGTTCCCCAATCAGGGATCGAATCCATGCTGCCTGCAGTGGAAGCGCAGAGTCCTAACCACTGGACCACCAGGGAAGTCTCTATTTCTAGCAGCTTTCTCTTGATTCCTGCTCAATAAATAATTTGTTGAAGGAGTGCATCAGGTGCCAGATCTGTGATAGAAATCACTTTTTACCTCAGAGGACCTCAGATCACTTGAGTTCTGTGTTTCCAGATTTGCAACATGGAAATAAAACTAATATCTAACTCCCACACAATATCTAAGATATATTTCTAGATGGGTAACTTTAAGGGCTTTGAAATCCTCAGGAAAATGCCAAAGAAGCCCTTATGTTTTTTGATCCTCTGTTCAGCATGTATGGCTTATTGCCTGATGCTCATGAATAGAACACTGATTAAGTACTAACAGATATTTATAGCATTCATCAATATGAGTAAAGGGATAGATATGATAATTGCTAAATTATTTCTATATCTAGATTGATTTTCTATCATAACTTCTTATCAGCTATATTCCCATCCAAGCTTCATATGTTTAATTCCCCACATTAGAGAAATGATCCTGAAGTGATATTTAATTTCAACCATTTCAGTTTTTAAACACCATATCTTTTTTTTTTTTTTTATAAATTTATTTATTCATTTATTTATTTTTGGCTGTGTTGGGTCTTCGTTTCTGTGCGAGGGCTTTCTCTAGTTGTGGCAAGCGGGGGCCACTCTTCATCGCGGTGCGCGGGCCTCTCACTGTCGCGGCCTCTCTTGCTGCGGAGCACAGGCTCCAGACGCGCAGAGCTCAGTATTTGTAGCTCACGGGCCCAGCTGCTCCGTGGCACGTGGGATCTTCCCAGACCAGGGCTTGAACCCGTGTCCCCTGCATTGGCAGGCAGACTCTCAACCACTGCGCCACCAGGGAAGCCCTAAACACCATATCTTAAGAAGAGCATACTAATATTGTGCCAATCTTTATTTTTCTAGGGTAACCCAAGGTTTATGAAATGTGAGGGTGAAGAAAGAAATATTTGAATGCAAGAATAGTGCAGGGCTATCTTCATCTTCACTGAAACTGAGAACAACCCTAAGTGCCATTTAAAAATTGTGAAGTACACACACACAGGATTCTGGAAATGGTATGGAGAGTCTGAGATATCATCAGGGATCCAGATTCTTTAAGTTTTCCACTCCTTGATCCCTAGGGCCCTTGTCCTTATGGTCTAAGATATCTGTTGGATTTCCAGCCATCACATTCATGTTCCAGGCAGTAGGATGGAGGATTGGAGAAAAAGAGAGAGAAAGAAGACATCCCAGCAGTCTTTTATTTTTATTTATTTTTTTATTGGCTGCGTTGGGTCTTCATTGCTGCGTAGTTGCGGCAAGCGGGGGCTGCTCTTTGTTGAAGTGCTCGGGCATCTTATCGCGGTGGCTTCTTTTGTTGCGAAGCACGGCTTCTAGGCATGCGGGCTTCAGTAGTTGCAGCACATGGGCTCAGTAATTGTGGCACAGGGGCTTAGATGCTCCGTGGCGTGTGGGATCTTCTCTGACCAGGGATCGAGCCCGTGTCCTCTGCATTGGCAGGTGGATTCTTTTTTTTTTTTTTTTGCGGTACGCGGACGTCTCACTGTTGTGGCCTCTCCCGCTGCGGAGCGCAGGCTCAGCGGCCATGTCTCACGGGCCCAGCCGCTCCGCGGCATGTGGGATCTTCCCGGACTGGGGCACGAACACGTGTCCCCTGCATCGGCAGGCGGACTCTCAACCACTGCACCACCAGGGAAGCCCGGCAGGTGGATTCTTAACCACTGTGCCACCAGGGAAGTTCCCCAGCAATCTTTTATTATTTTTTAAATTTATTTTTTACTTTTTTTTTTTTTTTTTTTTTGGCTGTGTTGGGTCTTCGTTGCTGTGTGCAGGCTTTCTCTAGTTGCGGCGAGCAGGGGCTACTCTTCGTTGCGGTGTTCGGGCTTCTCATTGCCCAGCAATCTTTTAAATCAATCTGCCAATAGCTGGCACAGAACCTTTCTATTTGCAAGTCACTGGCAAGAACTTACGTGGCTACATCTAGTTGCAAGGGAGACTGGGATTGTTTACCCAGGTGATTATGTGCCAAGCTAATATCAGAAATTGTATGATTTAGGAAGATAAAGAGATGTTGGAATAGGTGTTTAACAGTTTCTGTTTCAGATATTTCACATATTATATTCTTATTTATTTATTTTTATTATTTAAAAAAAATTTTTTTTTTGGCCACGCCGCTCAGCTGGTGGTTTCTTAGTTCCCCGACCAGGGATTGAACCCGGGCCCTCAGCAGTGAGAGCACAGAGTCCTAACCACTGGACCGCCAGGGAAGTCCCTAAATGCACAATATTCTTGAAAGAATGAATCTTGATTTCCTTTCTTACCCTAATGATCTGGGTTGACTATATAGAAAACTTCATCTACCCTTACCTCAGCTTCTTAAATCCTAGACATAGTCCTAAGTAGTCAGGTCCCTATTCCTCTTCTCTGGGCCCCACCCAGAGTTCTCCATTGAGCACAGAAGCTTCCAAGAAACTTGGAGATCAAAAGCTTCAATGTTCCCTCCTATTCTAGCAGCGTTTCCCTTCTGAGTTTCTTAAAGGTGAAATTATTCTCCCCTGCTTGCCTAAGCAAGAGAATATTGGAGGGGCAGGGCACAGGAGGATGGGCAGTATTGTTTTACTTTCCATTGTAAGTTACCTCCTAGCAATAATTTCCTGCATTTCTGTGGTAGCTTTAATACAGACTATACTGTAATTCCTGGGTGGTTCCCATGGCCCTTCCCTAAGGTGGAGGCTGAGAGGAACTACTTTACAACTTCAACATTTGATTATATATATATATTTTTTTCTTAAATTAATTAATTAATTTTTGGCTGCGTTGGGTTTTCATGGCTGTGCGCGGGCTTTCCCTAGTTGCGGCAAGCGGGGGCTACTCGTCATTGTGGTGCATGGGCTTCTCATTGCGGTGGCTTCTCTTGTTACGGAGCACGGGCTCTAGGCGTGCAGGCTTCAGTAGTTGTGGCCCACAGGCTTAGTTGCTCTGCGGCATGTGAGATCTTCCCGGACTAGGGCTCGAACCCATGTCCTCTACATTGGTAGGCAGATTCTAAACCACTGTGCCACCAAGGAAGTCCTTGATTATATTTTTTTGCAGGGATTTCCAGGAATTGGGTCACCACCCACTTTTTGGGCTTTTTTGGTCATCCTCAGAACTGTCATGGCACCTGGTGGGTGTGTCATGTAGCATATGCTAAGTATTACAATGAGCATATAATGAGGCTCAAGGTCCACTGCAAGTTGAATCTTCCGCCATCTTGGGCCTGTTACGTTCTAACCAGTTTTTGTCATGTCCTCTGGCTATGTCATTCTTTTAAAGGTTGTGCCCTGCTCTCTTCCCTCCTGTTTCATAATTTTCTTTAAAATTGCTCAGCAAATAAATAAATATGGCAAAATATTAATTGTTAAAAAACAAAACAAAACAAATATTAATTGTTGAATTTGGAAGGGAATATAGCTATTCACTATACTAATCTTTTTACTTTTCTCTATGTGTGAAAGTTTTCATATTAAAAACCCCCACCTTGGACTTCCCTGGTGGCACAGTGGTTAAGAATCTGCCTGCCAACGCAGGGGACATGGGTTCGATCCCTGGTCCGGGAAGATCCCACATACTGCAGAGCAACTAAGCCCGTGTGCCACAACTACTGAGCCTGCACTCTAGAGCCTGTGAGCCGCAACTACTGAGCCTGTGCGCCACAACTACTGAAGCCCACGTGCCTAGAACCTGTGCTCTGCAGCAAGAGTAGCCACCACAATGAGAAGCTGGCGCACCACAACAAAGAGTAGCCCCAGCTCACCACAACTAGAGAAAGCCCACATGCAGCAATGAAGACCCAACGCAGCCAAATAAATAAATAATATACACAACATAAAAATTTTTTTTAAAAAAGCACTGAAAAATAAAAAGAACCTCCACCAAAATAATATATATATATATGGAAAAATGCTTATACATAAATCAAGAAAGTAATCTCATCTATTTTCCTATGCTTACTTTAACTCCCTCAGAGAACTGATAATCCATTCCTCAAAAAGAACCCTACCTACTTCAATTGCCATTTCTCCCCTTCACATTCTGTATTTGGAAGCAAAACTGATGACTCTCCTTTGTATTTGAAGATCACCTTTAGGTTTTTCCTTCAGCCTCCTGTCCTCTACTTCATGAGAAACAACTCTCAATTCCTTACATCCCTTCTCTCTGCATAATTGGAGGCAGGGAAGAGGAAGAGAGATATTTTGTGCCTTGATTTTGCCACATTCCAAATTATGAGATAACTGGTAATGTTGGAGCTGTCTACTAAATGCTTAAAATTTATTGTTGAAACAAAGTTTAACTTTTAAAATGGTTTCTTCTAGGGAACTCCCCTGGTGGTCCTGTGGTTAGGACTCAGCGCTTTCACTATGCCAGTGCGGCCAAAAAATAAATAAATAAAATAAAATAAAATAAAATGCTTTCTTCTGATACTTTAGGGCTTCCTTTCCCTGTTGGGCTTGGGGTGGAATGATGATGTCATATATTTTTTGGCTGCCTCCTCGCAGATTGTGGGATTTTAGTTCCCTCACCAAGGATTGAACCTGGCCCTCGGCAGTGGAGAGTGCAGGGTCCTAACCACCGGACTGCCAGGAAATTCCTGAGATGTCATTTTAATAACATGTCATGGGTAAAATATAATGAGAAAAGTGAAACTCAGTATATTCCAAAAAGAAAAACAAAACAAAAATAAAAATATTTTTCCTCAGGTAAGTTTTAAATTATATTTTACTGGCTTTAACTTCCATTACATGGACAATTGGAAATTGACTTCAATTTCAAGTGCAACTCCTAAGAAGCTTGATATTTTGATATATTCTCCATCCAGTAAGTGTAGGTTTCTTACTCTAGGAGAGGGAAGAAGCCTCCTTGCACCTTAAAGCCAAATTCAAGGAGTAAGATGTTTAAGTCTGAGAACCTGTTCTCTTGTTTGGCTCAGGTCCAACAGATGGAGTATTGGACAAAATGAGATACATTCATGTTTTCTTATATGTGGTCAGAAAAAAAGATCTTTGTATCTGGTTTTCTTTATGCTAGTTTTTGGTGGAAAATCTATAATTGGATCAGCCACATATTTTAACTTTATTGCCTCAAGCTTTTTTTTTTTTTTTTTTTTTCCCCGTGCTGCGCAACTTGTGGGATCTTAGTTCCCCAACCAGGATTGAACCTGGGCAGTGAAAGCACAGAGTCCTAACCACTGGACCGCCAGGAATTCCCTCAAGCTCTTTTGTAGACATCTCAAGAATAGTCATCTCTTTATCTGAGGACAACTCCCAAGGATGTGCCCATTCTATCTAAATGTATCTGGCCCATCACAATTCAGTCAGCCATTTCTGCATAACAACACCACAAAATCTAGTAGCTTAAAGCAAAAACTTATTTCTTACTATTTTGTGGGTTGGATGGGCACAGCTGGTTTTTCTGCTCCATGTCATATCAGCTGGGGTCAGTCATGTGACAGTCTTCTGGAGGCTTGGCTGAGTCTGGGTGATCCAAGATGGCCTAATACATCGGTTAGTTGGTGCCCTGCTGTTGGCCAGAGCTTTTCTCTTCACATAAACTCTCAAGCAGGATAGCTAGACTCCAAGGCTCCAAGAGTGAAAAGTGGAAGTTACCAAGTCTCTTGCGTCCTAAGCCTCCAATTGTCACGCTTTATTTCCAACACATTCTTATGGTTAAAGCAAGTAGCAAGGCCAGTCCAGATTCAAGGTGTGTGGGAAATAGATGCCACCTCTTGAAGAGAAGAGCAGCATGTATATATAGAAATGAGAGGAACTACTGGTAGCCATCTTTGCAGACGGTCTACCTCACATGGGGAAGGAGGAAAACTAAAAGAGGGAAAAAGCTTTTAGTTCAGCAAAGAGGAGAAACATGAGACGAGACAGGGAGTAAAACAATAGAGGTACACTTCTACAATGCTTTTGTGAGTTACTATTCTAGAACTCCCCCAGGAAAACTAGCTGAAGGTTTATGTATGTTTGTTTTAATAAGGGAAGGCAACGTCATTCATTTCATCTGCCCTCTCATTATTATTATTATTTTTTTGCGGTATGCGGGCCTCTCACTGTTGTGGCCTCTCCCGTTGTGGAGCACAGGCTCTGGACGCGCAGGCTCAGCGGCCATGGCTCACGGGCCCAGCCGCTCTGCGGCATGTGGGCTCTTCCCGGACCGGGGCACGAACCTGTGTCCCCTACATCGGCAGGCGGACTCTCAACCACTGCCGCCACCAGGGAGCCCACCCCCTATGTTTTCTTATGAGAGTTTTATGATTTTAGGTCTTACATTTAGGTCTTTGATCCATTTGTAGTTTTTTATTTATTTATTTTTTGGCTGCACTGCGAGGCTTGTGGGAACTTAATTCCCCAACCAGGGATCGAACCTAGGCCCACAGCAGTGAAAGCACCGAGTCTTAACCACTGGACTGCCAGGGAATTCCCTGTAGTTAATTTTTGTACAGTAAGTCCCCTACATATGAATTAGTTCTGTTCTGAAAGTGCGTTCATAAGTCCAACAAAGTTAGTCTAGGTACCCAACTAACACAATCTGCTATATAGTACTGTACTGTAATAGATTTATAATACTTTTCACACACATAATACATAAAAAACAAACAAACACAAAAACTAAAGAAAACATTTTTAATCTTACAGTACATTACCTTGGACAACAGCTGGCATACAGGGGCTGGCATCAAGTGAACAGGAAAGAAGGGTTACTGACTGGAGGAGGGAGAGGAGGTGGGAAATGGTAGAGCTGAAGGATTGTCAGCAATAGGAGACGGAGGGCAAGCTACAATTTCACTCACGCCTGACGCTGATGGAACGCACGTTTGCCTCTTTGAAAGTTTGTACGTAGGGGACTTACTGTATATGGTGTAAGATAAGGGTCTAACTTCATTCTTTTGCATGTGGATATTTAGTTTTCCCAACACAATTTGTTGCAAAGACCAAGTTCCTTTTTTTAAAAAAAAAGTAAAAAAATTTATTTATATTTATTTATTTATAATTTAAAAAATATTTATTTATTTGGCTGTGCTGGGTCTTAGTTGCGGCCTTAGTTCGATCCTGACCAGGGATCGAACACGGGACCCCAGCATTGGGAGTGTGGACCTCTAACCACTGGACCACCAGGGATATCCCTATTTATTTATTTTTGGCTGTACCACGTGGCTTGCAGGATGTTAGTTCCCCAGCCAGGGATTGAACCCGGGCTCTCGGCAGTGAGGGTGCAGAGTCCTAAGCACTGGACCCAGGGATTTACCTTTTTTTTTTTTTTTAATGTGACTGAATGGATAGCTGTGTCGTTCATTAGCTGTGTTAGCAGGAAATACATATGGGAAAATTTTGACAGGATAGATAATAGAACTAATTTTGGGTATCTTGAAACAGAAGATGAACTTGCTAAGTCAGAAAACTAATTTGAAGAAAGACAAATGCGGCCATGCATGAAGAGTATCCACGGGAATTAGCAACTAGGTGAACTGGACAAGAAACGTTTGCTGGAGAGGTAGAGTTAAACAGCAGACTACAGGGACTTCTCGGGTGGCACAGTGGTTAAAAATCCACCTGCCAATGCAGGGGAAATGGGTTCGAGCCCTGCTTGGGGAAGATCCCACATGCTGCGGAGCAACTAAGCCCATGCGCCACAACTACTGAGCCTGTGATCTAGAGCCTGCGAGCCACAACAACTGAGACCATATGCCACAACTATTGAAGCCCGTGTGCCTAGAGCCTGTGCTCCACAGCAACAGAAGCCACTGCAATGAGAAGCCTGCACACCGCAACGAAGAGTAGCCCCTGCTCACTGCAACTAAAAAAAGCCCATGTGCAGCAACGAAGACCCAACGCAGCCAAATAAATAAATAAATAAAATCCTTTTTAAAAAAAAGAAAAATAGGGAATATTTAAAAAAAAAAAGGCAGACTACAATGGACCAGGAAGAGCATGAATAGAACTACATCTATCATCATAGATAAATCTTGGAAAGTAAGTTGAAATGAAAGGCAATTTGCATGAAGATATGTAATGCACAATATAATTTTATTTAAAGTTTTAAAACTTGCAGAACACGAACTTTTTTGGGTATATTATAAATATGTATTAAGAGTAGGAACTCATGTACAGGAATTATAAAACATCAGTTTTTAAAAAATTAATTTATTTATTGGCTGTGTTGGGTCATCGTTGCTGCGCGCGGGCTTTTCTCTAGTTGTGGCGAGTGGAGGCTTCTCTTCGTTGTGGTGCGTGGGCTTCTCATTGTGGTGGCTTCTCTTGTTGTGGAGCATGGGCTCTAGGCGCGTGGGCTTCAGTAGTTGTGGCATTGAGGCTCAGTAGTTGTGGTGCACGGGCTTAGTTGCTCCGTAGCATGTGAGATCTTCCTGGACCAGGAGCTCAAACCCGTGTCCCCTGCATTGGCAGGCGGATTCCCAACCACTGCACCACCAGGGAAGCCCAAAACATCAGTTCTTGATAGTGTTTACCTTTAAGGGAGGGAAATAGGACTGAGGAAGAATATACAGGGTTCCCCATCTGTATCTGTAATGTTTCTTAAAAAGGAAACAGCTGTGTAGTAGGTACACATAACCTTTCATCTACATGTTTTAAGTATTTCTCAATTAAAAAAAATCAATTTTGGGGACTTCCCTGGCAGTCCAGTGGTTAAGACTCTGAGCTCCCAATGCAGGGGGCATGGGTTCGGTCCCTGTTTGGGGAACTAAGATCCCACGTGCCTAAAAAAACCAAACCAAAAAACCCCAAAAACCAAAACCAAAACAAACCAAGAAAACTCCCAATAATCAATAATCACTTTTTAAGCGAATGGTACAAACATGTGAAAGTTTAGCTAAGTAACTAAACTGGCCCATTAGGAGGCTTATTTTTTTTTCTTTTAAATCAGAAGGGTCATTTAGCAAATAACCTATGCCCATTTCAAATTCTTATCAAATGCTTCTAACCATCCTATATGTGTTTGGGGAGTATTAGGTCTATTGTTACAGATGGAGACAGAGATTACTTGAGATATTTTTACGTGGCCTATTGAGTATTTGAACACATATTTAATCAGTTTGAGAACTAAGAAGGAGTAATTCCTCTTTAAAAGGTTTATTCAAACTATACATTCCCTAATTTGAGAACTAAAAATTTAATCTTTCTGTGGCAGAGGAAGTTAGTTGTACATTTTAAGTATGGTGGATAAAAAATGGTTGAAAGAAAGGAATTATAGGCATACTTCGTTTTATTGCTCTTTGCAGACACTTTTTTTTTTTTTTACAAATTGAAGGTTTGTGGCAACCCTGTGTCGAGTAAGTCTATTGGTGCCATTTTTTCCAACAGCATTTGCTCCCTTCATGTCTGTGTCACATTTTGGTAATTCTCACAGTATTTCAAACTTTTAAATTATTATTGTTATCTGTTATGATGGTCTGTGATCTCTGATGTTACTATTGTAGTTGTTTCGGGGCACCATGAACCATGGCCATATAAGACGGTGAACTTAATTGATATATGTGTGTTGACTCCTTTACCAACCAGCCATCTCTCTTTTTCTTTCTCTCTCTCCCCTCAGGGCTCCCTATTTCCTGAGGCACAACAATACTGAAATTAGGGTTAATAAATAACCAAACAATGGCCTCTAAATGTTCAAGTGAAAGGAAGAGTCCCACATCTCTCATTTTATTTATTTTTTTAAAATTTAATTTTTGGCTGCATTGGGTTTTGGTTGCTGTGTGCGGGCTTTCTTTAGTTGCAGTAAGCAGGGGCTACTCTTCGTTGCGGTGCGTGGGCTTCTCATTGCGGTGGCTTCTCTTGTTGTGGAGAATGGGCTCCAGGCGCGTGGGCTTCAGTAGTTGTGGCTCACGGACTCTAGAGCACAGGCTCAGTAGTTGTGGCACACGGGCTTAGTTGCTCTGCGGCATGTGGGATCTTCCCGGACCAGGGCTCGAACCCGTGTCCCCTGCACTGGCAGGTGGATTCTTAACCACTGCGCCACCAGGGAAGCCCACATCTCTCTTTTTAAATCAAGAGCTAGAAATGATTAAACTTAGTGAGGAAGCCATGTCAAGAGCAGAGATAGGTCAAAAGCTAGGCCTAAATTACACCAAACAGTTGGCCAAGTTGTGAATGCAATGAAAAAGTTCTTAAAGTAAATTAGTGCTGCTCCAGTAACACACAAAAGAAAGCAAAACTGTCTTATTGCTGATATGGAGAATTTTTAGTGGTTTGGACAGAAGATCAAACCAGCCACAACAGTCCCTTAAACCAAAGACTAATCCAGAGCAAGGCCCCAACTCTCTTAGATTTGATGAAGGTGCAGAGGTGAGGAAGCTGCAGAAGAAAAATGTGACGTTGGTGGAGGTTGGTTCATTAGGTTTAAGGAAGTAAGCCATCTCCATGACATAAAAGGGCAAGGTGAAGAAGCATGTGCTGATGTAGAAGCTGCAGAAAGTTATCCAGAAGATCTAGCTCAGGTAATTAATGAAGGTGGCTACACTAAACAGATTTTCAGTGAAGACAAAACAGCTTTATATTGGAAGAAGATACCATGCAGGACTTTCATAGGTAGAGAGAAGTCAATGCCCGGCTTCAAAGTTTCAAAGGACAGGCTGACTCTCTTGTTAGGGGATAATGCAGCTGGTGACTTTTAAGTTGAAGCCAATGCTCATTTATCATCCATTCCAGAAATCCTAGGGCTCTTAAAAATTATGCTGAGTCTCCTCTGCCTGTGCTCTGTAACTGGGACAACAGAGCCTGGATGACAGCACATCTGTTTACAACATGGTTTACTGAATATTTTAAACCCACTGTTGACTTACTGCCAGAAAAAAGATTCCTTTCAAAATACTACTGCTCATTGACAATGCACCTGGTCACCCAAGAGCTCTGACAGATGTAGTGAAGTTAATGTTGTTTTCACACCTAACACATCCATTCTGCAGTCCAGGAATCAAGGGGTAATTTCAAGTCTTATGACTTAAGAAATACATTTTGTAAGGCTTATAGCTGCCATAGTGATTCCTCTGGTGGATCTGGGCAAAGTAAATTGAAAACCTTCTGGAAAAGATTCACCATTCCAGATGCCATGAAGAACATTAGTGATTCATGAGAAGAGGTCAAAACATCAATATTAAACAAGAGTTTGGAAGTTCATTCCAACACTCATGAATGACTTTAAGGGGTTCAAGATTTCAGTGGAGGAAGTAACTGCCGATGTGGAAACAGCAAGAGAACTAGAATAAGTGGAGCTTGAAGATGTACCTGAATTGCTGCAATCTCATGATAGAACGTGAATGGATGAGTTGCTTCTTATGGATGAGCAAAGTAGTTTCTTCAGATGAAATCTACTCTTGCTGAAGACACTGTGAAGATTTTGAAATGACAACAAAGAATTTAGAATACTACATAAACTTAGTTGATATAGCAGCGGCAGGGTTTGAGAAGATTGACTCCAATTTTGACATAAGTGCTGTGGGTGAAAATGCTATCAAAACAGCATTGCAGAGAAATCGTACGTGAAGGGAAAAGTCAATCGATGTGGCAAACTTCATTGTTGTCTTGTTTAAGAAAGTTACCCCTGGGAGTTCCCTGGTGGCCCAGTGGTTAGGACTCCACACTCTCACTGCTGAGGACCTGGGTTCTATCCCTGGTCAGGGAACTAAGATCCTGCAAGTCATGTGGTATGGCCAAAAAAATAGTTACCCCAACCTTCAGAAATCCCCACCTGATCAGTCAGTAGCCTTCAAGACCCTCCACCAGTAAAATGAAAAATTATGACTCGAAGGCTCAGATGATAGAATTTTTTAGCAATAAAGTATTCTTTAAGTAAGGTATGTACACTATTTTAATTATTTTTTTGTCCATGCTGCACAGCATGTGGGATCTTAGTTCCCTGACCAGAGATCGAACATGCACCCCCTGCAGTGGAAGCGTGGAGTCTTAACCACTGGCCTGTACAGTAAGTCCCCTACATATGAACCTTCAAGTTGAGAACTTTCAAAGATGCAAACATGCGTTCGTTTGTCCAGTCATGTAAGTTAGTTCCTGTGTCTGGTGTACGTTGTCATGTGCGTTCATCCAAAAGTGGTTGTGCTTCTGTGTACTTTACTGTACAGTACTATATACAGTACAGTAGTACAGTATCTTTACCAAGCCCAGGATGTCCAGAAGCAAGGTTAAAGCAGTGGTGATGTAGCTGGTACTGCTAACAAGCACCAAGTGTTAACAATGGAATTGGAGGCCCAGAGAAAGGACGAAGAGACAAGAGGAAGAAGTAACTGAAGAACCGAAGAGATTCACAGCACAGGAAATGGTAAGGGGATTTTCTTTACTTGAGGCAGCACTGTTAGTTTTTGAGGCACAGGACCTGAACGTAGAACGGTACATGAAGGCTGCAGCAGCCGTTCAGAAAGCGATCCAGTGCTACCGTGTCATCTATGACTAGAAAAAAAGAGCTATTACCCAGACATCACTGGATTGTTTTTTCAAGGGGATAGATGGAATTGAAACCAGCAAGGAACCAGAACCTGTGCCATCAGTCAGGCGAGTGAAATTGCAGCTTGCCCTGTCTCCTACTGCTGACGGTCCTTCAGCTCTACCATCTCCCACCTCCTCTCCGTCCTCCAATAACTCTTCTTGCCTGTTCACTCGATGCCAGCCCCTGTATGCCAGCTATTGTACTGTACTACTGTACTTTTCAAGGTACTGTGCTGTAAGATTAAAAATGCTTGCTTTTTATGTATTGTGTGAAAAATATTATAAACCTGTTACAGTACAGTACTATACTACATAGCTGATTGTTAGTTGGGTACCTAGGCTAATTATTGGACTTACGAACAAATTGGACTTACGAATGTGCTCTCAGAACTCATTCATATGTAGGGGACTTGCTGTACACTGTTTTTTAGACATAATGGTATCACACACTAATAGACTACAATGTAGCGTATACATAACTTCTATATGCACTGGAAAACCAAAGAAAATTCACGACTCACTGTATTGTGATATTTGTTTATTGTGGTGGTCTACAACTGAACCCACATCCCTGAGGTTTGCCAGTAATACATGGTAGAAGGGGTAGCAATAGCAAGGTCTTTGAGGTGGGAATAAAGAGCATTACAGTTACCAGTGGCAGTAATAGCCTTCAACAAGATACTTCTCTAAAAATGTAACCAACAATTGGCAGTTTGTTAACTCTGTAGAGGGAAGGGTGAGGAAATGAGTTAATATCCCTAATTTCTTCCTGAAATGAGAATTACTAGGCTGACTCAGACTTGGCAGACTTTAGCCTCATGAGACTTTGTTCATTTAATGATCTCATTTGTTCTACTCCAGTGAAATGGAAGCAGATCATCGTCCTCCCCCAGACACCCATCTGTGCTTCTCCAGAGTAGCCTGCCACAGCAAAAGGGCTCTGGTCTTTGTGGAAGTCATTTAACCTCTTTGGTCCTCAGCTTTTAATCACAACTGCTAAAATAATGCCTACTTTCTCAGAGATTGAGAAAATAATAAAAAAAGATCTAAACTTTAGTTCCAAAAGCCTTCAGCAATGTTAGTCTAATTTATTCTTATCCTAATATGCGTTCTAAGTGTCTTACCACTTATTCATTTTAGGATTCTTGACTCTACATTTACTCGTAGGCTTCCTATTTCCAAATTTTAAGCCCTCCACTTTCCCTCAAACCATTTCCTAACAACCTAAACGCAGAAATTTTATTCTTCTTAGGACTTCTATAGAGCTATCTATATTTATCACAAACTGGCTAATTGTATGAACCAGTTTGCCTGGTACAGTTCTGGTTTTCATTTATTATCCTAGCATAACTATGGCTACCCTAATCATAATTTACTTTGTAGATTAATATATACCTGTACAGTGTATGTCTAAGAGCAGAGTGCTTGTACTGTATATCAATAGTCAAAATCTCTCCTTCGTGAAGTACCTTTTCATTTGCTACAAAGTACTGTCATTTCACCCCCACCCACTATGCATTCTCTCCAACTCTGTCCCAAGCTCTTACATGACAAGATGTAACCAACATGAAATGCTTGCCACAGAAGCCAGACGGGGCCCAATATGTATTCAGAAAGATCGCAGGTCAGAGGAGGGGATAATTATTAAATAAAGAATAATCAGGGACTTCCCTGGTGGCGCAGTGGTTAAGAATCCGCCTGCCAACGCAGGGGACACAGGTTTGAGACCTGGTCTGGGAAGATCCCACATGCTGCGGAGCAACTAAGCCCGCGTGCCTCCATGCTCTGCAACGAGAAGCCCCTGCAATGAGAAGCCTGCGCACTGCAACGAAGACCCAACGCAGCCAAAAATAAATAATAAAAAGTAAATAAATTTATTTAAAAAAATGAGTAAGAATAATCAGGATTTGCTACTAGTTAACATCTGGGAAAGAAATAAGAAATTTCAGTTGTCTCTGAGAACAAGAAGTTCCTAATAGATAGCCTGAACAGTTATCTTCTCACAAGAGGTGAAAAGGCTGAGGTTTTAAGAGGGGAACCTGAAGTACTAAACCTTTTCATTTCTAGAGCTTTCATGTTTTTTGGGGGGAAGAGATCAAGCACCAACTGAGTTCATCCAACAAGAAGCCATAACTTTATTAATGATAGAAACAGTACAAATTTCAAACCCAGCTGCAGTTACTCTTTTGAAACACCAAAAAAAGGTCCTCTTTTCAAGATGGTTACATTGTTAATTCCTGTAAGAGAAAAGAGATCATCAGAGGTGGTTACAGGCAAATTGAGAGAATTCAGGTCACTACAACCTGAGGCAAGTCAGAAAGGCTTTGGAAAGAGGCTTCCTAATTGGCTGATATTAAGCACAGAAAATAAAGTCACCCACGATTGGTTGGGCAGAGGGAGTCAAGGAATAAAGGCTTGGACACTTACCATAATAGCATTTACAATATCATTACTGTTGTTCTTCAGGGCTCGGACTGCCTTTGCTCTCGACACATTTGCTTGTGACATGACCAATTCTATGTCCTTAACTTCCACACCTGTTTCATCAACCTAAAAGAGAGAGAAAAAACACTTAATAAACTAAAGGCAAGAACAACTTCAGTAGTTCTGTCAGGCATCTCCTGAATCTAGCTCTTAATATAACTCAAAAGCTACTTAACTCAATGGAGTTCAAGAGCCTAAAATAATATAGAATCCACCCATCAATACAAACATAATATTATCTTGTGAGGATTAAAAGCACAAAAGATTTCCTTATATACCTCTTCCTCTTCACTCTCCTCTTGTACAGTTGGAGTCTGTGTGTTTTCTTGAATGTTTGAGACAGCTTCACCCTGAACTTTGAATTTCTCAGCAGCTGCTAACTGTGCTTGCTGAGATAAGTCCTCGATCTATAAGGCAGAAAATAGAGAGATTCATGTGAGTAGATTGATCAGCAGCAAATCAAAGAAATCACTTGTATCTTTTCCAAACTCCCGCTCTTAAACCCACTTCACATTAACTTACTACGTATCTTTAAATCACGTGGCCTCACTTGGATTATATATTACTGCAGACAAAGAAATAACTTAGGTCTAAAGCAGTGGTTCTCCACTGGGGGGGGGGGGTGATTTTGTTCCCCATCACACTGCAAGTGATGTTGCTAAACAGACAGCCCTTCCACAACAAAGAATTATTTGACCCAAAATGTCAATAGCGCTGAGGTTGAGAAACCCTGGTCTAGAGCAACTCCCAAGAACTTTCCTTACCTTGGCTTCTCCAAAAACTATGTAGGTATCTGAAGCTGGGCTCTTGTATACATCTGGTTTTGTGATGACAAAAAGGATATTCTTAGATTTCCGGATAGTGACTCTAGTAACCCCTGTAACCTGTCGAAGACCCAGTTTGGACATAGCCTAAAGAATAAAAAAGAACATCAGGTTTTCAACTTCTTTAGAAGCAGCTTCAGGAAGTAAGGAACATAATAAAACTACATTCTAAGCAAAGACTTTCTGTGGGCTAAGAAAAGTTTATATAGCAACACAGAATTGATTTCCAGGCCTCCTGGGCTTTCTGCCATAGTTAACTTCTGTTAGTTTAACTAAACGTGTTTATACCACTACCAAGAGTTCCACCACAGTTTCCCCTCTCAAAAGGTGCTTCATCAGCACCTTTAATCCTTCTTTATAACTTAAACTCTTACCTTCCGTGCCTTCTTTTCACTCCGGCTCTGTTTTGCTTTACTGACTGGTTCTTCATCGATTTCAGCTGCCGCTGCCAGCTAAGAAGATCAAACAGCTATGAGTAAACTGGAATGTAAGACCTGGATACCACAATCCCTATGTGGTTTTCCCTTCATGAAGGTTCACAGCTCCAAATACATAAGTCAGCTTCTCTGATCAACACTGGTCCTCCAATGCTTCCTTGACTTCCTTAACTTACTAGTACTTACACTAGTAAGTTAAGAGAATACCCACCTGGTGCAGTGGTTAAGAATCCGCCTGCCAATGCAGGGGACACAGGTTTGAGCCCTGGTCTGGCAAAATCCCACATGCTGCGGAGCAACTAAGCCCGTGCGCCACAACTACTGAGCCTGTGAGCCACAACTACTGAGCCCATGTGCCACAACTACTGAAGCCCGTGTGCCTAGAGCCCGCAGCTCCATAACAGAAGCCACCGCAATGAGGAGCCCACGCACCGCAACAAAGAGTAAACCTCACTCGCCGCAACTAGAGAAAGCCCACGTGCAACAATGAAGACCCAATTCAGCCAAAAATAAATAAGTAAATTTATTAAAAAAAAAAAAAAAAAAAAGAGAGAATACCTACCTGGGCTTGTTGTGTGGTTGCCTGTGTAGAATCCTGTTCCTCAAGCTCTGGTACTGATTCATCACTATCAGATTCTGTTCCAGACCCTAAGAAGATAAGTAACTTACTATTTTATAGTAAAGATTACAAGGAAGAGGCACCTCACCATGGCCTCCCCAGACTAGAGGTCACTGGCTTATGCTAGACCTCGCAAAATTAAGTGTAAACCAACTGACTTGTACGAAGCCAGCTCGTACTGATATGATAGCCCCCAACTCAGTCACAAACTAGTGTGTACACATCTATTAAAGACCCAGCCCCAGAAATGAGAGAAAATTACTAGATACAGCCAAGCAGTTTATGTAACTGCTTCCTTTCCCTCAAGGTCTTCACTTCTTGGCACAGGTAAACACCAATGACTTATGTAATGCCAAATTCTACCCAAGAGCCCAACCGTCTTAGAAAGATTCTGGTAAACAAGGTGCCTCCACATATACTTAAGTGAAAAAAAAGTAAGATCACATTGTGGAGGCAGACTGGGGGTGGGGTGGGGGACGATTTCCCCATATCCTTTAAACTGGGTTGGGGGAGGCCAAAAGCAGTTGTGTACACACATTTAGCCTTATTTTCAAACCACTCACCCTAGCAGTTTGATCTAATCAACACAGCTTGAAGATTCTCAAAAATGCTGATCTACAGTTCTGTAGCCACCTCTACTAGATACTCTCTTGTGACCTCTTCCATTTCTTCCAAAAATAATTCACATATTTAAGTTTCCCTCAATTCAAAGGCCAAGCATCGATAGACTACTAAGGGAAAAAGCATACACCTGCACCATTCCCAGGCTAGGAAAAATAGGTCTTTTAAGAAAAGGGAGTCCCTGGGCACTGGTTATTACTAAGTCTAAGATGTGAAAAGAAATTCAAGTAGTTCTAGATTTCCCAAAATTTTAGCAAATCCCAGGCCCAGGGACAAAGTTAGTGACATAGTAGAGTTTAGAGCAAATTAAAGGTCTAGAAGGTCTTGGTTTTCAATGTCAGATCAGTTAGGTAAAAAAGATGACAGATCCAGAGTTAGTCTGAACCACATTACACAGGATGGTACACAACAGACCATCTGAGATGAAAACCAAGATTCTGTTTCATATTCCTAGAGCTTTTGCATTTAAACTTATCGTTCTACGTCCAAACACAAGCAGATATACTGGAGAAGGCGGCGCATCCTACGGTTAGTATCGGTGGGTAGCCCCCAGAGGGTTGTGGGCAACACACCATGCACACGGCAAACCAAGGCAAATACCCTTATTATTCTTCTGAACAGGCTGCTTGGCAGAGGGGGTTGGGGCAGGGATCCCAGCAGGTTTGGGGGTGGGCATGTTGACGAGGACCGGCTGGAAAGGCACTCCCCCCGAGATTGGCTCCGGGGGAATCAGAGGCGGCAGCTCATCCTCATCAGCAGGGGCTGAGGGCTTATGGGGTGATTCCAGCACCAGCCCAGGTGAGGACGGCAGAGATTGCTGTTTAGGGAGCAGAGGAGGAACTGGGGAGGGAGCAAGAGGCAGAGAGACTGATGGGGTAGGTGCTGGAGAGACAGATGCAGATCCAGCTTTAGGAAGGACCTTCTCTGGGGCAGCTGCTGCTGAAGGGGTAGACGTCTCAGACTCAGGAGGAGCCAAGGGGCCCTTTGGGGAATGGAAAGAGTCTTTGCCCTTTAAGAGAGAAGTAGGGAGGGCTTTTGGAGCCTTTGGAGAAGAACCTTTCTGAGTGCAGACTGTCAGTAGAGGAGCTGCAGCCACTGCAGGAAGGGATCCTTTAGTACCATTCTGAGCTGAGGGATCTGGGCACACAGGAGGTGAAACAGAACTCTTCTTCTGAGTGGGAGCTGTGACGACTGGTGCACTTTCTAGAGCTGGAGCATCAAGCACTGCTTTGAGAGCTGTGGGGCCTTTCTTTATTGGGGGCCCTTTAGATGCCTGAGGTGCAGTGGACCCCAAGGGACATGTGACTGAAACTGGGGAAGTACAGGGCTCTTTGGGGGAGGGAGGAATCACAGCTGGGGGAGTGGGAGCCCCTTTGGAGGATGAGGTTGCTGGCCCCCCTTTCGGGGCTAGAGACTTTTGGGGGGAGGAAGGAGTTACAGCTGAGGCAGTAGGGACCTCTTTGAGAGCTGGAGTTGCTGAGGCTCTTTTTGGGGACGGAGGAGTCACAGATGGCGGAGTAGGGTCTCCTCTGAGAGGTGGGGCAGCTGGGGCTCTTCTGGGAGATGGAGTTGCTGGGCCCCCTTTGGGGGAGGAAGGAGCCATGGCTGGGGAAGTGGGGACTTCTTTGGGGTCTGGGGTTGCTGGAGACTCTTTGGGGACCAGAGTTGCTGAGGCTTTTTTGGGGGAGGGAAGAGCCACAGATGGGGGAGTAGGGTCTCCTTTGAGAGGTGAAGTAGCTGGGGCTCTTTTGGGAGATGGAGTTGCTGGGCCCCCTTTGGGGGAGGGAGGAGCCACAGCTGAGGGAGTGGGGATTCCTTTGAGTGATGGAGTTGCTGGGGCCTTTTTTGGAGAGGGAGGAGATGCAGCTGAGGGAGTGGAAGCTCCTTTGAGTGGAGTTGCTGGGGCCTCTTTGGGCATGTGAGGAACCATAACCGGGGGAGTAGAATCTCTTTTGGGAGGTGGGGTGGCTGAGGCTCTTTTGGGAGACGGAGTTGCTGGGCCTCCTTTGGGGGAGGGAGGAGCCACAGCTGGGGGAGTGGAATCCTCTCTGGGAGGTGGGATAGCTGGAGCTCTTATGGGGGCTGGAGTCCCTTTGAGGGAGGAAGGAGTCAGAGCTGAGGGAACAGGAGCCTCTTTGGGAGATGGAGTTGCTGGGCCTCCTTTGGGGGAGGGAGGAGCCACAGCTGGGGGAGTGGAGCCCCCTTTTGGAGGTGGGGTAGCTGGGGCTCTTTTGGGAGATGTGGTTGCTGGGCCCCCTTTGGGAGAGGGAGGAGCCGCAGCTGATGGAGTGAGGGGCTCTCTGGGAGATGGGGTTGCTGGGCCCCCTTTGGGGGAAGTAAGGGCTCCTTTGGGAGGTGGGGTAGTTGGGGCTCCTTTGGGGGAGGAAGGAGTCACAGCTGGAGGAGTGGGGGTCTCTTTAGGTAATGAGGTTGCTGGTCCCCCTTTGGGGGAAGGAGGAGCCACAACTGAGGGACTGGGGGCCTCTTTGGGAGATGGGGTAGCTGGGAACTCTCTGGGAGACGGAGCTGCTGGGGCTCCTTTGGGGGAGGAAGGAGTCACAGCTGGAGGAGTTAGGGTTTCTTTAGGGGATGGGGTTGCTGGCCCCGCTTTGGGGGAAGGAGAAGACATAGGTAGGGGAATGGGAGCCTCTTTGGGGGATGGGGGAGTAGGGGAATGCTTCTTGGCTAGTGATCCTTTACGGACATGAAAAGAAAGATTGGCCTCTGGAAGAGAGGAAGGTTCAACTGGAGAAATAGTGAACGACAGATTTCCAGCAGGAGTATCAGGGATAGCAGGTACACTTTTAGAAACAGAAGGAGCAAGACTTAAGGTAGTAGTAGCTGAACCCTTCTTGGTTGGAGTTCTTTTGGTTTGAGGAGACACACTAGTCCCTAGAGGAGATGGGGAGTCAGTTAGGTAAGTTCCTTTGGAAGATGCAGTAACAGAAGCACCAGAATCCTCAGTTGGGTACCCTTCAGGAGAGGAAGCCACAGGTGCCAATGCTGAAGTTTGAGAAATACCATGAACTTTCTTTGCACCTTGAGGAGTACCAGCTGGAGGAAGAGGGGGAAAAGACTCAGACTTGGGAATTTCAGGGACCTGTGCCACAGTAGCTGGAGAAGCAGAAACATTCTGGGGAGATAAAGTCACAGCTGGAGCCAGAGGGCAACTTTCAGAGGTTGGAGGGACCAAAGGTAAAGTAGTAAGAGTGGAAGTACTCTTCTTGGCAGGGTGGCTTTTAGAATCTAAAGAGACAGCTCCTTCTAGAAAAGGACTGGCTACAGGTATAGGAGTGGAGGTACCTTTGGCAGTTGTAGGAGCCATCCCATCAATGGCAGTGCTTTCCAAAGGAAATGTAGTTACAATTGGGGTAGTGAGAGAACTTTTGAGAAGCAGACTAGTTGGATCTGGGCTTGCATAAGAATCTGTCTTGATTATAGAGGTTGGGGAGTTGACCCCCAGAGAAGAGGTAGTAGTACTGGCTGGCTTAACTAGAGGGAGAGGCTCTAGGAAGCTCTTCTTTGCAAAGGTGGCTTCAGGAGAAAGAGCTATCTCCAGAGAAGATGATGTACTTTGGAGAGAAGGGAGATTTTTAGGGGCTGCCAGGGCTGGTGAAACAGGGAGACTTTTGGGGTTCTCGGGGGCTGGCAGAGGTTGAGAGACAGGTATCCCCAGAGTGGTGGTTACTTGAGGAGTAGGAAGCTCTTTGGGAGCCACAGGCGCCATAACCAAGGCAGTTTGGGAAACTGAGCCCTTACTGCTCATGGGACCTGATGAAACTGGAAGAGAGACACAAGTAGCTACCTCAAAGGTAATAGATGCTGCAGAAACTGTAGAGGAGTTAGCCATCCCAAGTGGGGTGGTTCCAACAGAAGAAACAGGAGCTTCTTTCAAGCCTGGCCTCCCTGGAGAAGAACCAAGAATCTGGGCCACCAAAGGTTGATGAGCAGCACTAGGAGAGTCTTTGAGAATCAGAGAGGCTGTAGGAGATAACAGAGAAGAGGTAGCTACATTGGAAGAGGCTATGTCAGTGATAGTAGAGAGGCCTTTGTCAGCAGACAGAGCCAGAGGGGAAGTTGGAACTCCCACTGGAAAAGCAGCCTCAGCAGTAGGAACCACCTCATTTTTGGAAAGAAGGGGAGGAATTACAGATCTCTGAGAAGGGTAAGAGGTACCCGTGGAAGAATGATCTACAGAAACAGTATCCTCTGTGGGATCTGACAGAATATTAGAACCTGAAGGTTGAACAGGAGAACCAAGAGAAGTGAGGAAAACTGGGGGGGCATGAGGAGCCACAGGAATAGACTGAGTTGAAAGAGATAAAGCAGCAGGTGGACTAAGGGATCCCTTTAGGCTGAGGCTTGCAGGGTTTTGTGGAGAAGTCAGAGCTGAGGAAATAGGGATGCCTTTGACCTGAGGGGAAGGAATGGCTAAGGGAGTGGCAGGTGGTGTCTGAGGACAGGAGGCTAGTCCAGACTGAAGAGAGACCAAAGGAGTTACAAGATGGGAAGAAACAGCACTGACTATACCTGGAGGACTGGGGGTACCTTTTGGATTAGGGACTACTTGAGAGGGAGCTTGAAGAGGAGAGGGCTTTGGTTCTGAGGAAGCAACTGGAGCTGATAGAGACGTCACTGACCCTGACTCAATCACAGCAACTGAAGGAGGTGAACTAGGAGGGTTAGGTGGATAGCCAGAGCTCTCCTGAACTGAGTGGGGAGCCAAGGCCACCAGAGCCAAGGGAGCTGAAGAGGAATGAACACCTTTCAGAGTTGGAGTTATTATGGGAGAGGCCAGAGCTAAGGCAGCTGGGGAGATGGGAGGCCCTATTAGGTTTGGGAGGAAAGCTGGGGTGCCAGCGGGGGGAGGGGCAGCTCCCAAAGGCAGGGCTGTCCCAGTGGATGACTCAGGAAAAGGAGCTTCAAAAGGGGTTGAGGCAATAGTAGAGGGAGAAAGGAAAGAGGAAGGCTGGTTAGGGGTTGCCAGAGGGCATTGCTGGGAGGCCAGGGAACAAGGAGGGGTAGGCGTAGGGGTAGGTTTAGGCTGCCCTAAAGCAGCAGTGACACTCAAGGCTGAAGACACAGGAAGCAAAGCTGGAGGAGAAAAGAAAAAAAAAAAAAGAGGATAAAGGAGGAAAGGGAAGGAAAAAAACAAAGGTGAGTTATACAGCCCAACTTGGTACAACATGCCTCACAGAAAACATTGGAATTTTAAATCTGAGAATGAAAGTCACCATACAGGATTAGACAAAGGTGACAAGCAACAGCAATCTTCCCCAAACATACTTCAGTGGTCAAGTAAGAATACATCCCTCTCCTCATCTTCCACATTTCCCAAGTTCTACTAAAGTAAGTGAAATATTTTAGGGTGAAAAACAGTCTAAGAGCAGCCTATTAGTCTCTAAATGGGGAGCACAGGCCCAGGAGTAAGTTGGGAACAGCATGCTTTCTACCCTTTCCCAGTTGTGCTCTTCCCTTCCCCCCTCAAACAAACCCTAAGTCTTTCTCACAGGCCATTGAATCACCACTAGAACAGTTCTACCCTGTCTACCCAAGGAGCATGAACTGAAACAAATACCGAAAACTGGAACAAGGAAGATAGTCAGTGGCAATAATGATGGGGAATCAGAGCTGAATGATAAAAAACAGGCCTTTTAATGCTCAGGCTTCCACTAAGTCAGGAAAAATCTGACCCTTAATACTGTGTATTAAATACTACTTCACTTAGCCTCCCTATACCTCATTTTACTTACCCAAGTCAAACAAAAAACCAACCATAAATGGGTGGACTCTACAGTCTCTAAGTAATGTTAAGTCTCCAAACATCAATCTAAGATGAATTAGACCACGAGAGACAGCTTAGTCACAAGGGTAGGAACTGTATTATGAAACTGTAACTCAACTTGATAAACCAGACTGTGGTTCTATTTTGAAAGTAGGGAACTGGAGTGGAGAAAATACATTGGATCCCCACCCCTTAATCCGGATGAGTATGCCATTCTGCCAAAATAGGCACTATCTGCACTGAGTAAACCTAAGCAAAAGGTTTTCGAAATGATGAAAAAATACCATGCTTACTAATCAGGAGGTAACACAGGATTAGACCAACAAATGCTCAACACCTAGAAGGGAGTATTATTTAAAAAAAAAAAAAAAAAAAGCTTATAGCATCCAAATTCACTCAACCAAAAGTATCCCAACTACAGAAAAGACAGGTGGCTCACGCAGTTTTTCCTCAAGAGCTGGTAGGTGAAAATCTTATGATTACAGCGCAAATGTTCTCAAACACATTAATCAGAATTTGAAACTTAGAATGTTTTCATCTCACTGGACCTCAAGATGGGATTAAGGCCCAAATTACTCGCTTTAGACACCATAACGAATCCCGAGTCAGTTTCCTCATACATTCTAATAATTATTTAATTATAGTTATGTATTAAAAAAACTCTGAGTGTTCATCACGGGCGCTTACTTAATATTATCATCTAACCTACTGTGCAATCTCAAAATATTCAGGAATAAGTTTAACAGCACTAAGGATTACTTCAGAAGCAAATAGCATTAATTTTGAAGCTTGATCCAGATTATTCTAAATTCATCTGAATTTCAGTCTCCACATTTGTAAAATCAAGTTGAGATTCTCTAAAGTTTTGTTAGCACTGAAACTACAGAATCTTTTAGAGACCAGTCCTTTATTTTTACCTTCCTTAAGTCCCTTGCAGTTCAAGGATTTCATATAGTTTACTTCCCAGCTCAGAGGCCGCCTCCTTTTTCTTTGCTAGCAGCTGTATTAATCCCTTCAGCTGCTAAAATCAGACAGGTGGGGAGGGAGAACCTTAATGCTTTCAACTATAAACTCTATTTTAATTCCAGAAGGAGACAAAAATTGCCGTTAAGTCACAGGTGGAGTTTAAAAAGAAATAATGAATTTACCATAAAGGGGGAATAAAAAAGATGAGGATGGAGGTCACAGCCTGAAAATTCCCTTCATTTAGCTCTGCACAACTAATCAGCAAGAAGACTACCATAAAAAAATTTTTTCCCTACCCCTTCTCAAGTTTTATAGAAATGTATTTTAATCAGAATTCAAAACCTGCCTTACACTATGTTCTACATTCATTAATTCCAAAGCCGAAGAGCAGTCAAAGGAAGGCTCTATTTCAATTCTGGGTTCCAGATAAGCTGTTTATGCAGGCACTGTTCCAGCACGCTAGAAACATCTCAGCACCAATCCATAAAACAAGTTAACCAATCTAGGAGGGCCCTGGGGCCCAGTAGGACACATTTACCATCAGCAAACATCTTATCCAGGCATGTGATGACGGCACAATGCCAAGCACTGCCATCTAAAACCTTGCAACCTGCTGGCTGGAACTTCACAAAAGCTCAGGTCTCCTGGACCTGCCAGTGTGTCACCTAGTTCCAACAGGTAAGAATCAGAGTCCCTTTCCTGCTCAGTTTTCCTATGTGAGGGGAGGCTTCCACAACAGAGCTCCCTTTGAGGCAGCTCTCATAACCTACAAAGCAAGCCATGGAGCTTTTAACGTTCCCGAATCTTAAATATACGGTTTTTATTCCACTCTCTAAGCAAGTCCTTTCAGGAAAGCTACTATTATGGACTCTACTCCCTGGTAAAGCTACAGCCCCATCTTCCTTAATGAGAGTCAACACTGAAATACACAAGTATATTCTATTTGTCACTTAACCCACCAAATAGTTTTAGGGTCGATCTTACAATCTTAATCAAGGGCAAGGGATCTAGGGGAACCTACCTGTCTCAGCCTGGGGCTGTGGCAACTCCTGCTCTGTAGCAGGGACGGTTTCTGTGGCTTCACCGGGCATTTCTGAAGGGAATAAAAAGGAGGCCTGAAATGACTCGGATCCATTCTGCTGCCCAATCCAGAGTGAAGCTTCAAACTGCGGAGGGCTGTTAGAAAACCATAAGCGTGGGACAACCCTCCCCAACGCAGCTGGAATAGGTGAAAACCACGACGTAACCCTCCCATTTTTGATCAGCAGAACCACCACCTTTTACCGCTCCTCTACACTCTGCAGAGAGCGGATTTCCCAGTGCCCAGGGATTCCTTTTATTCCACACTCCAAATCCCACACAGAAGCAATTACCACTGCGTTCTCCACCCGAGGGAGAGGCTCGCGGTCTGGCTTCCGAGCACGGGATGGGAGACTTCAGACGCTACCTTGAACAGTCGTCTCCCCTCGCCGCCCCGCCCCCCGCCCCGCTTCCTGGGCTAGGACCTCAAGGACTGCCGTTTGCCGACTTTCGGGACCCAGAAGGAGAAACAGGGTGTCCTAGGTCCCAACACTCGCTTGTCACAATAAGAAGTGTGTTTGTGTGTGCGCATGCGGAGGGGCTGTTCCAAGGCTGGGACCCCTTAACCTCCTCTAGGTTCTCGTGAAGCGGTTCCCAACACCAGACGCAACCCACTTCCATCCCCGACGCCGCAACGGCTCCCATCTCCCCAGCCCTGGACTCGCGGCCTACGGCCTTTCTGCCCTGCTTTTGCCAGGACACCAACAGCAGACCCCATTTTGTCCGGAGGCCCCAAGGCCACACTGCCCAGGGCTAAGCAGGAACCCGGTGGCCCCATAAAACCTCCAATTCTCCTTAGTTCCCAGTCCTCGGGGCGGCTCAGCCCGCAAGAAAGGCGGATGGCTACGGATAAAAAGTCGTGACGAAGACAGCACTTACTGTGCGGGGAACGCGGAACCAAGATGGCGGCAGAAAGAGAGCTAGCGAGAGCGTGACCCACGCCTGTTGCAGAACGAAGCCTGAGGAAGGGGGCGGGACCAGGATCCGATTCCGGGTCAGGAGCTGCCGGCAGTCACTTCCTTTAACCAGTGAGCCGTTCGGGTATTTCCAGTCTGGGGTGGTGACGAGGCTAAATAAGGGTATGAATTTAGAGCAGGACTCGCTGGTCTGGCAGGAACTCTCTTCTCTGAGCCATGCAGTCCTAAGATAGCCGACCCCTTCCCGTCCCCCAAGTCGAGGCATTTTTGATACGCGAAGGGCAATTGTAGGAGAAGCAAACTCTGCTCCCCCGTCGGTAAAGTAGCCACAGCAGTATTACTGCAACTTTCTGACTTCCTTTTCTCAAATAATTCAGGAAAATATGGTGTTAAGTAATGCTGAATGCCAGAGGTTGTATTCACACCATTGGAAGATAGCTGTGACCTAGGTTAATCCTCAATTTTATTTTTGGAATACATAATTTAGACTGAGATTACTATAAAGGTGTAAATTTCCCTATTCAGAAAAAAAAACATAGGCACATATACAATTCTTTTTGCTTCTGTTTTGGACATTATACCCTGAAACTCATCCGTTCTAGAGGCCCAGGATCCCACGCTTTATACAGTAGGATTTTTGAAAAGTAGAATGTAACAGTGTTTTGTTAATGAAAAGGCTAGGGATCCTGACTCCTATATCCTCTCTCCAAAAGGACTCAACACATACATTACCTAAACCAGCTAACACTATTTGAGCTAGTGGCTTTAAGACAATGGTGGCTGCCTTTTAAGATAAGCAATGCTTTGAAAGCTACTTTAAAATTTATGATATTTTACCATAGTGAAGTGAGGGTTAGGATTAGTGAATTAGGATTAAATGAGTGGAGTTTACCAGGAATGAAAAATTCTGAAATTCTCTTTAGATAGGAGTGACAATATTATGGAGTGAATAAGAACATGGATTTTGAAGCCAGACTCCTTTGTTTGAATCTCAGCTAGGTTACCTAATGGTGGCCTTCGGCAATTTAATTAACACATATATGCCTCAGTTTCCTTATCTATGAAATGGGGATAACAGAAGCTGCTTCATAGGATTGTTAGGAAGGTTAAATTATGTACATTACTTAAAAAGTGTTAAAATTGTTAATAGAATTTCTACCTAATAGTGATCTGGGAGACTTGTCAATGCAGTCCATTTACCTTCAGAAGGGCCAGCAATAGCCAACCATCTCCTTAGACAAACAAAACTACATTTTGACCATTCCCCTTTCTTTCCCAGCAAGCCCACTGACTTTTCTAACTCTGTTAATGATTAGCTAAGGAAGGACGTATTTTCTTTCTTTGGGTTTCTTTATAAACTGGGCAAGTTTGCAGACGGACACCAGTTCTGTGCCCTTTGTTTCTACAATTCTCATATATGGATGAGAAGGCAAATCAGCTAGGGAAGTCAAGTCTTTATGTTTCTGTTGTCTTCAAGAACCAAACACTCTTTTGCACAAGCACAATATATTCTGTAATTTATTTTATGGGCAATTATACCGGTTTTTATCAAGGGCTCTAATATTAAAGCATTAAAATGTTTTAATGCTAGACATATTGGAAGCCTAAAACATCTCTTGCTGAAAGCATAATACCAGTCTTTCTACTCATTCTGAGTTAGGATGGACTAATGAATCTTTAGTAATTAAAAAAATTTTTTTATTTACTTGGCTGCGCTGGGTCTGTGAACTTGTAGCTGCAGTATGTGGCATCCTGTTCCCTGAACAGGGATGGTACTGGGGTCCCCTACATTGGGAGCACAGAGTCAGCCACTGGACCACAAGAGGAGTCCCAAGTCTTTAGGAATTTTGTATTCAGGAGTTTTAATTGACCAGTCACTGTTTTCCAAAAAGACTGAACAATACATAGTAAACAGAAGCTCAGATGAGGAATTTTACACAATAGTCTTTAATATTTTTTCTTAAAAAATTAGAAAAGAGAAAGAAATGAAAGGCATTTCAGTGTGTTGACTGTATTATAGAATCTGTTTTATATAAATCAAAAACAAAAAACGGACTGTGGCAATGGAGAATACAATGTTATAGATAGTGCAAAGGAAGGAAAATTTTCATAACTCACGGAAAGCACCAGCCTGATAGCTTGCTTCTCAGTGTTTCTCAAAAGACAGAATGTAAACCAGAATGACTGTTTTGTTAGGTTGGTTGTAAAACCAGGCAAAAAAAATCTGACACTTCAGAATCTATCACATGAAATCAAATACAGAAGAAATGAAACCTTTAAAATTAAATTTAAGTGTCTGGAGATATAGAGAGTCCAAGTGTTTTGACAAGTACAAAAGGTTTTATGCTGGTGAAGTTATTTTTTCTAAATTGCTTAGAAAATTGTTCTGAGGGAAGAAGTTAGGAGCTACAATTGCCAACAGTTGTAAAAAATACTCTACTAGGCCCTAATATTGTAACATAGTAACTCGTATTTTTTGAACTAAAGTTTTAGTAGGTGTAGATGCTCATTTTAAAATAATTTTTTAAAAGACAAGCAGCAGGGTGTGGCCTGACCAATAAAAATATCAGTAAGCAAAATTAGGGAGTGAATGAATACACACTCCAGGTATAATTGACTTAAGTGTCTAAGACTTAAGAACGAAATGCTCATTCACCTAGAAATATGGAGGCTGAATCTGGTGAACTGACATCAAAATCTTGGGCATATTACTGCTCACTTACCTCCATATATGGCAACTGGTAGAAGTGAGTACCTATATCAGAAATCTTAGAATTATAATATTAAATTTTACAAATTAATCTGCAATCCACTTATATCCTCCTATTATTGCTCCTTCCAGGAACCTGAATATTCTCCTTTGGTGGTCTCAGGAATCTTTTCAACATAATTATTTTTCAAGAAAAGAAAATTTTGCTTTGAGCATTAAGACACATACACAGTTCTGCTATATTTATTAAATGGCTCTTGAAGTAGTTGATTCTTGGTTGAAGGGAGAAGATATCCACATTGGTAAAAAGGGAGTTGTTATCTTCAGAAGTCTTTTTGTAAATCTAAAATAGAACAGATTTTTATCAAGGATAGTAAAGGAAAACAAAACAAAGCCCATTTATTTCACATCCTGATTTGCTTAATGCTTCCATTAAATTCACATCATGCATAAAGATTTGCTTTCACATTTGCTGAAGCCAACATTATAGGCTGAGCTAGTACAGAACAAGAATACAAAGGACTTAATATGACCAGTTGGAATGGCAGCTTCAATGAGGCTTTCCAAGTTCAGAGTCATCACTGTTCATTCAACAAGCACATATTTGAGTGGCTACTATGAGTTAGAGCATTATCTTAGGCACTACTTTTTAACCACCACACATTTTGTTAAAAAATGAAGTGGAAAGGGAGTTTGTATTTTTATAACACTGCCAGTTTTCTATGGTATCGATCAATCTCTTGAATAATATTCACTGTTGATTTTTTTCCTTTTGGCTTACACATATGCTCAGGCGTCTCCTATTCAAAGAACTCTTCCTTTGACACTGCTATCCTCCTAGCACCTCCTTCTCGCTCTTATATCCAACAGGATTTTATCAGTTCTCTACTGCATTTGACACTTGATAATCTTCTTGAAACTTTCCTTTCCCTTGGCTTCTGTGACACTTTTACTTAGATCTTTCAACTTCCAAAAAATCATTACCAAGTTTCAAGGATGGCTCCAGTATTTGCACTTTTTGGAGATCTCCAATTCTACTGTCCTAATACTAATAGCTCAATTGATCTCTTGGGCTCTAGTCTATCCCCTGCTTCTCCCCAGATATACTGTCGCTAGATTTATCTTTCTATTATAGATAAAACTACAAATCATGGCATTCCCCTTCTCAAAAACCTTTAATAGCTTCCCTGTCCCATCTGAATTAAGCTCAAACTCCCAAGACTGGAATTCGAGGCCATCTGTACTCTGGCTTCAGTCTGCTTCTTCGGATTTCTCTCCCATCACTTCCTGATGCATCTTTTACCAGATAAGCTGTACTACTTGATGGCCTCTAGAGTGACTTGATGCTTTCCTGCTTCTATGCCTTTGTTCCTGCAGTTCCTTCAAGAATGAACAACCTGTCTCCTTTTTCCACTCCTGTACCTTTACCTCATCAAATCTCTGCTTGCGGAAATCCTACTTATACCTCAAGGTATGATATATTAGCATTGGGGATTAGAATTCGTACAGCAGCTCACTAAAATAGGGTTCAAATACCACCCTTTTCATATAAAATCTTCTCAGGTTCTCTCAATCAGATGAGATCTCTTAGCATTTTGTACTTCTTTGTTTTGTACCAGTTAGTACTCCTTAAGGGCGGGGAGCCATCATGTGGAATTCATCTTTGTATAATTCATTTTTGTTTCCCTCATAGTACCTGACACATAGAAGGTGTTAAAATGAGTGTGTGCTGAATTGAATTAAGGGACCCCAGTTTTCAAAATACTAAGGATAGTGATAAACTAGTAACTTTTTTTGAGAGGAGAAAGATTACAGCTCTAAAAATTGTTCACTTGCTGGATGTTTTAAACTACCTGTACTAAGACCTAAATAGCTATAAGGGAAAGGTATAGAATCTTACCACTCTTCTTGAGAAGTTCTCCTTTTCGAGATTTATCCAGGTTTTCAAGAAACTGCTCAAAAACTTTTACAAAAGGACCTAGACTGGTCTTCTTGTAATCTAAATTATGAAGACCATGAATTATAATTAGCATTTTGGCAGCAAGAATAACATGAAAGTATAAGTTTCTTGTAAAAATTCTCTAGAATAGCGCTGTCCAATAGAAATATAATAAGAAATGTGTAATTTAAAACATTCTAGTAGCCATATTAAAAAGGTGAAATTAATTTTAATAATGTATTTTAGTTAGCCCATTATATCTAAAATATCATTTCATCTAAAATATCATTTCAACATGTGATAAAGACTGAAATATTTTACATTCTTTCACACTTCTTTGAAATCTAGAATTTGGTACTTAAAGTACATCTCAATTTAGATACTATATTATCATTGGAAATACTTGATCTAGATTTAAATTATAAAATATATAGATAAAAAAGCTCATATAACTAATTTTTCCAAACATACTTAAAAGTTCTCCAATAATTGAATCGATTATCAGTTTTTAAGTTTAAATTAATTAAAATTAAAAAAATCTGTGGCTAATAGCCACATGTGGCTAATGTATTAGACAGTGCTGCTCTAAAACATCCAAACCACGTGTACACATCTACTCTAGCAGTCAGTCATAGCATCATCTACTGCTGTGTGTTAAGTCCCATCAAACATTCCTTCCTTTAGAAATTGTGGCTTTAATAATAAATAGTTTTACCAACAGAGCAAAACATTAAAAATGTGAAGTCAGGGCCATGCCTTCTGAAAACAATCAGAAGTTGATAGTCACATGCATTAAGTACAGGTATTCTTTGATCTATAAAACAGTCTTAAAAATGTACATAAAATTTTGAATACAGAATCTTAATCATCCATTTAATTAAACAATCTATAATTAATACCCAAAGGAGGCAAAAATCTAATTGAGATCAAAATGAGATTTGGATTTTGTCTGCATGGAATTAAGAGTCCTCATAATAGTTTACCGGAAAGAGTAAAAAAAGAAACTAGGGACTTTGCCCTTGGTCCAGTGGTTAAGACTACATGCTTCCACTGCAGGGGGTGTAGGTTTGATCCCTGGTTGGGGAACTAAGATCCCACATGCCACGTGGCCAAAAAATTAAACAAACAAAAAATCTTAAAACAAAACATAAAAAAGAAACTATACTTAAAAATTTTTTTAGTAAATGTTATCTGACTTACTTGGGACTGGAAAAGGAATCTTGATGAGAGTATTAAGGATGAATATCTCAATTGTGGCAATTATGAAAGTAGATTATAATTTTGTTCTAAATTTTTAATATATAAATTTTCTTAAGATAAATAAACTTATACCAAAGAATCAATTTAGTTTGGGTTCAACCACATTGTACTTTGAACCTTTAATTCAAGATTGTAAGCTCCTTGGATGAAGGCCTCTATATTTGTTTCACCATTGCGGAATATATAATAAGCTCTTCATATAATTATTAAACAAATACTTACAAATTAAACAAATATTTACAACTGCCTATTATACAATATATTGAGTACTATGCTAAATTATAAAAATGTATAAGCCATACTACTTAGTCTCAAGAAGTTTTTATTTTTTATTATTATTATTTTTTCTTTGCGGTACGCGGGCCTCTCACTGTTGTGGCCTCTCCCATTGCGGAGCACAGGCTCCGGATGTGCAGGATCAGCAACCATGGCTCACGGGCCCAGCCGCTCCGCGGCATGTGGGATCTTCTCAGACCGGGGCACGAACCCATATCCCCTGCATCAGCAGGCAGACTCTCAACCACTGTGCCACCAGGGAAGCCCAAGAAGTTTTTATTTTTAAAAATTTATTTATTTGGGCCATGCTGTGTGGCTTGCAGGATCTTAGTTCCCCGACCAGGGATGGAACCTGGGGCCCAGTGGAAGCTCGTAGTCTTAACCACTGCACTGCCAGGGAATTCCCTCAAGAAGTTTTGGAATGAACTGGAAAAACAACTCCTATATGTAGTGATAGAAAACAATATATAATTAAAGGCCAAACAGGCATATGGATAAGTATGAGTCCAAAGAATTGACCAGAGCTTCCCTGGGGGTGCAGTGGTTGAGAATCCACCTGCCAACGCAGGGGACATGGGTTCAAGCCCTGGTCCAGGAACATCCCACATGTTGCGGAGCAACAAAGCCTGTGCGCCACAACTACTGAACCTGCGTGCCACAAATACTGAAGCCCACGCGCCTAGAGCCTGTGCACCGCAACGAGAAGCCACTACAATGAGAAGCCTGTGCACCTCTATGAAGAGTAGCCCCTGCTCGCCGCAGCTAGAGAAACACCGCACGCAGCAACGAAGGCCCAACACAGCCAAAAATAAATAAATAAAATTAATTTTTAAAAAAAAAGAAAAAAGGAATTGACCAATCAAAGTTGACTGAGGTGGCTATGAACTAGGTCTTAGAAAAAAGATTTAATTAGATAGAAAGGAGAGTGGAGAACATTCCAGGATTTGAGAAGTAGAAGGGAAGGAGCAAATGGTACTAATCTGAAAGTGGACAAAAGCTTACAATCACAGAAACTAAAGAAATAATAAGGAACTTACATATCACCTATTCCAGCCTCCCACTACCTCTAGAGCATCCCTGATTTACTGATGGCTATTAGCCTTTATGAATACTTGAAATGATAGGCAGTGCAGTTTATGTTTGAACACTTGTATTTATTACAAAGCTTCTCCTTATAGGGAGCCAAAACTTGCTTGCTCAAAACCTCTGAACAAAGGAAAAAGATGTCCACAAAGAGATAATATTAATTTAAAAAGTTGTGTTACAGTAATATATGCACTTGGTTAAAAAAAGTAAAATAGTCCTAACAGGTTAATAGTGGAAAAAAATAGCAGCCTCCTGCCGTAATTCTGACCTTTCCATCTTCTTGAATGGCAACTACTTTTTTCTTTCCTAGCATTCACTTCTAAAAATGAATACTTCCATTGTTACTTAGAAATCTAAGGCCATTCTTCCTAGCTCTATGGCTTTTTTGTTGGGGAGGGATAGTAGGAAGGGGTCTGAAAGCTCTTAAGATCTTCTCTTAATTCTCAGTGTTAAATTTCAAAATGATGTGCCTTGGTGTAGGCACATCATTCTTATTATGCTGAGCCCTTTCAACAAAGGGCTCATTTCTGGGATGTTGTCCTACATAATTTTGACAATTTTTTCCTCCCTGTTTTATTTATTCTTTTTCTGTCAGATATTAGACCTCCTGAACCAGTCTTTAATTTTATCTTTCTTTTCCTTAAAAAAACAACTAACTTGTCTTTTTTGTATTACTTTCTGGGAAATCTCAACTTTTCTCTTCCAGCCCTTCCATTGAATTTTTTATTCAAATGGTGATTTTTCTGATTTTTAAGATCTCTTTCTTATTCTCTGAGTGTTTCTTTTTCATAGCGTTTTGGTCTTGTTTCATGGATACACTATCTTCTCTTATTCTCTGAGGATATCGTTTTTCTTTTTAATATAAATTTATTTATTATATTTATTTTTATTTTTGGCTGTGTTGGGTTTTCATTGCTGTGCGTGGGCCCTAGTTGCGCAGGGTCCTAGGTGCGCAGGCTTCAATAGATGTGGTACGCAGGCTCAGCAGCCGTGGCCCACAGGCTCTAGAGCACAGGCTCAGTAGTTGTGATGCATGGGCTTAGTTGCTCCGTGGCATGTGGGATCTTCCCGGACCAGGGCTTGAACCCACGTCCCTGCACTGGCAGGCAGATTCTTAACCACCACACCACCAGGGAAGACCAGATATCATTTTTTTTAAAAAAGGTTTCCTGGGCTTCCCTGGTGGCACAGTGGTTGAGAGTCCGCCTGCCGATGCAGGGGACATGGGTTCGTGCCCCGGTCCGGGAAGATCCCACATGCTGTGGAGCGGCTGGGCCCGTGAGCCATGGCCGCTGAGCCTGAGTGTCCAGAGCCTGTGCTTCACAACGGGAGAGGCCACAACAGTTAGAGGCCCACGTACCACAAAAAACAAAACAAAACAAACAAAAAAGGTTTCCTTTGTTCCTTGCATTGTCTGTTTTCCCTGAGTTCTTTTTTCCAGTTTATTTATGTTGGAGACTTTTTTCCAATATTTTAAACAGAATGCTTGTAATCATTCTACAAATAATGATGGTGGAATGTACTTGTTTACGTATTAAGTTAGAGCTAGAATATATGAAGTGATATTTGAACTTGGAATCTGAAAAAAGGGTAGCAACATTTGACTAAAAAGGTCAGAGATGAGAAATCTGCACTGCCCATTACAGTAGTCACTAGCCACATGAGGCTATTTAAAGTTAAATAAAATTAAAAATCCAGTTTCTCACATTTCAAGTGCTCAAAAGCCACATATGGCTAGTGATTACCATTTGGGCCATGTATAACATTTCCATCATCACAGAAAGTGCTATTGGACTCTACTGCTGTAGTGTCTCTTGGGTATTGGTATAAGATGATTTGACTTTCACTAACAGGAAGTTTTATATTCCCAGCTCCTTCAAATTCTTGAATATACAATTCAATCACAGTTTAGACATGTATTTAACAGAACACTCATCTAGATATAAAGACAAAGTAGAGAACAAAATATTGCATATATAGTAGTTGTTAAATAAATAGTTGTTGAATATAAGACTGTGAGATTCACTACTGGGCATATACCCAGAGAAAACTATAATTCAAAAAGACACATGCACCCCAATGTTCATTGCAACACTATTTACAATAGCCAGGTCATGGAAGCAACCTAAATGCCCATCGACAGATAAATAGATAAAGAAGACGTGGTACATATATACAATGGAATATTACTCAGCCATAAAAGAAATGGAATTGGGTCATTTGTAGAGACATGGATGGATCTAGAGACTGTCATACAGAGTGAAGTAAGTCAGAAAGAGAAAAACAAATATCGTATATTAATGCATATATGTGGAACCTAGAAAAATGGTACAGATGAACTGGTGTGCAGGGCAGAAATAGAGACACAGATGTAGAGAACAAACGTATGGACACCAAGGGGGGAAAGTGGCGGGGGGTGGTGGTGGTTGTGGGATGAATTGGGAGATTGGGATTGACATATATACACTAATATGTATAAAATGGATAACTAATAAGAACCTGCTGTATATAAAAAAAAAAAAGACTGTGAGATTCAAACAACTATCAAAACCAACTGACAATTTAAACTTACAATATAGATCCTGGCATTCAGATGTTACTTGTGAATATTTGTTGACTCAAATTGGATTCAACAGCACCATCTGGGCAATTTATGAAGGACAGAAACATTGCTATAATATTGTTTGTTACTGAGCTGGTTTCAGGATAAACATTGATCTATTCTGGTCTGAATCCAAGGCGAGTTAATTACTGGAGTCACAGAAAGATGTCTATATAGAAAGATTATGTTAAAGTGAGACTTCAATATATTAACCTACCTCTGGTTCTATGTTTGATATCAGATTCAGCTCCATTCTCTTTTTCTTCTTCTTTAGTGGAAATAACATCCAATTCATGGCAAATGGAACTACAGATAGTAGAATAAGATAATTTTAAAGTTGGTTCTTGGTCAACATTACCCAGTGTATGAAAGCACATGAATCTCACAAGATTTTCTGTGAAAAAATTGTGTGGCCAACTAAATTTGGGATATTCTAAAAACGATAATCTCTTCTTGGAGTTTTCCATGCACATTAGCATATTAAAGACCAGGAAATTTTGCAGTAAATAACTTTTAATCTGCTTAAGTCAGCATTTCCCAAACTTATTTGAACTCTTTTTTTGCATAATAGCAGCTGAAAAACTTGTGTTCTATGGAACTCACTAGGAAATGTTGCTCTGCTAGGGCTTCATCATACAGCCTCAGAGAAGCTGCCTCTCTTGAAGGGATCTAATCCAACATACGTCACATTTAGAACAATCACAAACAAAAAATGAGTGATCAGTAATCTGGAACATACCTTATGGTTGGAACAGTAAATGGATCAAACTGATCCACTTTCTGTAAATCAATAGGCACAGAAATGCGACCTGTGAGAATCAGAAGTTATAAACTGAAGACTGGAATACAGATCATTATAAGCTGTCTCCTATGAGTTATTTTTGGCTAAAATTTTAATCTAAGGCTTAGAAAGAGGGTTAGACTCATCTGTTAAGAACAGTATTTAGGCACATTAGGTGTGTCCTTTTTTTTTTTTTTCGGTACTCGGGGCTCTCCCGTTGCGGAGCACAGGCTCTGGACGCGCAGGCTCAGCGGCCATGGCTCACGGGCTCAGCCACTCTGCGGCATGTGGGATCTTCCCAGACCGGGGTACGAACCCGTGTCCCCTGCATCGGCAGGCGGACTCTCAACCACTGCGCCACCAGGAAAGCCCTAGGTGTGTCTTTTATTTCTCTTAACAAAACACCAAAAAATAGATGTGAAAGACTGTTAAGCTATTACCTAGTTGCTGTTATTTCTACTTTTATTTCTATCTTCCTCTTCCCTATATCCTCCTATATTTAAGTACAACAGTCTCAAATTTAGAGTCCTCAAAATGGAACAGAATAGATGGAAATAGTTCATTTCATTACCTTGAGTTATTTGCTGAAATTGAAGACACCTATGTGTTGGCAGGTCTGAAAAGGGGCTGTATAAATGTATACACTACAGAGTCACTGTAGATTATTAAAGGAAACAAGGCAATTTGGGAGTATTTTTAAAAAAAAATTATTTATGGGACTTCCCTGGTGGCGCAGTGGTGTGTTAGTTTCTGTGCAATGGTGTGTTAGTTTCTGCTTTATAACAAAGTGAACAAAGTTGCTGGCTGCACTGCGAGGCTTGCAGGATCTTAGTTCCCTGACCAGGGATCAAACCTGGGCCCCATGAGTGAAAGCGCCAAGTCCTCACCACTGGACCACCAGGGTGTTCCCCACAATTTGTTTTAAGACTGTGGACAAGTCACTTTAACCTCCTGGGCCACTGTTTTCTCATCTGTACAATGAGAGCTATTGTTCTGTGATTTCTAAGTTCCTCTCCAACTCTACTTCTAACAATGAACCTCAGAAACCCAACTAAAAATTATTTACATAGTGGAAACTCATCAGGCAGCTACTAATCAACAGTTGAAAAGTCAGTGAACGCGGGCATTAGCTGACAGAACAAGTCTTCAACCTTTACTATTTCAGACATTCACACCCAGTGATATGCTTTCTAAAACAAAAAATAACTTTGATTTTTCTTTTATTTTCCTTACTTTCTTTACATAGTACCTGTTTTAGGATGAACACTAAAAGGGCTCTTCAGTAAATGATTGATTCCTTTGCTAACATTGATATCCAGTCGTGGAAAACAGTACTGGAGCATGATCTCCCACTCAAGCCAGGGTCCACATTTGTCATTTTTGCTGTTATTCTAAAAGTAGATGCAAATCCAGTATGAGGATCAGTAGGAATTTTTGAGGATTTCTTTGAAGTGGTTAAAAAGTGATCTTCAAACATCTTTAACTTAGTAAGCAAAACAATCAGAATTTAATTAAAAATTGCATTATTGTATTTGTAATACAGATTTCAATGGAATATACCTGACATCTGCTGGCTGCTTTCTTCAAATGCTCCCAGCGCTGAAGTGAATTGTGATGCTTTTGGAAGCTTTGTTGAAGTTCATCATGCATTGGTGATGGGTCATTAAGGAACACACTCATTTAGGGCACATCAACGAAAAACTTATTTTCAGTATGTATTACCACAAGGATATCTAAAGTTCACATAGAAAGTAATTATTGTTTTCTAAAATGCAAATATTAAACACATATCCTTAGAGAAATTCCCTTGTTAAACTATATTAGATATAACAAAGAATGCCAAAATAACTATAGTAAAACCGGTCCCTGGTCTGTACATATTTTGAGGATGATCCCACATGCTTTAAGTAGTCATTAATTTTAGGAGGATCAACTTTCAAAATGAGTAAATTTATTTACAAAACGGCCTCGCAAAAAAAAAAAAAAAAACGGCCTCGCTTCTTATTGTATTCCAGACGAGAGATTAAAAAACGCAGAAACACAGGAGATGTTTTGTGTAAAAACATTAGACTTACAAACATATGAGAATATGTAGGCAGAACACATTTATAATATCATAGATCAATACAAGTAGCTCACATAGAAATGGTCTTGGGAAAGGATATTTTCAGGAACAAGGGCTAAAATCTTATCCCAGCTTTCTTTATTCTCAAGAATATCTTGATCAACCAAGGCATAGTCTTCAAAGTATTTTTTTATTATGTTTATAGATTTTCTGTAGGAATAACAATAACAAAGTTATTAGCAACACATATGCCACATGGCTTTTGTCCACTTGGAAGGCTAGTACTTATTTTCACTGAATTTCTAAAACTTAACTAGATGAAACTGGAATTACATCTCTTCACAGGGTTATAAGAGTTAAATGAGACACTCTAAGGGGAAAGAACCTAGCATAATACTTGGTTTAGATTAGATATTCAAGAAATGTTTACTTTTTAAACTCCACGATTTAGAAGGTAATAGCATCATTAGTTTGTAACAAGGGTGGAAAGCAACCAAGTCAGGACAGCATAATAATACATCAGTAGTAGGATGTGGGATACAGTCTATAGTTTCTACTCTGAATTGCTTGCTTTAACATCTCAACACTTATATAGTGCTTAGCAGTTTGAAAATAGACTTCACATCTACTGTTTATTTATTTACCCGTGCCCCCTGCAGTGGAAGCACAGAGTCTTAACCACTGGACCGCCAGGGAAGTCCCTCTACTGTTTCATTTTATCTTTGCCACAACTCTGTGAGATAGATGGAGCAGACATTGTTCTCCCTATACTGATAAGAAACAGAGGCTCTAAAATTTATCAAGGTTGTATTAAACTGGCAGAATAGGGATTCCTACTCCTAATGCAAATCCTCTTTCCATTATCCTGGAGAAGTAGTGAATTCAGTGGAATCAAGCAGACCAGGACATGAATCCTGAATTTAATAATTACTTGTGTGAAGCCAAGCAAATTATACAATCTCTCCAAATCTCACTTCTCTCATCTATAAATGGAGATACCATCATGTATCTAATGAGGTTGTTGTGAAGACCAATGAGAATATTTGTGAAGCACCTATCATGAATACTGGAGCGTATAAAATAGACACTCAATTAACTCTAGCTATTATTATTGTAAAATGCTACCCCAGCAGAGAAAATTAATCAGGTAATTCTAAAAGCACATGCAGGTAAATCAGACACAACTTAAACTTCATGGAGTCTTTTCCAACAGACCTGACAAAAGGATGAATTTTTTCACTTAGGTGAACTTTCTTTTTAACATCTTGACCACCCTGAAAAACAAACCATCACAAAAACACTTCGTGTATATTATGTAACATAAATGAAATAATTAAAACTTTCTTTAACGTGTTCTAAAGATATTGATTAAATTCTGTCAAAGTATAGAACCTTGGATGACATTTTATACAGTCTCAATACATGTAACTTTCTGGGTTAACTTTACTTGACATACTTGAACCAGAAAAGTCAACTAATCTTCCTTATGCCACAAAGGAGGATGCTTAACAGCAAAATATGAAGCATCTTAAAAAATGTAGCTACTATGATTTTAATTGATCTCCTGGTAAAATCATCTCCTCTGAAATACAAATTCTTAAAAGATAGTTTAATTTTCTTACAAAACATACCAGGCTTGGTCATATCTAATAAACAAAGAAATGTAAATATCATTAAGAAGACCTTACCTTTACAACACTCAAATATTCAACTATCCCAGAACGTACTGCAGAGGACAGTTTTCTAACTGATTCATCACAGACCCAGCAATGAACACCTCTCCTTCCAGAATATACCCAGAGACGATGTTTAAATCCAAAGTCCTCTGACGAGGGGGGAAAAAATAGGTTTTAAAACAAATCTATGAATTCCTGGTTCTTGCTTACTTCTTTAGCTTCATTTTTTTAACCTCTTATCCACATGTACTCATCTTAACTATATTAGTTGACCCTTGAACAAAGTGGGGATTGGCGTGCCAACGCTCCCCAGTCGAAAATCCATGTACAACTTATAGTAGGCCCTCCGTAGAAACAGTTCCTCTGCATCAGTTCCTCTGTGTTTGCGGTTCCACATCTGCAGATTTAACCAACTACAGATCATAGAGTACTGTAGAATTTACTATTGAAAAAAAATCTGTATAAGTGGACATGCGCTGTTCAAACCCTTGTTGTTCAAGGGTCAACTGTACATTATTTGTATTGGGTTGGCCAAAAAGTTCGTTCGGGTCTTTTGTAACCTCTTACAGAAAACCCCGAATGAACTTTTTGGCCAACCCAATAGTTTCCCATGCCCCCATGCTCTTGCCTTCAGTTCTTTACCTATCCTGGTCTCTCTGCTAAGAATGTCTTCATGCCCCAGTACTTCCATTTCTCTCCCTGACCAACTGCCATTTATCTCTAAAGACCCAGTCTAGGGATATTAAGAGTTAATAAATTTAAAATGTTTGGAACAGTGCCTGGTACCATAAGCCCCCTATATAAGAGTTAGCTATTATCATTATCATCCTCATCATCACCTCTTCTAGGAAGCCTTTTCTCATCTAATCTCTTCCCATTCCTGTATGCACTCCTGCTGTTCTATACCCCCACAGCATCCCGTGCATATTAATGCATATGTAATCCTGAATTTTCTTGTTTCCTCCTTAGACTGCATAACCTACCTGAAGTAAGAATTGTTATCTTTCATAGTTCCCTCATCTAGCACAGTACCTAGCTTGCAAAAGTTGCTCAATAGATTGAACTGGGAAAAAATTAAATGATTTGATAAATAGCTTTATCAAAGTTTTAACTACAACTTTATTCTAATCTTTTATTTTCCCTACCATATGTTTCAAAGAAACATGTTAGGAATTTATGAGACTTGACTATAAAATGGTATAGACAGGTTAATATTCAGAGGAAAACAGATTCTCGCATTTGACCCCACTCAGATACTGTTAATACTTGCCCTTCAATGCTCGGTCAATGATGTGTATGGCCATTGTCATGAGGGTCCAGCACTTAGAACATATGTCTGCAGAACTGGAGCAGAATCATCATTACTCATTGTCAGTGATACCACCCACCTACCATCAAAACACGTGGAACTCACCTACAACATCTCCTCACATCATCGTAGTCTGTCATGTCAATGTCAAACACCAGTTCTTTTTCCTGAGCCTGGAAAGCTCCCAGCTTCACTGTATTGTGTTGATTGGGCTACAAGTACAAAATAACAATCAGTTTCTGTAACAGCTGCCATGCTGCCAGATATGCTTATTTTCTACCCACACAGAAAAAGTGGCCAAAGAGAAGTGAAGAAACCATATAATGCCAAGTCTATGTCAGTTGAAGCTCACTGACTCGATCCTATACATCCAGAATTGATGACAGTGTAACTTTCATCTACTTAAAACAAGATGTGATAAATACATGTTACCATATTTTTTTTCTAGTTCCATTGAGATATAATTGATATATATGACATTGTATAATAAACATTTGTTGATCAATAGAAATCGTAACAATGAGTTTTTAGGTTTCTGATAAGGAAAAGTACATACAAATAATTAATGCCCTATTGCAAGGTGTTTTAAGGACCTTTAATTGTTACTGGACATATAAGTAACAGAAATGTATTTAAAAATTTTCAATAATTCAAAAAGATCTCTCAATTAGTCTGGTTTAAGCTGTAAGTAATCTCCTTTGAGGCGATGGACTACCTGGTAAAGAAGGTGGACTGAATACAAATACTTATTTGGCTTCCTCTAAACCTGTGCAAAAATAAATTTTTTTTGTTTTGTTTTTTGTTTTTTGCGATATGAGGGCCTCTCACTGTTGTGGCCTCTCCTGTTGCGGAGCACAGGCTCCGGACGCGCAGGCTCAGCGGCTATGGCTCACGGGCCCAGCCGCTCTGCGGCACGTGGGATCTTCCCAAACCGGGGCACGAACCCGTGTCCCCTGCATTGGCAGGGGGACTCTCAACCACTGTGCCACCAGGGAAGCCCTTTTTTTTTTTTTTAAAGAAAGGCACAAGTCTTTTATTCATTCACTTACTTTTTAATTCTTATTGAAGTATAGTTGATTTAAAATGTTGTGTTAGTTTCTGCTGTACAGCAAAGTGAATCAGTTTTAAATATACATATATCCATTAAAAAAAAAATTATTTATTTATTTTTGGCTGTGTTGGGTCTTCGTTGCTGTGTGAGGGCTTCCTCTAGCTGTGGCGAGTGGGGGCTACTCCTTTTTTCTTTTGTTTTGGCGGTACGCTGGCCCCTCACTGTTGTGGTCTCTCCCATTGTGGGGCACAGGCTCCGGACGCGCAGGCTCAGCGGCCATGGCTCACGGGCCCAGCTGCTCTGCGGCATGTGGGATCTTCCCGGACCGGGGCATGAACCCGTGTCCCCTGCATCAGCAGGCAGACTCTCAACCACTGCGTCACCAGGGCTACTCTTCGTTGCAGTGCACAGGTTTCTTATAGTGGTGGCTTCTCTCATTGTGGAGCATGGGCTCTAGGCGCATGGGCTTCAGTAGTTGCAGCTCGCAGGCTCAGTAGTTGTGACTCAAGGGCTCTAGAGCACAGGTTCAGTAGTTGTGGCGCACAGGCTTAGTTGCTCCACGGCATGTGGGATCTTCCTGGACCAGGGATTGAAACCGTGTCCCCTGCATTGTCAGGCGGATTTTCAACGACTGCGCACCATGGAAGCCCCTATTCACTCTTTTTTTTCTATTTATTTATTTATTTTTTGGCATGCAGGATCTTAGTTCCCTGACCAGGGATGGAACTCGAACCCCCTGCAGTGGAAGTGCAGAGTCTTAACCACTGGGCCACCAGGGAAGTCCCTATCCACTCTTTAGATTCTTTTCCTATATAGGTCATTACAGAGTATTGAGTAGAGAGTTCCCTGTGCTATACAGTAGGTCCTTATTAGTTATCTTTTATATGTAGTAGTGTGTATATGTCAATTCCGACCTCCCAATTTATCCCTCTCCCCTCCTTCCCCCCCTGGTATCCATAAGTTTGTTTTCTACATCTATGACTCTATTTCCTTTTTTTTTTTTTGGCTGCGCCCCACGGCATATGGAATCTTAGTTCCCCGACCAGGGATCAAATCCGCATCCCCTGCGTTGGAAGCGTGCAGTCTTAACCACTGGACCGCCAGTGAAGTCCCTGTGATTGTATATCTGTTTTATAAGTAAGTTCATTGGCGTAAGTCTTTTAAAAAAGAACCAGAGAGGGGCCTGGTGCTGACCTGAGCAGCCCCTTTCCCTGCCTGACCTGCATGACCAGGCCCCTCCCCAGGAGGCACAGCTGGCTGAGGGACGGGCACTGGGTACCTCAGGGTGAGCAAAGGCCACGGGGCTAGGGGCACAGCCTGTACTCCTACCCTGAAGTTCCCCAACTGCACCTTTGTTGAATTGTGGTAGCTAGGAGGATCTTGGGGTGAAGGATGATGTCTGGACAGCTGAAGCTGGGGCAAGAACCCTGGGCTCGGGTAAGGAGCAGGGGGAAGAAAGTATTCTGGTCTTAAGTCCAGCTCTGTCCTCAGTAGGCTCTGGCTTCCTGCCCTGGCTTTCGTCTGATGCTATAAAATTTCTGGTCCCCCTGGGTCTGGGGACAGTGTTGCCTTCCATGTCTAGAGAAACTATTGTAACCAACATTTTCTAACACAATAAAGAGGTGTCCTGGAAAAAAAAAAAAAAAAGAACCAGAGAGGAGACAATACCACCACAATTTTTATAAGGAGAACCAAAAAACTGAATCTTCAGCTCTCACTGAAGGATAAGAAGGAACCCAATTTACACCTCAGAATCCCCAAAAGTCTCAGGAATAGGTGACAACAGGCATCTCTGGAGGTGAGATTAAAAACAAGAGGATTGATTTAAAATCTACTTATGAAGCAGTTAGTTCCCCATAGTGCTAAACTTACTCCGTGGAGCTAGGTGACTGTGCTTCCATTTCCTTGGCAAAGATACCTGAATTATTATCTGCAGAGTGTAAAACAGAGGGTCTCTGGGCTGGGGAGGGGACAACAGGCACAGTTGAAGAAGGATGTGTTGTACAGATATTCAGAGGATTAATTAGACCTTTACATGGGGAATGCTGAAACCCAGCCCTCTCCTCTGTACCCTTCCACTAACACCCCAGGCAGGAGATGGGAAGATTCCTTTCTGAAGACTCTGTCCAAGTGTGCCAGGCACTGTTATTGGGCTCTAGGAATAGATCAGTCATCAACTGGAGTTTTCATTCTAGTAAAGATCTAGAGAAATTGACATCAGAGATTCGCCCCAATAAAACAGCCCAGCCAGATCACTCTGTAGTAAAGAAATCTCAGCCATGTATACAGAGTCTCCAATCAGCTTTTTAGTACTCTATTCTTAAATATAAGCAACAAGCAAGAAACTACCAGACATATGAGGAAAACCTCTGATATGAAAGAGTGAAAAAAAACAGAAAAAAATGCACCTTTAGAGAAAAGAGCCTGTGGAACAGAAAAAAATTTTAAAAACTATCATTGATATCCTCAGTGAGAGAAGATGTATCAATGAAAAAAGTACAGGATGTCCTAAAAAAAAGTTCTTGGAAATGAAAATATAATAGCAGAAATGAAAAACTTTTAAGGAAATTGCCCAGAAAGTAGAGAAAAAGGAGACTAAAAAATAGGAAGAAAGGGCTTCCCGGGTGGCGCAGTGGTTGAGAGTCCGCCTGCTGATGCAGGGGACACGGGTTCGTGCCCCGGTCCAGGAAGATCCCACATGCCACAGAGCGGCTGGGCCCATGAGCCATGGCCGCTGAGCCTGCGTGTCCGGAGGCTGTGCTCCACAATGGGAGAGGCCACAACAGTGAGAGGCCTGCGTACTGCAAAAAAAAAAAAAAAAAAGGAAGAAAAAAAGAATTAGAAGACCAGTCTAAGACATAAAATCGCCTTTAGGAATTCTAGAGACCGGAGAAAATAGGTAGGAAAAATTATATTAAAAATAAAAAGGGTCAGACAAGAGGGCAGACCGAAGAAGCAATAAGAACTATAATCCTGCAGCCTGAGGAACAAAAACCACATTCACAGAAAAGATGAAAGGCAGAGGGCTATGTATCAGATGAAGGAACAACATAAAACCTCAGAAAAACAATTAAATGAAGTGGAGATAGGCAACCTTCCAGAAAAAGAATTCAGAATAATGATAGTGAAGATGATCCAGGACATTGGAAAAAGAATGGAGGCAAAGATCGAGAAGATGCAATAAATGTTTAACAAAGACCTAGAAGAATTAAAGAACAAACAGAGATGAACAATACAATAACTGAAATGAAAAATACACTAGAAGGAATCAATAGCAGAATTACTGAGGCTGAAGAACAGATAAGTGACCTGGAAGACAGAATGGTGGAATTCACTGCTGCAGAACAGAATAAAGAGAAAAGAATGAAAAGAAATGAAGACAGCCTAAGGGACCTCTGGGACATTAAACGCAACAACATTCGCATTATAGGAGTCCCAGAAGGAGAGGAGAGAGAGAAAGGACCCAAGAAAATACCTGAAGAGATTATAGTCGAAAACTTCCCTAACATGGGAAAGGAAATAGCCACCCAAGTCCAGGAAGCACAGAGATAAACCCAAGGAGAAACACGCCGAGACACATAGTAATCAAATTGGCAGAAATTAAAGACAAAGAAAAATTATTGAAAGCAGCAAGGAAAAAATGACAAATAACATACAACTCTCATAAGGTTAACAGCTGATTTCTCAGCAGAAACTCTCAGCCAGAAGGGAGAAGGGAGTGGCATGACATATTTAAAGTAATGAAAGGGAAAATCCTACAACCAAGATTACTCTACCCGGCAAGGATCTCATTCAGATTTGATGGAGAAATCAAAAGCTTTACAGACAAGCAAAAGCTAAGAGAATTCAGCACCACCAAACCAGCTCTACAACAAATGCTAAAGGAACTTCTCTAACTGGGAAACACAAGAGAAGAAAAGGACTTACAATAACAAACCCAAAGCAATTAAGAAAATGGTAATAGGAACATACATATCAATAATTACCTTAAACGTAAATGGATTAAATGCTCCAACCAAAAGACACAGGCTCACTGAATGGATACAAAAACAAGACCCATATATATGCTGTCTACAAGAGACCCACTTCAGACCTAGGGACACATACAGACTGAAAGTGAGGGGATGGAAAAAGATATTCCATGCAAATGGAAATCAAAAGAAAGCTGGAGTAGCAATACTCATATCAGATAAAATAGACTTTAAAATAAAGACTGTTACAAGAGACGAGGAAGGACACTACATAATGATCAAGGGATCAATCCAAGAAGAAGATGTAACAATTATAAATATATATGCACCCAACATAGGAGTACCTCAATACATAAGGCAACTGCTAACAGCTATAAAAGAGGAAATCAACAGTAACACAATAATAGTGGGGGACTTTAACACCTCACTTACACCGATGGACAGATCATTCCGACAGAAAATTAATAAGGAAACACAAGCTTTAAATGACACAATAGACCAGATAGATTTAATTGATATTTATAGGACAGTCTATCCAAACAGCAGATTACATTTTCTTCTCAAGTGCGCACAGAACATTCTCCAGGATAGATCACATCTTGGGTCACAAATCAAGCCTCAGTAAATTTAAGAAAATTGAAATCACATCAAGCATCTTTTCTGACCACAATGCTCTGAGACTAGATATTAATTACAGGGAAAAAAACGTAAAAAACACAAACACATGGAGGCTAAACAATACGTTACTAAATAACCAAGAGATCACTGAAGAAATCAAAGAGGAAATAAAAAAATACCTAGAGACAAATGATAATGAAAACACGATGATCCAAAACCTATGGGATGCAGCAAAAGCAGTTCTAAGAGGGAAGTTTATAGCAATACAATCCTACTCAAGAAACAACAAACATCTCAAACAAACAATCTAACCTTACACCTAAAGGAACTAGAGAAAGAACAAACAAAACACAAAGTTAGTAGAAGGAAAGAAATCATAAAGATCAGAGCAGAAATAAATGAAATAGAAACAAAGAAAACAATAACAAAGATCAATAAAACTAAAAATTAAATTAAAAAAATAAAAAGGGTCAGAATGGCCATTATCAAAAAATCTAGAAACAATAAATGCTGGAAAGGGTGTGGTGAAAAGGGAAACCTCCTGCACTGATGGTGGGAACGTAAATTGATACAACCACTATGGAAAACAGTATGGAGGTTCCTTAAAAAACTAAAAATAGAACTACCATACAACCCAGCGATCCCACTACTGGGCATATACCCTGAGAAAACCATAATTCAAAAAGAGACATGTACCACAATGTTCACTGCAGCACTATTTACAATAGCCAGGACTTGGAACCAACCTAAATGTACATCGACAGATGAATGGCTAAAGAAGATGTGGCACATATACAAAATGGAATATTACTCAGTCATAAAAAGAAATGAAATTGAGTTATTTGTAGTCAGGTGGATGGACCTAGAGTCTGTCATACAGAGTGAAGTAAGTCAGAAAGAGAAAAACAAATACCATATGCTAACGCATATATATGGAATCTAAAAAAAAAAAAAATGGTACTGATGAACCTAGTTGCAGGGCAGGAATAAAGATGTAGACATAGAGAATGGACTTGAGGACACAGGGTAGGAGGGGGAAGCTGGGGCAAAGTGAGAGTAGCACTGACATATATACACTATCGAATGTAAAATAGTTAGTTAGTGGGAAGCAGTAGCATAGCACAGAGAGATCAGCTCGGTGCTTTGCGAAGACCTAGAGGGGTGGGAAAGGGAGGCTCAAGAGGGAGGGGATATGGGGACATATGTATGCATATGGCTGATTCACTTTTTTGTATAACAGAAACTAACACAATATTGTGAAGCAATTATACTCCAATAAAGATCTATTAAAGAAAAAAAAAAAAGGAAAATTTCCCAGGATTGAAGGATATGAGCTCATGATCATATGTGTCCATCAGGTATCTAGCGCAATAGATGAAAAAAGATGTACACCATTAGGGACAGAGGGGATAGGTAGAAAATCCTAAGAGCGGGGCTTCCCTGGTGGCACAGTGGTTAAGAATCCACCTGCCAATGCAGGGGACACGTATTCGAGCCCTAGTGAGGGAAGATCCCACAGCCCGTGCACCACAACTACTGAAGCCCACGTGCCTAGAGCCCGTGCTCCACAACAAGAGAAGCCACCTCAATGAGAAGCCCGCGCACCGCAATGCAGAGTAGACCCCGCTTGCCGCAACTAGAGAAAGCCCGCACACAGCAACGAAGACTCAATGCAGCCAAAAATAAATAAAATAGGTACAACATTAAAGAAATAAATTTTTTTTTTTAAAAAGAAAATCCTAAGAGTTTCCAGGTCCAACACAATGGAACAGGAATCAGAATGGCATTAGTCTTCTTAACAGCAACATTGGAAGCTCGAAGATAATGTAGCAATGTATTCAAAATTCTGAGGGAAGATGATTTACAAACTCAATCATTAGTTAAGCATAAAGATAGAATGAAGACATTTTCCAGATACAGAAGGTATGAAATATTTTGTCTTCCATGTACCTTTTCTTAGGAAGCTCCTGGAGGATGTGCTCCACCAAAACAAGGGAGTAAACCAAAAAGAGAACATAGGATCTAGGCAACATGGATCACAGGAGAGAGGTGAAAGGAAACCAGGGTGATTACAAGTTCATATTTACCCGTCAGGCTTAGAGAGGAGGAGTTAAGAAGGCTGCAGGAGAAATTTCTTCAGGATGAAACTGACAAAATACTTGATGGATCTGAATACATTGGGAGATTTATATAATTAGCAGTTTGGGGTTGAATTAGTGATCTAATCCTAATTTTTAACAAACATACTAAGAGCATGTGGTAATAGGAAGGTTCTCTGTGTGGTGAGGGTAGGGGGTGAGACTAAAAAAACCCTAAACTCTCATCTGCCAGAATGGAAGGTCAGTAGATAATGCTTAAAATGGAAAAACAGAAGAAATATAATCATGTTATTTAGAGACAAGGAGGCAAATACCTTAACAATCAGCAAAAAGAAAATGCTTGCCTCTGGGGAGCAAAAACTAGGGGGAAAAGTAGGAGACCTTAAAAAAAAAAAGCCTAATTAATAGTAGTTGATTCTGTAAACTTACACGCATATATAACTGATAAAAATCACAAACAAAACACACAAAAAAGGTGTACAGATGCCTCTGTCTTGGTCCAATTAAAAAAATGACACTATGCCCCCCACCCTTCTGTGCTAGGGAGAAGGAGTAGAGTGACAACTTGACCCTTCTACGGAGACTTCAATTTTTTGTTTTTTTTTTTTGCGATACGCGGGCCTCTCACTGCTGTGGCCTCTCCCGCTGCGGAGCATAGGCTCTGGACGCGCAGGCTCAGCGGCCATGGCTCACGGGCCCAGCCGCTCCACAGCATGTGGGATCTTCCTGGACCGGGGCATGAACCCGTGTCCCCTGCATCCGCAGGTGGACTCTCAACCACTGCGCCACCAGGGAAGCACGAGACTTCAATTTTAATCTCCACCTCTGAAGAGGAGTAAACTGTTCCAAAGCATTTTCCCTGCCTGCCTTATCTTACCTCTTCTTCTCCCCTTCCCCTGGGATTTAGAGTCAGAAAACCTGGATTCAGGTCCCATCTCCCTCATTTAGAAATTGTGTGACCTAGGGCAAATTATTGAAGTTCTCCTTTGTAAAAAGAATAACGAGGGCGCTTCCCTGGTGGCACAGTGGTTGGGAGTCTGCCTGCCGATGCAGGGGACGTGGGTTCGAGCCCTGGTCCGGGAAGATCCCACATGTTGCAGAGTGGCTGAGCCCGTGAGCCACAACTACTGAGCCCAAGGGCCACAACTACTGAAGCCTGCGCACCTAGAGCCCATGCTCCGCAATGAGAGGACACTGCAATGAGAAGCCCACGCACTGCAACGAAGAGTAACCCCCGCTCGCCGCAACTAGAGAAAGCCTGCACACAGCAACGAAGACCCAACACAGCCAAAAATAAATATAAACAAAATAAATTTATATTAAAAAAAAGAATAGTAAGGATTGATATGAAAAACAAGCTATACAACATATGAAAAAGCTCCATACAAACGCTATTATTTCATGTGTATATTTTCCCCACCATGTGTGTATTTTTAAGGAGAGGAAGGAGGACAATTTTGGTATGTTTATTCATTCCGCAGATAATTACGGTGTACTCTCTGCCTAGCACTATTCTAGGCACTTAGAATGTATCAGTGAGGTGAGCAGGTAGGAGGTATGGCAGGCTGCAGACGCCTCACTGAGTAAGGACTTGAAGGAGGTGAGGGAATGAACCAATAAGATATTTGGGGAAATGGGTTCTAGGCAGTGGAAACTGCTTGAGCACAGGCCAGTGTGGCAGGTGAGGAGTGACTGAGCAGGAGAGAGGGGCTCTTACTTGGAGTGAAATGGGGAGCCACTGGAGAATGGTTTTGAGCAGAGGAATCATAACAATCTTGTTTTAAAAGGATCCTTCTGGCTGCTGTGTTGAGAATCGAGTCTAGAGTCTACAGGAGCAAAGTGTTAGAAAGTTTTTACAGTAGTTTAGATTAGAGATGGAGATGATGATGGTAGCAGCACTAGTAGCAGTGGTTGGATTTTAGATATTATTATGGCAGAGCTAAAGAGATTTCCTAGTGAAACAGATACAGGTGTGAGAGAAATAGAGAAATCAAGAATGATTCTCTCCAATGCCCTCTGTGCTCAACCACGCTGACTTCCTAGTCTTTTAGCCAGATACTCTTTTTTTTGTTCTAGTGAGAATACAACCAATTCACTTCCAAACTATTTCCAGTCAGTAATGTAAAGCATCAAAGGACAATCTGTGGCTCTTCAACTAAAATAAGCTCTAAAAATTTATCTCAAAATGCTAGGGGCACCAATCCATTCTTGGTTTAAAAAACAACAAACTACATAAAAAACCCATTTCTTACTCTGTGGGAATATACCGCGCCTATATCAATCTTGTACGGATTCATTTTCTGCATCTCCTTTTCCAGATCACTCTGGTTGTTGAAGGATTGGTAACGAATGTAAATATCATCTTTCAATGTGAAGGAAAATTCACGGTGTTGAAAGTAATTCTTTACCACTGCAAAATAAATGTACACTTTAAAAGTTAATTTGGTACTTTACCCAGCTCAGAGCATTAAAACATTAACCAATGAGAAGATATATATTTTTTTCTTTTTAATTTGTGCTTTTATTTGCCAGTATAACTACAGTAACCTGCAAACTTTTTTATTCTAAAAAGCACATTTTACATCACAGTCCAACAAACACATATATAATGTGTATACATATATAGAAGTGAAACAAAGGTTTTGCCAAAAACGTCTACCCTGAGTGTTAATTCTTTTTAAGACCTTTTTTAAAAAATTAAGGCTGAACTGCACTGACACATCATAATCACCGAAGTCCCTAGTTCATCTTAGGGTTTGCTTTATGAAGTGAATAGTGTTGCACATTCTACGGGTTTGGACAATAGTATGATGACATAAAATCATTATAATGTCATACAAAGTATTTTCACCGCTCATAAAAACTTCTGTATCCTATGTATTCATCTCCCCTCCCCCGCAAACTCCTGGCAACCACTGATCTTTTTATTGTCTCCATTGTTTTGCCTTTTCCAGAATGGCATATACACGGAATCTATTTTTCTTTTTTCCTTGAATAGAGGAGTTCAAAGCCTTTATGCCTATTAACACCACTCATGGCCCAGCCACAGGTGGACCGGGCAGGCTCCACGTGGCAAACTCCCCCACTGAATACTGTAGCTTTCCTCCCAGTACTGAGCCCTGTCCCACTGGTCCTGCCCAGCAGCCACGTGCAGGTGAAGGGGGGATACGTGTTGGGTATCTGTTCATAGGAAGGCCACAAGTTTTGTGCCCCTTGTCACAATGAACCCTAATTCCTGTTGGGTGTGTCGTAAACACATGAGCCATTTCTTCAGACCCCCTGCTCTGAGCACACCCCAGAGAAAATATTTTTAATGAGTCCTCTGTGCTCAGCACTGTGTTACATGTTAAAAAAAAAAAAAAGACAAGAACTAGTTCCTAATTTGAAGGGGTTTACCATCCCGCAGCTAATAGGGAAAAGTAAAAATGAGGAAAAAGATGCAGAAATATTTTCAATATGTAATACCACCTCTTTTTCCTCGGTGGGCACTAGTAAATTCCTGGGAAGAGTTAAGTACCTCTCCTCTTTTAGGAGATGCCCCTCTGTCCCTGAGCTGATCACGCCTCTGCAGCTTCATGCTACGACCCGGTAACCCCCCCCTTGGCTGCAGATAAACACCGAACCGAAAGTGAGTCCGACCACTTGAGTCTGACCAAGGAGTGATAGGCGCAGCGGCTCTGCCTTACAATGCGTAGCGGTAGGCTGGTCATTACAACCTCTCTCGGCCCATTTACACCTCAGAGGTGAGGGGGAGGGCTCAGGATAACGCAAGACGGTGCCCGGCACAACGCCTGGCGCACAGGAGGCGCTTCATATTTTCATTCCAAGGTACCCTCCTGAAACCTCCTCACGTTCCCCTCCCAACCCACTTCCCACCCCGCTCCCCGCCTCCATCACCTCCGCCATAGTTGAGCCAGCGATAGTACTGGGCGTAGGGAAAGAGCCTCCGGTAATAAAGTTTAAGCAGCTCGGGCAGCTCGGCGGGGTCAAACGCCTCCATGAAGCGCGGAACTCAACCCAGGGAGGCCTCCGCGAGAAAGGGCGGGAACCACACAGCCGGAGCCCCCGCCACTGCGCAGGCGCATCGTGGCCGCGGCCAGCGGTCTGCAGGGGCCACTGGGAATTGTAGTTCCCATTCGGAGGTCCGCCTGAGCGAGGGAGCCGCTCCCGCGGTCTCCACCCGCCCGCTTCGACACTCCACTGCTCAGGTGGGCAGGAGGCTGCGCCCATTCCAGGGATATCTTCTGCCTAAAGGTGAGCCTTGGAGCATATAGATTTAGGTTATTAAGATGAAGTAAAAGAGATGTTCTCTGCTAACTTTATGACTGTTTTAGAAACAATGTTAACCAATATCTCTTTTTTTAAGATTAAAAAATTTTTAATTTATCTTTGGCTGAGTTGGGTCTTCGTTGCTGCGCATGGGCTTTCTCGTTGCGGTGCGCGGGCTTCTCATTGCAGTGGCTTCTCTTGTAGAGCATGGGCTCTAGGCGTGCAGGCTTCAGTAGTTATGGTACATGGGCTCAGTAGTTGTGGCTCGCGGCCTGTAGAGCACAGGCTCAGTCGTTGTGGCACACGGGCTTAGTTGCTCCGCGGCACGTGGGATCTTCCCGGACCAGGGCTCGAACCTGTGACCGCTGCGTTGGCAGGCGTATTCTTAACCACTGTGCCACCAGGGAAACCCAACCAATATCTTTTAAAGAGGGTTTGGAAATTAGTTCTTTGTAGAATTACTAGGTCCAATATGTGGAAATAAATGATGACCAACCAAATGAGAAAAGCAAAAGCTATTTATTCAATAGCTTGCTATATTTAGAAAGGGAGTCAGCCACCGTCACTTGTATTTTGGCAGAGACTCATAGACAGGCAGAGGAGTGGAAAAGATTGATAGTGAAAAAAGGGAAGGTTTCAGGTATGTCCTGATTCAAGGCTGTCTTCATGGGTAAGTTGTAGGTGGTCTAACTCAAGAGAGGGGCATCCTATGTGATTGGTTAGGGGTGCATATGTGGCTTTCTCTGGTTGGTCCTAAGTTGGAAGTGGGGACAAAAATTAGGGAAGCTCTCAGTTGTTAATCAAGTCCTGGCTATTTTGAGCGGATTGTTGTATGGGTTATTTGGCTTCCTGGACTATCACTAGACACCGCAGTCTGACTTCCTACAAGTCTGACTTAAGCAGGCTGGCTTCCTGGGCTGTTTATTATAGATAAGGGGGTTGGTTTCCTGGGTAGGCTTCGGGCAGGTTGCGGGTCAGAGTTCTGTTTTTAAATATGGTCTGGTCATTGTTTGTTTGTATATTCAGTCTCTCAAATAGAACACCCAGGAATACTAAAATCTGAATCAGAAGAAGCTTGCAGAAGCATGGAGAGCTTTACTCTCCATGTAAAGGAGCCTGTTTGCTATCGATGTGCAGATCTGCCAATAAGTCTTACCAGGTAAAGATACATCTCATCTCAAAGGTGGACTGGGGTGGGCAGTCTGATAATCACATCAGTGTTGTGTCACATGAAAACTATCATTTTCATGAATTTTATTTTTACAATAATAGTAGGAAAGCAACGAGAGAATAGACTCTCTAGTAGGTTATTATTAGCCCAGTCTTGAAAGTGATCATGGTCCCTTAGCTTCTGTGGGCAAAGTTGTGAAAAATAGGCTCTGGACAGATCATATTTATTTGAATATTTCTAGAAATGTGACATCCTGCACAAATCTTAGTTGATTTTCACAATCTCCGTGCATCCTGTTTTCAGTAGAGTGAATTTCATTGCTGGGAAGGTCTTCACTCTAATAACAGTAACAAGAGTGCCAGTAGAGTTCTCTTTTCCAGAACCACATGCCCTGGGCTTTTTAATGGAGGTTTCTCAGTTTCTTTACTGGAGATTCCTTATTGCTCCCTTTAGGAACTGACTTCTTTGAGCTATTTGGGAGTCCCCTATTTAAATTTCAGGACCATTAAAGAGGGCGCACTGTAAGGAGCTAAGACATAAGGGGGGAAAGCAAAGGAGGTTTATTTATTGAGTTCCTATTGTATGCTTCATTTATTTAACATAAGTTTTCCTCACCAGAAAAAAGGGCATAATAATAGCTAACGTTTATATAGCATTTGCTATGCTGTCAAGGATGTATGTGATAGGTACTAATATTATCCCTATTTTACAGTTGGGGACATATGCTGAGAATTAATTTGCCCCAGGTCACAAACCTAGTAAGTAGGAGAGCCAGACATCCTGACTCCAGAGTCTGTGTGATTCACTCCTAATCTACAAGCTATGTGTCTACAAGGGATCGTTGTAAGGGTTAAATGAGATAAAGTAAGAGGTGCCTGGCCCAGCTCATAGCCCAGAACCACTCAAAGTGAGAAAGCTATTATTTTGTGAAAGTGCTCTGGTATAGAGGCTTTTATCCCAAGGGCCACTGGGAGGCAGTATTGCCATTCAGTTGGTTTCCCCTTGTGCTTTCATCCTCATAGGTGCAAAACCCCTTTGTCCTTCAAGCCTTATGCTATCTACCATCCCCTTGACATTTACTATTTATGTCTGCTATCAACCTCTTTGGGTAATCGGTCAGCCCTAGTTCTCCCTCTTCAAGTTCTTTGCAGACGTAGAACCTACTTCATGGACTTGCAGTCCAGCTCCTGTTGTTATTCTGGATGTTTTTAGCATGTAAAAGGATGATCTGTTTGGGAAAGATATAGTTCATTCAGTCATTCTTTAACTTATTCATTTATTCCACAATTCCACAAAGAGTTATTGAAAATTTGTGTTGGACATTTAGCTAGGCTCTGTGGAGAAAAAGTGATATGGGTTCTACTTCCGAGAAAGTTATAGTCTAGCAGGGGCAATGGATCCAAATCAAGAAGTATAATGACATGTTATAGATGAATTTATAACCCAGCTGTCTATTGGCATCAGCATTTTTTTTCAACATCTTTATTGGAATATAATTACTTTACAATGTTGTGTTAGTTTCTGCTATATAACAAAGTGAATCAGCTATACGTATAAATATATCCCCATATCACCTCCCTCTTGAGCCTCCCTCCCACCCTCCCTATCCCACCCCTCTAGGTGGTCACAAAGCATGGAGATGATCTCCCTGTGCTATGCAGCTGCTTCGCACTAGCTATCTATTTTACATTTGGTAGTGTATATATGTCAATGCTACTCTCTCACCTTGTCCCAGCTTACCCTTCCCCCTCCCCGTGTCCTCAAGTCTACTTCTGCATCTTTATTCCTGTCCTGCCCTTAGGTTCTTCAGGACCATTTTTTAAAATTTTAGATTCCATATATACGTGTTAGCATATGGTATTTGTTTTTCTCTTTCTGACTTACTTGACTCTGTATGACAGACGCTAGATCTATCCACCTCACTACAAATAACTCAATTTTGTTTCTTTTTATGGCTGAGTAATATTCCATTGTATATACGTGCCACATCTTCTTTATCCATTCATCTGTTGATGGACGTTTAGGTTGGTTCCATGTCCTGGGCCTTGTAAACAGTGCTGCAATGAACATTGTGGTACATCTCTCTCTCTTTTTTTTTAATTGTTGAATTTTATTTAATTATTTTTTTATACAGTAGGCTCTTATTCGTTATCCATTTTATACATATTAGTGTATACATGTCAATCCCAATCTCCCAATTCATCACACCACCCCCCACCCTTACCACTTTCCCCCTTAGTGTCCATATGTTTGTTCTCTGCATCTGTGTCTCTATTTCTGCCCTGCAAACTGGTTCATCTGTACCATTTTTCTAGGTTCCACATATATGCATTAATATATGATATTTGTTTTTCTCTTTCTGACTTACTTCACTCTGTATGACAGTCTCTAGATCCATCCACGTCTCTACAAATGACCCAATTTCGTTCCCTTTTATGGCTGAGTAATATTCCATTGTATATATATACCACGTCTTCTTTATCCATTCGTCTGTCATGGACATTTAGGTTGGTTCCATGTCCTGGCTATTGTAAATAATGCTGCAATGAACATTGTGGTATATGTCTCTTTTTGAATTATGGTTTTCTCAGGGTATATGCCCAGTAGTGGGATTGCTGGGTTGTATGGTAGTTTTATTTTTAGTTTTTTAAGGAACCTCCATACTGTTCTCCTTAGTGGCTGTATCAATTTACATTCCCACCAACAGTGCAAGAGGGTTCCCTTTTCTCCACACCCTCTCCACCATTTATTGTTTGTAGATTTTTTGATGATGCCATTCTGACCTGTGTGAGTTGATACCTCATTGTAGTTCTGATTTGCATTTCTCTAATGATTAGTGATGTTGGGCATCTTTTCATGTGTTTGTTGACAATCTGTATATCTTCTTTGGAGAAATGTCTATTTAGGTCTTCTGCCCATTTTTTGATTGAGTTCTTTATTTTTTTGATATTGAGCTGCATGAGCTACTTGTATATTTTGGAGATTAATCCTTTGTCAATTGCTTTGTTTGCAAATATTTTCTTCCATTCTGAGGGTTGTCTTTTCGTCTTGTTCATGGTTTCCTTTGCTGTGCAAAAGCTTTTAAGTTTCATTAGGTCCCATTTGTTTATTTTTGTTTTTATTTCCATTACTCTAGGAGGTGGGTTGAAAAGGATCTTGCTGTGATTTATGTCATAGGGTGTTCTGCCTATGTTTTCCACTAAGAGTTTTATAGTGTCTGGTCTTACATTTAGGTCTTTAATCCATCTGGAGTTTATTTTTGTGTATGGTGTTAGGGAGTGTTCTAATTTCATTCTTTTACATGTAGCTGTCCAGCTTTCCCAGCACCACTTATTGAAGAGGCTGTCTTTTCTCCATTGTATATTCTTGCCTCCTTTATCAAAGATAAGGTGACCATATGTGCATGGGTTTATCTCTGGGTTTTCTATCCTGTTCCATTGATCTATATTTCTGTTTTTGTGCCAGTACCATACTGCCTTGATTATTGTAGCTTTGTAGTATAGTCTGAAGCCAGGGCGCCTGATTCCTCCAGCTCCGTTTTTCGTTCTCAAGATTGCTTTGGCTATTTGGGGTCTTTTGTGTTTCCATAGAAATTGTGAAATTTTTTGTTCTAGTTCTGTGAAAAGTGCCATTGGTAGTTTGATTAGGGATTGCATTGAATCTGTAGATTGCTTTGGGTAGTAGAGTCATTTTCACAATGTTGATTCTTCCAATCCAGGAACATGGTATATCTCTACATCTGTTTGTATCATCTTTAATTTCTTTCATCAGTGTCTTATAGTTTTCTGCATACAGGTCTTTTGTCTCCTTAGGTAGGTTTATTCCTAGGTATTTTATTCTTTTTGTTGCAGTGGTAAATGGGAGTGTTTCCTTGATTTCTCTTTCAGATTTTTCATCATTAGTGTATAGGAATGCAAGAGATTTCCGTGCATTAATTTTGTATCCTGCTACTTTACCAAATTCATTGATTAGCTCTAGTAGTTTTCTGGTAGCATCTTTAGGATTCTCTATGTATAGTATCATGTCATCTACAAGCAGTGACAGTTTTACTTCTTCTTTTCTGATTTGGATTCCTTTTATTTCTTTTTCTTCTCTGATTGCTGTGGCTAAAACTTCCAAAACTATGTTGAATAATAATGATGAGAGTGGGCAGCCTTGTCTTGTTCCTGATCTTAGTGGAAATGGTTTCAGTTTTTCACCATGGAGAACGATGTTGGCTGTGGGTTTGTCATATATGGCCTTTATTATTTTAAGGTAAGTTCCCTCTATGCCTCCTTTCTGGAGTGTTTTTATCATAAATGGTGTTAAATTTTGTCAAAAGCTTTTTCTGCATCTATTGAGATTATCGTATGGTTTTTATCCTTCAGTTTGTTAGTATGGTGTATCACATTGATTGATTTGTGTATATTGAAGAATCCTTGCATTCCTGGGATAAACCCCACTTGATGATGGTGTATGATCCTTTTAATGTGGCATCAGCATTTTTTTAAAGACTTGGACAGTATTGGTACAGGGAGCAAAGGCATAAAAGCGGAAATGGCATGGTGCTTTCAGGAACCTGCCAGTATAGTTCCATATGGTCAGAACTCAGACTTCAAGGGAAGGCATAGTGAGAAATGGGACTAAGAGGCAAGCTATGGCCAGAGCATTGCATGCCAAGCTAAAGAGTGTGGAAATAAAAGTTATTCACCTTCCCCCTGGTCAGGGAAATTCTGCATGCCATGAGGTGTGGCCAAAAAAAAAAAAAAAAAGTTATTCGTCTTCCATTTTAATTCAGTTTTGGTTAAAATTATAATAAAATATTGATCATATCTGTATTTGATGAGAAGCCTTGGGAGTGAATAATATTGTTGAAACAAATTGAAAATTTGAAGTACTCCTGTGCTAGTTATTTTCCTCCTCAATAAAATAAAAGAAGATTAATGTTCTGTTGACAGAAGAGCATCATAAACAAAGGGAGACTATCTAGGTGGAGCCAAGGTCATATTTCAGTTTATGATAGGTTTTATCACTTGCTATCATCAACTACTGAAAAGTAATAAAGAGTACCCTCATATTTATTTAAATGACAAAGTTTTAGTTTAATCTCACAGGAATGATTCTTTTAACCACAAAGCAAATGATGACTTCAAAGCTGATAAAACATGTGTTATAGGATATTGCAATTGTTTTTGAATCTATATGATGGATATAATATATGAAATTGAATTTCTCACCTAAGCTATAAATGAACCTAGCAGATTTTTTTTTTTTGGTTTTTTTTTTTTTTTTTTGGCAGTACGCGGGCCTCTCACTGTTGTGGCCTCTCCCGCTGCAGAGCACAGGCTCCAGACGCGCAGGCTCAGCAGCCATGGCTCACGGGCCCAGCCGCTCCACGGCATGTGGGATCTTCCCGGACGGGGGCACAAACCCGTGTGCCCTGCATCGGCAGGCAGACTCTCAACCACTGCGCCACCAGGGAGGCCCCCTCTAGCAGATTTTTGATAAATAACCTGCCAATATACATATTGTATAGGTTCTCTTGTTAATCATAAAGCTATATACTATTGGGATCTAGCTTCCTCCTTGCAGACTGCTTAAAATAAAGGATGGCAGATTCAGATCAAAACACAGTGTCAAACCTTGTTCCTCCACAGGAACTCGGATTTGTCTGAAGACAGTGGGGAGTCTTGGAAGGCTTTTAAGAAGGGGAGAAACATAATCAGAATTGTGTTTTAGAAATAAACTCTGGAGCCCTGTAAAGGGCAAACAGAAGGGGAAAGAGCAAACAGAGGCAGAGCAATCCCAGGAAACTGTTGCTGGAATCCAGGGCACAAGTACTTGTGGCCTGAAGTAAGGCAGTAAAGTAGAGATGGTTGTGATTGTGTGGACGTAAGTGACTTAAGAGATATTACTGAGAATTAATATTGATTGGATGTGGGGGATGAGGAAGTGGTCTAGGATGATTTCCCAGGTTTCAGAATTGGGCAACTGGTTGGAAGGGGTTGTTTGGCACCTAGTGGGCAATCATTAAATGTGTTGAGTATTTGTTGAATACATGTAGGGATAGGAAATAATGTGAAAATAAGGAGGAGGATCAGATTGTACTGAATCATCATTATTTCAGTTTTGAAAAGTTGAGTTTGAGTTGCTACTGTGATACTCCCTAAGCTCTCTATGCTTTTCTTTCATAGCCCTCATCACAGTGTGTAATAATATATTTATTTGTGGGAATATATATTTAATGTTTATTTTTCCTACTAAAATAATAAGTTCTAAGATTTCAAATATCATGTCTATTTTACGCACCTCTTTTAGCTCCAGTAACTAGCATTGGACCTAGCACATAGTAAGGACTCTATGTTTATGGAATGAATGGATGAATTCAAGTGGAAGATGCCCAGCAGGTAGTTGGATATGAGGAGCTAGATGTCAGGAGACATCTTGACTGAAGGCAGAGATTTGCAAGTCATTAGATCTCAGATCAGGGTTGAAGCTGATGATGACTGAGGTCCCCAAACAAGGAGGGTGTGTACAGTGAGAAGAGAGGAAGGGCCAGGATAGAACTCTTAAAGATATTGACTTTAAAAATTGGGTAGAGGAAGAGAAACCAGCAAAAGACAATGAGAACAAATAGGAATAGAAGCAGGAGAACTAGGAGAGTGTGATTTCATAGGAGCCAAGAGAGCAGAGAGTTGTGAAAGGGTGCTGTAGGATTCTGATACCAGTTCCATTGTGGGGCATGGGTGTGTTTCCCCACACATCCAAACCGATTCTTTGGATTCCAGCCTAGGTTTCCTATAGTTCAACTCAATTCTGACACTATCTATCCAGAGATAGTGTCAGATTCCACAGGTTAAGGGTTCAGTTCCACAAGACTCCCCTGCCCTCTTCAGATGCCAATTGCAAGCCCAGGTTGTTACCTGTGCTTCTGACTGACTGGCTTTAAATCGAAGGTTCCCACAACTCCCTCCCTGGGTTTGATTAATTTGCTAGAGCGGATTAGGACACGAGGCAGCTGCAGCTCTTTTTTTTTTTTTTTTTTTAAATGTATTTATTTATTTATGGCCGTGTTGGGTCTTCATTTCTGTGCAAGGGCTTTCTCTGGTTGTGGCAAGCGGGGGTCACTCTTCATCTTGGTGCGCAGGCCTCTCACTATCGCGGCCTCTGTTGTTGCGGAGCACAGGCTCCAGACGCGCAGGCTCAGTAATTGTGGCTCACGGGCCCAGTTGCTCCGCGGCATGTGGGATCTTCCCAGACCAGGGCTCGAACCCGTGTCCCCTGCATTGGCAGGCAGATTCTCAACCACTGCGCCACCAGGGAAGCCCAGCTCTTTTTTTTTTTTTTTTTTTTTTTTTTTTTTTTTTTTTTTGCGGTACGCGGGCCTCTCACTGCTGTGGCCTCTCCCGTTGCGGAGCACAGGCTCCAGACGCGCAGGCTCAATGGCCATGGCTCAGGGACCCAGCCACTCCACGGCATGTGGGATCTTCCCAGACCGGGGCACGAACCCGTATCCCCTGCATCGGCAGGCAGACTCTCAACCACTGCGCCACCAGGGAAGCCCCCAGCTCTTTTTTTTAAAAAAATTTTTAACATCTTTATTGGAGTATAATTGCTTTACAATGCTGTGTTAGTTTCTGCTGTACAACAGAGTGAATCAGCTATACATATACATATATCCCCACATCTCCTCCCTCTTGCGTCTCCCTCCCACCCTCCCTATCCCACCCCTCTAGTTGGACACAAAGCACGGAGCTGATCTCCCTGCGCTATGCAGCTGCTTCCCACGAGCTATCTATTTTACATTTGGTAGTGTATATATGTCCATGCCACTCTCTCACTTCGTCCCAGCTTCCCCTTCCCCCCTCCCCATGTCCTCAAGTCCATTCTCTATGTCTGCGTCTTTATTCCTGTCCAGCTGCAGCTCTTTTGGAAAGGTGTCTGATAGCATTAAGGCTGAGAGCCCCAGTTTGCAGAAGCTGATCTCAGGTTGGCAATCTAAAAGGGGACTCTGCTTCCCCGCTCCCTGACTCCAGCAGAGGCTCCAACTTACTCAGAGGATGGGGGCTTTCTACTTTTAATTTTGGCTGTAACACATCTGATTCTCCAGTTGAGCAAGAATGACACTGGTGAGAACTGTGGGCTTGGCACAAAGGAGTGGAGCAGCCTGGACTCTGACCACAAGAGGGCGGTGTTGTGAAGGAGGTGAGGAAGCGGAGGGTGGGCAGCGTTGGGGAAAGGAAAGCAACCCTGCCCAGTGGGGATTCATGAAGTCCTCTGAAGTCTCCAGGACCGGACTCTTCCTGAGCAAATCGTGTGTGTGTGTGTGTGTGTGTATGTTGGCTTGGGGATAAGATCTGTTTGGAGAAAGGTTTTTTTTTTTTTTTTTAATTTTATTTATTTATTTTTGGCTGTGTTGGGTCTTCGTTTCTTTTCGCGGGCTTTCTCTTGTTGTGGCGAGCGGGGGCCACTCTTCATCGCGGTGCGCGGGCCTCTCACTATCGCAGCCTCTCTTGTGGAGCACAAGCTCCAGACGCGCAGGCTCAGTAGTTGTGGCTCACGGGCCCAGTTGCTCCGCGGCATGTGGGATCTTCCCAGACCAGGGCTCGAACCCGTGTCCCCTGCATTGGCAGGCAGATTCTCAACCACTGCGCCACCAGGGAAGCCCCGAGAAAGGTTTTTTTTAAATAAATTTATTTATTTTTGGCTGTGTTGGGTCAGGTCTTCGTTGCTGCGTGGACTTTCTCTAGTTGCAGCGAGCGGTGGCTTCTCTTGTTGCAGAGCACGGGCTGTAGGTGTGCGGGCTTCAGTAGTTGTGGCATGCAGGCTCAGTAGTTGCGGCACACGGGCTTAGTTGCTCCGCAGCATGTGGGATCTTCCTGGACTGGGGCTTGAACCCATGTCCCCTGCCTTGGCAGGCAGATTCTTTTTTTTTTTTGGCAGGCAGATTCTTAACCACTGCGCCACAAGGGAAGTCCTGAGAAAGATGTTTTTTAAAAAAATTTTTTTAAGTTAAAAAAAAATTTTTTAAAAAGATCTTGATTATGGTTTTTAATTTTCTTAAAAGACCCTTCAACTTTGATTTCTGAAAGAAATTTCATTGCCATTGTGTTCTCTGCTTTTTTGATCTTTATTCTTTTGGAGTTTGAGAAAGTATTGTTTAGAAGTTGAGAATGATTTTATACTTATAAATAGGACCCCCTGGGTATACTCTGTAAATTGGAATTCTTGACAGTGTGGAAAACCAGCTCTTTTATGATAATGCTGGGAGCTGTGGGGTAAGTTTGTGAACTTTTGGGTAAGCAAGAGCGACCTTATATAATTAAGTCCTGAGAACTGTGTTGCTGAAGCTCTGTGGCCTAGTTTGTGTCCTGCCTTAACCCTACCCCCATCTCCTACTGTGAGCAAGCTCTTTGCAGTGGGAGTGGCGAAACTGTTTTTTCTTTCTTTTTTTTAACCCACGTGACCAGTAAACAAGGGTTTAATAGTCCCATTATTCCCTCTCACTTGTTACATTTCTAATCCTGTGGAGAACAGAGAAGAAGTAAAATTCCAAAGGTAGGTGAAATCTGATGTACATTCCCAAACAAGAATTCCTCAGATAACATTTTTCCTTTCTCTTTGTGGAATCTCATATACTGATATGAAATGAAGTATGATATATATATATATGTGTGTGTATATATACATTTACTATATTTCATATATATCATATTTCCTATATGTATATATATATTTATATTTATATTTATGCCAGTACAAGGCATCAGCTGCTGGAGTATTTGCTAATTTTTTCCCACTTGGCAGAGGGATTGAGTCAGCTTTTGGGATGAGACTGAGGTTGGAAAATCTGTTAAGTTTTATGCTTGGACAATGTAGCATCTTCAAAAAGAGTTTGAGGTAACTTATAGTAAAAGACATATATACAAAAAAGTTATTAAAATGCAAATGGAAACATAAAAAGAAATAGAAAATCGAAGTGATGAAAGAGAGGAGAGAAAAAAAATGCTGTCTACAAGGACTAATAGAATTACTATGATTGAATATTAAATTTGGCCTTAAACTTCTAAGATAATATGTTCTTGATAAGAATTTTATAACAAACACAGAAGTGATTTTCTTCACACTGTTGGTTTTCTTCTTCTCTTTTTAATAAGAGCGGTATTTTTATTTTCCTAATTTGAGTTGAGAACACACAGGTGGATGGTTCAATGAATTTTCACAAAATTAGTACTTCTGTTAACAGCCACACAGGTCAAGTAATAGAACATTATGAGCACTGTAAACAACTCACTAATACCTTTCTCAATCGTGGACCCCCTACCTCCTCCCCAAAGGTAACCAGTAATCTTTTGTAGCAACCTAAATTAGTTTTGTCTCTTTAAAACTTTGTGTAGATGGAATAATATAGTATGTGTTCTTTTGTGTCACAATATTATGTTTATGAGATTCATTCATGTAATTGTGTGTAGCTATAGTTTGTTTTTGTCACCGTATAGCATTCCATTACATGAGCATATCTCAACTTATTTATCCATTCTACTCTTTGTGCATGTTTGGGTTGTTTCCAGCTTTTGGCTATCACAAATAATGCTGCTGCAAACCCATCTTAGGGTGCACATATTGTGTTGTTGTTGTGAAATACCTAAAATGGAATCTATGGGTATAGGGAAGGTGGATCTTTAGCTTCAGTGGATAATGACAAACTGTTTTTTTCAGATTGATTGAATAAATTTACTCTTTCAATAGCAGTGCTTGATTGTTCTTGCCAACACTTGACATTGTCAGCCTTTTTCAGTTAAAACTATGGTGGGTGCATAGTGGCATCTAACTGTGATAAACAATTGTTGGCTTGAGTATGTCAACTGAAAGAAAAACACACAATGTAAGAGCTGTGAGTTGAATTTATTCAAGGTCTCACTGAGGACTACAGCCTGGGAGACAGCCTCTCAGATAGCTCTGAGGAACTGCTCCAAAGGGGTAGGGGGAGAAGCCAGTATATGTATGATTTTGGCTAGGGAATGTGTGCAGTCAAGCATACATCTTGGTAACAGGTTACTACTAATCATGAGGATCAGATATCTTAGTTAATGATTTTAGTGCTTTTCTCTGTAGGAGAAGATGCAAGAATCTGGGTTCATTAAAATTTTCCCCCCTGAGATATCTCTGTCTATCTAAGGCATCTGTTTTTCCAAACCATAGAGTGCCTTATCACATTTTTCATCCTGAATTCTTTTCAGGATGTACTGCCAGTCAGTGACTGCAGAGGTGGGCAACATTCTTTGTTTTAAAGTAACACCTAGTCTGTATGCCCAATGTGAGAACAAAGAATGTCACGATGGATCTATCGGTCCATGAATCCATGTGCTCTTAGGATCAGTGACTAGACTGTTTGGAGCTTATAGACAAGCCCAGGTCTGAAGATTTAAAAGAAGGGAGTAAAAGCTATTCTTTACTTTGCCATGTGCTACAGTGCAGAGAGAGAAGTCCTCTGCTTGAGACTGAAGAAAGTCAGGGTGAACCAGGATGGCCCAACGTCGTGATAAAGAGCAGATAGAAATGACTAAGGATGTTGCTATACCTGGAGTTGCACATATTGTGAAAAAGTGGAAGTGGTAGGGCTCAGGGAGAAAGGCCCAGAATGGCAATAATAAAACAACAACCAGGGCTTCCCTGGTGGCGCAGTGGTTGAGAGTCCGCCTGCCGATGCAGGGGGCGTGGGTTCGTGCCCCGGTCCGGGAGGATCCCACATGCCGTGGAGCGGCTGGGTCCATGAGCCATGGCCGCTGGGCTTGCGTGTTCGGAGCCTGTGCTCTGCAACAGGAGAGGCCACGACAGTGAGAGGCCTGTATACCGCAAAAAAAAAAACAACAAAAAAACAAGAACCACCAAAATAATGCTAATAATATCTAACAATTACATAGTGCTTTACACGCGTTAACTCATTTAACTCTCCCAACAAATCACTGAAGGGTTCTTTTCCCATTTTGAAGATGAGCACACAGGTAGAGAGGTTAATTCACTTGCCCAAGGCCACACAACAAGTAAATGGTAAAGCCTGATTTGAACCCAAGTAATCTGGCTTCAGAATCCATGCTCATATTTCTATGTTATCCACAAAGTCAGGGTTAGGGGCAGGGGAACTCATGCAGAGAGATTCTTGGAAAGGAATAAAAGGAAAAGTAGGCAGGGAATTAGCCAAGTAGTCTCATTGGTATTATAACAGACTCCAGAAAAAATGTTCGAGAAATGGAATATGTTCTGCACTGTTGCTGAAGAGGAAAGTCATGGAAGCCTGAAACACCTCCAGGTTTGCATATGAGAGTCTTCAGCACACCCCAAGCACAATGACTAGGTGGGGAAGCCCAGTTTAGCAGACAGCCTAAAGCACTGAGGATTGCCAATCTCCCTAGGACTTTCCCTTGGTTTTCCCTTTCATTTTCACACCCGTGTCAGGTCTTTTTGGTTGCTCTACTGAGAGTCAGATGACATAGTATCATGGCTAGTTTCTGTTGGGTTTCCAGGTTGTAGAGAAACCAATCAGGGGTAGTGGTCAATATTAACATTTCTAATATCCATACCAATGGCTTGTGACCCTATGTTCACTCCAGATTCCAAGGTAACCAGAGAGGTCAATTCATGGGGCCCCAAAGCTTCCTGCTTCCTCTCTAGGGCCCTGTCACTGACTAAGACCTGGGCTGGTGAGGATGGGATCTGGAGACTGATGATGGGGAGGGAGGAACAAAGAAGGGACACCCTGGTGGGTGCTTAGGCAGAGATTAAGCCATCTCTGCTTCCTCCTGGAGCCCCTGGACACTTCCTACTTCTCCACACCTTTTTATACCTTTCTTTCCTCTTCCCCTAGACTCTACTTTTTTCCCCATACTTACATTGCCCCATCCACAAAAATAAATACCCTTCCTTTGGAGAAGAGCTCACTCTGCTAAGTGGGGAGAGCAGAAAGGGAATCTCAGGCTGGGGGATGGCCAGATGACCTCTATAGTTCATTGTAGATAGTCCCAGGATGAAATCTCCAAGACAGAATGGGCCAATGACTTCACTGTTGGTAAAGAAAAGTCTCAGGGGAAACACCTACAGAGTCATGTTTGGATTTGAGCATCTTCATCCCAAGGAGGTGGCTCAGTGAAGACACCTGCTAAGCAGAGCTCAGCTCTCAGTATTGCCCATCTCTCTGAGGCTTCTCTCAGGCTTTCCCTTTCTTTCTCCCAACCTCCTTCAGGTGGTTCTAGTTGTTCAGCCTCAGGACTGATGACACAGGTGGATTTTTCCCCCCCATCTTTGCAAACACTTGTTATCTCTTGTCTTTTTGATAACAGCCATTCTAACATGAAGTGATAGGTTTGATTTGCATTTCCCTGATGATTAGTGATGTTGAGCATCTTTTCATGTACCTGTTGGTCATTTATATGACTTCTTTAGAAAAATGTCCATTCAGATCCTCTGCCCATTTTTTAATTGGATTTTTTTTTGCTATTGAGTTTTATGAGTTCCTTATATATTTTGCATATTAACTCCTTGACAGATATATGGTTTGCAGATATTTTCTCTCGTTCTATAGGTTGCCTTTTCATTTCACTGATTGTTTCTTTCATTGTGCAGAAACTTTCTAGTCTGATGTCCCACTTATTTTTGCCTTTATTGCTTTTGCTTTTGGTGTCATATCCAAAAACATTGTTGCCAAGACCGATGTCAGGGAATTTTCCCCTGTGTTTTCTTTTAGGAGTTTTATGGTTTCAGGTGTTACATTTAAGTCTTTAATCCATTTTGAATTAATTTCTGTGAGTGGTGAAAATAGGGTCCAATTTCTTTCTTTTATGTATGAATATGCCACCACCATTTATTGAGGAGATAATCCTTTCCCCACTGGCTTCTTTGTCAAATATTAGTTGACCATATATGTGTGGGTTTATTTCTGGGCTCTTGATTCTGTTCCATTGATCAATGTGTCTATTTTTATGCCAGTACTATATTGCTTTGATTACTGTAGCTTTGTAGTATAGTTTGAATTCAGGAATTGTGAAGTCTCCAGCTTTATTCTTCTTTCTCAGAATTGCATTAGTTGTTCAGGGTCTCTTGTGGTTCCATAAGAATTTTACGATTGTTTTTTCTATTTCTGTGAAAAATGCCATTGGAATTTTGATAGGGATCATATTGAATCTATAGGTGGTTTGGGTAGTACGGACATTTAACAATATGAATTCTTGGGACTTCCCTGGTGACACAGTGGTTAATAATCCACCTGCCAATGCATGGGATATGGGTTCAAGCCCTGGTCTGGAAAGATCCCACATGCCACAGAGCAACTAAGCCCGTGTGCCACAACTACTGAGCCTGCGCTCTAGAGCCTGCGAACCACAACTACTGAAGCCTGCACTCCTAGAGCCCGTGCTCCGCAACAAGAGAAGCCACCGCAATGAGAAGCCCTCGCACCACAACGAAGAGTAGCCCCTGCTCACTGCAACTAGAGAAAGCCCACGTGCAGCAATGAAGATCCAACACAGCCATAAATAAATAAATAAATAAAATTAAAAAACCCAAAAAATAATATGAATTGTTCTGATTTATGAATATGGGATATCTTTCCATTTGTTTGTGTCTTCTACAGTTTCTTTAGTCAAGTCTTGTAGTTTTCAGTGTATAGTTCTTTCACCTCCTTGGTTAAATTATTCGTAAGTATTTTATTGTTTTTGATACTATGGTAAATAGAATTTTTCTTTTTCTTTTTCAGATAGTTCATTGTTAGTGTACAGAAATGCAACTGAATTTTTCTGTGTTTCTTTTTTTTTTTTTTTTTTTTTTTTTTGCGGTACGCGGGCCTCTCACTGTTGTGGCCTCTCCCGTTGCGGAGCACAGGCTCTGGACGCGCAGGCTCAGCGGCCATAGCTCATGGTCCCAGCCGCTCCGCGGCATGTGGGATCCTCCGGGACCGGGGCACGAACCCGTGTTCCCTGCATCGGCAGGCGGACTCTCAACCATTGCGCCACCAGGGAAGCCCTGTGTTTCTTTTTTTAAAACCTGAAACGTTACTGAATTATTTCATTAGTTCTAACAGATTTTTGTGGAGTGTTTAGCATTTTCTAGGTACAAGACCGTATTATCTGCAAATGGAGACAATTTTACTTCTTCCTTTCTGATTTGGATGCCTTTTATTCTGTCTCATTCCTGATTGCTCTAGCTAGGGCTTCTATTACTACATTGAATAGGAATGGTGAGAGTGGGCACCTTGTCTTTCTTGTTCCTGATCTTAGAGGAAAAAGCCTCCAGTCTTTAACCATTGAGTATGATATTAGCTGTGGGCTTGTCATATATGGCCTTTATTATGTTGAAGCATGTTCCTTCTATACCCAATTTGTTGAGAGTTTTCATCCTGAAAGGATGTTGAATTTTGTCAAATGCTTTTTCTGCATCTATTGAGATGATCATATGATTTTAATCTTTCATTCTGTTAATGTGCCATATCACATTTATTGATACATTCTTGTGTATATTCAACCATCCTTGCATCTCAGGGATTTTAAACTGGGAATTTTCCTAGGACTATCCCATCTAATTACTAGGTCCTAGGACATCTGCCTCTTGCATATTTCAAATTCTTCCCTTCCTGCTCATACCTGTTTCATGTTCAACTCTTCTGCCTCTTGTCTGTCTTTGCTCAGATGTTGCTTTCTCAGTGAGGCCTACTCTGATCACCATATTTAATGCTGCAAACTGCCCCCCCTCAGCCCTCTTGATCCCCCTTACTCTGCTATTTTTCTTTTTTTTTGGTTGTGAGGTGTGGTATGTGGGATCTTAGTTCCCTGACCTGGGATCGAACCCATGCCCCCTGAAATGGAAGCGTGGAGTCTTAACCACTGGACCGCCAGGGAAGTCCCTGCTTTTCTTCTTTTTTCCAAAGTGCATACCCTCTTTTTTTTTTTTTTTTTTGCGGTACACGGGCCTCTCACTGTTGTGGCCTCTCCCGTTGTGGAGCATAGGCTCCGGACGCGCAGGCTCAGTGGCCATGGCTCACAGGTCCAGCCGCTCTGCGGCATGTGGGATCTTCCCAGACCGGGGCACGAACCCATGTCCCCTGCATCAGCAGGCGGACTCTCAACCACGGTGCCACCAGGGAAGCCCTGCATACCCTCTTATAACATATTTATTATGTCTATTTTATTTATTTAAAAACTTTATTGAGGTATAATTCACACATACAATTCACCCATTTAAAGTATACAATTCATTAGCTCTTAGTATATTCACAGAGTTGTGTGACCATCACTACAATCAATTTTAGAACATTTTCATTACTCCCAAAAGAATTCCCTTACACTTTAGCAGTCACCCTCCCTATTTTCCCCCAACTCCCTCAATCCAGTCCTAGGCAACCACTCACCTACTTTCTGTTTCTATAGGTTTGCCTATGCTGGAAATTTCATATAAATTGAATCATACAATATGTGATCTTTTTCAACTAAGCATAATGTTTTCAAGATTCCAGTGCAGCTATATACCATTTTATGTTGCCATCAGCAGTATATGACTGGTCAGCACCTGACAGTGCCTGGCACATAGTGGGTGCTCAAAAAATGTTGATTGAATGCATAAATGACAAAATTGAGGACAAAATCTACATTCTTTTTTATTTTTGTCTGCGTTGGGTCTTCGTTGCTGCATGCAGGCTTTCTCTAGTTGTGGCGAGCGGGGGCTACTTTTCGTTACAGTGCATGGGCTCATTGCGGTGGCTTCTCTTGTTGCAGAGCACGGGCTCTAGGCATGTGAGCTTCACTAGTTGTGGCACATGGGCTCAGTAGTTGTGGCTCGTGGGCTCTAGAGCACAGACTCAGTAGTTGTGGCACACGGGCTTAGTTGCTCCGTGGCATGTGGGATCTTCCCGGACCAGGGATGGAACCCGTGTCCCCTGCATTGGCAGGCGGACTCTCAACCACTGTGCCACCAGGGAAGTCCTACATTCTTTGGTATGCCAACCAAGGGCTTTCATGATCAGGCCCCTACCTGTCTTTCCAGCATCACCTTTTGCTACTCCATGGCATATAGCCTTATAAACCTCTGTGCCGTCTCCCATCCTGTTCCTGCTGCCTGAGGTATGCTTCTCTTCATTCTGCTTAGTGCGCTGAGCTTCTGTTCACCTCTAATGCTACCTCTTCCATGACACCTTAGGCAAAAATGAGCACTTTCTCTTGTCCTTTCCACATTTTCTTAATAATTTATTTCTGTTTTTATATCCCCCACTAGTTCTGTGAGCTCCTTAAGGGTAGGCACTAGGTTACGCTCATCTCTGTATTCTCAGCACTTACCCAGAACTTGGTGCAGATTTGATGTTTAATAACTGCTTGTTTCAGTGAACGAGCAGAGGAAATAGCAAGAGCAAAGCCCTAGAGGCCAAAATACACTGGCAGGTTTGAGAAACAGTGAGTTTCCTAACTAGACTGCAAGCTGACATTTGTGAGATGGACTATAGTGGAGGGCCTAGAATCATCTGGTGAGGAGTTTATCCTGTATTTGGTGGACCACTGGGGACTGCTGAAAGGGAATGGCATGACAGGGCTTGAGAAAAATTCATCCGGCAGTGGTGTGTAGAATGAACTGGAAATGGGGAGATAATTTAGGAGGCTTTAGGCCAGGTAAGAAGAGTGAAGGTAAAAACCAAGGTAGAGTGTAAGGAAGGGCAGAGATGTAAGAGATAATATTAAAGAATCTCTAGGGTTTGGAACGTGACTGAATATGATGAGTGAGGATGTACCAGGTTCCAGGCAGAACGGTCAGGGTGAGGAAGCACAGTCTTGGCTTACACTTGCTTCTCTGCGTCTTCGTGAAGTTAGACACTTTCTAAATATCTGTAGAGAAGGAAAAAATGTGTAGAAACACTTACTATGTATTATATTATAGTTGCTACTTTCAAGAAAAAGAAAAATAATGCAGGAAATAAAATGGTGATGTACAACCATAGTTGATCAATTGGGTACAGTGGCACTGTTTTCTGAATATATGTTAAAAACAAACAGACTCTTCCAGAAGTGGTAACTGTTTATTCAGTTCAACTATATACTGGACCAAAGCCCTGAAGTAGGTGCTGTGTATAAAGATGAATCGGTCACAGAACTACCCCAGGAGTACCAGTCCAGTTGGAGAGATGAGCTACACAGGAGAGGTATGAATAGATTGTTACGGGAGAGCAGACCTGCTGTTGATAATTCAGAGATGGCTTTATATGGAGGAAGTGTGATTTGCTGAGTCTTGCAGGACAGGTAGTCTACTGACATGCATAGATAAGCAAGAAGAGCATTTCGGGCAAAGGGAATGGTGAGACCACAGATCTGGAGCGTGGAAAGAGCAGGGCATGAATAAATGGAGAGCAGCAGACTGTTTGGTTTGGATGGAACATAGGCCATGTGAGTGGGAGGAGTGGGAGATAAGGTTGAGGCCCAATCATGTATTAAGATGATTTAGATTTTATTTAGTAGGTTGGATGCTTTTCAGGTAGTCACATCACCAGAGCTGTGCTTTAGGAAAATTAACCAGACAGCACCATGTGGAGGAGAGGGGAAGGGACTGACGCTGTGGGGATGGTGAGAAGGCTTCTATGATAGGCCAAGCAAAAGGTACTGAATGTTGAAGGCTTGAACAATGGATGTGGCCATAGGAATGAAGGGGAGGGGACAGGTGCTCCAGATACTAGAGAGCTAGACTCTACAGCCTCGTCTCCCGAGGGAATGCATGGGGCAATGAAGAGGAAGTGTCAGAGCCTTAAGACTAAAAAGTCATATAAATAGAAATTGGGAATACTGGAGGAGAAACAGTTTTAGGAGAAAATATGATGTGTTCTATCTTGGATATATTGAGTTTCTGGCTACACAGCTGGCTGGAGAGTACTTAAGGAAATTAGAAATACAGGACAGAACCTCAGAAAATGGTCAGGTCAAGGGATATAGATATTTGAAGTAGTCAGGGCATCTGCAGGTATTTGATTAATGTTCACTTTGGGCTCATGTTTTGGGATTCTGCCTGACCTGGCATATTTCTTCTGCAGGTTTAGTCTTCTTGCTCTGTGATGGTTGAGTAGTAATACCTAGAGAGGCTGTGGGTTCCAAGCTTCTTCCTAATGGGGGAAATGGATTTTCATCTTTGACTGGCATCAGGAAATTACCCTTTTAGTCAGTAAACAAGCAGGATGAAGCTCTGTTACTACAGTGCACCAGAGAATGACAGTTGGGCAGAACAGAGGCAGCTGGCTAGAGAACACAGAGCTCTCAGATTGGAGAGAGCAGAAAGCTTGGGGGATGGGAGAGAATAGGGAGGTGGGGGGAGGGGGAAAAGGAGAGAAAGAGAAGAGGAGGGAGGGAGTATTAAATGTCTCTATCCACTGTTTTCTCCCCTTCACTGCCTGCTCTAATTTTATTCCCCTATACCCTTAACAGTTCTGGACCCAATTACAACAAGCAATTCTCTGTAACACCAGCTAGATGTCCCACAATTCAACTCAGTTCTGACACTAACTACCAGGAGACAGCATCAGATTCCACAGGCCAAGGGTTCAGTCCTACAGGACTACTCTCTTCACCCCTCACTTCAGACACCAGTTGCAAGCCCAGATTATCATCTGTGCTTCTGACGGACTGGCTATAGATTGGAGGATCCAACAACCCCATCCTTGGGTTCGATTAATTTGCTAGAGTGGCTAACAGAACTCACAGAAACATTTTACTTATCTGATTACTAGTTTATTAAAAAAGCATACAACTCAGGAGCAGCCAGATGGAAGAGATGCTTAGGGTAAGTTATGGGGAAAGGGTGCAGAGCTTCCATGCTCTCTCCAAGTACACCACTTTCCCTGAATCTCCATATGTTCACCTGGAAGCTCTCTGAACCCTGTTCTTTTTGGTTTTGATGAGGCTTCATTACTTAGGCATAATTGATTTAAATCATTAGCCATTAGTGATTAAACTCAATCTCCAGCCCCTCTCCTCTCCCTGGAAGTGGGACTGAAAGTTCTAACCGGTTTGGCCCAATGTGGGACTCTACTGGCAATCTTTGCTCAAGGACCCTCATCAGCCTAGCTGAGACTTTCTCAGGGCTGAACTGTAGTTAAAGTTTCTTCCTTTTAATTCCTTCTTTCTTCTCTCTCTTCTTTCAGAGGTGTCAGACATGTATTGGCACCTATTCCTGCACTTTCCCCCTTTATTCTCTATAAGTTGTTTCCCTCAATGAGTCCCTTGCATGTCTAGTTCTGTCTTGGCATCTGAACCGACACACAGGGATATTGACAGGACCTGCCTTATGGGGCTGTTGTGAGAATTCAATAAGTTAATATATGTGAAATGCTTAGAACAGGGCCTGATACACAGCAAGTGCTATGCAAGCATTAGCTGCTTTTGTTTTTATTTTATTATGCTTTAGATCTCAAGTTGTATTTTACTCTCACTAGGAAACTTCTCAGATCTCCCTGGACTGGCTTGGAAGCCTCTCCTGTATGCTTCAACAGCATCCTGCCCTTACTTCTATTGTGGTTGGCCCTCCATATCTACGAGTTTTGCACCTGCAGATTCAACCATCCACAGATCAAAAATATTAGAAAAAAATTTTCCAGAAAGTTCTAAAAGGCAAAACTTGAATTTGCTGCATGCCAGCAACTATTTACATAGCATTTACATTGTTTTTATAACTAATTATCGATGCATAGCATTTACATTGTGTTTACAACTATTCCATAGCACTTAGATTGAATTAAGTATTATAAGTAATCTAGAGATGATTTAAAGTGTACGGCTAAAACACCATTGTAAAGCAATTATACCCCAATAAAGATGTTAAAAAAGAAAAAAAGTGTACGGGAGGATGTTCATAGGTTATATGCAAATACTGTGCCATTTTACATAAGGGATGTAAACATCTTCAGATTCTGGTATCTGTGAAGGGTCCTGTAACCAGTCCTCTGTGGCTACCAAAGGACGACTGTATATTGCATTGTTTTCTTGTCAGTCTTTACACTTAGACTGTGAATTCAATGAATAATGGAACCTTGTTTTGTTCACTTGTGTGTATCAGTGCCTAACATCATGTCTGACTCATAGTAGATGTTGAATTGATGTTTGTTGAATGAAAATGATGGTTCAATGGAGGCTTAACAGATGAGTATTATTTGTCAAGTGGATGAGAGCTGGGAAAGAAGGAATTGTAGAGAGAGTTGTACACTGAGGCATGAAAAGCCTGTACTGTGTGGAGTACTGCAGGGTGCTTGTTATGACTAAAGAGTAGGGTGCAAAAGAGGTGTGGTAAAAGAGAAAGCTAAGAAGGAAATCAAGGGCCAGAGCACTGGGAGGACCTTAAAGCCAAGCTAAGGTAGGCATTGTGTAGGCCTTATGATGTCCTAGTGGGCCCACACCCATCTTTGACCTCTGCCTATGACTTTATGAGTCATATGTTAGTTCAGCCAACAACTATAGATTGCCCCAAGTGGTGGATGTTTCTCTAGAACTACGTATAGAAAGGTAGGCATCTCTGAACACTCATTTCAATAATGCATCTGATTGGTCTATATTTACAAACTGCTTTGGCTGCAATGTCTCACCCAAACTGCTGGGTCTCTTAACTAATCTCTTTGCCTTCATCACACCCCTTCCTGTTTAATCCATCCTCCACTCCCACTGTGAGACAGATCTTGCTAAAGCTAAATCGGGACATTAGTCTTCAGTTTAATACCTTCTAATGGCACACCCTTGTTGCCTATAAGATAACCTCCAGATTCCTTAGTGTGACCCACAGGACCCTTCCTAGTCTGGCCTTTCACTACCTCGTCTTCCATTTCTTCCTCCGTGTGCTCTCTGCATCATCTGAACTTCTCACAGGTATCAGGAAGTTTTATGCTGCTCACCACTCCATTCATGTACACACTATTGCTGCCTGGAATGTCCTTTTATCCTTGTCCACTTTTTTTTTTTTTAGAATTTTATTTATTTTTTTATACAGCAGGTTCTTATTAGTTATCCATTTCATACATATTAGTGTATATATGTCAGTCCCAATCCCCCAATTCATCACACACACCCCCACCCCCGCCACCCGCCTTGTCCACTTTTTGAACTCTTAACTATTTTGTTGGAAGTAGTTCCAAAATCACTGCCTCTGTGAATCCGTTTCTAACTTTGCGGGCAGTGGGTCACCCTCCTTTATAGTCTCATTAGACTGTATGTACTTCTGTTTGGCACCTACCACATTGCAGTGCATTTGTTTGGTTACTTCCCTGACTCCCCCCTCTAGACTGTGGCTAGAGGGTAGGACCAGGTATTAGTTAATACAGAGTCCCAGCACTTAGTGCAATGCCTGGCACATAGTCAATACTCAGTAAATACTAGTGAAAGAAAAAAGGAAGGAATAAAATGAAAGCTCTTTTTCTTTTCTTTTTTTAAAAAATTATTTATTTTTGGCTGCGTTGGGTCTTCGTTTCCGCGCGCGGACTTTCTCTAGTTGCGGCAAGAGAGGGCTACTCTTGATTGCAGTGCGCAGGCTTCTCACTGCAGCGACTTCTCTTGTTGCGGAGTACGGGTTCTAGGCGCGCAGGCTTCACTAGTTGTGGCACGCAGGCTCAGTAGTTGTGGCGCACGGGCTTAGTTGCTCTGCAGCATGTGGGATCTTCCTGGACCAGGGCTTGAACCCGTGTCCCTGCATTGGCAGGCGGATGCTTAGCCACTGCGCCACCAGGGAAGTCCCTCTTCTTTTTCTTTCGAAGGAGGTCCCCTCACCATGTGGCTGTACCTGGCGGTCCTTGTGGGCCTGTACTACCTCCTGCGCTGGTACCAGGAGAGGCAGGTGGTGAGCCACCTCCAGGACAAGTTCGTCTTCATCACGGGCTGTGACTCGGGCTTCGGGAACCTGCTGGCCAGGCAGCTGGACCTGCGAGGCTTGAGGGTTCTGGCTGCGTGTCTGACGGAGCAGGGGGCCGAGCAGCTGAGGAACCAGACATCAGACAGGTTGGAGACGGTGATCCTGGATGTCACCAAGACTGAGAGCATCACTGCGGCCACTGAGTGGGTGAAGGAGCGTGTGGGGAACAGAGGTATGGAGAAGTATTTTTTCTTTCATTTACTTAGGAATGAAGATGTTAAAGTTTTATGTGTATATATATATTATATATATATATAATCTCAAAAGCAGGGCTTGAAAAGCTGGCTTTGTCATTTGAAGGACAGTTGTGATCTTCTGCAGTGTTTCATTTCCTTAACAATGTAACATTGAAAAATGAACCCAGTAGATTTGAGGCTGTTATCTCACCTTGCAAGTGGAGTGTTTACAACCGCAATTCTTTATGTCTGAAGAATTTTCAAGGTGTTCTTAAGAATCTGATTCTTCTACTATCTAAAATATAGACATCTGATTCTTCTACTATCTAAAATATAGACATCCCTGGAAGTCAGCCTTTGGTCTTTTATTTTATTTTATTTTTGCGGTACGCGGGCCTCTCACTGCTGTGGCCTCTCCCGTTGCGGAGCACAGACTCCGGACGCGCAGGTTCAGCGGCCAGGGCTCACGGGCCCAGCCACTCCGCGGCACGTGGGATCCTCCCGGACCGGGGCACGAACCCGCGTCCCCTGCATTGGCAGGCGGACCCTCAACCACTCCGCCACGAGTGAAGCCCTATTTTACTTTTTGTAATTAATAGACTGTATTTCTTAGAGCAGTTATAGGTTTATAGAAAAGTTGAAAAGTACAGAGTTCCCATATACAACCCCCCTCTTACAGTTTCTCCTGTTATTCATATCTTGCATTGGTGTAGTACATTTATTATATTGATAAACCAATATTGATACATTATCATTAACTAGAGTCCATAGTTTACATTAGGATCCACTTTGTGTTGTACGGTTCTATGGGTTGTGCCAAGTGTAAAGTATCCTGTATCTACCGTTATAGTACAATATAATGTAGAATAATTTCAGTGCCCTAAAAATCCTCTGTGCTCCACCTATTCATCTCCTCTGCTCTCCCCACCTCCCCCCAAACCTTGGCAACTACACAGCTTTTTACTGTTTCCATAGTTTTGCCTTTTCCCAAATGTCATGTAGTTGGAATCATATTGTATGAAGTCTTTTAGACTGGCTTCTTCCATTTAACAATATGCATTTAATGTCCCTCCATGTTTTCCTGTGGCTTGATAGCTCATTTCATTTTATCACTGAATAATATTCCATTGTATGTACCACAGTTTGCTTATCCATTCACTTACTGAAGGACATCTTGGTTGGTTTTAATTTTTGGCAATTATGGATAAATCCTCCTTTCTAAGTTTCATTTTCTCTGGATATTATCCAAATCCTCTTTGATCCCCTTCTTTTTCCTCCACTTGTTTTATGATTCAATAGATCCTGATAATTGGACCCCCTAAATATATATTCATGCTAGGAGTTGCAAACTAGTAATAAAATTGTTTTGTTTGGATTGAGGAATTTTTTTTTAAATTTACTTTAAATTAGAAAATTGACTTTATGGGTAGTTATGGGTAGTTTATAGCCTCTGTGCTGTGCACAGTGGTTTATTTCTACTGTATTGTTATTATTATTTTTATTGTTTTCCCATCTGTTAGAGAGTGTGCTCCTTGAGGACATGGACCTCTCTTACCCATTATTGTATTTCCAGTTTCCGACATATTGTCTGGTACATGTTAAGGGCTCAACAAATGTTGAATGGACCCTAGTTACCCATAGTTTAACCTATTACCTTTTTGTCCTTGATTTCTAAATTATTTCTTCCCTGAATTCCCAACTACTTGCTGGCTTTCTCATCTGGAAATTCTGCTGGAACCTCAAACTCACCAAATCTAAAGGAGGAAGGACTCTTATTATCTCATCTCCACCAAATCTTCTTTTCTTTTGGTCCTTGGGGCCGATTCTTCCCTCCTCCCCCCAACACCAGAGCTCAAGATAGGCAGTTTTACTTTCAGTCCTTTGCAAGTCCTTTCTATCTCTATCACTAAAGTGATAGCGTAGCCATTTAGGATTCCAGTTTAATGCAGAAAGTGTCTTTTATTAGACTCCCTACCTTAGGTGGGCCCTGGACTTCATGTCTTCTTATTGTATATGTTTTTTGATGCTATAAATACTAAAGTTCAAATTCACACTGGTTGGCAAATTCCCTCGAATCAAAAGCTAGCGTCAGGGTTCTGTTTATCCTCTCTGGATTTGTGCCTTCTCTTAGTTTTTGGCCTGAACTTCCTTTACCTTCTTAGTGATAGATGTGTTTAAGAAGATTGAAAAAATATGTTTTGTCTAGCATTTTTAGTTGTCTTCAGCAGGAAGATCAATCAAGGTAGAAGTCTGTCGTTTTTGTGTGAAACTGAACTCCTGCTTTGATTTTTATTGTTTCAGGGCTCTGGGGTCTGGTCAACAACGCAGGCGTTTTTCACCCACATGGCTACACTGAGTGGCTGAAGATTGAGGCCTATATGGATACCCTCAAAGTGAACCTCATTGGTTTGATAGAGGTGACCTTAAGCATGCTTCCCTTGGTAAGGAGAGCACAGGGGAGGATTGTCAATGTCTCCAGCATTCTTGGGAGAATTGCTTTCTTTGGAGGAGTCTACTCTTCCACCAAGTATGGAGTGGAAGCCTTTTCAGATATTCTGAGGTAACTCTCAAGTTAAAACAAAAGCAACTACTGAGCACTTAAATATGTCTTAGACACCATGCTAGTCACTTTCACCTACATTATCTTTTTCTTAATTTTTAAAATTAAAAACAATTTTATTTTTGGCTGTGTTGGGTCTTCGTTGCTGCGCGCAGGCTTTCTCTAGTTGCAGCGGGTGGGGGCTACTCTTCATTGTGGTGTGCGGGCTTCTCATTGCTAAGGCTTCTCTTGCTGCGGAGCACAGGCTCTAGGCACGCAGGCCTCAGTAGTTGTGGCACGTGGGCTCAGTAGTTGTGGCTTGCAGGCTCTAGAGCTCAGGCTCAATAGTTGTTGCGCACAGGCTTAGTTGCTCTGTGGCATGTGGTATTTTCCCGGACCAGGGCTCGAACCCGTGTCCCCTGCATTGGCAGGCAGATTCTTAACCACTGCGCCACCAGGGAAGTCCCAGCAGGTGGATTCTTAACCACTGCGCCACCAGGGAAGCCCTCATCTGCATTATCTTATTTCATCACTTCCAAAATCTGATGTGTAGGTATTATTACTAGTCTGTTTTATACAGGAAACTGAGGCTCAGATTTTGGTATCTTTCTCAAAGTTCAGCTGCAACGACCATGATTTGGCAGACCTGTGTTTTGACCCCAAGTCTCTGTCTACTGTCACCACATCACATTTTAACTCTCAAGGTTTATCCTTAAGAAAATTTCATTTCTGGAGAGAGGATGACTGTCCTCTTTCCTCCTTAAAGTAAACCTGTCCTCGTTTCTTCACAGTGACTCTTTCTGGTGCTCATCTGCTTCTAACTACCTTTTTCCATCCCTTTACTCTGTATATCTTTTCTTTATCTAATAGCTTCTTTTCTTTCTTATAGCTTCAGTTTGCCACAATCCCTAATTGCCCTGCCTCTACCTCCTGGTTTTTTAAAATACATCATTTCAGCTTCATGTCCCTCTATCAGCTGCTCCTTCTTATTATAGTCCCCCTTCTATTTTAATTTCTGAGACAGAGGTTCCTACTGGCTGAGTTCATTTTTTGTGTGCTGGGTGACACCGCATCATGTGATATTTTTTGCACTTATTATGTGTCAGGCACTGTTGTGAGTACTTTCCATCTAATAAATCATTTAATTTTCATGGCAACCCAATGAGGAAGGAATTATTTTATCTTTATTGTGTTGACTATATCTAGGGAAACTGAGGCACGGAGGTTCAGTAATTTGCCAAGGCCATATAGGTAATAACAGGCAGAGTCACTGTCTAGTCCTGAGAGGGGCTCCCCTCCCATCAAGTACCATTCCTGGTCCAGTCAGCTATAGACATGAGGGTGCAGTCACATGGTACAAAATAGTGCTGCACAGACTCTCCCTTAGCAGGGGCTGACTCTAGGGCAGTTTCACTTGGAAATGAGCTATAAATATTATAGGCACCATGTATTAGCTTCCTATGGCTGCTGTAATAAATTACCACAAGTAATTTATGGTATGTGGTGTCCTACAGCAACACATATTTATTCCCTCACAGTTCTGGAGTCTAGAAGTCTGAAATCAGTATCACTGGGCTAACTAAAATCAGTTGTTGACAGGGCCATGTTCCTTCCAGAGGCTCTAGGAGAGAATTCATTACTTGCCTCTTCCAGCTTCTGGTGGCTGCCAGCATTCCTTGGCTTGTGGCCACATCACTCCAATCTCTGCTTTCATGATCATGCTGCCTTCTCTTCCTCTGTTGGTCTTCAAATCTACCTCTGCCTCTTTTTTTTTTTTTTTTTTTTTTTTTTTTTTTTTTATGCGTTACGCGGGCCTCTCACTGTTGTGGCCTCTCCCGTTGCGGAGGACAGGCTCCGGACGCGCAGGCTCAGCGGCCATGGCTCACGGGCCCAGCCGCTCCGCGGCATGTGGGATCTTCCCAGACCGGGGCACGAACCCGTGTCCCCTGCATCGGCAGGCAGACTCCCAACCACTGCGCCACCAGGGAAGCCCCTACCTCTGCCTCTTTTATAAGGATAGTTGTGATTGCATTCAGGATGCACCCAGATAATCTGGCACAGTTTTCTTAACTCAAGATCCTTAACTCAATCAAACTTGCAAAATCTTTGCCACATAAGGTAACATTTACAGGTTCTGGGGATTAGGACCTGATATCTTTGGGGGCCATTATTTAGCCTACCACATGCCATGACTGGTATATATCTAATACATTGTGCATATATTATCTGCTCAGGAAGGGAATAGGGAAATAACCGTGGACACTACATGAGTTGTTACTATGTGGCAGGCACCTTGTCTGGCTTTCTGCCTACCCAACATCCTGTCTATTTCCACAGGGCTGCTGCCTTCTGATTTACTGCCACTCATGACTCTTGGATTCCTTGACTCATTCCCAGACCAAGAACAAAGATATGCCCTTCCAACCTTTAAATCACTAATTCCTTTAGAAAATTCCAGTTTGCCTTAATTGTGCTAAGGATTAAACAGGAAAAGGAAGTTTTGTCCCACATTTGAACTGGAGTTTTAGAGGGGCTGGAGATGTTGTGGCGTGTTGGGAATCTGTGAGAAAGCTGCAAGGGGAGGTGCAATGTAGAGGGCTGAAGCACCCCTGGCTTGCGTAGCCCCTCCTTCTTCCCCAGCACGCACAGGCACCTGGAGAATCATTTTCTGAAGCTCTGACTTGGAAAGTTTTAGGTTTTGGTTTGATAAGGGAGGCTTTTCCTTTAGAGCAGTGGTTCTTAACTTTTAGCATGCCTCAGAGCCACCTGAGGGGCTTGTTCAAACAGATTATTGGTTCTCACCCCCAGAGTTTCTGACTGTAAGTTTGGACTGGGGCTCAATAATCTGCATTTCCAACAAGCTCCCAGATGCTGATACTGTTGATCTGGGGTCTACACTTTGAGAACCACTCATGGCTTTAGAGACTCATGATGCTTTATGTTTTACATTCTTATGGACCATGGTTCCAAACATTTCTCCTTGACATCAGCATGGGCTTCATCTTCTCGAACAAGGCTGCTTGAACCTCTAGATCAGGGAGCACCTCTCATCACTGTCCCTGGAGTACTGAGAGAATACCTCTCACATGGTGCGTCATGTCATCTTACTTCACTTGGTGAAGGCAGCACTTAGCACAGTGCCTGGTACATGCACAGCTCCTGATAAGTATTTTTGGAACTGTGTTTTGAACTAACCCGAATATTCTGGAATGACCAATGGCCTGTTATTTTAATGCCCACATCATATTCCACGAATGGTCGCTTGCTGTCTTTGAACACACTGTAATTTTGCACAGCCCCCTGCGCTCTGTGTGCAGTTTCTGCTGCCTGGTATTCCATTCCACCTCTTTCCTCACTGCGAAATTTCCTCTTTATCCTTCGAGGCTCAACTGAAACATTTTCTCCTCACTGAAGCCTTCTCTGATTCCCTCAGAAAAATCTATATCCTCCTCTCTACTTATGTACCCCCTTGAATACCTCTCCTTTAAATTCTTTTGAATTGTATTGCAATTATTTGCTTACTTGTCAGACTCACCCACTGTGAGCTTTTTGGGGTGGTGAACAGAGTCTTAATTTACTGAGGTTGTGCATGTAAAACACTTAGCACAGTAGGTGCCATAAAAATGCTAATTTTCTTTATTATTCTTTGTAGTTTTCATATTTCCAGTGTATAGCACGTGGTAGAAACTTAATGACTCTGTTAAATGAGTGGGTGTGGGATTGAATGGTTATGGTAGTTTGTATAATCATGTCCCAATTGTTGCATCTAGGGATGTTTAAATTTTTATTTTTTTCCTTTCCATTTGTTTATTCTTTTTTTTTTTTTTTTTTTTTTGCTGTACGCGGGCCTCACTATTGTGGCCTCTGCCGTTGCGGAGCACAGGCTCCAGACGCGCAGGCTCAGCGGCCATGGCTCACAGGCCCAGCCGCTCCACGGCACGCGGCATCCTCCCGGACCGGGGCACGAACCCGCGTCCCCTACATCGGCAGGCAAACACCCAACCACTGCGCCACCAGGGGAGCCCCATTTCTTTATTCTTTAAAATATTCAGTAAAGGTGTTTTTATAACTATTTTTTGTTTTGTTTTTTCCCTGAGAACGTTGAAATTGTGGTATCTTTCAATCAGAGGAGTTAACTTGAGGATTTCTTTTCCCTAGGCGTGAGCTTCAACATTTTGGGGTGAAAATCAGCATAATTGAACCTGGCTACTTCAGAACAGGAATGTCAGATTTGCAGAAGTCCTCAGAGGCAGCGAAACAAGTCTGGAAAGAAGTCCCTGTGCATATTAAGGAGTCCTATGGACAGAAGTTTTTTGATACCTGTGAGCTTTTCTTTTGACGGTATAATGGATAACCTTGCATGAGAAGGACAAAGAGGGTTGGTGGAGAATGATTGGTAGATCTTCTGAGAAAAAAGCTCCTTAAACAAAGCCTTCCCAGGACAAGAGGGGTTCAGGAAGGTCCCAGTGCCTTCATGGTTGGCTTGGTGATGGCTGTTGTGGCTGAGGAAGAGGCCATATAGGCAGCCTAGGGCCAGGGCCTGCCCTGCCTTGTCACCTGTAAGCCTGGCCACCTGCACACCAGGGAGGTATTACATGGTTAGAGGCATGGAGCCTCTGGGTCTTGGGAGGGGGTGCCCTCCACAGTTTGTCAGGACTGGTGTGGGGGCCTGCTTAACTAAAGTTTAGCCTTCAATATTATCTACCCTTTGGGTAACAGCCTAGCCACAAACTCCACGTTTTATTGTGAGGGGAGGGAGGGTATATATAGGTGGGGAGAGGTAAGTGAGTTAGGACCGGATTTGCAGGGCCCTATTGGCCATTCGCAGAGGCTAGACCTCATGTGCAGGCCCTGGGAGCCTGGTAGGAGTGAGATGGTTTAATTTCGTATAAGAATGCCATTCTGATGATCTGGAGGAGGAGGCAGTTTTGGGGGAACGGGGAAGGCAGTCCTCTAAGTAGAATTAAGCCATGCACACTGTATGGGTCTGCACCTTCCTGGGGGGAAGGGATGCTTTTTCTTCACACAGAGAAGTCAGCAGCTTGCCAAGGGCAAAGGGAGCAGCTCTCTTTTCCCTTTCACAAAAAGTCCCCGTGGTGGGTAGCAGTAGCCCTGTCCCTGGCTTTGGGTGATATTGCGGTACAGAGAAAAGAAGGGGGATGTGCAGACAGAAGAGTCCCGAGCTACAACCCTGTCTTCTAGGTGCATCTGGCATAAGAGGGTCACCATCAACAAACGGGAGAGAAATTGGAACAAGGAAAAGCTAGCTGACAGAAAACTTCCTCAGCCTCTCAGAACTCAAGCTAGAGAACTACAGTTTCTAACATGTCAGGGGCACAGCCATTGTTCTAAGCTCTTCTCCACCTAAAGTTTTAAACTATTAGGGAATTCGTTTCCCCTTGCGAGTACATGTAGTTTGGCAATAGAAATCAAAGGAAAATAGAATTTACTAAGAAGTGACAATATGTAAAAGGAGAGATATATGTATTTCATGATTTAAGGAGTTGAAATTGTTCATATACTTGTCCATGGATCAGAATAATCTAGATCAGTGCTGTCCAACAGATATATGAGAGCCACATATGTAATCTTAAATTTTCTAGTAGCTACTTTCTAAAAAAGGAAAAGAAACAGGTTAAATAAATTTTAATAATACATTTTATTTAAGACCAATATATCCAAAATACTATCATTTCAACATTTATTATCAATATAAAAGCTATTAATAAGGTATTTTATATTCTTTTTCCTATTAGTCTTTGAAAATTGGTGTGTATTTTACACTTATAGCACATCTCAACTTGCATGCTAAATTTTCCTAGGAGGTACTTCTTCTGTATTTGGATTAATACAATTTATGGTTACCAGCAGCATTATTCATAAGAGCCCCAGAGTGGAAACAGTTCAGATGTCCATCGACTGTTGAATGGGTAAACAAAATGTGGTATAGCCCTACAATGGAATATTACTTGGCAGTTAAAAGAAATGAAGTACTGCTCCATGCTATGACAGGATGAACCTTGAGAACGTTTTGCCCCTGAAAGAAGCCAGTCACAAAAGACCACAATGTATGATTCTATTTACATGAAGTGTCCAGAAAAGGCAAGCCGTAGAGACAGGAAGTAGATTGGTGGTTGCCTAGGGCTGGGTGGGTTGGCAGGAAATGGGAGTGATTGCTAATGGGTATGGGGTTTCTTTTGGGGATGATGAAAATGTCCTAAACTTAGATTGTGGTGATGGTTGCACAACTCTGGATATACTAAAAGTCATTGATTTGTATACTTTAAATGGATGGTTTTTATGAATGTGAATTATCTCAATAAAGATGTTAAAAAATTTCCAGTTGAAAAAGTAGATTCACATACCTATATAGTTCCAAACATACTTAAAAGTTTTCCAATAACACAATTGAGTTTAAAAATTAAAATTAATTAAATTAAAAAATTCAGTTTTCAGGGAATTCCCTGGCAGTCCAGTGGTTAGGACTTGGCGCTTTCACTGCTGGGGCCCGGCTTCAGTCGCTGGTCGAAGAACTAAGATACCGCAAGCTGTGCTGCACAGCAACACCTCCCACCCTCCCAAAATTCAGTTTTCAGTCATGCTAGCTGTATTTTAAGTGCTCACTAGCTGCATGTGGCTAGTGGCTGTTATATTGGGAAGCACAGGTCTGATTGGCCTAATCCTTGTGGCAATTAAATGTAATTAGAATTCTGTGACTGCATGCAACAGGATCTTAAAAATATAAGCAATAAGATTGCTGACCACCATTTTTCTTTTTGTATACAGATCACGATCTCCTGAAACAAGGGATGTTGAGTTGTAGTACAAACCTGAACCTGGTTACTGACTGTATGGAACATGCCCTGACATCTGTTCATCCCCGCACTCGATACTCAGCTGGCTGGGATGCTAAATTTTTCTTCATCCCTCTATCTTATTTACCTACATCAGTGGCAGACTACATATTGACTAGATCTTGGCCCAAACCAGCCCAGGCAGTCTAAAGAAAACTGGTTGGTGGCTCTTGAAATGAAGAAGATAAAAATCTGAAATTGATTGTTAGTGTCCCAACAATCTTTATGTATCATCTATACTTTTTGTAACAATAAACTTTCTTACCTAAACCCATTTATCTGGCACCATCAGAGAACCAATAGGTTTTTATTCCAGATATCCAAAGCTTACACCTTTAGGTGATGAATCTTTACCATTTTAACCATTTTTTGATGATAGTATTTCCAAAATGCATCAATCTTCCTTGCCCTATTAAACAGAGTAGACCAGAAACAATTTAGCTTGTTTTGATGTTATTTTTTAATGTAAATGAATAGCTGTTCTGTGCTGTGATAAACTATTGCTCAAGGACTATTGAGAAATGTGGGTCTGTTTATCCTTAACTTGAAATGGGTCTATACTTTGGTACTTTTAATAAATGTTTAATTTTGTTTTCTCCTCCCTATTTGCCAGCTGTTTTGGGATATATTTCTTCCTTATTTAAAAAGAAATGACTTTTATTTTATTTTATTTTTTTTTGCGGTACGCGGACCTCTCACTGTTGTCGCCTCTCCCGTTGCGGAGCACAGGCTCCGGACACGCAGGCCCAGCGGCCATGGCTCATGGGCCCAGCGGCTCCGCGGCATGCGGGATCCTCCCGGACCGGGGCGCAAACCCGCGTCCCCTGCATCGGCAGGTGGACTCTCAACCACTGCACCAGCAGGGAAGCCCATGATTTTTAATTTTTAAATCAAAATAATATACACATACATAGTTAAAAATTCAGTTAATACTTAAAAGCTTAAAAATGAAAACACAACAAACAGTTCGCCACCTTCATTGCTGTTTCTCAGAGGTGAATGCTTTTGACTTTTAGCTATTTTTTCTGGTATTTACTGCTATATTTCTGAATAATATACTTCATACTGTTTTTCTTGATTTATTAATTTTAGATATTCTCAATTAACTTCCTGTTAGGGTAAATGAGAATTTAGCTTTTTATACCACTTTCCTGACCATTTCCTTTATCCCCATATTTCTAATATAATTTTTATCACATTTCCGTTAAATTAATAGTGTTTGCATTATTAGCATGTGATTTTTTTTGTTTTTCTTGGAGTTAATTACTACCTTGCTTTTTCTTTTTTTTTTGAGCCATGCTGAGGCTTGTGGGATCTCAGTTCCCCGACCAGGGATTGAACCCAGGCCATGGCAGTGAAAGCCTGGAATCCTAACCACCAGAGAACTCCCTACCTTGCTTTTTTATTTGCATAATTTTTAATTCACTTTAATTTTTTCACCTGTTTTCTCTGATTTCAGAATACTTTCAGTAGTATTCTTTAGATAGTTAAATGGATCATAGAATTATCCATTCCATTTCAACTGATCCAATACAGGATCACACTTTGATTTAATTTTTTTGTCCCTGTACTCTAATTTATAATAGTTTCTTAATGTTTTTTAAAAACTTTTTATTTTATATTGGAGTAAAGCCAATTAACAATGTTATGATAAATGTTATGACAGCAAAGCGACTCAGCCATACTTATACATGTATCCATTCTCCCCCAAACTCCCTCCCATTCAGGCTGCCACATAATATTGAGCAGAGTTCCCTGTGCCATACAGTAGGTCCTTGTTGGTTATCCATTTTAAATATAGCAGTGTTTACATATTGATCCCAAACTCCCTAACTATCCCTTCCCCCAACCCTTCCCCCCGGTTTCCTTTGCTGTGCAAAAGCTTGTAAATTTGATTAGGTCCCATTTATTTATTTCTGCTTTTATTTCTATCGCCTGGGAGACTTACCTAAGAAAACGTTGCTATGATTTATGTCAGAGAATGTTTTGCCTATGTTCTCTTCTAGGAGTTTTATGGTGTTATTTATAGTCTTTTTTTTTTTAATTAATTTAAAATTTATTTTTATTTTTGGCTGCATTGGGTCTTCTTTGTTGCACGCAGGCTTTCTCTAGTTGCAGCGAATGGGGGCTACTCTTCGTTGCAGTGTGCAGTCTTGTCATTGCAGTGGCTCCTAGGTGCCATTGCAGAGCACGAGCTCTAGGCGTATGGGCTTCAGTAGTTGTAGTATGTGGGCTCAGTTGTTGTAGCTCGCGGGCTCTAGAGCGCAGGCTCAGTAGTTGTGGCTCATGGGCCTAGCTGCTCTGCAGCATGTGGGATCTTCCTGGACCAGGGCTCAAACCTGTCTCCCCTGCGTTGGTAAGCGGATTTTTAACCACTGCGCCACCAGGGAAGTCCCTATAGTCTTATATTTAAGTCTTGAAGCTATTTTGAGTTTGTTTTTGTGTATGGTGTGAGGGAGTGTTCTAACTTCATTGATTTACATGCAGCTGTCCAACTTTCCCATGACTACTTGCTGAAGAGACTGTCTTTTCTCCATTGTATATTCTTGCTGCCTTGTCGGAGATTAATTGACCATAGGTGTGTGGGTTTATTTCTGGGCTCTCTATTTTGTTCCATTGATCCATATGTCTGTTTTTGTGCCAATACCATGCTATTTTGATTACTGTAGCTTTGTAGTATTGTCTGAAGTCTGGGAGGGTTATGCCTCCAGCTTTGTTCTTTTTTTTTATACATAAATTTATTTATTTTATTTTTGGCTGTGTTGGGTCTTCATTGCTGCATGCGGGCTTTCTCTAGTTGTGGCGAGTGGGGGCTACTCTTTGTTGCAGTGCACGGGCTTTTCATAGCGGTGGCTTCTCTTGTTGCAGAGCACAGGCTCTAGGTGCGTGGGCTTCAGTAGTTGTGGCTCGCAGGCTCTAGAGTGCAGGCTCACTAGTTGTGGTGCACGGGATTAGTTGCTCCGTGGCATGTGGGAATCTTCCCGGACCAGGGCTTGAACCCATGTCCCCTGTGTTGGCACGTGGATTCTTAACTACTGCACCACCAGGGAAGCCCCACTCAGGCACTTCTTTTTATCTAAAGTCCATATGTTATCAAGAAAATAGACATTGGAGATCATCTGAAGCATAGTGTCACCATCAAAGTTTTGGTGACAAACTTCCAATAGGCCTGACCCAGATATCTTGGAAAAGCTGTCTCATCAGATGTCATCTGCTTCAATTCCAGGAAATCTTTACTTTTAGGTCACCAGATGATGTACAGGTCCAGTCAGTGTTTGGTGCTTTCTTTCTTTCTTTTTTTTAAATAAATTTTTATTGGAGTATAGTTGCTTTACAATGTTGTGTTAGTTTCTGCTATATAGCAAAGTGAATCAGCTGTACGTATACATACATCCCCTCTTTTTTGGATTTCCTTCCCATTTAGGTCACCACAGAGCACTGAGTAGAGTTCCTTGTGCTATACAGTAGGTTCTCATTAGTCGGTGCTTTCTTTAAGTGTGTCACATGAATCCAAGAGTCTTTTCCTTGGGGTTCAGTGGCACAAGGGTTGGTTAGCAGTAACTGGTAGGGGCCTCTCCAACAAGGTTGAAGAGAGTTCTTCTTGGAGATGTCTTTTGCTATAGATGAAATCTCCATTTTGCAACTTGTGATGCTTAAGGTCTTCATCCTCCTGAGAGTCCACTGTGAAAAGACTCCTCTAACAAAACATGACTATTTTTAATAGAAAAAATTAGGCCTTTGTAATACTGGAGTTTCTCTCCTTTTATCAGTTGCGGGTCAAAAGAAGCAGGAGCCAAGTGTGTTGGGCATCCTGTACTATCTCAAAGGGTGAGACTTTATGAGTTCCAGAAGTGGTGGATCTGAAATAAGAAGGACCAGTGTCAATGCTTTTGGCTAAGGTATTTGGAGGGCCTCTACAAATTTTGCCAAATAAGTCTTAATAATGTTGGTGGTGCATTCAACTAAACCAGAGGATCGAGGGTGGTAAACACAGTAAAAGTGTAAAACTGGCCAAAGAGTGCAAACTTGTCAAAGTACCTGGCCAGTAAAATAGGTTCCTCAATCACTATGAATTTTGAGAAGAGTTCCCCAGGTAGGGGTAATCTTTTGCAAATGGAATTTAGCCACAGAAGCGGCAGTAGCCTGCTTGCAAGGGAAGGCTTCAGTGCAGTGTGAAAACATACAGATCATGACTAAAACATATTTATATCCATTAGACACAGGAAGTTGTAGGAAATCCATTTGCCTACAAATGTAGGAAAATCCATCAAAAGAAGTTGCAGTAGCACACCTAGCACAATATTTGCCATTGTCACCTTTTAAATAAGAACTAGCAGTGAACCACAAGAAGTCAGTGTTACCTAAAGGAACTTCCTTTAGATCATCACAAAGAGTGAGAAGATGATCTGTCAGCATTAAGAAATTGTGAGAGGGACTTCCCTGATGGCGCAGTGGTTAAGAATCCACCTACCAATGCAGGGGACAAGGGTTCAAGCCCTGGTCCGGGAAGATCCCACATGCCGCGGGGTAACTAAGCCCGTGCGCCACAACTACTGATCCTGCGCTGTACAGCCCACATGCCGCAACTGCTGAAGCCTGCGTGCCTAGAGCCCATGCTCTGCAACAAGAGAAGCCACTGCAATGAGAAGCCTGCACACTGTAACGAAGAGTAGCCCCCGCTCTCTGCAACGAGAGAACGCCCAGCAACGAAGACCCAAGGCAGCCAAAAGTAAAATATAAATAAATAGATAAATTAAAAAAAAAAAAAGAAATTGTGAGGGACTTTGTTGGCAATGGAGGGGAGAAGAGTAGCAGGGTTAATTGGTGAAGGGGGATGAAAACATACAAACTTCCAATTCTAAAATACATAAGTCATGGGGATATAATACATAGCATGGCAACTATATTAATACTGTATTGCCTATTGAAAGTTGCTAAGAGTAAATCTTTAAAGTTCTCATGATGAGAGAAAAATTCTGTAACTGTGTGGTGATGGATGTTAACTAGACTTATTGTGGTGATCATTTCACAATATATACAAATATGGAATCATTATGTATGTTGTACAACTGAAACTATTATAATGTTGTATGTGAATTATACCTCAATTAAAAAAAAAAGAATAACAAGTATAAATTGAGTTCTGCTGATATGTGGGCATGGGGGTGTTTTTAATTCTTCCCTGAGAGTCATTAAATTTATATAATTTTTATTGAAACAACAACAACAAAATGAGTAGCAGGGTTAAGATTACTACAACATAAAAAGAGTAATGTGAGGGGCGGTTAACAAAAAGACTTCATAAGAGTTGTGGTGGCTGACTGAGAAGTGTTTTGTGTGGTGAGAATTCAGGAGAGTTTCTACTGTATTAGGTACAAAAATGGTTAAAGGGGATCCCATAATGATTTTTCTGATAGTCTCAACCAAAAGGGCAGTGACTGTAGTGGCTCTAGGGCAAGGGGGTAGGGGGGAATCTCTGTGCCACAGGGTTCAGTTTCTGGCTATAATACACTAATGGGTCAATGGTGGTCCAATGTTTTTGGGTGAGTACCCCAAGGGCATTTCCCTCCTTTTCAAATACAAAAAGAAAAAAAAAAATCTGATTATTGGTATGACTAAGGGCACTGGGTTCATCAAACTCCTTTAAGGACTTGAAAGCTATGTTGTCCATAAAATTGGGTCAGAGTTGTTATTGTTTAGTAAAACATACAGAGGTTTGACCATAAAAGAGAAATTTGGAATCCAATTTTGGCAATAACCAACTAGCCAGAGAAAACCTCACTTAGTTTTGGGTTTGGGGAAATTTAGGACACCACAAAGTCTATCTGGATCTAGGTGTAGCCCTTGTTCTGATATCAGATGACCTCTTGCAGGGGTCCCCAAGCCCTGGGCCATGGACTGGTACCTGTCCGTGGCCTGTTAGGACCCGGGCTGCACAGCAGGAGGTGAGTGGTGGGCAAGCGAGCGAAGCTTCCTCTGCTGCTCCCCATCGCCTCCCGTCGCTCGTATCACTGCCTGAACCATCCCCTCCCCACCCCCACCCCCCCACTCCGTCCGTGGAAAAATTGCCTCCCATGAAACCAGTCCCTGGTGCCCAAAAGGTTGGGGACTGTTGCCCTATCAAACCAGGGTTTGGGCAAACAGAAAAATTTCTTTGATGACCTTACGGCTTTTTAAAGTTAAAAGCTTTAGCAAGTAGATACTTTCTTCCTGTGAGGAAGCTTGAGAAGGAGAGCAAAGAAATCAAATCCTCCACATATTGCAACAAAGTAGAACCTCCAGGGAGCTTTATATCATCCAGATCAGCTTTCAGGATTTGGAGGAAATAAGGACTCGCAGTAAAACCCTAAGGCATTACCGTTCAAGTGAATTGTTTTTCTTCCCAAATGAAGGAAAAAAGGTATTGGCTAGCTTCATCAACTGGAATACTGAAGAATGCACTACATAAATCATTTACAGAAAAGAAATTACTTTCGGTGGGAATGGATGCTAGTAACATAAGAACGTTAGGAACAACAGGGTGTCAAGGGATAACAATGTTGTTTATTGCTCGGTGGTCCTGGACAAACGTCCACCCGCGGCCCTTAGATTTTCTTACTGGTAAAATGCGAGTGTTACAGGGGCCAGTACAAGGGATAATGAGGCCTTGAGCTGTGTAATCTTCTATTATGGGCTTTATGCCTTGAAGGGCTTTCTTTACTTACGGGGTATTGATTAATATTGGGAAGAGGTTTTGAGGGACCTATTTGAATTTTCATGGGAGATGCACCATAAATTTTGCCAGCATCGTTTGGAGATTTTGTCCATAAGAAGGATGGTAGCAAATTCAATAGGGGCAAACAATCAGTTTTTCCAGAATCAGCTCTATTAACATCAGAGATGGAACAAATAAAAGATGTCAAAGAGTCATTTAATTCACCTGGTGGTTTACTTTGATGACTACTGTCAAATTCTAGAATTATTTCCTCCTTTTGGGGGAAAGAAATTCTGGCTTAATACTCCTAAGAAGTCTCAGATATGGAAAGAATATTAGAATGAATAGGGGCAGAGTTACTAAGGGAAAAAGTACGTAACTCTCTCAAAAGGCCTAAACAAAGGGAATAGGTTAAGAGGCAGGAACCTCTTAACCTATTCATTGGAGATCTTCACTATTTGAACTGTTTTAGCTCTCTGAGTCAGGGGCTGTTTTATAGTAGTGGGGCTGAGCACCAAGAGTGTGGCTCCAGTGTCAGTTAGAACTGCAAAAGATTCATCCCCAATCTGGAGAAATGTTTCTCAAAGTTGATTAGGAGGGAGGATTGGGAAGAGTCCCAACTAGAGTTCCTTGGAGCCCCATCATTAAGAGTTGGGAGGAAGTTGGAAAGGCTGGTTAGATGGCTGAAGGCACCTAAAGTGCTTAAATTTGGAGCAATGTCTTTCCCAGTGTCCTGGATCTTTGCAATAATAGCAGAAACTAAGAGGGTGTTGGTTTCGTTTAGGAGCCTTCATTTTCCAGAATTGTAAATTAAGAATTTTGGTGGTCTTCCTCAGAGATGACTCATCTAGAGAGCGTAAGGGAGCTGGTTCACCAGATTAACTAAATCTGGAGTGGAGATAGTTTCTGATTCCATCCTGGTCCTTTTTACTAAAAGGGAAAGCTCCCGGTTCATCCCATTAATAAACAGAGTTAAAAGCTACCTGGGTATTATCAACATCTGAAGGAAGACCAGAATTTTCTTAAGAACAATCTGAAGTTGATTACAATAGTTATGAACAGGTTCATCAGATTTTTGTGTGAAAATCTGAATTTGATTCCAATCAACAGGCTTTGGAAAATCCCTAGGAATTTCTTGATGAAGCCACCTTGTGATTGCCTGAGCCTGACCATATAAGAAACAGGCTGGTCTTCTAGTTGTAATTCTAGACAACTTACAGGACTTTCCCAGTTAGTGAGTTTCATCTAATGGTGGGCCTGGCCTTCACCGACAAGCATATGAACTAGTTGATGTAAGTCAGAGAAACCAAGCTGATATAGTTGAATGACTATATTAAATGCCTCAACAAATCTGTGAGGATTTTCAGTTACTTTGGGAAAATCTTTGATTATGGTTCACAGTTCAACTTTAGTTCAGGGAATATAAGAAATTAATGGTTTACCCTCTGGATCCTCAGAAGGCTTAATTTAATTAATTAATCATTTGGCTGCGTCAGGTCTTAGTTGTGGCATGTGGGATCTTCGTTGTGGTATGCGGGATCTTTCATTGCGGCTCGCAGGCTCTTCCTTGTGGCGCACGGACTTCTCTCTAGCTGTTGTCGTGCGGGCTCCAGAGCGCGCGGGCTCCAGATCGCATGCGCTCAGTAGTCGCGGCATGCAGGCTCTCTAGTTGTGGCGCATGAGCTCTAGAGCACACGGGCTCAGTGGTCGAGGCACGCGGGCTTAGTTGCCCCGCAGCATGTGGGATCTTAGTTCCCCGACCAGGGATCGAACCCACATCCCCTGCATTGGAAGGTGGATTCTTAACCACTGGACCACCAGGGAAGTCCCAGAAGGCTTAATTTTAAAGGGACAGGTTCTGACAAATTCAGAGGAAAAGGGAGTGGGGAGAGTTTCAGAGAAAAGGGGAAGTTCGGCAAGAGAATTAGTATGGGAAATTTGAGGGTATAGAGGAGGCATAGGCAACATAGAAGGGAAGGAGGAAGATGGTGCCAGAGGCAGAGTCTGAGACAAAGAAGCCAAAGAAGAGCCTTAGCCTTCAGGAGTCATTTTATCTTTCTCTAATCATTTGTTTGCCTCCATAAATCTTAAAATCTTATTTTGCAGAGAGGTAGCTTTAGACACACACACGCAAAAGGGAATACTACTCAGCTGTAAAAAGGAATGAAATGTTGCCATTTGCAACAACATGGATGGACTTGGAGGGTATTATGCTAAGTGAAATAAGACAGAGAAAGACAAATACTGTATGATATCACTTATATGTGGATCTAAAAAATAAAACAAACTAGTAAATATAACAGAAAGGAAACAGACTCACAGATATAGAGAACAAACTAGTGGTTACCCGTGGGGAGGCGGGGAGGGGCAGAATAGGGGTAGTGATGAGGAGGTACAAACTACTGTGTATTGATATAAAATAAATAAACTACAAGAATATATTGTACAGGGACTTCCCTGGTGGTCCAGTGGTAAAGAATCTGCCTTCCAATGCAGGGGACGTGGGTTCGACCCTTGGTCGGGGAACTAAGATCTCACATGTCATGGGGCAACTAAGTCCGCGTGCCACAACTACTGAGCCCACGCACCTCAACTAGAGAGCCTGTGTGCCACAAACTACAGAGCCCACGCACTCTGGAGCCCATGCGCCACAACTAGAGAGAGAAAACCCACATGCAGCAACAAAAAGATCCCACATTCCGTGATGAAGATCCCACATGCCGCAATGAAGACCTGATGTAGCCAAAATAAAAATTTAAAAATAAATAAAGAATATATTGTACAACACAGGGAATATAGCCAATATTTTATAATAACTATAAATGGAATATAACCTTTAAAAATTGTGAATCACTATGCTGTGCTTCTGCAACTTATATAATATTGTATATCAACTATATCTCAATAAAAAAAGAAATTAAAAAAAACTGTCTGCATTGAAAGGGCCAAAGTAAGGTGATCGTCAGTCCTAGACTCAGACTGTGAGGTCACTAAGGTCCATGGAGCACACACACACACACACACACACACACACACACACACAGGAAGGACACCCTTCCCCCTGTAATGTCTCTCCAACACCCTCTACTAGCTTCTATTGACAGTACTGAATTTAAGAAACTTCTTGAGGGACTTCTCTGGTGGTCCAGTGGTTAGGACTCCATGCTTCCACTGCAGGGGGCCCGGGTTTGATCCCTCGTCAGGGAACTAGATCCTGCATGCATGCTGCAACTAAGAGTCTGCATGCTGCAACTAAGAAGTCCACATGCCACAACTAAGAGTCCTCATGCTGTAATGAAGATCCCATGTGCCACAACTAAGACCCAGCACAATGCTGGAGAGGGTGTGGAGAAAAGGGAACCCTCTTGCACTGTTGTTGGGAATGTAAATTGATACAGCCACTATGGAGAACAGTATGGAGGTTCCTTAAAAAACTAAAAATAGAACTACCATATGACCCAGAAATCCCACTACTGGGCATATACCCGGAGAAAACCATAATTCAAAAAGAGACATGTACCACAATATTCATTGCAGCACTATTTACAATAGCCAGGAGATGGAACCAACCTAAATGTCCATCAACAGATGAATGGTTAAAGAAGATGTGGCACATATATACAATGGAATATTACTCAGCCATAAAAAGAAACGAAATTGAGTTATTTGTAGTGAGGTGGATGGACCTAGAGTCTGTCGTACAGAGTGAAGTAGAAAAACAAATACCGTATGCTAACACATATATATGAAATCTAGAAAACTGGTACTGATGAACCTAGTGGCATGACAGGAATAAAGATGCAGACATAGAGAATGGACTTGAGGACATGGTGGGTGAGGAAGGGTAAGCTGGGACAAAGTGAGAGAGTGGCATGGACATATATACACTACCAAATGTAAAATAGATAGCTAGTGGGAAGCAGCTGCACAGCATAGGGAGATCAGCTCGGTGCTTTGTGACCACCTAGAGGGGTGGGATAGGGAGGGTGGGAGGGAGGCTCAAGAAGGAGGGGATATGGGGATATATGCATACATATAGCTGATTCACTTTGTTATACAGCAGAAACTAACAACATTATAAAGCAATTATACTCTAATAAAGATGTAAAAAAAAAAAAGGACCTGGTGCAGCCTAAATAAATAAATAAATAAACATTAAAAACAAAAAGGAACTGCTTGAACAGTCCAGTCCATTGTCACAGGGCAGGTTCTGAAGAATGAATTTGGAGCTAAGAGACAATAAATTGATAATTGGCACAGATGGTCAATTGTTCCAATACCAGTTAGTGAAAATCCATTCTTTTCTAAGTGGTTTAAAACATCATCCCTTGTGGTACATATATACAATGGAATATTACTCAGCCATAAAAGGGAATGAAATTGGGTCATTTGTAGAGACATGGATGGACCTAGAGACTGTCATACAGAGTGAAGCAAGTCAGAAAGAGAAAAACAAATATCATATATTAACGCATACATGTGGAATCTGAAAAAATTGGTATAGATGATCTTATTTACAAAGCAGAAATAGAGACACAGATGTAGAGAACAAACATATGGATACCAAGGGGGAAAGGGGGAGGTGGGATGAATTGGGAGATTGGGATTGACATACATACACTATTGATACTATGTATAAAATAGATAACTAATGAGAACCTACTGTATAACACAGGGAACTCTACTCAATGCTCTGTGGTGACCTAAAAGGGAAGGAAATCCAAAAAAAAGGGGATATATGTATACGTATTGCTGATTCACTTTGCTGTACAGTAGAAACTAACAATATTGGAAAGCAACTATACTCCAATAAAAATGTTTAAAAAAATAAAATAAAATAAAACATCATCCTTATACTTTCATATATTCATGATTCTGTTTGGGGATTCTGTATTCTACAAAACTATTTGTAAGTCTCTGTGTGAAGACCACACAGTTTTATCACTATGGCAAAACAAGTTTTGACACTTGGTAAGGCAAGTTTGCCCTCATTATTCTTTTTCAAATATTTTTACGATATTCCCAAGCATTTTTCTTCCAGGTGTACTTCATTACCAATTTGTCAAATCCAATTGGTTTACATTAAATTCATTTGTTAACTTGGATAGATTTACAATATCAGCCTTCCTGTCTAGGTGCTTAAGAAAAATATAATTCCTTAAAAAAATATTTAATGTGTGGTAAAATGGTGCAGCCACTGTGGAAAACAGTATGGCTCAAAAAATTAAACAAAATCACCATATGATCCAGCAATTCCACTTCTAGGTATACACCCAAAAGAATTGAAAGCCAAGACTCAAACAGCTGTTTGGACACTCATGTTCATAGCAGCATTACTCACGATAGCCAAAAGGTAGAAACAACCTAAATATCCATAGATGGATGAATGGATAAACAAATGTGGTATATACATACAAATGGAATATCATTCAGTCTCAAAAAGGGATGCAACTCTGATATACGCTATAACGTGGATGAACCTCAAAGACACTGTGCTAAGTGAAATGAGCCAGTCACAAAAGGAGAAAGATCGTATGACACCACCTATATGAGGTACCTAAAATACGCAAATTCATAGAGACAGAAAGTAGAATAGTGGTTACCAGGGCCTGGAGGAGGGGGAAATGGAAAGTTCGTGTTTAATGGGTACAGAGTTTCAGGTGGGGAAAATGCAAAAGTTCTGGAGATGGATGGTGGTGATGGTTGCACAACAATGTGAATGTACTTAATGCTCACTTAAAATGATTAAATGGTAAACTTTATGTTATATATGTTTTACTACAATAAAAATAAATAAAAATAAAATGTGTGCATTTTATTTACTTTATTGTGAAATGATATACAGGGAATACAAAAATATAGAAAAACATGAAAAAAGTTATCCATAATTCTATCAATTAGAGATAACCATGATTAAATTTTGATGTGTTTCCTTCTAGCTTTTAAATAGTGTTTGTATATACATCTTTGAGATTATACTGAATATGCAGCTTTGTATCCTGCCTTTTTAATTTAACCGAAACTTTTCTCTTATGCTATTAAACTTCTTCAAAATGTCATTATAATGGTTATGTAGTAGCACATCTTTCAGCAGCAAAGTTTGTTTTAGGATTCCTATATTATGAAACATTTAGTTAATTTCTAACTTTTCAGTATTGTAAATTTTGCTGCTACAAATGTCTTTGTGTGAGAGTTTTTCTGCATTTGTTTTTTTCCTTAGTGTAGGTGCCAAGAAGTGGAATTGCTAATTCAAAGGATATAAATTTTTGAAGACCCTTGATAAATTTGAAAATTATTCTCTACAAGTATTGTAGTTATCTTTACCCTCAGCAGTGTTTGAACATATTCATTTTTCCCAATCTTACCAGCATTTAGAATTTGTCTTTCTAAAAAGTTTGTGTTTGTTACTACAGAAAATGAAAAATGTTATTTCTGTATTTAAATTCACATTTCTTTGCTCACTAGTGAGGCAGAACATTTCATTTCTTTGTTATTTCTTGTTCATGATTTTTGTGTTCAGTTATTTTCTTATTGATATATATGAGCTTTTTATGTATTTTCTAAATTAAAGATAAGTTTTTAGAGCCCTTCATATTCTTGCAATATATCACCCTGCCCCTTTGCTTTCTCCACCGCCCCCCTCCCCCAACCGCAGGATTAGCCTAAACCCAACAATATGATGTTATGTCCTCCACTCTCCCCAGTTCCTTTGACCCTACCAACTGTTAGGAGGGAAAAATTCTCCCCTCTTCTCCCTTAGTTCTTTTGACTGGTTGAATAATTTAAATGACATAAGACAGATTAACAGAAGAAAAAAAATTATATTACTTATATACGAGGAATCCAGGCAAACATGGGAGATTCCAAAGACAGGCAAGATGAGGTATATACGTCATTCAGGAGTAAGGAGGAGCGCGTAGGGGTCTGGGACTTCAAAGGGAAGGAAGGCCACTCACAGGAAGATGAAAAAGAGCAAATGTTTGGTAAACAAATATTTACTATGCTGTGGAGAGACAATAGGACAGAGAGGACTTTGGTCTCCAGGCCCTGCAGAGTTCCCCCTACCATACCTAGCCCACATTCTTTGTGGGTATCTCTGGTGATAGTGCTTTCCCTGGGCCAGGCCCTGTATCCAAATTCTGTAGGCAGTTAAGGAGGAGGTAAAAAGAAGGACTTACTGAGTCTTCTGTTTCTTAAATATAATTAGCCTAAAATAATCCTCATGCCAAAAAGACACATATCGGGGTGACAGATTTTGCTCCCCTACACAATGAAGCAAACCCTTAAATATGGGTAAACCAATGGCTGCTCCTCTGCTCTTTCATCTCTACTCTGAGCACTACAGTTAACCAGTTCCACAGCTTTTGTGAAGGTTGGTGCCACTACATGGTCACTAATCAATTTCCCCTCATGCTCCCCAACCTCTAGTCTCTCTTCACCTCCCTCAATTGCATTTATCCACTCATATTTCCTTTTCTCTCAGGAGATGACCTTGCCTTTTACTTATATGAGAAATTAGAGCCCTCAGGTTAATCTCTTTCAGTGCCCTGCCCCATTCCACTCCGCCAATTTATCCACATCCCAGTTAATCCTTATCATTTTGCCCATAGTACAAAGAACAGATTTTCCTTTCTTCCAACTCAGGCTATGGATCCTATCTCCTTTCACTCTTCACAATCACCTTGCCCCATCAACTATTTCCACTCTCATTGATTTTTTTGCTAAATCTTTATTCTCACCCTTGATCCACCACCCCCTCTTCCTCTACTCTCAGCCTTCTAATCTTTCACTTCTCCACCCTCCCTCCCCAATAACTTAATTGATTTAAGTTATTTCCCCCAGTAATCCTTGTCTTATTCCACTCATCTTTCAGGAAGGGTCCTCCTCTTCCTATTTTCTAGAACTATTTATACATTGTTGTATAATAAACTGGATTGATATTTCTGGAAAATATGCATCAAAGCTAAAAACAAAACAAAACAAAAAAACTATCCATACCCTTTGAATCAGCAATTTCTGTAAATAGGAAGAGTACCTTAAGGAAACCATCACAAACAATCCAAATGGACAGCAATAAGGAATTTACCAAAGCCCATTCAAACATCACCTTCATTCATTGATTTATGCAACAATTATTTATTGAGCCACTATATGTCTGACTTTATACAGGTGTAGAGAATACAGTGATAAAATAGATATGGTCCATGCCCTAAGGAGTTCACAGTCTTGTATAGAGGAAGACACTAGAGAAATAATTAGCCCTTCCTCTTCCCCTGGAAGGGCTGCATATTCAGAGCTGAGGAGACCGCAGCAACCGACATATTCAGGATCAAGGAGATGGCCACCAGTGGGATGGAGGCTGAGGAGATGGCACCTTGCCACCAAGGAGGCAGTGGGCATGGCCAGAACCAGTGGGGTGAGGTCCAAAAGGCTAAGGAAGTGGCTGGTGGGTCAGTATATTGGTTAGGGGCAGGAGAAAGATAGGAAGTTGTATAAATACACAGATTGACGATAATAGAAGCCATAATTCTCGCTATCGGAGAAATAATTTATAAATAGGAAAAGGGAGAAGGCAACAATCAACCCTGTACTGTTGGACTGGAATTGGAGGTATTGGTATAAAGGCCACCAAAAGAAGACCAGGCTCCTTGAAGAAATGGCTGAATCCAGGGCTGAGGCAGGGAAAGAAAGTGCAAGATGAGCCTGGAATATCTTGTTTTGCTAGAAAGTAAGAAAATATTCAAAGAATGATAAAGATATGTTTTTAAAAGGGGAGAGGGGGAGGCAACTTGGCTCCCACTGGCTAAATCTAGACTATTTGAGAATCAAAATAAACAATGATGGTAACAAATTATAACCCATTGAATAAAATAGGAATCCATGAGTTGATATAGATTAAATAAATAAATAAATAGCTCTTCCTTACTGTAGAATACCAATTAATAAATGTAGAAGAATGATGGAGTTAGAAAATCACCATTTTGCAAGCATCACAGAAATAATTGATTCAAGCAAGAATTGTGAATGGATGCTAAAGCCAGTGGGTGAAAATTTGATGAGAATTAAGGTATTTACATAATCTCAAAGTGTTTCCCAGAAAGTACTTATGAATTACAAAGGGAAAATAGTAAATTTTTTTTACATCCTTATTGGAGTATAATTGCTTTACAATGGTGTGTTAGTTTCTGCTTTATAACAAAGTGAATCAGTTATGCATATACATATGTTCCCATATCTCTTGCGTCTCCCTCCCTCCCACCCTCCCTATCCCACCCCTCTAGGTTGTCACAAAGCACAGAGCTGATCTCCCTGTGCTATGCGGCTGCTTCCCACTAGCTATCTATTTTACGTTTGGTAGTGTATATATGTCCATGCCACTCTCTCACTTTGTCACAGCTTACCCTTCCCCCTCCCCATATCCTCAAGTCCATTCTCTAGTAGGTCTGTGTCTTTATTCCCGTCTTACCCCTAGGTTCTTCATGACATTTTTTTTCTTAGATTCCATATATATATGTTAGCAAACGGTATTTGTCTTTCTCTTTTTGACTTACTTCACTCTGTATGACAGACCCTACGTCCATCCACCTCACTACAAATAACTCAGTTTTGTTCCTTTTTATGGCTGAGTAATATTCCATTGTATATATGTGCCACATCTTCTTTATCCATTCATCTGATGATGGACACTCAGGTTGTTTCCATCTCTGGGCTATTGTAAATAGAGCTGCAATGAACATTTTGGTACATGACTCTTTTTGAATTATGGTTTTCTCAGGGTATATGCCCAGTAGTGGGATTGCTGGATCATATGGTAGTTCTATTTTTAGTTTTTTAAGGAACCTCCATACTGTTCTCCATAGTGGCTGTACCAATTCACATTCCCACCAGCAGTGCAAGAGGGTTCCCTTTTCTCCACACCTTCTCCAGCATTTATTGTTTCTAGATTTTTTGATGATGGCCATTCTGACCTGTGTGAGATGATATCTCATTGTAATTTTTTTTTTTTTTTTTTTTTTTGCGGTACACAGGCCTCTCACTTGTGGCCTCTCCCGTTGCGGAGCACAGGCTCTGGACTCACAGGCCCAGCGGCCACGGCTCACAGGCCCAGCCGCTCTGCGGTAGGTGGGATCCTCCCGGACCAGGGCACGAACCCATGTCCCCTGCATTGGCAGGCAGAGTCTCAACCACTGTGCCACCAGGGAAGCCCTTGTTGAGGATTTTTGCATCTATGTTCATCAGTGATATTGGCCTGTAGTTTTCTTTCTTTGTGACATCTTTGGTTTTGGTATCTAGGTGATGGTGGCCACATAGAATGAGTTTGGAAGTGTCCCTCCCTCTGCTATATTTTGGCAGAGTTTGAGAAGGATAGGTGTTAGCTCTTCTCCAAATGTTTGACAGAATTTGCCTGTGAAGCCATCTGGTCCTGGGCTTTCGTGTGTTGGAAGATTTTTTTTTGGCTGCGTTGGGTCTTCGCTGCTGCTCGCGGGCTTCCTCTAGTTGCGGCGAGTGGGGGCTACTCTTACTTGTGGTGCATGGGCTCTCATTGTGGTGGCTTCTCTTGTTGTGGAGAACGGACTCTGGGTGTGTGGGCTTCATTAGTTGTAGCACGTGGGCTCAGTAGTTGTGGCTCATGGGCTCTAGAGCACAGGCTCAGTAGTTGTGGTGCATGTGCTTAGTTGCTCCCCGGCATGTGGGATCTTCCCGGACCAGGGCTTGACCCTGTGTCCCCTGCATTGGGAGGTGGATTCTTAACCACTCTGCCACCAGGGAAGTTCTTGTTGCAAGATTATAAATCACAGTTTCAATTTCAGTGCTTGTGATTGGTCTGTTCATATTTTCTATTTCTTCCTAGTTCAGTCTCAGAAAGTTGTGCTATTCTAAGAATTTGTCCATTTCTTCCAGGTTGTCCATTTTATTGGCATATAGTTGGTTGTAGAAATCTCTCATGATCCTCTTCTCCCTTTTTTTCTTGATGAGTCTGGCTAATGGTTTATCAGTTTTGTTTATCTTCTCAAAGAACAAGCTTTTAGTTTTATTGATCTTTGCTATTGTTTCCTTCATTTCTTTTTCATTTATTTCTGACCTGATCTCTATGATTTCTTTCCTTCTGCTAACTTTGGGGGTTTTTGTTGTTCTTCTTCTTCTTTCTCTAATTGCTTTAGGTGTAAGGTTAGGTTGTTTATTTGAGATGTTTCTTGAGGTAAGATTGTATTGCTATAAACTTCCCTCTTAGAACTGCTTTTGCTGCATCCCATAGGTTTTGGGTCATCGTGTTTTCATCGTCATTTGTTTCTAGGTATTTTTTGATTTCCCCTTTGATTTCTTCAGTGATTTCTTGGTTATTTAGTAGCATATTGTTTAGCCTCCATGTGTTTGTATTTTTTACAGTTTTTTTTTCCCTGTAATTGATATCTAGTCTCATAGTGTTGTGGTAGGAAAAGATACTTGATACGATTTCAATGTTCTTAAAATTACCAAGGCTTGATTTGTGACCCAAGATATGCTCTATCCTGGAGAATGTTTCATGAGAACTTGAGAAGAAAGTGTATTCTGTTGTTTTTGGATGGAATGTCCTGTGAATATCAATTAAGTCTATCTTGTCTAATGTGTCATTTAAAGCTCATGTTTCCTATTAATTTTCATTTTGGATGATCTGTCCATTGGTGAAAGTGAGGTGTTAAATCCCCTACTATTATTGTGTTACTGTCAATTTCCCCTTTTATGGCTGTTAGCATTTGTCTTATGTATTGAGGTGCTCCTATGTTGGTTGCATAAATATTTACAATTGTTATATCTTCTTCTTGGATCGATCCCTTGATCATTATGTAGTGTCCTTCTTTGTCTCTTGTAATAGTCTTTATTTTAAAGTCTATTTTGTCTGATATGAGAATTGCTACTTCAGTTTCTCTGATTTCCATTTGGATGGAAAATCTTTTTCCATCCCCTCACTTTCAGTCTGTATGTGTCCCTAGGTCTGAAGTGGATCTCTTGTAGACATCATGTATACGGGTTTTGTTTTTGTATCCATTCAGCCAGTCTATGTCTTTTGGTTGGAGCATTTAATCCATTTACATTTAAGGTGATTATCGATATGTATGTTCCTATTACCATTTTATTAATTGTTTTGGATTTGTTTTTTTAGGTCTTTTCCTTCTCTAGTTTCCTGCCTAGAGAAGTTCCTTTAACATTTGCTGTAAAGCTGGTTTGGTGGTGCTGAGTTCTCTTAACTTTTGCTTGTCTGTAAATGTTTTAATTTCTCCGTCGAATCTGAATGAAATCTTTGCTGGGTAGAGTAATCTTCGCTGTAGGTTTTTCCCTTTCATCACTTTAAATATGTCCTGCCACTCCCTTCTGGCTTGCAGAGTTTCTGCTGAAAGATCAGCTGTTAACCTTATGGGGATTCCTTTGTGTGTTATTTGTTGCTTTTCCCTCGCTGCTTTTAATATTTTTTCTCTGTATTTAATTTTTGATACTTTGATTAATATGTGTCTTGGCATGTTTCTCCTTGGACTTATCCTGTATGGGACTCTCTGCACTTCCTGGACTTGGTTGACTATTTCCTTTCCCATGTTAGGGAAGTTTTCAACTATAATCTCTTCAAATATTTTCTAAGACCTTTCTTTTTCTTTTCTTCTTCTGGGACCCCTATAATTTGAATGTTGGTGAGTTTAATGTTGTCCCAGAGGTTTCTGAGACTGTTCTCAATTCTTTTCATTCTTTATTCTGCTCTGCAGTGGTTATTTCCACTATTTTATCTTCCAGGTCATTTATCCATTCTTCTGCCTCAGTTATTCTGCTATTGATTCCTTCTAGATAATTTTAAATTTCATTTATTGTGTTGTTCATCATTGTTTGTTTGCTCTTTAGTTCTTCTAGGTCCTTGTCAAACGTTTCTTGTATTTTCTCCATTCTATTTCCAAGCTTTTGGATCATCTTTACTATCATTACTCTGAATTCCTTTTCAGGTAGACTCCCTATTTCCTCTTCATTTGTTAGATCTGGTGGGTTTTAACCTTGCTCCTTCATCTGCTGCATACTTCTCTGTCTTCTCATTTTGTTTAACTTACTGTGTTTGGGGTCTCCTTTTCACAGGCTGCAAGTTCGTAGTTCCCATTGTTTTTGGTGTCTGCCCCCAGTGGGTGAGGTTGGTTCAGTGGCTTGTGTAGGCTTCCTGGTGGAGGGGATTGGTGCCTGTGTTCTGGTGGGTGGGGCTGGATCTTGTCTTTCTTGTGGGCAGGGCCGTGTCCAGTGGTGTGTTTTGGGGTGTCTGTGAACTTAGTATGATTTTAGGCAGCCTCTCTGCTAATGGGTGGGGTTGTGTTCCTGTCTTGCTAGTTGTTTGGCTTGGGGTGTCCAGCACTGGAGCTTGCTGGTCATTGGGTGGAGCTGGGTCTTAGCATTGAGATGGAGATCTCTGGGAGAGCTCTCACCAGTTGATATTACGTGGGGCTGGGAGGTCTCTGGTGGTCCAATGTCCTGAACTCGGCTCTCCCACCTCAGAGGCTCAGGCCTGACACCAGGTCAGAGCCCCAAGACCCTGTCAGCCACACGGCTTACCCACTCCAATTCCAAACACTTGCTCCCACAAAAGATCTTGCTATGAAGGTGTAAGCAGTGAGCGGACTGTAGCCAAGCAATTCATCCTCGTTCTGCTGCTTCTAAGTGATGGTCATCAATCATTCCTAACAGTTCAATATGGATGCTCCTGGTCAGCAGGTGACTTTTCAGATGGAAACATAGGTACCCAAGCTCCTCACATCTTCATCACGCTTAATTCCAAGGTCACTATGGTTGTCTTGACCTTGGAGGTTGTAACCTGAGGAGAGGAGGAGGAGGATACGTGGTCCGTCAGAACCTGAGCCTGGAGAAGCAGCAGTAGCAAACTACCTTGATGAGGCCAGGCCCAGCGCCTTGGACGAAAACCGTGAGGGCAACGGCGGTGTTCTTGAGTTCCCACAGCAGCAGGAGGAGCTGGCCCCACCGGCCGCTGAGGGGCCACAGATCATAGCGAGAAAGCAGCGCCACTACCGTACTGTGTTCACCCAGTTGCAGCTGCCGCAGCTGGAGAACATTTTCCACAGCCCTTAGTACCCTGACATGTTCGTGCAGTCTGAATCATTTTTTTGACTTAACCCCTGGCACTAGCACCAGCCTGAGCATGCTTTTACAAATGACATGGTTTTTTTCTGTTTATGTAACCTCTCAAGTAAAATCTCCTCTTGCTGAGCTCAGCCCAGGACTCATCCAGCTGGTCCAGCAGCACTGGGCACTGACAATGTCCTTATGTAACTGTACAACGACACTTCTCGCTCACTTTCCTCATTTGTATTTTCAAGGCAGACTCTGCACAAATGCTTAACTCTACTTTCTCTTGCAGCCATGGTTTGCAGTAATTCACCTGAGTCAGTTGACTCTCTTATGAATTCTGCTCGTACTGCATTAACTTGTTCTGCAAACCTGACCAACTCCCTTATCTCAGACAGTTGGCTAATCTTACAAGCCTTTGGCCTGCTGGTGGTAGGCGTGTTCATTTAAGGTCAATGCACTCAATTTGTAGCTATAATCCGAAAATCCTAAATGACTAAAGCTAATAGCTACATTGTTCCAGTTTTAGGAGATTTCACAGAGCATAATCCCTCCCACACCTTGCACCAAATGACCAAATTTCAATATGTGAGCTTTTCTTCTGAGGTTTAATATCTTGGATCTGGAAAGGACCTGGATTGGAAAGAATAGATGGCCTTATTTTCAAGGCAGCAGGTGCTTCTTTATAATTTTTCAAAGTGTTGGCAAAGGCAAGGGTTAATTGACTGTTCTAATCTTTGTCAATATCATGTATTTATCAGGGTTTTGTAATAAGAATAAATTCTTTCCTTTTAAAGTCTGGCTCCCAATTAGATGGATGAGAAATACATCACTTTACACTCTTTCCACTAATGTAAACTGTGTCTGTATTTGGCCTTCTTTTGACTTAGACAGTCTTTACCTTGATAATTGCCATAACTATGTTCAGAGCTTGAAGTCCCAGGATCTGTTCTAAATCATCACTTAATTTTTGTTACTAACCATTGTTTTTCCTAGGTCATACCACTAAGGATAGTTGTGTGAATTGAAGTTGAAAGATCCTGGTCAATTGATCTCCAAACATAATTTAATACTGTTGAATGGAACATTAAGGGCCATTGTTACGGATTAGTGCTTCTTGATTTTTTTATTTGGCTATGAATTTGTTGGAGATCTTGTTAAAATGTGGATTCTGATTCAGTAAATTTGAGGGGGGTGCTGAGTTTCTGCATTTAAAAATAAATTCCCAGGTAATGCCAGTGATGCTGGTCTATAGAACATATTTTATTTTGTCTTATTTTATTTATTTATTTGTTTTCTATCTTTTATTTTTTGGCCATGCTGGGTGGCATGTGGGATCTTAGTTCCCCGACCAGGGATCGAAACTGCATCCTCTGGATTGGAAGCATGGAGTCTTAACCACTGGACTGACGGGGAAGTCCCTACAGAACATATTTTAAATAGCAAGGTTCTAGACAGTGTGATAAGTGGCTTCTCCTGACTTTTCAGCATGCTCAGAGTAGGTGTCATGAACACTTTCACAAGCAGGTTCCCAGAAAAACTGGACAGCTACATGTAAAAGAATGAAATTAGAACATCCTCTAACACCATACAGAAAATAAACTAAAAAATGTATTAAACACCTAAATGTAAAAACAGATACTATAAAACTCCTACAGGAAAACATAGGCAGAACACTCTTTGACATAAATCACAGCAATATCTTTTTCGATCCATCTCCTAGAGTAATGGAAATAAAAACAAAAATAAATGGGATCTAATTAAACTTAAAAGCTTTTGCAGAGCAAAGGAAACAAAACAAAAAGACAACCTACGGAAATGGGAGAAAATATTTGCAAACAACCAACAAGGGATTAATCTCCAAAATATACCGACAGCTCATACAGCTCAATGTTAAAAAATCAGGCAACTCAATCAAAAAATGGGCAGAAGATCTAAATAGACATTTCTCCAAGGAAGACATACAGATGGGAATTCCCTGGTGGTCCAGTGGTTAGGACTCCATGCTTCCACTGCAGACGGCACAGGTTCTCTACCTGGTTGGGGAACTAAGATCCTGCATGCCATGTGGTGCGGCCAAAAAAAAAAAAAAGACATACAGATGGCCAAAAGGCACCTGAAAAGATGCTCAACATTGCTCATTATAGAGAAATGCAAATCAAAACTATAATACTAAAATGAGGTATCACCTCACACCAGTCAGAATGGCCATCATTAAAAAGTCTACAAATAATAAATGCTAGAGAGGGTGAGGAGAAAAAGGAACCCTCCTCTACAGCTGATGGGTTGTAAATTGCTACAGCCACTATGGAGAACAGTACGGCAGTTCCTTAAAAAACTAAAAATAGAGCTACCATATGATCCTGCAATCCCACTCCTGGGCATATACCCAGAGAATGCCATAATTTGAAATGGTACGTGCACCCCAAAGTTCATTGCAGCACTATTTGCAATAGCCAGGACATGGAAGCAACCTAAATGCCCACTGACAGATGAATCGATAAAGATGTGGTATATATATGTACAATGGAATATTAGTCAAAATAAGAATGAAATAATGCCATTTGCAGCAACATAGATGGACCTACAGATTATCATACTAAGTGAAGTAAATATCATATGATGTTACTTATAAGTGTAATCTTAAAAAAATGATACAAATGAACTTACATACAAAACAGAAATAGGCCCACAGACATAGAAAACAAATTTATGGTACCGAAGGAGGAAGGGGCGGAGGGATAAATTAGGAGTTTGGGATTAACATATACACACGGGGCTTCCCTGGTGGCGCAGTGGTTGAGAGTCTGCCTGCCGGTGCAGGGGACACGGGTTCGTGCCCCGGTCTAGGAGGGTCCCACATGCCGCGGAGCGGCTGAGCCTGCGCGTCCGGAGCCTGTGCTCCACAACAGTGAGAGGCCCGCGTACCGCAAAAAAAAAAAAAAAAACATATACACACTACTACACATAAAATAGAGAACTAACAAGGACCAACTGTATAGCACAGGGAATTATACTATTTTGTAATAGCCTATAAGGGAAAAGAGTCTGAAAAAGAATATATACATACACACATATATATACATATACATATATGTGTAACTAAATTATTTTGCTGTACACCTGAAACTAACACAACATTGTAAATCAACTATACTTCAATAAAAACAACAACAAAAGCTGGTTCCCAGAACCTGTTTGTGCATCTGTTGTAACATTTGAGATTGAGTGTTAAGAAAAACAATACACAGTGGCAGCTTTAGCATATTAATTTATGTGTGCTCCCTCCTGAAAATCCACTAAAATGATAGTAAATATCTTTTTAAATAAGGCAATAAAACCACAAGAAATAGAGAAGACTCACAGCATCACAGTTTTAGGAGAGAGAAAGCAAATGGAAAGTGGTAAACGACTTAGCAGAATTGAAAATGTTGAATAACAAGCCAGCAATGGAGGACCTAAGAAGCAACTCAGTTTAGCTGAAGAACTCCCAAAGGCTCAAGAATTGAAGCACTAGATATCTCTGGAATTAGGGGTAGAGAAGGGATGGAGAAAAGGATTGTTTGAAAGCCTACTTAAGAAACAGACCATTGGATCCCCTCCCAAATATGTACAGCAACTGTCCCTCTCACACCTGGGAAGAGGGGGTGTAGATACAACAATATGAAGATACAACAAAAGGTATCTAGATGAGAATGGGGTTGGGCATTTGGTAGAGTTGAGGGCATGGATATTGTACTGAAAATGGGATGGAGTGAAATGTACATAAGGAGCACTGAAACCCTGAGCCCAACATTCTTCCTACATTTAGCAACCAAAATGGTGGCAGCCAGAGATAGTCTCTCCGTGGGAGACTGGAGGAGCTTCTCTAGGGAATTTGACAAATCCAAGAGAAAAAAAAAACCCAAAACAACAACAGCCTAGGACACTGATATCAGGTATCCACTGAAATAGTCCAGTCAGAGCAAAATAGCAAAGATCATAATTGACAAGCACTACCAATTTGCAGTTCTTTAGTTCCCCACTCTTAAATGTGAGCAAATAGCTAAGGATCAACAGACTTTAGAAGAAAACATCAAGTATGAAAGGTAGAGACCAAAATGAGCTGACAGAATAAAGTCACCTGAAGGAAGCAGAAAATGCAAATGGGAAAATATACATAAAACATTCTCAATATCTTCAAAGAGATAGAAAATACTACATACATGAAGCAAGAAGAGGATACTAGGGACTTCCCTGGTGGCCCAGTGGTAAAGAATCTGCCTTCCAATGCAGGGGACGCGGGTTCGATCCCTGGTCAGAGAACTAAGATCCCACATGCCGCGGGAAAACTGAGCCAGCGCGCCTCAACTAGAGAGCCCGCATGCCGCAAACTACAGAGCCCATGTGCTCCGGTGCCCACGCGCCACAACTAGAGAGAGAAAACCCTCACGCCACAACCAGAGAGAAGTCCGTGCGCCACAACTAGAGAGAAGCCCACCTGCTGCAACAAAAATATCCCACATGCCACAATGAAGATCCTGCATGCCACAACGAAGACCCGACACAGCCAAAAATAAAAATAAAGAAATAAAGAAGAGAACACTATTAAAAAAAAAGGAACAATCAGAGAACAAAAAAGAGCTCTCAGAAATTGCAATAGCACAATGAAAACTCAGTGGAAGGGCTAAGGCAAAGACATGGAATGCAGAAAAGAAACCCATAGAAGTGTAATTTCCAAATAATAGAAATTCTAGATAGAGGGCACAAAAATAGTGAAGAGTATAAAATTATCAAGGAAAAATTCAGTAGGATTTTCTAGAAATGAAGGACATGAATTTCCAGATTGATAGGGCCCAGGGAGCACCCAGCACAATGGGTGAAAACAGACCCTGGCTCTGGCACTGGGGCATATCAGGGTGAAAATAAGGAACAGCAAGGACAGAGAAGATCCTACAGACATCCAGAGAGGGAAGCATGATTCCTGTAAAGGGTCAGGAGTCAGAATGGCATCAGATTCCTCAATAGCAATGATGAAAGCTAGAAGAGAAGGGAGCTAGCTATGCCTTAAAATTTCAGAAAGAAAGGGCTTTCCATTCTGGGGTTCCGCACCCAGCCAATATCAATTAAATATGAATGATGAGGGGGAGGGGAGAAGGGAAGAAGGTCAATTTAGTGGTAAAACATCAAAAAGTAAGCCAATAAAGATAATTATTAACTCTAGAGAAAATAAAATATTGTGCAGGGAATCAAAAACAATTATTTACAAAGTCAGCATAATGCCAACACTGAGTAACAATCTGGCCAAATTTCTGCAAGGATGAGGGTGATTGGAATGTACCTGGGGGTGGGATGGGAGTGGTGAAACAGGATGAAGTCTTATCTCCCCATAGAGAAATCAATGGAAACTACACAAATCAAAAACAAGCAACATAAGCATGTTATTTAGATATATAGAGGTAAATACCAAAATAATTGACTAAAATAATCTAAAGGGTGTCCTCATTTCCTCTTCATAGCAACTATTTGACTGCTGTGCCCATATAATTTTTGTAAAATTACCAGTTTTGTAAAATTTAAAACCACAATTTAAAAAGGAATGAGATAAGGAGAAGGGCACTCATTTCTATAAGCAGTCATCTGTTGCAAAGACTGGAGCTGTGGTTTTGGAGAAGTATCAAAAGGATAAGGAAGAAAAAAAAAGAACAAGAATCTCACTACCCAAAGATAATTGCTGTTAGGATTTCAGCTAAGATTCAATGTATTTTCTCTGAACCGAGCATTTAACCTAGCACATTTCTGTTGCACCCCAAGATTCAATTGAATGGAACAAGCATGAGCTGAGCACCTACTATGTGCCAGGTATTGTGTTAGGTGCTAAGAACATAGAGACAAAGATACACAGTCCCTGTCCTTTAATTCTGTTACAGGTTAGACTTAGAGGTAAAAGGAACATGGAGTTTTCATTGCCTCAAGAAGTCCCCCTTTAATTTCTTATTAACAAACCAACACTGAGCTTATTAAACAATCTCTGTGGCTCCAAAAGTTCTAAAAGGAGAAGAAACTTTGCCAAGGCCAGTAATATACCTTCAAAATGAAACACACTACAGGCTAATCAGGAATTTACCAAATTTAATTCTTATATACTCACTACCAGCACAAAATGTCAAGTATAGTAAGTGCTTGCAGCCCTTACTTTGCCTGACATAACTAAGAGTAATCACTTATCTTCACTGTGGTTTTGTCACCAGCAAAGCCCATTAACAATTCCCAGGAAATAAAAAAAGAATCTGGGTAACAAAATAAAGTCTAACTTTTTTTTCTTTTCGTTTGAGTCCGTCTTGTTTTACTCGCTCATAGGGTGCCACGTGCAGAGGCCTTGCAGCCAGCACTTCAGACCAGAGTTCCTAGTGAGTAATGGCTGCGCCTGACACCTCAGCCTCGGTGGACCGTGTGGAGAAGCGCTGCACAGGGCATTGCAATTCAAGATGGCAGCCGTGTGCCGTGTGCAGAGATGCTGCACCAGGCACAGTGATCTGGAGCATGAGCAGCACAGCTGTGCTGTCAAGCAAAAACTCGGCCCCCGACTTCCCTGGTGGCGCAGTGGTTAAGAATCCGCCTGCCAATGCAGGGGACACAAGTTCGATCCCTGGTCCGGGAAGATCCCACATGCCGCGGAGCAACTAAGCCCGTGCGCCACAACTACAGAGCCTGCGCTCTACAGCCCGCGAGCCACAACAACTAAGCCCATGTGCCACAACTACTGAAGCCCACATGCCTAGAGCCCGCGCTCCGCAACAAGAGAAGCCACCGCAATGAGAAGCCGGCGCACCGCAATGAAGGGTAGCCCCCGCTCGCCACAACCAGAGAAAAGCCCACGCAGCAACGAAGACCCAACACAACCATTAAAAAACAAAACAAAAACAACTCTGCCCCCTCCCAGCTACAAAGATCCCTAAAAAGCAGCCCCACCCACGACCTGCGGGGGAGAACCTCACTCTACAGGAAGGGCTCGCACCTGACCATTCTTTAATCAAAGAATTAAGCTTTCCTTTGCTTCTGAACTGAACTGTTTCGTTTTATTGGCTCGAAAGACACTGAGCAGAAGGACCCTTGTTGCGCCGACTGACTCGAGAGGGTCGGTAACAGCTAGGCAGTGCAGTGACCTGGTGACCCCAGGTGTTTATGTTTCCCAGCTTTATAATCCTAATAAGAAAATTAAATTCTGCACACTTTAAACCCAATTCATGTCAAGAAAGCTATAACTTCTCTTATCCCAATCTGATGAAGGAAAAAAATTAAACAAGGCAAACAAGTGAGAAAATGTTTTGCACCAGAACTGTTTGTTAGTACTGGACTCCAGCCTCTTTGGTCCGCTTACTCTGCAGTTGCAATCCTGTCTGAAGAGGGGAGACGGGCAGCATCCCACATGTCTCTGGAGCCTGACAGTCGGGGTTGAAACCCTGCTCTCCTCGCATTGGGTTCCTCATCTGTAGAATGGGCCTGTTAATAACAGCAAGTTTTTTTAAGGAAGGTTAAATGAGTCAATATTTGTAAGGCACATAGACCAGTGTCTGGCACCTAACAAGTGCTATGTAAGCATTTCCTGGTTAAAGGAAATATCAATAAATCCTGTTTGAATGGGCTCAAAAGTCTGTGCCCTTTACTATTCACAAAAGATTACAGACTTAAGAGTTAGCTAACCATTTCTTCCATTCTTTATGCCAGCTTCTTAACAAGCTGCTGGTTGGCTTTCTTTCCCATCTAATTCATGAGAAAGAAGCTACTCCACAATTATTATTAGATGATAAAAACATATCTTACTATATGTCAGATGCAATTTTAATCATTTCGTGTACACCATCTCATTTAATCTTCACATCAACTCATTTTAGAGTTAAGGAAACCAAGGCACAGAGAAGTTAAGTTACTTGCCCAAGGTTACACAGTTGGTAAGTGTTGGAGCCAGGATTCAGTCTTAGACAAGCTGGCTCCAGGGACCATGCGCTTCACCACGACAGTGGGCTACCCCACAAAGAGCAAGCTCTGCTAGGAATAACATGCAACTTTATTTTTATTTATTTATTTTTGCTGCGTCAGGTCTTAGTTGCTGCATGCGAGATCTTCGTTGAGGCATGCGGGCTTCTCTCTAGTTGTGGCGTGCAGGGTTTTTTTCCTCTCTAGCTGTGGTGTGCGGGCTTCTCTCTAGCTGTGGCGTGCGGATTTTCTCTCTCTAGTTGTGGCATGTGGGCTCCAGAGAACGTGGGCTCTGCAGTTTGCGGCTCGCGAGCTCTCTTGTTGAGGTGCACGGGCTCAGTAGCTGTGGCGTGTGGGCTTAGTTGTCCCCCAGCATGTGAGATCTTAGTTCCCCGATCAGGGATCGAACCCACATTCCCTGCATTGGAAGGTGGATTCTTAACCACTGGATCACCAGGGAAGTCCCAACATGCAACTTTAAACGCTACTGATCTTCTTTTTGTCTCTGCTATGAACAGAAACCAGTTATTCCCAAAGCCTCAACAAGACTCACCTTTTCCCTATATGATAGCTTTTCCATTTGCCATACAATCACCAACTTCTTTCCTATCTGAACTTTTCTTTCCACTTCCATAAAATCTAGTTTTATTCCACTGAAAAATCAGAACCTATGGACCCTGAATTCTACATTCACCAGATTCATAGTCAAAGCATAGCTAAAGAAAAGTCAGCAGGGAGGTCAATTGGCCACTTGGCCTCAGGCTGAACCCCATTGGTGGGTTCTGATGGTAAAGGATCCCTCAGCCAATTCTGTGTTTCAACTTTGCTGGTCCTTACATCTAATTCCAGCCATTATTACCCAAGAAGATAAAACTCTGGGAAGATGCTGATCTACAAACCAAGAACCCAATTTACAGGAGAAACTACTTCTGGGTATGAAAGCTATCTAGGGCATTTTCATAGCACTTATTCTGGGTGAGACCAAGAACACCTGGAGTCCCTATTACTGATCAGAGTGTTGTTTAGTGAGGACAGGTTTAGAGACAAAGGAAGGAGATGATTTTAAAGAATATTTCCAACAAATTAGTACCCTGAGTGAACTTCTGTCTCTCCACACTAGAAATATGGGGTCCTGAGGGTCAGCTGCAGCCCTTAGGGCTAGAACAGCCTCTCTGCTGGGTAGGGCAGCAGACCATCTGGCATGGCTCTCCTCTTTGGCTACCTTTTCCTAGGCTCCACGTTACCTGTCACCCCTCTGTCAGAACCCTCCCGTACTCACACTTGTTGCAGTGTAAGTGCATGCATGTAACGTACACACATCACATGTCAGGCTTGCTTTCTTGGGGACCTGTCTCGCCCAAATAAAACTCAGGAGTTTCTCATGACACTTCAGCGTGACACTAGCAAACCATTTCTTGGGTAGGGTTACTTCTAAAATGACTCACCTCACATTTAGAGAGCGACATTATTTCTAACTTTATTTTTATTTTTTGGCTGCGTTGGGTCGGGTCTTTGTTGCTGCACGCGGGCTTTCTCGAGTTGCAGCGAGCGGGGGCTACTATTCGTTGCGGTGCATGGGCTTCTCATTGCGGTGGCTTCTCTTGTTGCGGAGCACAGTCTCTAGACACATGGGCTCAGTAGTTGTGGCTCACAGGCTCTAGAGCGCAGGCTCAGTAGCTGTGGTGCATGGGTTTAGCTACTCCGTGGCATGTGGGATCTTCCCGGACCAGGAATTGAACCCATATCCCCTGCATTGGCAGGCAGATTCTTAACCACTGCACAACTAGGGAAGTCCCTATTTCTAACTTTATTTCCAGGTTCTGAGATCAGCTCCCTACTTAGAGCCAATCTCTAGCTAATCAAACTAGGGATTCAACATTTATCAGTGAAGTGATAACATATGATTGTGGTGATTTGCAGAAGATGGGAGACAAGAAGGAAAGGAGAACTCTATGGTTGAACTAAACCTGGTTAATTGCCAGTGATTATTTATTGCAGTAACTTTAAAACTTTGTACTTATCTTGTTTTATTTGCCCTGGCCAAAAGAAAAAAAAAGTGTTATCTGTTGTCACAAGAATGACGTTAGAATTCTGAACTTTGAATCAGACAAACATAGATTTTACAGAATCCAAACAGATGTCGTTTGAATACCTGTAAGACTTGTAGCACTACAGATAGGAAGAATATGAAAATCATTCAGCCTAGAATATAACTAGATATGATACACTGGATCCAATCAGTTAGCGAAGCAATGTGGATGAGGGTGTGGGCTTAACTCATGCGTGAAAATTAAGGGTCGCACACTCAAGTGCAGGTCAGGGGATTGTCTGAGAGCCCCTTATCTGACATAGGGACATTAAAGAGCCTTCTAGGGGTGTGGGATAGGGAGGGTGGGAGGGAGGGAGATGCAAGAGGGAAGAGATATGGGGACATATGTATATATGTAAATGATTCACTTTGTTATAAAGCAGAAACTAACACACCATTGTAAAGCAATTATACTTCAATAAAGATGTTAAAAAATATAATAATAATAAGATAATCCTTGACAAAATCAAAAAAAAAAGAGCCTTCTAGTAATGCTAGTACTCCATCATTGTGAGAAAACTCATCCTAGATGTGTTGAAATAAACCTCCAGGCCCAAGATGGAGCCGCTCCTGTCCAGGGTGCTACAGCAGCAAACTTTCCTGTTTCTGTAAATGTTCCATGTAAGCAGAAACACAGTGTATCCAGTCAGACGATCCCATATATCAGGCCGGCTCTGGACTCTGGACTCAGTTCCTTGTTCCTTGATCTTTCTAAATAAGGTCAGATATACAACCTCAATCAACCATGCCTTCCTTCCACGTTGGAACTTGTAACGTTTTGTAAAACTCACTGTTACCCAAAATACCTTGGGAAGGGTGCCGCACTGTTTGTGAGGCACCGTACTCCCCCAATCCATGGATTGTTTTCCCTTGAATAAAGGACATCAAACTCATTACTAAATTGTTTAATTTGTCATTTGACAATGTCTACAGCTATAAATATTCTTATCCCACCCAAAGTCTCAAGTCTACGTACAACCTCAGCTACCCAACAGGGCAATGTCGAATTACTTCGGAGGAAATAATTTTCTCCTTCATAGATAAATGTCTGAGGAGATTTAGAGTTAAGTATAGAGATGGTGAAATAAACCAAACCCTGAGTTATTACTATTTTGAATTAAATTTGGGAATAGTCTATAGCTATCTAGTATTTTAAGTACAGGCATACCTCAGAGATACTGCAGGTTTGGGTCCAGACCACCAAAACAAAGTGGATATTGCAGTAAAGCAAGTCACATGAATTTTGGGGTTTCCTGGTGCATGTAAAAGTTACGTTTACACTATGCTGTAGTCTATTAAGTGTGCAATAGCATGATGTCTAAAAAGCAATATACATACCTTAATTTAAAACTACTTTATTGCTAAAAAAATGCTAACCATCATCTGAGCCTTCAATAAGTGGTAGTAGTAACATCAAAGATCACTGATCACAGATCACCATAACAAATATAATAGTAATAAAAACATTTGAAATATTGTGAGAATTTCCAAAATGTGACACAGAGACATGAAGTGAGCAAATGCTGTTGGAAAATGGTGCTGATAGACTTGCTTGACACATGGTTGCCACAAATCTTCAATTTGTAAGAAACACAGTATCTGCAAAGTACAATAAAACGAGGGTTTCCTTTATTTAAAACAAGGAAGAGAATTTGGTATATTAAAGAGCAAATAGACTAACAGATTTGTCTTATAATTCCAATTTTTAAATGTATAATGAGTATTTATTAGATTTGTGATTTTAAGATAAAAGAAAATTGTGCTAAATTCATAAACCATATTAGAAAGTTTAAGATAACTTGACTTTGCCATATTTATATGTTGTTATTTGATTTATAAAGCTTATTATTTAAGCTTTGTTTATCACACAGTTGTATTTTCAAAGAAAGTTAAATACATTAAATTTACAAATGCAGTTTAAATTTCTCAAGGGAGTTTAATTAGCAAACCAAATATTAATCAAATTCCCCCTTAAAAACTGATAAAATTTGCCAAATTTTATGGATGTAATAGATTTACAAAATGAACCAATTATTAAAGAAAAATACGTTCTTAGTTACAACTTTAGTAAATCATACATTAATTTTAACAAAGTAGTCTCAGAAAAATTTTTTCGACTCATAAATGCCATGCTTAAGGATACACACTTACATGCACACACACAAAACCTCATTTAACACCTATCATTACGGAAGAGGGCGTTGAGTCCCAGGAATCTGGGTAACCTAATTCCCATATGAGGCAAGGCATTCAAATTACTCTACAGAAAAATAAGCAAAAGATGAGAATACTCACTTTATAAAAGAGAAGAGCATCAATATACTTAGGAAAAGAAACTTAACCTTCTCAGTGTTTAAAGAAATGCCAAGTAAAACAAGAATGACTTTGCTATGACCAAGTGTCTTGTTTGCTTTGTTTCTTTTTCTTTTTTTTGGCTAGGCCACATGGGATGTGGCATCCTAGTTCCCCCATAGAACCTGTGCCCCCTGCATTGGCATTGGCAGTGTGGAGTCTTAACTACTGGACAGCCAGGGAAGTCCCTGCTTTGTTTCATTTTTAGTGTAAGTGTCCAAGGTTAGCAAGAACTCAGGGACATGGGTACTCATACACTGATTATGGGGGCTAAGGGTAATTTCATAGCTCATCAAAAATTTAAAAAACCCACATAATTTATGTATGCCCATTAAACCAGCATTTTTATTCAAAAATTTATCCTAAGGTAAAAATAACAACTTAAACATTTAACCACCTTGCAGTGCTGTGGATAGTTCCAAAAAACTGGAAAGAATAAAACCAGCCAAGAATAAATAAAATGTGGCGTATTAATACAATAAAAACTATGTGATTTAAATATGACATAAAAGATATTTAGTACTTATATATTAAGAGAAAAAAGTATCATAAGAACACTATGACCCATTTTGTTTTAGAGAATTGTTTTTAAAATTAATTTACTTTATTTTATTTTTGACTGTGTTGAGTCTTTGTTGCTGTGCTCGGGCTTTCTCTAGTTGCGGCGAGCGGGGGCTACTCTTCGGTGCGGCGCACGGGCTTCTCATTGCGATGGTTTCTCTTATTGCGGTGCACGGGCTCTAGGTACATGGGCTTCAGTAGTTGTGGCATGCAGGCTCATGGGCTCGCGGGCTCTAGAGCACAGGCTCTGTAGTTGTGGCACACGGGCTTAGTTGCTCCGCAGCATGTGGGATCTTCCCAGACCAGGGCTCGAACCCTTGTTCCCTGCATTGACAGGGGGATTCTTAACCTCTGGGCCACCAGGGAAGTCCTTATGACTCATTTTTAAAGCATATACATGATAAAGAAAACTCTGAATGTATAGCCAGAAAAATATTAATAGTGGTTATCTCCAAGTGGTAGAATTATGCTATTATTTCCCCACTTTTGTTATTCATGTGTTCTAGTATTTTACAATGCACATATATCGTTTATATAATAAGGAAAAACAATAAAAGGGTGCATGTATGTATGTATGTGTTTGGCTTGTTTGTTCACTTGTTTTAAGGCATGAACAAACCTTAAGGTAAATGAGAAAAGCAGATGAGACCTCAGGATCTGTAGCACAGGTAAGGTTTACTCAATGTATAATCAAGCACTCCCTTTGATATCCACTTAAGAACAACATAAACGACATTGCTATAAGGGGAAAATATGCCTGACAAAGCACCTTTCCTTGAGAGAGCTGCTGGGGTAGAGTGCAAGCCTTCTAGTTTTACTCCTAAACTCTACCATGGCACTGTAGGTAGACTCTTTCTCATTTTAGTACAGACTTCAGCTTGCTTTCCATGACACTGCCCAGTCTGGATTATTTGTATTTAGCTTTGCAAAATAACTTGATTTACTTCTTACTAGAGGTGGAAGGCAACTGGGGACTGACTTACCCCTTTCTTTTTACTAATAAAAAAAAACAACAACAAGATTAAGAAACTTGCCCAGCATCTCCCAGTTACTCAATGGTAGACCAGGACTAGAATTTCATGGTGATCTAGTCCACCCCCATCAGGGGCATGCATCTCTTCCAGAGATGCCCATTCAACTGGTTTTACATATCATACTCAGAAGCTGTCAGGAAATTTGGGATTCTGTTTCTCAATCATTAAGTCAAGGATTGTTTTTATTGCTGTATCCTTATCTTTCTAAATCCATCTGGCTCAGATGGATTAAAATTAGCCAACATTCCTGGAAGATCACATACCAAATTATATAGGTAGAGTGAGGCAAGGAGGCAAAATAAAGGAGGTGATCTAGAAGGAAGTTGAATGGGTGGGAGGCCTAGTTAAAACTCAGCCTTGATTTGAAAATTTGTGAATAATACACGGTGTAAACTAGCTGCCTGCCTAACTCTGACTCATTCCTTAGTCAGTTCAGACATTACTTCTTCCAAGAAGCCTCCTCTGATCCCCCAAGTCTACACTAAGTGCTCTTGTCTTGTATAAGTTTCTATTAACAGCCTGTACCTCTCCTGCCATTATTTCCATAACACTTTATTATAAGTGCATATTTATTTGTGTCTACTCCTTGGTACTGTAAGTTCCTCTAGGGTGGAAACCGTATGTGGCATGCTCACCACCATACCCCAGCCCCTAGCACAGTGCCAGCCTCCACAGTAGTGCTTCAACACAAATCAACTGAACCAGTGAGTAAGGTGTGGCCCTGGATTTTGGCACTTGGAGAATGTCTGCAGCAGCCCCATCCAGGCCTACATTAGGGCACCCCAGATGCAGTTTACTGGTCTCACTGAGGCCAGAGTTAGATTGCTCTAGAAAGCAGATTGCTGGTATGTCTATGTTCACATACAGGGGTGTATGTGTGTGTGTGTGTGTGTGTGTGTGTGTGTGTGTGTGTGTGTGTGTGTGTGTGTGTGTAGATGGGAGAATGGGGAAGACTAACATATTGGGGAGAGCGGCTATCACAGTGTAAGACCTTAGGAAACTAATTCTCTGGGAATTAAACCAGCCAACTTTGAGGGACTTGTCCCTCAAGGATCACAGCCCTGTTTGGGGCTCAGAATCAGTTGTTCTTGAACCCAAAGTCAAAAATACTTGCTTGAATGCTGGTGAAAGAGGGCCTACAGTTTTCAAAGAACTTCTATCTTCTGATTTCCAGAGAAATATGGTCCCAGGTGTCCTCAAGGATGCTGTTTACCCTTTTGGGAAAGAAATGGCTGTCCTAAAGTTGCCAGGTTTTATGATAGAAACTTCACCTCCAAAGTAGTAGGGGGACTTTAGGAGTGAAGAGGTTGGCAAATCCTCTTCTCCAAAACCAAGTATAAAGTTGGAGAAAACTGTCAAAAATAATGGTTTAAGATCTCTGGAAATCAACCAAAAGTAAACAACAAATTGAGAATAATTTATTCATGAAAAACTGCTAGTTCTTCCACTGAGATCAGCAGGAATCTATGATCTTGCTTGAGGCGGCTCAACCGTCCTCACTCAGCAGAGCTGGCCAGAAAGTCAGCAGCTTTGCTGCCAGAGGGGGGTGGGCACAATTTCAGACAGAAGGCAAAAACACACCACAACCTTACCAGTAAAAGTAGCAAACTTGGTAGGACATAGACAGGGAAAACCCAGAGCTCTTCTAGCCTGCGCTTGTGGCCCTGGTTGGGGCAAGCAACAGACCAGTCAGAAATTTAGCAGTGAGATGGGACTTCCCTGGCGGTCCAGTGGTTAAGACCTCGCCTTCCAATGCAGGGGGTGAGGGTTCAATCCCTGGTCGGGGAGCTAAGATCCCACATATCTTGGGGCCAAAAAACCAAAACATAAAACAGAAGCAATATTGTAACAAATTCAAGGAAGACTTTAAAAATGGGAAGGAAAAAAAAGAAATTTAGCAGTGAGAGCCTGGAAATGAGAGAGCCATTGAAGAGCTGGAATAAGCTCTTCACACAGAGTCAGCTGACTGGAAAACTATGCACATGCATGGGGAGACCTAGGAGAGCCAAGCTGAAAGCTAAAGCCAATGCTAATTTGAGGACTGGCTGAACCCTGAATGTCCTCCCAGGCTGTGACAACCAAAAATGTCTCCAGACATTTTCAAATGTCCTCTGATGGGAGTGGGGAAGCAATACTGTTACCAGTTGAAAACTACTACTCTAGAGCAACATTTCAGAAAATAACAATTTCAAAAATTTTTTAGAAATCAGGAGAGAAATTTAAATGGTACGCTAAAAATTTTTTAACACAAAAGATGGCAGGAAATGAGGAACAGAAAAAATAAAATAAACTAAGACCTAAGGAAAATAAAAGTGTTTGATACAAATCCAGTGACATTGATAATTATATTACTGTAAATGGACAAAACTTCCCCTATCAAAGGTAGAAATTGTGAGACTGGATACAAAAGCAAGACTCAATTATATGCAGTCTATAAGAGATATACTTTAGATCCAAAGACACAAACAGAATGAAAGTAAAAAGATCAAAAAAGGTATACCATGCAAATAGTAATTGTTAGAGAGCTTGAATGGCTATATTAATCAACGTTGAGAATAGAAATATTACTAGAGACAAATAGAGATGTTTTACAACATCATTACATCTGAAAAGTATAAAGTTTATAATGTATATGCAACTAACAACAGAACCCCAAAACAACATGAAGCAAAACGAACAGAATTGAAAGGGAAAATAGACAACTCAACAATTATAGTTGAAGATTCCAATGATTTGCTCTTGAGTATTTTTTTTAAAGATTCTTTTTTGATATGAACCATTTTTAAAGTTTTTATTGAATTTGTTACAATATTGCTTCTTTTTTTAAAGATTTATTATTTATTTTTGGCTGTGCCAGGTCTTAGCTGCAGCATGCGGGATCTTCATTGAGGCATGTGGGATCTTTGGTTGGGGCATGTGGGCTTCTCTCAAGTTGTGGCGTGCAGGTTTTCTCTCTCTTGCTGTGGTACACGGGTTCCAGAGCACGTGGGCTCTGTATTTTGTGGCAATGAGGGCTCTCTAATTGAGGTGCGAGAGCTCAGTAGTTGTGGCGTGCGTGGGCTTAGTTGCCCCACGGCATGTGGGATCTTAGTTCCCTAACTAGGGATCAAACACGTTGTCCCCTGCATTAGAAGGTGGATTCTTTACCACTGGACCACCAGGGAAGTCCCTATTACTTCTGTTTTATGTCTTTGGATTTTTGGGGATGAGGCATGTGGGATCCCAGCTCCCAGACAAGGGATTGAACCTGCATCCCTGCACGGGAAGGTGAAATCTTAAGCTCTGGACCACCAGGGAAGTCTCTTGAGTATTGATAAAACAAGTAGGCAGAAAATTGGTAAGATAAGGAGACTTGAACAACATTATCAATCAACTTGGTCTAACTGTTAGTTATAACACTTTACTCAACAACAACAGAATACAGTTTCTTCACAAGCACACATTAAACATTGTCTAGAATAAATAACATTCTAGACCACAAAACAATTCTCAATAAAACTTAAAAGACTGAAATCATGCAAAGATTGTTTTACAACCACAGAGGAATTAAATTAGAATTTAACAGCAAGAAGAAATTTGAGCAGCCACTATGGAGAACGGTATGGAGGTTCCTTAAAAAACTAAAAATAGAGTTGCCGTACGATTCACCAATCCTACTCCTGGGAACATATCCAGAAAAGACGAAAACTGTAATTCAAAAAGATACATATACCCCAATGTTCATAGCAGCACTGTTTACAATAGCTAAGACATGGAAGCAACCAAAATGTCCATTGACAGATGAATGGATAAAAAAGATGTGGTATATACATATATAAACATCTATATATGTGTGTGTATACATACATACATATATATATATATGATGGAATATTACTCAACCATAAAAAAGAATGAAATTATGTCATTTGCAGCAACATGGATGGACCTAGAGATTATCATATTAAGGTAACTAAGTCAGACAGAAAGACAAATATCATATGATTTCACTTATATGTGAAATCTCAAAAAAAGATACAAATGAACTTACTTGTAAAACAGAAATAGACTCACAGACATAGAAAACAAATTTATAGTTACCAAAGGGAAAAGGAGGAGGGATATGGGCTTCCCTGGTGGTGCAGTGGTTGAGAGTCTGCCTGCCAATGCAGGGGACACGGGTTCGTGCCCTGGTCCGGGAAGATCCCACATGCCGCGGAGCGGCTGGGCCCATGAGCCATGGCCGCTGAGCCTGTGCGTCCGGAGCCTGTGCTCTGCAACGGGAGAGGCCACGACAGTGAGAGGCCCGCGTACCGCAAAAAAAAAAAAAAAAATGTGGTATGTCCATATTATAGAATACAATTCAGCAATAAAAAAGAAGGAACTATTAAGGTAAGAAGCAACATGGATAAGCCCCCAAACATTATTCTAAATAAAGGAAGCCAACACAAAATGCTACACATTGTATGATTCTATTTATATAAAATTTCTAAAAAAGGTAAATCTATACAAACAGGAAGCAGATCAGTGGTTGCCTAGAGGAACCTGGAGTGGAAGTACGAGTTGACTTCAAACAGGCACAAGAGAACAGTTTGGATGAAGAAAATTTTTTATTACTGGACTGTATGATAGTTGCACAAATTGTATGAATTCAGTAAACAATTCTCAAACTGTACACTTAACCTCAAATTCAATAAGTGAATTTGAGGTATGTAAATTATACCACAACAAAATTGTTAAAAAAAAAAGTAAGGCTCTCTAACTGCAAAGGAATCAAAGACCAAAACTGATTGATCATAAGAAATGTCTCTGTACTCTTCTCTAATCTCTGCTGTTAAGAGAGGCCCAGGTATGTTAGGAAAGGAGAATTCCTAGAGTCTGAAAGTCCAATCCAGAGGAATCTCAAATTCCAACCATTTGATCCATAGATTTAGAAATGCAATTATTAAAACTTTCTATCACCAAAGACTATAAAGGAAGAAGCTGTTGCTAAAGATGTCACAGAAGAATTGACTTATTCTGTGTGGCAGAGACTGCCAGCTGTCCCACGATATATATTCTCCCCTTCATCCATAATAATGGAATTTTTAGGTGAATGCATGGCTGCTCAGAATGAGGACTACAGTTTCAGTCTGTCTTGCAGCTAGGTGTAACAATGTGACTAAGTTCTGGCCAATACATGTAAGCACAAGCCAGATGTGCTATGCCCTTAAAGGGCAGACGCCTGTCCTTCCTTTCCCCATTCCTGCTGGCTGGAGCCACCTTGGACTGTAGGATGGCAGAGCAAAAAGACAAAGGAGTCTGAGTCCCTGACAAATTAATAGAGAAGAGATACTATATCATTCCAGGTTTTTCCATGAGGAAGAAAGAAACATCTGTCTTGTGTAATCCACAGTTAATTTTGGTGTCTGTGACATGCAGCTGAAACCACATCCTATAATAAGAACATGATCTCTTGTATACAATCCAGAGGCTATAGAGTGTGGGCAGTTATTTCCAAATGTATCCATTAACCATTCAGAAAGGAACAAAGGATAGGAAGGACAGAGGGAGGAAGGAAGGAAAGGTGAGGGAAGGGTGAAGGGAGGAAGGGAAAGAGAGACAAAGGCAGAGGCAGACATTTCTATCCAGCCCTGATATGGAGCATTTTCCTGCTGAGTAAACAAGGAGACCAGTATATACCTAGGGAGAATGGTTGTGATTCTTAAACCTCTCTTTCTTCATGTAAAGGAGAACAAAAGCCAAATGAGAAATGCCAGGAACAAAAGCCAAATGAGAAATGAAGCCATCCTGTCATGGAAAGGGAGGCTCTTCCAGGCTTCTGGTTCCAGATCTGAGCCCAGAGCTCATGAAAAGCTCCCATGATGAGGCTGTGGACTGAAACAGGACAGGACACTGGAGAGCCAAAGGACGACCCGATGAGGCTGCCTGGACAGCAGAAGAGGAAGAAATTTTCTTCAAGAGAAAGTTGCAAAAGGCAGGAAATTACTTTGAAATTATTATGTCCCAGACTATGCCAGTGCTGGAGGAGGAAGGGCATAAACATAGATGGGAGACAGACATTGTGGTGAGTGGCCTCTGGGATTCAGACAAATTCTTGCCTTGTGAAAACACAGTGAAAGAGTTAAGGAGGGTTCGGAAACTGGAAGAGAAGGAACCAGCCTCTTCCACAGGCTTGCAAGAAGGGCCATATGCAGGAACCAAACAGGCAGAAAAACACTTTTCCCCAGGAACAAGGATCTAGCAGAATACATCAAAATTCTAAGACCTCAAACTAAGCCACCAAAAAGTGTAATAAATTGAAGATGAAGAAGAAACTGATCAAATATGCCCTTTCTAAATGCTGCCACTAGCAAGCTAAGAAATCTCTATTCTTGCTTGAGCAGATGGCTGGAAGGATATGCAACTGCTACAAGAGTAGATTCTGTAGAAAACAGTCACTGCCTCCAAGAATTTGAAGAGTGTCAGACTTGGAGAGGCCCACAACCCTGATTAACTTGAAATGCTGCCTTTTTCATCTATTAAAAAATGTACACATACATATTAATTGTAGAAATGATACCTAGGAATAAATTTAACCAAGGAAGTGAAAGACCTGTACTCTGAAAACTAAAAGACATTGAGGCAAGAAATAGAAGATGACACAAATAACTGGAAAGATACACCATACTCATGAATTGGAAGAATCAGTATTGTTAAAAAAACAAAAACGAAAACAAAAAAACAAGGCAATCTACAGATTCAATATAATCCCTATCAAAACACCAACGGCATTTTTCACAGAGCTAGAACAAATAATCCTAAAATTTGTATGGAATCACAAAATACCCTGAACAACCAAAGTAATCGAGAGGGGAGAACAAAACTGGAGACATCACACTTCCTGATTTCAAACTATAATACAAAGTTACAGTAATCAAAAGAGTATGGTACTAGCATAAAAACAGACACATAGACCAATGGAACAGAATGGAGAGCCCAGAAATAAATCCATGCTCATATAGTCAATTAATCTACAACAAAGGAGGCAAAAATATACAATGGGGAAAAGACAGTCTCTTCAATAAGTGGTGTTGGGCAAATTGGACAGCAACATATAAAAGAATGGAACTGGACTACTTTCTTACATCATATGCAAAAATAAATGCAAAATGGATTAAATGGAAGATGCCATCATCTTAGAGATCCCACCCAACACCAGCTCCCATTGATTCATCAAGGGAAGGTCCTCTGACTCAAGCTAGGCTTATGATAGAACCCTCGACCCCTGATTACAATTAACTGATTCAGGGATTGTCATCTGATCCAAGTACTTTTTTTTTAACTTGGCTCCATGATGATGAAGCTATGAGATGTGAGGTTCGGAGATGTGAAAGACCATGTGTCACTGTGAGGAGGAAACCAGTCTCAGAGAGAAGCTAAGGTGTGGACAGGAGCCAACACCTCCACTTATACACTCTTTCCTACTGAAAGTTTCCAGCCCCTCTTTCCTACTCTAAGATACCAACTCAGCAACCCACTCCTTTCTCTCCTTCCTTTCACCCTCTATCGTATCATTGCCATCAGTACACAAACATGATGCTATTTCTCCCATCTTCAAAATGAATGGAGTCTCTTGACTCTGCTTCCCTTCCAGCGACTGCCCCATTTCTCTGTTTCTTATTAGAGCAAAACTCCTTGGAGGAGCTCCCTGTACTCATGGTCTCCAATTCTCCTCCTACCCTTCACAGAAATGACTTTCTGAGATAGATAACCAAGAGGGAGCAGGCCATGGAATGGAGATCACCTGATGATGAGAAGAGCCAAAACATGGGACCTGGTCTGGGCAGGACCCACTCTGGGAAGAGTGGGGAGTGTTCCATGAAGCTTTGCATGAGACCACCAAGGTTGTGGGGATGGACATAAAGAACGCAGAAAAGGCAAGTGGAAGTGAGGGATTGCGCCGGGACTAACCTCATAATCGGCAGTGGTGCCAATGGGTCATTTGGGGAGAATTTGTCCTCCCATATAGCATATAATTACGTAGCATTTACTGTGGACTATGCACTATTCTATGTGCTGTACACATTTCTTTTTTTTGCATGTCTTTTTTATTGAATTTTATTTTATTTATTTTTTTATACAGCAGGTTCTTATTAGTTATCTATTTTACACATATTAGTGTATATATGTCAATCCCAATCTCCCAATTCATCCCACATATTACCACATTTAATCGTTGCTACAACCCTATGCAATAGATACTATTATTATCTCCATTTTTGCATATGAGGAAAATGAGGCACAGAGAGATTAAGTAATTTGCCCAAGTTCATACAGCTAGTAAGAGGCAGATGAGGATTTGGACCCAGGAAATCTGATTCCACATCTATGATTTTTAACCACTATTTGAAGGGAAATAAAAGGCTTGCCATGCAAAAAGCATCAAGTGTCCAGGTGCCCGAATCCACCCAAATCGCCTCTCTCAGGTCCCTCCTATAAAGAGTCTGGAGCCAGGACCATTGGGGTGTCCATGACTATGCAGTCATCACAAAAAAACTGTCACCCTGGAATCTACAGGTGGTTCATATAAGCTCAGGTCAAGTTGTTTCTTTCTTTTGAAATGTTTTCCACCTCATTCCCTTCCTCTCTGTCTTTTGGAAACTTATTCCCTCTCTTTGCTTTCCCAGGTATTTACTCCTGTAGCCCCTTGTCAACAGTTTCCTTCCTCTTCTAGTTTTTGATAGGAATCTGCTGGATGCTGCCAGCAGACAGAAGTCCAAAGTCCTAGAAATTAGGGGGATTCAGGATGAACAAGGGAAATTTGGGAGAGAGTAGGAAAAGAACCCCCTCTCTCCATAAACTGCTAAGTCTCCCCAGTTGCACAGAAGACAGGGCACTGATTCTCTAGCTTGGCCTGTGACTTCCTAGCTCCATCATCTGGCTCCATCTCACCTTTATAAAGTTTTTATATACATTACCTCATGTATGCTTTACCAGAACCACTTGAGGGGAGATATTATTATTTCCACTTTACTGGGAAAGACATTGAATCACTGAGGGGTTAGATGACTTTTTTTTTTTTTTTGCGGTACGCGGGCCTGTCACTGTTGTGGCCGCTCCCATTGTGGAGCACAGGCTCTGGACGCGCAGGCTCAGCGGCCATGGCTCACGGGCCCAGCCGCTCCGCGGCATGTGGGATCTTCCCGGACCGGGGCACAAACCCGTGTCCCCTGCATCAGCAGGCGGACTCTCAACCACTGCGCCAGCAGGGAAGCCCCAGAGTGGAGAATTTTATCACAGGTATCCAGACTTCAACTCCCATGTCTCACTGCACCAGCATGTGCAGGAACTCTGAGCAAAGACCTCTGCTGTGGGTCTTGCTTTTCCACATTAAAAGTATTCCAATGATCTGAGGTGAAATCAAAGTTCTTGAAACAGGACATGGCGTAATGTATATATAAGAACTTTGTAAAACTGTGAAGTGCTATACAAACATTATTTGTTATTAAATAGTTTGTACTTATATGAAGCATGTTTATATACCTACAGCTACATGCCATGGAGTGTGACTAAGTAGAATCAGCTGCTGTCTTGGATCCAGATGATTGCTCTTTTCTGTCAAAGTAAATAACTAAGAGCTCATTTTATAACTGGATAGTACCTCTCCCTTATTTAATAGACTGGTGTCATCTCATGGGGCCACTACTTGGAATAAGAGGACATCCAGATTAAGAGAAATATACCTAAGTCATACCTCTGTCCCCCACACACTCCTTTACTCAGTGGGTGGCTACAGCAATGTTGTCTTGGTGACATCCAGGATGTCCCCAGCCTGTCTGATGTTCGGTTCCTCAGCTGCTGCACCCCCTTCCCCATCAGACACGCAGCCAGCACCCTCAAGCCTCACAGGTCCAGCTGCCTGGCCAGCAGGTTCCCAAAGCCTGAGTCACATGTCACAATTAAGTCGTAGTTGTCTTGGAGGTGGCTCACCCCTCACTGGTCTTCGCAGATAACAGTGCAGAAGATGGAAGAACCCCCTGGGGGAGTTTTCCTCCTCCTTCAGTAGGAGAAATTCAGATCTCTCCTTTCCCGGCAACCTTTGAAGAGTTGGCATTTCTCTCCTTACCTACAAAGCCCTCTGAAATGTCTCCTAAGTGGAGTCTCAATTCTGCCTTTGAAGATTGTTTACTTGCAGTTCACATTCATTTCCTGGTCGAAACTTGTCCCTGACTATTAAATAAACACACACAATTTAAAAAAATCCTCACTCCTCCTGTTCCTCTGTCAGGAATTCCAAAAGGAACATTTTGTTATTGTTCCAAGTTTGGCATTAAAATTCTCTGTATCATTTTGTTCTGGTCCAGATGCAGTATTTACACTGCTGTTGCTCAAGAATATCTCAAATATTCTGGCCAGGCAATAGTTCAGTGACCAGCAAGCCCCAATTACTCTGGATGGTGCTCTGTCCTCCCACCTCCCATGGCTTCTGAGTTGAGGTTGACAGGAGATCAGACAGCTGAGGCTCAGGGGAAAGGCAGGCATGCCCCATAGGGGAAAAGGAGGCCATGGAGGACAGAGGCTCCCCTCCTTTCATGGGGAAAGAGCTGGAAGAGAGGCCCATGCAAGTCTGGCTAGAAGAGGTTCAGAAGGTTTATAGAAACAGAAGCAAAAGCCACATCACAGCTGCTGGCCAGAAAACCCTGCTACAAATGTGTGTGGACAGAGGTGCTCCCCAGGGTGAAATTAAGCACATGCTTAACGACTAGTATTCAGAAATAGAAGGACCTGCTCTGCCAGTTACTTTTAAGGTATGTAATTACCCTCTCTGAGTCTCAGTTTCTTCCTCATTAAAACTGAATAATAATATCCTTCTTTCAAGGTTGTTGTGAATATTAAAGTGCTTAGAACAGTGCCTGGTATGCAGTAACCACTATGTAAGTGTTTGCTATTGTAGTGTGTGGTGAACGGCAGGGACTGGAATCCTCTCTGCCATTTATTAGCTATGTAATTTTTTAATAAAATTAGTTAATTAATTAATTTTTGGCTGTGTTAGGTCTTCGTTGCTGTGCGCAGGTTTTCTTTTTAGTTGCAGCAAGCAGGGGTGGCTAGTGGGGGCTACTCTTCGTTGTGGTGCGTGGGCTTCTCATTGCGGTGGCTTCTCTTGTGGTGGAGCACGGGCTCTAGGTGCGCGGGCTTCAGTAGTTGTGGCACGCAGGCTCAGTAGTTGTGGATCGCGGGCTCTAGAACGCAGTCTCAGTAGTTGTGGTGCACGGGCTTAGGTGCTCTGCAGCATGTGGGATCTTCCCAGACCAGGGCTCGAACCCATGTCCCCTGCATTGGCAGGCGGATTCTTAACCACTGTGCCACCAGGGAAACCCCATTAGCTATGTAATCTTGTACAAATCACTTAACTTTCTGAGTCTTGGTTTCCTCCTTTATAAAATAGGGATAAAACCACAGGGCTTGTTGCAGGGGTTAAATAAAAATTAAATGGATAGTATTTGGAAAACACAGTGCTTGGGACAGAGTAAATGTCCAATAAATGCTAATTATTATTATTTCTATGATTTTGTTGTTACATTTCTCTCACCATCTCTAGTCTTGCTCCTCTTGTACCCCTCCAGTCCAGTTCATTCCAACTCATTCCTCAAGGGCAGCAAAACTATCTTCTTTAAAAGTAAGTAGCCTCAAAATGAATCTATAGTGACAGTAAGCATGTCAGTGGTTATCTGGAGCTAAGGCAGAGGAGAGGGAGGATGAACTGCAAAGGGGCACCAGGGAAATTTCTAGGATGAGAGAAATGTTCTATATATTGACTAATGGTGGATGCACAGGTATATTCATATGTCAAAACTCATCAAACTTTACAATTTAAAGGATGTATTTTGTTATATATAAATTTTGCCTCAATAACTGGTTGTTTCAAAAGGTAAGCAGCCTCCCTGGTCTTCTATTAATTACATTACTATATTTTCTCTTTTCCATGACATTTATCAGTATATAAAATTATTTCATTCATTTCTTTATATGTCTATTCCCCAACTCCTCCCCCCATCAGAATAGAAACTCTTTGAGGGCAAGAGCTCTGTCTGTCTTGTCCACCACTATAACTCTGGCATTTAGAACTATGCCCAGAACACAGTAAGAGCACAGTAAATTCTTCTTGAATTTATTCAGACTAACTGATTAAAATCCTTCAATGGTTCTACCACCAAATTATACACTGATTTCATCCATTCTCATCATCCTTACTCCACTACTTTAACCTAAGGTAACAATAATTTCTTGCTTGGATTATGCAATGGTCTCTCTGGAGGGTGTCCTTACTTCTACCACTGCCCCCTCATTTCAGTCTCCAAAGAGCCCTTACAGTGATCTTTAAAAAATTTAAATCAGATCACATTTCTTCTCTGCTTTAAAAAAAAAAGTGGAAAAATTTGATTAAGAGGCTGAATAAGTGAATAAGAAAAGGAAAGTCAATTTAAAACTCTAGGAAAATACAAAAGCTATATAAGAAAAGTTGTGATCCTAATATGAAATAAACTAAAATGTAAAATTGGAGCACTTATAAATTTCAGTCCACAAATTCAAAACTACCTCAACTATTAATGATGGGGTGGGGGAATAGCCCTCAGAGCAAAAAACTAAGTCTTCTATCTGCATAGGTTACCTCTTAAATATCTGTTGTGCCAGGACTTCCCCGATGGCACAGTGGTTAAGAATCTGCCTGCCAATGCAGGGACACTTGTTCGAACCCTGGTCTGGGAAGATCCCACAGGCTGCGGAGCAACTAAGCCCGTGCGCTACAACTACTGAGCCTGGGCTCTAGAGTCCATGAGCCACAACTACTGAGCCCACGTGCCTAGAGCCCGTGCTCTGCAACAAGAGAAGCCACCGCAATGAGAAACCCACTCACTGCAATGAAGAGTAGCCCCTGCTCGCTGCAACTAGAGAAAGACCGCACGCAGCAACGAAGACAAAACGCAGCCAAAATAAATAAATAAATAAAAGAAAAAATTTTTAAAAATGTTTGTTGTTCCAGTCTACATGCCTTTTTTTTTTTTTTTAATATAAGTAAGCAGAGTGCCTTTTTTTTGGCTGCGTTGGGTCTTCATTGTTGCGTGCGGGCTTTCTCTAGTTGTGGCAAGCAGGGGTTACTCTTGGTTGTGGTGTGCGTGCTTCTCATTGCGGTGGCTTCTCTTGTTAAACAGCGTGGGCTCTAGGTGTGCGGGCTTCAGTAGTTGTGGCACACAGGCTCAGTACTTGTGGCTTGTGGTCTAGAGCGCAGGCTCAGTAGTTGTGGTGCACAGGCTTAGTTGCTCCGTGGCGTGTGGGATCTTCCCGGACCAGGGATCAAACCCGTGTCCTCTGCATTGTCAGATGGATTCTTAACCACTACGCCACCAGGGAAGTCCCTACATGCCCTTTATATCTGATGAATCTCTACTGCCTTCCTGCCATGGTGGGACATGTGTCTTCTGTGAGGTCACCCAGAGTCTCATGTGCCTAAACACACAATGCAGCTGGGACTATCTTGAGTCTTGCCACTTCCCCAACATAGTACCAAAAAGTGAACCCTGGTCTTCCCTCATCAGAATTCACCAAAGTGAATCTCCTGGTCTTAGGGGAGAGGCCCTGCTTCTCTGAGACATTGTATAAACCCACAAGACACATTCCCTTTTGTTTCTTTCCCTAAATCCTATAATTTCTCTAAAGATATTAAGGTTGGGGGAAACTAAATCTGGAGAAAGTACAAGAAATGTATTTATTCTATTCCATTAGATATCTCACCCTAGGTAAAGAAGTACCAAATTGGCTCCCTACTTGAGTGGGGAAGGGGGAAATAAGAAAACAAGGAGCAATGAAAATGTGTAAATTAGTATCTCAAAATATTACCTAGCTATAGGTAGTATGGCTACTCCCCCTAGTAAATTTTTGTGTCTTCAACAAAGAAAATTTATTTTTGACCTAGATTTAACCTTCTCAATAGCATGGAGTCTGAGGTTTGAATTTTCCAGGGCAATAGGCACTGTGACTGTCTCCCCAACATTCCCATTCTGTCTTGTGATTAGTCTAAACAATTTGTGGCAATTTACCCCCTCGTCAGTGACTGGTCCACAGATGGACAAACCTAAGCCATCCAGGTCTCATTTGGGTCAATGTGATTTTTTTTTTAATATAAATTTATTTATTTTTGGCTGCATTGGGTCTTCGTTGCCATGTGCAGGCTTTCTTTAGTTGCGGTGAGCAGGGGCTACTCTTCATTGGGGTGCACGGGCTTCCCATTGAGGTGGCTTCTCTTGTTGTGGAGCACAGGCTCTAGGTGCATGGGCTTCAGTAGTTGTGGCACGAGGGCTCAGTAGTTGTGGCTCATGGGCTCTAGAGCACAGGCTCTGCAGTTGTGGTGCACGGGCTTAGTTGCTCTGTGGCATGACCCAGACCAGGGCTCAAACCTCTGTCCCCTGCATTGGCAGGAGGATTCTTAAGCACTGTGCCACCAGGGAAGTCCCTGGGTCAATGAGATTTAAGGAAAGCCTCGGTGAGGGCTCTGGGAAAGAAACTTCCTAAATCTTTAGCGTCATGGAAAGACAGGCTCTCTCTTTTCTTATAAGTTGTGAATGAGGAAGCACAGAGTTCCCATTGCCACTGGCAGTCATGCCATAACAATAAAGGTAATTGGATTTAGGGTAAAGACTAAACTGTGGATGCCAGAGCAAAGAAGCAGAAAGATGATGCAGTTATCATTTAGCTATGGGGTCCTGCCCTAACTCTTTCTTTGTTGTTTAAACCAATGTGAGTTGACTTTTCTGTTACTTGCTGCTCAATGCATCCTACCTGATACAGAGAATTTGGTGCCAGGAATAGACGTGATGCAAATAACAGACTTAGTGGGTTGTATGGTAGCCCTCCAAAAAATACGTCCACACCCTAATCCCTAGAATCTGTGAATGTTACCTTCCTTGGAAAAGGGGTCTTTGGCAGATGTGATTAAGTTACATTTAATTATTTTCAAGTTCAGCTGGATGTTGAAGAGACACCAACTAAAGACATTTTAATTTTAAAAATTCACATTTGACTTTTATTACGTGATCACTCCTCAAGATCAAAAGTCTTTTCAATAGAACTTCATATGACTCAGAAGTTTAAGGATTTTTAAAGAATAATAATTTCGTTTCATAACTTTTTTTTTTTTTCGGTACGCAGGCCTATCACTGCTGTGGCATCTCCTGTTGTGGAGCACAGGCTCCGGACGCGCAGGCCCAGAGGCCATGGCTCGCGGGCCCAGCCGCTCCGTGGCACGTGGGATCTTCCCAGACCGGGGCATGAACCCGTGTCCCCTGCATCGGCAGGCAGACTCTCAACCACTGTGCCACCAAGGAAGCCCATTGTTTCCTGACTTTTTTGACAATGTTACTAATTTCGGGAATTTATTCTCCGATAACTACAGTCCTAGTCTGGGAATCTAAACACCTGAGTTCTGTCATGGCTATGATGCTAGGGGACCTCCCATAAGTCACTTCCTCCTCTGAGCATTAGGTACTCCTATGGAACTATCAGCAGTTTCCAAGTGCCCAGATGCATCAGAATCATCTAGGTCCTTTTGACAAATACAGATTTCTGGGCCCCACCCAAGCCTAATGAATCAGATTTTCTAACACCAAGGCCCAGGAATCTGTATTTTAATTAACCAGGTGATTATGATATACACAGCCAAGTTGCGGAACTACTGAATTAGATAAACTCTAGTGTTCCTCGTAGCTCCAAAAATTTGATTTTCTGTTTCTTCTATCGCTATCCTGTCTCTGCTACTAGATATTGTGCTAAAATACAAAAACAAAACCACAAAATAAAGAGTGAAAAACCAAGACCATGATTCAATCATATTTGTATGCTTCTAGTGCCTACACAGGGCCTCGTCTATAGTAGGCACTCAGGTAATATTTGAAGAATTAATCAGTGGTGATTAAACAAACAAGTGTTACTTCATGTGAGTCCCAATCACCTATGGATACAGAAATCCATAAAAGAGAGAGAAAATACTATGATAAACTTTTGCGTGATATAATCTGGCACTCCCTGTTTGTCCTACTACATACTTCAAATAATGGTTTATGTGAATAAGGTTAATGCATATTTAGAGACATGAGAGGAAAGTGGTTGAGTTCTCCTGTGGGCTACATAATCCCACAAAATTTCCCAGTGGTGGTGATAACTGAGGGAGGCTCATGATTCAGCAGGAACTAGTTTTCCTCTCCTTGACTCCTCCAGGTCAAGAAAAAGCCATATCCTGATTGGGTGACAGATGGTCTTGGGGCCAGGCTGCAGGTCTTTGAACCTGTAAAGGCCCCCTCAGGTTTCTGTGAGGCCCCAGTGAGTAGGAACACCTTCTGTTAGAAGTTATCCATAAATTCACCACCAACAGGTAGGGTGTCAGCCAAGCAAGGTGTCCCCAGAACATCTGATACCCCCTCATGTGACCCTACAGTGCCTTCTCCCGCCCCCCGCCCTCCATACTCCACTGACCACCCCTTGGGCTTCCCCAGCTCGGACACTGTCTGCTGGCCTTGGAAGGTACCGCCTCAGGATGAAATCTGTCACAGGGGTGGGAAACTTAGCCAAGGGGAGGTAGAGGAGTTTGACATCCAGGCCAGGGTTGTAGTGGATGCGGGGGTTCTGGGAAACAGAAGCGTGCTCCATGCTGTTAGTGATTTCACTGATCCTTGACTCTGCCAGCTGCATCGTGTTCTTTAACTTGTCAGTATCTGTTTCAGGGTACAAGAGGGGGAAAAAATCAAAGGCTCTATTATTCTTCATTAAAGATTGTTTCTTCTGAATTCCATCCAAGCTCCTTTTTCACCAGACCACTGATCTAACATTTCAGGCAGATTTCACAAGCTCCAGGTTGCCCCTTAAACAAACACCCTATAAATAATCTTATTTCTCTTCCCGAATTCAATAGCTGTGAACTGAATTCCTACTATTGCATTAGACTAGCAATGAGAAGAACTGTGCCCAGTTCTGCCACTTATTAGTTGTGTGACTTTGAGCTTAAACTATCATCATCTGTAAAATGGGGATAATAATACCTGCCCTAGAGAATAATAAAGATGAATAATAGCAGGGTAGACAGTGGAAGAAAGAGGAGAGAAAACAGGTGAATATAAGTGCACAGAAAAATTGGAAGGAAATAAGGAAAAATACTGTCTGTCTGGTGAAATTCCTAGTCGCTGGAGGTTTTTTTTTTCCTCCTGTGGACTTCCTAGAGTTTCCAAATTTTCTACAAAAGCATGCAGGGAAAAGATGTTATTAAAAAATAGTAACACTGCCTTTGCTTTGGTCATAAGGTCATTATGGGGCTCAGATGAGCTAAGGCACAGACCGGTACCTTGTAAGCCTCTAGCAAATGTGAGGGGCTGTTCCGTTAGCATGGTACACACGGGTGTGGAGATGGGTCCAAGTCTGCTGTAGCTTACAACACAGATAGGAGACAAGCCACACGATACACTTAGGGAGCCCTGACCTGCACCCTCACCCCAGGACTCTGGGAAGGGGGTAGCTCAGTGGGACTCATATTTCACTGAGCACCCCAAGGACTCAGGAGGAAGTGGTGCCTGAGAGTCAGACTTCGTGATAAGGGATTAGAACTTGAAAACAAAGAGGGAGCAAAAGCTAGCCTGACTTGGGGGTGGTCCAGGAAGGCAGAGAAGTCACCCCTTCTGTGCAGGACACTGGTGGGCAGTTGGTGAGGGCGGAACGGTGTCGTTCAAGTATGCTTTACCCCCACCCTCCGACTCCGAGGAACTCCTTCTGTTTCTTCTTAAAGAGAAAACTACTGCAGTGAAAAGAGGTAAACTACATATTAGGGGTCCCAAAAAGAGCCACACTGACTTAAAGCCAGGCTGTCTATAGAGCAGTAATGTCTTAGGAATCCGATGCTCTGTGCTCCGTCCTTGGGTCTGACACAGAGTCCACCACCAGCAGGTTCCAGGCGGGGAAGCGAGTGTCAAAGGACCCATTCATGAAGCTCAGGGTTACGGCTCCCTCAGAGGCAGGGAAGGCTGTGTGGGCTGATGAGGATGAGGCAAGCTGATGGGATGAGATGGCTTTGGACCCACAAGCTGATGGGGTGGAAGAAGCTGCCTGAGACTCTGAAATAGTCTAAGGCACATCCTCTCCATGTTCTCTCAAATAGTTATTGCACTCCTGCTTTGTGCTGGGCACCCAGCTAGACATGGATTGAGGGAGACAGGGGTACCCTTTAGCCCCTGTCAGTCTCCTGGACGGTGAGGAAGAACTCAGGCTTTGCATTTGGGCATCCAGGAAACGTTTGTGCTATTGTGAGAATTCAGCGAAATGAAGTCTATAAAACAGCAGGCACTAGGCTTTGGCACTCAGTATGGACCCAACGGTCCTAGTCCCTCCCTAGGAAGAAAGGGGACTAAAAGGGGAATTTTTGGTGGCTTCCCTGGCAGGGTTGAGATAAAGAAAGAAACTTGGCAGGTGGCTGTGTTGCTGTGAAGTATGCTAACAAGCCAGGCTGTGCTCTGTGAGGACCAGAGCACTGTGTCCTGTTCACATGCTTATCCCAGTGACTCTGTGCGCTGCTTCTTCGGGAATGTGCCTAGGTTAGGTTGCTATTAACTAGCCATTTCCAGTATGGTTCTATTCTGGGGATAGCTAAAAATCGCTCCAAGATACCTGGCCTGTTCCCCGATTCACAAGCCAGGGGCATGTTTGATTGGCCATAACAGTTTGCTGGAGTTCGTGTCCAGTGGTGCTTGTGACCACTCCTAAATATTTCTTCAGTCTGTCTCCACAGCACCTGCCCCAGCCCAACACTACCCCACATACATACATACTTCCCACAATGCCCAAGACCTTTCACTTCATGCCTTTGTCGGTCCTTCACTGGGTTTCTGAGGTGGCCTCCCAGCTGGTCTCACGTCTCCACCCTCATCCTTCCCACGGCACACAAATCTGATCAGGTCATTTCAGAGCCATTTAATAAAAGGCTCTCCAAGGTCCTTCAGGATGAGAGCCACACTTCTTCTTTTTTTTTTTTTTTACAGCCACACTTCTTATTGGAGCCATCAAAGTCTTCTACTATCCGACTCGTAACGTCTCCCGGCTTCATCCCCATGCCCACCTCTTTACACTCAGGCCAGACTAGTCATAACAACGATGGCTAAGATTGTTGAGCCCTTATCATATGGCTGAGCTGAGTACTTTACATTCTTGTTTAACTCTCCTAACAACCCGCGAGAGAGGAATTATTATACTTTATCGTGGAGAGACTGAAGTATAGAGAGTTGTGTAACACGGTTAGAGAGACTACTGTCGTCTATAGCTTGCATCCACACCACCTTCGAAAGCACACAAGTGCTATGGCAGGTCTCCCAACTGTGGCTCATGCTCTTCCCTCTGTGAAACATTTGCCATCTTTTTCCCTTTTGGTGATGAACTCCTATTTATTCTTCAAAACTCACTAGGACACCAATGGTCACCTCTGTGAAGGTTTTTGTGACAGCAGAATTAAGTCCCTGTACTGTTGCTTTGTTTGTTTGTTTTTAAAATTTACGTCATTTAATTAATTAACTTATTTATTTATGGCTGTGTTGGGTCTTAGTTTCTGTGAGTGGGCTTTCTCTAGTTGCGGTGAGCGGGGGCCACTCTTCATCGTGGTGCGCGGCCCTCTCACTGTCGCAGCCTCTCCTGTTGCAGAGCACAGGCTCCAGACGCACAGGCTCAGTTGTTGCTTTGTTTTGTATGCATGTCCATTGTTGCACAATTTGTGTGGCGTTATACTTGCTTTCAGACCTCCCCTTCTAGATTCCTAGAGATTTTTGTCTCATCTGTGTATCCCAGTAAACACTAGTAAAACTTAAGTAAAAATTAGAGTATGATCACTCAGAAAATTTTTTATCTAAAAGTAGTCAAATGCCTGCGTAAAAATTTTCCTCTGAAATTGTGGAGAGAACTACAGATGAATCAGCCTATAGTATTTTATAACCCAACCCTTACTTTTCTTCTGAAGAACATCAGCTTTTCAACAGTGGTTTTCAGAGGAAGTTCGCCTTTGTACACATTCTTTTAGGGACCTCACTGAAGACTCTACAGCTTCTGCCTGCATTGAGCTACTTAGAAAACGTCTTTGTGGTTTCCAGATGCTGGCTGAGTCTGTGTTTCACCCCAGCCTCATAGTGACCCCATAAATAATTTGGATCATTCTTTGCTAACTGAGAGCTTTAGGGGAAACTCACAGGGAATATATATTATCCTCCCCCAACCCCCAAACAGTTATTCCCCTTGTTTATAGCAACAGCTACAGATTTCTCTCTGGGAATCCACACCTCTTCCATTCTGAGTCCTTTGGTCTAGGTAGAGTGCATGACCCAGCCTGAGCCAATCAGAGCTTCACATTTCCCCGGGCACAGTGATGGGCTCAGGGTTGAGTACATCCTGCAATTCCCTCTGCTCCTGCCATCATTGGCCCACCAAGTCAGAGTAAATCTTAGACCGTTTGGGGGAGCTACTGGAAAGGACTATCCTGGGAGGAGATGAGGAGATGCTGCAGCCATGGGACCCCACCAACAGGGGAGAGAGCTGTAAGCCTGAAGCTAGTACAGAAGAAGCAGAGCCAAGAAATAGGGTGATTTGAAATGAAAATAGAGCTTTCCTCAGCTAGTGAAGGGTTTACCACGGCTGGATTGTAAAGGACAAGTGTCAGCTGAGAGAGCACAAGACAAAGGGCAGTCACATGGATCAGCACAGCTGGTGTATTAGCTCTAATTCTATCGATTTAGTTAGCATTTGAAACATCCAGCCCTCTGTTCAAATATTTATTGCAATTCCTGGTTACTTTAAGACCTCTAACAAGCCTGAATAAATCTACAAGTACTGAAAAAAAAAAAAAATAGGGTGAAAGCAGGTCCTAAGAACATCATTTGTGGACTGGATCAGGCAGTGCCTGAAGCCCATATCCTTATACTTTTTAGTAATAAGCATCAAGAAATTCCTTTTCTGCTTAAATGATTTGGGTTGGATTTTCTGTCACCTGTAACTGAAAAGCCCTAACTGATCCTCAGAACTTTTTACTTCTCCTCACAGAATTCTAATATGTCCAGAACTGAAAGATTACTTTCCCCAAGGAATACTTCTCCAAATACTTCTCCCTGACTTTTCCCTAAATCAATGAATGAATGATGCCTCCACCCATCAGGTTTCTTGAACTAAACCTAGCACTCGTCCTGGATGGCTTTCTCTCCCTCCCAGTACCAGGAGGTCTAATACACACCGGGCATCTATCAACTTCTTTCCATCTCCTCCACTTCTCTGTAGCCTAAACCACCGACATGTGTAGCCTGGAATATCGCAGCAACCACAGCAGGCTTTCCCAATCACAGATCAGATCACATCCTTAATCCTCAGTGTGCTTTGATGCTCTAATTTATCCTGGGTCTCTTCTGCTCCCCCTGCACTGCTCCCCACCCTCTGGTATCTTTAAAGTTCCTCTAAGGGAACTCAGTGCCTCAGGGCCTTCCTGAAAAAACTTTCTTGCCTATCCACTTTCCAACAATGCCTAACTTATTCTTCCCCAAAGTCAAATCAGAGAAGCCCTCCCTACACCATAATCTAAACTGGGGCCCCACTCCCAACCCTATTCTTTTTTTCATGGCCTTGTGTTTCTTCCCATGGTCGTTATCCACATTTGTCACTAAATGTGTGTGTTGTTATTAAGATCTATCTCCTCCACTGGGCCTTAAGCTGCAGGCAGCCAGCTGTGTGCCCTGCTGCTTTGTCCACTCTCACCCCCGGCCCTACCCAGTGCCTGGCATGGGTAGGCTCTCAATAAAATGTGCATTAGGTGAATAAATGGCTGTTATGGTTTTAAGTTATGGTGTCTTGGCTTTTTACTCTGTGGATGTTGGAGGTCTAGGAGAGCAATTCACTAAAATAACCACCCCTGCCCCCCAGACAGTTAGATACCTGCCATTAATTTAACTGAGTGATTATATTTAGCCCATTCAGAGTTTCTGGGTATATGTTTAAAATTCATCACTTTGGATGATTGCTAGTTAAGAATATCTCTTTGCAACACAGCTCGCAGGTACCAGTGTACTAGAGAAAAGGAGGCCATGCTCTTTTTCTCTATTATACTGGTAATAGATAAAAACAACAAACTTTTAAATCAAATTGTTCCTACCAGGAAGCAGATAATATTCTAAGCACTTTTTATATATTAACTCATTTAATTTTTATAACCCATTACAGATGAGAAAACTGAGCAACTGGCCCAAGGCAAGCAGGAGAGATGAAATTTACAGTCAGGCAGCCTAGTTTCAGAGTCTAAGAGCTTAAAACCACAACAGGAAATTGCCTCTCAGGGATGTTCATGGAAGTCAAGTAAAAGAGAGGGGAAAAAAATCTGGCTTAGGGAAATATATGACTAGGCCACTGAGGCCCAAATGGAGCAGGACGGGGCTGAGAGCCGGCTGCTTCACTCTGGACCAGGGGAACCTCCTGAGCCAGAAAAATGCCAGCCCCACCTTTCTGTCCCACACAAGGGCAGCTCCAAGGGTGGCCCTGAGGGGCTGTTCCCCCTCCAGGCACTTGGAGGGGAGAAATGGAGAGAAGCAGGAAATCTTGTGAATGATCCTCTCCTGAAACCAACTGGCTTGGCTTTGGGATTAGATGCTCTGAGTGAACGTGGGGCCACCCGGGCCTCAGAGTAGGCCTCTCCCTCCGACCACGAGGTACTCCACCAGGTCTTTTGGCCAATCCCTCCTCCACTGCACCTGCAGGCCACCCCTCCTCTTGGTCTCCAATGGTGGGGGCTCCGTGCATCCCTCAAACTGGAAGAGTTCCCCAAACTGTGAGTTTGGGACAGTATAGTAAACAGCTGTGATGTCCCTCCTCTACTCTCCAGAAACACCTGAGATTCACAGGAGACCCTTAGGCCAGGGAGAAAGAGAGCTCCCAGAGCCCCTTCCTTTAAAACATTCGTGTGATTTTCCTCTTTACTGATTTGACAAGCACTTAGTGCATGAGAGATACTTCACAGACATTAATCCTCACAGCAGCACTGTGAGGTAGGCACTATCATTGACTCCATTTTATAGATGAGAAGGCTGAGGCTTAAGGCGACTAGGTAACATTCTCAGAGTCTCCTCCTAGCCCGTAAGTGGCAGAGCCAGGCTTCAAACCCAGGCAGTCTGGCTCAAGTAGCTGTGCTCTTAATAACTTCTCTGTACTCATGGCAGTGCATTTTCACCTGATTCACCTGCATACGGATGTTTGGGGGGAAAGCAGGTGCCAGGGGCGGGTGGGCAGCATCTCTCTTAACACCCCCATCTCCCTGCAGCTATGGTTTTGTCACTCCCCCAGCAGTTCTCAAATCCCAGCTCTGCCACCAGCTGTGTGGCCTTGGGCTCATAACCCCTCTGAGCCTCCATCCATCATCTGTAAAATGAAAGTGGGTCAGTGACCCCCCAAGACCTTTCCATCCCTCTCAGAGATCCCTTTCTCTCCTGGGGAACGCACAGATATGGAAGTACCCCTCTCCATAGCTCTCGCGGGTCTCCTGAGGCAGCTGCTCCCACAGCTTGCACATGCTCTTCTCCATGCCCTCCAGGTCCTTCTTGCCCAGAATGGATGTCCGGTAGTTCCCCGGCTCAATGATGCTGACTTTCACCCCGAAGTAGTGGAGCTCACGCCTGGGAAAGAAGAGCTGGACTCAGTCTGGGACTCCACGATGACAAAGGATCATCAGGGAAAGTCACCTCTGACACCTCTAGAGGAGCTGATCTCCAGAGATCAGGAACCTGGAGGTGTGCCCCCCACCCCTGCACCAGGCCCAGCACGGCTTTCATGCAAATAAGCCCTTTCCCAAGCCTGTCTCTGGACAATTCACATTAGGCAAGCCTAGCCGGGAGGAATTTAGACCAAAGCCTTGCTCCGACCAGGTCCCTCCCACTCAGCTCCACCCCCAATGCCTAGGTGGCAAAGGAGTGAAGGGATCTATGCAAGGCTTGCATCCTTCTCAGAGGGCTGCCCACAGCACATCTGCCCCCAGACCTCTCTGTCTGTTTGGAGGACTCTCCCTCCTACTCCCACAGGCCCAAGCAGCGTGTTGCTTATTCTGAGACAGCTCGAGGGAAGGCTGCTCATCACCACCCCACCTCTTCTCATTCCTCTTCTCTGGGTCCCTGAGGAAGGCCCCTGGAGGTCTAGCCTTCCTCCTGCTACTGTTTTAGCATCTTCTCTCCAGATCTCCCCTGCCCACAGGGTGCCCCCACCCAGCCCTCTCTTCCTAAGGTGAAACCCCCAGAACTCCTACCCTGACTGGTTTGGCACCTGGGCCCAGTCACCTGATGCTGTCAGAGAAGGCCTCGACGCCAAACTTAGAGACGCAGTAGCCGCCACCAATGATAGCCACATGGCCACCAGAGCTGGACATTTTGACGACCCTGCCCTGGGCTTTCTTTTTTTTTTTTTTTTTTTTTTTTATGCGTTACGCGGGCCTCTCACTGTTGTGGCCTCTCCCGTTGCGGAGGACAGGCTCCGGACGCGCAGGCTCAGCGGCCATGGCTCACGGGCCCAGCCGCTCCGCGGCATGTGGGATCTTCCCGGACCGGGGCACGAACCCGTGTCCCCTGCATCGGCAGGCGGACTCTCAACCACTGCGCCACCAGGGAAGCCCTGGGCTTTCTTGACCATGGGCAGCTTATGGAGAGTCACTTCGATCAGTCCCACCAGGTTCACGTTGATCACCTTCACATAGTCTTCCTTGGTCAGCCATTCATTGGGACCATTGGGCAGGCCTACACCAGCATTGTTCACCAGGGCCCAGAGGCCTGGGGGCACAGTGGAGGGAGGGAGAACCAGACAAAAATCAGCAGTGTCTCTGGAAAAGCACCAGGGTCCACGACCCCCCAGCTCAGGGCTGCTGAGGATGGTTGAGCATGTCACAAGGCACAAGACAGCCAGTCTGGCAGTGTGGGGTGGGGAGCTATGACAGCCCAAAGGAACATGGGCCTTTTACTAATGGGTTTGCCCTAAAGGGGCAGTTTTTCTGATTCACACAGTCTGCCAGCTAGCTGGACACTGTACCAGCTACAATCCAGGCTTTAGCTAATAGCATCTAAGCTATTGGCTCTGGGAAAAGAGATCTCATTTTCATACCAATGAATTAATGTTTCAATTCCTTCCCCCATCATGCTTCCCCCTCTCTGTTCATCTGAGTGTAAGGAACCAACTCCATTTCACACATTACCAAAATTACTCTGTTCATCCATTCATTCAACCATTCACACATTCATTCATTTCATGCATCTGTCAGTTACAGAGGAAGGTGCTAGAGACATTAAATGAACAAAACATGGTCTTAATCCTCAACGATCTCAGAAACCAGAGAAGAAATAAATAAGACTTATAAACAAATACAGAAGACATTCAAATAAAATAATTTTGGAAAAATGTGAAAAGGGCTCCCTTTGAGATATTTAAATTGAGTTGGTATAAATGGAGAGAAATATTGCTAGGTATTGTCATTCAGCTCTGCAAGAGCCAGGCTTGAAGAGCCTCAAGTTCTAGTCCTGGTTCTACCTCCAGCCTTGGACAGGTCACTTCCTTTCCCTGGGCCTCAGGTTCATTGTTGAGTGGATTAGGACAGCTGTTTCCAACCTGTGGTTTGCAGTCCTGAGAGCTTTCAGGCTGAACCCCAGAACCTGATAAGGAAGGGAGATGCAGGAGAACCTCAATTTTCATTTGTCTTACATACTGAGGTTCCAAGTAAAATTCCACTTGGGGGACGGGCCTGGGGTTCCTTCCCTTTCCGTCCCCTTATCTCACTACCCCACCTTGGCCTCTGTAGCCTCAAGATACTCTTCCACACACACGAGGGCAGGTCTAGATGTAAACACCAATCATGGTTCACCCCTTCCCCTAGGCCTGGGGTCCCCACACAAGCTGTGTCCCCATCCTATCTTTCTGCCTTCCTCCAAGTAGAGACCCCAGGAGACCAACTGGCTGGCAGGACTCAGAGCCTTCCCAGCTAGGGGAGACTCTTGTCTTACAGTGGAAGAAATGAGCTGCTGAGACCCAAAGACTGTAAAACCCGAGTGGACTCTGCCTCGCTGCCACCTCTGATCATCCCTGGTAAATAGCTCTGCCTGCTGGCAAACCAGGACAACTTTAATTTTTCTTTTTTCTGCAAAGAGAGCTAGAGAACTTTCAAAACAGTGTGAACAGCTTTAGGGTCATGCCAACTTGTCATGTCCAGAGACTCTGAGGGGCAAGAAGAAAGCATGCAAGTATCCCTTCCTCCCATTTCCCAGTGCTTCTTAGACCGAAGATGTTGCCCAATGACCCCCCAGAGATGTCCCCATACTAATCCCTGGAACCTGTGAATATGGTGGATTACATGGGAAAGAGGAATTAAGGTAGCAGATGAAATTTAAATTGCTTAACTGACCTTAAAATGGGGAAATTATCGTGGATTAGCTTGGCAAGCCCAATACAATCACAAAGGTCCTTCTAAGTGGAGAGGGAGCCAGAGAGATGGCAGCCTGAGAAAGACTCAGCCCAACCTTGCGGCCTTGAAGATGAAGAAGGTCATGAACCAAGGAATGCAGGAGGCCTTTAGAAGCTGGAAAAGACGATGAAATGCAATCTTCCCTAGAGCTCTGTTAACACTTTGATTTTAGTCCAGTGAGACCCATTTTGGACTTCTGACTTCCAGAACTATAAGATAATAAATTTGTGCTCTTTTAAGCCACCGACTTTGTGTGCATTTATTACAGCAGCAATAGGAAACTAATTAATATACCCAGTGAGTCATTAACACAAGTGGCTCAAAGCTGAATGTAGGGCACTGGGCGGAGACAGCCTGTTGAAGAAAGAAACTGACTCTTGCTGAATTATTCATAACTTAGTTCATTTGACAAATATTTATTGAGCACCTTACTAGATGCCAGACACTGTTCTAAGCACTAAGGATATATAATAAATAAAAGGAAAAACACCTGCCCCACTAGAAGCTTTATTCTAGCCGGAGAAATAGAAAATAAATAAGAAAAATAAGTAAAATATATTGAATATTGGATAGCGGTAGATGCCAAGGAGGAAAATAAAGCAAGAGTTATTGTCTGCCCCTTCTGGGCCCCAGAGCTCTCCTGCCCTGACTCATGTGCACAGTCCCCAGATTAGCTCCCTCAGGAGTCAAGACTTCCCCCAGGCTGCTCCTTCTACAACTGAGCCACCCTGTTCTTCCATTCCTACACCTACATCTTGCGTGTGGGAAGATCCCTGGGTGGGTCCCCATTCAGTCCTAGTCCATCCTTAGCCCACAGCCTCCTTTCCCAATAAGAGCAGGCACCCTGACATAGGCACTTACCCTTAGGTCAACCTGGTATCCATCATGATATGAGGAGGAGGAGAGATCTCGCTCCCCACCCTGCAGTCTAGCCTGACACAGTCAAGGAGAACAAATGTCCCCACTCAGGGAGTCCAACCTCATGTTCCCTCTCTCCTCCCCCTAGCCTGATTCTGACAAGAAGTGTGCTCACATTTTTATAGGAGCTGACAGTTAGGACTACCAAAGTCCCAGTGAGGCTACTCCATCTTTCCGACAGACGGAATGCATATTCCCTCCCTGAACATCTAGCGCAACCTCCCCCAAACCCTGCTAACCCTCTGAGTTTCTGGGAAAGAAAACTTCCTTGGGAAATCACCTCTTCATGTGGACAGTCCAAACCCTGCAACAGGTCCAATCCCACTGAGCTACAGGCCTGGTCCCTTTCTCTACATCACCTCTCCCATCCCATCTGAACAACAGGGTCCCCGATAACTCTCAGATACCCGCGGGAGAAAGAGAGAAAAAGAAGAATAAACTGAGAAAGCCAAAGAATGCAATTCGTCCCACCTTGCTCTCCCACTTGGTCCCTCACCCACTGGGCTGCTGCTTTGATGCTCTCAGTCTTGGTGACATCCAATAGGGTGGTCTGCAGCTGGTAGGAGGTAACCTGCTGAAGCTTCTTGGCCCCCTCCTCAGTGAAGCAAGCAGCCAGCACCCGCATGCCCCGATCAACCAGCTGCGTGGCCAGGAGGTTCCCGAATCCCGAGTCACAGCCCATGATGAAGACGTACTTGTTCGAGAGGTTGCGGACCAGATTGCAGTTCTTGAACATACAAGTACATAAAGGAGAGGTCCGTGATAGGCGCCATAGCAGAGGGGAGAGGTGATGGCCAAGAAGAATCGGGCTCAGAAGATAGCAGGAGAGGCTGGTCCTCTGAGCCCCAGTCTGCTGGAGCCTGTTGAGAAGAGCTCTCCTCCCTTCTGCTGCCGGCGACAGATGCACGGCCACTGGGTGAGCCACTCTATAACTTGTATAGGTGGATGCATCACCATGCCAATTTGCCTAGATGCAAGAAATTCAAGTCCAACCTGAAGCTTTGTCACTTCAGACAGCCCTGGTGGCTCCCTCTCTGTCTCCCCCAGCCCTAATGGGTGAAGATGCCAAGGATGGGAAAAACCACAGTGGTGATGTTAGTGCTGAGAAGTGGCTCACCTGGGTGGTCTGAGCAGAGGAAAGAAGGAAGGAGGACTCAGCCCAGAGGATCCTCCTGGAAATCCCCCACTTCCAGCCCAGGGATCAAAATCCTTTGTCATGAATGCGGGCATGTGAAGAAATGTAACTGTTATTTTCGGTGGAAAAATTAAGACAAACTCACTAACGCAAAACAAACAAAATTGGTTTTGTGCCCTCCAAACCCCAAGAGAAATGAATTCCAGGTTATCAGCTCTTTGGAATTCTCTGTCCTTAGGTGAGTCTCCACTGCGAGAGATGATGAGAAATAAAGGGTCTGCCCCAGGGTGGATGTGCCTCCATTGTCCTGAGGTCAGAGGCAGCAGGCCTCCCGCTTAAGGGAAACTGGTTATGTGAGGCCCCAACTCCCAGAATGCAGAAACCCCTGAGGGGCTCAGGGCCTGGGTCCTGGGGAGGTGATGCTCAGGTCACCAATGAGGAGTCCCCACTGCACTCCAAGCGGGTCCAGCACCCCCCTCACCCAGCAACCAGGCAAATGGAGGGAGTCAAGGACTGAGGACACATAAGCTCCCCCGGGCAGGGCCCCCAGTGAGCATTTTTCTTCTACCTCCAGGACCAGATACACACCAGGCTGAGCTGAGGAGCCTGAAGGCGGGTGATGTCAGTGAAAGGAAGGGACTATAAAGTCAACTGACACAGTGGCTCATGGAAAACGCAGAGGGAAGGGAGGCCAGGAGTCAAAATGATTCTGATAACAGGTTGAACCACAGGTGTCAAGAAAAGTCAGGAGGAGACACTTTGGGCATAGGGAGAGAGGCAGGAGAACAGAGAGTTCTGACATGAGCGTTACTGAGACTGAGGTCCAGCCAGATGATGAAGATGGCTCATGAATTCCCTGGGCAGCTGTGGGAAGGGCCTGGGGCCAAGTCCTTGGCCCTGAGAGGGGATGACATATGGGAAGAGCTGAGGACTGGGGTCAGGGACTTAAAAAACTCTCAGGGTCAGGACTTGGAGGGAAGGGAGAGATTCCAGGCAATGGGGCAAAGAACACACAGAAAGGTAGAAGGGAAGCCAGTAAAGAAAAGGAAGCAAGGATATGAGACAGAGGTATGAGTAGTGAGGGGCCATGCCCAGGGCTGCATAAAATATGGGGACAGAATTATGCTGGAGTTTGTGGTTTATCTTTGGATAAACCTCTAGGGTCACCATTTCTCAGAACAGGCCTGAGAAAAGAGCCCAGGCTCATCCTGAGGGACCTTCGCTGTCTAGAGGGTCTGACACAGAAATGGGGCCACAAAGTTCTCTAGAGTGAAGGGAAAAGAATGCGTCTCTCTGCTCTATGCTATCTGTCTACCAAGGTTAGTCAGCTCCAGAATGTCACCACAAATCTCAGAGAGTCTGGCCATTCTATAACAAGGGTGGTGGGAGTAGCGGGGGTGGGGGTCAGTTCATGGACCCAGCCCTGAGGAGCAGACCCAAAGCCTGCAGGGTATGGAGGTAGGAGGTGGGAGGTGGAGGTGAACCTCACCTACTTCATACCCACCCCAAGGCACAGCACTGCCTACAGTGGGTCTGGGAGGCATCTCAGAAGTCTGTCTGCCTCCTTGGTGAGTGAACAAGGAAGTCTTGGCTGGAAGAAGTCAGACAATGTCACTCAAGGGCTGAGCAGGCCCAGGAGTGTCCCAGTTCTTCAGACAGTCCCAGTTGGTGAGATCCAGGGTTTTGTCTCTAGACCTGAAAAAGAATGACTTGGAACTGTCCCAGCGCAGGCCTAGGCCTGACTCACCATCTCACGGGCCTGTCTGCTGACTGCTGGCTCAAGCAGCACTTCCCTGGACTCAAACTCCCAACATCAGAAAAATGCAGGCCATGGAATGGGGGTTGGGAGGGCTGCAGGACCACGCAGAGGGCTCTTCTCCTAGGACTGAGAATGCTGCCCACTCTGATGAGTGGCCTCCTTATTCAGCTGGCACATGAGGCTGATGGGTCAGGCTGGTGGTTGCCTTGTGCATCCCCAACCCCTGCTCGCAGGTACTTTCAGTGGAGAGAGGACCCTTTGCCTCTTCCAGGCCATTTCCATCCTGTGGGATGAGGAAACGAAGGCACACTCTGAGGAGATGAACAGAGGTAGAGCAGGTGGGGCTGAGCCCCCTCCCAGTGGCTCACACCCTCCAAACGGTGCAGATTCCTCAGGGTGGCAGGAGGGCCATGAGGCTCAGAGCCTTGAGAGGCTGCTCAAGGACCAGGGCACAGATGTGTGCTATTGGCTCCCTGTTCCTCAGCTGCAAAACTTGGCCCTTTCTTCCTAATATCCCCAGAGCCTCAGAAGAAGCCTGGAGTAGAGATAAGGAGGAAGATGAGCTGCATGGCCTTAGAGACTGGAAAGCTCCCTCCCTCCACCTTTTTTCCCTTCTCTTGAAGCATCAGCCCTCACACAGCAACCCAAATAGACCTCCCATACACCCCAACCTTGACTTCACAGGGCCCTGGCCCTTGAGGAGCTCCAGTAGACCATGGCATCCATCAGGAAGGAGGGTATGTAGCTCTTGGGAAGTAGATGAGCTTGACATCCCAGTCAGGTGAGTATCATCAGGTGCGTGGGTGGCAGCTGGTCAGAGCACGTCCACGCAGTTCACGACCAAGGACAGAGATTCAACTTGCATTTTTTCAAAATATTTTCAGTAATTTTGATGTCTGTTCAAGATGAAAGTTTCCTTATATACTTCCACATCCCTCCTTTCCAATTCACAGCTCTAATATGGGAAGGAACCTTCTAAGAAATCCTGCCCTCCCCCTGCCCCACCCCCACAAACTCATGTCCCAAACTAATCCATTCAAATTCTCCAAGAAGCACCCAAATTCTTACCCCAGGAACAACTGTTCCACGCTAAGCAACCTCTGTCTCTACTTCTGAGAATATCCAATACATAAATTGGATCTTTCTATAAACACTAGAAACCTAAGCACATGAAAACCAGCTGCTCTAAAGTCAGTTTGCCATGAGTCCACAGGTGTCTATCCTCTCTGGCTTCAGTTTCCTCCCAAAATAACAAGGGGTTCAGATGAGACAGTGGTTCCCAGGTTTACCAAACCTGGATCCTTTCTTTAGGTCACCAGTTGACCACATGGGATCCTGGGGATGGAGCTCATGTGCCCACTGTGTGGGTGAGTCAGAGCCTGGAGATGGACCTGAGACTGGAGGAGGTGCTAATGATGGACCCAGGCTTCCAGACAAGGGTTTGCTTCTCTCTCCAAGGTCCACAACTCACTCACCTGAGGCCAGGAAGGTCTCCGCATAGAGTTCCTTGACCTCTGAGCTGGCCTGATCCCATGCTGCCTGGAGACCCGGAGAAATTGCCTCACGGCTGGTCACAAAGGTCTTGAAGTAACCAGGCTCGATCATCTCCTCCTTCACCCCAAAGTAGGAGAGCTCCTTCCTGCAAGGGAGGCAGGCAGAGGGGCAAAGACTTCAGAGTTTTTATAAACCAAGACACAAAAACACACACACACAAATAAGACACCAATACAGGATTGCAGTGCGATAAGTAGGAAACTCTGGGAGGTTGAGAAGTACAGAAAAGCCAGAAGGAGAAATCTTATGATGATGTTATTCTGTATAGAGTTTGAATATTTTTCCAAATATTTTATATACATGTGCTTACGCTTCTAAATCCTACCAGTTGAGTTGCAAGGTACCACATAAGTGTTATCTCCTCATATTCTCCTCACATCCAATTGATCACCAGGCTTTTTATATTTTATCCCCTTCACACTCAATTTCCTCTCCCCCCTATCCTAACCAGTCTACTGCCTGGCCATTTATCAGCTGGGCTGGTGTAACTGGACCTTAAAATGCATCTCCCTACCTGGGATCACTTTCCTGCCCCATATTCAGAGCCATCCTCAGCCCTGCAGCCAGTAGGGTCTCTACTGCTGATATGATTAATTACTTTCCTTGATTAATTGCTTCCATGGGGTTACACTGCAAACAAGGCTCCCCCAACCTAATAGCATAGCAGTAATGTAGGTGGAGCACACTGTAGCCAAATTATATCGGTGACAATTCTACCTCACTTTCTGAGTGTGGGACAACTTCCAGGGCAGAGTAAGTTCATTCAAACTCTACAGTCGCCAAGTCCATCCTGACACCAAGAACTTAGAAGGGAGCTTCCCAATGAATGCCTGGCAAAAGCAAGAGAGAAAGCTCTGGAAAAAAGAACTCTAAGTCTGTGATGAAAGGAACTCCCTGTAAAAGGCTCCCCCAGAAGCACAGAAGCAGAAGGACCAAGGGGGGTGGGGGGAGGGTCTCTGTCCCAGGCCATAACCTGGGGGAGTCCAAGAAGGCCTCCATGCCATATTGGAAATGCAATAACCTCCACCCCAGAGGGACACGCGGCCCGTGACGCTGGAGATGTTGACCACACGGCCCCTCGCCTTCCGCACTAGGGACAGCAGACTCAGGGTCACCTTGATCACCCCCAACAGGTACACGTCCAGTATCTTCATGAAGTCCTGGTTGGTCAGCCACACACTGGGTGCAGTGGACATGGAGATGGTGGTGGTATTCACCAGGCCCCAAACTCCTGGGAACAGTGAGGGCGAGAGGGCAACACCATGCTGGGCCCGTGAGTGAGGACCCAGCAGAGGTTCCAAGTCACCTTCCACCCAGTGAGGACTTTAGGAGAGAGGCTGCAGGGGGAACGGATGGAACAGAGACCAACATGCTGCCTGCGGGTTTGGGGAGACCAGACCCTGTAAGCGGTTGGAGGACAGAAGGTGCGCCACCCTCCTGACTCAGTCTTCACGCCCAGCCCACTGCCTGGTGACAAGGGGCAAGCACCCCAGATTGGATGAAGGCAGGGACTGAGGCTGAAGAAATCTAGTGGGTCCATAGTCTGGAACTTAGAGGGTGAAGTTTTGTGTTTTCACAGTCCATGTTGTCCTTGCAGACATTATCAAATTCACCTACATTTTCAGATTTTCTGACAGCTGCAGGACTGAGTGCTCAACAACTAGCTAGTATAAAGGAAAGAGAGGGAAACAGAGAGAGACAATGAGGAAGGGAGGGGAAGAGAGGAAGAGAGGAGACAATGGATAAAAGACAAAAACAAAAAAGATGAGAAATATTTGGGTGCAGATTGGCTGGGTAAAACAGACCTGAAATCCCAGGTTTGGGAGAATGTGTTGACAGGCCTGGTATTGACCTCTAGGGCCTGGCTTTGAAATATCCGCATCAATACTGAGCAATGTTCCAGCAGGAATCTGGGGAATTCCATGGGGTAGGCTTTCAGGGGAAGGCAGGGCTGCCACTATTAACCACCCTCCCCCAAATCGGAATTTACACTTTGTCCCAGAAAAATACACCCTCTCCTCCCACCCACACAGGAGGCAACTCTGACCCCATGACTCTCAGTTCACAGTTCACCAAGCTTCATGGAAACCTCTCTGCAAGACTCAAAGACACATACCAAATATTTAAACACTAACCAATTAATAGAACTCAGGGCAGAAGAGCAGGGTCAGGGGAGTTGGGTACAGGGTGTTGGAATTATTAACACACAGAGTTAGTCCCTCCCCTGCTCAGTACCAAGCCTGCCCTTGTAAGAATATATATTCTCCCACCATATTTGACACCAAAGACCCATTTAATATACATGGTTACAACGTAGGGAGTTGGGTAGAAAATTTACCAAGACATCATTTTGTTGAATCCAATGAATAAAATGTGGGAAACAATTACATTCATGCCATGAGGTACTTTTTACTAAGTAGTGCTATTCTAAAGTATGGAACATTCTCAATCATTATTTATTATGTTTTTGAAGAAATTTTTGTTATGTGTAAATTTGTTCAACTTCTTTCAGTGGAAAATTAGGAGACAAATTATGTACAAAATGTAATATCCGGTATGTAAAAATGTTATCAGTACTTATCTGCGGGTGGCGTGACGTGGGGTAACTTTGGTTTTTATCCATGTACTTTTCCCGTTTTTCACAATGATCATGTTTTAAATCTATACTTAGATAAAAGAAATTAAAGTCCTTTCCTTCTACCATAAAACACAGGCAGAACTACAGTAAAACATACACACACACACACACACACACACGCGCGCGCGCACACACACACACAGAAAAATGAAAAATAAAAGAGAGAGAAAGTAACTCCATAGTAGTTTTCTGACCTTCCTTAGAAAAGTCCTGACAGCTCAGTGTCGACATCTGAAAAATGCGTGACATTTAAACACAAGTCGGATGACTAGGGGTCACCAGCAAAACATGATCAAGTGCTGAGAACTCAGCTCAGCTCCAGCGCTCCTCCCCAGCCCCCCATGCAGCCTTCCAGCCAGAGTGCCCATCTCCACCTGTCCTCCAAAAAGTGCACCCCGATCACCCTGGTCACTCAGCATCAAGGAACCCAGACCTCCTGCTGAGGGAGGAGGGGACACCAGACAGAAAGTCTGCAAGGACACATTCTCATCAGGGAAAACTCTCCCCAACCTGCAGAGTCTCAAGGTTGGGAGGTGGAGGTGGGATGGAAGAGGCTTTGCTGGTAAGCTGGATGAGGAGAAGAACACAGGGAGGACTTCAAGTCCTGGAAAACACCTTGGGAATCTCCCCAGGCAGCTGTCAAGGGGTCTCTACTTCACAGAGAGGAATCAGACTTGAGAAATATGGGTGGTACCTCTGTCCCTCACATGTTCCTTTACCCACTTGGTGGCCGCAGCGATGCTCTCAGTCTTGGTGACGTCCAGGAACACTGTCTCCAACCTGTCTGATGTCTGGCTGTTCAGCTGCTCGGCCCCCTGCACCGTCAGACATGCATCCAGGACCCTCAAGCCTCGCAGGTCCAGCTGCCTGGCCAGTGGGTTCCCAAAGCCCGAGGCACACCGCCTGATGAAGACGAACTAGTCCTGGAGGTGGCTCACCACCTGCCTCTCCCGGTACCAGCACAGGAGGTAGTACAGGCCCACGAGGACCGCCAGGTACAGCCACATGGCTTTGCAGGGGACAGACACAGGCAGGCTGGGGTGAAACTCGAGTCTGGCTAGTGTTGAGACAGGAGGACTTAGAACACACGCAATGTTGGTTGGCCAACAAGCCTCCATGCTCTCTGGCGTGGAGTCCTCACGATTTTCCTGTTCACCCTCTTTGGTGAGTAATACTGACTCTGGCCCCAGTGTTAATGCTTTTTAGTACATTTACACCATTTCTAATAGATGTCATTGCATTTCCAACACAACCCCTTGAGGATCTTTTACAACCACCATTTCCAGGTCCTCCCACTCCTCCCTGTTTCTCCTGCTCACCTCTCCCCTCCCCACTCTCCACATTGGGCCTTTATGTCCTTGGTCTCATCGTTCACAGCTACCTTCCTCCCTTCTTCCTGCTCAGCCTGGGACCAGGTCTCCCTTACCTACTGGAGATTCTTACAAGGGGAATACACGTGGAATCAAGACACAAGTGGCTTCAAAACCCAGCTCTGCTGCCAACAAGCTGTGTGACCTTGGGCAGCTGGCTTAGCCTCTGAGCCTGGTCTCCTCCTCTGGCTCAGCTCCCAGAATTCACTTCTGAAAAACTAAGTCCCTCTCAGCCTCTCTAGGATTAGAAGGGGAAGGCAAACAAGAATAAGGTCTCTCCTGATGAAGTGGTTCCCTGGGCCAGAAAGGTGTTCAGGAGAACAGCGGGGGTGTCTGGTCTCAGAGGCAAGGAGAGGGGACAATAAGGGAATGGGGGCGACACACGCAATGTGTGATGGTGAGATGTCTTCCAGATGCCGGGCCAGTTGCTGGAAGGACTCACACAAAGCTGGTCTAACAGTTGTTCCCCTTTCACTCTGTGAAGATGCCCTGCCCACAGCCCTGGGTGCCCGGCTACATTGCCCTCTGCCCCTCCTGTGCTGAGTGAGGCCCTGCCCTGCCCGGTACCACACCCCGAATCCAGACCATTCAGACACTGAGAAAAGACTGATTTGAATGGGGATCATGGGATGGTGTGTGCGAACCTCCCCCCAGGCAGCGTGGGTTGTAAAGCCCAATAATTGGAAAGAATCAGGTCAGTTGTATCAGGGTGATGATGGAGAAGAGGAGGGAGCTGCCCTCTCAGGAGATTAAAGAAATGACCAGAGGCTGGACCCCAGAACAGCTGTGCATGCAGGGACTTTCACATTCAGTAACGGGGGTGGACCCATCAGGGGCACAGAGCTGGTGAGTGGGGCAGGGACAGAGGAGCCTGGTTCAGTGCGCAGGGCATCTCCTGACCGTCCACATTTACTACAGCTCCGACTGGTAAGTAAGGAAATACGAGAGGCACTGAGAGGGAAGGAGAGGCTTCCCCAAGCAAACAGAGGCTCAAGTGCCCCTGGAGCCCACCCCAGCAGCCAACAAAGACAGACAGGGGCACAGATTCAGCCTTTAGTGGTAACTGTCAAGTGCAGGGAGCTGACTGTAGTCCTGAAAGTGTTTGTCCCTCAGGTGGGAGTTGGCAGCAGTAATAGAAAGGCTCGTCTTGCAGAAACCAGCCTGTGCCTGCTTCCTGCGTGACCACCAGGACCCTCCTACATGGGCTTCCCAAAAGGTGAGGACGAAGAAGGCAAGGATGAAGGTTGGTGCCCTTGAAACTGTGTGGAAACGGTGTCAGGAAGCCGGGGCGGCATGCAAATCCTAGGCAAACACAAACCCTGCTAAGGGAGAAGGTTTGGTTTCTTTACTTGGAAGAAACAGGAGATTTTTTTTCTCGGTGACCAAAAATTCCTTCAACCATAAACTCCCAAGGGGCCATGCAGCAGACACGTCCCAGCCCTCATGCCATCTGCTTCCCTCTTGTGAACCGTGAAAGTAATATGACTGCTCGCGGGGGTCTCAGCTGTTTCAGACTACATTCCAGGTGGGAACAGCCACAGGAAGGTCAGGAGAGAGCAGTAAGTGAAAGGAGCCTGGGGTGACACTCACTCACCTGGGAGCTGCGGGGGCCAGAAGAAGAAATCTTTCAGAGGCGACCCTGTCAGGGAGACTCACTGACAAAGATCTCTGCATCTATGGTCCAGGGAGTTGCAGCTGGCCCAGATTCTGAGGCCGCACTTGTGAACCTGCTTGTGCTGGAGCAGGGGCTGCTACCACCAGGTGTCGCTCTGCCCAGTCTCAGTAGGACCACTGTCAAAGACAGGGTGTCCCACACCATCCCCTCTTCTCATCTCAGTTTGGGTCCCCTGAAGTGGGGAGAGGCGTAGGTAACCAAAGGGGGCTAGAAGGTGCCAGGAGTGAGGGCTAATTGTGCAAGCTCTTTTCCAGCTCTACAGGTATGCAGTCCCCCTACTGGAGTGAACTCCCCAAATGGAGAGACAAATCCCGCCTTCAGGCGCTGAATATCTGATACTTCGAGGAGATGAGATTTTCAGTGGGGAATCACTGATCCTTTGTCAAAAACCACCGGGACAGCCAAGGGGAGGATTAGGGAAACTTCCTTGTGACAGCCGCATGGACCCTCATGGCATGGGTTCCAGCCCCTTCACACGTCCATCAGACTAGACCTGGTTCCCTCCCTAAGAAAGGCAGCCTGGAAGGAGGAGGAATAGGGATCTACGGAAGGTCTAGGGTAAGGACGTGTGATGGTGTGCATTGCACTTCTTTTTTCAGTGCTTTTGTTGCTCCGCCTTGTCTAAATAGGGGTCCTTGTGTCACAGTCCACACTGTGGGCCATGGAACCCATCTCAGTGCAGCCCTGCACCCCCCTGTAAGACCAGCAAGGAGGACCAGGGCTTTGCAATCTCACAAGCTCTCTGACATTCTGGAGAGAATTCCTGGGGCTGAGTCCAAACCTCCTGAACACATACCCCCAAGGCATAAAGTGAATCAATGATACTTTATTTGATTTCAGTTTGTTTGGTGTGACTGGCTCGGTGTCTGTGTGTGTATGTGAGTGTTTACGTGTATAAATAATAATTTGAAAAACAGGAGTCTTCAGATTAAGCATGAAGCTCTAGCATGCATTCAAGCAGGTGAACTTTTCAACTATCATTTTTAGGAAAAAATAATCAATGGAAATTCTTGTTTCCAAGATAGATCAAAACCCGGTTTCTTTGTTCTCTGACAGGATCGCATTCCAGCCAAGGTCTACTGAGCTGGCAACTAGGCTCATGAGTCAGGCTGGTAGTCACCCTCCACTGTCAACACATACCTTCAGGCAAGAGGGGCCTTTATCTCCCCTGTCCATTTCTATGCTGGGGGAGAGGGAGACTGGACATGGGAAAGATACATCTGAACAGGTGGACAGAGGCAGAGCAGGGGGGACTGAAAACTCCTAGCTGCTCACACCCTCCCCAAAGTGCGGGTTTTTCACAGCTGCATGTGGGCCATAAGGCACTGAGAGGCCATTCAAGGAACAGGACACAGATGTGAGATAATGAGCCCTGTTCCTCAGCCATAAGACTTGTTCCTTTCTTCCTAATATCCCCAGAGAACTAAGTAATGTCTCAAGAGAAGCCTGGGGACTGAGGTGGGATGGGTGTCCCCGGTGACATGAGAACCCCTTTCGCCACTCTATTTCCCTCTCCCTGATGCATCCCCTCCCCACACTGTCCCCAGCTCCCCCCACCATGCACCCCAGTCTTGGGTTACAGGGCCTTAGCAGGCCGTGGGGCACCCCAGTACATCATGAGATCCACCAGGAAGGTGGGCATGTAGCTCACGGGGAGGTAGAAGAACTTGGCGTCCCAGCCAGCGGAGTACCGGGTGCGGGGGTGGCAGGAGGTCAGGGCATGCTCCATGCAGTTGGTCATCAAGGACAGATTCCCAGACCATGATGGCTTCAATAAATTAGATGTCTTCATGACTGTCCAGAAGGAGACACCATCCAAAATATTCTCATTTCCCAATGCTCCCACTTTCAGATCAACATGACAGTTTCTAAAAAGTCCTTTCTCTTCCAAAATCATACTCCAAATCAAATCCATGGATTTCATTGGAGTGTGTCCTAACGCTTACCCCAGGATCTCTATCCACACCAAGCCCCCTCTGGATCTATTCCTGGGAATATGTGCACTACATAAACTGGAGGTCTTTGCAAACACTAGAAACTGAGGCACCTGAAAAAAGCTGGTTCTAACACCAGCTTACCGTGATTCCACGGGTGTCTTCCCTCTCTGGCTTCAGTTTCCTTCCCAAATTAAAAGAGTTTCGGAAGAGAAACTGGTCCCCAGGTCTATGAAGCCTGAATCCTTTCCTTGGGTCACCAATTGACCACACAGGACCCTGGGGATGGAGTTCATGTCCCCACTATGTGGGGGACTCAGAACCTGGAGGATGGACCTGAGACTGGAGGATGGACCCAGGCTACCAGACAAGGGTTTGCTTCTGTCCCCAAGGTCTCACTCACAGTCAGCCACGAACTTCTCTCCATAGAGTTCCTTGATCTCTGGGCTGGCCTGATCCCATGATGCCTGGAGGCTTCCATTAAACACCTCAGGGCTGGTCATATTGGTCATGAAGTAACCAGGCTCAATCATCGCCACCTTCACTCCGAAGTAGGAGAGCTCCCTCCTGCAAGGGAGACAGGCAGAGGGGCAAGGACTTCAGAGGTCCTCTTGCAAAACAAAACATGAAAGAGCAGTAAGACACCAGCATAGGATCGGGGTGGGATACACTGGAATTTCTCAGAGGTTGTGAGGTACAGAAGCCGGGGGGAGAAAACTCAGGGTGATGGTATTGCTTCTGTATAGAGTGTGAATATTTTTCCAATTACTTTACATACCTGTGCCTAACAGCTCTAAATCCTACCAGTTGTGCTACAAGGCATCCTTTAAATGTTATCTCCTCCTATTCCTCTCACCTCCAATCAATCACCACACTTTGCACGTTTTATCGTTCCCATACTCCCCAGTCCCCTCTCTCCCCTCTCCTACCCTGCTAACCCCCTGGCCACCTGTCCTCTAGGGAGCATCTCTCTGCCCACGGTATCAGATCCCCCACATCAGAGCCACCCTCTCCCTGCAGCCCGTGGAGTCTCCACACTGATTTGATTAAGTAGCTCTCTGGATTAATGGCTTCATGGGGTACACTCCCCACAGGGCTCCCAAAACCTAAATACCGCAGCATTTGAGCACATGGAAGGGCTGCACAGACAAATAATATCAGGTCCAGTTCTGCCTCCGACACTTTGGTGACTGTGGACCCTCACGCAAGGCAGGAATATGTTGAATCATATTAGGCCTCACACCCACCTGAACACCCAAAAGATAAAAGGGTGCTTCCCAGTGAAAGACCTACACAGAGCAAGGGAGAGGGATCTAGAAGGAAGGGCCATTAGGTCTCTAAAGAAAGAAAACCCCTGTAGAAGGCACCCCCAGAAGCATAGAAGCAGGAGGACAGAGGAAGGGCCTCCATTCCAGGCCATTACCTGAGGGAGTCTGAGAAAGCCTCCACGCCGTATTTGGACATGCAGTAGCCTCCACCAAAGAGGGACACGCGGCCCATGACGCTGGAGACGTTGACCACACGGCCCCTCGCCTTCCTCACTAGGGGCAGCAGACTCAGGGTCACCTCAATCATCCCCAGCAGGTTCACGTCGAGCATCTTTACGAAGTCCTGTTTGGTCAGCCACTCGTTGGGTGCCATGGGAGTGCAAATGCCGGCATTATTCACCAGGCCCCAGAGTCCTGGGAACAGTGAGGGCGAGAGGGCAACACCATGCTGGGCCCATGAGTGAGGACCCAGCCGAGGTTCCAAGTCACCTTCCACCCAGTGAGGACTTTAGGAGACAGGCTGCAGGGGGAACGGCTGGAACAGAGACCAACATGCTGCCTGCAGGTTTGGGGAGACCAGACCCTGTAAGCGGTTGGAGGACAGAAGGTGCACCACCCTCCTGACTCAGTCTTCATGCCCAGCCCACTGCCTGGTGACAAGGGGCAAGCACCCCAGATTGGATGAAGGCAGGGACTGAGGCTGAGGAAATCTAGTGGGTCCATAGTCTGGAACTCGGAGGGTGAAGTTTTGAGTTTTCACAGTCCATGTTGTCCTTGCAGACGTTATCAATATTCACCTACATTTTCAGATTTTCTGACAGCTGCAGGACTGAGTGCTCAACAACTAGCTAGTATGAGGGAAATATAGAGAGACAATAAGGAAGGGAGGGGAAGAGAGGAATAAAAGAGACAGTGGATAAAAGACAAAAAAAGATGAGTAATATCTGGGTGGAGATTGGCTGGGTAAAACAGACCTGAAATCCCAGGTTTGGGAAAACATGTTGACAGGCCTGGCATTGACCTCTAGGGCCTGGCCTTAAAACACTGAGCAATGTTCCTGCAGGAATCTGGGGAATTCCATGGGGGTAGGCTTTCAGGGGGAGGAAGGGCTGCCTCTGTTTACCCATCACCCCCAGAACACAGAGTTCACCCCCTACCCCAGAAAATTCCATCTTCTCCTGCCACCCACACAGGAGTCCACTCTAGCCCCATCTCCTTGGTGCAGATTCACCCAACTTAATGGAGACCTCTCTGCAAGTATCAAAGACACAATCCCAAGGTTTTAAAGACTTGGTAACCATAGGCCTCAGGGTGGCAGGAGCAGGCTATTGAGGGATGGGGTAGGGCTGCCAGAAGTATCCACTCAGAGAGTTGAGTTCCTCCCCTACTCAGTAACACGTGTGCCTTGTAGGAAGAATATTCTCCAACCATTGTCATCAAAGGCACGATCAACCTATGCAGTTCTAGTGTAGGGAACTGGGTAGAAAGAAGTTTGCCAAGATATCATTTCTGTTGAATATGATGAATAAAAGGTAGGAAATAATTATGTATCATACCATGAGGTACTTTTTAGTAAGTAATGCTATTCTAAAGGGTAGTATATTCTCAATCATAATTTATTAATTTTTGGAAGAAATTTTTATTATGTTGTAAATCGGTACATCTTTCTTTAGTGGAAAGAAAATGATAATAATATGTGCAAAATATAATACTATGTATGTCAAAATATTATCAGTACTGATCTCTGGTGGTGAGATTTTGAGTGTTTGGTTTTAATCCCTGCAATTTTCTGAGTTTCCACAATGATCATGTTTTAAAGTATACTTAGATGAAAGAAATACAAGTTCTCTCCTTCCCCTGCAAAACAAAGGCACAACTGTAGTAATTAAAAAAAAAAAAAACAAAGAAGGAAAAGAAAAGAAGAAAAACAGAAAACAGAGAGAGAGAAAAAGTAACGCTTAAGTAGTTTTCTGACCTTCCTTAGACAAGTCCTAACAGCTCAATGTTGTCATCTGAAAATTGGTGACATTTAAACCCAAGTAGGACGACTACGGGTCACCAGGAAGAACATGATCAAGTGCTGAGAACACAGCCCAGCTCCAGCGCTGCTCTCCAGCCACCCATGCAGCCTTCCAGCCAGAGTGCCCATCTCCACCCGTCCTCCAAAAAGTGCACCCCGATCACCCTGGTCACTCAGCATCAAGGAACCCAGACCTCCTGCTGAGGGAGGAAGGGACACCAGACAGAAAGTCTGCAAGGACACATTCTCATCAGGGAAAACTCTCCCCCAAACTGCAGAGCCTCAAGGTTGGGAGGTGGAGGTGGGATGGAAGAGGCTTTGCTGGTAAGCTGGATGAGGAGAAGAACACAGGGAGGACTTCAAGTCCTGGAAAACACCTTGGGAATCTCCCCAGGCAGCTGTCAATGGGTCTCCCCTTCACACAGAGAGAAGAAATAAACAGAAAAAAGAAATCTGGGTGGTACCTCTGTCCCCGACATGCTCCTTCACCCACTCGGCGGCCGCAGCGATGCTCTCAGTCTTGGTGACGTCCAGGATCACTGTCTCCAACCTGTCTGATGTCTGGCTGTTCAGCTGCTCGGCCCCCTGCTCCGTCAGACATGTAGCCAGCACCTTCAAGCCTCGCAGGTCCAGCTGCCTGGCCAGCAGGTTCCCGAAGCCCGAGTCACAGCCCGTGATGAAGACGAACTTGTCCTGGAGGTGGCTCACCACCTGCCTCTCCCGGTACCAGCGCAGGAGGTAGTACAGGCCCACGAGGACCGCCAGGTACAGCCACATGGCTTTGCAGGGGACAGACACAGGCAGGCTGGGGTGAAACTCGAGTCTGGCTAGCGTTGAGACAGGAGGACTTAAGAACACACGCAATGTTGGTTGGCCAACCAACCTCCAGGCTCTCTGGCATGGAGTCCTCAAGATTTTCCTGTTCACCCTCTTTGCTGAGTATTATTGATTCTAACCCCAAATGCATGCTATTTGGTACGCTCATAGCATTTCTAATACATGTCATTGCGTTTCCAACACAACTTCTTAAGGATGACAATACTTTTCCAGCCACCTCTTCCTGGTGCACCCACTCCTCCCTGTTTCCCTCTACCCACCTCTCCCCTCTCCACTCCACCCCCAAACATTGTAACCCTTATATCCCAGGTTTCATGGTTCACAACTATCTTCTTCCCTTTTTCCTGCTCAGCCTGGGACTGGGGTCTCCCTAACCTACTGGAGATTCTTACAAGGGGAATACACGTGGAATCAAGACACAAGTGGCTTCAAAACCCAGCTCTGCTGCCAACAAGCTGTGTGACCTTGGGCAGCTGGCTTAGCCTCTGAGCCTGGTCTCCTCCTCTGGCTCAGCTCCCAGAATTCACTCCTGAAAGACTAAGTCCCTCTCAGCCTCTCTAGGATTAGAAGGGGAAGGCAAACAAGAATAAGGTCTCTCCTGGTGAAGTGGTTCCCTGGGCCAGAAAGGTGTTCAGGAGAACAGCGGGGGTGTCTGATCTCAGAGGCAAGGAGAGGGGACAAGAAGGGAATGGGGAGGGCTTCCCTGGTGGCGCAGTGGTTGAGAGTCCGCCTGCCGATGCAGGGGACACAGGTTCGTGCCCTGGTCTGGGAAGAACCCACATGCCGCGGAGCGGCTGGGCCCATGAGCCATGGCCGCTGAGCCTGTGCGTCCGGAGCTTGTGCTCCACAGCGGGAGAGGCCACAACAGTGAGAGGCCAACGTACAGCAAAAAAAAAAAAAAAAAAAAAAAAAGAAGGGAATGGGGGCGACACATGCAATGGTGAGACGTCTCCCAGATGCTGGAAGGACTCACACAAAGCTGGTCTAACAGTTGTTCCCCTTTCACTCTGTGAAGATGCCCTGCCCACAGCCCTGGGTGCCCGGCTACATTGCCCTCTGCCCCTCCTGTGCTGAGTGAGGCCCTGCCCTGCCCGGCACCACACCCCGAATCCAGACCATTCAGACACTGAGAAAAGACTGATTTGAACAGGGATCATGGGATGGGGTGTGCGAACCTCCTCTGATCAGGGAGTGCTGTAAAGCCCAATAATTGGAAAGAATCAGGTCAGTTGTATCAGGGTGATGATGGAGAAGAGGAGGGAGCTGCCCCCTCAGGAGATTAAAGAAATGACCAGAGGCTGGACCCCAGAACAGCTGTGCATGCAGGGACTTTCACATTCAGTAACGGGGGTGGACCCATCAGGGGCACAGAGCTGGTGAGTGGGACAGGGACAGAAGGAGCCTGGTTCAGTGCGCAGGGCATCTCCTGACCGTCCACATTTACTACAGCTCCGACTGGTAAGTAAGGAAATACGAGAGGCACTGGGAGGGAAGGAGAGGCTTCCCCAAGCAAACAGAGGCTCAAATGCCCCTGGAACCACCCCAGCAGCCAACAAAGACAGACAGGGGCACAGATTCAGCCTTTAGTGGTAACTGTCAAGTGCAGGGAGCTGACTGTAGTCCTGAAAGTGTTTGTCCCTCAGGTGGGAGTTGGCAGCAGTAATAGAAAGGCTCGTCTTGCAGAAACCAGCCTGTGCCTGCTTCCTGCGTGACCACCAGGACCCTCCTACAGAGGCTTCCCAAAGGGTGAGGATGAAGAAGGCAAGGATGAAGGATGGTGCCCTGGAAACTGTCAGGAAGCTGGGGTGACATGCAAATCCTAGGCAAATAGAAACCCTGCTAAGGGAGAAGGTAGTGGTTTCTTTACTTGGAAGAAACAAGAGGGTTTTTTCCTCAGTGACCACGAATTCCTTCAACCATAAACTCTCATGGGGCCATGCAGAAGACATGTCCCAGCCATCATGCCATCTGCTTCCCTTTTGTGAATCCTGAAAGTAATATGATGGCTTGTGGGGGTCTCCGGAGCTTCAGACTACATTCCAGGTGGGAACAACCACAGGAAGGTCAGGAGAGAGCAGTAAGAGAAAGGAGCCTGGGGTGACACTCACTCACCTGGGAGCTGCAGGGGCAAGAAGAAGAAATCCTTCAGAGGCTACGCTGTCAGGGAGACTCACTGACAAAGATCTCTGCAGCTTATGTCCTGGGAAGGGCAGTTGGGCCAGATTCCAGGACAACACCTATGACCCTCATGTGAGCTGGAGCTGACGCACACACCCCCCGGCGTAGCCCAACAGCATCTCCGTGGGGACCACTGTCAAGTGTAAGGCCATCTCCCCCCCACTCCCTCTTCTCCACCCAGGACAAGTCCTCTGAACAGGGGGAGGTGTAGGTAACAACTGGGGGAGCTGGAAGGGGTAGAGAGAGTAAGGGCTAACTGTGCAAGCTTGTTTCCATCTCTACACGTACGCAGTTCCACTGTCTGGAGTGGAGACACAAAAATGTAGAAACAGACCAGGGCCTTCAGGTGTTGAAGATCTAGTGCTCAGAGGGGATGAGGGTTGCAGGTGGGGAGTCACTGACCCTATGCGACTCACAAAGGGCCAGGATAGCCGAGGGAAAGAGTGAGAGCAGCTTCCTTGTGACACTCCCCTGGATCCTCATGGCATGGGTTTCAGCCCCTGCACAGGTCCATCAGACAAGACCTGGCTCCCTCTCCAAGGAAGGCAGCCTGGAATGAGGAGAAATGGGGTTCTGCTGAGGGTCTAGGCTGAGGACATGGGCTGGTGTGCATTGCACTTCTTTTTCAATGCATTTGTTGTTCCATCTTGTCTGAAGTGGGGCCCTTGAGTCACAGTCCACACTGTGGGCCATGGAACCCATCTCAGTGTAACCCTTGCCTCCCCACCCCCGTGTAGGGCCAGCAAGGAGGGCCAGGGTTTTGTTTTTTGTGTGTGTGTTTTTTTTGCCGTACGCAGGCCTTTCACTGTTGTGGCCTCTCCCCTCGCGGAGCACAGGCTCCAGATGTGCAGGCTCAGTGGCCATGGCTCACGGGCCCAGCCGCTCCGCGGCATGTGGGGTCTTCCCGGACAGGGGCACGAACCCATGTCCCCTGCATTGGCAGGCGGACTCTCAACCACTGCGCCACCAGGGAAGCCCAGGGCCAGGGGTTGTAATCTCACAAGTTCTCTGACATTCTGGAGAGGATTCCTGGAGGTGAGTCCAAACCTCCTGAACACATACCTCCAAGGCGTAAAGTGAATCAATGATGTGTTATTTGATTTCAGTTTGTTTGGAATCTGGCTCTGTGTGTTTCTCTCTGTGTGTATAAATAAAAATACGAAAATCTGGGGTCTTCAGATCAAGTATGAAGCTCTAGCTTTGTATTTAAGAGGTAGACATGATAGACCTTGAGGGGCTGACATGACAGCCTTGAAGTACTCAGAGATCCTTGAGGAAACTCCTAGCCATCTTTGTCTCTTCAGCAGTCCCCTGTCTGACACCAAGCGCTCACCACAGTCTTGAGTTTCAGTGGCCCTGCAACTTTTGAACTCACTCTCTGCTCAAAAACGGTGATACTGGGCTTCCCTGGTGGCGCAGTGGTTGAGAGTCCGCCTGCTGATGCAGGGGACACGGGTTCGTGCCCCGGTCTGGGAAGATCCCACATGTTGCGGAGCAGCTGGGCCCGTGAGCCATGTCCGCTGAGCCTGCGCGTCCAGAGCCTGTGCTCTGCAACAGGAGAGGCCACAACAGTGAGAGGCCCGCGTACAGCAAAAAAAAAAAAAAAAAAAAAAAATGGTGATACTCTTCTATAACATAAGGTTCCCCTAAAGACTCCATACCCTTGACTTTGAACAAAAGGAGAAAAAAGTTCAGGTTTTCTAGTTGACACTTGGAGAGGTCCCTCCCACTCCAATTTGTACTCAGCCCAGAAATCTGTGACTTTGAACAGATGCCTTCTCCACTGAGTCCATACTCAGACCATCATGAGAAGAGTGGACACATAAAGAGTCGGGGTCTCAGGAAGCACTGGGACATCAAGGGAATTCCTGTCCTGCACACAGTAGGTGCTCAGTAAAAATTAGCAGAAAACATAAGACCGGGGTCCAGAAGTGGCCCCCATTCTCCTCCACTGGAGGGTTGGGGGAGGGGATCTGGACCAGGGGACCCGGAGGTTGGCAGAGGATGGACGGTGGTGACTATAAAGGAAGGGACAGAGGGAGGACCACAGAGAGAGGTTTCTGGTGAGAGAGAGACTAGATGTCCCCAGGGAAGGGTCTGGGCCCTGCCTGTCCCTTAGACACCTCTCCTTGTTTGTCCATCCTGTGTCTAACCCTGGGAACCCAGATCACTTGATAAGCCCCAGAAAGACACATTAGCCCCTCACTTCTGTGGATGAAGGGATGACCTCACTTCCCTCTTCAAATCCCTCCTCAGGTCACCCCACTCACCCCTTCTCCTCTGTGAGGTCACCTGACTCTTCCTCTCGTAGGCACACACCCCCTGCTGCCCAAGGCATCGGTCCCAATCACTGGGCCTGCGTAAACTTTTCAACTTTTATTTTCAGGAAAATATAATCAATGGAAATGCATGGTTTCAAGACAAAACAAAAATTGGTTTCTGTGTCCTCTGTCAGGACCCCTACTGAGGACGGCCCTTTCCAGCCAAGGTCTGCCGAGTTGGCACCTAGGCTGATGTGTCAGGCTGGTGGTCACCCTCCACACACACCCCTGTCTACAGGTATCTTTGGAGGGGAGGAACCTTTACCTCCCCCAGACCACTTTTATCCCGTGGGAGGGGGAGACTGGCCAGGGCCAAGGCACACCCAGAAGAGGTGGACAGGGGCAGAGGGTGGGGGGCCGAGACCCTGTCAGCTGCTCACACCCTCCCCAAAGTGTGGATTTTTCACAGCTGCATGTGGAACATGAGGCACTGAGAGGCCACTCAAAGAACAGGACACAGACGTGAGCTATTGACCCCTGTTCCTCAGCCACAAAACTTGTTCCCTTCTTCCTAATATCCCCAGAATCCTAAGTAATGTCCCAAGAGAAGCCTGAGGAGAAGATGGGGACTGAGGTGGAATGGGTGTCCCCGGTGACATGAGAACCCCTCTCTCCACTTTATTTCCCTCCTTCTGATGCATCCCCTCCCCACACAGTCCCCAACTCCCCCCTACCATGCACCCCAGTCTTTGGTTATAAAAAACAAGGAACGTCACTCATCATCCGGTTCTACAAGGATTAAGTCATTAGTCACCACATTGCTGACCTACAATATACCTTGAAAGGAATTCAGAACAAAGATCAGGATGAGGAACTCTGCTCTGGGAAAATAGCACACAGGCCCTTAGATAGAAATACTTCTGGAGAGATTCTTTATGACCCTGGAATCTTGCATCTTTCCATACTTAAGAAAGCACTAAAATAATTAACTGAGTTATCTGTTCCTTGTGACTAGGAGTAACCTTCTACCTAGATGTATGCTTGATTGCACAACCCCTCAACCAAAATCACATAGTTGCTGGTTTCTCCTTCTGCCTCTTCGGGGCAGGTCCTCAGAGGTATCTGAGAGACTGCACCCTGGGCCATAGTACTCAGGAAGACACTAAACCAACTCAACTCACAGCTCTTACATTGTGGGTTTTTTTTTTTTTTCAAGTTGATGGTTTCAGGGCCTTAGCAGGCCTTGGGGATCTCCAGTAGATCATGGAATCAATCAGGAAGGCGGGCAAGTAGCTCATGGGGAGATAGATGACCATGCCATCACAGCCAGGTAAGTATTGGATCTGGGGGTGGCAGGCGTCAGGGCATGTTCCATGCAGTCCCACATGAGGAGATATTCTCAGATCAACTTGGCTTCAGTATTTCAGTTGACTTCATGACTCCAGAAGGAGACGCCATACAAATATATCCTCACTTCCCAACCCTCCCACTTTTAGATCAACTTCAGGAAAAAGTTTCTAAAAAATTCTTGGTCCTGCCAAATCTTGTTACAAATCATTCAAGCAGTGTGTGCCACCTCTTACCCCAGGGTCACACTCCAGACTACACCCCCTCTTGCTCTATTCCTGAGAATATGTGCACCGCATAAACTGAAGGTCTCTACAAACACTAGAAATATACGCACCTGAAAATCAACTTGCCGTGAGTACGGGTATCTTCCATTGTTTTCTCTCCAGATAACACGGGGTTCCGATGAGACACTGGTCCCCAGGTCTACCAAGCCTGGATACTTTCCTTATGTTACAAGTTGACCACACGAGACCGTGGGGATGGAGCTCTTGTTCCCATTGTGTGGGTGAGTCAGAGCCTGGAGGATGGACCTGAGACTGGAAGAGGTGCTAATGATGGACCCAGGCTTCCAGACAAGAGTTTGCTTCACTCCCCAAGGTCCACAGCTCACTCATCTAAGGCCAGGAATGTCTCCCCATAGAGTACCTTGACCTCTGGGATGGCCCGATCCTATGCAGCATGGAAACTTCAAGAAAGCACCTCAGGACTGGACATAGCGATCTTGACCAGGCTTGATCATAATTATTTTCACCCCAAAGTAGAGAGCTCTCTCCTGCAAGGGAGACAGGGAGAGGGGCAAGGACTTCAGAGGTCTTGCAAAACAAAACACAAAAATGCACCAAAAAACAAAGTCACCAAATTAAACTGTGTTGGGTAACTGGAAACCTCTGGAGAGTTGTAAAGTATAGAATCCAGGAGAAGAAATGTTATGATGATGGCATTACTTCTGTGTAAAATTTGAATATATTTCCAAATATTTTACAAACTTATAATTCTTAGCACTAAATTCTACCAATTATGAGGCAAGGTACCACTTAAATGCTATCTCCTCTTCTTCCCCTCACCTCTAATCAAACACCAAACTAGGCACAATTTACCTTTCCCATACTCCTCAGTCCCTTCTCTCCCCTCTTCCACCCGGGTAGCCCCCTGGACATCGTTCCTCTAAGGAACATCACCTTGCCTGTGGACACAGCTCCACACAATTAAAAGCACCCTCTCCCTGCAGCCCGTGGAGTCTCTCCCACAGACATGATTAAGTAGCTCCCTGGATAAATGGCTTCATGGGGTACACTCCCCACAGAGATCCCAGAACCTAAATACCACAGCAGTTGAGTACATGGAAGGGCTGCACAGACAAATAATATCAGGTCCAATTCTGCCTCTGACACTTGGTGACTGTGGACCCTCACGCAAGGCAGGAATATGTTGAATCAAACTCCTTAGGCCTCACACCCACCTGGACACCCAAAAGATAAAAGGGTGCTTCCCAGTGAAAGACCTACACAGAGCAGGAGAGAGGGACCTGGAAGGAAGGGCCTCTAATTCTCTGGTGATAGCAAACCCCTGTAAAAGGCTTCCCCAGAGCACAGAAGCAGGACAGAGGAAGTGCATCCATCCCAGGCCAATAACTGAGGGGGTCTGAGAAGGCCTCAGCACTGTACTTGGACATGGAGAAGCTCCCACCAAAGAGAGACACCCGGCCCAACACTGGAGATATTGACGTCACGGCCCCTCGCCTTCCGCACTAGGGGCAGCAGACTCAGGGTCACCTCGATCACCCCCAACAGGTTCACGTCCAGTATCTTCATGAAGTTCTGTTCGGTCAGCCACTCACTGGGTGCGGTGGGCATGGAGATGTCGGCTTTATTCACCAGGCCCCAGACTCCTGGGAACTGTGAGGGCGAGAGGGCAACACTGTGCTGGGCCCATAAGTGAGGACCCAGCTGTGGTTCCAAGTCACCTTCCACCCAGTGAGGACTTTAGGAGAGAGGCTGCAGGGGGAACGGCTGGAACAGAGACCAACATGCTGCCTGCGGGTTCGGGGAGACCAGACCCTGTAAGCGGTTGGAGGACAGAAGGTGCACCACCCTCCTGACTCAGTCTTCACGCCCAGCCCACTGCCTGGTGACAAGGGGCAAGCACCCCAGATTGGATGAAGGCAGGGACTGAGGTTGAAGAAATCTAGTGGGTCCAGAGTCTGGAACTCGGAGGGTGAAGTTTTGGGTTTTCACAGTCCATGTTGTCCTTCCAGACGTTATCAATATTCACCTATATTTTCAGATTTTCTGACAGCTGCAGGACTGAGTGCCCAACAGCTAGTATGAAAGAAAGAGAGACACACAGATAGAACATGAGGAAGGGAGGGGAAGAGAGGATTAAAAGACAATGGATAAAAGACAAAAACAAAAAGATGAGTAATATCTGGGTGGAGATTGGCTGGGTAAAACAGACCTGAAATCCCAGGTTTGGGAGAATGTGTTGACAGGCCTGGTATTGACCTCTAGGGCCTGGCTTTGAAATACCTGCATCAATACTGAGCAATGTTCCAGCAGGAATCTGGGGAATTCCATGGGGTAGGCTTTCAGGGGAAGGCGGGGCTGCCACTATTAACCACCCTCCCCCAAATCGGAATTTACACTTTGTCCCAGAAAAACCCACCCTCTCCTCCCACCCAAGGAGGCCACTCTGGCCCTAAGCCCCTCTACTCACAGGTCATCCAGCTTCCTGGAAACCTCTCCGCAAGACTCAGAGACGTGTACCAAGAATTTCAAGACTTAACCAACTAACAGAACTCAGAGCAGTAAAGCAGGGTCAGGGGAGTTGGGTGCAGGGTGTTGGAATTATTAATACACAGAGTTAGTCCCTCCCCTGCTCTGTACCAAGTCTGCCCTTGTAGGAATGTATATTCTCCCACCATATTTGACACCAAAGACCCAATCAACATACAGGGTTATATTATTGTACAACATGAGATATGTAGCCAATATTTTGTAATAACTGTAAATGGAATGTAACCTTTAAAAATTGTAAAAAGAATTTTTTTAAGGCAAAACCAAACAAACCAAAAAACCAAACAAACAAACAAAAATATGCATGGTTATAGAATAGAAAATTTGGTAAATAAATTTTACCAAGACGTCATTTACGTTCAACACAATGAATAAAATCTAGGAAACCATTACATATTATATCATGATGTACTGCCTTAGTAAGTAATGTTATTCTAAAGGATACAATATTCCATTATTAAAAATTACGTCTTTGAAATTTTTCTATTATATTGTAAAATTTATTAACTTCTTTTAATAAGTATCAAGATACCACTATATGCAAAATATAATACCATGTACGTCAAAATATTATCAGTACTTATCTCTGGGTGGTGAGATTTTGGATGAGTTTGGTTTTCATCCCTGTACTTTTCCGTTTCCACAATGATCATGTTTTATATTTATACTAAGATAAAAGAAATTAATGTTCTTTCCCTCACCAATAAAAAAAGACAGAACTGTAGTAAACAAAAACAAAAAAAGAAAAAGAAAAAGAGAAAGTGATCCCATAGTAGTTTTCTGACCTTCCTTAGACAAGTCCTGACAACTCAGTTGTCGACATCTGAAAAATGCGTGACATTTAAACACAAGTCGGATGACTAGGGGTCACCAGCAAGAACGTGATCAAGTGCTGAGAACTCAGCTCAGCTCCAGCGCTCCTCCCCAGCCCCCCATGCAGCCTTCCAGCCAGAGTGCCCATCTCCACCCGTCCTCCAAAAAGTGCACCCCGATCACCCTGGTCACTCAGCATCAAGGAACCCAGACCTCCTGCTGAGGGAGGAGGGGACAACAGACAGGAAGTCTGCAAGGACACATTCTCATCAGGGAAAACTCTCCCCCAAACTGCAGAGTCTCAAGGTTGGGAGGTGGAGGTGGGATGGAAGAGGCTTTGCTGGTAAGCTGGATGAGGAGAAGAACACAGGGAGGACTTCAAGTCCTGGAAAACACCTTGGGAATCTCCCCAGGCAGCTGTCAAGGGGTCTCTACTTCACAGAGAGGAATCAGACTTGAGAAATATGGGTGGTACCTCTGTCCCTCGCATGTTCCTTTACCCACTTGGTGGCCGCAGCGACGCTCTCAGTCTTGGTGACGTCCAGGATCACTGTCTCCAGCCTGTCTGACGTCTGGCCCTTCAGCTGCTCCGCCCCCTGCACCGTCAGACATGCATCCAGGACCCTCAAGCCTCGCAGGTCCAGCTGCCTGGCCAGTGGGTTCCCAAAGCCCGAGGCACACCGCCTGATGAAGACGAACTAGTCCTGGAGGTGGCTCACCACCTGCCTCTCCCGGTACCAGCGCAGGAGGTAGTACAGGCCCACGAGGACCGCCAGGTACAGCCACATGGCTTTGCAGGGGACAGACACAGGCAGGCTGGGGTGAAACTCGAGTCTGGCTAGTGTTGAGACAGGGGGACTTAAGAACACACACAATGTTGGTTGGCCAACCAGTCTCCAGGCTCTCTGGCATGGAGTCCTCAGGATTTTCCTGTTCACCCTCTTTAGTGACTATTATTGATTCTGGCCTTAATTTGCATGTTTTTTTTTAGTACACTTAATTCATTTCTAATAGACATCATTGCATTTCCAAAACAACGCCTTGAGGATGAGACTACTTTTCCCAGCCACCTTTTCCTGGTTCCCCACTCCTCCCTGTTTCCTCCTGCCCACCTCTCCTCTCCCCCGCCACCACCCCCGCTCACACACATTGGAACACTTATATCTCAGGTCTCATGGTTAAGGGCTGATTTCTTTACTTTTTCTGCTCAAGTGTGGGACCCGGGTCTTCCTGAGCTACTGGAGATTCTTACATAGGGAATAAACATGGAATCAAGACACAAGTGGCTTCAAAACCCAGCTCTGCTGCCAACCAGCTGTGTGATCTTGGGCAGCTGGCTTAGCCTCTGAGCCTGGTCTCCTCCTCTGGCTCAGCTCCCAGAATTCACTCCTGAAAGACTAAGTCCCTCTCAGCCTCTCTAGGATTAGAAGGGGAAGGCAAACGAGAATAAGGTCTCTCCTGGTGAAGTGGTTCCCTGGGCCAGAAAGGTGTTCAGGAGAACAGCGGGGGTGTCTGATCTCAGAGGCAAGGAGAGGGGACAAGAAGGGAATGGGGGCGACACACGCCATGGTGAGACATCTCCCAGATGCCGGGCCAGTTGTTGGAAGGACTCACACAAAGCTGGTCTAACAGTTGTTCCCCTTTCACTCTGTGAAGATGCCCTGCCCACAGCCCTGGGTGCCCAGCTACATTGCCCTCTGCCCCTCCTGTGCTGAGTGAGGCCCTGCCCTGCCCGGCACCACACCCTGAATCCAGACCATTCAGACACTGAGAAAAGACTGACTTGAACAGGGATCATGGGATGGTGTGTGCGAACCTCCCCCCAGGCAGCGTGGGCTGTAAAGCCCAATAATTGGAAAGGTGTTAGTTCGGTTTGTATCAGGGTGATGATGGAGAGGAGGAGGGAGCTGCCCTCTCAGGAGATTAAAGAAATGACTAGAGGCTGGACCCCAGAACAGTTGTGCATGGAGGGGCCTTCGTGGTGTGGTGGTGAATACCATTTGTTAAAGGGGGTAGAATTATGATGAGTGGGGTGCCTACCCACTGGCACCCTTGTGGCCTCTGATGGACTGGGCTCCAGTCCCTGCTCAAGTCACCCACTGGACCTGCTTCGCCCCCCAGGAGAAAAAATCTGGGATGGGGTTGAGGCATGCTGAGGCTCCGAGGGACTTTGAGGAGGAGGACATTTTGTCACTGCGGTTCTCCCTCCACTGTGACCGGCTCCTGAAGGGAGCTACAGGAAGCAGCGGTGGTTTGTGTCCTTCAGGAGGTGCTAGCAGAAACCAGAGTCCTAATCTGTCCACTCTTCCCTGACTCTGGAGAGGACTCCCGGAGGTGGGCCCAACCCTCTTGAATACCTTTCCCCACGGGGATACAAAATGGCTCAATAATCATTGTCTGGGGGAAGAGAAATGGCACGATGTTGGCTGGCCAACATGCCTCCAAGCTCTCTGGCACGGAGTCCTCAAGATTTTCCTGTTCACCCTCTTTAGTGACTTCTGAATTTAGTGAAATCCAGAAGTTCCAGGTTAAGCCTGAAGCAATGGTTTCATGTTAATGAAGCCACACGGACTGTGCTGTGTGTGCTGAATTCTAGAGAATTGCTGCCTCAGATCCCCCCGAGGGCAAGGGCTGAGTCTCATCTTCTTGTATTTCCAGGACCTGGCAGTGCCTAGCATCTGACAGAGATGAATGAATGATCACCGCAACATCTTCTTCCACTCTCCTTTTCCCCTGCATTTCTTTTTCTTTCTTTCTTTTTTTTTTTTTTTTGCAGTACGCGGGCCTCTCACTGCTGTGGCCTCTCCCGTTGCAGAGCACGGGCTCCAGACACGCAGGCTCAGCGGACATGGCTCACGGGCCCAGCCGCTCCGCAGCACGTGGGATCTTCCCGGACCGGAGCACGAACCCGTGTCCCCTGCATCGGCAGGCGGACTCTCAACCACTGTGCCACCAGGGAAGCCCTCTTTTTTTTTTTTAATAAATTTATTTTTATTTATTTATTTTTGGCTGCATTGGGTCTTCGTTGCTGTGTGCAGGCTTTCTCTAGTTGTGGCGAGGGGGGTTGCTCAGCAGTTGTGGCGCACGGGCTTATCTGCTCCAACAGCATGTGGGATATTCCCGGGCCAGGGCTCGAACCCGTGTCCCCCGCATTGGCAAGCAGATTCTTAACCACTGCGCCACCAGGGAGGTCCCTCCCCTCCATTTCTTACCTTGTCTGACAAGATGAAATTCCCTGAAGCTTCCATCTCCCGCATCTTTATAATGGGGGAGGGGAATCCAGATGACTTCAGTGAGTCCTCTCAACTCCAGCTCTCCAGGAGTCTAAGAATCCATAGGTTGTCATCAAAATAGTGAAACTTTAGGAAGTTGGGCCCTCAGGAAGCACTGGAAAATTCAAGGGGAATTTCTGTCCAGCACACATTAGGTGCTCAAGATGAGTTAGTAGAAACAATAAATCTGCATCCAGAAAGGGAATGTTAGCACATCTACCGAGACCCAGGGAAGGTGCTTCGTGTCAGGAGGTGGGGGAATCTGAGTGAGGAACAGAAGAAAGGGGAGGTATGGAAAAGTGAAGGGGTGGGGTGGAATACTGAGGCCTTCCAGGAGGCTGCTGGGTGGGGTCGATTTTCCCTGGGGTAGTGGTACCCAGGGCCCTTCCAGTCTCTCTCAGTCTCTCCAAGCTTCCTCTTCCTCAGACTGATGTGCACATCCCCACACACACTTTCCCAAGAGGGAAACCATGAGAGGAAACAGTTGTCCTTCATCTTGTGGAAGGATAAGGGCTGGGAGCAAAGGCAACTCATTTTCCCTTTCTCAAGCCCTTCCCTAGGTCATCCCACACATCTCTCAGCCTCCATAAAGGGGGCTTCTCCCCCAACCAAGAAATATCCCAGAACTCCCAGGGCTCAGTCCCCTTCATGGAAGTGTTGGTCCTACCCCATTTTCTCATCCTAGCCCCTATCCATGAGAAGCTCTTCTACTAGGGTGGTCATTTTTAACCTTTTGGATATCATGGACCCCTTTTCTTTTTAATAAAGTTATTTATTTGCTTTTATTTTTGGCTGTGTTGGGTCTTCGCTGCTGCGCATGGGCTTTCTCTAGTTGAGGCAAGCGGGGGCTACTCTTCGTTGCTGTGCTCAGACTTCTCATTGTCATGGCTTTTCTTGTTGCCGAGCATGGGCTCTAGAGCACAGACTCAGTAGTTGTGGTGCACAGGCTTAGTTGCTCCGTGGCATGTGGGATCTTCCCGGGCCAGGGATCGAACTCGTGTCCCCTGCATTGGCAGGCAGATTCTTAACCACTGCGCCACCAGGGAAGCCCCATCATGGACCCCTTTGAGCACCCAAGGAAGGCTCGAAGCCCCATAAAAATGACAATACAACAGGCAGGATTTTGTACCTAATTTTCGGTGAGTTCACAGACCACCTAAAGCCATTAGGTGCCAGCATCCAGGTCAAGAATCCCTGCAATAAGAGTTTACTGAACTACTAGCAGAGAGATTCAGGCGAGTCGTTTAATCTCTCTGTGCCTCAGTCTCCTTGTCTACAATAGGACCCACACCTCATTGAGTTGTTGCGAGGATTAAATGAGGTGATACTTGGAAAGCACATTGCAATCATGCCTGGCAAATGTAACTAATAGCTGTGAGCTGTCACTGTTACTCCATCTCTTCTGTGGTGATTCATAGTGGCATTTGTGGTTCTTGACCTTCTGTGTAAGAAACACAATGTCAGATACTAAATAAAAGAGGAAGCTGGTGTTGATCCAGTTCAGAGAGAAAAAAAAATGGTTAGTGTCAGTGGGACTAGGGAGAGGATCTCAAGGTCAATTCCACAAAAAAGGGATTTCTCCCTCCTCATCTCCAAGAAGCAGAAAATGGGGCATGTTTATGCCAAGCACTTTACATATACAATGTCATGTGTCTCATACAGTAATCCTGCAAGGAAGCACCATTATCCTCATTTTACATATAAAGAAAGTGAGGCTCAGGAAGATAAAGTGACTTGCCCAAAGTCACACAGCTACTAAGTGGTGGAACAAGGTGTCAAAGGCAGGTCTGGTCCCCAAGCTAGTGTTCTCTCTACTGTCTCCGGGATGAGTGAGGGAGCAGGGAAGAGCCGAGCAGAGCAAGGATAGGGTCACTGGGCCACATCCATCGTTGGGGAGCCTGGGGAGCTCCCGATCTGGTGTTCCTGGGTAGACAGGGCTGTGTCCCTGGTGTGGGGCAAAGCCATGGCAAGAGGGCAGAGCAACTTCCGAGGCTGGACTTGTCTTCTGCACTCAGTGAGCTTCTGGAAGCTCAGGCTGGGGAAGGAAGTGCAATGGTTGCCAAACTCCTCAGCCTTGACCTGTCCACAATCCACCTGCCCTCGCACACAAAGTAGGGTCCTTTGCCACACAAGCCGGGCAAGTGGGGCAATTCCTGGAACAGCCCACCCCACCCCTTCCTCCAGGGTCCAGGCACAAGCTCTTGGCCCTCCCAACCCTGGGAAGCTGCCTGCCTTTATCTGTGCCTTCCAATAACTCCTTCCTGGTACCTTCCTTCCTTTCTGATTGTGATTACAATGTCTTGTCTATATTTTGCGGGGGGAAAATGGGAGGGAGGGAGAGGAAGGAAAAAGAGTAAATTTCCAGGAATTGTTTTGCTGCCGCTGCTCTTGTTGCTTGGAGCAAAGCTGTTTGCCCCCCTCCTCCTGCCCAGGCTGGCAAGGAGCCTGGGCTCCTGCCCCTCCCTCTTTCCCTTCCTTCCAGTCTCTCTTTCCAGCTGCCTCCCTCCTCCCTCCAAAGAAAAACACCCACATGAAAACTGCAGAGTTATCACTCATTCCTTCCTGAGGGAGCAGCTTTCCCTCTGTGCCTCTGCCAGAAGGAGCCACCATCACTTCCTCTTGCTGCAAATACACATTGGGAGGTGGGGGCGGGCGGGGAGGGAGGGCTGGGGAGCAGGTGGAGGTAAGGCGGCAGGGGGTGACGTCTCCACGTGGGAGGGAAAAGGTCCTGGGTAGAAGATTCAGAGACCCAGGACTGAGCCAGTAAAATGCAGTCTTGAGAGGAAGGGAAATGACCATGGGTCAGAATGTGTGGTCCCTGTGGAGAGGATAGAAGCCAGAACTAGGGTTTTTTCTGGCGGGTGCTTGGTCCAGTAGAGCCTCCATCTGCATGGGTCAAAGGCATGGAGAAGGAAGTGAAAATTCTCAGAAGGCTCCTTACTGAAAAGAGATAGCCATAGGATAGAAACTGAGATCCTAAACAGAGAGAGTAGAACTGTCTGAAAAATCAAAGTAACCCACATTTTAGGGATTCCTTGGTGGTCCAGTGATTAGAACTCAGTACTTTCACTGCTGGGGGCCTGGGTTCGATCCCTGGTCGAGCAACTAAGATCCCACAGGCCGCAAGGCATGGCAAAACACACACACACACACACACACACACACACACACACACACACACACACACACATTTTACTTCGTCACAGCTCATCATGACAGATTTCTTGACCTAGGAGTGATCTGATGTGTGAGTGGAAGTGTGACATAATAAATATTTGGTCTCTGCTCCCAGTTCCTCACACAGAGCTCCTAAAATCCTTGTAATTTCCTGAGTGATGCAAGTGATAGGAGCATCTTACACAGAATTCCTAAACCCCTTGGAAATTCCTGGGTGATAGGAATGTCTTTTGTTCTAATGAGATGACTCTTGGTGGGCTCCAGGATGGCTTCAGGATGGGGCTGATCACCAAAAAGACCAAGTCTTGATTAGAAGCTTAGAACTTTTAGCTGCACTCCCACCATCCTCTGGAAAGAAGAATGGGGTTGGAGATTAACTTAATAATTGATCATGCCTATGTGATGAAGCCACCATTAAAATCCCTAAACTGGGCTTCCCTGGTGGCACAGTGGTTGAGGGTCCGCCTGCCGATGTGGGGGACGTGGGTTCGTGCCCCAGTCAGGGAGGATCCCACATGCCGCAGAGCAGCTGGGCCCGTGGGCCATGGCCGCTGGGCCTGCGCGTCTGGAGCCTGTGCTCCGCAACGGGAGAGGCTGCAGCGGTGAGAGGCCTGCGTACCGCAAAAAAAAAAAAAAAAAAAAAAAAAAAAAATTCCTAAACTATGAGGTTCAGAGAACTTCTGGGTTGGTGAACGCATCCAAGTGCCAGGAGGGTGGTGCATTCCAACTCCACAAGGACAGACCTTACCCTATGTACCTCTTCATCTGGTTGTTCATTTGTATCCTTTATAATAAAACAGAAAACATAAGCAGAAGCAAACTATCAAAATTGCCAGGAGGGGGGTTGTGGGAACACCTGTCTTTGCAGTCATGTTAGACAGAAGTGTGGGTACCTAGGGGAACCCATTGATTGCATCTAAAGTAAGGAAAATCTTGTGAGACTGAGCCCTTAAACCTGTGGAGTTGGACACTAACTCCAGGTGGTTGGTGTCAGAATTGAATTAAATTACAGAACACCCAACTGATGTCTGGAGAGTTGGAAAACTGGTTGGTTTTGGGGAGAAAACTCTACACATTTGGTGTCAGAAGTGTCATGAGTAGAGAAACAGTTTTTCTAGAGGAGGCTTTAAGAAAGCTGAAAATTATAAATATTCCCTTAAAAAAAAAATATTCCCTTCCATGGAGATGGTTGGTGGTGATGGTTGCTCAACAATGTGAACGCACTTAATGCTACTGAACTGTATACTTCAAAATAGCCACAATGGTAAACTTGATGTTATGTTTATTTTACTACAATTTAAAAAGTCAATTAGCAGACTTTTAAAAAATCCCCTCCTGGAATGGATAAACAAAATGTGGTATATCCATGCAATGGAATATGACTCAGCCACAAAAAGGAATGAAGCACAGATACAGGCTACAACACAGATGAACCTCAAAAATGTTATGCTAAGTGATGTAAATCAATGAAATTAGAACACTCCCTCACACCATACACACACACACACACAAACTCAAAATGGCTTAAAGACAAATGTTAAGATATGACACCATAAAACTCCTAGAAGAGAACACAGGCAAAACATTCTCTGATATAAATTGTAGCAATGTTTTCTTAGGTCAGTCTCTTAAGGCAATAGAAATAAAAGCAAAAATAAACAAATAGGACCTAATCAAACTTACAAGCTTTTGCACAGCAAAGGAAACCATAAACAAAATGAAAAGACAACCTACAGAATGGGAGAAAATATTTGCAAATGATGCAACCAACAAAGGCTTAATTTCCAAAATATACAAACAGCTCATACAACTCAATAACAACAACAAAAACCCAATCAAAAAATGGGCAGAAGGGGACTTCCCTGGTGGTCCAGTGGTTAAGACTCTGTGTTTCCAATGCAGGGGTCATGGGTTCGATCCCTGGTGGGGGAACTAAGATCCCACATGCTGCATGGCACGGCTAATAAATAATAATAATAAATGGGCAGAAGACCGAGAGAGACATTTCTCCAAAGAAGACAGACAGGGACTTCCCTGGTAGTGTAGTGGTTAAGAATCCGCCTGCCAAGGCAGGGGACACGGGTTCGAGCCCTGGTCCGGGAAGATACCACATGCCACGGAGCAACTAAGCCTGTGTGCCACAACTACTGAGCCTGTACTCTAGAGCCTGCGAGCCACAACTACCAAGCCCATGCGCCTAGAGCCCATGCTCTGCAACAAGAGAAGCCACCGCAATGAGAAGCCCTCACACTGCAACGAAGAGTAGCCCCCACTCGCCGCAACTAGAGAAAGCCTGTGCAGAGCAACGAAGACCCAACGCAGCCAAAAATAAATAAATACATTTTTTAAAATAAATAAAAATCCTTAAAAAAAAAAGACATACAGATGGCCAATAGGCACATGAAAAATGCTCAACATTGCTAATTATCAGAGAAATGCAAATCAAAACTACAATGAAGTATCACCTCATACCAGTCAGAATGGCCATCATTAAAACGTCTACAAATAAAGTGAGAGAGTGGCATGGACATATATACACTACCAAACGTAAAATAGATAGCTAGTGGGAAGCGGCCGCATAGCACAGGGAGATCAGCTCAGTGCTTTGTGAGGGGTGGGATAGGGAGGGTGGGAGGGAGGGAGACGCAAGAGGGAAGAGATATGGGAACATACGTATATGAATAACTGATTCACTTTGTTATAAAGCAGAAACTAACACACCATTGTAAAGCAATTATACTCCAATAAAGATGTTAAAAAAAATGTCTACAAATAATAAATGCTGGAGAGGATGTGGAGAAAAGGGAACCCTCCTACATACACTGTTGGTGGGAATGTAAATTGGTGCAGCCACTATGGAAAACAGTATGGAGGTTCCTTACAAAACTAAAAATAGAGTTGCCATATGATCCACCAATCCCACTCCTGGGCATATATCCGGATAAAACTATAATTCAAAAAGATGAATGCACCCCAATGTTCATAGCGGCACTGTTTACAATAGCCAAGACATGGAAGCAACCTAAATGTCCATTGACAGATGAATGGATAAAGAAGATGTGGTGTGTGTATATATATATATATATATATATATATGTGTCAGCCATAAAAAAGAAAGAAATAATGCCATTTGCAGCAACATGGATGGACCTAGAGATTATCATACTAAGTGAAGTAAGTCAGACAGAGAAAGATAAATACCATATGATATCACATGTGAATCTAAAATATGACACAAATGAACTTATTTACAAAACAGAAACAGACTCACAGACATAGAAAACAAATGTATGGTTACCAAAGGGGAAAGGCAGTGGGGGAGGGATAAATTAGGAGTTTGGGATTAGCAGATACAAACCACTGTATATAAAATAGATAAACAACAAGGTCCTACTGTATAGCATAGGGAACTATATTAAATATCTTATAATAAACCATAATGGAAAAGAATATGAAAAAGAATATATATATATATATAAACCTGAATCACCTTGCTATACACCAGAAACTAACACAACATTGTAAATCAACTATATTTCAATAAAAAAAAATTTTAACATTATGCTAAGTGAAAAAAAAACAGACACAAAGGTCACACGCATGATTTGACTGATATTAAATACCCTTAATAGGTAAATCCACAGAGACAGAAAGCAGAAGGGTGGTTACCAGTTGGCTGCCAGGAGCTGAGGGGAGAGGGGACCTGAGACTGCATGCTTAATGGGTGTGGTGTTTTCTTTTGCGGTGATGAAAATATTTTGGAATTCGATAGAAGTGGTGGTTGCTCAACAACGTGAATACTAAATGCCATTGAATTGTAAACTCTAAAATAGTTAATATTGTCACAGGGATCTCACCTCGATTAAATTTAATCCCCTCCAGCCAGCACACCCCTGGCCCTACAGCCTACAAAACATGGGCCCAGCTCCAGGCGGTTCTGCTCTCTTTTTGCTGCTGCTGTGTGGCTTGTGTGAGACAGGCAACGTCTCTGGATAAGGAAGCCCATCCTCCCTCCCCGCAGAGGTACCTCAGGGATCAAATGACTAACTGAGGTGAAAGAGCTCTGAGAAGCAGGATGTTCTGCTGACACGATGCTCACCAACAACACAAATCCGGGGGCTCCACGCTTTCCCCTTGGCTTGGAGGGAGAGAGAAGCCTGGTGTCCGTCTTCTCTCTCTCTCCCTCTCTCCTCCACACTTGGCCAGAGCAGTATGAGCTGTATGGGGGAGAATGCTGTTCTTCTTCCCCTCCCCATCCAGGAGTCTCCCCGAAGCTCAACACAGCCCCTTCCCCACCCACATTCAGTCTACCTCTCTCTCCAGATTCTCACCTCAGATCACAAAGTGAAGGCTGGGGGAATGCAGGGGTGGCCATTCAGCAAAAGAGCCAGAGGGATTACGTCTGAATAATTTTCAGATTTATTTTAGCCCTCCCACTCCCATCCAGTTCTGCTTCAGTAGGTATCAAGACAGACAGGGGACAGTGGGATGCCAATCCCATTTATCGGGTGGAAAATACATACATACGTAAAGCATTAGCACGTCACTTTGATGGCTCATTTAATTCTCACAGACACCCGTATTAGTAGATACTGTTGCTGTCCCATTTTGCAGAGGAGAGAACTGAGGCTTAAAGAGGTAAATTCACACAGCCACAGGAGTCTGGAATTTAACGCTTGCAGCCTGACTCCTCCCTGTCACCGCTACACTGGATGTTTTGCTGTGACTTCCCCTCTAACTGGATTGGGGGAAGGCAGGAAAAACCCCGACCCTCTCCCACAGAGCCTCAGCCAGTGATACTGCTTCCCGGATGAGAAGGGCGGCCCTGAAGCCCGCAGCAAAGCCAGCCCCACGGCCACGGTCCCTCCAGCCTCCCCGCAGCTCCACAGCAGTCCAGACCTGCTGGCCCTCCAGGACCAGAGGTGCTCCCAACAGGGAAACTCAGGTGAGTGTTGCCCTCTCTCAGGGAAGAAGGCAGTGGAGTTTGGAGACGATTGACTTTCCTGCACGATCCACAGATGTTCCCAGGGATGAACTGGAAGTGTGTGTGTCTGTGTCTGTGTTTGTGTATGTGTGTCCCATACACAAGGCCCAAATAGCAAGACAGAGCAAGAGCCCCTAAGGAAGGCCTGTGTGAAAGGGCCAAAGGGTGAAGCGCCAGGAGAGAAGTGGAGGTTGAGCCCACCTGGGCTGGAGGAGGGCGGGACTGGCCTGGCCGGGGAGAAAGCGTTTGGCCTCTGGTCTCTCCCACCACTGAGACCCCTTAACAAAATATTTGTGTTCGTGGGTTAAAGCCGGCAGTGAGTCGTGTGCTATTTATTCACGGTTTGAATGTTACACTTCCCTTTCTTGCCTCTTCAGACGCAGGATCTTTCCCCGAAGCCTCCTGGCCCCTGTGGCCTGCGACCTTGGGAACACCAGGCTGCTTTCGAGGCCTCCTCTCTCTTCCAACCCTCCCTTCTCCCCACTAGGCACTCGCTGGTCCTCATGTCGGCCCCGGGGCCCAGCGTGGCGCCCGCCAGCGAGGCGGGAGAGATCCACAACTGGACGGAACTGCTCCACTTCTTCAACCACACCCTGCCCGAGTGCCACATGGAGCTCAGCGAGAGCACCAAGCGAGTGGCCCTCTTCGTGCTCTACCTGGCTGTCTTCGTGGTCGGGCTGGTGGAGAACCTCCTGGTGATCTGCGTCAACTGGCGCGGGGCGGCCCGCGCAGGGCTGCTGCGCCTCTACGTCCTCAACATGGCCATCGCCGACCTGGGCATCGTCCTGTCCCTGCCCGTGTGGATGCTGGAGGTCACGCTGGACTACACCTGGCTCTGGGGCAGCTTCTCCTGCCGCTTCACTCACTACTTCTACTTTGCCAACATGTACAGCAGCATCTTCTTCCTGGTGTGCCTCAGCATCGACCGCTACGTCACCCTCACCAACGCCTCTCCCTCCTGGCAGCGCCACCAGCATCGAGGGCGGCGGGCCGTGTGTGCCGGGGTCTGGGTCCTCTCGGCCCTCATCCCGCTGCCCGAGGTGGTCCACATCCGGCTGGTGGAGAGCTTTGAGCCCATGTGCCTCTTCATGGCACCGTTTGAAACGTACAGCACATGGGCCCTGGCGGTGGCCCTGTCCACCACCGTCCTGGGCTTCCTGCTGCCCTTCCCTCTCATTGCGGTCTTCAACGTGCTGACGGCCTGCCGGCTTCGGCGGGCAGGACAGCCTGAGGGCCGGCGCCACTGCCTGCTGGTGTGTGCCTACATTGCCGTCTTTGTCACCTGCTGGCTGCCCTACCATGTGACCCTGCTGCTGATCACACTGCACGGGACCCACATCTCCCTCCACTGCTATCTGGCCCACCTGCTCTACTTCTTCTACGACATCATTGACTGCTTCTCCATGCTCCACTGCGTCGTCAACCCCATCCTGTACAACTTTCTCAGCCCAAGCTTCCGGGGCCGGCTGCTCAACGCTGTGGTCCATTACCTTCCCAAGGTCCAGGCCAGGGAAGGCAGACATGCTTCCTCCTCCTCCTCCTCCACCCAGCATTCCATCATCATCACCAAGGAGGGCAGCCAGCCCCCTGCAGCCAGCCCCCGCCACCACCCAAGCCTGAACTTCCAGGCAGCAGACACCCCACCCACCTCTGCTCCTCGGGCTCTCACAGCCAGCTGAGGAAGATTCCAGTCTCCTCTACCAGCCAAGTAGAAAGCTGGAAGTGTAGGTGAGAGATCGGGGGGTGGGGGGGTGGGGGGGGCAGGGGGAGAGGGTCAGAGCCCTCATGGCCGAATTTTGAGTATGTCTTAAAATATTGAAGTCGGGGGATGGGGTGGGAGGCAGGGAGGGAGAGGGAACGGGTCCTTGGCGTTGTACCATTCGACACGGTCCCTGTGCCGAAGGGAGATACGCAGGGGAAAAGGAGAAATAAAAGAATAGAGACAGACATGACTCTGGATCTCTGAAAAAGTCTGCACTGCAAGCTGGGACTGGGAAGGGAGCTGAAGCTAAAGAGATGCTCAGCAGAAACCAGACGCACCCGTTTCAGAAACCACCCTGGCCGGAAAGAGTGAGCTCCACAGGAACCCCACACAACTTTCCTTTTGCGTTTGTGCTTGTTGATCTCCTAGCACACATGCAGGCTACAGGGACAAGAGGCCAGAGGCCAAGGAGCCAGGAGGCCTCAGGAGGCTGTTTCCTAGCAGTGCATTCTCAGTGTGATGATAAATGGAGGGGGTGGGCGGTGGGGACAGCAGGGGCGGGGTGAAGCTGAGGTCCGAGACAGGCACCCTGCAGCTGGGCCGGCCCGAGGATTCTCCACCCCCGCCATGCAGGAAAGGGCTCCATTTCCTTGCTGATACTCTCCCCTTCGTCCATCCTGATCCCCTCCCCCCAAAGCAGAGGAGCTGTCCCAGAGTCCACGCTCCTCGTAGCCCATCTTCCCCCAGCTCTGGGTCTAGCAGGTTTCCAGACTTCTACCCTCAGTCCCTCCCTTTCTCTCCAGATCGTAGGAAAATATCAAGACATCCACTCTGGGAGCAGACTTCGGGACAGGCAGCAGCAGGCACTGACAAGTGCTCTGTCCCTCAGCCTTTGCCCCTGCACGGGGTGGGGAAGTGGAAATCTTCCAATTCTGTCACAGGGCAGAGTTCTGGTGTTCTCCTAAGTCAGGTCTCACCCTCAGACTTCTTTCTTCCTGGCCAAGTCGTCTCATAATTTTCCTGTCCAGCAACTTCTATTAACATTTGTCCTATAGACAGGAAAAGAAGTCCTCTTGTTAACAAGGAGGTCTTCTGGAAAGGGCTCATTTATCAGTTTGGGAAACTAGGACCACGTCCATGAAGCACTCTGACTGAAGTAGAGCCTAAGAGCAGGTCCCAGCCTACCAGTGCCGAGCCCTCGGCCTCTCCATCCTGCCTGTGGAGAACGAAAGGTTTGTGGACAGTCACTGAGACCTTCTGTCCTGCTCAAGTGCTCAGTATGTCAGGAATGTTTAACTTGGAATAACCACTCGCTGACCTAGAGCACCATCTCCTCTGCACTTAGAAATCTGAGACTGTATTCACCAGATGCATTAAACATGTGCTCCAGCGGTGTATGAACCCGTTTGTCAGGAGCACAGAGGGAAATCTGTGTCTAACTCCCCCTGCTCATTGGGCCCAAACCTGAAAAAGGGCCTTTTCTTTTCTTTTCTCTTTTTTAAGAGTCTTAACGCTTCAAACAGCTGCTTGGTGGCACAGACCTGAAACCTTTTTCAGCCAGGGGAGTTTGGGTTGTGACTTGGCGCTGCGGTAAGGGCTGAACCTAACAATGCACAGAATGCATTAGAAAGACTTTCCTCACTTGTGCCCACATAAAAACCCAGGCCAGATCCAATGCCCTTATCACTGACCCCTCTGACTCAGGGTCCAGAAGTTGTCTCAAGGAAACCCAGTTTTACATCTCTGTCGCACCCCAGATTACCTGAGGCCACTTTCCCAACATCTTCTCTTCTCATGGACTCCATTTTGGCAACCAGTGACCACCCTGGCGGCACAAATACTCCCTTAGGGCCTGAGAGGAGAACTCGTGTGCTGACAGCAGCAAGGCCCTCTGCTCTACATTTGCAGAGCACTGATGGGGGCCTGGGCCCAAGCAGTGTGCTCTGAGACCAAATGGACCACATCGCATCCTAACTTCTAGAGAGGTCTGTCTCTTCTCTGTGGGGGGGACATTTGTTACCAACCTCATGAAATCAGCCCTTCTCTGAATCTGCCTCTCTCCACTCTGACATATCACATCGTGGTGAATTAAATGGCACTGGCAAGACAATCTGCGGCCAAATCTCTGGTCCAACCAGACATTAGCAGAGTCCCACTGCTCTCTCTCTGGGCCAACAGAAGATTCCCCCAGAGATGGTCCCTCTGAAAAGGTTGGGCCATTGAGTTAATTTTCCACTAAAAACAGATCAAGTCCGGGGAATTCCAGCTACAGGAAAGGAAAATGTGCACCTGAAAGAATGCTGGCACCTGCTGAGCAGAACACTGCTACTGAAAGGGTGACGGCCCAGATCCTCTGAACCCTGAGGGATGAGCACGGTCACAGTAAATGAGAAAAGAATTCCCATTTCAAATTTCCTTTTTTTATTCTAAATAAAAACCACACTTTGTGCCGAACAATGGAATATAAAAGAATCAGATGTACAACGATTTTAGACATCTACTATTTGGGGGAAAAAGTTTACAAAATATACAAAACTTTACAGCAATAGATAGTAAACACTTAAATATTAGGAGGTCAGTACTTATTAATTTAATGGAAGGAGTTAAGACGTCAACAATTTTTCTTGGTTTCAAAAGAGATTTAGCTAGTAGAGGTGGGAGGGGAGGGTGGACTGGACAGGGGAAGGGTGTTAGAGAAACATCCAAGGTAAAAGTTTCCTTTTCATTCTGATGTTAAGTTTACCATGAGTTATCACGTTGAAATCAACGCTGTGTGCCCTGCTTCCCGATTCATTCAGCGCAGGATTTAGGGAAAAGGACACATGGGGACTCCCACATGGGCAGATTTCTCCACACAGCCCACTTCCATGCCACCAAAATCATGCCCATCTATGAAGGAATTGAAATTCACTTCCTAAATTGAGTAGTCTGGGGACTAGGGCACAGCAGGTGGCCAGAGGAGGACGAAAATCCACCAGCAGCAAAACCTGACTGGGGAGAAGGTATTTAAGCTCAAAGGTTATCCTAGAGACAAAAGGGTACTGACAGAGCAGAAGAAAGTCAGAAAGAATTTTTATCCATTTCCTGACCCCTCCACCCCCACCTCCTTTCTTCCCAACTAGCCATGAACTAGAGTGACTCCACTTAAAATTTAGGACCAAATACCAGGGTACAGCAGAGCTTCCCAGCAGGTGCTGTGGCATCAGTGAGCCGTGGATGGGCCAGAGGAGCACCAGGATACTGATCCCTTCCTCTGGCCACAGCAGCTGTTTACAGTGTGCCATTAGAGTATCACCGTTTTCCCTTAGGAAAAGAGTTGGGAACGGCCTTGTGTTTGCTTTACTGCTCTAGTCGCCATCTTGAAATTCTTAATAATTTTTAAACAAAGGGCTCTGTAAATTATGTAGCTGGTCCTGAGTACAGAACAAGAAAAAGGGAGAAAAGGGAGAAGAAAAGACATTCAAGGATCAAACAGAACTTTGGAACAATACAGCAGGAGACAGTGCTAAACTGGGCTCCGGGGCAGAGAGGGCAACAAAATCCAAAGAACAGTTGAAAAAATTTTAAATTCAAAATACAATTAATACCTTCCACCAGGTATCCTAGAGCACCCTTTGCCACAATATAGTGTTTCAAGTAAAACAGTGCAGAAAAGGGTGAGCTGGTGGCAGAGGCAGCAAACATGACTCCAAACAGAGGAAGGGTTGAGGTGCGAACATGGGGGACACGCAGGGGAACAGGGTTTGGTCAATGAGCCTCATGAGCTACTGACCTGCTACATGTCTGACTGCAACCAGCCGGGCCACCCTGGCTGACCACTTTGCCTCAGGGGGATCAGGGGGTGCAGTTTCTTGTTTAGTGTTTCAGGGGCAAAGTTTCAAGGACTTGCTTTTTGGTTTACTGGCGAAAAGGGAAAACTTCACAGTTTCAGGTTAAGTATACAGACTACCCAGCAACCATGATATCCTCTGTTAAGGAAGAGGGCTTCTCCAGCATACTGATCCATTCTCAGCTACCTGGCTGGGTCTGAGTATCTCCACTCTCAGATCCGGCCCTTCAAAACTCAGTCCTCACCAACAATCTGGGAGAAACCACTCCGGCTTGAAAAGCTTAGCAGATAGGTGACTGTAGTCTTTTACACACCTTCCTTCTTAATTGTCTAATGGTCAGCGTGGGAAGAAAGGGAGCAGTCAGTCAGGGAAGAAGTGTCAGCACTGCTTTCTGACAAGAATGCCCCAGGGGAACATTTAACTAGTTGGATTCAGATGGTGAAAGGTGGCCACTTGACAAGTCCCTTCATGTAATGGTCACCCCACCAGATAGCCATGCACACAAACTCAGAGGCTTTATCAGTTTAGGGCTGGGGAGAGAGGCAGCAGGTCCAACAGGGACAGAGCTTTGGTTTACTTGTATGTCCTTATTATAGCTTCCCACTTTAGGAAGGATGAGAAAATATGCAAAAAGGTCCTTCATGTGACTTGATCCCCTCAACCAGTGCCCAACCTACTCAATCAGAGGACGGAAAGGGGATGGAAGGCCTAAGGATTTAACAAGCCTCAACTTTCTAGAATGTAGATCCATTACCTAAATGGTTCCCTGGTCTATTCTGCAAGAGACTATCTGGAGAGAAAGAAAAGAATTTGCTTGTTTAAAGGCTTGACCTGTTCTCCCCTAGTTTTAGCCCCTGTTTCCCAAATATCTGGCCAGGATTGTCCCCTGGAATGTGGCTACTTGCTGGGGAGAAGCTCATTTTCCTGAAGTCTCTTATCCAAGAGATGCTGGGTAATATGTACACAGAAACAAAAATAAATAAATATTAATGTCCAAAAAGGCCTTGTGGGTTAATTAAAACCACTTGCTTGTAAAACAGCCTGGGGTGCTGCTGAGTCCCACGAGGGGCTGTATCAGGGCCGAGGCCAGGGACCCCCAGAGCTCGCCTGAGCAGGTGAGGTAGTATGGGTTACTGAGGTGCCACCTTGTGAGATGCGAGATCCGAGGGCCCTCTCCCTCAAGCCTTCTTTGGGTAAGACCCCTCAAAAAGGCAACTAAGAGCGGAGCCAACCAGCACCCCAGGACTGGGCAGACCCATTCCCGAGTCACCCAGGGAGGGCCTGAACCAGCTGCTGGTCAATAGCGCCCCCTGGTGGCAACACAATGACAGATCAGGATAAATTCCAGCAGGTCAAAGGGGAGCTGCCAAAGCTCTGGCCCAGTTAGCACAAAGTATTAACGACAGGTTAGCTGACTGGGACAGACAGACACACATCCCGCTACAAACCACCAGTTACTCGGGTCCCTTTAATCCTGAAGGGCTCACAGTCCACCACTCCACCTCATGGGGTCTTCTCATCTACGCTATAGGCCAAACACACTTCTAGGTGGGAGACTGGATGTAAATTAAGGCAAGGCTGCTGCTTCAGAGACATCCCCACCTCTCCACCAGGAAACTCAAGGTCGATGGACGTGGCCAGATGACAGAGGATTACATCAAAGCGGCTCCCTGTCCTTTCTGCCCACAGGGAAGGCCTGACATCCCGGGCCATCACTCCATAAAATTGTGTTTCTTTGGAATTGAGGAGAAAAGAGAAAACCTCCCTTCCTGTCCATCCAGGCTGCCACTTCCGACAGCACTGCAGGACACCCCTTCTGGCTGGCAAGGATTCATCCCAAAGCCTTCTGACCTAAACAGAACGCTTTGTCCCCAGTTTGGATCTAGCTGCCAAGAGATTTTACTGTCCCATCAGCAGATTCGAGCCATGGAACAAGCAGGACCCTCCATCCCTGACCCCTTTCCCCTGCTGAGGGCTGGGACTGGCACCTGAGGTGAGCTGCCCTGCTGACCAGTCTTTTCTGAATGACCACATTCCCAAAATCTCTCTCATAGCTGGTTGTCCCAGTTGGAGGTCTGGCAGTAATACCCACGGTGAAAACCTCTCTTCACCTCCTCTGTTCAGTGAGGCTGTCGGTTGGATTCTTAGCAGCATAAAACCTATCAGTAAACTAAAACTCGAGCGGCTGGGGAAGGGGATCTAGTTGACACCAACTGCCTGACGAGATCCCAAAACCAGCCTCAAAAGAATCAAAAACACAGCCCTCCACGGGCAAGAACAGGTAAGGAGGTATACATGATACAGGGCCGTTGTTCTCAAAAACAGTAACAGTGCTCATGTGCTATTTCTTCTTTCTTCTTCTTTCAACACAGGACAGAACAGAACTCCTGGCAAGGCAAAACTGTAACTTCAGCTGGGGAGGGACCAACAGCCATTAGCAAACCAACGTCCTGGCTGCTGCCTGGGAGCTCCCCCTGGCTCTGCTGGGACCCAGTCAGCTGTCCAGGTTCTTTTCGGCCTCTTTGGAATGGATAATGTACATGAAGGTCTGCTCAATGGTGAAGTCAGGCGGGAGGCTGCCTTTGTGCACGCCGACGTGCTTGCTCATGAGGTTAAGGGTGGAGCTGTAGTGGCCACAGACCGTGCAGCGATACATGAGGGCCCCCGAGTGCGTCTTCAGGTGGCATTTGATGGTCGAGCGGCCTCGGAAGAACTTGTGGCACACCTTACACTGGTACGGCTTCTCGCCCGTGTGGATCCGCCGGTGGTAGTTGAACTCACTCGTGTGGGCAAACCTTTTGCCACACACCTTGCAGCTGTACTTGCTATTCCCGGGTTGGCCCTGCAGCACGAGCTCCTCATTCAGGAACTCCTCAGCCGGCAGCTTCCGCTTCTGGAGAGCTGGGTGCTGTAGCCCCAAACCAGGCCGTGCGTCAAGGCCACTGTTGCATTTGTGCTGGCTGACGTGGTAGCGATAGGCAGCCTCCGACTTGAAGCTCTGGCTGCACAAGTGACAGTGGAAGAGGGCGTCTTCCAGGCTTTGGTGCACAGCCATGTGCTTCTCCAGGAGAGGCCAGTCCACAAAGCTGTTCGCACAGACAGAGCAGGAGAAGACTGAGATACCGAGATGGGAGAGTGTGTGCCACATGAGGCTGCAGAGGTTGAGGTGGCGCTGGTCACAGACACTGCAGGCCTGGCCCTTCAGGTTCAGATGGTCGAGGATGTGGCCCCGGACCACGTGGAAATCTTTGGCCAATGCCTTCCCGCAGGCAGCACACTGCAGCTCTGCGGAGGCTGCCCCTGAAAAGAGACCCAGCTTCCCAGGCAGGGGGTCGTTGGGGTGGACGATGATGTTGTTCTCAAATATTCCATCCCGTCGGTGGAGGGTCAGCTGCCACTGGGTAAAGAACTTAGTTTCACACATGTCGCAGGAGAAGAGGAAAATACCAATGTGGGACAGAACATGGGTCACCCGGGAGTTTCGGTCCTGGAAGTGGGTCTCACAGACCTTGCAGTTGCCGGTCAGCAGGTCCACATGGTCCCGAGCATGCTGTCGGATCAGTTGAATGTTGGGCTCTAGAACTTTCTTGCATACCTGGCAGGGCATGGCCTTATTCTCTCGGTTGTCACTCTCTCCAAAAGTCAGCTCGTCCTCACTGTCATCACTCAACTCAATCACCTCCTCAGCTGTGCCTATCTCCTCGGTGGGGTCTTCAAACTGCAAGTCATCATCCCCCAGGTCCTCCAGCTGGAGCTCCTCCATCTGCCCAAAGCTCGGGTCTTTGGAGTGGTCACTATTGCTCAGACAGGAGTTGGTCCCAGTGGTGATGTCTATTGCATTGTTGGGGGTGAAGAAACTGTTTTTACTGAAGTCTCCGTTGCTCTGGACTTTGTATGGCTGGCAGGACCTTGTGCTGGTTTGCATGCCCATGCTGACAGGGCCTAGGACAGGCTGGGTCACCACACCGGGAACGGACGTGAATGGAGCAGGGGCATCATGGTCTTCTGTCTTTGGCGGCAGTGGCTGCTGCGGCAGAGGCAGGCTATGGTTAGTGTCACTGGTAACGTTTCTCTCTTCCTCTTTATAGTTTCCTCCAGCATCACTAGGCAACGCATAGTTTCGATCAGGACCAAAGTGCTCCCCCCCACCCTTGAGTTCTCCAAGGGGATGGGCTGGTTCTGCTGAGCTACAACTCAGGGTACTGGAGTGGCTCTCACTGGTGCTGGTCAGGGGCTTGGCCACAGCAGTGCTCTCCAGGTCAGGAAAGGTGGAGTGACAGGCCCGGAGGAGATCCTCCATACCCAGTCGCTCAGCTACCTCGTAAATGACCCCAACGTTGATCAGGTCCGTGAAGAGCTCTGACGTGTAGACAAAGCTCAGAATCTTCTCAAAGTTGGCGGGGGTGATGAAGTCTACCACATAGGTCCTGGCAGCATCAAGCCCAGTGTTCAGGAAGAGGTTCTGGAAGTAGCCAGCTGCGCAGGCCAGCACGGCTTTGTGGGCTGGGAAGGAGCGGCTCCCCACTACGATGGTGACATCACACATGGTCTCGGAGAGCCGGCACTTGTTGAGTTCCTTCAGCAGGTTGTTGGGGTGGTTGGTGCTTTGCAGTTTGATCCTCATGCCCATCTTAGCAGCTCCTATGATGTTGCCTCCTTATCAGCACGGTTAATCTGTGGACAGCAAAAGGAAAAGGTGGATGGCCAAACACACCCCTGCCGGTGAGGAGTTCTGCAGGACAAAATGCCACCAGTCTGCACGTTTCCAAGCCCTGGGCGGAGAGCAAGAGTGAATGGACAGACACCTGCTGCATTCTGCTCGGGGCAAGGACAGCAAAAGTGACAGGGCAGTGACCTCTCTCCCTGCATACTCCCAAAGACAAGAGTTGTCACAACAAAATCCAAAACTATTGAAAAAAATCTGATGGGTTGGTCTTTAAGAGTAAGAGAAGCTGTAGGCCTGGATGGACAGAAGCTAGTGCCTTAAAGCCAAGCCAGAAGCATCCTCTCGACACAATCTTATACTTCATTACCAGAGCAACTGGTTCTAATTTTTCTCATATTAAATGCCTAATTTCTTCCTGAATCCAGGCTTTCCTATCTCACTGAGTATATTCTCTTCGCTTATGATGCCAAATGCCATATACATACTTGAACACAATTATCAAGCTCCATTAGCTGTTGGGGACAAGATAAGGATGCTCTACCCTTTAGTTTCCTATCATTGCTGTGATCGTTCAGGCCGTAAAAAAATCTCTTGCTTATTCTTGAGTTCCCATCTCTCCCTACCTACGCTACCTGCCTCCCCTCTTGTCTCTCCATAGCCCAGAGCCATTCAGATACTGCTCTATCACATTCTCTGTATGCTGTGGATGAAGTTAAGACACTCAGACACCAGAGAAGTAAAGCAAAGCAGAACACCACTGTGGCATTTAATATTACCTAAATATGCTTCAATTTTTCTTCCCACCCTTTTCAGGATTTATGCTTATGTTGACCAGAAGTAAGAGATATATACCTGATGCCATAAGAAGGCATCTAATTACATAGGTAACTCCTAAAGGCTTGCTCAGTACCACTTTTTCCCTTTTTGAGTCCTGCCCGCCAGAAAGAAGACAAACTAGTTGCCTTCTCTTCTCGGCCTCACGACTCGCCCTGGGCAACACAGACCCTTTCTTCACCTCACCACATTCGACTAACTCCCAACTTTTTCTGGGGCCCAGGAAGCTTCTGAGCATTGCTGGGTACCAGCCAAGCATCTCCCGGGCCCTGGTGGCCACACATCAGCGGTCAGTAGGTCCGGACACCGGGAAGCCCAAGCGGGCAGTGGGAGGGGACGGATTCGGGAACTTCGGAGAAGGCACCCCAACAATCCCGCGGCGCCGCCGTCTCCCCTCTGGAGGGTCGAATCCGAGAGGAAGAGCGTTGGATCTGGCTGGGGCACTCCATCTGGGAGGCATCGAGCACTTCGGTCCCTCCCCAAACAGCGGGGGAATTCCTCAGGGCGACCTCGGGCGGGGACGGGGGCTGGCGGCGGGGAGCGGGGTCGGATGGGGATCGAGGGGATAGGCGGCGGGGCCGGCCAGGGTCGGCGCGCGGCCGGGGAGGATGGGTCCGGCCGAGGGGAGCGGGCAGGAGGGAGCCAAGCGAGAGGCGAGAGAAAGGCTGGGACGGGGGTCGGGCCTCGACCGGGGCAAGCCCTACGGCCGGGCCGCGCTTACCCCGGCTCCGCGGGGCTTCGAGCACCATCGCCGCCGCCGCCTCACACAAAGGCCCCGGCCCGCCGTGCCCGGCCCGACAAGGAGGCGGCGCCGCCGGCCGCGGCCAGACTCTCCATCCGCCGCGCCGCTCGCCGCACCGGCCCGGGGCCGCCCCCACCGCCCGGCCCGCAGCGCCCCCCGCCGTCCCGGAGGAGGCAGCGCCCCCCGCCGCTCGGGCCGCAGCGCCCCCAGCCGCCCAGGAGGAGGCAGCGCCCCCTCAAGGCGGGGCCGGGCGCGAGGCCAGCGGGCCAAAGCCGCCGAGCCTCCGGCCGGCCTCACCCCTCGCGCCCCCTCCGCTTCCCCGTCCGGCCCTCGCGCTACCTGGGACCCTCGGCCCCACCTCCAACCCCCGCGCGGCCCAGGGACCGCCGCCGCCGGGCCCCGCGGGCAACTGTGAGGACGTTTCCAACACCCCCATCCCCAACCCAGGCCTGGCTTTTCTGAAGCACTGATCCTCCGGATGCAGGACCACTCCCTCCTCGCGCTGGTACCTGGAGAAGTGAAAAACCCTATCCCAGCTCTGAGCTTAAATCGGCTTCCCTGTTCCACATCTCATATTCCCAGAAGTTTACTCTCAGAACGTCTGCTGTTGTAGTTTTACACGAAGTTGTGAGACTGTTTGATTAATTTACGTCTCCTCCACCAGGCAGTGACCTTCCTGAAGGCAGGGCGCCGTGGTTCTGCACACTACCGCGTCCCTGCGCTTCCCACACGCTTCTGGTTCATATGAATAGGTGCTTAACAAAGCCTGTTTTGAATGAATGAACAAGTACTTTTGGGTCCCTGGTGAAGAACCCTCTGGACGTTCACTGTGGACCCTCCTTCCAGCTAGGTGGGCAAATGAAGGAACTCACAGGATCTCACTGCACCTTGGCAGCGCAGGCCTGTTCCCGGCAGCTTGTCCTCCCTGGAGGGGAGCAGAACTTGACACCTCAAAATATGCCTCTTTGGCATAAGGATTATTTTTAAGAAGCAGCAGACGGGAGAAGCTCTGAAAAGTGAGTAGAAGTTACGCTTTTGTAAAAGATATTTACATTTATAAGGGAAATGTCCATTTGTAAGGTACCTCTCTGTACCAGGAAGAGAAGAGTTACTAAATGTCTAGAAACCTCTTAGTTTTCCTGGGTATCTCCCATGTATACAGGAAGTATACATGGTTGTTAAACTTCTGTTTCTTTTTTCCTTTTAATCTTTTATTATTTACTCAGCTAGGAACCTCAAAGGGTGAGGGAGAATTATTTTTCCTCCCCTACTTCCCTAACTCGTTTTCAGCTCAGTTTCTCTGCTTCCACCCACCCTTCTCCTTCAGTGCAGCAGTTACCCTCCAAATCTTCTCCCCAGATGCTCCTGCCCAAGAATTGTTATCAAACTGAAACTACCTGAGTTTAACTGAGAGATGTGATCAAAATTTAAGGCATTGGCACCATTACCAGCGATCAGTCTGAAGTTCTCATCACAGCTTTTACTGTGACATTCACAGGTCATGAAGGTTTTTTGACTGAATCTCTGTGGTATTCACAGGTCACGACTTCAGGCTCACAGTTTTTTAGTTGGTCATATTTTTTATTCCCTTTTTGGTGTTCCAGTCTTAGGGAGATCATTTGCTTGGTGGTTAGCAACTGACAACATGCATTTAAAGCCTTTAAGAGAATACAGGAGGCTTCCTTGGTGGCGCAGTGGTTAAGAATCCGCCTGCCAATGCAGGACACACGGGTTCGAACCCTGGTCCGGGAAGATCCCACGTGCTGCAGAGCAACTAAGCCTGAGCGCCACAACTACTGAGCCTGTGCTCTAGAGCCCGTGAGCCACAACTACTGAAGCCTGTGTGCCTAGAGCCCATGCTCTGCTGCAAGAGAAGCCACTGCAATGAGGAACCTGCACACAGCAAGGAAGAGCAGCCCCCACTCACCGCAACTAGAGAAAGCCTGCGTGCAAGCAACGAACACCCAACACAGCCATAAATAAATAAATTTATTTTTTTAAAAAAGAGAGAGAATACAGGGCACAAGGAGACTACTATAACGATTATAAGCAGGACAATTCCCAATGTCTAGAGTGCACTTCAGAGCCATGGTCCCCAAGACCCAAAGCAATCAAAATCAAACAAGTCAAAGAAAGACCCCATTAGAGGAGTCACCTTTTTAAGCCAAGTGGCTTGTTCAGTAATCTTATGCAGCTGAGTTTCAACTTCCCCAGAAGTGTTCATTTAGGTACAGTGGGTGGTGGTGGCCACAGCACAGATACCTCCTTGTTCAGCTAAAAGAAAATCAAGAACAACTTTGGCTGGAGAGTCTAAGGATTTTTGTTGGGCAGGCATTAGTTTAGCAGCACATTCAGGAGAATCTTTAAGAGTTAAGGAGAGATTTCTGATCACAACCTCATCTGTACTCACTCCTAACCAGGAGTAGAGGGACCTGCCAAAGGAAGCAAATCCTGAATCACGAAAGCCTCCTGGTAGGTCCTTTCTAATTTGATGATGTAAATTCAGGGAAGTTGACCCAATAAGGTGTCTCAGTTTGTCTGTGAACAGTCAGGGGCACAGTTACATAACCTAAAAGGCATTGCCCAGTTATGCACTAGCCATCCAGGCATTCCTAGGCCCAAGGAGAATGACAACCACCACAGACAAAGATTAATTCTGTCAGAGCACAAACCAATTCTGCTAAGGTGGCACTATTAATGGTCAGATCAGAGTTTTTATGACAAAACCAGCAGTCTGAAATGTTATCCCCCTTAGCAATGGCCTGGGACATATGGATGATGGTGTCATCTTTCCAGACCAATGACAGAGTAAAGGAAAGAAAGAAAAGAAGTAAGGGTTTCAAGTTTAGTTAAAGTAGGAAGTCTTGATCTGATGTCTTGGGTGGAAGAAGTTTACATCAATGTCAGCTACCCCTCTTCTTTGTCAGTTTGATTTTGAGGTCTCCAGCTGGCGTGCAGTTCCTAAAATCAGAAGGAGCCCTTTTTAATTAGGAGCTGTGGACCCAACGTTCAAGTTCCTGAAGTTTGGCTGCCATCCGGGTAAGACCTGGTATAGTCCCTTCCAAGGAGTTTCAAGGGCATTCTATTAGTGATTATTAGTGATTATTAGGTTATTAGTGATTCCAAATTAGAAGGGTGGGAGAAAATTGGAAACATTAGTTTGGAGAGTTGTAGCCAGATATTTGAGGAAACTAGAAGAATTCAGGATCTAGTTTAGTTTTCAAGTATATTACAAAACCTCAAAGATAATTAACAGAATTAGAATCTAATATTTACAAAGGTTAAAACATAATTTTTCTCTCTACAATCACCCCATTTCCCCCCAAAGATAACACAACAATTTGTTTGAATTTAACTTGGCCTGATTAGTTACATAAGTGCAACAAGAGTAGTGATTGACCATATAAGCTCTTTTTTAAGACTGCTTTACTAGGAGTTTCAGATTGAACTCTTAAAAGCCTCTGAAGCCAGGAAGCCAAGCCAAGGACTGCCATTAGATTTTACCTGAAAAACGTGTAGTTTGGGTGAATTCTCCTCTTCTCAAGGTCCTGAAAATATCCTGGGGTTCCTGGACCTGCTGGGAAATGACCTTCCTTACTTACATGGTAAGACTGCCAGGAACCCTGTAAGTAGAGTACCAAGCCAATTTTTCCAAGGGGCTTTACTGGCCTTATAAAGTCAACCTTAGTTCCTTAAAGCTACCTAGTCATATCTGAGTCTATGCACATTTCTCTTAACAATGACATTTCAGTCAAAGCCTTGATAATGTAGCCAGCATTTCCAATTGCATCCTGTTACAAGGAGAGCAGATTTTTATTGGACTTATGCAAATAACTAATCATATTGCCCTGAGAAGAATACTCAAGAGTTTCTGAATTCTGACAGGATCAGGTAGGGAGAAAAAGTACATGTTTCATCTTTGTTTACAAAGGTATATGTTACCAAATTGCTGTAAATCATAGATAGCTTAAGAAAAAAAAGGTTTTCTTAAATTTAGAAAAACAAAACATTAAGGGACCAGCAATGTTGCAAACAAAAAAGTCATAAAATTTTTAATTCTTCTCCTCATTTATTCAGTCCCATGTAAGTAATACTTGTTCTGCTTGAATCCAGTTTTTCCATTAGTTCTGGAAATTCTTACCTTGTTCAGTTATATGCTCTTAAAGTTATCATAAACCTGTACTTACCAAAGTCCTTTCCATGAATTTTCTTGAAAATGACGTACTTTTGCAGCTAATGTTGAAGAATTTGCATAAGGCCTTTAAGAACAATCTCTTTTCCAGTGTTTCCATTGATTACAACTGAACATCAATCCTTGGGGCAGCATTTTGATGATGGACACCTAGGAGGATGTAATAGGGGAGGCCTAGGTGTTGTTCTAGATACCTTTTGTGTTTTTAGTAAGATTTTGCCATTTTTGTAGATATTTATAGCTTCTGGAACCATCGTTCTTAGACATAAAATAGGCAGGTATGCCAGAAGGTGGCATGCTTGACTCTTTGGAGCTTAAGGATCCTGTTATATTTTTAGCTAAGATTTTGGGTCTCTTGGAGCCAAACTAATACCTAAGAGGGATGTGCCACTGGGTTGGAGATTGTGTGGTGTTTTACAAGTGTACCTCGTTGCATGGAAATTTTATTGAGGTTGGCATCAATCTAACCCATTCTATGACCAAATTATCCTAACATGGGAGTCTTTTGGTTAGGTGAGCACTCTAACAGTTTTTTTTGTTGTTTTGTTTTATTTTTTTCTAACGGCTTTTAAGTGCTCATCAATTTTTGTAACTTTATGGCTTCCAAGATTCCCATTAACAATAGCCTTTATCTACACTAAGCGAGACAAACAAACATGTGCATCTTAACACACCAGCAGTAACCAAGAGATGTTACCGCAGCTTGGCCAAGGAAAGTCCCTGTGTGCACCACCAACAATTCCCATGGAACTGGGGACTGGAAAAAAGATTGAACCAGCAGACCCCAAACAATGGGGATTGCAGACTGATTCCAAACAAATGAGGAGCTGCAGCTGCCACCAGCAGTTCCCAACATGGAATCTGGGGAAGGATTCCAAACAAATATGAAACTGCAGACCAAACCACCAGCAGTTCCCTGTGTGGAATCTGGGTACCAACCAGCAGCTGGGATTTTCTGCTCAAGTGGGGGAATTGTGGTCTGAACCAAGGGCTAGGGGATTGGGTTCTGGATGGAATCATCTGGTAGCTCAAGCTGACCTGTGCCAGATTGGAAAGTCAATTAGATCAGAAGCTTGACACAGAGAGTGGAGCTCAGAGCTGAGAGGAACTTACTCACAGCCCTTGGAAACAACGAGAGAGACACAGAACTCAAAAGAGTTTTCAGGGACCATGCCTACACTTCCCGTTGAGTTGTTAACAAACCCCCTAAAGGTATAGATTAAAGTTTATACTCTTTATACTTGTGATATTGTGATTTATAATAAAATATATATATGGTCATTACCCCCATTTCTAGCACAGAACTCCTAAAACACTTGGAATTTCCTAAGTGATGAGAGCCATAAAGATATCTTTTGTTATGCTATCGAGTGACTTTGGGACTGCACCTAAAGATGGGGACTGGTCTCCAGGAGAAGCAACTTTATGATTAAAAGGTTGGAACTTTCATTCCTAAGCCCCTGACCTCCAGGGAGGGAAGAGGGCCTGGAGGTTGAATCAATTATCGTTGGTCAATGGTTTAATCAATCATACCTATGTAATAAAGCTTCCATAAAATCCTAAAGGAACTGGATTTGGAGAGCTTCCAGGTTGGTGAAAATGTAGAGATTCAAGGAGAGGAGGGTGGCATGCTCAGAGAGAGCATGGAAGCTCCACACCCCATTCCCCATGCCTTGCCTTATGCATCTCTTCCACCTGGTGTTCCTAAGTTATATCCTTTTATAATAAACTGGTGATCTAGTGAGTAAACAGGTTTCCTGAGTTCTGTGAACCACACTAGCAAATTCATGGAACTCAAGGAGAGGGTTGTGGGAACCTCCAACCTGTAGAGAGTTAACAACCTGGGCTTAAGATTGACATCTGAAGGAGGGGTGGGGGTGGGGGACGTCTTGTAGGACTGAGCCCTCAACCTGTGGAATCTGATACTATCTCCAGGTAGATAATGTTGGAGCACTGCTTGTTGGTGTGGGAAATCTCCCCCTCCACACACTGAATTGGGTCTAGAACCTTTAATACCGAAGTCTTTAAAGTAAATCATCGTGTAATAACAATAGCACACATATGCAAAGCTAAATGGAGAAGGGCCAGGAATTCAGCCCAAGGTCTTTTTGACCAGGTCCCCTTAGGCATCAACATCTTTACAACAGGAAGAAGAAGGCCAGGATTCCTTCACACATTCTCCAAGCACAAAAACAGAAATACAATTTAAAGTTTGTCTTCATTTTGCCTGGAATGCCCAGTACTGCAATTTTCATTAGTCCCACCAGAGAGCAACCTTTCTACACTTATGCTCCTACTTAGCAAGAACAGAACCACCTCGTGAAGCTTTCATGACCCAAATAAATTCCCCAGACTCTGCAAAATTACCCCACTTTTAAACTGGCTAGGTAGATCATTTTGAAAAGCCAACAATATAACGCGTTGGGAAAAGGCTTGAGGATTTGGGGTGAGGGTATTCTTTGACCTCTAGCAATAAACCTGACACCAGAGATACTGAGGTGAGCGCCCGCACCATAGAGCTGTGGGTCCAAAGTTGCCCCAGTCAGGTTCTGGGAAGAGAGCACTTTCACTGGGGTGAAGGACCTGCAGGAACTGGTCTCTGGCTCCATGGCCCTGACTTTACACAGCCTTGGGAGAACTGAGTGTCGACTTTGTATCAGGGTGGTTCAGGGCCATGGCCAAGTCCCCTACACGGGGCTAAGACAGGGAGCCTGAGGACTTCCCAGGCTGTTCCATTAGGGTACAGAACTCCCCTTGGGATCAGTGGGCTGTGATAGTTAGCACATCAGATTAATAAAAGACACCCACACACACCTCATTTAAGTGCCTTATGTACACTGCAGACTACTAGACCAGCATTACAGGGGCTGGTAAGAGTTGCATCACAGAAGAGTAGGAAATAAATGTTTTCCCTTTATAACTGGCCACTAAGGTGGCCAGTTAACACTAAAAAGATCTGCTCTCTTCTTTCTCAGCCCCTATAGTAACTTCCCTGTCTATGCCCCACCCTAGCAAGATCAAGTGCTGTTTTCTTGTCTAAAGCCCTGCTACAGTGTAAACTCTGTTTACGGATCACCATCTTATCCACACGACCTGTTGCGGGATCCAAGTTCAATATTCGGCGACAGAAAAACAGTACAGTACTTGGATGCACCCTCCTCTGGGCTGGATCTTCGCACAGCCTTGACCCCACTTCTCTTCTTTGAGTAGGATTCAGGGACTGATGTCTCCCAGGCCCATCCTGGAAATACAGACAAGCCATTCAGAATATCTGTACTTCTTTATCTAAATCTGGTCTGCGAAAGTCTTTGAGTGCTAGAAACCATCTTCCAAATTCATTTCTTCTTTTAATCACTAAATAAATCTTCTGATACTAATTGTATGAAGCAAGGAGTAAGACACTGTTGGGGAAACCAATATGTGTACAAAATAAAGATACTTCCATTTATATATGATATATGTGTGTGTATCATATATATATATTTGTGTATGTGTGTGTGATGTAGCTGCAAGAGTCAAGAAAGAGGAAAACCCACCCACCAACCCACCAACCAAATACATCACTCTAGGTCATAATATGTAAAAATCCTTTATTGTTGAGGCGTGGAGAGAGACATCATATTTTTAGGATGCTACAGAAACTCCAGGGCAATCTATAGTCAATGCCTGCAGGGACTGGGGGGGCTCACTAGGCAGTTTCTACAGCGGGTGGGGTAGAGGGTTGGAGAAGGGGTCAAAGCCCAGGAGTGTTACAAGGATGTGGGAGAGGAAGGGAAATAGGAGTGCGTGCACCTGGGGATTGGGAGAGGGTGACAGGTGTCTTCACGATGCAGCCCAGGAGTCCAGAAGTGGAGTGCTGAGGACCAAAAAAAGAAGAAATCACATCTCTGTCCTGTAAAACTCCCACCAACCACCCACTGGGGAGGTGGGGGAGAAAGGGAGGGGCATCTGTAAGGGAGAAGTAGAGAGAATGGAAGTCTTAACCCTCAGCTATCCCTGTAGCCTTTGAACTAGAGGACCGTAGTCTCCTAGCCACAGGTGCATGCGTCTTCCCAGCTTCCATGTTTATCACGCTATGGTCTGAGGGGCCCATGCAGAAAGAAGTACTGGCAAAGTTCATAGCATCCTGGCATCCCTATGAGCCAGGCATACACACAGCCCTGTCCAATGCACCCTGGCACTAATGCTCCCCTGGCCTCACTCAGTCCCTCCTCCTCTTTCCAGAAACCTCCCAGAGGAAGGACAGGCCCAGGGATCACTTCTTTTTTCAGCAGTTTCACATGAATGAGATAAGATGGCACAATGATCTGTGTTGATCCATCTCATCTAACCTCCTTTAAATGCCAGCCCCCAGGGACCTAAGTGTCTATTCTTCCCAGCACCTAACAGGTTGAGAATGCACCATCAGTGGTGAGATTATGAGGGCTGCAATTATGGGCCTGGTCCCTCTGAAAGAGCCTACGTTCACCAGAAAGCATTAAAAGTAGATTTCCACGATGCACTTGTCTCTGCCATTTGTATAAAATACTATGGCAAAATTGCACTGTAGTTATGTTTATGGTTGATGCATAATGCTGGGGAGTGCGTATCATCCAGATATAGCCGCCCGTATAATTATCTGACCGTCAGCAGGACTGAAATAACAATCTAATGAGAGCAAAATGATACAGTAAGTACCATGCAATCAGTGAGTTACGGTTATTACGGCTTTTTGTACCCTCTCACCCAACACTGAATGGGGGGCCAGACCCGGCCTCTGGGCCCGGGGAGTCACACACAGGCAGTTTCATTGAGAGCCTGCTCCTGGTCCTTGGGGCTCCCTGGAGACCAATGAGTGTGGGTAACAGGGCCACAGAGAGAGGGGCAGGAGTCTCTGTGAAGACTGAGCCTTCCTGATCCCTCTCCTTTCCTCCCGACACCTTCAGTGGAAGCCAGTGCAAAGAAAGCCATCAGTGAGCTGCTATTGCTGTGTGTGGGAAGATGGTGTCGAGGCAGACGGTTCCGTGTTTTGACAAGACACTTCCCCGGGGGACTCACACTTGCATACCAAGTGGAAGAGCTGTCAGCCCACTCGGGCCCAGGGTCCAGCCCAGACAGTTCCAGGCAGACAGACCGGAGCCCGCCAGGGTCAAGACTGGGACCTTCCCCACACTTCCCAGACTACAGTCACAATAAAGCCAACACGCAGCACTGTGTGCCAGGCACTGTTCTGAACACTTTACCTAGACTCAAAACCACAGCCCTGCAAGGTAATACTATGACCCCTGTTGTTCAGATGAGGAAATTGAGGCACAGAAGGGTTTTGTAACCTGGCCAAGGGACACAGCTAGTGAGTGGCAGGATTCGAACTCAGGCCATGCTCATATTCATTACACTGCACAGAGCGATTAAGATATAGTTTCCAGCTACTCCCCATTAGATTTCAGAGTTTGTTGCATTTCTTGCTAAATCACCCTTGCAAATAACTATATAGTGGACCCGGTAACCTGAGATTCTGAATGATCTGAATGGTTTCAGCCTGCCTGGGAAGCAAAATGCTTCACCTGTGAATAGATGTGGTACCTGTAATTATCAGATGATGGTCTCTCCACCTTTTGCACAAGTCACAAGAATGGAGTCCAAACAAGAGAAGCTGCTCATCAAAGAAACCCCAGGGGAAACCCCTCCCTTGCCATTTCCTACCACTCAGCCATAAGCAGGGATCCATGAGACTGGAAAGAGATAAGAAACAGGGTGTGTGTGTGTGTGTGTGTGTGTGTGTGATCACAGGCAAGCACACACTTCTAAGTGTCAGGCACTGGTAGTGTATTTAGGCCATTAATTATGAGCATTAATACACATAGCATCAGAGGAAATGCTCCAATGCTCCTCTGGCAACCTACTCCCCCCACATACACACACACAGTCCCCTCTCCTCTCTCTAAGTACTTACTTCATTCCACATTGGAGGGATACTTGAAGGTGCCAAAGCTGGGGACGTTCTCTTGGTTCACATCAATAGGATTGTCTGTGGTGAAGTAAACAGCGTAGTTAGGAGGGATTTTTCTGCATATGACCTTCACCCTGACCCAATAGCAAAGGGCTGGCTATGAAGGACAGCTTTGGAAGACAGAGTTGGGAAGTAGACGGATGCTCTGTTTGGGAGATGGGGGCGGGGGGCGGGGGAGAAGCAGAGCTTGCCTGACCCCCTGCCAGCTACAGCAGAACTACCTTATAAAGGTCTCCGTCCTGTGCTCCCGGGGAGGGCTGGACTGTGGACCCAAGCCGATTGGGTAGAAGGGGCAGAGGAACCCTCACTGTAGCTAAGAAAAGTCCTGTCTTTCCCTCTGGTGAGAAATATGAAGCAGCTGACTTCTGCTACATCTTTGCCAGCACCCTAGCCCTTCCACCGACCTCCACATTTTCCTACCTGGCTGGATGTTCCTCTTGCCCATGAGACCCACGAAGAAGTCATGCATGCCACCTGCAGAAACAGGGCCAACATTTTCAGTGGTGATAGTGAGGGGCTGATACATTTCCCCAGACGTGTCAAGACTTCTGAGGCTGGGCTTCTGGTCTCTGTTTCAGTGTCTCACCACAGCTTACTCCCCGCAGTTAGCAGGCTGTCCCCTAGGCCCACCCTCTCTGTCTACCTCTCCCTCCCCCACATTTCGAGAACTCTCTGAAATTCTCCCACCCAACAGGTACCTGGCTTAGAATCTTCACAGCCACCAAGAGATCCTCTTAGTTCCCACTAACCTACCAGTGGAGGGAGACTCCACCGTGCCCCGCACACCTGCTTCCTCTGGCTCTCAGCGGCCTCTCCCATTCAGGAAAGGCTGGCTGAGCAGTTGCAGCTGGCATGCTGTTTGCGCCAGCTGAGCCGGGGCCAGCCGAAATAGTCACTGTGCCCTGTGCCCATGGAGCTCTAGGCAAGTGGTCAGCAGAGATCAGGAGAGCGAAGAGGCTACTCACGTTTCTGGGGAAGTGACGACTCCTTAGGACCTGTGAAGCAAGAACAGGCATGTAACTGGGGAAAGGAATCTGCTAAGTGATGATTAGAGGGGGTTCAGATCACAGCCCTCAATAATTCACTAAGCCATCTCCAGTCTCCTTCCCACGCGAAGGGGTCTCCCAGGCCTATTTAATCTTCAGAATCCTGCCCCACACGCCCCTCTGCCCGGGGCTGCTTCCTACCCACGCTAGCCTTGCTCAGCATTTTGAGCAATCCATCTAGGGAGACTGAGCGGCTGTCATAGAGTCTCCGGAGCAACGACGGGGGCAGCTGGTAGAGATTCGAGTCCTTCTGGGGAGAGAAACAAAGAGGGCTGAGGAGGAGGCTCACACCCAATCCACTCACTCTTTCCCCACAAGAAATGGCCTCCTCTTGAGCTCATCACAGCTGAACTTAACATCCTATTTCTTTCAGGATTTCCTCTGGTTTTACAGTAGAAGCGAAGTAGGCTCTCAAAGTGTGGTCCATGGACCAGCAGCATCGCCGCTGGGAGCTTGTTAAAAATACATAATCTTGGTCTACGCCAGACCTACTGAGACAGAATCTGCATCTTAACCAGGCCCCCAGGTGACTCATAGGCACAGCAAGGTTTGGGAAGCGCATGTAAAGGGAACACATTGGGCATCCCTGTAGGCCGACCAACTGTCCCGGTTTGCCCAGGTATGTGGGGCTTTCAGTGTTCAAGATGGGACAGTCCCCAGAAAGCTGGGAGTTGGTCATGCCATATCCCAAGCTCAAAGGGTACTGACCCTTGGGGCCCCCTCCCAGCTCCTGCCACCTCTCAGTGAGAAGAGCCATTGGTTCTTTTCTCCCTGGCACACCCGGAACCCGTTTGACCAACCATGTGGTTTCCGCACTAAGTGAATGAGCCAGGAATTCCCGCACTCACAAGAAAGGCTCATCAGACAGAGCTAGTGTCCTCTGGTCTGTGCTCCATGATTGAGTCACAGACAGGACTCGGTCCTGGGGACAGGTGGGGGTAGGCAGTCAGGGCCGCCAGCAATCCTGAAATTGCCCCCACTCTGCACTGTGTCCGTGGATGTTTCTCTCCCTGCGTTTCCCACCACCTCGCCCTCTCTTTTCTTCTCCATCAGGTTTCTGCCTCTGTTTTTGTCCCCCTCTCCCCTCTCTCCCCTGGATTTAGAATTTCACGCGGGCAGCATGCTCAGGATGAAGCCTCTTCTTCCCCTCCACAGATGAACCCCATTCTAGACCTGCTGCCAAACAGGGGTTCTTTCTCATCTTGGTGGTTTTTCTTTTTTAGCAACTTGGGCAAGGCAGGATGGTTGGTGGGCACACATCACACACCCAGTTTATTGCGGCTGCAGAGAGATAATGACAATTGATCATGTTTGGAGATTTTCACCTTGAATCTCAGCGGTTCCTCTCTCTCCAGAGCCTAGGGGTCCTTGGGCGGCTGAGCACACGCAGATGGGCATTTACCCAGGATGCACCCACACACGTGCCAACCTGGCTGCCCAGGCACACATACATCCTACTCCCGTTCCGTCCCAATTTCCCTCATCCTCTCGGACCTGCAGGGAGAAGGGGCAGGATGGCAATCTCTATTTTGTTGACCAAGAGGGGCAAGGTCTCAAAGTAAGTTTGTCTCAGAGGAACAGACCCAGATATTCTGACTGTCTCCAGCTGGAACTTTGGGCTCCAAACACAGTGTCCAGCCCATATTTGGCACTCGCTGTGTGTTTTTTTTTTTTTTTTTTTTTTTTTTTAAGAAGATGTTGGGGGTAGGAGTTCATTAATTTATTTATATTTATTTTTGCTGTGTTGGGTCTTCATTTCCGCGCGAGGGCCCTCTCTAGCTGTGGCAAGCGGGGGCCACTCTCCATCGCGGCGCGCGGGCCTCCCACCCCCGCGGCCTCCCCTGCCGCGGAGCACAGGCTCCAGACGCGCAGGCTCAGCAGCCGTGGCCCAGGGGCCCACTCGCCCCGCGGCATGTGGGATCCTCCCAGACCAGGGCCCGAACCCACGTCCCCCGCACCAGCAGGCAGACCCCCAACCACTGCGCCACCAGGGAAGCCCCTCGCTGTGTGTTTTTTGAACTGGTTCTGGTCGTTTGGAGCTGGTGCAACTACTGCAAGGATGCCAACCTATCATACCTTAGGATACCTCACCAGCTGGATGAAGGCTGGTGATCTCTCTCTTTGCCCAGCCCACAACTTCCCACGCAGCCACTTCCCCAAATTGTTCAAATACTCTGCGCACCTCCTGTAACGAGATGCTAAACAGATCTGAGCTGGAGAGGCAGTTAGACTTCACACACTGAATATGTAGTAAGTTCCACATGTAATCATCTTAAAAACATTCGTACCAATGTAACTGCTGTCTTGTCAAAACCTTGAGAAGACTTCCTCCCTGCTCTCCCCCAGTACCCCTACCCTGACATCTACTCTTTTTCTTAGATGAACTTTGGAAATTGGGGCCCAACCTGTTTTGTGGGGTCTTTTCCTATCTTGACTAAGCAGAGACTAGAGGGGGACATGGGAGAGGAGGGAAGAAAGGGTTGGAATGTTAGGAGCACCTGATGTTATTGGGGGTGGATGAGCAGGGGATAAGGGAATTTATTTGAATTTTGAAAAAAAAAATACATATAGCTGATAGGTAAAAGAGCACACAAATGACTATTGGGGAGAGAAGTTCTGACTGTGTTTCATACCATCCAGGAAGTGGGGAGGATCTGCCCCCCTGCAAAGGGACAGAACCTGAGCTGGACCATAGGGAACCTGAGACAACACTACCCTACCCCTCATAGTACCACCCAATCACCAGGTCACCACACAATCAACCAACCAAACAACATATTAGTGCCGCACATTTTATGTACAAGGTATCAAAGACATGCAGAGGGACAGAGACACTGACAGACATACTGGGAGAACATGAGGCCACTGGAGAGGCTGGGCTGTCCAACCCTCTGATGGGTAACTCCCAACCCGCCCGTCCCACCTTCCTCCCTACCACGGTGGGACAGGCAGAGTGCAGCCTTATGAGGCCAGGCTGGGTGAGCCAGAGTGGGTGCCTTACCTTGCTGTGGCTCCCACCAGGCACCACCTGTTCCTGTGACTCCTCACACACTGCCCCCAAACTCCGAGCCAAGCTGAGGGCCAGGATTACTGCAAACAGCAGGGCACTTCTCATGATGCCTAGGAGTGCAGACGGACAGGACAGAGGGAAGGCAAGGAGGAGGAGGACACAACACAGGTGCAAACATGGGAGACATTCATGACTAGCAGCCTGGCTTGACCCTGCTTCCCCAGCCCCCAACTCTCCCGCCCAAGCCTTAGTCTGGGAGAGTCTCTGAGCTGGGAGGCGCTCAGTTTCCCTGCTCCCCCACCACATATTTCCCCAGGATATGCACCTGGCAATGAGCAATGGCGCAATAATGTGGGGGACTCTAGCCTCCCAGGGAAGATAATAGATTTATAGGACGTGCATGGGTCTATTTCCTTAGTCGGCTTGAGGAGGGATCCTGGGTGCTATTTTCCAGCCCTAGGTACCCCAAGACTTAGGCAAAAACTTTCTAATATAGGAAGAATCAGTCTGTACCCACAGGCTCCAAACACTACATCAACCCCCATTGACTCCTCTTCACCTTCCCAGTATCCTGCTCCCCCATCAAAGGCTGCCACCTGTATTCCCTCCTGACTCTGCCCCTGTCCTTTGGTGCCAGCTCCTGTCCATCCAACATTCTGCCGCTTGTGCCTACCTGTGGAGCAGCTCTGAGCCTGGGGCAGATGGTCCGGCAGGATCAGGGAGCTGGCCGGGAGCACTATCCGCTCCCCACACACTCTGCTGGTGCTGCCGTGAAGAGAGAAACAGGGAGTGGAGGGGCTTGGGGAATGTGGCAGGAGCTCCGGCCCAGCTCCCAGATAAAGGCTCTGGGAGGGTCTGGGGGAGCCGGGGGAGGGGCTGAGAATCACCAATCCCAGGGTGGCTGGAGGGGAGGGGGAGGCTGGTGGGGGGAAGAGGGATATAGGCTGCAGCCACACACACACACACACACACACACACACACACACCCCACAGACCCAGCAGTGAACGGCGGTTATCCAGCAGCCCACAGTCCAATAGCCCCTGAGCTGTGCATGCTAAGGGAGGATGTTGCGTACGGTTTGTCACAAAATTTCCATGCCGGAGCCTACTCAACAGGTGCGGTCCCTGGGCTCTTTCTCCTCCTTGTCCACCCACCAGCTCTTTGCCCTTTAAACTTCCAGCCTCAACTGCCTGGCCAAAACAACTTCCGCCAGGTGCTGCTCTGGCCCTTCTACCACCAGGATGAGCAGGCTCAGGTCCCTGACGATTGAGAGGTGAGTCTGGCACACCCTCCAGTCCTCAGTTCTCCCTCTGTCCTCCCGGCTGGAGCTGACCCATCGCGTTGGTCCTCAGACCAGTAGGATTGGTACTTCTCCCCACTAGTGAATGCAGAAAACTCCAGGGTCTGCCCCCCTCCACCTCCCCAATGCCAGAGCCTCTCCTCATGGCCTCCCACCCCACTCTTGACCCCTGAATCAGCCTGACGTAGTTGCATCCTTCCAGGGTTCTGACTTCTATCCTTCCTGCTGTCATCTCTGAAAGGAGGGACAGAGCACCATGGCTGAGCTCTTCCCCTACCCTCACCTCCGCTCCAGCATTGATCTCTTAACTGCTTCTTTTTCTCCTCACAGTTGCATTTTTTTCCACTCTAATCTGTCTCCCTACAGCTCAGGCATCTTCTCCCCTGAACTTTCAAGCCTCTAGTTCATGCCCCACAGTCGAGGGGCCTTATTCTGCTCACTTCACACCCAAGGTAAGAGAATCCCAGGGGAGAGGCAGAGTCAGGATCTGATCCAGATCCAGAGAGAAAAGACCCAGAGAGAAAAACATACTGCTGTAGGAGACGAGGGGAGGGAAAGAGAAAGCCGGCTCCAGAGCAATCATCACTCTTAGCATTTATAATGGGTGCAGAATTTGAACATTTGCAAGACGCTTCGGCAGAGAGCAATCCAACTGATTTTCATCACCTCCACCGTGTGAGTAGGAAATATTCCTATTTTCAGATGAGAGAACTGAGGCTCAGAAAATTCAGTTCACATGCTCTAGGACATATAGCTATTGGAGAACAGCCTCAAATTCAGGTTTTTTCTCACTCCAAACTTCCCCTTCATTTTACTGCACTGGTCTGTACTTTGACCACTAAGGGAACAGTTAAGTCTCCCAGAGGGAGTTGGGGGTCCACCTCTCCAAAAGACCTGGAGATTTGGGACCTTGTACTCTTCTACATCTTGGGATTGGGAAGAGAATCATAGCTCTGTTGCATATTTACTACAAAGACTTCTGCTCAAAAGCACCTTCCCCAATCACCCTATTTAAAATTACTACCACTCCATTCTCCATATCCCTTCATTTCTTTTCTTCATATATTACATCAAACATACTACAATTTTACTTATGGTCTGTCTACCCCACATCCCACCAGGATGTCAGCATTATAAGGGCAAGGACTTCTGTCGCTTTACTGTTGGATTCCTAGCTCTATAGTGCTTGGCATATAATAGGTGCTCAATAAAAATTTATTTATAAAACAAAAAAGCAAGTCTGAGTCCAGCTTCTTGCATTGCAGCCCACAATGTGGGTCCTCCACAGAGCCTCTCAAGCACTGCTAGGGTCCTGAAATGTTTGTCTCCCCACCCTACCCACCCTGGGGTTTGGGCCATACTGAGAAGTCATTCCGGCTTCACGGGGCCCCATGTTCATCCCCGAATGAGGGCAGCAGCTAGGTCTCAAGGCCCCTTAATTATGTGAGAGGCCAGTGGGGCCTCAATAAAGGCTTCCCGTTACCCAGCTAATTACAGGGCTCTGTGGGGCAACCATGGCCCAGGACTCAGGGTTGGGAGCCATTAGTGGAATAAAAGGTAGAAGTGGAAGGCTGTTTACATGTTAATGGCATGACTTGTTCATGCCTTTGGGAAGCTCTGATGCTATTCCTAATTGGACCAGGTCACCTCCCACCTCCTCCTCTTCTCCTCCCTCACCAATCTGGAAAAGGAGGTCCAAGCTGGGCAGGCTGGAGGAAATTGGGGGTGCAGTAGGAAGAATGTGTTAGACTGAGGGCTAAGAACAAAAGCCTCCTGGGTCCCATCTCTACATCAGCCTCCCTCCCCCACCAACCCATCCATCCCTGCCCCCAAGCCCTGGGACTAGGGAAGCAAGGATTCAGCAAAGGTCCGTCATGAATAATCTCCTTTGATGATGAGGCATCTCACAGAGGATGGCAGGAGCCAAGGATGGGGGGAGCAAGGGAATGGCAGGGAGAATTGACCACCTCTTGATCTCTGGGATTAGCAAAGACTTGAAAGAGCTGATGCTAAGTCAGAGAGGTGATGAAGGAGGGAGGATTTAGAGGGCTAGGGCAGGCTGGGCTTCACTTTGCCCACAAATCATATGCAAATGACACGTAAAGCAGGTGCTGCAGCTACAGAGAACCTAGGTGTGTTTCCCTTGAACACTTACTCTTTGAGCCACACCTCAGACACTAACTGTCACTGGCCTAGCGGAGCAGGATCCCTGGCAGACCATCCCTCTGGAGCCCCCCCCTCTTTATTGCTGGTGCAGGTTGGGGGTGAAGCCAGTACAACACTGAGCGGAGATGCTTTAATCGGCCATTCCCAGGGGTCAAGGTGGGGCACGTGCCTGTGCGCGCGAGCTGGCCTGCATATGTCCACCACATGCACAGCTTGGGCGCGACACGTGGACCCCTTCAACATCCTGGAGGGGTGCTGGTGGAGGGGGCTGGGCCATATGTGACAATGGGTGGAGATACCAGTGAGGAATGGAAGGATGCCGAGTCCTGTGGCCAGGACACAGTCGGGAGACAACCCACAGCACAAGGAGAAGAGTCCCTCAGAGCCTGGGGAAGAAATGGGCTGAGCTAGAGTGGTTTGTGCTGTGAGATGCTCAAATGGCCCCTCTTGGGGGTTAGGGGACTCCAGGATGTCTTGTGCCCCTCAGAGGCTCAAACAGCCTAGACTTTGAGAGAGCTGGACTGGCTGTGAGCAGGGGGGGCAGCAGAACTTCAGCTTCTCCCATCATGATGGAGCCAATTCAAGCCCTATAACACAGGTGGGGAAACTGAGCCCCTATAGGCTTCAGGGTACAAAAACACACACTCCTGAGCTCCAGAAGAGAAGAGAAGCAGAGACAGGAAAGAGGAGGGAGGGAGAGATGGGAGAGTAAAGAAGAGAGGACCCCCCCACACCTCCCTCAGCCTACCATCTATCCACATGACTGACAGGGGGGAGGACAGGAAAGAGAGCAGGGGCCCCGGCCCTCCCCGCTCCTACCATTCCCAGCCCGGAGAGCTGACAGTGCCTTCAGCCCTGGGAAAGGAAAAGCAGGATAGGGAGCAGCAGCTGCATATTCTCCTGAAATTGCTTCTGAAAATGACCAGACACTTCACTGGGAAAGTGACGACAATTTGGGCCCTGGGAGCAGCAGATGAGGCGAGAGCGGGGGCGGTCAGGCTCTGGTCACCACCCCCCTCTTGGCCTGGTTCTGAGAAGTAAAGGACGGGGGAACTGTTGGGGGTGGCGGAAGGGTGGCCAGAGCCCCAACTCTGGACACGGCTCCCCACGGCAGCTCTAACCCCTCACCCACTGGGAAGGGCTGCCTCCCTGGGCCCCATCTCAGCTCAGAGCAGGGTGTGCCAGAACATGGGGCTGGCTTGTGCTCTGAGGGCTAGATTAATCGGCAGTCAGAGGATGAGCTAATCAGGTCTCCCGCCAGCATGACTACCTGGGGAGTGAGCTGCCTGCCAGTGGAAGCTGAGGTGGAGGGAGACCCCAGCCTCAAGGCACCATGAGCTCAGCGGAGACAGGGAAGAGGCAGGGAAGGCAGAGGTCCGAAAGGAGGCAGAGCCGTCCAGACAGAAACAAAAGGCAGCCATTTGTGTTCTCGCACAGAGCGCAGTCTACATTTTACTGCAAACCCAGGAGATGCTTGTTCCCCAAAGGTAGAGAGCAGAGTGGGAGAGGCTTAGACAAGACAGAATCTATGAGGAAATAGCCATGAAGGAAGTGGGGGAGGGCGATATTTAAAGCATTATACAAACTCTTACATGTTAACATTAGTCAGAGCCCACAGCAACGGGGACAACGAGATGGTGTGAGACAGTTGGAAACCAAGAAAGAAATAATGACGATGACACATGGAAAATAAATGAAGACGAGAGGGAAGAGGTCAGTCATACGGATGGGAGAGTCCGGGTGGGGGGGCGTGTCCCCCTGTCAAGTGCCACCAGCTGCAGGCCCCAGCTGTGGGGCAGTGATTAGTAAGATAACTGTTGGCAGCAGCCTGGCATCTCTGGCGTACGGAAAGGAAAGGGGTGTCAGGGGGCAGGTGTGACAAAACCCAGTGCTGAGCTTGGGGTGGAGGGGACTATGGAGCCGGGGACCCTGCATTCCCCAGCTCACCTCAGCTCGCATAAGCCCTCCAGCCTTGGGCCTCTTTCCGGGCTAAATCTCCAAAGGATCCCAGTTTCTGCCAAGACAGGGATCCTCACTTCTTCCCTCCAGGGACACACTTAATGAATCAGCTCATTGGCCACCTGCGACCTGAGCCCCATCCCCGACTGCCCCATCCCCACCCCAGTCTCTCCAAACCCCGCCAGAGCTCAGCCGGTCAAGGAGCCCGGAGACAATTTCCCTTCTTTTTCATTCTTATTATCTGCATTAGCTGGCTCCAAGGAGCCTGAGGAGAGGAAAGGGAGGGGGGCGGAGGGTCTAAGTATAAGCCAGTGAAAAGATGGGGGAACAGGGACCCACCCACATGACCATACGTTCGCAAAGCCTCTTGTTTTATTAGTGGGCAAAGAGGCTGAGGGCGGGAGGAAGCTAAGTTTGGAGAGAGGACTGGAAAGGATTGGGAGAAGCAAGGTCCTCTTCAAGGGTTCTGCACTCTCTGAGCCCCACCTCCCATCAGAGGGCTCAGGCACGGGAGCCTCCCACGAAGGTGGGTGGGTGGGAGTAGGGCTGGTGCTGGTCCAGGAAGAAGAAACTGCTGCACCTCCTCACTGCACAGTCACCTCCAGGCAACGACTCCCCTTCTTCTTGCAGCTCAGCTTGCCATTCCCACCGCCCCCACGGCCCTGGATGACCTTGACAGCCAAGCTGCTCTCCTTGAACCTCACTGAGAACCTGGAGGGGGAACAGACAGAAAGACAAAGCTAGTGCTCTCATCCCCTCACCCCTACTCCTGTCTTTTCACGGTGGCTTCCCCTCCCCTTCTTGAGGCAAGTACATCCCCCCACCAGCCCCCTATGTCAGAAGATTCAAGGCCGCAGAGAACTTGGGTGGCCCTGACCTGACATAGTACGCTTCACTTTCTGACAGGACAAATTTCCCCGGTCACAATGACCGCCAGCTTGGTCATCTGCCCCAAGCCATCCCTCACCCCCAGCTCATGGCCTTACTCCTCAGTCACGGTGACTGGAAGCTGCCTCTGTGTGGCATCCAGCACAGTCCGGTACATTTTGGTCAGCAGTTCAATCACATGCTCACTGACCAGCAGGAAGTCCCCCTTGGAGCCCACTGATGATATCTTAGGAAGGAGAGAAACAGCAGGGAAGGGATTCATTTTTTTCTCCTCAGGAGCAGCCTGGGAGATATCAAAGGCCCAGAGTGAGAGGTCTGCTCTCCATGGCCTCCAGCTCGCCCCAGCCCTGTGATGCCCACCACCTTCTCCAGTCTGGGGCCCTGCCCCCACCCAGCTCTGATACCTCACTCAGATGCAAGCTAAAAAGCCCATCCTTGAAGCTGGTGACTGACACCCCGGCCACACTGTTTAGTGTGATGACAATCTTGGCCTGGGAATTCTTGGTGTCTGAGATAATCACATGCCCCTTGGTCAGAAGGAGAATTCGAGAGGAAGTCTAGGGACAGAACAGGAAAGGGTGAGGAAGGGTTGTGATGCATCCCCACCCTTCCAGCTACCAGCCGAGGCTCTGGACCAGGCTGGGGGAGGAGTTCAGGATATGGGCCTTCACCTTGCCATTGCCACGGTTGACCTTCATCACAGTCTCAGCCACCAGAACAGGCCCTTCCTCCCTGCCCTTCAGCTTCTGTAGCTTGGGGTTTCCTTGCAGCCCAATGTAGTCACCGTGGAATGGAATAGGGACACTGAGGACACACGGGAGGTACGCAGTGGAGATAAGGTCCTTACCTCCGACCTCCAAGGTCCTTGTACCTCCCCCCCCCCCGAGTTTCCATCTTGGTCCTCCCGTGCTCCATCCCCCATCCTCCGCCGTACCCTGTGTCTCAGCGGTTCTCAGAGCATGGTCCAGGACCGACATCAGCATCCCCTAGGACCTTGTTAGAAAGGCAAATTCTTTGGCCCCACCCCAGACCTCCTAAAACAGAAACTCTGAGGAGGGCATGCCGCAACCTGGCTGTTATCCAGTCTGCCAGGAGACTCTGAGGCGCACTAAAGTTTGAGAACCACAGCTCTGTTCCACCTGGGGAATCTTCTCTTTGCTATTGATGAAACTGCACAGGGTCTGGGAGGCACTCACCTCTGGGGGTATGAAGCCTTCTTGCCCTTGAACAGTTCGCTGGCACAGAGCTTCTCCCTTAGGACCTCTACCTGCTTCGGGGACAGCTGATCCCGGAATTTCTTGCACTGTGACAGGGGGCGGGGAAGGAGGACACTTCAGAGAGGGCAGGGGCTGGAGGAGCACTGGGGAGGGGAAGGGGGACTGAGGGATGCTGGGGGAAGGGGATGGAAACAGTCAAATACAAGCCCCAGGAGGGCTGTGTGCCCACAGCACAGCACAAGGCCTACTCCCAGACAGGTGCTCAAAAGTATCTCTTGAGTAGAAGAACTCTGTGCTAAGTGAAATAAGCCAAAGGACAAATGTGGCGTGAGTTCACTTATATGAGGTACCTAGAATAGTTAAATTCATAGAGACAGAAAGTAGATCACACTTTCTGGGGGCTGAGGGACAGAGGAATGGGGAGTTATTGCTTAATGTGTACAGCGTTTCAGTCTGGGATGATGGAAAATAGTCTGGAGACAGATGGCGGTGATGGTTGCACAACAATGCGGATGTGCTTAACGCCACTGAATTGTTTACTTAGAAATAGCTAAGATGGTAAATTTTATGTATTACCACAATAAAAAAAAAAATTAAGTGGAAGAGGGAGGCAGAAGAGGAAAATCAGGAGAAGGAGAAAAGAAAAAAAAAAAGACAAATGAGAGAGGAGTTGCCCGAGCACCAGGAGAGGCTGCCCAGGCCCCGCTTACCTTCCACTGGTAGAAGAGCTTCTGAAGCTCGTGGTTAGCTGTGTTGAAGTACTTGTAAGGGGCAGCTGGCCACCTTTTGTCCAAGACGTTGGTAGGCAAATCGTTCTTCAGCCCCAGGAGGAATTTCCGTGCCTGGGTTGGGAGCAGGGGCGTTGGGAATGGGATGACGAGAAGACCTCCTGACAGGCAAACTGGCACCCAGATCCCACCACTTTGAGGGAGAAGGCCACCCACAGGGAGAAGCAACAAGTGGAGCTGAGGAGATGGAAGGGAGTCCCCTCCTGATCTCTTTCAGTGTGAATGCAGACTTGAGGTTGGGCAGTAAGCGTGATCGGGAGATGGAGGGGAGAGAAGGAGTAGTTCCAAGCGGATACCTTCTACACAGGGTGGTGAGGTGGGAGGAGCAATATGAAAACTGGCCTTAATATTTTGCTTCTGTGGCTTCCTATTCTCGAGGCTTATAATTGCCTACAGATGGCTGCCCCACTGTCTGTGTTAGCTATTGGACAGGTGCCAAATCTTCCCTCCTCTCTGCTCAGTCAAGGCCAACACCTCAACCTGGCATTCAAAGGCCTCTACTTAGAGCCCAACCTCATGTCACAGGGTCCCCTGCATTATCTAATCCTGGCACACCAAGCAGACTGGACTCCCTGACTTGCCCCTGCCCAGCCCACTCATTATCCCTCTGTGCCCTAGCTCACGCTGCTCTCAGCTCAACTCTGCCGACCCAGATTCTACCTATCCTTTGAGATGCAGCTCAAAGCCCTCCCAGATTCCCCGGGCCAGTGGTGTCTCTCCTTTCTTTGAAGCCCCATAGCACTTTGTCTATACATTTGTTTTTGTACTACTGTTATTTGCATGGAAATCTCCCTCTTCTACAGGGTGAGTCTTTGGAAGTCAGGATGCTAGGTCCTGAGTTTTTTCACCATTCAACATCATTGAGCATCTGTTCTGTGCCTGGCACTGTTCTAGGTATGGGGACACAACAGTGAACAGAGTGAACAAAGTCTCTTCTCACTGAGTTTACATTCTACTGTGGGTGGAGAAGGAGACAGCCCACAAGCAAATAAACATAGACTGTAGCTTCCAATAATTATATACGCTATGATGCAAAAAAAAAGCAGAACAGAGACAGGAATGAGTGGTAGCATATTCCAGACAAGAAGGAAAGCCAGTGTGACTGGGCTAAATTGAGCAAGAGAAGAAAAGATCAGAGAGTAGGTTAGCCAAGGAGAGATCATGAAGGGCCTTACTGTAGGCTGTGGTAAGGACATTTGGATTTATGTGGGGTGAAATGGAACACCTTTAGAGGGTCTTAGAGGAAGAGTGACATAAACTGACTTAAGGTTTTACTTTTTACTTTTTAAAATGTAATACAACTTATTTTATTTTGAAATTTTTTAAATTTGAGTGAAAGCTGAAACAACATTGCAATGAACATCTGAATAACATATACTTCTCACCTAAATTCACCAGCTGATAATGTTAACATCTTACCCTATCTTTGTGCTCTTTCTAACACACGCACACATAAATACAAATGCATGTAAGTATATAAATACATGCATATGTACAAATCTTGGCTACTATAGCATCCTAAAGTAGGTTACAGTTATCATGACATTTTCCTCTAAAGCTTAAGCACGCATTGCCCAAGAACCAGGATATTTTCCTACACAACCATGATTCTATCACCATACCTAAGAAAATTAACATTAATTGGACACACTCACCCAACAGTAATGTATATGCAAATCTCTTCTAATGTCCTTTATAAACTTTAAAAATGTACTCTTTGACTTTGTTTTTATTTTTCCTGATCCAGGATCCAATCAAGTTTCACCCGTGGCATCTGACTGTTTAGTCTCCCCCAATCTAGAACAAGGACTCTTAAGTCTTTATATCTCAGGGAGCACCTAGCACCCTGTTTATTTATGGGATAGAATTACTGAAGGTATAGAAAATGAGTTGACCTTGAACACTTCCAAATTTTTGGAATTTTTGTGAAAACTTTTTACTGAGATATTAGGTTAAAAAACTAAAATAGAAAAAGGCAGAACACACAGTACATTGCTGTAACTCTCCAGGAACAATCCAAGCTCTTTGTACCTTCCACTACAAAGATCTAGTGGGCTTGGTCTAATCACCCTGGAGTCCCCAGTCCTTGGCCTGGTTTGATTTAATTCAATAAACATTCCTTAGCATGTCCCATAATCCCATAATCCCCCATGTTCCAACTGATGTGGAGATTCTTTTTTGTTTGTTTTTTTAGATCTAGAAAGTTCTGCTTTTCCCTATGCAGCCCTCCTGCCCACAGGTCTACCCAGAGCCACGGATACCTGGGTTGTCCAGGCCTCTGTGAGTGTGTTGGGAGTGGTGAGGCAGGAAGGGGAGGGGAACAGTCATAGGTGGTAGTTAAAACTAGAGTCAAATAGCTTGTATCCCAGCTCTACCACATACCAGCTATGGAACTCCTACAAGTTATTCAACTTCTCTGGGCCTTAGTTTTTACCAATAAAATGAGGGAAAGAGTATATTTTATTTTTAAAAAGCACATACTTTGAATAACAATTTTCTGAGCATGTTTAACTAACCTAGGTAAGAAAACCATGGTGTTTAATTGTAAATAGATTGATATAAGATTGGACCAATACTTGATGTATACAATTTTAGTATATAGGGTTTTGTGCTTTTAAAAAGAAAAGGTCGGGACTTCCCTGGTGGTGCAGTGGTTAAGAATCCACCTGCCAATGCAGGTGACACGAGTTCGATCCCTGGTCCAGGAAGATCCCACATGCTGCGGAGCAACTAAGCCCGTGCACCACAACTACTGAGCCCGCTTGCCACAGTTATTGAATCCCACAAGCGTGGAGCCCCGTGCTCTGCAACAAGAGAAGCCACCACAATGAGAAGACAGCGCACCGCAATGAAGAGTAGCCCCTGCTCGCCACAACTAGAGAAAAGCCCATGTGCAGCGATGAAGACCCAAAGCAGCCAAAAAAAAAGTTCAATTAATTAATTAATTATAAAATAAAATGAGGGCAATATAAGGGCCTACCTCAGAGGGTTGTTGAAAGCATTAGAGTTAATGCATGTAAAGGGCTTAGCACATAGTAAGTGAGTTATAGGCAAGGCAATGGCAAAATATGGACTAGTCGGAAACACTGGGGCAATCAATGCCCTGTGGTCCCCTATACGCAGACTTCCACAGTGGGTTTGATTTATTGAAATACTGGTTTAAAGGCAACAGCTCCTGTGGTGACATTCAGCAGATGCCTGATGATATACAGGTGAAAGAGAAGGTAGACTAGAGGTCATTCAGGAGATAAGAGCAAAATCAGATTACAGGTCTCAGGTGTGCAGCAAGGGAGCACGTACTCTGGTAAGGCAGACACCCTGGAGCCTGCCTGAGGAGAGCCCTGGCAATGGAAGAGGCCTAGGACAATGGAGCTTCCCCGGGGAGGGGGAGGAGGACACAGTGAAGACTCAGGGAGGTGGGAAGAGGCCCAGAGCCCCCATTCTTCAACTTAGCCAAGGGAACAGAGAGGAGCTCCAATGCAACTCGTGTCTTTACGAGCAAAGTCAGTAAGAGTCCTGACAACCATCAAAAATCAAATCAGCCGAGGTCAGTTCTAATTCACTCTAGCCCTCTGTCCAAGATCTCCCGCTCTTCTCTCTGGTCTTTCCCAAGGTTTCAATGGAGTGCTGCTCTCCTCCATCTGGTTTCCCTCCAACACTTCTCAGAAGCACTGTTGCTATCGGATGTATGTCTCTGGAAATCACCCCTCTCTGTCCCTGTTTTCCTCTCACTGGAAACTGTCCATAGTTTGAACGTCCAGACCTGCTCTTGGCTTCCTCCTGCCCACCCTGACCCAAGTCCTCCAGAATTAAGGTCCTTCCTGAGATTCAGTTTCAGCCTGGCCTGCTACAGTGTCAGAAGAGATAGAAGGAAGATATGATTCCTCCACCTTCACCCCCAGCCCTAAAATGAATCTCAGAAGGTTGGGTTACTTAACCCTATGTGTGTCCTCTCTCTGCTCTTCAATGAAGCGCAGCCTCTTCAACTGTTGTTAACCACCTAGTCCCAGTCTCTTCTCCAGCCTACTCACCATGGACTAGTTGGTGGGTGTGCTGGGACCCCTTTCTGCCACAAGGTTGCCTGCAGTGTCTATTCATGCCAAAATGTGCTCTGATTCTGCCCCTAGGCCCCTAGGCGCTGGGGCCCTCCCCGTGCAGGCTGCTGCCCCATCCCCTCTGCCCCCAGGGTTTAAGTACATCAGATAGAGGAGGCTCTTGGGGAAAAGCTTTGAGTCACCTCCTCTCAAACCCCACATACTTCCTCTTCCCAACCTGTCCCTCCCTCCTCAATGCCCTGTTTCCACCCTCAATCCCCACCACTTACTATGCTCTTGTAGATGAAATTTGACAAGGTGAGGGCAGCCCCTGACCGGAAGTACTTCCGATAATTCTTGCGAGCCTGGCAGGGACATACAAGAAAAGGGCCAAAGTAAAGATAGGGAGTTATACCTGGAAGATAGAAGACAGGCCTAGAAGAGGTTCTACTATTTTTCAACCACACAAAGAACAGAGTAAGGAAAAGAGCTGAGACTATAGCTGGAGGGAGAGAGTAAAGTCAGACAAGCTGGCAGTCAGGAGGACACTCAAAGCAGAAGGCAGAGCTCTGCTGCTAAGTCAGAAACACACCCAAGCATATACTCAGATCTCCCCAAGATGCATCCATACTCCCAGACACACACAGAGCAAACCCAGAAACACACCAAGACACAGACATACCATCACACACAGATGTGTCCTGGGTGAGGGCAGGACCTTCTCTCTGCTACTCTTCCCCATCAGCAGCAGCTGGCATGACCCAGAGGAGCCACGTGAGGGGAGGAAACCACTCTCCCTTCCCCATTACCTTCCAACCTCTCACAAAAGCCTGGATCAACAATGCTGATGCCTTCATCTTCGCATAGCGTTTCTTTTGCTGTAGAAAACAGTGGGCCTGTTAGAAAAACTCCACCTCCTGAACCACCTCTCCGCTTCCCCCTCTCCTATTAGAGTAAGGGGGATAGGACTTTGGGGATAACAGATACCATGTTGCCCCGAAACCAAGAGGAAATGAGGATCTGACTCTTGCGCATCAGTTGGTAGTGGATGCGGCAGCGCCAGCCTCGGTACATCTTCTGTATGAGTGTGGCCAGCTGATGGATTCGTAGGCGCCTCTTATCTTCCAGGTAGAAAAGCTGTGGAGAGGTGGAAGGGGGGCAGAGAGGGGCTCACTTAGGGGAACCCCACGGCACCAAAGGCTTCCTAGCCAGTGTTTTATTCAATCGTTCCTTAGTCCTCTTATTCATTTATGCATTCATTCATTTAATAAGCAGCTACTGAGCTCTGACTCTTTAGCAGGCATTGTGCTAAGACTTGGAAACTCAGACACACTGACTCTCAAGGAGTCCTGCTTCAGGCAGAGGTGTTCAGACCAGCAATGCAAGCACACCTAATTCCAGGGCTCAAGGCAGGCAGGGCAGGAACCCAAGAACTCAGTTCCCAGGGATAAAGTCCCTGCAGAGAGGAGACTTCCTCATCCACTATCCATTCCAGGTTCTAGAAGCTCCCGTCGCCCAGCCTCTCACTCACGTGGGTTCTCCAACTCTTCCACCTTCCAGCCCCACCAAACACAAGTGCACCCTCCAACTCACAGTCTTGGGGCTTCTGATGAAGATCTTTGTCTTCCCAAAGGCCATCTCCTCTGAGGACACACTCAGCTCCCCCAGGACCTTCTCGACCCCCTCCCTACAAGAGCAGGTGGGGAAAGCTGCCAAAGGGCATCCCAGGGGAGGGTCCTTTCCCGCCTGTCCTCTACCCCCTTTCATCTCAGGAGAAGAGTTCAGTGTTCAAACAGACTTCAGAGCCTCTGAGAAGTGATCATTCAATTCATTTCCCCGAGAATCCCTTCACGAGCTTCAGCGATACACATGGCACCACCTGGTCTCTTCCCCCACAGAGGTTCCCTGCACTGCCCTTCCCTTCTCCCCAGTCTCCCACTGCGTCTTACCGGTCTCCACCGTCCCAGTGAGGCCAAGTGCTCCGGCTCAGCAATCGGTACCTTTCCAGGAAGGACCCGTAGGCCTGGCGGTAGGCATAGCCTGCTCGTCGCACCCGCACATTCTCCAGCAGCCCCAGGTACCGAGACTGGACGGCCACCAGCTCCGAGGAGAACTCACCTCGCTTCTGATGCTCATTGGGCTTTATACACCTGGTGGGAGGTAAGGCAAGGCCCGGGCTACAGGAGCTTCACCCTTGCCAGTGTCACCCATCCTGGTCTCTACACCTCTATTCTGTACACATGCCCGTTAGCTGAAAATTTTCAGAGGAAGCAGACACACTGGCCTTCCCAGTTTCACTCACTATAGCATGGTCCCTACTTGACCATGACGCTCTGCCCCTTACAGGACTCTCAGCTCCTCAGCTGGCTCTGTTTTTCATGAGGCAAAGGGAGCTGGTATCCTATTCCAGAGACAGCCACCCCCCCACCCCTGCACGGACATGTTCTACCATGCATGGACCCTGCAAGTGTCATCACAAATGCAGCATGTTCCCCTATGTGCCCAGCATGTCACCTGATATAGTTGGGTTTCTTGGAATACAGGTTCTTCATGAGAATGGCCACAGAACCCTTGAACTGGACCCCAGCAGTTGGGGGGCGTTTGAGAGACGCCTGCTTTGGATCACCCTCAGGGAACAAGGACCGAAGGAGGGGGTGCTGGGCCTTCCACATGGCCTGGGACAAGTCCCGGAAGAGTAGGTCGTTATTCTTGTCGATGAAGCTGTTCACGTTGTAGGTCACCTGTACAGGAACAGCACTTGGTCTGGAGAGCCCACCACATTATCTGTCGTGTGTGTGGCCCTCCCAGTCTCACTGCGAAGTGTTCCTGGTTCTCACCTCCCCCCATTGCCTCCCCCATTGCCTTCAGCCTGTGCCCAGGCCCTAGTCTTCACCCTCCAGCCCCGTGACATCACCTTGCCCGCATAGTGGCAGATGCGGAAGCAGCTGAGGCCCATGCTGTGGTCATACTGGTGCTGGGCGTTCTGGGTGACTTTGCTCTCATAGTGGCCATGCTTGGAGAAGACCTGGTTCAGCTTTGCTAGGAAGGTGGAGTCACTGACCACCCCAGGCCGCAGGCACTCCTCGTCCAGCATGGCCAGGATGCCTCGTTGATTCTGGCCAGGGGAACACGATCAGCCCAACCTAGACCTGGTCCTTCAAGACGTCCACATCCTCACTGCCGCCCCTCTGCCCCCTCATCCTTTGCCCTCTTTACCATCCTTATCAAGTGGGGTCGGGGAGGAGGGGAGAGAGAGACAGGGGAAGGGTGTTCAGGCAGTCTGGAGGGGGAGGTCCCAGAGATGAGAGAAGGATAACTTACATGCTCAATGAGGTTACAGATAATGCCATTATCAAAGTAGTCCACCTTCACCCACGGTATGCCCTGGCAACAGGAGATGACAAATTACATGGAGCAGGTCCAAGACAAGTCTCCAACGGTCTCACCAGAACCAGGCCCCCTTTCACCCACCCCACAAAGGACCATCAGAAAGCCCTATAGTTCAGAGGGGTCCTTGGTGTGGTTTCTATCACGTCCTCATCCCTCCAAGGTTGATGGAGAATTTGTGGAGTGGGTGGACAGACGTGTGGGAGGACCCAGAGCAGTTGTGAGAGAGGGTGAGACAGTGCAGAAAGCCATGTAGGTGCTGTAGGTTGGAGAAGGAAGTGGAATATGTTGGGTGAAGACTGGGATAGGGATTACTCCACTGTGGGAGTGGGGAAGGGTCCTTGAGTATGTAGAAGAGCAAATGGCCATACTGTTCTGGCAACAAGCTATGGAACCAAAGCACATAGGTGAGTTTATCATAAAACAACAAAGCTAATTTGATACAACTTCAAAGACCTTCATCAGTGATTCCCAAACTCAAGTGTGCATCACAGTCACCTGGAGGGCTTGTTAAAATACAGATGGCTGGGCCCCACCCCCAGGTTCTGATTCAGCAGGTCTGGGACAGGGCCTGGGAATCTGTCTTTCCTACATGTTCCCAGGGGATACTGCTGCTGCTGGTCCAGGACCACACTTTCAGAACAACTGATCTACATGATACTTTGGGGCTGTATAATTTGTTTTTTAAAAAAGCAAGAATGGTATAGAAGCAGAAGACCCATAAGACCATGCATCTCTAATTTAGAGCTTTGCTGGGTAACAGGCCTACAGACAGGAGAGCTCTGGACCAGCCAAGGGCCAGACCTCCCAGGCTCAGGCCATTCCCAGGTGTGGTTGGGAAACACGAGCCTTTCTCTTCCTCCTCCCTCACAGGTCTTTAGGGAATGCAGAGTGGAATTAAGTAAAGTTGCCCGCCCACTTCATCCCCCAAATACCTCCCCAACTGGCCAAATGAACGCTCCCCCAGGACCTTCTAGAATGCTTTCCCATTCTATGCAGCTATAGAAAAGCACCTTTATGTGCTGATGCACAAAGGTCTCTTGTTAACTGGTGGAAGTAAGATGCAGAACAGAGCGTATTCACTGCCACTTGAATAAATTTTGAGGGAACATATATTTACAGATTTTTTTTGATTACACATAAAAGACCTCTGGAAATAGGCCGACTTCAGTTGCCTCCAGATGCGGGGGGAGAACTAGGAAGCTGGGATGGGGTGGGAGGGAGACCTTTCTTTATACACCTTTTTAAGCTTTTTGAATCTTGAAGCATGGGAATGTATATCTATTTGCTGATTTAAAATTTTAAAATAAAAACATACAAAACTAAAAAAACTTTTAGTTGTGACCACATTGCCTGAAATTCTGCCACAGCAGGTTCCTGAGGCTCACAGGGAACATCCCTAGGAGGGTTTTGATGAGTGAGACTCAGCCATTCACACTTTGGAGTGAATTAGCTCAGAGAGCTTTTCTAACACTTGGCCATAGGATACTGCGGGCGGTGGGGTGGGGGGGGGGGGGGGGTGGGTGGGTGGGGGGGTGTGTGTGGTTGGTGGCGGGCGGGTGGGCGGTGGGGGGGGGTGGTGGTACGGTTTTTCGCTGACCAGGGAAGGAGTGTGGAAACTTTGAGCCACGGGGCACTTCTGGTGAGGAAGTCTGGGTGCTACAAGAGGGGACGGCAACATCAGTCCAGCCCAGAGGAGACAAAAAGATTCTGAGACATCAGAGAAGGGCACTGAAAGGGATGTGGTAGGGTGCCAAGCCCAGGAGAAATGCCCTTTCTAGATTCGGCTCATAGCCTGCCCTGGGCCAAGCACAACTGTCACTTCACTCTTGTCAGGCCTCTCCCCCACCCCTACCCACCCCAACACCCTTCCATCAATCTGTTCCCTTCCTCTCCTGGCCTGGAGGGCAGGATGGGGAACTGGGGGTGGAAAGCAGAGAATTAGGGCTTCTTGGTAATGCTGGAATATTCAGCTGTGCAAGGGAAACTTTCTGTCCTTAGTGTTCTCATCTGGGGACAACTGAGAGGAAGCTGTGATGAAGGAGAAAGATCTGGCATACGCCTAGAAGTCATCTGAGAGAGGGGAAGCAGGAAGTCCTCGTTTACCTCTCTCTTATATTCCTCTTGCTCCTCTTTCAGCGTTATCTCTATGAACACCTGCTGTAGCTTCTCATTGCAGTAGTTGATCACAAATTGCTCAAAGCTATTATCCTGTGGTGGGTACACAGGTTAGAGAGTGAGACCAAGACACTTCCTCTGTCTCAGCCCTACCTCCCCTCTCTCACACCCCCCTCGGAGCCTGCCGCTCCTAACCCTCAGGAAGCGGGGTGCTGAGGTTGCTGAGGCTCTCTCACCTCTAATATTTCAAAGCCATAGATATCCAGGACCCCCATGACCTTCCTTTTCTCCCCCGTGCCCACCTGAAGAGGAGGAAAAGATAAATCTGAGGACCGGCCCTCTACACACCAGGCCAGGCCCCTCTGGGATGGATGTGAGTAAAGCAGGGAGCGAACAGAACTTGGGTGAGCTTGACCAAGCTGGAAAGGAATTGGTGTAATTTTACTCTCCCTCTTCCTCTATATGCTGAAGGACAAGCAAAGAGGGAGGAAAGGAGGAAAAGGAAGATGTAATAGATTCCAGGAAAATGCTCCCATGGTACAAAGTAGAAAGACGTTAAAATCTTCTCAGGAAAATATCCATCCCTTATATTTGTAGAGCGTTTTACAAAAAATCCTATGATCTTATTTCATTAATCCATCTATCCCTATAAGGTGTGATTATTCCCATTCTATAGATGAAAAAAAATCAAACTTCAAAAGAGCTAAGCATTTACCCAAATCTAGATTCAAATCCTGTATTACCCTGCTGCCTTCTGGTAACAGATTCTAAATGGATGGCACTTTCACATACGAATTTTTAAATAATAGCTCTATTTTGACCTAATTTGCATACCATAAAATTTACCCTTTAAAAGTATACAATTCAGTGGGACTTTTTTTCAGTATATTCAAAAGGTATACAACCACCAGCACTAAGTTCCAGAGCATTTTCATCATCCCCAGGTGAAATCTTATACATGTAACCCATTAGCAGTCACTCCCTATTCCCCTGCCAACTGCTGACCTACTTCCCACCCCGATGGATTGCTTACTCTGGACAGTTCATGTAAATGGAATCATACAAAATGTGACCTTTTGTGTCTGGTTTCTTTCATTCAACATCTTTCTGAGGTTCATCCACGTTGAGCATGTATGAGCACTTCGTGCCTTTTAATGGCCAAATAATATCCCACTGTATGGATATACCACATTTTGTTTATCCATTCATTAGTTGATGGACACTGGGGTTGTTTCCACTTCTTGGCTACTATGAATAATGCCTCTATGAACATTTATGCACAGGTTTTTATGTGGACATCTGTTTTCAGTTCTTTTGGATATATACTTAGGAGTAGAATTGCTGGGTGTAACCACGTACACAATTTCATCTGAACCTCACTAAATCCTGTGAAATGAGTAGGCATTAGTGTGTCTCATTTCCCAAATTGGGAAACTGAGGTTCAGAATCTCTGTGAAACTGAAAGACCACACAGTTGGTAAGTAGGGAACCCAAATAGATGAACTCAAAAAGACAGAGATGTTTCCAAAACACTACATTATCGTGAATAAATAAATACACCCTATCTCCTTACTCTGTTCATCTCAGAACCCAAGGCATGGGGCGGACAGAGGAGACTCGCTGAGGGAGGAGGGCAGTCTCTCACCTGGATACTCGCCATTGATCCGATTCACCAGCCAGGTGAAAAGGCGGCTGTAGACGTTCTTAGCCAGAGCATCCCGAGCGTACTGAGCCTGCAGGGCACAGTGCCAACTGGTTAGTGTCGGCCAGCCACAGAACAGACTCAAAAACTCAGCCTCCTCCACAGGGCCCCTCACCTGGACGACATTCAGTGCAGTGACCACTTTTTCTTTGGCCGTTTCCATGGGTCCTTGAGCACAAAGCTCTCTCTAGTTCCACTGAATTCAAACCCACCATTTCCCCAATTCTCTTGAATACCTGGAGAGATGAGGAAATACAACATGGCCTGAGAGAGGGCTTGCTCCCAGGGGAGGGAGGGAGGGCTGAAAAGTGGAACTGCTGAGAGCCTGCTGTTCCTGGGTCTTACTGGGAAAGTCCTTACAGCCAATCCAGAACATGGCTCTGGAGGAATCTCTGGGGAGGAGGAGGAAAGGGAGATCTTGACACTTTGCATGCATTATCTCCTTTAATATGAGAATCTCCTGAAATGAGTGTAATTGTCCCCATTTCTGCAAAGAATCCACTGAGACTCAGAGAGGTCTCAGAACCTAGGTCTACCAAACATCAAAACCTCATTCCAATATGCCTCACAGGGAGTTCTGAATGAGTATGTTTGGGGAGGAACTCCTAAGCAGGCAGAGGGGGACTGAATCAGAGTGAGGTCTATTATGCTAGAGATGGTGGAAGAACAGAAATTGTAGCAGGAGATTCAGGGAGCTGGTTGGGTGCAGACCTCTCCCATCACGGATGCCACTTGCTGGTACCCCCATTGGCCTGGAACTCGTCTGCCAGTTCCCACATTCCCCAGCTTCAACACCAGGGCCACCACCTCTAGCACCTGCCGAATCTCCTCCTTGGAGAACCCAATCACAGTCATCGCACTCTTGGAGAGAAAGGAGAAGTCCAAAGTTGAACTGCGGTGCCAGTCTAATGCCTCCCTTCTCAAAGCCAGAGCCTGGGCTCAGGGCATGGCCTAATGGCCCATCCCAGGTACTCACCTGGAGGGCCTTGAAGTTGGCAGTGTCGTCCATGCCATCCACCCTGGATGCCCCTGGGTTCAGGTAGGCATAGCCATTTGTGTCCCGCTCAAGCTTCAGGGCCTCTGGGAGGGCCAGCATGAGGGAAGAGGGTCAGTACACATGCTTTCTGGAGTCCTCCAGCCTTGACCCTCACGGCCCTTGTCCTAGGTTGGTTCATTCATTTATTCAGAGGAGCCATTTTTTGTTTTAGGTTCTTCCCCTGCCTCTTTTGTTTTGGGATCACTAATTCCTGTGATGATAGACTACATGTTTAAGTGGTATTTAGGGTTTGGGTGTTCATAATTGTTGAGGTTTTCCCCAACTTTTATGAAAGAAAAGCCTCATTCTACTCTTTTCCCCACCCTCAGGGTTCCAAACAATAAAAACAAACAAGAAACCTCTCTGTCCTGCTCAGTTCTCAATGGTTCTCGGAGGATAAAGGTGAGGAAAGAAGGGTGAGCACACATCTGCCACTCACCCCCAGCCTCAAGGCCTCACCCTAGGCCCATGTTGGCGCACCCATCATTTGTTCACAAAGCACCAACCAAGTGACAGATACTATGTTCCCCAACCCTGACTCCCTTCGGGAAGGTTTTCTCTGCACGTAGCTGAGCCAAATGGCCCTCTTGTGTTCCCCCATTGTGCATCTCTACCCCAGACCACATCACATGGGCTGGGCTTTGGGTTTTTTCTGTCCCTCCTACCAATGAACAACTTGTGTGTTGGGACTGTGTTTTTCATCTTCGTATTCTGTGTGCCTGGCTGGCATGCAGGAACTTTTTTCTTTTTAATAAATGAATCAAGGGAATGATCAAAGCCGTTCACCTAAGATGGGAAGGAATAGGTTAATCATGGAGCTTGAAGGGTATCAGTTATCTGTTATTCAAATGATCTGAGAATCAGGGAGTGACCCTCAAACTAGAGTTTAATGGCAGTTTCCCCTGAGACATAAATTTTGAAATAAGAGCCTGCTAAAGAGGGGTGTCTGGAAGGAGAATGAGTCAGAAAGGCCCTGGGATGATGACACCAGGGAGGGAGGCCCCACCCAGACTCAACTTAAATCAGTGAGTGAGAATCAGCCGGAGCACAACTCTAGTACCTATGATTCAGAAAAACGGAATACAATCAAGACAATTAAGCCAAGAGGGAGGATGAGACCTGTGGGGGCTCTTGAACCATAGAGATCTCCAGGAGGGGGAAAGGAGACAGGCACAAGTCCAGCATAGAATAACCAGAAACCAAAGGGACAGGTTCTTGGAGGCCAAGATACCCACAGCACCCACAGTTAGAGGGGGGATTGAGAGGGGAAACTCTGGCAGGGCTTTAAGTCCCATCAGACCCTGCAGTAATGCCCATCCCGAGCCACCTCAGGCCCATCCAGCATCCAGGCTGAGATGGTCTCTTCCCCAAGACAACGTAAGGTGCTCCATGCCTTCTGCCCCTCTACCCAGCTGCAGAGCCTATTGGCACTGATCACACTGTATTGCGATGTAGCTGTTCATGCATCTGCCATCCCTAGAAGACTATAAGTTCTTCGAGGACAAGGTCTCTTACTCACCTCTGTATCCCTAGAAGCTAGCACAATGTTCATATGAACACATAGTAGGTGTTCAAGAGATGTTTGATGAATGACTGAATGAAACCTCCACAGAACTATCTAAGAAGAGAAAATCAAGGACAAGGTCCTGGGCAAGGCAGATGTACACCCAGGACAACTTCAGCTAGAGCTCATTGAAAGTTCTTGAACACTTGTAACATCCTGCCTGCTTTCCTGCTGAGCTACGGATAAAGTCCCTTAAATTGAAGATAGGAGAGATGGTAGATGGAAATAAGTGTTCCATTTTTGAAGCCAGCTTGGGGAAAGAGGAATCCAGACAAGACAGAGAATAAGAGCAGGGAAGAGGTAAGAAGGCTTATTCCTAGCAATAAAACCCCAGAAAAGGAAGAGAACACAGAGGTCAAGGGATTTGTTCCCAACAATGGGTGGATGAGATTCAGGGTGGGGACTGCGCTGAGATTCAAGGGAAGAGGGCTACAGGGATCCAGAGGGGCCCAGGGGTTCAGGGCATTGAATGGAGGCTAGGGATGTTCTGCCATGTGTCGAGGGCAGGCACATACTCAGCAGCTGTGGATCTGCTCCAGCCAGTAGCTGATAGAAGATGTGGAAGTTCCTTTCTCCTTCAAGGTGCTTCACCACGCGGGATTTCTCAAGCAGATCTGGCAGAGAATTTGAAAATCATGTTCTGAGGACCTGGGAGGTACTGCAGCTTCCCTCTAATTCTGCCCTCATCCCTATTGTTCCTAGTGGTTGGGAAGCCTGGTAGTCTAACATTCCTCTTTCCTACAGCAGCAGATTAGCCAAAAGGAACACCGTAGGGGCAGGTGGGACAGGTGGTAAGCGCGATGGGGAGACACGTACAGTTTGTGATGACGCCACCAAGGGGGGATCCCTTGAAGTCAAACTCAACATCCATGTATTTTCCCTTCAGAGACCAGAGAGAGAGAGAGAGAGACTTGGCTTCCTCCTCTTCTCGCCACCCTGTCCAGGAGGGATCTGCGCCTTGTTCCTCCCTCTCAAGGCCCCACACCCTCTTGTCCCAGTCCGGGGAGATGTTCACTCACAAATCGAGAGGAGTTGTTGTTGCGAATGGTCTTGGCATTGCCAAAAGCTGCGGAGATGAGGGGAGGGGGAATACGATGGCTGAGGCAAGAAGAGGGACTCCAGAGCAGGGGAAGGGGGAAGGCCCTCCAGCCATGAGGCCGATCTCAGGTTTCTCAGGCTGAGCAGGAACAGCCATTGTGGGGAAAACTGGGGACGGTAGGGTGGGGTGGGGGTGGATCGGCAGAGACTGGACTTCTCACCCTCCAGCACTGGATTTGACTGAAGCAGTTGTTCCTTCACAGAGTTTCACCCGTTCCCCTTCCCCACAGACAGCCGCCACGTAAGTCATCGCTAGCTTACTAGCCTCTGCAAGAGAAACCCTCGCGTGAATCCACCACCAATGCCCTTAACCTCCTCATCCCAGCACCTCACACCACTCAGAGTCAGAAAAAAGCCAGGGAGGAATTCCAGGGGGTGGGGGCAGAACTGGGCCTGGCTTGGAAAGAGACAAGGGGGTAGTTCCAGCAGTGACTCCATGGCTTCCCCGCTGGGCGCCTCACCTGTCTTGCCAGCTCCACTCCCTCACACCGTGATGAGGATACACTGGTCTTGGTCCTGGTCCCTCAGTGACTGGTACGCCTCATTTGCCAGTGCATAGCTTGTGGGGAGGAAGTGGGTGGTGACTAGTGTGGGACCAGTCAGGACAAACACCTTTCAACTCGACCCCCAAACCCCCAGACTCATTCGCCCTCCCCACTTGGACCAGACCAAGGCAAGTGACAGGCCTAGGAAGGGGGCCTCCAGAGGGCCAAGGGAGGAAGGGGGCAGCTGGAGAACCTCCTTCAGGAGGAAGGAAAGAGGAAATTAGGATGTGTCATCATAGCGAGCCGGTGGCCCTGTCACCTTTTCCTCGGTCCCTCTACTCACACATGGGGCTTCAGCTCGTAGAAGGTATAGTCCCTGTATCTGGCAATGAACTCTGGGCCATAGATGGGCAGCTGTTGGTAGGGATTCACTGAGACCAAACACGTTTCCAATGTAGGTCTGGAGCCAGGGAAGATGAAGGGAATGAGTGAGGGTGGGGTTAGGGGGAGGCACATGAACTCTCTGGCCACATGGCCACAGGAAGGGGCACCCGTAAGCACTCACATAAATCTCCCTGTTCTCATAGCGCAGCTGGAGGTTCTTGATCAGAGACTCCTGCTCCAGGGGTTCCAGGAGCACAAGGTCCTCCACCCCAATGGACCCTTCCAGGAGAGTCATGTCCAGAGGAGCAACTGATCCTGGGGATCAGTTTGTTGATGTCTGCTCAGCTTAGAGGCCAGTAACTGTTTGAGGGGAGGAAGGCAGAAGGACCTAAGAGAGCTTTCCCCCTCCCCCAGTCCTGGCCCTAGAGAGAGCCCCCAACCTGGGAAAGGCCTCTGGGCCAGCCCAAGCTAACAGTGGAGGCTGCAGAAACTCCTGGTGGGAGGCGAGGGAATCCTCTGCTCCCTGAATTAGGGTTGGTGGGGGTGGGACAGGACCACCAGGGTAAAGAAGGCACCCAGTAGGCAGCAGCTGGGGGAGCATCCTTGTGCTTGCAGGGGAGAGGGCTGGGGAGGAAAGGGTAAGCAAACTTCATGCCACAGCCAGGCACCAAAAGCTCCCCTCCCTCCTGCACGGAGGCTGAGGCCAGGGTCCAGACTCCCTGACTCTTTGTCCCCCTTCTCCTTCTCAACGCCCCGCCTCTCACAAGCCCCCGTTTCAGTGCACCCAGCACACCCCATACCCCTTTGAAAAATGTGGCCGGTGTCTTTTCCTCCCGTCTCACTGCTACAGTGAGATTCATTTTTTAAATGGGGACTGGAAGAGGTGATGAGGCTCAAGGACAGAGACGGAAGTTCCTCCGTAAAAGGCTGGAATACCCCAAAGAAAATGAAAATGAGGTTTGTTTTCCCCCAACAAGCAAGTAGCTGTCAGGACCTCTGGATGTGCCTACATGTCTGTCCTTATATTTTCATGTCCAGATTTTACACCCATGACCATAAGCTTCTGGCATGGACTTTGCCCCAGAGGGAACACACCTAGCTTTTTAGTAGCTGGTGGGAATGGGCAGAGTCAAGGGGCAGGGGACACCGTTGCGGCTCGTCCTCCACGCAGTAGGCATATGGCAGGTGCTCCCTAGAGTGCCCAAGCCCTCCTCAGTCTTTCCTGGGGGACTGAGTAGGCAGGGCGACCAGGTGCAGGACGGGACCTATTACAATGGTCAATGCCACTCCCTAACAGGAATAAAGAGCCACATCCTCCTGTGCCGCATTGCTGAAACTGACTGGGGGAAAGGGAGGGAAGCAGGAAGTGGTAGGTGGGGGCAAGAAGGGGGCACGGGCTGCCTTCTCCCTTCACTCTGCCTTCCCCAAGCTTCGGGAAAAGGAGCACCTGTCCACTTCCTGTAAGTCACAACGGAGGGAGCAATAAGAATAATGACTATCGCAACCTTTAGCAATCAGGTAGTATGTACTACGGGCTAGGCAGGCTCTAAACACTTTATTTACATCTACTAATTCACTTGATGCTAACAATATCCCCATGAAGTAGATACTATTATCATCCCACATTTTCTAGATTAAAAAATAAAAGTTAAGATTTTAAATAACTTGGCAGGGAAGGGAGAGAAGCAGAAGCAGGGCTGGGAGAAGGCATCTTCTTTGGATTTAGATTTGAAAGGAATGGGAATAAGATTGGTTGGAGGTGGGGAAGAGGGAAAAAAAGCAGCCCCCACATGGGGCACCCAAAGATGTGAAAAGAGGAGTACAGGCAGGTTAAGGAAGGACTCACCCAATACTGGAACTAGGGTGTAACTTCAGTGTCTCTTGGAGACTGGTGGATGAAATCCCAATTCGACAGGAAGGGGGCATAGGAGTCCCAGGCCCCAAGGCTGGAGAGGTGCCCTCGTTAATGGGAGCTGTCCATGGTGTCACGGAAGACAGGAGATATTCGACCCTCTTCTTCCCAGTGTCCACGATTCTGACCTTCCTCTGTGCAGCCTCCTCCAGCCAGGGCTCCCTGTGCCAGTCAGGCCAGGTGAGCCCTGAGATGGCTGCTCAGCACAAAGTCCGAGGCTGTTCCTGCTGAGGGTGTGGCTCACTTAACCCTTCACAAGGCCTGCAGCCCCAGAGGGAGACACTCAGTCGCATGAGAAAGCCCCCTCTAGGTAGGAAGGGGTATCTGGCTGGCCTTAGCTAAGGGGTTCAAGCAGAGTTCTTGCTCCATTGCCCCCAAAATTTGGAAATGAGGGCAGAAGGAGCAGACTTTATAGCCAAGGGAAAGCTTTTTCCAAAACTCAGGAATATTGTCAAAGAGGAAGTTAGGCTGGGGTGTCTTCTAACCAAAGAAGTAGTACCTCCCTCAAACCTACCCTTCCTATCTTGTTCGGAGCCAGGGGGTACTGATGACATTATTGGAAGAACTAAGCAGACAAAATCCCCAAATTTCTCTCCACTTCCCTCCCCCCGTGAATCAGACCCCATCATACAGAAGTTAGTGTTAACAACTGACATTTCATTCATTCAGTGAACTCCCACCTGCGTCACCTCATTGAATCACACCACCCTGTGAGGTAGGCAGTGCAGACTCACTCCATTAAAAAGGAAAATTAGAGACAAACACCGAGGCTCAGAGAGGTTACACAATGTGCCCCTAGTTCCACAGATGGCACATGGCAGAACCAGGAACAGAAAAATGCAGCTTCCTGACCCTAAGTTGGCCACAGGTTCCAGCCCAAGTCCTGGTATTTCTCATTTTATTCCTTCTGCTGTGCTAGAATACCGAATAAGACCCTGGGATGCTCTTTCCTGGGCACTATCTCAGCTGGAAATAACTCCCTCCAGTGGACAAGAAGCTTTAAAATCCTATTTCCCAGGGTACCCCCTCATCCACCCAGGAAAATTCCTAAACAGCAGGCTCCCTATGCCCACCATCCTCCCTCCCAGGCATGCACAAAGAGCAAATTAGGTCATTACAAACACTTAGCTGAAGATAGAGACTTGATTCTCCAACTCCCAGCCACAGCTGCTTGGTTCAAGGTCCAAACTCTATTGCTCTCACAGAAGCACTCTGCATAAACCTGGCCCATCAGCAATTCCATTACCAACCTGCCCTTACATAAATTATTGATCTACTAAATATATATATATTTGAAGGGGGTAAAAAGCAAGAGGCGAGAGAGAGAGAGAAAGCTGAGTGGAAGTGACATCAGAACATAATCCCATGTACAGGGAGAGCAGTATCACAGCAGAGGCAGAAATGACTAAAGTTCCCCTATTTTGCAGTGGAGGAAACATACCTAGAGTGAGAAACCACTTTCCTAGGATCACACCGCTGCAAACCTGGCAGCACCAGGACCAGAACACAGGTCTCCTGTACTCCAGGCCAGGAATCTGCAGCTGCCTACAACTGAGGTTCATTTGTGTCCATCCACAGACTCATTTATCAAGTGCCTACTATGTGCTCACATGGGAGAAGTGACTCTAAAATGCCATCGCAACCTCAGGCTTAGAAACAATGGCATGAACATCACAGCTAGGGTGACCAACCATCAATGGTTTGTCTGGGACCTGAGATGAGTTTTCTGGACATGGGTATTTGAGTGCTAAAACCAGTAAAGTTCTGGGCAAACAGGGATGAGTGGGTCATTCTAAATTAACAAGGTACAAAATACACATCCAACTCAGCTGGGATTTGAAGATCTGTCAAAGCACTCTTGGGGTGGAGAGGAGGCACAGGGGATGCAGGGTTGTGATCTCCTGCTTCCCAGGCAAAACTGAAGCAACTGGAGCTTGTTGGTCTTCCTCCACTCTGACTCTGAAATTCCCTTCCTTATCCCCCCATTAGAATTTCTAGTCTGCGTAGGGGGAAATGAGGGAACTTTTTTCCTTTTTTTTGCATTGCGTCTTCGTTGCTGCGCATGGAGTTTCTCTAGTTGTGGAGAGCAGGAGCTACTCTTCATCGCGGTGCACGGGCTTCTCATTGTGGTGGCTTCTCTTATTGCAGAGCATGGGCTCTAGGTGCATGGGCTTCAGTAGTTGCAGCACGCGGGCCCTAGAGCGCAGGCTCAGTAGTTGTGGCGCACGGACTTAGTTGCTCTGCGGCATGTGGGATCCTCCTGGACCAGGGATTGAACCTGTGTCTTCTGCATTGGCAGGTGGATTCTTAGCCACTGAGCCACCAGGGAAGTCCCATGAGGGAACTTTTTGAGGTGATGGAAATGCTCTATAACATAACTGTGGTGGTGGTTACACAACTGTCTCCATTTGCCAAAATTCAGCAAGATTTAAGACTGGTGAACTTTATTGTATTGTACAATTTTATAAATTATACTTCAGTAAAGCTGGCAAAGAAGCACTAGAAGCAGCAGCAGCAATTCTAAGCCCTTCAATGCTGACTTCTGAGAGCTGTGAGGGCGGCAATCTAATTGGTCTCATTCACACTCACTAGTCCTCCCAGGGACATTCACTTTTTTAAAAGATGTTACACAATAAAAACACAGGAGTTTTCAGACATGGTGGAGAAGATATTTTGTGGTAGAGGGTCTTTTTGACCCTCACAAACTATCTGGTGTCAATTAGTAACAACATTGATCAAGTACAGTTGACCCTTCAACAACACAGGTTTGAACTCTCTGGTCCACTTAAACTCAAGATTTTTTTCAATAAGTACTTACTGCTGCTACATGATCCATGGGTGCCTGAATGTGCAGATGTGGAAGCACAGATACAGAGGGCCTTCAACTGTAAAATTATAGGTGGATTTTCCACTGGACAGAGGCTTGGAGACCCTAACCCTCCCCACCCCCGAGTTAAGAGTCAGCTGTGCTACTATGTGCCAGGTAACAAGCTAAATGCTATCCAAAGTGAGGTCCACAGACCAGCAGCATCTGAATCACCTGGGAGCTTATTAGAAATGCAGAATCTTGGGCCCCAACCCAGATCTACTGAATCAGAAGTCTGCAGTTTAACAAGGGCCCCAGATGATTCCTATGCATGTTAAAGTTTGAGAAGAACTGCTTTACACACCTTATCTTTTTTTTATCCTCACTAAAACCCTATGATCTTGCAAACCTGGCAATTATGCTTTAAGTTTTTATTGATTCAACCATTGATGATCATCCAATGTCTCTTATTTACCTAGTTTGGTTGTAGAAGGAAGAGGAGAAAAGATGTCATCGGTGTGCATTAATCTACATAAATTTACATATGATCCACACCCTGTTTTCTTCCTATTTCACCAACTGTCTTTGAAAAATGGACAGTGGATTTCCATGTAGTCAAAATAACTCAGAAGAGACAGGTACAGAATTAATGCAAATGCTATAATGGATTCCCAGAGCAAAGAAAATAGCCAAAACATAAAAGAAAATGGAAGGTACCAGACTCCTTCCTAATGCAGAAGCTGGGCCTAGTCATAATTGAAGTTTTTTTTTTTGTTGTTTGTTTGTTTTATTTTTGCTGCATTGGGTCTTCATTGCCACACACTGGCTTTCTCTAGTTGCAGTGAACAGGTGCTACTCTTCGTTGTGGTGCGCAGGCTTCTCACTGCAGCAGCTTCTCTTGTTGCGGAGCATGGGCTCTAGGCGCACAGGCTTCAGTAGTTGCAGCACATGGGCTCAGTAGTTGCAGCATGCGGGCCCTAGAGCGCACGGGCTTCAGTAATTGCGGTGTGTGGACTCAGCAGTTGTGGCGCACGGGCTGTTGCTCCGCGGCATGCAGGATCTTCCTGGACCAGGGATCGAACCCGTGTCCCCTGCACTGGCAGGTGGATTCTTAACCACTGCGCCACCAGGGAAGTCCAAAACTGAAGTTTTTATTCCATGCCCCCTAATACTCACTACAGCCCTGCTCCCTTTCACCCTACATAAAGCTCTTGGCAGGCATCTCACAGCTGGATCCATAGGTCTTCCCCTCACCCCAATTGAGAAACAAAAGAAATACTTTATGCCATTAAAAAAAGAAAAGAACTAAAGTACAGATAGCTCCCTGGACCAGGAATAACCTATACATTGTTTTCCTATGAGACAGCACAGTGGTACAACCTTCTGCTCCTGCAAGAATACCCCTTAGAGATCTGGCATCCTGGGAAATCATCCAGTCCAAGGAAGTAGACCAAGACAGACCCAGGATGGGGAGCAGTAGTTAAGAAAAAAAGGAAAATAAACGGCATACAAAACAATCTCATCAGAAAGATGAAACAGAAGAGCTAATTGCTGATTACCTGAAAACAAGAGATCAAACAAGAAAAGTGCATGTTCGGGACTTCCCTGGTGGCACAGTGGTTAAGAATCCGCCTGCCAATGCAGGGGACACGGGTTCAAGTCCTGGTCCGGGAAGATCCCACATGCCGTGGAGCAACTAAGCCTGCGTGCCACAACTACTGAGCCTGCGCTCTAGAGCCCGCAAGCCACAACTACTTAAGCCCGTGAGCCTACAGCCCGTGCTCCACAACAAGAGAAGCCTTTTTAATAAGAAGCCCGCGCACTGCTATGAAGAGTAGCCCCTGCTCACCGCAACTAGAGAAAGCCTGTGCGCAGCAACGAAGAGCCAACACAGACAAAAATAAATAAATTAAATAAGTTTTTTTTTTTTAAGTACATGTTCAGGGCTTCCCTGGTGGTGCAGTGGTTGAGAGTCCACCTGCCGATGCAGGGGACACAGATTCGTGCCCCAGTCCAGGAAGATCCCACATGCCGCAGAGCGGCTGGGCCTGTGAGCCATGGCCGCTGGGCTTACGCGTCCGGAGCCTGTGCTCCGCAACGGGAGAGGCCCCAACAGTGAGAGGCCCTTGTACCGCAAAAAAAAAAAAAGTACATGTTCATTAAGAGAAACCACTATATAGTCTATAAAACTTTATTAAAATTGGGATTACTTACAAACTTGTACAATAAAAATAAAAAAATATATAATAAGACGTCGTTGTTTTTCCTTACAGGAAAGAGTGAAAATGAGACCCATGGCAAAGAGTCATCCCTGATCATTTTGTTGCTTTCAAACATTCATGAACTTATTTTAAATATAAATGACAAATCTTTTAAAATAACACTAAGGCATTACCCACAGGCTAAAACTTACCCAGTAACTCCCTATTTCACCATCAATTCTAGAAACTTGATAAAGGGAGGCAACTGCAGGCTGTAACAGTCCTAACACTCACCTTACGAGCTATCTATTATGTTAATAAGAAAAGAATGTTGTCCATGCTGTAGAAAATTTCGGAGAAGGTGGTTTCACCATTTTCAAGTTATTGTCAAGAGTGTGAAAAGGAAGATGAGACACATGGGCGGGGGGTATGGGAGACAAAAGCCCCAAATTTGGGGATACTGTGTGCCATCCCCTTCCCCACTAAAGCTGTGTGTTGACACTGGTGTGAATCCGCTTTATTCCCAGCAGTCTCTGGCTCCCATCATATAAGGCACCAAATTCCCTTTTCAAGGTAATAACTGTCTAGACTCCAACTCAACAGCAACTGAATCCATAAGCTAAGTTACCAAGAGATACCCCTGGAACACCACAATTGCATAGGTTTCCCTAAAAATCAATTTCTGCTACATCAAAACATAAACAAAAGGTTTTAGGTGCATTTGCCTGTGCAATGGCTATTTTATGTTTATTACTTGGTTTCAGTGCCTATGTAACGTGAAGGCATAATAAATCTGTCAAACTGTCCTCTCCTTGGTTCAGATAAAATTCTTGGCATTTCAATATAGGTTATTATCTCTTATGTCAGACCTGAGTCCAAAGGAATACTAGAAGGACATTTAATTTCCTTTTCTCCTACTTCAACTTTCACTACTCAATTCAGAGAAAAGTTATGAGTACATAGCTAGGAACCATTTTTATGTAGGCATCCATCTGGGCCCATCATTTTTTCTGGAACAACAAAAAGATTGAGGGCAATTGCATAATCCATTCCCAAGCCTTTATGGATATCATGGCCTGGGGGAACTATCTGGCCTATTTGGGTCCTTTCATTCATCAACTCTCTATTGTATATGTAAAGTGGGGATTGGGTTGAAGGGAACACAGTCAATGAAGAGAAGGCTAGGCCCTAAAATGGGATGTATTAGCACAAAATGGAACACTGGGACTCAAAGTCTATCATCAGCAAAATCCCGTAACTAACATAAAGGTCATGAATTTGGGGGAAGAAATAAACTAGTTTTGGTGGGATGAAGGCTGATAGGAATTTCTTATTAGAAGATATCAAAGTTGCTAAATTTTCCTTATTATCAGTCATTGGTTCCATGGGTCTTCTGAAAGTAATCTGAGTGGGAAAGTGAAGGGGAAATGTTTTAGGCCAGTTGGCTCTTGTATTCCCATTAATGGGAGTCATGCTCTACACAACTTGGTCAGACCCATTAGGGGCAATAGATTTCTGATGCTGATGGGACCCAGAGCCCTAGGGCCAATTTACAGCTTGATATTTGCCGAGCAAGATGCTGACATGGCAGCAGACATAGCTCCAATGTCCAGCTCACTCCACAGTTATCCCTTCAATCCTTCTTGATGAGATCTGTCTGAGACGAGACTATGCTGAAACTGCAAGAGCTGTAACTGAAAATGAAGTGGGGGCTTCAAGTAGTGACTGAGCCAGCAGACTAAGTGGCCAAAAGGGAAACAAGAACAGCTCCTAAAAAAGGTTTACGAAGTCAAGCAATCTCCAGGCGCACAGAGGCTCTGAAGCATCTGGGGCAGAGCCACACAGGAAGACAGGGCAAGGACACAGCACACCAGAGTCACCGTCCTTCACTGTCTGAGAGCAGCTCTCATGCTGCAGGACCCATTGTCATTGCCACTGCCTACAGCTCAGTTCTCCAACTACCAGACAGGGAGTAATAAACTGAGTTTGATTTTACTCATCCCAAATTCAAACACAGTGAGAAAAACTCATCTTGAGATGGAAACTGTATATCACAAGGGGTTTACTAAACAGAAAAAGACGAGAATCTTTCTCTACTTCACAATGCTTTCTTGCTGAAATAAAGACATGAGTCGGGAAAAGTCACACTGGAGGCAAGCAACCATGTCTCTAAGTAGTTATATGGGGAAGGCACCAAAGTCTCCAGGGAATCCTGAGACCATTTGTACAGCCGAATTATTTTTTCAAATCAGCTTAGGTTCAAACATGATAAGTCTCGATTTCTATTAATGAGGCAAAAAATAGTAAATTTCAGAGGTCTTAACATTTCTTTGTAGAGAGATAAAATGTTACCATGTACATAATTCACAAAGATAGAAAGGTTTCCTAATATAAAGCAACTTTAACCCATGGCATCTGTCCAAATACTGCTTATTTTTCACTTTCTTCTATATGTCTATTTGCTGCCAACTGAGGTAGTTGTCACTTTAGGACAGTTTAAAGCTATGGGAAACACCGGCAGAAAAAAATCAACTGGCCACCTGGAGAGGAATCTCAGAACTGACATCTTGGAAGTCTGTAATGGAGTCCAGAACCTTTCAACATGATCTGTTAATGGCTGGTCTGAAGGAGTCATTACAGCTTTTTAAAAAATCATCTGCCTTCTCCATGATCATGGTTAAGCCACTCAGTCCAATGCTGTGCTCCTGCCATCAGTGTCTATCTTCCTGAATAAAGTAATTATAGCTTTTTCCAAGGTACGAGGGTCACAAAGACAGAACCAAGTGAATGACAGAGACTTGGGAATTTGCTCCCTCATAAATGGCACTGCTTGTTTATAAGGGTACTTTGCAATGGCAAAAGAAAGTGAAACCAATGCCACTGTAATAAAAAGCAGCATGAACCTCTGGTCAGAAATGGAATTGCAAATAAGTACAATAAATTCATAGAAAAGTGCATCTGCTCCTGATGGCTGAACAGGCACCCAGAGGCATAAGGATCATCTGGAGGTCTATCTCCTGACAATGCAAACTGCGGCAGCCACATAGCTACAACGTGTATATTGTATCAAGAACCTTCACAGATAGTTTTAGGCTCACAAATTAGCCAGACTTCCGGTGGGGAGGGATACAGGTGGTACGGAAAGGCTGAAAAGAATAGGTAGAATGGGTAGACAAAGGAAGGCAAGGGAAAAGGAGATAGTTTCTTGATCCCACAGAAATTCAAAGATATGTGACCCACTGACAGGAAAAATGGAGAACCTTAAAAAGCATTTAAATTCCCTAAATAAGATCACTCCTCCTAACCAGCAGAAACAATGCTATTATAAACCAAAGGGAAGAGAATATAAGAAATGAAACATGTATATACTTAATGAAACATGTATATACTTAAATGTATATACTTGTATATATAAACATGTATATACTTAAATGTATATACTTGTATATATAAACATGTATATACTGAAATGTATATACTTCAGAGGTGAGGGAATAGACCCTTCCTGAAAGGGCAAATGGGGCAACGAGGACTTAGAAGGGAAGAATGCAAACCTATTTTTAAAATAGAATTGAAAGTTAAATATAATAAGAACCCCAACAGACCTCATCTACAGAAAGGCCTGCAGGCAGGACTTAGAATATCATAGGTGTGAGAACTAATCCAAAGCTCAGCACAACACTCGTTGGGCTTTAATGGATAATCCATATTAATAAATACGTAGGGGCCTATTGGGCTTGTCACTCTGGAGCACTTGCTGGCTCTGGAATGAGTTTGTCACATTTTTAAAAAATATATTCACTTAAAAAACAAGACAGACAAATAATAATCTATTTTCCTCTTAAAACAGTTAAAACAAGGATTATGCTAAAGTCACTGAAATAAAAGCAGAAGTAAAAGAGGCTCAGATTTGTGGATTTGTCTCTGAAAGATGCAGCCTATAGTCTGAAAGCATTACTTCACATATAACAGTTATCACTTCTGAGTTTGAAATGCCACGACTGAATCAACTTTCAAAGAGGAGCTGGAACGCCATGCTAGCTGTGGCAATCCAGTTTCTTCGGAAATATAAAGGTGGGCCATGAACTTAACCAATGGGACGTGTTGGGAAGCAGTCACTACTTTATCCACTCTGCTTCCTCGGGACCCCAGAGACCACCAAGACCATTTCCAGAGGGAGGTCTACTCAGGCCTCTAATTTCAGCGGGAGAATTTCAGCACTATCTCACTCAACTTCCAAGATTTGAGAAGCAATTGTGCAACACATGCAACCTGGACCATTGAGGTACCAAGCCAATCCACATAAAAATAACTGACGACCACCTAAGTCAAGAAGCTGTTCTGTTGTGTGATGGGGGGGTACCGAGAATCTAAGTCCTCCTCTTCAGAGGATGTTTCTTCATAGAGTTCATCCTGGGCAATAATGCTCTCTAACCCATACTCCTGCTCATGGACAGAAACCTCATTGGGTGTGAGGTGGAAAGATCCTTCCACAAAGTCAGCAAATCTGAAAAACAGAAGATAATACTCATTAGGAACCTGCCTTCTGTCCTGTTTTCTTTCAAAATAAGAATAAACTGAAACCCTTGATATGCTCTCAGCTCAAATTATATTGAGTCTAGCCAACACCCTTATCCTTACTCTGGCAGGTAAGTAGACTAAAGCAAGAAATAAGAAGAAAAGGAAAGCTGGGATCATAGGCCAACATCTCCTGCAACCCCATCCTGCTTAATAAGCACTTTTAGTTATGGAAGCTTAGTTACCCTTTTTAGTTATGGAAGTGCTAAAGTTCCTTTAGTCATCCGTAATCCTGATAAGATTAAGGGGCATTACACATTTATTTGTGTTTATGGCCCTATAAACTTTATGCCATCAGGATACCAAATTGAAGCTTCACATGTTTCTAAATAAAAAGGATCCCCTCTCCTAAAAAAAAAAAAAAATTAAAAAAAAACACTCAAGAGAGCAGTGCAAAACTATCAAAGGGGAAACTTAATATGATACTAAAGTCTTCTCATCTCAATGCTAAAATCAAAGCTAGAGTAAATAGTTCTTTGAAGAATCAGAAAACAGGCTACTGCTTAACATGTGATATGAGTACCTTTCTCTTGACTGCTCCTAGATGAACAAGGAAAACAAAGCCACAAATACAAAATGATTACAGAAGCATAATCTCTGTTAAAACTGAAGGTCACAAGCACCCTGACAGACACTTGGCACTTCTGGCAAAGAGTTTATTTACCTTTTTGGAGACTGGATTCGAGAAACAGTCTTCCAAGCCGAGCAGTCTGGACTGTTGCAGTATTCTCTAAGCTTCTCTAAAGCCTTTCGGGTCTCTACCTCTCCTTGTATCCGATATTCTTCTTCTGTCAGAAGACGAGGGGGGACAGCCTTTTCTGTTGCATTACACATCTTTCTGTGCTCACCAAAATAACATCATGAATGATTAATCAGTAATCTACATCCACCCTTACGTCTAACTCCCTTCAGTGGGTCAAGCATACAGCAGAGACCCTGAGCATTAAGAGTCACTGCTCCCACCTTTCTTCTACAGACATCTTTAGTTATAATGTACCCTTGACATGTTAGACTATGAGTGACAAGTCAGAGTAGTCAATATTATTCATTAATGTGAACAAATTCACTTATTTTCCAATAAGTGACAGACAAAATATTTATTTCCCAATAAATGGAAAAACCACAAGAAATGATGGCATAAGACTGTGGTTCATTAACTTGGTTCCCCCCGAACTGAAGACATTACTTTGACTATCTGTAATAGAAAGAACATTGATAACCTCAGAACCTATGACCATTCCACAGTCACCATACAAAGTGACAACATGCTTTGAATTACATCTTAAACTAAGAATAGGACTCCCAGGGGGCTTCCCTGGTTGCACAGTGGTTGAGAATCTGCCTGCCAGTACAGGGGACACGGGATCGAGCCCTGGCCTGGGAGGATCCCACGTGCCGTGGAGCAACTAGGCCCGTGAGCTACAACTACTGAGCTTGCGCGTCTGGAGCCTGTGCTCCATAACAAGAGAGGCCGCGATAGTGAGAGGCCTGTGCACCGCGATGAAGTGTGGCCCCTGCTTGCCACAACTAGAGAAAGCCCTCGCACAGAAACGAAGACCCAACACAGCCAAAAATAAATTAAAAAAAAAAAAAAAAAGACTGGGGAAAAAAAAAATAGGACTCCCAGAGCAATCTGAGAGCCAGTGTGAAATAATCTGAAACCAGGTGACCTGAGGCATGTGGTATAAAAGTGATATACTTTCCATCACCTAGTGGTAACAAGAACACATGACACTTTACTAGATGTTTTTATTTTATATATAAAATAACCAGAATTTATAAATTCTATAAAAATGCCTACAGAGAATCTAAAAAGAAAGACTTGAAGGAAATAAAAGTGAAGCATAATACCATAAATTTGCATTAACAAAGAGGCTCCCAGGTCAACACCTCTGTCTCCTTTTGCTGCAACTGCATCCCACATTGCATGTTTCAGTACAAAGTTACACTGCCTTTCAGTCACCTGTAGGTGATGTACAGCCAGTGAATAGGGTACTCCAGGCTCTTAGTACACAGTGCAGTGATGATAATGGCAAGGGCAATGTGTGGTATCTGGATACTGGAATACATGAAACATAAGCCCATCAGCTGCAAGGTCCAAGTCAGCAGGTTGATACTTCGTTCATTCTCCAAGGGCCCATACTTGTAACAGACTGCAAAACTCATGAATCCAACTGCAAGGACATAGCCTATGAGAAGAGTTATCAGAAGACATTCTTTTTAATCTATAGTTGGTAAAAATAATCTGTGTGGGGAGCAGCAGTAAATTCACTATGTAGCGCTTAATGAACCAGGGAAATAGGTAAGATCTTTACTCAATTATTCACACTTTTTTCATTATTCATATATGTTAATCTCTTTAAGCTTCTATCCCTTCTACTATCCTGAATTTATTTCATTCTCAAATGGAGAATTAAACCTACATGTTGAACAACTCTAAAATAGTCTGTTTAAAAAACCTAATATATGAAAATCCAGATTAATCTGCTCTCAAAGGATAGATTAAGAGTTACTATCTTTATAACCAAAAGATTCTCGCTTTATAGATAAGGTTCACTGTAGAGTCCTTTACTTCTTAAGGTCCTCAAGTGTATTTAAAATATGATTATATTCATAAAGTCAATTTACGGCTTTTCAGAAAGATGGCTATTGTGTAAAGAGAGATGTATTTATAAACACCAAGAAATTAAAGTCTTCTCCCTAGCAGCATCATTTTAATTTAAGAGGTGACAACTGTATAGAGGGGTTAGAAATAAGTAAAGAACTATGATTCTTACAAGTTAACAAAATGGCATAGACTATTAAACTCCTGTAAGCAGTAAGCAAGCAACATCTTTTCATGATCAAATTAACTAAAACAGCCTATAAACATATAAAAAGTAAAGCAAAACCAACAACACTTACTTAAAAGATACTGCCAGTAACATCTCCAGATCTCTTGTAAATTTTTAAAAACTAGCTGAATGAGGTACAGAGAAAAGGACCAGCCTCCTACCAGGATGATGTAAATGGGACTTTTCTAAGAAAGAGTAGAAGTGAAAGCAAAAAGTTACAATGGGCTTTCCATACATAAAAGAAACAAAATAGAACTGTGATTTAAAAAAAAAAAAATTCAACCTACTAAAAATGCACAAAACACATCTCTTAAAAAGATGTCCTTTATATTTTAAATGGTACAGTCTGCAAAGAAAACTGGGAAAATGAGATGCTAAATAACTTAAAAGCCTGGCTATATAATCTATGTAATTAACAAACAGGAAGAAGACTTTAATCACCCCCACTGTATACAGGATTTCAAATAAAAAGGGAGAGATTGTATGTAATGAGGCTCCAAGTTTCATCATGGAAAGTACCTTTCTGAATCAAGGAAAGAGTAGGACATTTACTTATCAGCCATCAATGCAAATTTTCAGTGCTGTAAGATTATCCAAAAACAATCCTTCAACTATCCAAGCTCATCCTAACTGCATGTGAGGATTCTGCTCCTTACCTTGGGCATAAACTTGGACAGCATAAAAATGATGATTAGTAAAGAGGCCACAATTCCCACACTCATCCCAGTGGAATAGTAGAAGATTTGACTTCTGGAGAGAGAAAATTCATTTCATAACTACGTGTGTATTCATATATGGCACTGTTCAAACTAGACAACTAACCCAGCCAAAAGATAGACTAAAGGTACATGGTGAGAGCAGGTATTTGCCCAACACTTGAGGTGAGAAAACTGAAGAGACTAGTACAATGTAGTTGCTGCCAGATTATGAAGATTAGTATCAATAAGGGCCCCTCAAATATATCCCAGTAATAAACCTCTGCTTAGTCTCCCGCTCCCATCCCCAGTACCTCTCCCCACGCAATTTCTAATGAGAATCTTTCTTCTGGGAACTGCACAGCTTCTCTAGGGAGAAGGAAGAGCCCCAGTAGACACTGGAAACTAGAACTGAACTGATTACCCAGAAGGATAAACCAAACACAGGGCACAGAACAGAGAGCTCCTCTTCCTCTTCTAGGTTCTTTCTACCAGATATCCCTCCCTCACTTTGAGTTTCTCTCAGGATCCCCAAAATAAGGAACAACCTCCACCAACCTTGCTCCAGCTGAACTTCAATTGGTAAGCTTTCACTCACTACTCCACAAATATTCTCCTTGTGTTCAAAGTTAATGTTAATTCTACCTTTGTTCAATGTTTGTTATCTATATGTTTTCTTTATATTTGTACATGTCTGTTTCATCTAGCTAGTAGGTTCCTAAAGGCAGGAAATGAGTAAGTGGTTGATATTTGTTTCTTTACTTCTGAACAGCATTAAACTCATCAACACACAGCCCTGTAAAAATGAGGGCTAAACATTTCTAACGGTGGAAAGGGTGGTGCTGTATTGGCTAAATCCCACACATGATGGGTAACCTAATGGGGGAATTTCATTATTACCAATCTTATTAATACAAGAAAATAATTATAACACACATTGCTTTTTTTTAATTATTGAAGCAGGCAATGGCCTAGCCATCCATAAAGGTCCTAGAAAAGGGAATGGCAGCACTTCAAGTCTTTATGATAAAAATCAAGCAGGGTTGGACTTCCCTGGTGGCGCAGTGGTTAAGAATCTGCCTGCCAATGCAGGGGACATGGGTTTGAGCCCTGGTCTGGGAAGATCCCACATGCCACAGAGCAACTAAGCCTGTGCGCCACAACTACTGAGCCTGTGCTCTAGAGCCCGCGAACCATGACTACTGAGCCCATGTGCCACAACTACTGAAGCCCACACGCCTAGAGCCCGTGCTCCGCAACAAGAGAAGCCACCACAGTAAGAAGCCCGCACACTGCAACGAAGAGTAGCCCCCACTCGCCGCAACTAGAGAAAGCCCGTGCGCAGCAATGAAGACTCAACGCAGCCAAGAATGAATGAAAAAAGTCAAGCAGGGTAGGTCTGAGCCTCCTCATTCTGCCCGCTAGCCTTGGAACCTACCTGCTCAGCAAGTCACCACAAAAAAATAGAATAAGTCCAAGGAGAAAAATGAGGAAGAGTTTGGGGTCAAATCCTGAAATAAATAAAAGACTTCTGCTTAATAGGGGAACAAAACAATTTAAGGCATTACAGAATAAAAGACAATGTTGGCATCATTGGTCAGCTAATAAAATATATGCAAACAGCCCACCTAAACAGCATTTTAAACTCCACAAAAAGCCTGGGCACCCTTCCAAAGAGAAAGTATAATTAGGTCTCTGTCTAACCTGTACTTCCCTCAAGAGTTTACTTTTATTTTGGCTACTAAGCTAAGGCTAAAAGAAGCTAAGTTTTGCTTTGGATGGAGCCATAGTGCCATCAGCGCTTCATGCAGTTGCCCACAAGGGGTCTCCACCACTCTGGTTTTCGGGCCTTAAGTCATACATGCTCAGATTCAGATGAGCCCAGAACTTGGGGTCAGGGCCCTCTGCTGTTCTCTAACTGTTGGTCTCTGCTTGACCAACACCACCACCTACTTCTCTTCACTACACAAGCACTGTGTTGGAAAAGCCTATACTCAAAACACATCTCACCCAAGACCAGGGGGCCCAAGCATAGACCCCTTACTGGCATACCAGACACTCCCACAGCTTTCACATTCAAGAGCTCTTGAGTCTAGGGGAAGTCCACAAACAGAACAGGAGTGAGAGGGATCAGTAAATGCAAAAGGAACACCAAAAAACAGGCTGATCCTGTTCAACCAAAGAACTGTGGAACCCTAGGACAGTTAGAAGGGCACAACGTATTTCGTAGCAAAACCCAGGAACATTTCTACTACTTAAAACATTACTCTCCTAAGACAGTAGTTACCAAGGAGAGACCAAAAGTCACAGAGAATCCAACAGGATAATGATCCACCTCTTCTGTGAAACTTTCTCAGACACATTCAGAGAAGGGAAAACTCCCAATTAGACTGAATAATCCTGAAACTGCAGTGATCTTCATATTTATTTATGGTTCCACATATATTCTTCTGTTTGTGAGGTATTCAGTTCTACCCTTCTTTAGTTTTTATTGTTAACCATTCATGTATTCAAATGTAGACCTGTACATTTCAAGACATCTATCTTTGTCTATAAGTGCCCAGAAGACAAGGAATACATCTATCTTACTCTGAAGAATACTAGGCATATCAGCTCAGAGCCATTGGAAGTATTAGAAATACAAGTCTTCACAATTCCAGGTAAGGAAGTACTCAGAATGACTTATGGTAAAGTCTCAAATCTAGGCCTAAAGGGTTTTATGAGGGGTGGAGGCTCTCTGAACTGTTTGGAGCAGTGGTATATTCAGGTTATAATCAGAACCAAAATGGAGCTGTCTTGGGCTGACTTTTCTCACTAATTACATCCTTGAAAGCTCAGTCCCTTCTCACCATAGAATCTGTCAGAAAAACAGAGGTAAGACTTACTCCGGGTCACAGTGACACTGTACTTGGTGTCTTCCTCTATAATCTCAACTTTGAGGCAGGTTTTTGTGCTGTATAGACCCACGTTAACATAGGTGTCATTCAATTTCTCTTTTAAAAAGGAGGAAAAAAAGTTCCAGATACTAAACTGCTCTAGCTCCTTCAGTTTCTCCTCATTCTCCACCTGGGTGACTCGGACCAGTTTGGAACTATTTACCCGAATCTGTAACACAAGTAAAATCAGGATGAGAAAGAAGAAAGTAGGAATTTAAAATTTTCCCAAATATAATTTAAAAAAAAAAAAAAAACCTTTAGAGTAAATAACTAAATCAATAATGGCACCAGCTTTCCACAAGGCTTATGAGAAATACAGAGATACAGCAGCTAAAAGACAACTGGGCAAATAACACTGTACATGGTACAGAGAGGCAGCTGTTAGAATGTTTTATTGTTAACATGATCTGAATCTAGTATTAGGCCAGAACATAGGGGGAAAAAAAAAGACTTCCAAGCTGAAAGAGTTACCAATACAGCTATTTATGAGAGATCATGCAAAGCAAGGGTCTAGAATATTAAGAAAACTGCCAGGCATAAACAGCACCAAAAATGTTTCCCATAATGACAAGCTGAAAAGTTCAACCCTTTGTCACAAATCACTGATTATGGGTAAATGTTGGTTATAATGTGCTCCAGATGGAATATGATCTTTATATCAGACAATGAAAAAAGAGAATTTTTTAAAAAAACCCACGAGCCCACCTTATGTTTTTGATGTGAACAAATCACTTATCAGTAACTATGCTTATAGCAGCAGAAACATTTCCAAGGACTCATTTTGTTCAATCATTACAGCCAGACACTCTGGCTCAACAGTGTTATGAAATAAATGAGACCAAAGTCATTCTATCAAGGGGAAACTTCAGCTCAGGGCATTTATGCCCTTGTGTAGAATCAAAATAGGATAGAAGCAGCAAGGCGAGAGTTTACATCCTGATAGGCATGCAACAGTTTCCAGCCCAAAGAAGGCCTAAGACGTTTAAAAAGAAAGAAAGGTCTATACGTGTGTGTGTGTGTGTGTGTGTGTGTGTGTGTGTCTCTATAAGTGTAAAAGGAGTGAGGGGAAGAGAAGGAAGTAGTCTCTTGGGGAAAAGGAGGAAGGAAGTTTATCTCAGGCCACTTAAAGAAACAGAGAGAGAAACACAATATAGGCATAAATGCTTTACTGATGAAAACACTGAGATTAAGAATAATCATAATCTTATCAAGGTTGTTAATTTTACACACACACACACACACACATATATATATATATATATTTTTTTTAACTGCTTATGAGAAGGGAAGAAAGTGTCAATGTACTCACTAATCACAGACAGACAGATATTCACAGAAACGGCCCCTGCCAGGAGCCTCCAAATCATTACCTGTATCTGTGTCCATATATCATGCCACTTTGGGATAAGCACATTTTTATAACAGGATTGTTGACTGGTATTCATATAATACACTTTGGATTCCTGAAGCATGACCACGTTTAAATCAATTCCGGCTTTATGCAAAGAAAGAAAATAACCATTAAGTATAATAACAGAACAAGCTAGTAACTATAACTCATTTCATAAAAAGAATTAAACTGACCACTTTCTTAAAGCTGGGGTTAAAAATATCAGCGACTAAGACACAAAGAAGAAAACTGAGATGAGAGAAGAAATAAAGCAGTCTTATTCCTGCCAAATGTAATTAGTTAAATATTACAAATAGTCACTAATCCAGGATACGTAGTAATAAAAGTCACTATTATGTGTTTATTAAGACAGACAGTATGTTGTCTGTCTCATTTAACCCTCCCAACAATGCTGTGAGGTTGGCACTCTCATAACCCCCATTTTACAAATGAGGAAACTGATGCTTAGGAAAGATTAAGTAATTTGTCCAAAGTCACACAGCTAGTAAACAGCTTAACTGAGATTCACACCCAGGTCCTGTTTCTCTTATAAAGGCATAGCTAAAGTAACCCCATCTGGTGACTTTCTCTATCCATATCCTGAGTAGGATGAACAGAATTAGCAACACTTTTTGTATTTAGAGTACTTTAAGCAGATACTAAAAGACTGCAAAGTTGCTTTTTTCCAGCTGTTTTGTTTCATTCAAGTTTTAAGAGCAGCCAATGAACATATGCAGTCCCTCTGATTTTACCAAAACAGATCTCCCCTGAGGAATTTATGTTCAATCTCAGCTAATTTAAGGTTTACAAGTGACCATTATCATATCTTCCCACCCAAGTTTGCACAAGTTACCTTCTTTACCACAAAACATTTCAATATCTTCTTCCTTGCTCTACACTGTACTTACCAACTCATTTAGTGCTACTCTAAGGGGAAATTTAGTTAACTCTTTGGTTCTTAGTATAAAGGTGGGTAGATTTAAATAAACAAAACACCCCAAAACACAAAAACCTCAAACAAACCTTAGAAAGCCAAAGTTACACACACAAAAAAGGTAATGACACCCATCAGTTCAAAATGGTTTTAGAGTGAAGCTCAAACTAATTTTGAAGTTAAATTCGGTCTTAAACCTAAATATTGGGCTTCCCTGGTGGCGCAGCGGTTGAGAGTCCGCCTGCCGATGCAGGGGACATGGGTTCGTGCCCCCGTCCGGGAAGATCCCACATGCCGCGGAGCAGCTGGGCCCGTGAGCCATGGCCGCTGAGCCTGCGCATCCGGAGCTTGTGCTCCGCAACGGGAGAGGCCACAACAGTGAGAGTCCCGCGTACAGCAAAACAAACAAACAAACAAAAAAAACCAAAAAAACAAAACAAACCTAAATGTTAAGAACGAAAACTAGGGCTTCCCTGGTGGCGCAGTGGTTGAGAGTCCGCCTGCCGGTGCAGGGGACACGGGTTCGTGCCCCAGTCCAGGAAGATCCCACATGCCGCAGAGCGGCTGGGCCCGTGAGCCATGGCCGCTGAGCCTGCGCGTCCGGAGCCTGTGCTCCGCAGCGGGAGAGGCCACAACCATGAGAGGCCCGCGTACCGCCAAAAAAAAAAAAAGAAAGAACGAAAACTAAAAAACTCTTAGAAGAAGAAAACAGGTGTGTAAACCTTTGTGACCTTGGATTTGACAATGGTTTCAAAAATTTTTAACTTTTGTGTTTCAATGGCCACTATCAAGAAAGTGAAAAGATGACCCACAAAGTGGGAGGAAATACTCGCAAATCATATATCTGATAAGGGTCTAATATCCAGAATATATAAAGAACTACTACAATTCAACAATAAAAAGAGAAATACCCCAATGTTTAGAATGCATAAAGGATTTGAATAGACATTTCTCCAAAGAAGATATACAAATGGCCAATAAGCACAATGAAAAGAGATTCAACATCATTAGCCATTATGGAAATGCAAGTCAAAACCACAATGAAATACCACTTCACATTCATTAGGATGGCTATAATCAAAAAGAGGACAATAACCACGTGTTGGCAAGGATGTGCAGAAACTGGAACCCTCACACATTGCTGGTGGGAATGTAAAATGGTACAGGTTCTCTGGAAAACAGCTTGGCAGTTCCTCAAAAACTAAAACACGATTATTACATGACACAGCAATTCCACTCCTATGTATACACCCAAGAGAAGTGAAAACATGTTCACACCGAAACCTGTACACAAATGTTCACTGCAGCAATATCCATAATAACCAAAAAGTGGAAACACCCCAAATATCCATCAGCTGATCAACGGATAAGCAAAATGTGGTATTATTGATACAATGGAATATTATTCAGCCATAAAAGTACTGATACATACTACAACATGAACCTTAAAAACTTTATGTTGAATGAAAGCCAGTCAAGAAAAAGTCCACATATTAAATGATTCCATTTATATAAATATCCAGAATAAGCAAATGCGCAGAAAGTAGATTAGTGGTTGTCAGGGGCTAGGAGAAGGGAATGGGGAGAGACCTTTAAGGGGTATGGGGCCTCATTTTGGAGTAATAAAAATATTCTGGGGATCCCTCGTGCTGCAGTAGTTAAGAATCCGCCTGCCAATGCAGGGGACACAGGTTCGAGCCCTGGTCCTGGAAGATCCCACATGCCGTGCAGCAACTAAGCCCGTGTGCCACAACTACCAAAGCCTGCGCACCTAGAGCCCATGCTCCGCAACGAGAAGCCTCCGCAATAAGCCCTCGCACCGCAACGAAGAGTAGCCCCCACTCGCAGCAACTAGAGAAAGTCCGCGCACAGCAACGAAGACCCAACACAGCCAATAAATAAATAAATAAAATCTATTTTAAAAAATTCTGTAATTCGTCAGTGGTGATGGTTGCACAATACTGTGAATACAGCTGCCCCATGGACGACCATGCTTAGGGATGCCACCTCTCTGCTCAGTCAAAAATCAGCGTATAACTTTAGTTAGCCCTCTGGATCCACAGTTCCGCATCTGTGGATTCAACCAAGCAAAAGATCAGGTAGTACTATAGTATGTATTTATTCAAAATAAAAATCCACGTATAAGTGGACCCATACAATTCAAATCCGTGCTGTTCAAGGATCAACTGTATACTGAAGACCAATGAATGGGTGGATTTTATGGTATGTGAATTATATCTCAATATTTTAAAATTCAGTCTTGATATTGTAGGGGAGGAAAAGTTTTCCTTGACCATCTTGGGTCCCTGGCTGGGTCCAAAAATTAAACTGACAAAGACATATTAACAGGAGAAAAGCATACAAATTTATTTCATATCTTTTACGTGACATGAAAACCTCTAAGGAAATAAAGACCCAAAGAAACAGACCCACGTACTTTTATGCTAGGTTTGACGAAAAGTGGACATTCGCAGAGGAACGATAGGTTGAGTATGAGGTAAGTGTAGTAAACTGGGGGAAACTGAGCAAGGCCTGTTTATTAGGATTCTTCTTCATGCCCCTTTGTCTTCGAAGATAAGGATGCTCCTTTCCTCCAGGTATAGGGAGGACACCTCTCACATGAGGATTTTATGGCCTATTTCAAGGAAAGAGGGCAAAGTGCGGGAGGTCAGAGTGACTTTTCAACTTTGCTGTTTTCTCAAACTCCCTCAGCTTAAAATATTCAATATGCCAAGGTGCCATATTTTGGAGTAGTATGTCCTGAACCTCATCTATCAATCTCTCACTAGGGTTTAATTCAATAGTAATTTGGATTTCCTCCAAGACTATTTTTCATAAATGAAACCCTTTCAAAATCCTATTGACAGGGGCTTCCCTGGTGGTGCAGTGGTTGAGAGTCCGCCTGCCGATGCAGGGAACACGGGTTTGTGCCCCGGTCCGGGAAGATCCCACATGCCGCAGAGCGGCTGGGCCCGTGAGCCATGGCCGCTGAGCCTGCGCATCCGGAGCCTGTGCTCCGCAACGGGAGAGGCCACAACAGTGAGAGGCCCGCGTACCACAAAAAAAAAAAAAAAAAAAAAAAAAAAATCCTATTGACATTTGTTTCACTAGCAAGCCCAAATATACTGAAAGAACACCCACTCACAAATATGGATCAAGAGTTTATTTTCTTCTGGAGACTGTAAGAGAGTAAGATTATGTGAAGCTTAAAACTAGTGTATTTACAAATAAATTTAAAAAAACCCAAGAGTCACACTTTATTAACTCCTTTCTCCCACAGCACCAAGTAATATAACACAACATCTCTTTAAGCCCATTATTATTTTCAAGAGGGTAGTAAGATACAAATAATATGTCAACAGCACAGGAGATTTGAAAAACTTAATGCCAAGAAAAGACATCAGTATTTTTAAACCAATTTTAAAATTCTTCAATGTCATTTTCCTAAAGAAATAAAACTTTTATAAAAAGCAACATTTGGGGGGTAATTCCCTGGTGGTCCAGTGGTTAGGACTCCCGTGCTTCCACTGTAGGGGGCACAGGCTCTATCCCTGGTCAGGGAACTAAGATCCCACGGACAAATAAATAAATAATTTAACAAGCAACATTTTCTTAAACCTAGTTCTTCCTTTACCCAAGTTCCACACCACGCAAAGGAAAGCGCTGTAAATAAACAAACAAACCTCTCTAACACCAACCTCCTACAGAAATCAGCACCTTGGCCAGCCATATCTTTGGAAATTCATTGAGAGGGAAAATACACCAAATCAGCCTAAGGGGATAATCTGTGCAAACAATCACCACTCCAGCTATAGCTTAAATTATTAGAAAAACATAGAACTAAACCAATTACCTTCAATATATACAAGCTGTCAAAATGCTCATGTTACAATCTTGTGCTTCCCATAGCAAAAGGACATACACAACTCTTTCCTTCCCCTCCCCAAAGTGAGTTAGCCAGCATGTTAAAAAGCACAATTAAACATTTAAAAAATGCCTTCTGAGCCCAAAGATCTAATTCTTCTTGGAAAATGCCTCCTTGGAATTTAGTGAATCACAACTTGCTTATTGTATTTACCCATAAACCAGCTACTTAAAAGTTAGTAACTTCGTATTTACTTATATTCATCAATCAACACTGATCATTTAACATCTACTGGTAGAAGGTAATGAAAATGATTCATAGTATGTGAGGACCAGAAAAGACCCTAAAAATTTATGAAAAACCACCTCTTCTAATTCTTAAGTAGCCTCTATTCATTTCTGTCAAGAGGTAATCCAGTTCATACTTAAAAGCATCTTAAAATGCTCCTTAAAAACTAGCATCTTCCCTGGTGGCGCAGTGGTTGAGAGTCCGCCTGCCGATGCAGGGGACACGGGTTCGTGCCCCAGTACGGGAAGATCCCACGTGCCGCGGAGTGGCTGGGCCCGTGAGCCATGGCCGCTGAGCCTGCGCGTCCGGAGCCTGTGCTCCGCATCGGGCGAGGCCACAACAGTGAGAGGCCCGCGTACCGCAAAAAAAAAAAAAAAAAAAACTAGCATCTTAAATTAGTGGGCTCAGCAAAGGATTATTCAATGTGATGCTGGTACAACTGAATGGTTATTTGGAAAATAAAATCTATCTAGATACTCACCTCACACCAAATACTAACATTAACCACTGATTAAAAAGTAAAATGAAAAATAATTAAATTGTACCACAAAATATACATATACAAAAATTTAATTTTGGAGGACTCTTCAAGTACAAAAGCAATGGAAATAAATCTAAAGAATAAAATCAAGTGATCACATAAAAAATATAAATCTTCTATTTAAAAAGATAAAGGGGACAAATTAAAGTTCTGTAATAAATAATAAACAAATAGATTATAAAAATATACATCCTTAATATATTAAAAACCTCATCAACTGATTTTAAAAGTACACAAACATCCCAATAAACAGTAATCACAATAAACAGGCCAAGAGCAAAGGACACACTCTCCAAAAAATGTAAACTCTAAACAGAAAATTAAATAACTAATTAATATTTGAAAGATGCTTCCTCACAAATAACGTAAGAAATGCAAAGTAAATTAAGATGCCACTTTCAATCTATCAAATTAGCAAAGGTGTTTCTATCTGGAATATTCAGTGCTGGCAAGGGTATGGGTCACAAGCAAATATAGCTGATAATCGTATAAACCGGCACACCTTTTCAGAAAAATATTTTAGCGAGATGTTTCAAGGGTCTTAAATATATTTTCATTTTTGATTGAATAAATCCATTTCTGAGAATCTATCCTAAAAAAAAAAAATCTGTCCACAGGATGAAACTAAAAATAACATTTATGAAGAATTTTAAATGACATAGGAAAATGTTTATGCTACAAAACCAAATGAGAAAACTATCTCTGGCAGCAACTGGTGGCCTCCAGGGAAGAGAACTGAAGTGCTGACAGGTTTATGAATATATTATCAATTCAAAAAAAATTTTTAATTAAAAACACGTGGAAACAGACCAGAAGAAAGTGTGCTTTAACGGACTGCCTCTGAATGGAATAAACAGTAAGTGATTTTTCTACTTCCTTATACTTAATTGTACTTGCCAAATGGTCTAAAAGAACTCCCTGCCTTTTCAAGTACTCCATTCTCTCTTTAGGTAGCTCCCACTTTTAGAAAGTTCTACTCTATTAACATGATTGTCTCCTTGTAGCTGCCACCTACACGATCTATTAGGCCACAAAGAACACGTATCCCAAGTTTACCCTTCTCCAAACCAAAAAGTCCCCATTCCTCTCCTTATTAAAGAAACTTTGAGCCTGCTGATTGAGCACGGACTACGTGGGAGCATTTTGATATAAATATTCTCTTTCATTTCCACAATACACAGCCTCTAAGGTTAAACATCTGGTCAAAGTTCATTCAGATCATATGTAGCCCTTCAAATGTTACTCTGGGCCCTGCCCCTGGAAAAGTACCTTCTTGGTTACCTACTCCCCTCTCCCTATAAAAACCGTTTCAGAAGGACGCTGCAGTTTGAAACTAGTTCTATGGATCCTGAGATAACCTTAAAGCTGCAGCTAAGGATAATCATAAGTGACAGCAAGAGATAGGCAGCAAACGACGGAAAGGTGAGAGAGCATATGTGTTTACAAGATACGATTCTCCTTAGCCCCATGAGTCTCTACGCCCTCCAGTGGAAGCTTGGAAACATCGCTTATCTTTCTGTTGTGCACTTAACAAGGGTAGAAGGAGGTTTTTTTACAAACACACTCTAGGTTTTCTGAATTAGAGCGTTAAAGGAAAACAATTTCATCCCAGTCCAGAGCCAATTTATGCAGTAGCAGGCATCAAGAAAGTCTGCTTGAGGAATGAATAAATTTCCAAAAGAAAACTACTCGATGCTGACTAGCGTTTTTGGAAACGGGAATTTAACGGCTCCAGGTCGGTTCTATAGGGCCGGTTGGAGCCAGGATCTTACAAGGGCGTAAGATACTGAAAGAGATCACTGCATTTCAGTGAGCTATAATTATCTGCTCAGCCACCCATGCCGAGTCCTGACAGCATACGCTCAGGTGTTGCTAATTTTCTGAATGAACGGTATGCTCCCTTCCCAGTGGCAGCTCTGCCTGTCCATTCGGTCCTCGGGTCACCTTCCTTTGAACACACACACAAAAAAAATCGAGGAGGCCCATGCAGCAGGACGCAGCCCCCAGGACCGCTTCTCACCCAGTGCAGGCCTCCCCGTCTCCGCCAAAAGGGCTTCAAGCTCCTCCCCACTCTGGGTAGCTCCCGCAGGCCACCCCAGGGCCCTGGTCCCTCAGTGCTGGCGCCCGTTCGCCAAGGATGAAGCTTCTTCCTTCGCACCACGCCCGCGCCCATCAGAATAACGGCCCACGCCCTGGGGACGCTCCCCACTTTTCTAAATATAACCCCTCGGTACCCGCTCCCTCGGCTGCTGCTGCCGGGCGGTACCTGAGCCGCAGACCAAGCAGCCGGAGAGGACCAGGAGCAGTCGCACTGCACCACCGCCCCCGGCCCCCCAGCTCCAGGGCCCGGCACCAACTGCAGATAAGACCGCCACTTTCATTCCTCCCGCCATGGTCTCCTCACGCCACCGCCTCCTCACGTGCCTCTCCCCAGCAACTAACCCGGAACTGGCAGGGCCAGCAGCCTATCCGCTACAACACCCGCCCCCTACCAACCAATCGGACGGGCGAGGCTTCGAGCCTTCAGTCCTTTATGGACCCTATAGTCCCGCCTCTTAGCAACTGATGCGCGAGGGCGGAAAGAAGCAGCTTTCAGCCTATTAGAAAACTGGTTCTCATATTAGCAATGGCGACAGGAAGTTCCCACCCCTTAACAACATGCTTCCGTCTCCAGTTTATTTACAACTGGCGCGATTGATGGTAAGCTTAACCAATAGAAAATCAAATTTTTTCGGTACGCGGGCCTCTCACTATTGTGGCCTCTTCCATTACGGAGCACAGGCTCCAGACGCGCAGGCTTAGCGGCCATGCTTCACGAGCCCAGCTGGTCTGCAGCACGTCATCTTCCTGGAGCGGGGCACGAACCCGTATCCCCTGCATTGGAAGGCGGACCTTCAACCACTGCGCCACCAGGGAAGCCCCGGAGTGAACTCTTTTTTACCAAACTTGATATTTCCATCGAAATTGGCTCAGGTTGACTCTGTTTACTTTCTTTCCTTTTCACCACGATCTTGTCACTGTGGGAAACTTAAGACATTGTGTCCTCCAAAATCCTAAATGATTTAGAAGGGAAGTGACAAAAAGTTGTGTTGACAGTTTTATAAGGAATAAACATTAACGTTTAAACATGTGGTCATACGGGGCTTCCCTGGTGGCGCAGTGGTTGAGAATCTGCCCACCAATGTAGGGGACACGGGTTTGAGCCCTGCTCTGGGAAGATCCCACGTGCCGCGGAGCAACTAGGCCCGTGAGCCACAACTACTGAGCCTGCGCGTCTGGAGGCTGTGCCCCGCAACGAGAGGCCGCGACAATGAAAGGCCCTCGTACCGCGATGAAGAGTGGCCCCCGTTTGCCGCAACTAGAGAAAGCCCTTGCACAGAAATGAAGACCCAACACAGCCAAAAATAAATAAATAAATAAAAAGCAGTTTCTTTAAAAAAAAAAAAAAAAGAGTAGCCCCCGCTTGCCGCAATTAGAGAAAGCCCGCGCAGCAACGAAGACCCAACACAGCCAAAATAAATTAATTTTAAAATGTGGTCATAGGGTAGTTTTTCTTGGAAGCAAAATGCATGTGAATATTAAGAGAAACTTTTTTATTCCTCACAACATCCTGTGAGATAAATAGCTTCATTTATGAAGAAGCCAAGGCTAAGACAGGCAAAGGAACCTGCCTAAGATTGCATAGTTCGTTGGGCTGGGCTGTGGTTCCAACCCAAGTCTTAACCCAAAGCCTGGGTTCTTTCTATGCATCAGGCGCTTCCCATTAAATGATTTACACAGTGAGGGCCTAGCAGAATGCCTAGCACATAGCAGGTGTTCAGTAAATGTTAGTCGAAATTGAAGCATCTTATTTTTTAGAGGATCTGATAGTGGTGGGTAGGAATACTAGAGATAATGGAGGCTAGTGAGTTAAGGGGGAAGTCATGGAAGGAGGTAACTGCTGGGGAAGGTTCAAGCTTTCAAAACAAAGGATTTTTTTAAGAGTCAAAATGGGGTTGAGCCATGGGCAAGAGAAGAAATTTCATCCTCAGAAAAGTCAAGGCCACCCCTGGCTGCAGTGGTCATCCTATGTCTCTCATATACATACACCACACACTCCCCTAGCTGACCTAAAGAGGTCAGTTATCAACAAAAATTAAGCTCGTTGCTACTATGTACCCTTGATATTGTATGAAGAAAATCGTATTTCTGTGGTTTTCCTCCCCCAAACCCCTAAAACTAATCTAAGTATGAGATAAACATTAAAAAAATTAAAATAAAGAGGCAACCTAGGGAATTCCCTGGCAGTCCAGTGGTTAGGACTCGGCACTTCCACTGCCGAGGACAGGAGTTCAATCCCTGGGTGGGGAACTAAGATCCCACAAGTCGTGTGCGGCATGGCCAAAAAAAAGAGAGAGGCAACCTACAAAATACCTGACCAGTACGCCTCGTGGTCATCATAAACAAGGAAAATCTGAGACACTAACAGCCAAGAGGAGCCTAAGGAGACATGGAAACCAAATGTAATATGGTATCATGTATGGGATCCTGGAACAGAAAAAAATTAGGTAAAAACTAAGGAAATCTGAGTAAACTATAGACTTTTAGTTAATGTATCAGGGACTTCCCTAGTGGCACAGTGGTTAAGAATCCGCCTGACAGTGCAGAGGACACGGGTTTGAGTCCTGCTCCAGGAAGATCCTACAGGCCACAGAGCAACTAAGCCCGTGCACCAAGACTACTGAGCCTGTGCTCTAGAGCCCGTGAGCCACAACTACTGAGCCTACGTGCCACAACTACTGAAGCCCGCACGCCTAGAGCCCGTGCTCCACAAGAGAAGCCACCGCAATGAGAAGCCTGCGCACCGCAACAGAGTAGCCCCCACTTGCCACAACTAGAGAAAGCCTGCACGCAGCAACAAAGACCCAACGCAGCCAAAAGTAAATTAATAAAATAAATAATTTAAAAAAATGATGTATCAACACTGGTTCATTAAGGTGGCAAATGCACCATACTAATATATGATAATAATAGGGGAAACTGGATGTGGGGTACATAGAAACTCTCTGTACTACTCAATTTTTCTGCAAGTCTAAAACTGTTTTAAAAAATAATTTATACACCCACACACCCACCCACAGCCACACCCACACCCATACACACACTTCATTTTCCACCAGGTCCCAAATTCTCAGCATTTAGAGCTTGCTCTTTGGTTTTGAACAAAGTCCAGAGAACAAGGGAACTAATTCCAGAGGATCACTGACCACTGTTTTGTTTTGTTTTGGTTTGGTTTTGGTTTTGGCTGTGCTGCGTGGCTTGCAGGATCTTAGTTCCCCCACCGGGACTGAACCCGGGATCTGGCAGTGAAAGCAGAGTCCTAACCACTGGACTGCCACTGACTATTCAAATGCGTAAACAAAGTGTACAGTAAAGAGATTGGTTGTCCATAAACACATCACACCTTATCATCCAAATGAGTTCTGTCACTTCCAGGTAGACACTCAAGAAGCTTTTAGCCTTGTTTTAATAATAAGGACATTGCTCAAAACACTTTGAGAATCATCTTCAGACTCCATAGCACACAATGCAATGATTATTCATTACCTGCAGGCGGATCTGATTTATGCAAATAGCCAAAAGAACTCAGGCCAAGACTGATGAGTAAATGGGGTGGAAAATCTGGATAGTAAATGTGTTTCAGAATTTTGGATTTTAGAAATGTAATATGATATATATACAATATATAAGGCAGCAATCCTAATGGGGTCTGGGACAGCACCTCATAAACAAATTAATATTTCTGCAATAAGAGATATGAAGATCCACATTGGTATAAATGAAAGTGGGATAAATGAAACTATAAATAACCTCATGTAAGTTTAGGTGGTCTGCCACAAAATAAGTTCAGGTCAGATTAGGTTCTGTGGTCAAATGAGAAATTAAAAATTTTGGTTTTCATAACTTTCTCAATTTAGGAAAAAGACTGCAGATGGTAAATATTTGAAGATGCTCCATTCCATTTACTCAATCACCCAAGCTAGAAGCCCAAGAGTCACCCTAAACTCTTCTCTTCCCCCAACCCTTTAGCCAATCATCAAGTCCTATTGATTTTACCTGCTGACTATCCTTTGAATCTGTCCTTTCCTCTCCATCCCACACCAGTGATTTAGTCTAGCACCTTACCATTGCTCTCTTGGACCACTTTAGTTTCCTTCAAGCTGGCCTCCTTGCTGTTTTTGCAGCCATAAAACCCTTCCTCTACACTACTCCTAAATGCATATCTGACCATGTCACTCCCATGTTACCAAGTCTTTATTTTTCCATGGTATGTCCTGTGATGAAGTCCATTGCCCTTATATGACCTAAAACATAAACAAATTTTAACTACAACAGTGCTACTCAAAGTTTGTGACCAATCTGCAATGAAACAATTTCAGAAATTAAGTGTAGGCATTTAGAAACTTTGATAGGAATTTGACAGAGAAATTTTATATTTATTGAATTTAATAAAAATGGGATTTTATTTCATTTTTTTCTAATAATTCACTTTTAGTGTATTTTATAGAGTAGTGGACTCTACCATGATTGGAAATTGTTGAGGTTTTTTAAAATAAATTTTTATTTATTTATTATTTTTTTTAATTTTTGGCTGCCTTGGGTCTTTGTCGCTGCACGCGGGCTTTTCTCTAGTTGCTGAGAGTGGGGGCTCCTCTTCGTTGCGGTTCCTGGGTTTCTCATGGGGTGGCTTCTCTTGTTGAGAGCACGGGCTCTAGGTGCATGGGCTTCAGTAGTTGTGGCACTCCGGCTCAGTAGTTGTGGCTCATGGACTCTAAAGCGCAGGCTCAGTAGTTTGTGGCGCACGAGCTTAGCTGCTCCGCAGCATGCGGGATCTTCCAGGACCAGGGATCGAACCCGTGTCCTCTGCACTGGCAGGTGGATTCCTAACCACTGCGCCACCAGGGAAGTCCCTGGAAATTGTTTTAAAAATTGGTCCTTTACTATAGTTTGAGAAGCACTGGTCTCTAATATTCTTAATGAAATGGCCTTGTACACCTCCCTGGGCTCTAGAACCTAGAACAATTTCTAGGTTCTCAAACATATCATTCTGTTTCATACTTCCACGTAAATTTAAATTCTGCTCTCTCTGATTTGACTGTCCCTTCTTCCTGGGAATCTATTTACACTTCAAAATCCTAGGCTGCATCATCACCTCCTTTGGATGCCTGTTTAAACCAGTCCCTCACAACTCCAAGCAGAAGACATCAGTTGCCCCCTATACTTCTATCATTGTTTGTACTCCTATTATGGCACTACATTGTAATCGTGTCTACCTCCCCTACTAGTCTATGAGTTCCTTAAAGGCAGAAGTCAGGATTATTTGTCTTTGAGAGGTGAAGCATCCCTGGCAAGATGACAAAACTGAAGTACAGTACCCCTCCGAAGACTACAATTCTAACATGTTAATGAAAGAGAAAAAAAAAGAGGATCATTACTTTATATTCATATTTTTCTGTTACCAGCAAGGATTTCAGTTTTACCTTTAGCACCTGGGTATGAATTAATTTACCAGAGTAATGGACATTTTAGAAGGCCAAGGAACCAGACTTGTGAGACCCACTGGAAACTTTAAGCTTAAAGGAAGGAGACATGGAAAACAATTGTCTCCACTTGAACAGTTCTGCCCAGGTTCAGCCCCCTCTGGAGTAAAATCTGTGTCAATTGCCCTTTTCAAAGCTGCTCAGGCCTGGAAATAGCATCATGAACTCACTAATTTCAGAGGGCCCACCAGAGACCAGATTAGGAGAGGTCCCAGGCTAAAGGTGAAACAAGCAACTATAATTGAAATGTATACAAAGAGCCATGGGGCCACTAAGGGATGGGAGAAATTAATTCTGCCTAGAGGAGGTACAAGAAGGAGAGGGACCAGGAAGGTGACATTTGAGCCAGATCTTGCTGTATGAGCTGGATTTGGTCTGGTGAAAACTTGGGGTGGGGGGGTCAGTGAGCAGTGCAATCTGCTGGATGAAAATCTACTCATGCCTCGGAATGACAATCCCTCTGGTTGGCAATTTCTTCACTCCTCTTCCACCCACTTTCTTCACAATCTTTTCCTCTGTTCTTGGAAAATGGGGACTGAGGATCGTTTCCCTTCCTGGAAGTGATCAGTGTAGCATTAAACTAATCCTTGATTAAATGGGATCCGTTGCTCAGCTCTGTGAGCCTCTGAGAACACCGACGTGGAAGGAGAGGGGAGGGAAGCAGGTGAGTCAGGGAAGTGGGCTTGAGCCACACTGGGGAAAACGGGGCTCAAGGAGAAAAAGAAGAAATTAAGATTCTTAATTTGCCGCACCCCCTTGTTGTCAGCCTCTCCCCCACCTGTCTCTTATCTTTATTGTTTTTCCGTAGTTTCTCATAGTCTACGTCTCTTTGTCTCTGTTTCTCTCCATTTGCTAAAGGCTGGAAATTCCTTGTTGTCAACGGAAGGGAGTAGGAGGGGAGTTGGAGGTGGTAGGAGTGGGAGGGAAGCGAAGAACAGACATCTCAGCAGCTCCGGCTGCGGGGGCGTCTCGGCCTCTGGTGGGGCTTGACAAGTCAATGATTTTTTAAATGTACATATTTTTAAATCCACACAGAGGGGCTCACAAACCTAGAGAGAGACACAGACACACACAACTAGATGTAAAGAAACGTATAAATACATAATCTCAGGGTACAGAGGCACAAACTGGCAATAGCGTCTTAAATCTGCTTATTAACATTTCACAATTTACAAAGTTTTCATATACACCCTCTCATTTGAACCTCACGACAACCCTGAGGAACAAAGATACAAACAGTCGGGAGTTTCACTCTCAGATACACGTTCGCACCCAGATTCCTTCTGACCCCTAGGGGAGTGGGCTGACCCAGTGCGTGGGATTTTTCTCTCCTCGTCCCTCTCTGGCCTAGTACCGGCCCCAGTACCGTGGAGCTGAGGCCCCAGATTTGGCTCCTCCACCGTTCTCTTTCCTGGGCCGGGACCCAATTGCCATGAGCCCAGTTGGTTACCGCCCCCTTGCTTCACGCCCTATTCAGCCCTCTTCCCCGGGCGGGCCAGCGTCTCCCTCCGGATCCGGGGGCTCAGCACCACCCCAAGGGGGCCCGGGTGGGAGGGAGGGGGGCGCCTCGAGCAGAGGCTGCGTGGGCGGAGGATGTGCGTCACGGGGAGCGTGGGCAGAGGTAGGGCGGAGGCACGTGGAAACCCGGGGCCAGCCGCTGGCAGCCAAGGCTCTAAAATAACCGGAGAAGAGAGGGGGGAGGGGCGCCCACACACTTAAGAGGGGTCGGGAGTGCCCCCGGTGAGTGCGCCCGAAGGGACCCCGTGTAGCCGCACCCTCCAGTTTCGGGACCGAGGACTCAGCTCATTTCTATCACTCCCCACCCCCGTGTTTGGGGCTTAATGGCATGGAGAAGAGAATCTTGGCTACCGAAATTCCCCCCAGTGATGCACCCACTCCTCTCCGGTTCCCACCGGAGGCCTAACGGTCCCCTCACCAGGCCGGAATGTATAACCAGCCCTGGCCCACGCCACCCACTCAGAAGTGCGGAATGGCGGGCGGGGGTGAGGTTTCGGACTAGGGGGAACCTTGCTTCTGGCCAGTCCGCTCGCTTCCCGCCGCCTCTCCCCCAACCTTCAGTTCCTCGGGGCCTAGAGCCACAGGGCCGGGCGCTCAGAGCCCCCGCCCGTCCGCCCTCCCAGGCGTGGGCGGGAGTGTAATGGGAACCAGATGGGGCTGGGAGAAACAAAGCGGGGAGGGGGGTGGGTTGCGGGGAGGGGCTAGGCTCCTCGAAGGAGCTCCTCCCTCCTACTCCTCTGTAGGGAGCCACGTTGGATGCCTCCGGCCCTTGCCCATCTTCCACTAGACTCTTGCGGGCAAAGTGCCCTAATAGACATCCCTAGAAAGGGTATCTTCTTTCTCCCAGGCTTGCCACACAATTCCCTGGAGCAGGTCCCTGGGGCCTCAGCAAATAGGGTGCGACGAGTAGAGGAAGGCGGGGTACCCCTCCCACCCCAGCCTGACCTAAGCGCTAACAAAACCCGACGCGACTAATCGCCGCGCGTCTAAGTGGTAGCTTCTAGTAAGCCCCGCCCATTCCTTTTCGCCAAACTTCGACGGGAACTTAGGGCAGGAATGGGAGGACGCCTGGGTTTCCGAGAACGGCCTCTTCAAATAACTCCTTTTGGGGCTGGGGAACAGCGCGAGGATATGTAAAAGATTCCTGCAGAGCCCCACGCTCACAGACCTGCCTGAAGTGCACACCCTATGGGAATCACATGCACGCGCGAAAGGAGCCGTGCACCCCGAGTCTCCAACAACTTTTACGGGCTCCGAATGTTAGGGGCTCCTAACATTCACAAGTACAGCACCGCGAAGCCTGAGTGTCTGCAGGCAGGCGTCCGAATAGTTTAGACGCCTGTGCCCGTCCGTGCGCTTCTGGGTCTTTGTGTACCTGTGCGTGGTTGTGAAATTCCGCTCTCCGCTCGGAGGGGAAGGGGGGTGGGAGTAAGAATGTCGCCGGCTGGGCTCTCACGTGGGTACGTGGGCGCGGAGAAGGCCGGCTGTGCATCCGGCGTGGGCGGCACGGAGCGACCTCGCCCCGCCCGCCGGATCCCCAAGCCCGCTTTCCACAGCCCAGCGTCGGTCACCTCAGTCCCCAACTCGGCGCCCAGGCTCCGAGTCCCCGCCCCCGCCTCCTGCTCCACACCCCCTCCCCCCCAGTCTCCGCCTCTCAGTCTCTCCGCCGCGGCGTCCTGAGGCCCGCGGAGAGGCCCGGGCGCCCGCCCCCCGCCCCCGGCCTCCGCCCCCGGCTCGGCCCACGCCCTCCGCCCGCCAGGCAGCCAGAGCTGCGCCGGGCCTCGCTCCCCGTGCGTCCTGCGGGGGCGGAGGCGCGGAGAGGCGGCAAGCGCAGCCGGGGAGGTGGGGGGGGGCAGAGGCACAGACAGAGGCGCGGAGGCTCGAAGAGAGGAGACGTGGAGGGAGGGACGGAGCCCGGACAGCGGCGGACACGGCCTCGCGCGCCCGGAAGAGAGCAGCGCGCGGCAGGCGCTGAGCTCTGGGCACCGAGAGGGGCATCCCCGGTGGTCTGCAGCCGTCCATGCACAGAGCTCCCTCCCCCACAGCCGAGCAGCCGCCGGGCGGAGGGGACAGCGCCCGCCGGACCCCGCAGCCCAGACTCAAGTTAGTGGGCAAAGGGAAGCGCCGGGGAGTGGAGATGGGTGGAGCTGGACTCGGGAAAGGGGTCCGGAGGGCGGAGGTCGAGCAGAGGACGAGGGGAAGCGGGACGGGGGTGGGGGGTGGAGACTGACGGAAAGGGGGTGCGTCTTCGAATTAGGGGCCCTGGGAGCAGGCAGGAAGCTGATGAAGCTGGATGTGAAAGAGCAGTACCTAATTCTCCATCGCCCGTTTATTTTGTGCGCATGACCTGGCATGTGAGCCCCCTGCAAAGAATGTGGAGGCTCCCAAGCGCTAGGGGAAGCCCTGGAGCTTTAGCTGGCGACAGTGCCGGGGGAGGGCCACTCAGCTGGCTCAGTCCGTCGTCCGCACGGAGCGCGCGGCTCCGGGGTCCGGGAGAAGCCGGCGCCTTTGAACCAACAGAGCATCAAAGGAGCTCTGCAGAAGCGCGGCATGCCTTAGGCGTCTCTTTCCATTTCTGCAAATGGCTTGCGAGGGGGTTTCGTTGTGCGGCCCCTCCCTCAAGGGGTCTTGAGTCGCACCCACACAACCCTTGAAGACGAGGGTGGAAAATGAGGGAGAGAAGGATAGGCGGGAGCCCCCCGGCGGTGTTCGCCCACAGACGGTAGCACTGTGGGAGTGTGTGGGGGCGGACCGGGCCCCGAAGCAGAACAATTGAGGCACTCCTCCTCTCTCCCGTGCCCGAGCTGAAGGGGTGGGCTTACCTATGGAGCAGGTGGGAAGGTCACTGCTGGGAGAGGGGCCAACTGAGGTGCACTGGGCAGTCTGGAAGGCAGGGGAGAGAGCGCAAGAATGGGCAAAGAATGCCTAATCCGTGGGAAAAGCTGAGCAGGGGTGGGAAAAGGGGAGCAGAGGATGTTCTGCCTAGCTCACTGAGTGGAAAAGGGCAAGGGTAGGGGCCACACCCCTGTCTCTCAGCTACATGAGCAGGATGCCACCAGGGAATACAGCTGGCCCATAGTGGTTCTAGGTGTCCACTGCAGGGAGGATGGGGGTCCTGCATTCACCTCAGTGTGCGAAGTTAACTTGTGTAATGTTGAGACTGCTGGGTGTTTAGGGTGGAAGGTGAGGACTGTGTTCTGGAAGAGAGGTTGGTCCAGCCATCCCAGGGGTGTGCTGGCTGGCCTCAGTGCTCAAGATCTCCTTGCCCCAGGTCAGAAAAGTAAAAGCTGAGGATGGGGGCTTGGAGCCTTTGACTTCGGCAAAAACTGATCTGGCTTTTGGTACTTGCGACCAGTCTGGGATAGCACTGGCATGGCTATGCCTCTGAGCAGTGCCTGATTCTCCTAGTCTGTGTTCAGGTCTGGATAGAGAGAGCATTCAAAAGAGGGGAAGAGAAACAGGCAGGAAAGAGAAAACAGTTGTGAGTGTGGGTTGGTACCCAGCAAGGGAACTTGCACTGACTGCCCCCCACCTTTGTGCACCTCCTTCTCAGGCCCAGTGCCCGAGCCATGGCCCTGCCTCGGACACTGGGGGAGCTGCAGCTGTACCGGGTCCTGCAGCGCGCCAATCTCCTTTCCTACTATGAGACCTTCATCCAGCAGGGAGGGGACGACGTGCAGCAACTGTGTGAGGCGGGTGAGGAGGAGTTCCTGGAGATCATGGCACTCGTGGGCATGGCCACCAAGCCCCTCCATGTCCGACGCCTACAGAAGGCACTGAGAGAGTGGGCCACCAATCCAGGGCTCTTCAGCCAGCCAGTGCCTGCCGTGCCCGTTTCCAGCATTCCACTCTTCAAGATCTCTGAGACTGCAGGGACCCGGAAAGGGAACATGAGCAATGGGCATGGCAGCCCAGGGGAAAAGGCGGGCAGTGCCCGCAGTTTTAGCCCTAAGAGCCCCCTTGAACTCGGAGAGAAGCTGTCGCCATTGTCTGGGGGACCTGGGGCAGGGGACCCCCGGATCTGGCCAGGCCGGAGCACTCCAGAGTCTGATGTTGGGGCAGGAGGAGAAGAGGAGGCTGGCTCACCCCCGTTCTCCCCACCTGCAGGGGGAGGAGTCCCTGAGGGGACTGGGGCTGGGGGGCTGGCAGCAGCTGGGGCTGGTGGTGGTCCAGATCGACTGGAGCCAGAGATGGTACGCATGGTGGTGGAGAGCGTGGAGAGGATCTTCCGAAGCTTCCCAAGGGGGGATGCTGGGGAGGTAACTTCCCTGCTGAAGCTGAACAAGAAGCTGGCACGGAGCGTGGGCCACATCTTTGAGATGGACGATAATGACAGCCAGAAGGAAGAGGAGATACGCAAATACAGCATCATCTATGGCCGCTTTGACTCCAAGCGGCGGGAGGGCAAGCAGCTGAGCCTGCATGAGGTGAGGACCCCAGGCCCTGATCCCCTCCGCTACCAACTTCAGTTGTTGCAGTGCTTCCCTCAACTAAGGGGGAAGCAGAGACACAGGTAGGAGCCCAGCTGTCCAGCCCCACGCCGCTCAGGACGCCCCAGGAGTGGAGGAGGCCCCAGGCATTCCTAGGAAGCTGTGGGTGCTGACCTCTGTTTTCCTTCCTCAGAAAGCTCCTTCCTGCATGATGTCAAAACCCAAGCAAACATCTGATGGATGAGCCTCATTTGTCTGGTGGTGAAGGGGAGTGAGGAGGTCTGGGCAAGGTGGTGGGCCAGTTAGGATTCTGACTGCTCTGGCGGTCCTCTCCACAGCTGACCATCAACGAGGCTGCTGCCCAGTTTTGCATGAGGGACAACACTCTTTTACTGCGGAGGGTGGAACTCTTCTCCCTGTCCCGCCAAGTGGCCCGAGAGAGCACCTACCTGTCCTCCTTGAAGGGCTCCAGGTGAGACCCCCTTCGCCAGGTTCTCCCTAGATCAGAATCCCGCCAAGGAGATGGGTCACGTCCTGACCTCCAGTTCAGGTGCCTGTAAGCCTGCTTCCCACCCGCCTGCGTGTCCCTGCTTTTGGCCAAGTCCACTTGCCTAGGTCTGGCCCCACCTCCCATCCCTCTCAGGTCCCTTCTGCCCCCCACAACAGTAGTGCTTGAGCTGGGGACTGCTGCTTACCCTTCATCTTTCCAGATCCTGGGAATAATGCATGTTCCCCATCAGATTCTGTGTCCTGTCCACCATGTGTCCCTCCCCAGCCTCACCCTCCTTGTTTCTCTCCATCTTTGCAGGCTCCACCCTGAAGAACTGGGAGGCCCCCCACTGAAGAAACTGAAACAAGAGGTAGGTTTGCTAGGGTACATATAGGAGGTTAGGGCAGTCTTCCCCAGCCCCTTCTCTTGCCAGTCCTCATTTCCCCATTTGGGGCATCCACAGGTTGGAGAACAAAGTCACTCTGAAATCCAGCAGCCTCCCCCAGGCCCTGAGTCCTATGCACACCCATACCGCCCCAGCCTGGAGGAAGACAGCGCCAGCCTGTCCGGGGAGAGCCTGGATGGACACTTGCAGGGTGAGTGTGCGTCAGAGCGCTTCTCACTGAGGGGGGGGGAGGGGCGGGGGCGGGGGGAAGGTGTGGGAGGAGGGCGCCAGGAGGCCACTGCCTGGCACAGGGCTGGGAGGCCTGGCTGGGCGGGAGCGAACGGGCCTGGGCCCGTGGGGCTGGCTGTGTGGTTGAGGGTGAGGGTTCCGTTGGCTGCGGCCCCCTACCTGACCCGTGCCCCTGCCCACAGCTGTGGGGTCGTGCCCAAGGCTGACGCCGCCCCCTGCTGACCTGCCTCTGGCGTTGCCAGCCCATGGGCTGTGGAGCCGCCACATCCTGCAGCAGACGCTGATGGATGAGGGGCTGCGGCTAGCCCGCCTCGTCTCCCACGACCGCGTGGGCCGCCTCAGCCCCTGTGTGCCCGCAAAGCCACCTCTCGCAGGTGAGGCAGCCAGCAGTGCCATCCCCAAGCACCCCTGCCACCCAGGCCCCGCACAGCAGTCCTGGTGTCCTCGGGGCAGTAGCATGGTGGGGCTCCAGCTAACCAGGCCTTGGGTTGAGGAGGGGGGAACCCTGCAGGGCTGTTCCTAGTGGGGAGGGTCTAACCCGAAGCGGACGTCTGTGAATGGCGAGCTTGGGGAGCAGGGGGACAGAGAATGGGGAACGAAGGGGAACAGGAAGAGGAGAGCCACCAAGAAGGGAAGTTTGGATGGAACTTCTACCGACGCAGGAGGGTGGAGCAGGCCAGGAGTTGGGGTAGGGTTGCCAGCTTGGAGTTGGAGGAGCCCAGAGGGGGATGCTTTGTGTGTGGATGGGGGAAGCGGGAGTAGGCAAGGAGGCCGGCAGAGGGCCGGGCATCGGCTGGGCTCAGAGTGACGCAGCAGACAAAGCCACCAACCCTAGCTTGGTATTTTTAAACTGTGTGTGGGTGTGAACTGGGGGCGGGGACTGACGGGGGCTCTTCTTGGGGGAGGAGCTGGGAGGCTGGCTTCCTGTGTCCCCCCTGTTTTGGCTTCTAAGAACCCTGGGGGGCATGGTAGGGTTGGGGGGGTGCCCTGGGAGGAGGCCAGGGATAAGCGGGGGCAGCAGAGCCTGGGAAGGGGGGAGGGGGAGAGGTCAGAGCCAAGCCGCCCCCACAGCTCCTGACAGAACCAGAAATTCCAGCAGAACGGAGGCGGGAGAGACAGAAAGAGAGAGACACATCCAGAGACAGAGAGCTACACACAGCCAGCAAGGGGAGGGGGGCGCACACACTTGGGTATGGAACCGCCCCCTAGACCAGAGGTGGGCAGGAGTCAGGAAATCAAGCTCATCTTCGCAGCCTTCTCTACCCCTGCCTCTGTTCTCAGCCCCCCTCTGTCTGCAGCGTCCATCCCGCATCCTCCTAACCTACCCCTTCTCCCTGCAGAGTTCGAGGAGGGGCTGCTGGACCGATGCCCTGCCCCAGGACCCCATCCTGCTCTGGTGGAAGGTCGAAGGAGCAGCGTGAAAGTGGAGGCTGAGGCCAGCCGGCAGTGAGGGGGGGACTGGCGTCCTCAGACCCAGGGCGCCAGGCTTCTGGCTCACACAGACCCCTCCACTCTCCATCCCTGGCATCTAGTCACAACCCTGGATCCTTCCGCTGCCCTTCTCCTGCCTCCCCACCTGCCCCATGGGCATAGAACTATGGGGCTTCAAGCAATAACAAGCAGGGGCCTGGCGAGAGGACACAAGGAGGGTGCATGGTGCCCCCTCATCCTTGCCCAGAGCGAGGAGGCAAGAACTCTGCCTTCAGGGCATTTGGGATTCTCCCCTCCCTTACACAGCACACTCCCATCCTCTCTAGTTAGAGTCAGTGACGTGAGCAGTTGGACTCAGTTTGGACATGGGGGAAAGGGGGACTTCCTTGGGAGGGTCCAGCAGCTAAAAATGGAAACGGTTTCCCCCCAGATCTGGGGGCCTGGGAACACTGGACCTGCTCCTCCCCTCTGCTCCTCCATTTTTGTGCTTCTAGTTTGTTTCTTTAATTTAACAAGTGCTGCAGTTCGCCCACCCATCCCCATCTTCCCCCCAAGTCCTCAGCGGTTCTCTCCCTCTTGCCCTCTCTAGGGGGGTGTGGGGTCCCCTTCACCGGCCCCCTCGGGAGGCCTGGGTGGACTCAGGGTCTCCCTCAGCTGGGATCTGGGCTGCAGCACCTGTCTGAGCAGTTAGAGCGTCTTTCTTTTCAGATCGTGTACAGTAGATTATTTATTTTGTTATTTTGGAATAAAATTTATTTTATGGCTTAGGATCTATGACCCCCAAGATGGAGAAAGGGTGGCATGGGGTTGGGGAGTGGAGGGAAGCTGGCGGTGGGTGGGGAAATAGAAAAGAAGAAGCGGGTAGGGCCCCCAATACACCATGAGGACCACACACCTGAGTCTGGACCCCAGGCTCAGCCTCTGCCTCTGGGCAGGATTGGAGGTGTTGAGCCACCGAAGCTACAGCCACATAGACTCAACTTGGGCAGAGTCATACTCAAAGCTTAGTACATCTGGGTTAGCATACATCAGAGAGGCTAGTATACTCGCTGGTGTCTTTTGAGCAGTGTCTCACACTTCCAAACGTGTTGTCACACAGGCAAAATCAGAGAGGTGCGTGTTCTATGTGGCCATAAAACTAACATGTGACATCTATATATTAACACGTCTCAGGTCCACACACTTTCACACAGCTATACGCAAACTCAGCCCTTATACTTCTGCACAATCTCATACACATATCCAGAAGCCTGCATCTGACTGACAGGAATTTGGAGCTGACAGGGATTTGTTTTTTAATCTGGGCAAAACCCACATCAGCAACCAAATGTGTACAGACCCCCCTCTCTCCCAGGGTCTCCTGAACTGTTTCCCATGCCCCCAGGGCTGGGACCCAAGCCCATACTTCCATCCCTAGCCTCTGAAGCAGATGTGTGCACGTGTCTGTGTGTTTCCACATGTGTGTCCGGAGCCCCGGCTCGGCAAGCAGAGAAGCCCTCCGTGCCCTCACCTGTGCTCTGGCCCAGTCCCCTTCCTGCTCAGCCACATCTTCTAAGGAGAGGGTGTGTGTGTGTGTTTTTGCATGTGCAGGCGTTTTGGGGCGTGTCTCACTTGGAACCTGAATTTCCCTTCCAGTATTTGGAAAGTGGAGGGCAGGGGTGTGTGGTGGGAAGGAAGGAGTAGATATGTCCCATCCACTGTACATTCTCCTGGCAAAGTCTTTTCCTCCTGACCAGGGAGTAGGTGGGGATAGGAGGACACCCTCCCCAGCTGCTGCTTGGCAGGAGCACAGGCAGGTGTTCAGAGCAGGTCCATGGGGGCAGGAGAGCTGTCTCTGGGCTCCCCCTCCAGCTGGGATCACCAAGTGGGATTAGCCCTTATGTCCAGGTGGGACATTGAGATCCCAGACTGCCCATAGCAGGAGGGCTGCAGGAGGGGTTGGGCTCCCAAGGACCCTCCCTCTGACTCTCCTTGCCCCTCCAGGAGAAGCTTGGTGAGGTCCTGTTCAGTGGGAGGCAGCAAGGGCGGGAGCATGTCTTCACGGACCCTGCAGGGAGGAAGGAGGGAAGCAGTGAGATAGGCATGGCACCCACTCCTCAGCCTCCACCCCCAGGCTGACACTCACCAGGTGCCTTGAGGGAACCCTCCCACGGGCTGCCTCAGGCAGCTGTCTTCCGCCATGGTCACATCTGAGCAGAGCAAGGGCTTGGAGCTGGACACGGCATGCTCCTGAGGCTGGCACGGCAGCAGGCCCCTGCCGGGCCCAGAGAAGTAAGTGAGGTGGTGGCGGGGGTCGGGGGGTTGAGGCTGGGGATGAATGAGAAGCATGAGCTCAGGATTGGGGTGGGCGTCACTCACTGCGGGTGAGGTTGGTCAAAGGGCAGGCTCATCTGACTCAGGCTGGGCGGCATCTGCAGGTGAGGTCTGGAATCAGGAAGGAGGGCACAGTCAGAAAGAAAAGCTGGACAAGGGCAGGGTGTTGCAAAGTCAAGACCATGACCACTGAGTGAGGAAACAGTATTTCCAGCTCCTCATCCTGACGGCAAGCACTGGGCAAGCCATTTCCACCTGTGAGCTTGGACTTCTCATCTGTATAAATGCGTATGCATTGGCGACTGGGGGCAGGAGGCAGAGGAGGGCTAGATTAGCTAATTTCTGATGTTTCTTTGGACTTTGAACTTTGCTGGCTCTAAGTACCCCTGTCCCCACCCCTACCTCAACTCCTGGGAGGGGAGATGTCATGCCTCGACTGAGAGTTAGTAAGCTCCTGAGTGCTACCTGGAGAACAAGTGTCTATGCCACTTCAGGCCCCAAAAGATAAATAAATAAAAATCAAGACAGCAGATAAGTCACAGTAGATTTCAGGGGCGGGAGAGATAATACTAATACTTACATAGCTCTTCCTGTGAGCCAGGTACTGTGTTTAGCTTTACACATACTATTAACTCAATTAACCTTCACAATAACCCTGTGAGGTAGGTATTGTTATTATCATTATTCCCTATTTTACGGATGACACATCAGAGTTAAGTAACTTGCCCAAAGTCAGCAAGTGGTGGAGCTAGAATTCGAACCTGGATCTTAACCACTAACACCTCAGTGGAATGGACAGAAGAGACCCAGGTGTTGGCTTTTTGCCACCCCGTTCTCACAGAAGAGACTTCCCTAACAAATGCAAGTGCCCAGGCCCGTTGCAGGTGGGTATCCCGCCCTGTTCCCCAGAGGGGGCCCCACTTACTCCTGGAAGGCTGGCAGCACATTGACCGATTCTTCCCGGGGAAGGGCTGGATATGAGGGGATGGAGTGAGAGCGTGGTGGGTACCCCTGGGGCCTGGGGAAAGAAAGCAGACCCCTGATGCCAGCCCTTCTCCTGGACACCCCAAATCCCTGCCTCAAGATGGGGAATCCCTTTCAAGGAAAGGAAATTCCCTACTTCAGCCCCCAGTGCCAGCTCCCCCAGTTGCCCATGCTGAAACAGCCTGCTAGCACAGACCACTCCCAGTTCCGTCTCTCAAGCTTCTTACGCCATATCTGGGCCGAGCTGCATGTTCATGGAGCAGTCAGGGACCATTCCAAGATCGTAAGAGGGCATCATGGTAGGCGTTTGGGGCTCAGGGGTGGTAAGTGGCTGGTCCCTGGAGGAGGGGAGGAGGCATGTGTGACTGACCAGGGGCTGATGCCACCACCCCTTCCCCCAGGTAAGTACTGGGCCCCACCCTCCATCCATACCAGCACACTCACCTTTCCACAGTCATCTTGATTGTAGCTGGCACATAACCCCTGCCGTCCTTACCCATCTGCTCAGCTGTTGTGGGGAGGAAAGGAGAGCCATGGAGTGCTTCTGGTTTAGGGAGGAAGGGAGGTGGAAAAGGTGAGCATGGCTGATGGGCAGGTAGCAGAAGCAGGGAGATGAAAATGGAGAGAGAAGTCGGGGATGACACACAGCAGGCAGGGAGGGGGCAGCTGGGAGCAGGGAGAAGGTGGACAACAGGAAGGAGTCAGGACTGCCAGCCCCAGCTCACGCTTGTAGTGGCTCCGGAAAGCCTCGTCCTTGGGTTTCTTGGGGTAGAGGTTTTTGAGCTGAGCGAGGTCCCGGATTCGGTCACCAAGTGAGCGAATGGACAGGTCTTTGGCAGAGAATGGCTGGATGTTCTCTATCTGTGGGGAGCCTACAATAGGAATGAGACCTTGAGTCCCCTCTGTCCAGACTTTATTCCCCTTCCCCAACCTCCTCCCACTATTGGACTCATTCTCAATCTACCAAGGTGAGGAGGAGAGGAGCTAGGGTGAGGGTCCTGAGGGAGGGAGACCCACCAGTCTCCATTCCCACAGAACTCACAGTGAGAAGGTAGACGTTTAGACCACAGAAGGAGGAAGAGAAGTTGAACCGAAGGAAGAACTTCTTGAAGACCAGGGTTGGCCTCAAGGAAGGCCAGGAGGTTTCCTCCCCAGAAGAAACCCCAGAGGGCACAGGCACAGAGGCAGAGGACTGGCTGGGGTGACCTCACCATCCTGGCCCCGGATGACATGGGCAATGGTGATGCCCCCAATCTCTGAGTCACTGAACCGAAGGAGGAATGTTCCATCAGGCTCGTTGAGAAGAAGGCTAGTGACGTATTGTTTGCTGATGAAGCCAATGATCAACCTGGCCAGGATGAGGGAGAGGATGTGGGTGGGGTCGCAGGGTGTGGAGTGGGAGCTGGAGGTACAGCTGCTCAGGCCACCTGGGGCGGGGACTCACCGATCTGACCAGTAGCTCCGGAGACAGCGTTTGGTGAGGTCCAGGACGCCATCAAACCACTGCCAAAAGGTGAAGCCACGACCCAGCAGGATCTCCTGTGGGGAGAGGGGAGTTGGTGGGAGCACAGGAGCCTAGTTAGGGCAGGCATTGGGCTGTGAGTACCTACACGACAGAGTCATAGGACTGAGGGAACCACATTGGACCTGAGACCCCATCCACGACAGTGGCCAACACTCAGGCTTACCACGTGCCGGGCACTATTCCGTGCTCTTTTCATAAATTAATGTATCTGATCTTTACAAGCCTAGGGAGGTAGGTCCTGTGAGTATCCCATCTTACAGATGAAGAAATGGAAGCCTAGACAGGTCAAATAACTTGCTTCTCACGCAGCTGGTGAGAAGCAGAGCTGGGATTCAGCCCAGGAAGTCTGGGCTGGGCCCCCTCTTAACCACTGTGCTCCACACCCTCCTGAATGAGGCCTGGAGGAAGTGGTGTCCAGAGAAGGCAGCTTGCAGGGTGTGAGTGTCCTGCTCCCTTTGCTAACACATCCTCTGGTGGTGTGGGCTTTTCTTTCTTCCTTTTTTAAAAAAGAGATCAGTGCGTGACTGCATTTACCCAGCTGGTCCTCAACCAAGACACCCAGACCTCCTTTTTCCCCTGTTCTTGTAACAGATCCAGTCCTGAGCCACCTTATTTTGGAGGCAGTAAAATGTAGTCGCTAAGAACAAGAGTCAGAAATACGGTGTTCCATCCCAGACATGCCACTCACTTGCTGGGAGGCCTTGGACAAACCACTTAACCCCTCTGAGCGGGTTCATCCTCTGTAAAATGGGGGTAATAGCACCTACCTCAAAGGGATGTTGGGATGATAGCATACATGAACTGCTGAAGCTCAGTGCCTGGGTATAGTAAGCTGTCAACACATGGTAGCTGGTATTATTGCATATGTCCCTGTGGGATTTCGTCCCTGTTGTTGCAATAAGACCTATTTTCCCAATGGGTCAAAGTCATTTTGAACCAAAGCTGTGTTTACACACAATCTGGGCGAGTCATGCAGATCACTGGCAAAGAGGGAGGACGGAGGGCCCCCAGACCAAAACGGGGGGGATGCCAGAGACCTGAGGGGTTTTCCTGCCTGGGCCATGACAGAGGCCTTCCTGATGAACGTGGTGGGGCATTGTGAAGATCCCAGCGGTTGATCCCTGGGCAGACGTTGGGGAAGCCCTGAGTGCCCCAGGGATGAAGAGCTTGGGGGTGGGAAGTCCGAAACGCAGGGGAATGACCTTGTTGAACTGTGACCAGGACACAGAACGGTGCTGGAAGGCCTCCATGCTGAGGCTGTTGTCGGTGAAGATCTTCTGGGCCAGGAAGAGGAAGTGCTCTGGGAGTAACCCCCGGTTGGTCCCCACCTCAGCCATGAACTTGAGGTTAAGAGTTTCACACATCTTCTCCCAGGGCACCCGCTCAGCCACCACAAAGGGCACGCGGTCCTGTGGGGAGGAGAGAAGGAAAGGGAGCCTCAGGCTGACATCCCCATCCCTCCTCAGGAGGGCCTTCATCTTTCCCGCTTCCCCAAGCCTGCCGCTCCCCAGCCTTGTCCCCCTGAACTTGCTCAACAAAGATGGTGCTTTTCCAAAGGAGTCTAAGGTGCTACTGCAGGATAGCTGTTAAGATTGGCATGAAAAGGGGACTTCCCTGGTGGTGTAATGGTTAAGAATCCGCCTGCCAATGCAGGGGACACCAGTTCGAGCCCTGCTCCGGGAAGATCCCACATGCTGCAGAGCAGCTAAGCCTGTGCGCCACAACTACTGAGCCTGCGCTCTAGAGCCTCCAAGCCACAACTACTGAGCCCAGTGCCACAACTACTGAAGCCCACGCGCCTACAGCCCATATTCTGCAACAAAGAGAAGGCACCGCAATGAGAAGTCCACGCACTGCAACGAGAGTAGCCCCCGCTCGCCGCAACTAGAGAAAAGCCTGCACGCAGCAGCGAAGACCCAAGGCAGCCAAAAAATAAATGAGTAAATGAATTAATAAAATAAAAAATGAAGTATGAAAAAATTGGCCTGAAAAGAGGTCAGGAGTACGAAAACAGGTCTATGAGAAGGAGTTAAGGTCACTCTCTTTTGAACATGCTTGTCAGCCTGCACCCCACCTCCCAGGTAAGAGCCCCCCCTGCCCCCGCCAACTCCAGGTCTTTCATCACCATCTCAGAGAAGGCGTTGTCCCACAGAATGGTGGCTTTGGCATTGTTGTCTTGGTTGCCGTGGACGATGACCACCAGGGGCAGAGACAGGGCCTGAAGGGGGTGAGGAAAGGGGGTTCTTCTTACTGGGGCAAGGGGCTTCCACAGAGGGCTGGCTCTGAGGGTGCAGGGGAGCTACTGGACTCACACAACATGGTTAAAAACTCATGGTATGTTATCGAGTGCTTTCTGAAGCTCAATTAGGGCCTTACTGCAGAGAAGTGGTTACAAGTCAGTGCTATAGAGTCCCCGGGTTTCCAATGCCAGCTCCAACATTCAGTAGCTGCGTGACCTGGGCTAATTACTCAATGTCTCTGTGTCTCAATGTCCTCCTCTATAAAATGAGACTAGTAATAATACATATCTCATAATGTTATTGTGAAAACCACGCGTGTGTGTGCACGTGTGTGACTTAAAACAGTGCCCTGGTCTATGAAAAGTGCGTGAGTGCCAGTTGCTCCTACGCTGTCATTCCCTGGGGTGTGCACTCCGGTTCTGGCTCCTCCCCACTCACCCGGGGCCCCAGCATGCACAAATCCCAAACACACAGGGTACGGGGCAGTCATGAAGAGTGAGGATGCAGGGCCCCAGTGTGTGGCCGGGAGGGGCACCTGGGGCCCCGCCTCGGGCAAGGCTGGGGCCTCGGTTCACCTGGAGCTGGATGGGGAGTTTGTTGGGGCTGAGCGTGAAGCTGGTGGAAAAGAGCACGGCACACTTCTCCTCGGTGACAGACTCTGTGCCCTTCCGTTCGCACCGCTTGATTTTCTTGAGAAGCTGCGGGTGGGGCGAGGGAGAGGAGGGTGAGAGAAGCAACTGCTTTTCCTGGGCTCCCAACACCCTCTCCAAGGAGAATGTCCTGGCCTGAGGACCCCCGCCCACTGCTCCCCGAAGGCCTCACCAGGTTCTTGAACAGGGCAGAGCAGCAATTCCCGGGAATGCTGTTCTCCAGGGGCACGGTGTTGTTAATGATTTCCCCAGTGCTTTCTCTGCCAGGCAAGTCAGAGAGTGGCTCATCCCAACTGGGCCAGGAGTGGCAGGGGCTTGAGTCCACCGGCTGATGGCCTGGACTGCTGGCCCCTAATCTCCATCTCCCCGCTTGAGTTCTTAAGGGAGAAGTCCCCATCTTAGCCAAATCACGATGTTCCCACCCCATTCCAGCACTGATGGGTCCCTCCCCTTCCACTGCCTTGACTATCATACAGGGTCCCCACATCCCATGGCCCGCCCTCCCTGTCATCACCCTGTTCTTCGTGGTGCCAGTCCCCCAGGCTCCTCTGGCCTCCACCACCCTCCAGCCCCTCTCCAGCCCCAGCTTACGCTCCAGCCCCGGGACCCTGGGGCATGCTCAGCTCCCTCGCCTGCTTCTCGGTTACCATGTCGGCCCTGACCATCAGAGGCTTGACTGGGGCCGCCAGGAACCGCAGGCCCAGTAGGAATCGAACCCCGGCCTGGAACTTGGTCTGAGTCTTCAGAACCTGGGGGGGCTGCTTTTCCACCAGGAAAGAGCTGGGAGGAGTGAGGAGGACACAAGGGAGGTTAGCAGCTGGGTCCCTCCTGGTGCCCTCCCCACAGCTCTGACCCTCTTCCTTCCTTGGGGTCTGCTCTAGGCCAGGCTGGGGTCTCATACCTGGTGATGAGGGTTCGCAGGACTTCATCCAGCCGGCTAAGCAGCGCTGCCCGGGTCTTGGGCTCAAGCTCCCCACCAGCCGCCCCCACCTCCTGCTGCAGCTGGGAGTAAATGTCCACCAGGCTCTCACACCTGGGGCCGGGACAGTGGTTAGGGGGCACAGGGTTTAGGCTGCCTGCTCCCCGCCCAGACCCCCCACCCCTAAACCCAGGAAGATAGCAGGAGAGTGTGTGTGGAGGGGTGGGATGAGCAGTGGGCGTGGCTGCAAGGCACCTGGGCTAACCGAGTTGTGGGACATGCCTTGGCTCTGGGGAGGAAGGTTCCTTCTCAGTGCCTGGAAGCTCTGTGGAAACCCAGCTGCCTCTTCCCCAGGGCTCTGGTACCCAGGTCAGCTGCCAGCACATACGATGCTTTTGTGCATTTTCAAAGGTGCCCCGCCCAATAGACCAAATAGACTTCCCATTCCTCTGGGCACGGGGCTTGAAGAGAGAATTGTGGGCTGGAAGAACTCCTGCTTGTGCCCCGTCCGCCGGGTGCACGTGTACAGGACACAACCTGGACAACAGTGTGCATGGCTCTGCTGGAACGGGCTTCTCTGAGTCTTGACTCACCCCAAGACCCTTTGGCCTGGTTTTCTCTCTCACACCTGTGGGTGCTCCAGCAGGGACAGCAGGTGTCCACCCCCAGCCCCCCACCCTTCCCTGTCAGCCCTGCCCCAACCTCTCCTGTAGTGGGGCCAGGCTCTCCTCAAAGGGTGCGCCATTCCCTGCCAGCTGCTGCTGCCGTTTCCAAATCTGGATCCTCTTCAGCACCAGGGCCTGGGCAGCCTCCAGCTCCCCGACAGTCTCCTGCAGGAACGTGGCGAGGGCCTGTGGGAAGAAAGGGCCTGAGCCAGGGCCACACGCTTCCTCCTCACCCAGCTCTGGAGGGTAGGGCTCTCTTTCTCACCTCTCTGAGGTCTAATCTCCATCCCTCCACAGATTTGAGACCCTCAGAGTCTGCCCTTGGAGCTCAATCTCCATGTCCCAGTCCATTACTCACCTCACTTGGCCCGGTCCCATCGGCAGGAGTTTCTATCAGGCTGTGCAAAGACACTGAGGGTAGGGGCAGAAATCAGGGGTGCAGATAGATTTGAGGTTCAGTCAAGGTTGAGATCCAAGAGGGGATCACTCCCACACACTCCTCAGGACCCTCTTAGGGCTCTAGGCCCAGGCTCCCACCTTGGCCTCCCTCAGCCCCAGGCTGCAGGGCTTTGCGGAGAAGGCAGGTTTCCCCCACTCGGTGCTGCAGCCTCCGCAGGACTGTGTTAAACTTGAGTTCCTCTTGCTTCCAGTGGAAGGGCATTGGCAGGTGGCGGAACTGCACAGGAAGGAGAGATGCCAGGAGGTGAGACATTCTGCCCAGCCCTTTCCCTTCGGCCTCCACTCCCTAAAGGGGTGCAACTGCCATGCTCTGCAGAAAACAGGCCACTTCCCTTGTCTGCCTCCCTTCTCTCCCTTGACAGTCCTTCCTGGCCTTTTGGAATTTCCTGACGATAAGACCTCTCTCCTGGCAGAATCAGCTCCTTATCACTTGCTCTCTCCTTCCTAGGCCTCACTACCCTCAGTCCCTCATTGCAAGCTTCTCTGAGCTTAACTTGGGGCTCACTTTGACTCCTTTGGTCATCCTGGGCCTAGAACACTGAACTTTTCCTGAAGTTCAAATTCCTTCTTAATGTCTCATGGCTCAGGCTAAAGTCCCAGGGAGTTGAGTTGGGGTGGGAGGTGGGGTACCACAGTACCTGTTCCATAATAGCTTTTTTTTCCCCTTGAAGTATGTGTCTGAAAGTGGCCACCAGCTTCAGGGGGTCCCTCTGATATATGCTCTATAGAAATGAAGGGTGGTAGACAGGGTTAGCCTGGCTCTTACCCATGTCTTTCTCCCCTTCCAATCCCCAGCCCCCCCATTCACGCATGCACTGAAAGGCAGCACAGCTGTAGGCTCCAGAAGTTTTCATGCGTTTGCATGCTTTTAAAATCTAATTTGCATGCTAGCTAACAGCTAGCCACAGGAACACCAATTTGCTTCCAGCATCCAACCAATTTTCTTCCAGCATCCAATGCTCACCCCAGCTCCATTCCAGGCCCCACCCAGCCTTGTCCCCTCCCCTCCTGCCCCACCTCCAGGGTGCTGATGTGTTGCAGGATGGTGCTCCCCTCCCCCTGTTTTCCAGCTGAGGCCTGAAGACGCTGGACAGTGGCAGAAAGTAGGGCGCTGGCCATGTTGCAGCAGAAGGCGTCTGAGCCGACAAGGAATTCCCTGCAGGAAGATCAAGGATGAGGCAGCCTCGGGTCAGGGCTTCCTCTGCTCTACTGTCCCTTTACCCCACAGCAATCAGCTCAGCGGCTCCTTCCTCCTCTTCTCCTCCATCCAAGCCCTCTGTAGCCCTCAGCCCCGTCCCTTGTTCCCCAGTTTTCCAGCTGTTGTGGGTGGTGCCCTTACCCCAACTCTGACCTCCCTCCTCTTTGGCTCAGCCTCCTAAGGGGGTGGGGGACTCCACGTATCAACATGCATAGTCTGGTTGATGAGGTACAGACTCCCAGCTAAATCTGGACCACCGCACATGGAATAACGAGTCCCAAGTCTTGAAATGGGATGAAGAAAATCTAATGAAAGGGAAGGTGGGTGGGGGAGGACCTTGGGGACCAACATGGGGCAGCCAGGACTCACCAGGGCTGGTTCTCCAGCCAGTCACCCAGGAGATGCCGCAGGTGTTGAGGGAAGTCAACATAGAGCCGCTGCAGTTTTTCTGGGGGCATTTTGGAGACCAGACCCCACAGAGACATGATCTGGGGTTTGGAGGGTGCCTGGAGAAAAGGAACAAGGCTACTTGGGCACTCTGAGAGGTGTCCAAGAAAGTTGGCTTTTGTTTGGGGGCAGCCAGGGACCTCCCGTAGACAGCCCTCCCAGAGACCATCCCCACCACCACTCACAGCCAGACCACCTCAAACCAGGGACATCCCTGGCCAATGCCTCAGACAAGGTAATTCCTTCAACGGTAGACACAGGGGTGATGGGGTGGGAAGAGCTGAGCTGCAGTCAGAGGGCGGGGTGGGAGACAGGGGCGATGGGACAGTAGGGAAAGCTCTCTGAGAGAAGACAGAGGATGTGGGTTGTAGCTCTAGGCCTGGCTCTGGTTCTGTAGGCAAGAAACCTCCCCTCTGTGGACCTCAATCTTCTCATCTATAAAATATGAGGCTTGCATAAACTGCAGAACTTTCCAAACTTTTTAAAGCAGTGGACAATTTTAGTTTTAATCTGTGGAATCCCAATTATATAAAATTGGAGTTTCTCTGTTGAAAGCAAGTGTGGTAGGCCTGGAATTCTACTGCTTCTTACTTCCTTCTCCCCACCTCCTGACCCCAAAGGTGTCCCTGGAGAAAACCCTCAAAATTCCAGGGTTCCGTGAGAGAATCTGAAAACTACCTGGCTAGATGATGAAGAGCATGGCAGAGTAATAATAGCTACCATTTATTAAGCACTTACTATGTATGAGGCATTATACTGAGCTCATTACCTCATTAAAATCTTGCAACAATTTTTAAAATATAGAATTATCCCCTTTCACAGGTAGAGAAACCGAGCTCAAGGAGGTTCTCCAACTTGCCGAGGCCACTCAGCAAGCGATTTGAACCCGAGAGGGGATTAACCACCACGTTGTACTGTTAGGATGTCCTCCAGATCCAAATCCCATAATCCTAAGGGGGGGCATGGGAGGAGAATTGAAAAAGAGGAGACTGAGCGAAAGGAAAAGTAGAGAGAACTCAGGAAGATGGTGAGAGATTAGAGAAAAAAGTGGGGTTAATAAGCCTTCAATGAAAAGCCTAGAAGAGGGGCAAGGAGGCTAGGGCTACAACGAAGGGAAGAAAAGGGGGCAAGAGGAAAGGAGATGGGAGGGTAGGGGAGAGGGCTGCCTCCCCATTTCTGGGTGGGCCACAGGGTGGGGTGGGTAAACCAGTGGTTTCCCAGGGGTCTCTCAGTTTCCAGTTTCTCAAAATATCCCTCTTCCCAGAGATGACAGAAAGGATGGGGATGGAAACTCCCTGGGTCGCCCCCAACCTGGTAACCCCAAGTCTTCCTGCTGCACTTTTAGCCCCTCCTCTCTCCCAGGACTCCCAGAGGGACGGAGAACAGAGGGGTCCCTTTTCTGGAAGTTCCTGCCTTTCCCCCCAGTCCCTATCCCCTTGAGCTCTTTTCTCCCAAAGGCAGAATCCTCCCCCAATCCTGCTCAGGGTCCTATAATAGACCTTTCTCTACACCCACCTTGGGGTGGGGCCCCTTTTGGTTTGTGTTTCAAACTCAGGGGAGGACTCCATCTCTCTCTTCCCTCTTCCTCTCCTGTGTCTCACGGTGCTCAGACCTTTGACCTCTCTCCCTACCCTATTGGGGACTGAGGCGATCCCTAAGCCATAGGTAGCCCCCCTTTCTTCTGCATGCCCCTGTTGAGTGACCAGCTTCCTGGCCTGGTCCTGGCTTCAGATCTTCCCCACTCCATCCTCAGGCAGCAGGGGGCCAGACCTTCTCCCAGCCACACCCAGTAACCAGGCTGGGTCAATCGGCCGGCCAGGCCAGGGGCACCTTCTGCTGTAGGCCCCCAACACCGGCAGGGAGGGAGGAGCCACGGCCTGAGGGGGCGGGGCCAGTGTTCCCTTCCCAACCGGGAAGGGAAACCCAACGTCCAGGATCTTCATCAGCCCTCTTCGTGGCCTAAACCTCACCTCAACCCTTACATTCCCGAGCCCTTTGATCGTGGGACCACAGGATCAAGAGTCAAACGAGCTCCTCTGAGTTGCCCAGTGTGTGTCTGCGGCGGCGGGGGCGGGGCGGGGGACCGGGAGGCGGAGCCAGTTCAGCAAGAGTAGGGTTAACTGCGTGACTTGGCCGCGCCAAAAGTGGAGCAGTTTTGAGGGGGGAAATTCCCTCTCCTTTGGGACACCATGAGGTCTGCGTCTGGGGCTCGCTCACCCCTTAGCCACACCCTTGAACAGGAACCTTTTTGGGGGGCCCGGATACGGGTTTGTCTAGGACCTACTGCCCTCTGGTATCAGCCTTCTAGGGAGGGGCGGCCACCTCCCCCCAACCCAGAGGGCAGAGGGGCACCTCCTTGCCCTCCTTTCCCTGCCTTTACATGTCCCTGGAGGTGCGGGGGACGGGGTGTATGGAAAAAGTGACCCACGGTGGGGAGGGGGGGAGGGGAAGTGCTGGGCCTGTACTCACCCCAGATTCTTCTGACACTTCGAAACTGCCAAAACTCAGTACCACCAACCACCAACCCCAGCTGAAACAATCTCTTGGGGACCATCCACTCTGCCGAGGGAGGACCCTGAGAGGCACTCCCCGTAACCCACCGCCCCACATATTCATAGTCAGAGGCCCCCCACCCTCCCCTCCTTGGAGGCATCCCCTCACCTTGCCAACCCCTCTGCTGTCTTCTCCCTCTCTCAGCGGGCACTGCCAGGCCCCATGGGTCTGTAGTTCTGTCCAGCGGGTTCAGGGCTGGCCCTGCTAGCACCCCCCCTCCACCTCCAGCACCAAAAAGAAAAAAAATACACACACACACACACACACACACACACACACACACACACACACAAAATCCTCTCCCGTCCTTCCTCTTCAGTGTAAGCAGTGCCTGCCCCAGCCTGCTGTTTCCGGCTTCTCCGACTACCCAGGTCCCTCCCTGGAGCTCTGACGACACAGACAAGGGAAAGTGGGCTGGAGGAGGAAGAGGAAGAAAGTGGGGTGAGCGTGTGTGCCTCCGAGACCGGGTAGGGGAGCATGGCGTGGTGGGGAGCCAGGACTGGGGCTTGGGGGCCCTGGGGCCAGGCTGGAGGGGATGCTGATCCCCACTTACTCTGTCCCCCCTCAAAAACAATCAACTTTCCTCCAGAAAGTCACCCAATATCAAGCCAGAGACGTGCCGCCCCAAACTGCCGCTCCCATACTCAAACTTTCGCAGGGGCCGGGGGTTTGGGCTCGCAAGGGACTGGGCTCCCCTGTGGCCTCTGGAAAAAGAAATCTGTCTGGGGCTCTGCGCTCCCTCCAGTGGAGGACCCTGAAAGCGGCCAGGGAGCTGGAAATCCTAAGTCCTCCTTCCTTCTTGGTGGGGAACGCCTTAGAGGTCTCGTGACCGCTGATAGGAGGGAGTGGGGGAAGGGAGGCTGAAGCTCACAATTCTGTAGGACTCCAGGGGCCCTCGGACTGAAAATCGTTTCTGCCCCCTCCTCACAGGGTACTACTCCTCAAACCCAGGTGGGAGCCGGCACGAGTTGGAGTTGCCGCCTGTAGATTCCCAAGGGACAAGTTTGCGTGTGAATCTGCGGTGCAGCTTTGGTGAAGTTCCTATCTGTTTCTGGGGTAAACACTGAGACACACCCAGAAATAAACACACACATACTCAACTTCCCCAGCCAGAAGGACACCCCCCCACACACACATGCTTACACACACGTGCAGGCAGGCTCACAGACGTGTCAGCAGTCAGAGCCACATGCAGTCACAAGGAGACACACACTCACATACACAAGGCTTGCTCAGCTTCTGAGTCACCACCTAGTTATGTAGTGGATGGTTTCTGCAGCTTTTGCTGGAGGAGGAGCTGGAGCTGGCCTAGGGACCCAGAGAGCCCTTCAAGCCCAAAAACCTGAGAGAGGGGTATGGGGAAATGGTGGTCTCTGGGGGTGGGGGTGGAAGGTGGGAGGAGGCTTCTATTTCCCTCCTTTCTTCCCAAACAGGGCTGGGCTCAGGGGCCAAAGCCAGGCCTATGCTGCCCCCTGGTGTCTGAACTGATTCCCAGAGCCCAGCTCCTCCCCCTCCCCTCCACGTGGATGCGCAAGTGTGTGTGCAGGGGCGCACCCAGCCAGGCCGCAGAGGGTAGCAGTTAAGAACTTGGCCTCTGCGGACAGGCTGCATGGGTTCAGAGCCTGCCAACGTTGCTAACTGCACAACTCTGGGCAGTTTACTATTTGTGCTTCAGTTTTGTCATCTGTAAAATGGAGCAAATAATGGTCTTAACTTATAAAGTTGTGAGAGTGAAATGCAATAATACATGTGAAGGCTTAGAACAATACCTGGCACATAGTAAACGTTAGGCACTATTTTTATGTCCCAGAATTAGCCAGACAGGAGGAAGACAGAAGGGCCTCCATCCTACATAGGGTCCCCGGATTTGAGGGTAATATTACTGCCACAAAGGCAGAGGCTATTGGAGGTATGTTTATGTATTTATTGTGTCTGGAAGGCAGACAGTTGAAAAGGAGGGAGAGCCGGGGTGGAGATGGCAGGCAGGCAACCTGTCCGTGGGTTTAAATGGCTAGGATCGCAGCATGTGCACAAAGGCACTCACGACACGTGCACTTCGTGTGTTCTCCCAGGCGCCCACTCTGCCTGCAGACATCCACAGACATTGGCTGAATTCAGGCTTTGCCATCTAAGGGTCTCCGGAGGGCCAAGTCCTTCAGAACTTTGGCAAGAGGAGGATAGGAGTGAACTTTGGCTCTTTTTGGGGGGTAGGAAGGCGAGGAGCACGTACTGGAGGTAAAACAATATTTATTATCGTCTTCTCTAACTGATTGCCCTGATGGGGACACTGTGATGTCGTCAAAGGAATTTAGAGGCATATCTGACACGGGTCTGACTCCACTTAAAAGCTTTGTGACTGTGTGTCAACCCCTCAAATGGAGACAAAAGCTATACCTACTTGACATGGCCTAGGCCAGGGTGAGGTGTCGAGGGTGCCAAATTGGAGAAGGCACTCATCTTCAGGTGGTGCAAGTGAGTGGTTGGCTAGACTACTGGTAATGACACCCCCATTTGCATGACCCTGAGAGTGAGTGCTTTGCTTGCCTCACCCTCCTCCGGGTCCCACCACCCCTCCACTTTCTGTAAAGATCGCATGAGGGAAAGCAGAGGAAAAAAGCATTTTGTAGTCTATGAACTGCATGTTGCAACCCAATAGTGAGTCACAAAATCAGTTTGGTGAGTGTATTCGTTTGCTAGGGCTGCCATAACAAAGCACCACAGCTGGGGGTGGGGGTGGGGGATGGCTTAGACCACAGAAGGAATTCATTGTGTCATAGTACCAGAGGCCGGAAGTCCAAGGTCAAGGTGTTGGCAGGGTTGGTCCCCTCTGAGGGCTGAGAGAGAGAATCCGTTCCAGGCCCCTCTCCTCGGCTTGTAGATGGCCATATCTTCCTATTAACATGGTATTCTCCCTATATGCAAGTCTGTCTCCAAGTTTCCACCATTTTTTGCTGCACCACGCAGCTTGCGGGATCTTAGTTCCCCGACCAGGGACCAAACCTGGGGCCCCGGCGGCAATGAAAGCACTGAGTCCTAACCACCAGGCAATTCCCAAGTTTCCCCTTTTTATAAGGATACCAGTCATATTGGATTAGGGCCCACCCTAAGGACTTCATTTTAACTTGATTACCTTTGTAAAGACCCTATCTCCAAATAAGATCACATTCTGAGGTACTGGGGGTACCTCATATGAATATGAACTTTTGAGGGATATATGAATTCAATGTATTAATATACAAATTTTCGAGAGACACAGTTCAACCCATAACAGTGAGCCTTGACCATCACTATTTTTTTAATGAATTTATTTATTTATTCATTTATTTATGGCTGCGTCGGGTCTTCACTGCTGCGCGGGGGCGTTCTCTAGTTGCAGTGCGCGGGGGCTACTCTTCATTGCGGTGCGTGGGCTTCTCATTGCAGTGGCTTCTCTTGTTGCGGAGCACCGGCTCTAGGCGCGCGGGCTTCAGTAGTTGTGGCATGCAGGCTCAGTTGTGGCTCGCGGGCTCCTGAGCGCAGGCTCAGTAGTTGTGGCTCATGCGCCTTAGTTGCTCCACGGCATGTGGGATCTTCCTGGACCAGGGATTGAACCCGTGTCCCCCGCACTGGCAGGCGGATTCTTAACCACCGTGCCATCAGGGAAGTCCACTGACCATCACTTTTTTAAAACAAAGTATGATAGAATAGAAAATATCAGAATGCATCACACAAAGTGAGGATAAGTGGTGTCTAATGAAATTTGTTTCTGTTTTATATATTTATCTGAGTTCTAGGTCTTCATGTAAAAGATACTTTTCAGTGCTGGTTGTGATCAAAAACAAAGCACCATTTGGATGTTGGTAACCATCACATATCACTTTGCATTGCTTTTTAATTATGGGTACATCCTTCTCCGACAAGGACATAAGCTCCCAGAGGGCGGGGACACATATCATCCTGTAAACTCTGCTATGCAGCTAGAAAAAAACAAAATTCATCCTCACTAGTGAATACAAAAACTACCATTTACTGAGTGCTTACTGTGTACCTGTTGCTGGGCTGTTTTACATACACTCTCTTATACGAGGACTAAACAGCGATGGATTGATGGCAGGAGCTTAGTATATTTCACAGACAAGGTGAATGCGCGCCACATTCAGGAGCACTGGGCAGCAGCCTGGGATTTGTGGAGGATTGAGGGGTAGAAGGAAAATTTCACAGAAGAAGTGTGGGAAGGTGCTGTGGGCCCCTAGGCAGCTCTGTCTCCCAGGTCTTTTCTTTTCTCCCCAAATTTCCATCCACCTTGATACCAACTCACCATTTAGATTAGAGGAAATGGAGGCTCTCAGTTGGAAACTCCTCCAGTTTCCTGCTTCTGCCAACAGACATTTCATCAGCACCTGTACCATCCCTTCAGGCTCAGAGCAGAGGGTGTCTCTGTCCCTGCCCCTGCCCAAAGTATGTTTCTCCACCTGTGCTCAGGACTTCTCCTTCTGCCTCCCCAGGCACTGTTCCATTAATTGTCCCCTCCATCCTCCAAATCTCCAGCCTCTCAGTTGCTAATTATTACAGCTCTTTTGTTTTCTGGCCGTGCTTTGATTCTTGCGGGATCTTAGTTGCCCGACCAGGGATTGAACCCGGACCATGGCAGTGAAAGTGCCAAGTTCTAACCACTGGACCACCATGGAATTCCCTATTACAGCTCTTTACCCTCAGCATATAAACATGTTCAAATCCCTCCACCTTTAAAAAAGTGAATCAGGGCTTCCCTGGTGGTGCAGTGGTTGGGAGTCCGCCTGCCAATGCAGGGGACATGGGTTCGAGCCCTGGTCCGGGAGGATCCCACATGCCGCGGAGCGGCTAGGCATGCGCCACAACTGCTGAGCCTGTGCTCTAGAGCCCACGAGCCACAACTGCTGGGCCCGTGTGCCGCAACTGCTGAGGCCCGCACACCTGGAGCCCATGCTCTGCAACAAGAGTGGCCCCCGCTCGCTGCAACTAGAGAAAGCCCGCTTGCAGCAACAAAAACCCAATGCAGACAAAAATAAAAATAAATTAATATTTTTAAGAAAGTGAATCAAAAAAAAAAGAAAGTGAATCAAACTGATAGCAAGCAAACAAAAGCCATCCTCCCAGAATCTGTGTCCAGTTAATTCAATAAAAAATTTGTTGGGTGTCTGTTCTTAGGCTCTTATAGCTGAGAGGGGGAGTCAGATTTGTCAACAATGATACAACAGCATAATTGGGGCTGTGATTCCAGTGAAGCACAGGGTGCTGTGAGAGCATGTGGGAGGGGCACCTAAACTAGGTAGGGGTTAGGAGAGATCAGGGAGGTGATGCCGGAACTGAATCTTAAAGGAAATTAAGATTCAGGAGTCACCGAGGCAAAGAACAGGAGGAGAGTGAAACCAGGAAGGGGATCTAGCATGTGCAAAAGCATGGATACTGTGGGAGCAAGGCACCTTCTGGAAATGGTAGTAGTTGGCAATGGGGAACATTAGAGGATTTAGGGCAGGTGAGTAATATGATGAGATTTAGTAGAGAGACCACCCTGGCTGCAGCTTGGAAGATGGATTTAAAGAGTAAGTCTGAAGCCAGGAGAACTGTTCAGAAGGTTAATAATAATGAAGAAGGAGACCATGTGATGGAGGAGGAGAAGTGAAGCATTGTGGAATTGAGGCCGGTTAGGAAGAGAAGTAAAGACATGAGGAGCCAGTGGGAAAGGCAAGAACAGAGTCAAAGAACTGGAAGTCTCAACCAACCTAAAGATCAGCCTTCCTGGGAGCAAGGGAAAGAAGGAACTGAAGGGCTGGTCGGAGACAAGGGGGTGAGATTTCCGTCGAGTTCTGGGAGGGTGTGGCAGAGGTCACGGCTATGGGAGTGTGTGGCTATGGCAACATGGAGGTGAGCACTGGAGTTGAGGAGGTCAAGAACCAAGAGGCCAGGGTGCTGCTAGACTACCTGCATGAACACTGAAGCCACCTGGATTTGCTAAAGACCTGAGGTGGCCGGGAAGACGGTGAGTCATATGCCAAAGTCTTTCTTCAAGGAGAGCGGGCAAACGACCCATCAGCAGATGGCAGCAAAAGTAATAACGTTTAGTGAGGGTTCATGTGTTGCTTTCATTCCTACTTTTTATATAATATAAGTACTGTACATTTTATCCTACAACAATACTGTGAGATAGAACTATGTGCCCAATGTGGTAGTCACTAGCCATATATGACTTTAATTTTTTTTTTTTTTTGGCTGCACCATGCAGCATGTGGGATCTTAGTTCCCCAATTAGGGATCAAACCCATGCCCCCTGCATTTGGAGTAGGGAGTCTTAACCACTGGACCGCCAAAGAAGTCCCTGTGATTCTCTAATTTTAATTGAAAAACTCAGTTCCTCAGGTGTGCTAGTCTCATTTCAAATGCTCAGCAGCCACGGATGACCAATGGCTACTTTATTAGCACAGGCGTGGGACATTTCCATCATCACAGTAAGTTCTGTTGGATGGTGCTGATAGCACCCGTTTTACAGATAAGGCAACTGCAGTGTGGAAAGTTTAAGTAATCTGCCCAAGGCCAAAGAGCCGGCAAGTAAGCTGGGATTTGTACCCAGTTAGTCTGGCATAAGCACTGCTGCCCTTAAGCAGTATGCTACACATCTTCTCAATGGAAGGTGAAATAGCTGGCCCTTAAAAGGAAGAGGAATTTGTTTGACTATCGGGGCAAACACTGATGATGCCTGCTCAGCAGTGTGTCTTTCTCCCTTGTTGGCAAAATCTGGATTTTATACAGGTGTTCCCTTCCCATGCATTTAGGGGATGAATCTCATCGGTCTTGTCAATCATGATATTTCCATTGTCCTGGCCAGTAGGACTTTGGGAGGATCTTGGAAAATATTTTGTTTTTCTTCAATGTTAAGTCCACATGTGATGTCTGGAATAGCTGCAACTATGTTGCAACTGTGAGGAAAGAGACCATCAACCACTGAAGACAGAGTATCAGCGTGAAGTGGTAGAAAACTCTTGATGAATCAACCAGCCCTGGATCTGTTCTAAAACTCTTTATTCAATCTCCTTTAATTGGGTTTTCTGGTCCTTGCTGCTCGATGCATCCCTAACTGAGACTTTGGTGGAGCCACATTGACTATAAGAAATGGAGAGCACAGAGCAGGCTGACTGCCCTTGCTCCCACCACCACCTGACTTGTCCACTTGGGAGAATAAGTGATATCTCTTTAAAAAAAAAAAAAAAAGTGTCCTCAGGGAGGAGCCATGTTTCAGAGAAGCAAAGAGGGGCAAGGATAATCTGAGCCAAGGGTGACCCAGTGCCTTGTGCAAGGAAGGGATTGGGGAGCAGTGCAAGGGTGGTCAGGAAGAGGAATCACTAGGCTGAGTGGAGAAGGGTGAACGCCCATTGAGGCCTGCCAAGGATGACAGAATGTGAGCGATGGTGGGGTCAGCTGATCTCAAGGTCCCAAATGTCAAGGTTCCTGTGGCTGTCAGGGGCTTACTGTGGCCAACAGACCTCCATCTCACAGAAGGACAATTAGCAGCCCTGGTGGGTGGGCGAAAGCAGGCATCTCTGGATGGAGCCAACTGTGATCAGGATTGAGCCTCTGCAAGGAAATTCCAGCCCTCTAACTAGCACTCTAATTACTGTCTTGCCTTTCCCTCTTCCCCTGTACAGCCAAGCTTCTTGGGAAAGTTATTCACGTCCCCTGTCTTCCCTTCCTCACCTCCTCAGTACACTGCCAGCTGGCTACTGCCCCCACCAGTCCAAAGAAACTGTTCTGACCCATGTCACACATGCCTTCCTAGAATGATGACCTGTCCCTTTTCTGTCTGGACGGCTCAGCAGCGTTCAACACTGTTAGCCACTCTTGAATAAGCTCTTCCCCCACTGGGTTTCATGGTCCCTGTCTCCTAGTCTTCCTCCTACCTGTCTGCGTGCTCCTTTCTCGGTCTCCTGTCTTCACAGGCTACACTTCCTTGTAACCTCATCCACACTCAAGGCTGCAGCATACGAGGGGCAAAGCAATGTAACGTGGTTAAAACCATGGCCTCTGGGGCCAGGCCACCTGGGTTCAAATCCTTGCCCTACCACTTGGTCGCTGTATGACATCTACATCCCTATCAAGATGTAGGTCATTTTCCTCACCCCACCCCCTGGGGGAGCCACTGTTCTAATTTTTTGCACTGTAGCTTTGTTTTGTCTGTTCTAGAATTCATATAAATGGAATAAAACAGGATGTGCTTTGGAGGGAGAGGGATGGACTGGGAGTTTGGGGTTGGTAGATGCAAACTATTACATTTAGAATGGATAAACAAGGTCCTAATGTATAGCACAGGGAGCTATATTCCATATCCTGTGATAAACCATAATGGAAAATAATATAAAAAAAGAATGTTTATATGTGTATAACTGAGTCACTTCGCTGTACAGCAGAGATTGGCACACATTGTAAATCAACTATACTTCAATTAAAAACAAAACAAAAACCAGGATGTGCTTTTATGTCTGGCTTCTTTTACTCACCATGTCTTGAGATTTATCATGTTGTTGTGTGTATCCATAGTGTGTCCATTTTTATTACTAAGTAGTATCCCATGGTACAGATATACCATAGTTTGTTTATCCTTTTGTAAAAAAATGATAGCTACCTGGGCCATAGCCAGTTTTTGGCTATTATGAAGAAAACTACTATGAACATTCTTTTTTTTTTAATTTTATTTATTTATGGCTGTATTGGGTCTTCTTTGCTGCGCGTGGGCTTTCTTTAGTTGTGGGGAGCGGGGGCTACCATTGCGGTGTGCAGGCTTCTCATTGTGGTGGCTTCTCTTGTTGGGGAGCGTGGGCTCTAGAGCACAGGCTCAGTAGTTGTGGCGCATGGGCATAGCTGCTCCGTGGCATGTGGGATCTTCCCGGACCAGGGCTCGAACCCGTGTCCCCTGCATTGGCAGGCAGATTCTTAACCACTGCTCCACCAAGGAAGCCCTAGGAACATTCTTTGAATCTTTGTGTGACCATATGTTTTGATTTCTCTTGAATAAATAACTAGGAGTATAATTGCTGGGTCATGGGGTAGATATGTGCTTAGTTATATAAGAAACTGCTACATATTTTTCCAAATTTATAGTACATTTTACATTCCCAACACTGTATGAGAGTTCCAGTTGCTGTACATTCTCACTAGCATTTGGTATTGTCAGTTTTTTAAAGTTTAACCATTTTGGTGAGTATGGAGAATTCTCTCACTGGTTTTAATTTGCATTTTCTCGATGACTAGAGATACTGAGCACTTTTCATGTGCTTATTGGGCATTCATACATGTTCTTTTGTGATGTATCTGTTCAAATCTTTTGTCCATCTTTTTAAAATGGGGTGTCTTTTTATTATTGTGTTATAGGAACTTTTTTATGTATCCTGGATACCTGTTTTTTTTTTTTTTTAATTTAATTTTTTATTTTTTGGCTGCACCGCATGGCATGTGGGATCTTAGTTCCCTGGTCAGGGATTGAACCCACGCCCCCTGCAATGGAAGTGCGGAGTCTTACCACTGGACCGCCAGGAAAGTCCCAATACCAGTTCTTTGTGAGATCAATATTTTGCTTACCTTTTGGCTTACTTATTCATTTTTCTTAATGGTGTCTTTTGATGAGCATCAATTTTGATATTTCTTTTATCAATTTTTTTTTCTTTTATGGTTATTGCTTTCTATAACATAAGAAATTTTTGCCTACTTCCAAGTCGTGAAGATATTCTGTGTCTTCACCTAAAAACCTTATGATTTAGCTTGTATGGCTAAGGTCTATCATTAACCTTTTTTTTTTTTATCATTAATCTTGAATCAATTTTTGCACATGGTGTGAGGTAGGGATCACGATTTACTTATTTCTCCCATATGAATATTCAGTTGTTCCAGCACAATTTGTTGGAAAGATATTCCTTTTCCCAGTGGATTGCTTTGACATCTTCATCAAAATTAAATGACCTTTAAGTGTGAGTCATTTCTGGCCCTCTATTCTATCCCACGGATCTCTTTGTCAGTCCTTATGCCAGTACCATAGTGTCTTGATTACAGTAGCTTATAAGTCTTGAAGTCAAGTAGTACAAGTTCTCTGGCACTGAGAATTTTTTTTGTCAGCATTGGGATTTTAAAACTCCCTGGGTGATTCTAATGTGCTGCCAAAATCTGAGAAGTTGAGAACATTCTAATGTGAGCCACAGTTTCTAGACTCAGCTTTCCCTGTCACTATCCTCTAGGCCAACATGATAAACTAATTAATATACTTGATGCTACCTCTTTACCTGGAATCCTCTTCCTCTTCAGCTCTATGCCTTGTGCGTTAAGGACTTCATCAATTTCCCACCTGGCTCCCCACTACTTCTAGAAAAAAGTTCTAAGTCCTTAGTGTGGCTAAAATCACCCTTTTGATTAGGATCCCTGATACTTCATCCATTATCTTCCCCAATAAGTACCTTAAGCTGCAGTCATACCATAATTGCCTCAAATGTTTTAAACTTCTTCATGCCTCCATGCCTTTGCCTGTCCTCCAGCCTAAAACACACTTTCCGTCTGTCATTGTTTATCATCTCCTTCCTCTCTTTCAACACATAGCCTGGTATCATCTACTCTGCCCTGCTTTGACCCTCTTATCTGGAATAGGTATCCTGCCCTGGTTCCCTCTGTGCCATGTACCTTTATCACAGGCATTAAGGTACTTTGTTGTAATTGTCAGTGATTTAGTTGCACAACCCCACTAACCTGTACACTTCTTGAAGGCTGAGACTGTGTGTTTCCATCTCTCGTCCCTAGTGCTTACCAATGTAACTGGCACATATGAAGTACCTAATAAATGTTTATTAAATGAAAGAAAACTGGGCTCCAATCTGCACTGTGCTTTGGGGCAGATTCCTTAATTTTTCTGAGACTCTATTTCCTTATCTACAAACTGAAAAGAACACTTATGCCACAAGGCGGTTATAAGACTTAAATGAGCTAATCCATGTAAAATCCACTGCATGGACTTAGTATATGGTAAGTACTCATTAAATCTTGGTTCTCTTCCCACTTTCCACCAGACCCTTCAGACACTCTTCCTGTTTCCACTTCTTTAGCTGACCGCTAGGTGGTGTCAGTCTCTGGCCTGACATTCAATCCCAGAGCTGCCCCCTTAATGCCCCATCTCAGTGCCTGTTACAGTCGACAGGAAAGGGAGATGTTTAATAATCTGCTGGGAGATCCAAAAAAAGGGGATATCCTCCCCACCAATTTCTTTGCCCACTGTCACCATTCTTGATATCCCGATCATGGATTGCAGAGAATTCCTCCTTGGTTTCCTCTATTTGGTTACAATTCCAACCCAAGGGTTTGAAGATGGAAAAAGCTTCTTTGAATAGAAGTGGGGAGAAAGAGAAGAAGCTGAGGGAGAGAGGGACTATATAACGGGCGCTATAGGAGAAATACGGAGAAAATGCTTCCAGTCACATCCCGTTCGATGGTACTTAGTTATGATTGTCTCCTCTACCAGCGCAGACTCCCCTAGTCCTAACACTCCTGTCAGCTTACCCACTGAACAATCAAGAGGTCCTAACACTGGGTGGATACAAGAAGTAAAACACATGTTACTTGCCCTTAGGGACCACCTTATGGTCTGATGGTGGACACAGAACCCTCAAAATTAAGTGCTAAGTTCTCGGTACTGAGGCTATCTTGAGAGCAAGTTTGGAACAGGAGAGATGGGCAGAGTGAGAATAACAGGAGAGCCTTGCTGATGAGGGTAGGAAGCAGCTGAGAGAAGAGTATAATTAAAGGCTCAAGTAGAAATATGCATTCTTTCGTCTTATAGAGACAACCTCAGCACTTCACACATTGGAAATAACCCAAGGGCCCAACAATCCCAGTAGACTGTGGAGTATCCAAGCAAGGAGATTCCAAGTAGCCAATACAAAGAGTGAGCTAGATGTGTGTGTACAATGTGGAAAGGGATCAAGATGAGTTAACTGAAAAAAAAGCAAGTTCCAGAACAGTATATACTGTATGAGCTCATTTGTGGTTTTAAAAGATGTTTATATTTGTTTATCGTTTTTCTTTTTTTTTGGCCACACCAAGTGGCTTGTGGGGTCTTAGTTCCCCGACTAAGGATTGTACCTGGGATTGTACCTGGGCCCCTGGCAGTGAAAGCACTGAGTCCTAACCACTGGACCACCAAGGAATTCCCTGTTTATCATTTCAAAAAAAAACCTCTTGGAAGGAGACCCAAGGAACTCTCAGTAGTGGTTATTCTGAGGGTGGGACTGAAGAATGGGAGTATGGAGAGTAGTGGCAAGTTTACTTTTCATCTTGTACCTTCCTATACTCTGAGTTTTGCAACCACTAAGTATTACCATTTTTACAATATAACGTTCATAAAAATAAACACACATCCACATTCAGGAGATAGCAGGGGTTGGGACGTAGCAAACGAGAAGTGTCGATATGCTGGCTGCGGCCAGATATTGGGAGGCCAGGACTGGGAGAAGAGTCCACATTTGATTCCATTGTCTATAGACACCCAGTAGAGGTTTGCCAGCCAGGAAGAGACACAGGGAAAGCAGTTTCAGGAAGATTCACCTGCATGAGACAGGTATCAGGGAGAGGAATGGGGCTGCCCCCTCATAACCCTCTTGGGCTACGTATGGTCACTCCAGCTAGCTTTTTCCTTGCAAAGCCGTCTGAAGTCTGTTTCAATCTGACTTCACTTAGATGACAACAAGGAGAGAGGGTCCTGGGAGAAGAAGGAACCTAGTAGGAGTTCATTAAAAAGTTAGTAAGTCGCTGCCATGTGACCACCACTGTGTTAGCCCATGAGGTCTGGATGAAAGGATGAATAAGACCCCACCCCTGCCCAGAGAAACTCCAGCAGTGGAAACGGAGGAAATCTGAACTCTATTTCAAAGGAAAAAAATGACAAATCTTGAGCACAGGTTTCCAAGATTGGTATAGGAGAGAAAGGCCCAGAAGACAAGTTGGCAGTAGGTCTGAGGTTTCTGGCCTGGGAGACTAAAGGCAGGTGGCCTTGGCCTTGAGCAACGCGAGCCAGGAGGAAGCTCTGGTTTGGTGAAAAGGTCTAGCTCCTTCTGGATTCCTCTCTTGCTCTCACTGCTATCAATAGACAAGTCCTCCATGCTGCTCCACTTTCTGCCAGGGCCAGGATGGCGTGAGGATTTGGGGCCTTTCCTTGAACAGAACTTTAAAAGGGAGAAGGATGGTGCAAGCCTCCCTCATCTCTAATGTGAATTTCTGGCGTCACCTGCTGTCTCCCTGAACTCTGACTTCCAGACACCAGAAAGTCAGACACCCAAGGTACAGCCTTAAAACACCGCCCAGAAGGGGGCAGTGGCCAGAAGCACATTCACTGGGCTCTGGGAACCGCCCGGCGCCCTGTGGACTCAAAGCAGCATTCCCTTACGGGATCAGGCTGGGACAAAGGTCCGGCACTCAGCAGACACCTCGTTAGAACTCGAGGCCTGGAAACAGAGGTCCAGAGTCCCTCATCTTATTCCAAATCCCTGTTGCTCGGAATCTAAAACCCCGACTTGGTGGGAAGCCAGTCAGAAGGTATAAAAAAACAAAACACCAAACAAAAAAATAAATGAGCCCCGACCTCTTGGGGCGAAGGTGGGTGGAACTTACTTAACCCCACCCGCTGGTGACTCACCTCCCTCCAAACCAGGGCCTGCCCCTCCCGGTGCCAGGCAAGCAGGGCAGGGAGGGCACTAAGGTGGGCTCCATCCCCAAGCCCTAGGCGGGCGGACAAGCTCCGGCGTGTCCCGGCGGGTGTCCCTGTTTACTCCAAGTCCGGGAGCGAGGTTGGGGCAGGCCGTCTCGGCCCCTCCCCCACCCCGCCCCCCTCCGCCGCAGGCCCCAATCCCCGTCCAGGTTTTACAAAGTCTCCAAATCAAAGCTCAGCTTCTCCCCGCATCTTCCCCGCGGACTGGCAGCCCCCGACCCCACCCCAGTCATGGGAAGGCACAGTCAGGGTTCCCCCAGATCAGGCCTCGGTCCAGACCTCCCGGTCTTGGATCCGCAGACGGGGCCTGAAATTTTAGGGCAAGACACCGAGTTTCAAAGAAAAGCCGCTCAGCTCTCCTCAACTCCCCCTGCCCAACCCCCCTCGCCCCTTCAGCTCCCGAGCGCAAGGGAGAAAGGCCCAGTCACGGGAATGGGCGCTCCAGGCCCAAAGCCAGCCAGCGGGACCCCGGGAACCCCCCGCTCTCGGACCGGTAGCCAGAGATCCAGATCTGGTCGCCGCTCTGACTCCCCCTCCCCAGGGCAGCGCGCCAAATCGGCGCATGCGCACTCACAGGATTGCCGCGTAGCTCTTTCTCCCCCCCCCCCTTTTTTTCTTTCCCCGCCCCTTCTCTCCCTCCCTCCTCTCCCGGTCCCCTCCCTCTCCCCCCCCCCGCCTCAGCCCGACCCGCGGCACCTCAGTCCGGGGAACAGTGGTGCGAGCTCCAGGCCCGTGCACTGAGGAGGCGGAAACGAGGGGAGACCCCATAGCTCCATCAGGCCCCTTCCGAAGGCTCCCCCACCCGGTCCACGCCCCCCACTCCCCCACCCCGCCTCCTCCCAATTGTGCATTTTTGCAGCCGGAGGCGGCTCGGAGATGGGGCTGTGAGCTTCGCCCGGGAGGGGGAAAAAGAGGAACGAAGAGGAAAGCCGGGGGTGAAGGGTTTGGATTTGGGGGCAGAGGGTGCACCCCCGTCTGCAGGCCCTCCCCAAGGGGCTCCGAACTCTACCTCTTCACCCAGACCCCTGGTGAGCTTTGCTGAAGGATAGGATAAGAATAGAGGAGGAGAAGGGAGGAAGGAGGAAAAGGGGGGACCCCCCAATTGGGGGGGGCGGCGACGGCGAAAAGTAACAGGACCAGAGGGCAGGGGGCTGCTGCTTGCATCAGCCCACACCATGCTGACCCCGCCGCTGCTGCTGTTGCTGCCCCTGCTCTCAGCTCTGGTCGCGGCCGCTGTCGATGGTGAGTGAGATTCCGCGGCCCCCTTGGACCCCTGGGGACACCCACTCCCCAGCCCCCACTCCTGCGTTCGGATGGGAAAGGGAGACGCGGGAGGGGGTGCCTTTTGTTATCCCAGTCCAGCTGACACAGCAGCGGCCTGACTGGGGGTGGGGATGGGGGTCCAATTTGGAGGATAGGGGCCCCGGGCAAATGATGCTTCTGGGACCCCCCCAGCCCAAACAAAGACCAGAGGCCTGGGAAGGGAGAGGAGGGATCCCCTTTTTTCTGATCCTGACATCTAGAGGCCTTCTTTTCCTATCTCTGGTGGGGGAGGGCCTCTGCCTCCCCTACATCCTCCACCCCCCCACACAACACATATGAATTGTAAAGGAATCCGGATTTGCTGTTTACTGGCTGCAAAAGGGGGCGGGGGTCCTTTTGCAGTGGCCTCTGCATCTGGAAGGGTAGCCGGGTCAGGGGTGCCCCGCTGCGCAGAGGGCAGGCAGGACAGGGGGGATGGCTGTGGTGGGGAGAGAGAGGGCCACGGGAGGGCCCCCTGCTTGGGTGTGGAATCTGGGCCCTTGGAGACCGGGCTTGAAGGCCTGGGTCCAGGATCCAGCGGGCTGCCAGCCTGGGTTCCGAAATGAGCACTTCCCCCTCTCAGGGCCTCTGTCAGTAGCCTGGAAAGGGCTGTGTTGGGGGGTGTAGCGGGTGGGGGAAGGCGAAGCTATATGACTTTGAATTTTCCTTCTTAATTCCTGGGAGCTTTGAGATGAAAAACGTTAGATGTCATCATTGGGGAAGGGGACTGGAGAATGGCCTGGAATGCTGAGGTGGGAGGGTGGAGGAAGGCTGCTTTCTCCCTGACTTCTGGTCTGATCACAGTTTGTACTGGAAGGAGAGTTGGAGGCTGGATGGGGTTATGGCTATGCCCCCACCCCCTAATTCCCTGCTCCTTTGGTAGATGTGTTTGTTTCTCTCCAGCATTTCCCCTCCTCCCCTCATACGCACACACTTTGTAGTCTGCAGTTAGGTTTGGGCTAGAGCCGTGTCCTTTTGGAGAAATGGGGGGCCCTCTTGCCTTTCTTTAATGTCAGCGATTTTCCCTCTTACTTGTGAGTCACTGGTTCAAGTCTTGCTCAAGCTTTGAGCTGGGGTCATGGGGTTGGGCTGGGCTGGGCCCCTGATTTGGAAGGGGTGGGATCTCATCCCTTCCCGTCATTTTAGTCCTCTCATCCAGGGAAAAATCTGGACCCAATACCATCATGCACCCCTCCTCCATCTTCTAAATTTTGCCAGATTGTGATTGGGAAAGTTTTTCTCTGAAACCAGACTATCTCTCTCTCTCTCTCTCTTCCCCTCCCCACAACTTGCTTCAGTGGGGGGAGGGAGGTTAAGGGGTCAGGAAGTAGCTGTGCCCAGAAAGACAATATATTCAGTAGCTCCCAGTTATGCCGTCTTGGGGACTCTGTCCCCCTACCTCCCACCCCACATCAATTATCTGCCCAAGAGGAGGAAAGAGGCTCTGCCCTGAATACCCTTCAGACCAGCCCTTGCCCATGACTTCCTCAGTTATGCGTGTTGTTTCCTCTTGTTCTCAGCCCTGTGAAGTGAGAGGGGAAACTGAGGCAGAGAGATTTGGGTACAGCAACTTCTGGGAGGGATAGAAAAAAATTTTGAGAGTGACCCATCAAGAGCCCCACGATGGAAGGCAGAGGGAAAAGGGGGGTCTCTGTGGAGAGCAGAAAAAGTCCCCGGCCTGGTCAGGAATGGCCCCAGGGAGCTTCACCCCCAGGGTTCCAAAGCGGTTCTATCTGCCACACCAAGTTGGTGGGTGGTGAGTGGAAGAGGGAGACTGGATGTGTTTTCCTTAATGGTCTCCCACGCTTTTGTAAGTTTCCACCCAGTCCACAGCTGTAACCCCAGCTCAAACCAAACTCTATCCAAAGTCCTGGAGAGAGGACCCCTCCCCAAACACCCATACTGTGCTCACCTTAAGAATGGGAATAGTGAATCATCGGTTCTACCCCATTCTGGGGAGTGGGAAGGGGAAACTGCACAGACCTGTAGGGCCGATGTTGTCCAGGACAGCCTACGGATTCCTCTATCCCCACCCCTGCCCTCATGTCTCAGGCCCACAGACACGGAACTTTCTCCTTCGTTTTCTGGAGAAGGACACGTCCTGGCTCCAGCTTACCTGACTCAATGTCTAACCTTCCTTTCTGCTGCTATCACAGACCTTGCTGCTTTCCCTCCAGGGGAGCAGCCCTAGGGTCCTTCTCTACCATTTCTGCCTTCCCTGCTATGCCTGAACCCAATCCCCAGGGTCCCCTTCTCTTTGGGGAGCAATGTCACTCCCTGCTAGTAGACAGAATTGAGTATACTTGCTACCTGGGAGGATGGAGAAACAGATGGAATGGGGAATGGGAAGAGGAGTTATTGAGGTTCCTGCTGAGATTAGGAACATTTTGTAGTGGAGAGGGCTGGCTGCCTCCCTCTCTCCTACCCATCTCCACGTACCCCCTCGAGCCAGTGTATTACCATTTATCAGACAAGCTGGACAGTTAAGTGAGTTATGAGACTGAGTTGTTTGCCTTCTGGCTCTCTGAGAGATGGTTCCAAACTCCTTTCTCCCCTGGTCAGACTCAGATCTTGGACATCTCCCCTCACCCTCGTCTTTCAAACCAGGGATGTGTGGGATGTTGATTTGGGGATGGAGGGATATTTTGATGTTTGAGGCTGCTTCTCAAGACTTCCTTTTCTCCTAATCTTGCTCCCCCTTCCTCCATTTTCTCTATATTTTTTTGCCCCCAACCACTCCCCATCACTGGGCCTCTTAAGGACGTCAGCAGGGGCTCTGGCCAGAGCCAGATCCTGTCCAAATCCCCGGAACTTTACAAAACTCCTTCCTTACCTTTGGGAAGCCCTTCCTTACCTTTGGGAAGCCCTTCGTTACCAAGTCTAACTTTCTTTCCTCTTGCTGTAGTCTTAGCCTTTGCATATCAAAACCCCAAACCTAAGGTTTATTCCCCTCAGTAGTTTCCTCTCAGGGCACCGCCCCCCTCCCCAACCCTCTATGAACTCTCCAGCATTCAAGTCCTCCAACTCCGGATGGGGGCTCCTCGCCCTTTGGGAATCTGAATGCAGTTGAGTGGGACCATGCAAGCTGTCCCTGACCTGGTGGAGCTGGGTGCTGGGTGTGGGTGTTTGAAGAACCTAGACCCATGCCCCTGTGTTCAGTCCCAGATTTCAGCCTGGTTAGCAGGATCCTGCATTGTTTGGAGAAGGAAGCAGTTGGCTCCGGATTGCTTCCGGTGCGGTGGCCCCAGGCCCCAGTGTAAAACCTCCCTGAGAAAGAGGTGAGGGACAGTGAGGGGAGGTATTTATCCCTCTTGCACCCCCAGGGAAGATGAGAATCTCCTGGAGGCCTTGGCTTCCCTGTTGAAGAGCTTCAGTCTTCCTTCCTCCCACCCTCCCAATTCTGTGGGAGGCAGCGGCCCCTATTCTGAGTCTCCCTTGGGTCAGGTACTGCTAGGGCAGAGACTCTCTTGTCCAAGTCAAGGTATATGCTTCCCCACCCTGAGTTTCAGGGATGTTCTTCTCCGGGGGTCATCCCAAGACAACTGTGTCGTTGTCTTGGCAACCTCTCAGCTGAGACCCCTTCCCTGGTTTTTGCCTCTGTCTGTGTATCATTGGTGTGTGCTCTCTTGGCCTCAAAGAACCTCTGTCTCTCATCCTCTCATCTCTCTTACCTCATCCTTTGTGACATTCTTTGTCCTGTCTCTCTCAGTCTCTGTATCTTGCTTTGTCTCTGTCTGTCTCCATCCACCTCCATCCAGGCCTCTTGGTATCTTGAAAGCTACCTGGGAGCAGAAGTCTCTCCTGGGCTTTCCCACGTGCTCGCCATTTTGGAGTTATTCTTCCCCTCCCAGGCCAAGCTTGGAGTATCCAGTTCGGCAGTGAAAGTTCTCCCTCCACTTTCCTCCAAGTTCCTCTCTCTTCTTCCCCCTCCACTAATTTTGGAGAGAATGTTTCTGGAAGAAGGGAACTTGATACCCTTTGTGGGTTGAGTAAGAGAGGGAGTGCCGATAATTCAGAAAGGAGGAGGGAGGTTAGACTTCTGGCAGAACTTCCTCATAACCTGAGAACTGGAGAAAGGTGTGAGGAATGGGTCAGGAGCTTAGAGCTTTTCCTTCTGCAGCGCATAAGCTGTGTGTGTGTGTTGGGGGGTAGGTGGGAAGGCCTTCTAAAGGCCTGGTGAGAGATATGCGGACCTCTGGAGACATTCAAAGGGTCTGATTTTACTTGTGGGGAAAGGAAAAGATGGTGGGGAGGTCAGGCTAATGTCCTGCTGAATCAATATTGACTCAGGATGGAGGGGGAGACCCTTCCCCTCCCCCAGCAGCCCAAGCCATCCTGTCTGTCTGTCCAGGCCGCAAAGCAGAGGCCCAGACTCAGGAATGACAAAAATGTGTCTGAGCCTCGTTGAGCTGCGGGGAAGGAGCCACCGGGTAACACCCAAAATACATAAAATTCAGTGAAAAGCTCTTGGTTAGGGTCTGGGAGGCCCCTGCTGTCCCACCCCCATATGTTTGAAAGTTTAGATTCCTGCAGGCTCTGTCCCCCACCCGCTGGCCACCCCCTGGCTCCTCTGTTCCCTTAGATATATCATGTGTCTCCTTTTAGAAAACATCCCCTGATACACAGCCTATCTCTCCCTCTGCTGTGTCTGCTCTTGAAAAGGGTCTCAGGGGTCTCTTTCATGCTTACCCTGTCTCAGGTCTCCTGGGTCTTTAGGAAATCTCACCATCTCTCTTCCTCTCCATCTCTGCTCCCAAGGGGATCAACAGATGGGTCCCCTTCTCTGGAGAAGACTCCCTCAGGGCTGTACTTCCCTGTCACTCTCTCTACTCTGGTCAGGCCCTCTCACCGCCCTTCCCCACCCTGCCCCCAAGGTCCCAGAATGGGACAGGACGACAGCCAAGGCTTAAGCAGGGCAGCGGGGTCCGTGTTGTGTCTGGATGCACACCCAACCCTACACCTCCTGTTCTGGCTCCATCTTGGTGGCCCTGGGGGCCATGGCTGGGCTGGGTGCCTGGGTTTGAGGGGGGGCAGGGGTGTTGGCCAGAGTTAGCATGGCGGTCACATTCATCTCTGGGCAAAGCTGAGAACAGACGGCCCCTGTGTCCTGGCGTTCTCTCTGCAACCTCGCTCGCTCTCCCTCCGTAGTCCTCTCCTTCTTCTCCCTTCTCTCTTCCCTCTTCTGTCCCGTTCTTGTCCCTTTCCATCTTCTCCACCTTCTCCCCTCCTCTCTGAGGAGCCCTGAAGGCCACTGCGACCTCCTGTAATCCCTGTCCCCACTCCCAGCGCCAGAGGACCCTGCCGTTTCCCTTCTTCATCCTTCTTCATGTGGCTCCATCATCGTGGCCAGTGAGGAACTGCCGGTTCAGTCACTAATCGCTCTGTACCTCAGTTCCCTCATCTGTATGATGGGGATTGCAACAGTACCCGTGTCACAGGGTTTGAGGATCTAAATGAGTTAATGTGTACAAAGTGTTTCAGCTCAGTGGCTGACACAGAGTGACCATGTTGAAAAATGTTAGTTCATATCCGTATAAAGCCCCAAGTCTCATGAGGGGCAGGAGGCAGGGGAGGCCACTAGTTACTCCTGAACTTAGGGCCGTGTTGTTCCCTCAGCTAAGGCCACAGAGGTGGGTTTCCTGGGTGCTGGCATCAGATGTGGAAGGCGCAGCTGAGGGCAGTGGGGTTGGCTGCTGGCTCTAAGCAGATTACAAGTTTCCTACCCCACCGCACTGCAGCTCCCTCTGCCTCCAAGTGAGGCTTCCCTTGGCTGTGTAGACTGCCCCGAAGTAGGTTATTTGTTTCTTTCCTCCCCTCTTCCCCCTGAAGGAAATCACAGACAGGCCTCAGCCTTCACACTTGAGATTCCTAGGGCTTTCTCCACCGTCCCTGATGGAAAGGAAGTTCTTTCACATCTCTCGAGATCCTTGTGCAGCCCTGACCTGTGGGAGACGTGCACCTCCAGTCCCCCTGCCCCGGCCCAAAGGGATGCTGCTGTGGGACGGGGGCCCTGAGCGCTCCTCTTCCTTTCACTCCCATCCCCCTCTCCCTTCCCTCCGCGAGAGCACATCTGGTTTGTGAATCTCTCTCATTCCAGCTTTCGGAGTTTGCCAGCTGCTGTTTCCTCTGTCGAGTTCAGGCCAAAAATGGGGGTGGGGGACAGCGCGGGGGACAAAGTGAGGGCCAAAGGAGGAGGGGATCATGGCTGGGACTCGGAATGGAGGGGAGATTGGAGTGACCAACCGGTGACCTCAGGCCTGGGCTGTGAGTTCTACCCTGGGGAGGAGAGGGGGTGTGGACTAAAAGTCCAGGTGGAGGCAGGGGTGGCATGGGGGCCTTTCTGGGCTCCAAACAGCCCATCTGCCTCTGAGTCCCCTTCCAGCCCCCTCTACCCGCCCCGCCACCAGCCGGTCTCGGCTGGCCAGGGGAAGAGGACCGTTCTCTGGCATGCTAACTAGGCTGGCGGGCTGTTTCCCGGGAAGACCTCACAGCTGGCCCAGTGGGGCGATGAACTCAGCATTATCCACCTCCTCAAGGGGCCTTTATTCCCTGCTCAGGGTGGGGGGGGAGGGGAGGGGGACCCCGGGGCCGGGGGCCTAGCCAGGCCATCCTTGATGTGTTTCCTGAACTCGGCTCTCATCCTGGCCAGGGGCCTGAGTGCTGTCCCCTCTGCCAGAGATGGGGCTTAGGGAGGGAGGACGTCTTCTCAGTGTGGCTCCCCTCACACTCCATCCCTCCCTGCTCAGAGCCCTGACATACTTTCCTTCTGCTCTGTCCCAGCCCTGAGCTCACTCTGCCCTGCCGTCTTCCCAGGGTGCTGTGGCTCCTGAGGGGCCATCTCGCCCCTCCCTGGCACCCCAGTGCCTAGTGCAGTGCCTGGCACAGAGCTGGTTTCCAGTGCACGACAGCCGAAGAGAAATGGGATTGACGCAGACCAAGGAAGAGGCGATGAAGGGCTGGGAGACTGGCTGGGGGTGAAGGAGGGGGGTACTTTCCTTCCCGTGGAGGGCATGGTGACGGGATCGGGAGGAACAACTCCTGAGAGCCTCTCAATGAGAATGGGGAGACTGGTGTGCACTGGTTGGTTAAAAGCTTAGAGTCAGCTCAACTGGTATGAGTCCTGATTTTGTCACTTGCCTGCTGTGTGAACCCACCTTCTCTGAGGCTTGGTTTCCTCATCTAGGAAACGGTGGTATTAGTAGTACCTACTTTGTCATATTGTGGAGAGGATTAAATGAGATGATACGTGGAAAGAACTAGTGTACCACATTTCCTGGCACATACTGAGGTAACAATGAGGGTTAGCGTTACCGTCTTTAATTCATCCCCGGAGAATGAGGTAAGAGAATGGGGCAGGAGCAGAGGGAAGCTGGTGGGGGTGAGGGTTTAGGGCAAAGAGGTCCCGGATATAGGACCTTAACAGGTCGGCTGGGCTGAAACCAGCTCCTACAGGTCACCCCAGCCATCCCCCTGCCTCAGCTCTCCAACTCTGTCATCCTGGGTAATCTTAGGTGCTTCTTACGTCTGAGGGCATCTGCTGAAAGTCTAACCAGCAAGGGAGGCTGGGTCTTTAGAGAATGCAGGTGGAGGCAGGGCTCCTCTGCTGATGCCATCTCCAAGCCACCACTGTGCCAAGGGCACCCCAGACACACATCCCATCTGGGGGCCTGGTGGTTAAGAGTTGGAGATGGGCAGGATGATGGGTCCCAGGGACCAAAAGTGTCCCAGAGGGCGAAGGAGCAGAGAGGTTAGAAAAGACCAGCTCTGGACCTCTAGTGAGACAGGGAGGAAGATAAAGAGAAAACACGCCAATGGCTAAATGCCCCATCACTCTCAGTCAGCAAAATGGGGTTGCTGGTGTCTGACCAGAGTAACAGAGAACAGCAAGGGCTTTGACCCTGAGGGCTGGGGGAGGGCACACCGAACAGGCAGTCTTTGGGACTGAGTGGGGGGCAATAAAACGTGCTCCCTGCATCCTTCCCCTCCCACTGTCGCAGGTACGCGGTGTTCTGGGAGTGAACCCCAGCCACGTGCCCAACCCCCCCAACACATGGACCGTGGGTCAGAGTCTGGGCCAGATGGAGACTGATGCTGGGGGAGGAGGAGGAGCCCTAGAGCGCTTAAGGCCATAGAGTTGGCCTGTATCCCTCAATCACACCCCTGTTTTCTTCCCTTGACCCCAGTCCCTAAGACTTGCAGCCCAAAGCAGTTTGCCTGCAGAGACCAGATCACCTGTATCTCAAAGGGCTGGCGCTGTGATGGTGAGAGGGACTGCCCCGACGGATCTGACGAGGCTCCCGAGATTTGTAAGTGCCTTTTCTGGATCCCTCCCCCACACCACCGATTTATGCCTTTTCCTTTTGGCCCAGGCAGTTTGGGATGAGGACAGTTGAGCTCTAGTCTGGCGTGGACCTTGCTCTATGATTGTTTGTACATGACACAGCTAAAACTGTCCTCTCCCCCTCTTCAAAGAGCCCGGCATGGTGCTTGGTGTGCTCAGAAATGAGCTCCCTCAGCCGCTATACCCCCAAGCCAGCCAGAGATTGTGTTCTCTGGGCTGACAGATTTCCTGGAAGGAGAGGGCCCAGGCTCCCCTCCCTTCTGGCTCATCCCTCTTCTTCCCACCTCTGAACCTCCTGATCCTTGATGAGTGCCCCCAGGTCTTGCTGGGTCCCCTTCCTGTCCTCAGGCTCCCAGACCAAAGGCCACTGGCCCCTTGCTAAGTCTCTGTCCCAGAAACCCCACCCCTGCACATTTCCCGCCCTCCCCCGCTCCCCCTGCCCTCCGTAAGTGGTGTAATCAGAGGCAGCTGTTTAAAAATGGGAGAAAGGTCCCCACCCAGGCTTTACCCTGCCAGTGAGGGGGAGTGGAGGGCTTTCTGGCGGGACCCTAGAGTCCTGGGCAGCTGGCAGGGTCTCTCCTCTGTGGGGCTAATCTGGGCTGGGGTCTAGGGGATCCTGCGTTCCTAGGTCTGTCTCCGTTCTCTCTCCGGCTTTATCCTGTCCCAGCCCCATCTCCACACCCTCACCCATAATTATTAGGGGTAATTTTAGGGCCAGAAAGGGAGCGACCAGTTCTGTCTGCCTCACCCTCATACCCTGCCCTGGAGGTGTGGGAGCCAGGGATATTCTGCAAGTGTTTGTATGGGGGGGTGGCTCAGCCTGGAGCATCTTCTTGTCTGATGCCGTCTTTATGCCCCACATTTCTGACCCCAGTGCTTGGCGTTAGGGATAAAGAAAGCCACGCGGAAGGTCCAGATCTGGCTCTTTTTATCCTCCTCCCTTTAATTTGATGTAAACCCCACCTTATACGCATCCCCACACTGTCCCCACTCATGCACAGTCCTGGACCCATCACACCCACGCTCAGTCCCTCCCGGGCACTGACTCACTCCCCTGCACCCTCCCCGACACACACGGACAGAGGCAAATGCTGGCACAGACATGCTCTCACAGCAACGCAGAGTCAACACTCGGAAATGGGGATGCAGAGACACAGCCTGCACTCAGACAGATGCTCCCAGACACGCACACACAAACCCAGACTCACTCCCAAAAGGACATGGAAATGCACATACCAAGGCCAGAAGCACTAGCACATGTGGCTTGTGGGATGTTAGTTCCCCGACCAGGGATTGAATCCAGGGCCATGGATTCACCCTCACTCCACACCACTCTGCTCCACGGTACACACCTCCCTCACCTGTGCATGTGGACTCCTACCAGGCACAGGCGGACAGGTGCACTCATATACAGACACTCTCTCACACCCTGTCCAGGCTTGGGAGCCAATGGGCAGTGGTCTGTCTACCAGCCCACCGGTTTAGCCAGCGTCCTAGGTCACCTGGCCTCCTTAGAATCCCCTCAGGAGCTCTGCCCTGCCCTCCCCCCAGCCCATCTTCTTGGGTAACAAAGGAGGTACCAAGACATCATCAGTGGGCCACAGCCTTTGACCGTTTCCAAAGCCTTGCATCAGGCAAGCTGCTCTGGGGCTGGGGGTCTGTAACAGTGCATCCAACAGAAATATAATGCAAGCCATGTACACAATTTCGAAATTTTCTAGTTGCCCCATTCAAAAAGGTAAAAATAATCAGGTGAAATGAATTTCAACTTTATTTTACCCAATGTATCCAAACTATTATCATTTCAGTATATTATTTGTTTAAAAGTATTAATGAGATCTTTTGCATTCTTTTTTGTGGCTGTGGTATTAAGTCTTCAGAAGCCAATGTGCATTTTATTTTATTTATTCATTTATTTGTTTGTTTGTTTGTTTTCAGCCATGCCATGTGGCTTGCGGGATGTTAGTTCCCCGACCAGGGATTGAATCCAGGGCCATGGTAGTGAAAGCACCAAGTCCTAACCACTGGACCACCAGGGAACTCCCATTGTTTTTTGTTTGTTTTTTGCCAGCGTGCATTTTATACTTACAGTTGGAACTCGTCACATTTCAAATGCTCAGTAGCCACGTATGATGCTGCATATTGGGAAGTGCAGTTCTAGAAGACTTGGTCCAGCTCTCAGCCCCAGGCTCTGTGACCTGGGGAGCTATAGGAAGGAGGTGTACTTTGTCTCCTGAGTGTAGAATGCGAGGCATTGGGGTCCACAGCGTGGGGCATTTGGGGAGTGGACTCTCTGCTAAAACCTAGTTCTCCCCTCCACCTGGCGGCTCCCAGGTGTGTAGCTGCTGTTGGGAATGGCATAGGAGAGCTCGAGGTTGAAGAGTCTATCCAGGCCCTAGGCCTCCTGAGATCTAAAAAGTGCAGGTGCCTGTAACCCCAGTCTCAGTTCCCCACCCCCTCCCCCAGTGAACAACTAGGCAGACAGCCTCTGTAGCCAGTGCGGTCATGCTGGCCTTTCCATCTGCCCCCAGGTCCACAGAGTAAGACCCAGCGATGTCAGCCGAACGAGCACAATTGCCTGGGCACCGAGCTGTGTATTCTCATGTCCCGCCTCTGCAACGGGGTCCAGGACTGCACAGATGGGTCGGACGAGGGGCCCCACTGCCGAGGTAAGGGCTCTTCCACCTCTCCTGTCCCAGGTGGATGCAGTGAGTTCTCAGGTGGGCACCTGACAGGTTTGGAGGCCCGCCATCCAAGGACTGTCCTCGCACCTTTGTGGGGGATGAGGCCTTGTCCTGCTCCCCTGCGCCCCGGGCACTTCTCTGTGTGTGCTTGGACATGTCACTACCCCTCTCCAGTCCCCAGTTTCCCACCTGTGAAATGAGAGCTTTATACTAGATCAGCGTTTTTGTACTTTTTATTTTTGTAAATAGCGGGGTCTTTTCTTCAAATTGTTTCTTACATGAGTATGAACAGAGAAGAGCAGATGCTGTGATTGAAGCTGGGGTCGGGGGGTTCTGGAGTTTTGTCCCCCTGCCTCCACTTCCAGGGCCCCAAAGGCGTCCCCCAGGAAGTGCAGATCTTTGAGGCTCTGTGAAGTTGCTTGATAGGAAAGTCACCCAGGCTGAACAGGGAACTATGATAGGTCAGACTTCCTTCCCACCTGCAGCTCAGGTCACCAGCTCTGCAGTTCTCCCCCTGGAGGCCCCCATGACCCAGGGAGAGTCTGGATCCCACGTGAGCAATGGGAGAGATTCTTTGGGGGCAGGGGGGACAGGCAGGGCCTCAGGCCTGTGAGTCAGGGAATGGGGACTTCTCCTACTGCCCTCAAGGTCTGGGCCTGGAGCAGAAGCCTGGCTTTGTGAGTCCCTGGGCAAGCCCCTGGGTGTGGGGCAATCTTCCCTGGGGGGTGGGGACCGTGTCCTGTGCCTGTAACGCGTGTCAGAAAACATCTGCCTGTGGGAAGAGACACATCTGGATCCTGTTCATTGAGGGCAGGGAGTGTGGAGCAAGGGAGTTTGTGGAAGATTTTTATCCTTTCCTTTGGTTGATTCTGCATGTTTTTCTCTGAAGCTCCTGGAATGGGATGCAGAGTGTGGGCCTAGGGGCTGACTTCAATTACCACGCACGTCCCATCTTATCGGATGGCGTGTGTTCAAGTTTGCTTGATTTTGTATACCTGGTCAGTATCAAAAACAACCAAGAACCTCGAAAACCTAGGGTTTGGACTTCCTTCTCTGATATTACAGAAGTTGGACCTCATCATCCTCCCACCCCATATCCAGAAGACAAACTCTTTTCCAGATTTTCTGGAACAAACACTATTTCCCCCCTGTGTTGGGGGGAGGCTGGACAGGGCAGCACCCTCGGGCTCTCGGGCATAGATGGGGAGGAGAAGGAAGAACCGGGGCCCGGCTCCCGATCCTAGCTCCTCCTGGCAGGCTTAGTGCCTCTAAACATCTTAGCATCTCAGGCAGTGCTCTCTCCTAGGTGGGAGGGGGGGAGCAGGGGTGTGAGGCAGCTGGACAAAGGGGTCTTTGTGCAGGCCGCCTGGCCCTCATGCAAGACCATTAATTGGGTCGCTGGTCTGGGGGGGGCAGCTGCTCTCCCACCTCTTCCCCCTCCTGTCTCATTCCCTTCTGTCTCCCCTGTGGAAGTGGGTCAGTGGCAGGAGGAAGATTAGAGAAGGATCCCAGGGGAGCCAGTTTTGCTCCTCCTCCTATCCTCTACCTGGACCTTGGGCCTTCCCTCTGAGGCCTCTAGGACTCAAGGGATGGGTCGCAGGGGTGCTTCTAGACAAGAGCTAGGGTGCTGCACAGAAAGACTCAATTCCATGCCAGCTCTTCACCCTCAGCCCCAAAGCCAACATTGCAGTCCTCGGGCAGTGCAGGCAAGAGGTATGTGAAGGGGATGAGAATCACTGTCCCCACTTCCTGTTGACCCCAACAAACTACCAGAACCCTCTCCATGGGGACAGAGGAGTTCAGAGCAGCCAGAGCAGGGAGATGTGGGTTCTAAATCATAATGGGCTGTGTGACCTTGGACCTGTCTTATACCCACCTTGGTCTCGGTTTCCTCACTGACACTATATTTTTAGGGTCGATGCTTCGTAAGCCCCTTCATCTCTGACACTGCAGGCAGCAGAAGTGGTTTCTGAAGGGTTGGGGGGAAGGTTGCAGTCTGGGTACAGCTGCCAGGTCTGGAGTCCTGAGTATGTGTCACCTGCTCCCACACAGAGCAGCGAGGACAGTGTTCTCATCTGGGTTGCCAGCACCACTGTGTCCCTACACTCAACGGGCCCACCTGCTACTGCAACAACAGCTTTCAACTTCAGGCAGACGGCAAGGACCTGCAAAGGTAAGTGTGCCCACCGCGTGTGCTGGAGGTGAGGGGTAGTGGACCGGGCTGGTGAGGAGAAAGCAGATGGAAGGCGCAAGACAGGAGGCGGGGCTACAGACTTTACAGCCTCAGGGCATGGACTGTGGGCCCTAACTACTTGCTTCCACCAGACTTCTTTTTTTTTTGCAGTACGCGGGCCTCTCACTGTTGTGGGCCTCTCCCGTTGCGGAGCACAGGCTCCGGACGCGCAGGCTCAGCGCCATGGCTCACGGGCCCAGCCGCTCCGCGGCATGTGGGATCTTCCCGGACCGGGGCACGAACCCGCGTCCCCTGCATCGGCAGGGCGAACTCTCAACCACTGCGCCACCAGGGAAGCCCTCCACTAGACTTCTTAAAAGTCGTCTTAAAAAATTATATGAGTCAGGGACTTCCCTGATGGTCCAGTGGTTTAAGACTCCACGCTTCCAGTGCAGGGGGCGTGCACTCGATCCCTGGTCAGGGAGCTGAGATCCCACATGCTGTGCTGTGCAGCCAAAAAAAAAAATTATATAGGTCATATGTGAGTTTTCTTGTAAAAAAAAAATTAAAGCATTATAGATAAAACCAAAGTCCCCTTTGACAAATCCTCTTCAGTTCTGGTCCCTTCCCCATCTCTCTGGAGGTCAACTCTGTTAACCAGTTTGCTACTTCTCTGACCAGGCCTTTTTCTGTCCATGTATACATGTACTCATGGAGAATCTAATTGAAAGTACTGTTTATGTGCATGTGATTTTTTTTTTACATAAATATCATACTGTACATATGCTTTTTTCAATTTTTTCACCCAGTATGTTCTAGAGATTTTTCCATGTTAATACGCAGAGATCTACCTCATTCTTTTAAAAACCACTGTGATGTATGACTGTTACCACCGTTTGCTTGGCCATCTCCCTTTTGATGCGTAAGATGTTCCCAGTTTCTTCTGTTACACACAATGCAAACTTTTCTGTTTTAAATTTACCTCCCTGGGGTCGTTGCACAAATGCCACCTTCTCAGTGAGGCCATCCCTGCCTCCCTAAAATCCCACCCCCAGCGCCTGCATTCTCTGTCCCCTTTCTCTGCTTAATATTTTTCCATAGCACCAGCCACTTTCCATTGCACTAGTTCCTCTAACATGCCATTTACCTTTTTGTCATATTATCGTAGGAACAGTATTTCATTTACTATTGGAATTTAAGTTTTATGAGGGCAGCAATTTGAATCTGTTTATTCACTGATGTATCCCCTGAGCCTAGAACAGTACCTGGCACATAGTAGGTACTCAAGAAATCTTTTCTGAGCGAATGGATAATATGCACGTGCGTGGATATTTCTCCAGGGTAGATTCCAAGTCTGGATTCTCTAGGTGATAAAGTTTCCACATTTCTTATTGTAATAGATTCTGCCAAACTGTCCTCCGAAGTAGCCGTAGGCTTGGACACATCCCTGGTGGTGTCTGAGGGCACTCCCTTCCCTGCCCTCGGCACACTGGAAGTGACGGCGCTCTCTCCTTTTCCCGGCAGACTTTGACGAGTGCTCGGTTTATGGCACCTGCAGCCAGCTGTGCACCAACACAGATGGTTCCTTCACGTGCGGCTGCGTGGAAGGGTACCTGCTGCAGCCAGACAACCGCTCCTGCAAGGCCAAGAACGGTAGGTGGGGTCACCTGTGGCCGTACAGCTAGGCGCCCTCAGTGTTGTTCCCTGATGGGGAGTGGCCAGAGAGGTCTCAGGGCCACTTGCTGCATTGACCCTTCTCTCCTCCACCTACAGAGCCGGTAGACCGACCCCCTGTGCTGCTGATTGCCAACTCACAGAACATCCTGGCTACATACCTGAGTGGGGCCCAGGTCTCTACCATCACACCCACTAGCACACGGCAGACCACAGCCATGGACTTCAGCTACGCCAACGAGACGGTGTGCTGGGTGCACGTTGGGGACAGTGCTGCCCAGACACAGCTCAAGTGTGCCCGCATGCCGGGCCTGAAGGGCTTCGTGGATGAGCACACCATCAACATCTCCCTCAGCCTGCACCGTGAGTCACCTGTTCCAGCTTGGAGGGCAGGGGAGATGGGCAAGACAGAGCCTGTCTGGGACAGAGTCAGAGGGGTATTCGGGATGACCCCTGTCTGGGGCAGGAGCCTAAACAAAAGCCGCTGACGGAGGCTGAGGCAGGGGGTTTCACATGATGACACTTGTTTGGAGCCGGGGCAGAGTTATGGCTGTGCTTCCTCCCCTCTCTCTGAGCTGACTCTCTGATGGCTCCTGCATTTCTGGCTCAGGGCAGAGAAGGGCCTCCCAGAAGAAGTGCTCGATGGGGGCAATAACTGGTCAACCTCCAGAGACCAGGGACTGTCCCTTTTCAGAGAGAGGAGTGTTGATTAGTCCACAGAGGGGCTTTCCCACACAGCGAGAGCCAGAGCAAGGGAAAGAAGAGGCCTGGAACCAGAGGAGCCTGGCTAAGTTGTAGCTGAGGGCAGAGGAGCCGCGGCCAGGCTGGGTCCAATCTCCTCTTCCATTATTTCTCTTGGGGACATCTCCAGAACGGACTCCCTGCTGCAGCATGGCTGTAGGGGTCCTGAGGCTGTTTCTAGGGGGCTTTGTGGCAGGAATGAGCCCAGAGGAGGAGCCGTGAGCGCTGGGGCCACGTGAGCGTTCTCAGATATCCTGGATGTCCCCCTTTGGGGCTCCTTCCCAGGCCATACTTTGCTGTCTCAGAGGTGGCAGATGGGCAGTCACTGGGGATGGGGCCCGGGCATAGATCCACTGCCTGGAGCCGTCCTGCTCATCTCAGATGCTGCTACATAAACAAACAAAACATCTGGCATCATCACATTTCCAGGAAATGCACCACAGGGCTGAGGGGGGAGGTCTGGCCTATGGTTGATCTCACCCGCAGGAGAGAGGGTAACTTGATCTGTGACCTTGAGTAAACCAGAACTCCCTGTCTCTGCTTTGATTTCCTAATCTGCATAATGGGTTTGAGCCTGTCTGGCGAGATCAGATAAATTGCAGAGAAAGCCAGAAGTAACTAGAGGCCAGTGCACACAAGGGTTAGGATGGTAAACCTGGGTCCTGTCTAGAAGATCTTGAAGTTCCTTCTCTGGGTCCCCATGTGATGATCCCCACAGAAGACCAAAATCCCAGGAGGACACAGGGGCTTAGTTTTTGAGGGAGCAGGGGTTCCTCCAAGAGCCCTCGCCCTCTTGCAGCCCCATTGTGTGGTCCACACCTCAGCTGCGGCCCTTCCACAGCATCCCAATAGCTGTTGGTGACCAAGGCTCACCTGTGATAGACCTGTCCTCCTTGGAGTGCTGGGCTGGGGGCTGCTACGCCTGGTCGGCTGAGCTCTTGAGGGGTGGGCAGTCGTGGTAGGTAGGGTAGTATTAGGGTGAGACCCCATGAGACAGCTGCCCTCTCCCTGTTCCTTGTTGACGGTCCCACCCAACAGGCTGTCTGGGCAAACAGCTCCAGCAGTTCCCTCCCTGGCCCTGCCTCAGGGCGGCCAATGGGCTGATGAGCTTGTGGATAGGTGGCTGGCAGGGGTGCCCTGATGGGAACATTTTTTGTTCTGGCCTGGACCCTCTCCTGCCTTTCTCCCCAGGAGAAGCAGGAAATAACCTCAGGTGGGTGCCCCTCCTTTGGCAAACAGAGCCTTGCCTTCAAAGTCTGCTAGATTCGTTGGGCCCTTCTGGGGCAGAGTCCAGGAGGCCAGAAGAGACCGGAAGGTTCTGGGAGAAATGCTGCTGGGGCAAATGAATGGGTTCCTCTTGCCCCAGCCTCTGTCCCCTTCCTCCTGCCCTACCCCCACCCCATGCCCCATGCCGCCTGAATGTCTGGCTGTCACCCTGAGGATGGTTGTTTTGCTCTCATCCCACAAACTAATTATGGGCCCTGAGCTGAGGATGTCGGAAGTGTCTCTCCCCAGCACCCTCCCCCCACCCCCAGTTCATCCCCCTTCCCAGGAGAGGCTGATGGCCTGCCCTGGTGTGCAGCGTGGCTGGTCCCAGGCACTCACCTGGGCAGTGGGCTGCTGGCCTGTAATTAGCTCCCCCAGGGGCAGGAAGAAGAAAGGCTGCTGCTTTCTCCTGCTATCTCTCTGCCCTCTGGGGGAGCCCTCCCTCCAATCGTGCCATTCTTGGCTGACCCTGACCTCCATCGGACCCCTGGCCTGAGCCCCATGCCGGGGTGGGGGGGGGTGGGGGGGGAGGTTGGGGGGTTGGGGTGGTTGGGGGTGGGGAGTCTGACAAGGGAGAGGTGCTGGAGCCCAGAGCCCAGAGGCTGAGAAGCCCGCCTGCTGGTGTGGGAAGAAGGGGGAGCCTGCCCTGGAGAAAACTCTGGAAACAGAAATAGAATAGAAAGAAGGAAGGAGGCCAGGAAGTGAGCCTGTTTCACATGGGTCCTTGGGCGTTTGTGAGCCAGGCCTGCTCTGACTCCTGAGCCCTTGGAGGGCCCCTCCCAGGCCCCACAGTGGTTGGTGCGGCTTCATGACTGGCTCCGTGGAATAGGCTTAGGGCCGAAGTCCAGCCTTTTCCTGTCTGAGCCCAGCTCCTTCCCCCAGTTTCTACTCAAGAGTGGGGAGAGACCTACTGACCGCATCCTCACTCGTTCTGACAGGTGTATGTGCATGTGCGTGCGTGCGTGCCTGCGTGTGTGTGTGTGTGTGTGTGTGTGTGTGTGTGTGTGTGTGTTTTCATCCCTTAACAGGCTGGGCTGCCAGCGCTTCCTCCCCCAGCCTGTATCTTGCATTGGCCTGGGTTGGGGGGTGGGTCTTAGAAATCAGTCCTCATCTCTTCTCCTCCCTCCTGGGATGTAATTCCACGGTCCATCCTCCCCTCTGCCGCTGCCCCAGCAGGACGGGGATGTCTCTGAGGACTCTGATCCCATGACTAGAGAACATGATGGGGTGAGCCAGGAGACCCTCAGGGAAGACCGTGTCCCACCCCTCAGGGTTTACTACTGCCTTTCCCAAAGCCGGAGTGCCTTGATTTTTAGGTCGTGTATGGATGTGTGTTTTTTATTGTTATAGTCATGTTTTTATGTAATGCCCGTTAGAAACTCCTACAACCGGCACATCAAACCTACGGCTTCATAGATTGTTCAGGATGCAGCAAAATAAGAAAAGTGAGTTGATGTAAAGAAACGGCAGAGCAGGCTGTGCATAAACATGGGAAGCATTTTGAAAGTGACAGACAAAAGACTGAAGTTCTGGAAACCGAGGCCCAGAGGGATCGACAGGCCTGGCCTGCCCACCCTACCCCCCACTTCTGACCACCCTCTCAAGGAACCTCAGGCCCTGTCCAGCCCCCTGCAGGGCCGCCCCTGGGCAGGGCTGGGGGTCAAGTCTGCTTGACCCCCAGCCCAGCCCGGCCCTGCATTGTCTAGGCTTCACTCCTCTGACCTGTCCTCCCTGAGCTTTGAGGATGTTTCTGCTGTAGAAAGAAAGAGCACAGACTGCAGGAGCGGGGCCCTGGGAAGATGTGTGTGTGTGGTGAGGGGAGGTTCTGAGGTTGCAGATAGAGGCCTTGAAGGACATAAGGTTTGCTGAAGTCACTTCATTCGGGGCTGTGTATGAGGGAATGCTCTGGAGGGGCCCTTGGGGGTCCTAGGGTTTCTTCTCTGTACCATGCTGCATGGGGAAGGAGGAGATTGGAGGGGAGGCCCAGAAAAGTCCTCCTAGGCTGCAGGCTGCAAGGTTGCGAAATGGGTCCCCAAGTCCAGCTGGCCAGCTTCACTTTTCCCTCCCTCTCGTGTGTGTGTGTGTGTGTGTGTGTGTGTGTGTGTGTGTGTGTGTGTGTGTTTAAAATCACAACAGGAAATAGGGCAGTGATTTGTCTAGAGAAGGAGCACAGAAAGAGAGAATATCTCCTCTGAGTCTGATGAACTGGCTTTCCTGCTGGAAGGGGAGCCATGCCCCCACTGAGCTGGGCACCCAAGGCCCTCTCAGCCCCCACCCCAGCCTACAGAACACTTCCAGGGTCACAGATGAAAACTGGCCACCTGCTTCTTTGGCCTTTCCACCCATTGGGTGTCAGAATATTGGGGGGCTCTCGCCAGCCTGCTCTTGGCCTTGGGCCCCCCGCATCCTGGTGCTTTTGCTTCCCATTCCCATTCCAAGTTTCCTAATCATTTAATGGCCCTTCTCTCCTCTTCCTGGCCAGGCCAGCCCTGTGTCTCCCGGCACAGCTCCAGCCCAGTCCTCTCCTCCCCCGCTGTCTCCTTGAAGTTGCCTCTCCACCCAGCCTGCGCCCAACAACCCCCTCCCTGTTTTCAAGCCAAAGGAAGTAACTTAAGCAAGAGAGATGTGTTCTAGAGCCCAGCAAGAATTTCTCAATAGTGGGAAGACCCTTGTTCTGATTCTGAATCAGAGTTGCAGAGTCCACGCATCCCATCCCCGGGACCCAGGACTGAGAGCCTGTGTGGACCTGGGCCACTCGGGAGGGGAGCGGGGCTGGAAGTACAAGCGGGGCAGGAAGGGAGCCCAGGGACAGAGCTGACCCAGTGTGGCTGATCCCCGGACCTGCTGGTGGAACAAGAAGAGCTGAAATCAGGACCCAGCACGAAACAGGAGTGTGAGCACATGCCATTTAGCAAAACTTCTGCCAGGCCTGCCCGGTGGTCTCCTCCCTACCTGCAAAGGCCCCGGGCTCCCGAGCATCTCCCCCAGCCCTTGGGTGAGATCCCAGAGTGGCTCTGACAAGCAAGAACGTTGCGTGACAGACGTCTTGTCCCACTGTCTTAGGCATCCTCAGGCCAGAAAAGGAGGATCCTGGCAATAGAAGGGAAGGAAAAAATTAAGTCCCAGCTCTAGGACAACAGAGTGAGCACTCAGCATTCACCAAATATTTGTTGAATGAATCAGTACGTGTGTGTCAGGCGCTGGGGACAAAAATGAAAGACCTGCCCTGCCCTCACAATATTTGTAATCAGGTAAGCAGGCTGTGATAAAAGGGGCTTATGGAAGCCTGCAATACAGAAATTTTCCTTCTGGGGGCCTGAACTATCTTGAAGAATAAATAGTAGTTGTCAGCCCCAAACTGAAGGGCCTACCTTCAGTCAGGAGGCCACAGGGCTCTGGCTGGAGGGACAGATAGAAAAGGGAAGGAAGGATGGGGTTGAGGTGAGGGAGGATCCTGCAGTGGTATGAACAACAGCTCCCATTTGTGGAGCGTTTATCATGTGCCAGGCCCCGTGCTAAGTGCTGTTAATGCACCATCCCATCCCAGATCCGCAGACTGAGACACAGAGACATCAAGTGACTTGCCCATAGTTCCACAGTTGGAAGGTGACAGAACTAGGCTTCACACCCAGGCTGTCAGTGTCTGGAGGCTGTCTGGGCCCAGGGCAGAGTGATGGGAGAGGCAGGGAAGTTTTCTGGAACAAGGGCAAGAACTCGGTGTCTTCACTGGGGATGTAGTTAAGGTGGAAATGGCATTTTCCTTCCTCGCCCAGGGACCTGGTACCCTATTCTGCAATCCTTGGGTGTATGGATGTGTTGGGGGATATTTCCTCAAGGCATAGAGACTCTCCTCCTTCCCCAGAATTATTTTAGGAAGAGTGACTAGGATCCTGCAGCTGAAGTTAGGGTCTTCTTGGCAATGGGCTGGGGCTGTTGTTTTTGGAAAAGCAGCCACCAGTTTAGGGAGACGCCTCTTGAATGACGTGAAGGAGGGCGACGTCGAGGAGAGCTGGAGTGGTGGCGAGTGCCGAGCGCTGAGCATCAGCGTTGGGGCACAGGGAGGGCTCAGCAGTTACAAACACACAGCCCAGGTCTATTCTGGGGCCTGGAACTGAAAGTCCTTTGTGATATCACAGGCAGGCTGTGGTCTATCCTCTGTCTTATTTCCCTCCCAGCTTCCTGGCCTCCTTCTCTACCCTGGGATCCCTAACCCCTCAGCCTCCAGACCAGCCCCACACTCCTCCCATCACCACACAGCATCCCACCCCTTGGGTTTACAGGATTCTCCCGTCTTCAGGATCTCTGGGGCCTTTGGCCAGAGAGCCCTTGTGGAGGGTGCTGTGAGGTGGATCAGTCCCGAGAAGGCTGGGCCACGAGGGGCCAGCTGCCCTCTGGGTGTGTGGAGACAGAATGTCAGGTCCTGCAGGCCGAAGCCCAGGACTCCAGTTGCCCCCTCCACGCCCCGGGACAGGGGGCAGTGGCCCAGACACTGCCTGCGGGGAGCCCGGGAGGGAAGGTGCCCTCTCCCAATCTGAGCCCGTCTCACTACACTTGCAATGGGAAGATTGGCCAAGCGTGTGTGTGCGTGTGAGTGTGTGCATGCGTGTGAGTGTATGTGGTGGGGTGTGCAGAGGAGTCTGGACTTGAGAAGAGAGGAAGATAATGTGGTGGAGGGGTTGGATAACAAAGGAGTTTTGCTTGCAACTAATAGTCTCCAGCTGCAAAAATACCAAAGGGGAGCCCAGGCCGGGCTGGGGACTCCAGTTCTTGCCAACTCCTCACCGGCCTGCTGAGTGGGGCCCTGCCTGGCCTTTGGGAGGTGGAAGAGGAGACGAGCCAAGGGTAAACATCTGAGAGAAGGACGATCCCTCTGCCTTCCTTCCCAGGCCAGCAGGGAGGCTCGAAGGTCGGCCATCCTGAGGCTGCAGGGGAGGACGTGGAACTGCATCTGGGATGGGGGGGCATCAGATCCCTTCAGGTTTCTTCCTCCTCCCCTCTTGCCGAGGGAGGGTGGATCGGGGAGCAGGGGAAGGGTGTTGCCAGCCTTGGAGCTGGGCAGTGACTCGGAAGCCTCAGGAAGTTGGAGGGAAGGACACAGCTGCCCCAGCTGGTGCTGGGAAAACAGCTTTCAGTGATGAGGTTCGTCTACATGCCAGCATCCCCCAGACACCCACTGTGCCCACCAAGTAAAGGGCACACAGCCCTGTTTGCCTTTCACCCACCCTGCTGGCTGCCTGGGACTGCGGCAGGGTCCACCCCTCCCCCCCGCGCCCCCCCCCCAACCCCGGCCCCAGCTTGGGACCTTGGTTTCCTCTGGATGGGGTCCAGCAGCGTTCATTTTCATCTGTTTTCTCTGTGGTCACAGTGTGGGGTAGTTTGCTCGCCTAACCCCTGCGCTGGGCCCTCTTCCTACCCGGCCTGGGATCCACGCGCCCAGGCTGCTCTGCCCCCTCTCTTTGACCTTGTCAGGAGGGGACAGTACTGGGGCTCATAGGAGAGAGTTGCTGGGTTTAGGGACACATCAGCAGTCACAGGGGTACCTCATCCTTGTGACCTCTTTCTCCAGGCATCTTGGGGTGGGGTTCAACAGGGGGGACCTGAAGAGGAAACTAGTTTGGTGAGAGTCTCAGACTGGCTCTTTCCCTTCCTCCCTCAGCCTAAGTCCTGTGACTGTGAGTCAGTGTCAGGGCCTGGCCAAGTTCCTTGAGAGCCGTGTTCCTGTTCCCTGTGCCCCCCACCCCTACCCACTGTTAGGAAACAGCCCCTGAATCCCTGTGAGGGAGGGGGGAGGATTAGGGAGGGCTGAGCAGAAAGCCTAGTCGTTATACCTGTAGCTGTGTAGGGACTGAATAATCCTTACCAGGTTGAGTGTGGCTAGTGGGGATTTCAGTAAAAAATAAATAAATAAATAAAAAAGTTTCAGCCAAAGACAGGTGGTCCAAAGACTCCTTTACCTGCTGAGGAAATTGGTGGAAGTGGAGTGCAGGGCAGGGGTCCCAGGGAGTCATTGTCTTGGAAACTTCCCTGCTTGCAAGAGGTATCACCTCTGATAGTGGTAGTTGGAGGGGGCAGTGGGTGGATGGGAGCCAGTGGGTCCTGGAGTGAAGGAGCCACACCGGCCCCCAGGAGGCCAGCAGGGGTCCCGTCCCCAGACTTCCTGCCTCCTAGACTTCCTGCTGCCCTTGCCCCACCCCTGATCTCTTAGGCCCTTTTGGCCATAGACTGAGTATGGGCACCTGGTCTCCATCCTCTTCCCCCACTCCCACCCTTCTGAAGCTCCCCCTCTTTCTGAGCCATGCCTCAGTTTACCTTCAGAGTCCTTTGATGGCTCTCCTCCTCTGCACTCTCTCCTCCAGCCCTATATCTTTTTTTTTTTTTTTTTTTTTTGCGGTACGTGGGCCTCTCACCCTTGTGGCCTCTCCCATTGCGGAGCACAGGCTCCGACGTGCAGGCCCAGTGGCCGTGGCTCACGGGCCCAGCCGCTCCGCGGCATGTGGGATCCTCCCGGACCGGGGCACGAACCCGCGTCCCCTGCGTCGGCAGGCGGACTCTCAACCACTGCGCCACCAGGGAAGCCCTCCAGCCCTATATCTTATTCCCTGCTCCTTCCCACCCTCCCGAGGACTGGAGGAAATTGAGCAATAGGGACATTGAAGAAACAGGGGAATGGGAGTGAGTACGGGAAGTTGGGCCCATGCCACTGGTTCTAACCTTTTGCCACCATGGACCTTCCCTTTTCCATCTCTGTGGGCCGCATTTGGACATTCTCTTCTCTCAGAGTGGATTTATTGATGGATGCCCTGCTTTTCCACTTTTAGAAGTCACGCAGCACGTACAGCTTCCAGTCCGTGCTCCTAGCTGGTGTGATATAACTCGACTTACCATACAAAGATGATGAAAGTCCAGCCAAAAGCAGAGATGTGTGATGTTTTATTAGCCTGAGTGCTCTTATCTAAAGTAAAAGCAGATTTTAAAAATTCTGGAATGAGCTAGTAGACCTATCCTCACTGCCTTTTGGAACCCCAAGAAGTTGGTCCCATTCAAGCAGGGGCTAGAGTTGGGAAACCTGTCAGTCAGCCAACCAGCCACCAATTATCCAGTGCCCCTGTGTGCCCACCCTGAGCTCGGCATGGGGAGCAGTGCTGTGTGGGAGGATACTCAGAGACTTCTCTTTGGAGAGACCCTGTTGGTGAAGGGTGGCCAAGAGCACAAGGCAAAATGTGCCACTGCCAGTAGCTCCCGTAAGAGCTCAGGGAGGAGAGACAGCCGTGGCATGGGTGGTGAAGGAGGGCACCCCAGAGGAGGTGGGCTTCCCACGGTAGGTTCTGCACCAGCAGAGGGTGGGCATGTCTGTGGGAGGACCGCTCCCATAGCCCTTTCATTCACACTCTCCAGACGTGGAACAGATGGCCATCGACTGGCTGACAGGCAACTTCTACTTTGTGGATGACATCGATGATAGGATCTTTGTCTGCAACCGAAACGGGGACACGTGTGTCACTTTGCTAGACCTGGAGCTCTACAACCCCAAGGGCATTGCACTGGACCCTGCCATGGGGTGAGCGGGGCAGGCAGGGGCACTGGCCCTGGAACAGGGAGGCAGAGGCTGTGGTAGAAGGGAGGGTGCCCAGTGTCCAGACCCCATTTAACATGCCATCTGCTCACAGGAAGGTGTTCTTCACTGACTACGGGCAGATCCCCAAAGTGGAGCGCTGTGATATGGACGGGCAGAACCGCACCAAGCTGGTCGACAGCAAGATTGTGTTTCCTCACGGAATCACGCTGGACCTGGTCAGCCGCCTCGTCTACTGGGCCGATGCCTACCTGGACTACATTGAGGTGGTGGACTACGAGGGCAAGGGCCGGCAGACCATCATCCAGGGCATCCTGGTGAGGAGGAAGTCTTGGCCGGGAAACCCTTCTCTGGGCCTCTTGGGAGGGCGGGGGACAGAATGGGAGCGTGGTTGCCCTGAGCCCTCTGGTAGGGAGGGGGTGGGCACGAGCATCTGGGGGGAAGGACAGAATATGGCTTCCACTCGGACGGCCACAGTCATTTTAGAGACCACCTTTTACTTCCCTTTTCTCATTTGAGTTGGGTTCTTACACAAGCCCCTGGAAAATGAGCAGTCAGGTGTCTCAGTTCCCTTTTGGCGGCTGAAAAAAGGCAGGATTCAAAGAGGTTAAGTGATTTGCTTGAGGTTACACAACTGGGAAATAGCACTTGCACCTAGTCTAGAAGCCCTTCCAGTTCAGAGATGACATCTCTCTTCTGGGATAATTAGGGTGACCCTCCATCCCGATTTGCCTGAGACTGTCCCAGTGTCAGCCCTGAAAGTCCCCTGGGCCAGTCTTGGACAAACTGGGACAGTTGGTTACCTTAGATACATTATGCAGGTAGCAGAGGCTGTTATCAGGCTTGCTTGGGGCCAGTCTGTTCTCTCAACCTTCCCAAAAGCTGGGAGCTAGAGGCGGGCTAAGAATGTTCCCTGTGGACAGAGTGTAGGGCCCAACTCTACTTCAGTGCAAAATCATCCCATCATTGAATGTGTGCCTAGTTCTGAGAGGGATATGGTTCCTGCCCTCAAGGGGTTCGAGCCGAGTGGGTAGAGTAAACCCACAGATCACCAGACAGTGGATTACAGCCAGAAATGGAGTGTGGAAGGAGAGATTGTCCTCTCTGGTTAGAAGATTCCAGAAGCCCTTCAAAGAGATGCTCTGTGAAGGATGGATGGGATTTGACAAGCATATCTCAAGAACAGGCTAGTCCAGAGGAGACAGGAGTAAAGCACGGAGTCAGACAACTGTGGAATGAGTTTGGGGATGCAAGTTACGGAGTCTGGAAGAGAAGCTGAGGGGCTCACCAGGGGCAGAGGGAGGATTCTCTTCTCTTCTCATGTTGACCGTTCCTGCCTGCCCATCTCAGATCGAGCACCTGTATGGCCTGACCGTGTTTGAGAATTATCTCTACGCCACCAACTCAGACAATGCCAACGCCCAGCAGAAGACAAGCGTGATCCGTGTGAACCGCTTCAACAGCACCGACTACCAGGTCGTCACCCGTGTGGACAAGGGAGGTGCCCTCCACATCTACCACCAGCGGCGTCAGCCCCGAGGTGAGCGGGGTTCCACAGCCCCGCTAGGGACACCCCTGATTCTCTTGTGGCATGACTGCTTCTCCTAGCCATCCACCCCAGACTACCTCCTCTCCACCGTCTGCTTCCCCTGCCGCCCCTTCCTGCCCGTCAGCCTCCAGATCCCACCCCCAGGGAGCCCCTTGCCCCTATTCTACTCAGGACGTAGATCACCCCTCCCAGTTCCCTGGCTGGTCTAGAGTAGAAGCGCCTGGCTGTGGGCAACAGTGTGACTCTGTCCCCTGACCACAGAGGTCCCCACCCAAGAGTCTGAAGGCTGGGTGGTGTCAGAGCAGAGGAATGCCGGTCCTGTGGCTTCCGAATCCCCAGAGGGGACAACAGGCACAAAGACCTTAGCAGGAGGGAGAGTGGTCAGACTGCAGGAAGCCTTCTCAAGGCCTGGCACAGGGGCTTTGAGGGGTCCTGACCAGCTCTCCACTCTGCCCCAGTGAGGAGCCACGCCTGCGAGAATGACCAGTACGGGAAGCCGGGAGGCTGCTCCGACATCTGTCTGCTGGCCAACAGTCACAAGGCGCGGACCTGCCGCTGCCGCTCCGGCTTCAGCCTGGGCAGTGATGGGAAGTCGTGCAAGAGTGAGTGACAGGGAAGGGCTTGTGTGCCTGCTGGGGTGGGACAGGAGGGGTCCTTACCTGCCTCCCATAGCCCAGCTGCATCTGTCTGAGATGCAGAAAGATGGAGGGGCTTACCCAAAGTTTCGCCCTGGTGAGGGACAGGGATGCGACTTGCACTCCCATCCGAGAGCAGGGCTTATCCCGCTACCCAACTCAGGCTCCGGAGAACACTGTCAACTGGCCCATTCATCCCTTCATTCCTTCCTTCATTCAACAGGTATCTAGTGAGCACACGCTATGTCTGGCACTGTCCTGGCAGTGAGGGTTCAGCAGTAAACAAGATAGACGTTGTCTCTGGCCTCATGGAGCTTATAGTCTGGCAGGGGAGGCAGACAAACACATAAATAACTTGAGGTGAGGGTAGGTGTTAGGAAGAAAATAAAGTGCAGCTTAGAGTTAATGATGACAGCGAAGGCTCCAGTTTAGACAGCAGTCAGGGAAGGCTTCTCTGCGGAGGTGATATTAACGTCAAGCGCTCTGTGAAATGAGGAAGTGAATCATGTACCTGATAGGAGAGCGTTTCCGGCAGAGGGAATCTGTAGTGCCGAGGCTCAGAGGCCAGCGTGAGCTTGGTGTGCCGGAGAGCAGAGAGGCGGCAGGGGGACGGGAGCGGGGCAGCGCGTGAGTGAGGGGAGATGAGGAAGGGTGTTGGATTATATTCTAACTGGAATGAGAAGCTCTGGGTGGCTTAACAGATTTGATTCACGTTTGTAAAAATGATCATGCTAGCTGCTGGGTGGAGGATGGGCAGCAGGGAAGTGACAGGACGCTGTTTTTGCGGTGTAGGCAAGAAGTGATATGGCTTAGACTAGGATGAACAGAGGAAGTGGTCAAAAGGGACCTGATTCCAACATATTTGGGCCACTAATTTCACTACTCAACAGAGAGCACTTACTGAAGACATGCTACTTCCACCCCATTTCTCACCCCTAGAGTGTATAGGAAAAACCCCCCAGGGCGTTGTTCCCTGGACCTTACATGCTTATGTGTCTGTCCATGTGGTTCAGACCCCCTGCTGTCCCCACACCCTTGACCCAGTACAGCCGGGGCATTGGCTGGGTGGTGGTCGTGTGTGTGTGTGTGTGTGTGTGTGTGTGTGTGTGTGTGTCTGACTTTGTGCCCCTCCTTGTGCCTGCCTTAGAGCCGGAACACGAGCTATTCCTCGTGTATGGCAAGGGCCGGCCAGGCATCATCCGGGGCATGGATATGGGGGCCAAGGTCCCCGACGAGCACATGATCCCCATCGAGAACCTCATGAATCCCCGGGCCCTGGACTTCCATGCTGAGACCGGCTTCATCTACTTTGCCGACACCACCAGCTACCTCATTGGCCGCCAGAAGATCGATGGCACTGAGCGGGAGACCATCCTGAAGGATGGTAAGGGCCCCAAAGTGGGAGGTGTGTGGATGGGACCCCCAAGGCACACGCCCACCTGAGGCAGGAAGTGATTTGGGGCCTGGGCATCTCTCTCCTGGTGCCCTTCCAGCGTGGAGAGTCCCCAGCTGACTGGCTAGCTGGGCTGGTTGGCATGGAGATGAGGGGATAGACAGATTGACCCCTGGGTGACCCCCTTCTTGGCTGAGCCGGAAAGAGGCCGGAGGATGGATGGCTAAGGCAGTGTGGGCCGTCCTTGCCAGCCCTTGGGAAAACTCAGGGTCTCTCTGCCATTGGCTCTGAGCCCTGGAGCTTCATGCGGCCCACAGCCGGGGAGAGGCCTGAGGCTCTGAATCGGCGCAGACACACCGGCACACGTGTGTACACACAGGGTCTGTGCAGCCAGACCTCACGGCCGCCAAGAGCTGCATGCTTACATGTCCTGAGAAAACTGTGTTTTGTGAATGGAATCCAGTTTTTCCCTCTGAGCTGCCCCAGCAGGTCAGCAGTGCACTGCCTTCTGAATATCCATCGGCGTGGAGGCTCTGAGCCTCCGAGCGAGCGCTGCACCATGCCTCCCGGGTGTTAGGAACTCCCAAACCTGCACTTGGGCCCCCAGGACAGGGCTTCCTAACCAGTCAGTCTGGCTGGTGCTGGTTACCACCCCTCGGCCTGCTCTCCATCCCCCACCTCGGCTCAGAGAACCCCAGCCGTCAGCAATCATAAGACTTCGGGGAAATCAAAAGTAACTCCTCATCAGGAAAGGACTGGGGTTCCCTATACCAGGGATGCTATTTAGCTTGAGATGAAGCCTGTGGCTAAGTGAAAAATCACTTCCTAACTTATTCATTTTGTTAGCTCAGGAGTTTTAGGCCTGGGACGTGGCGTCGCACTTGTGCCCAGAGCCACATGCCTATTGCTTCAGCTGTCCACCCCAGCTCAGGTCCTGACGTGCCTTCTCAAGTGAGCCCACGTGTGCCATGTAGGTTTTCTTGCTGCCATGTGCAGCTTTTTTTTTTTTTTTTTTTTTTTTTTTTTGGGGTACGCGGGCCTCTCACTGTCGTGGCCTCTCCCGTTGCTGAGCACAGGCTCCGGACGCGCAGCCTCAGCGGCCATGGCTCACAGGCCCAGCCGCTCCGCGGCCTGTGGGATCCTCCCGGACCGGGGCATGAACCCGTGTCCCCTGTATCGGCAGGCGGACTCTCAACCACTGCGCCACCAGGGAAGCCCTGCCATGTGCAGCTTTGAGAGACCCCGACTCAACACAGATGTGGCAGCACAAACGACCTCCCAGGCTCCTTCCTCCAACCTCTCATTCCATCCCCTCCCAGCCACTGTCTAGGGCACAGGAGTCTCCCTGCATTCCCCACTAGCCAAGTGCTCCAAGGTGCAAGTATCTTAAGAGCCAGAGGCAGGCAGATTTGAGCCTCCTTTGAGGCTCTCCCTCCTTGCTCCGCCCCGCCCACTGCAGGCATACACAATGTGGAGGGCGTAGCTGTGGACTGGATGGGGGACAATTTGTATTGGACGGATGATGGGCCCAAGAAGACCATCAGTGTGGCCAGGCTGGAGAAAGCTGCTCAGACCCGCAAGACCTTAATCGAGGGCAAAATGACACACCCCAGGGCCATTGTGGTGGATCCGCTCAATGGGTGAGTCCTCCCACGGCCTTGGGAGGGGAGGAGCCAGGGACTGCGTGGGCCTCAGGACTGGGGGATAAGAGAGAGAGTGGACAGGGGAGGGCAGCCGAGGTGGGATGCTTCGGTGAGAATTGGGCTGAAAGGGGAAAAGGTGTCCCCACCTACAGGGCAATAGGAGTGATGCTCTAAACATATGCATAGAAATCTGGCCCTGTCACTCCCAGCGGGCCCTCCCCTGGCTCCCCTTGCCCTTATCAGCCCCGGGGTCCTACAGGGTCTGCCTGCAACTCGTTTGACCTCATCTGCACCTCACATCCTGCATTTGCAAGTTCTGTCCCCACTGCCTGCTGTCTGTTCCTTAAACCAGCACTCCAGCTCTTCCTGCCTCAGGGCTTTTGCTCTTGGAGTTGCCCTGCCTGGGACTCCCAAGTATTTGCATATGTGGCTCCTGAGCATTCACATCTCAGCTCAAATGCCACTTCCTCAGAGACGCCTTCCCCACCGGCTGCCCGGGCACTCTCCATGCCATGCCCCTGCTTCGAGTCCCTCCTGACTCCTATTGCTCTGCGTTGTGTGTGACCCTCTCGACTGACTTGTTTCTTGTCTGTGTCCTGGGTGGGACATATCCGTACAAGAGCAGGGGTTTGGCTGCCTTGGTCTCTGCTGGGTCCTCCAGCGCCAGAACTGTGCCCAGCTCAGTAGGCATTCAACAAATATTTGTTGAATGGAGGAATGAATGAATGAAATATGTGGGCTAAGGGTGAGCAGGGCAGGAAGACCCCTGTGAGAAGCTCTGGGATGGCCCGTCTGGATTGGGATCACAGGGGAGGATGTTGATGGCAGGGGTGGCTATGTGGTGCTGACCAGTAGCTGCCCACAGGTGGATGTACTGGACTGACTGGGAGGAGGACCCCAAGGACAGTCGGCGAGGGCGGCTGGAGAGGGCCTGGATGGACGGCTCACACCGAGACATCTTTGTCACCTCCAAGACAGTACTTTGGCCCAATGGGCTGAGCCTGGACATCCCAGCTGGGCGCCTCTACTGGGTGGACGCTTTCTATGATCGCATCGAGACCATCCTGCTCAATGGCACGGACCGGAAGGTGGGCAGGCGTGCACCTGTGTGTGGGTGTTCATGTGTGCATTGCTGGACCACATTTCTGTGCGGGTGGGGCTGTGTGTCTGAATGTGTGGGCGTCTGTGTGTGTCCGGGCCTGTGTGCTTCACGTGTGTTTACCTGTGAGCCTGCGGGTGTGTCCCTCTGTGTGCTTGTGTGCCTATGTCTTACGTTGTTTGAGGATTAGCTTCTATCGGAGTATCTCTGTGACCATGCACATGGTCTGTGGGCCTGACCACCCGTGTGAACACCTGAGCATACACCTCGTGTGCACCTCTGCCTGGTTGTGCACACGCAGGCAGCACACACTGGCGTGTGCCTGCACTGTGTGCCCCTGTACAGGTGCGAGATGCCTAGAGACGGTGTAGACGCACGCTCGTTCATTCCGGGGGCTACGTGCTTCATCCATGAGCCCCGTGCAAGTCTAGGCGTGTGGACCGAGCTCTTTCATGGTATATAAGGCCCTTTGTGGTGTGGCCCCTGACCGTCTCTGTGGTCCTCTTTCACCCTCTGCTCCCTGCGTCCCGGCACTTGGAACAGCAGCACTAGACAGCTTTCGAGTCCAGCACACGTCAGGGTGCTGCCCTCTGCTGCCTCCACCCAGCTCCTCCACAACTGGCACAGCACTCAGGGGCGGGCCGCCTCCTCTGGGGTGTTGTCTCCAGACCCCTCTCCGCCGTGGACAGCCTTGTGTGCCTTTCCTGAGACAATAGGCAGCTCCAGCGAAGGGATCCCGTCTTTTCCATTTCTTAGTGCTACCTTAATAGATCCTGGCAAATGTGTGGTGGATGAAGAAACGAATGTATGGATCCTGGCTGTCTGCTCACTACTCTGTGTGTGCGTGCGCGCGTGCGCACGTGCGCCTGTGTTGGAGGGATATGAATGAACATGAATCAGCCCGAGAGAGGACTGTGGGCATCTCCCCATCCGCGCTCTGCTGGGTTCAGGGTCTGGCACTTCACGGTGTGCACACTTGGGGGCTTCTAGGCTGATGGGGGAGACAAGTCCCACACCCAGGCCATGGACATATGAGTGTACAGAACACTGACCCCCCCGGGCCTCCCTGAGGCACCCCCACTTGTCTCCCAGCTCCTTGGTCACCTCTTCTCCATTCCTAGATTGTGTACGAGGGTCCTGAGCTGAACCACGCCTTTGGCCTGTGTCACCACGGCAACTACCTCTTCTGGACCGAGTACCGGAGTGGCAGTGTCTACCGCTTGGAACGGGGCACAGGAGGCGCGCCCCCCATCGTGACCCTTCTGCGCAGCGAGCGGCCCCCCATTTTTGAGATCCGCATGTATGATGCCCAGCAGCAGCAAGGTACCCCTGGGCTGGGACTTGGGTCTGGGGTGGGACCTAGATCGGGGGGTGAGGCTCCTGTGGTGGGTGAGGGCACTCCCCAGGGATCCTAGGCTCTAACTTTGGAGACTCTCGAGAAGAGAGGCCCCCACCCCAATTTGACCTTCTGTGTTCCCCATCTCCCCCCTGCCCCATGACTGCATCTCCTCTTCTTCAACCCCTCCATATTTCCTCTTTCTGTCTCCTCCTTTTAATGCGTCTCCTCCCCCGGCCTCTCATCTCCCCTCTCTGGCCTTTCCTGACCCTGCTGCAACCCATCCCCTGTCCTCCCCCTCCTTCCTCCTCCCACCTGTGACCCCTCCTTCACAGTGGGTACCAACAAGTGCCGGGTGAACAATGGCGGCTGCAGCAGCCTGTGCCTGGCCACCCCTGGGAGCCGCCAGTGTGCCTGTGCTGAGGACCAGGTGTTGGACACAGACGGTGTCACTTGTTTGGGTACGAGGGGCCCAGCTGGGGTGGGAGGTGGGGGAGCAGACCCCAGCAGGAGGAGGCCACGGTGTCCCCGTCGGAGATGAAGGAGGCAAAGAGGGCCCTGGGGGCAATAGGAGGTGAGGGATGGGGTGAGAGAAGAAGGCTCTGAGGGCTGGAGGGTGTTTAGGGGTGACCGGGGGTGGGAGGTTTGGGAAGGCATGAAAATCAGGGAAACCAAGTGAGGAACAGGACAGCTATGGAAAGAGAAAACCATTAACTTCTTTTACATTTATTTCCGCATTATTAAATTTATACAACAATAGTTCAGAATATTGGAAATTAGAGGAGAGAAAAAGAGCCCAATCTCACCAGCAAACACCACTATATTGTTAGTATTGTGGTAAAGGCACACCATCCTTTTCTCCTTAGGTGGGTTTTCACATGGTTGGAATATACTGTATATAAATGTTTTCTGCCCCTTTTGGCTCATATATGTCACAAATTTTCTGTGTTATTATTGCATTATTTTAAATAGCCCCATTTTTTAATAAAAGCGGGTCATGCTCATTGTAAAAATAAATGAACAGTATAGAAAAATACAAAAGAGAAAGTACAAATCATCCCAAATTCCACCACCCATAGATTGCACCGTTACCATTTCAGTGAACAACCTCCCAATTTCTCTACATATTTACTTTGGTGTTCTGTTTCCTGCATTTGTCACTTGACAATGCGTCGTGAACACATCAGCAGAATTTCTAATGGCCAAAATATATTTAATTGGGTAAACATCCGTAATTTACTGAACCATTTCTCTACTGTTGGATGTTTAGGTTGTTTCCAGTTTTTTGTTGTAATCACAGCCAGCGTTTATTGAACATGGACTATGTACTACACATGGTTATAAGCAGTCCTAATGCAGTAACTCATTTACTCCTTAAAATATTCCTGTAGGGAAGGTATCTTTATTACCCCAATTTATAGATGAAGAAATTGAGGCCCAAAGTTAGAGCAGGGGTTTGAACCCAGGAACCCTGACCCAGAGTCTGTTTATTAATCACCTCCTCTGCTATTTCTTATAGCTTCATGCCTTCCCATATTCTGGATGATTTCCTTAGGATAGAATCCCAGAAGTGAAAATGGGTCAGTGGGCCATAGTGTACACCTAAGAGTGAGTGACTGAGGCCAGGTGCAGGGCAAGAGGATTGGTGAAGAGGAGCTTAGAAACTGAGGGGCCAGCATTATGGAAGAGTCACCTGTGTGCACATTGAAATCACCAAGAATAAAGAGGGAGTGATTCTGGAGAAAGTGACCCTGAACCAGGAGCTAAAAACCCTTAAGGATGCTGGGGACTAGCCTGGGGTCCTTTGAAGTAGGGGTTCGTATATAGTCTAATAACGTGAAAGTCAATACTGATTTTTCAGAGGGGAGAGAGGGGGAATGGTCTGGAAGCACAGGTGAGGAGCAAGGCGGACACATACAGCCTCCAGGTCCAGTGGTCCTTGGGACCCACAGGATTAGAGGGGGTGAGAGATGGGTCAGAAAGGCATGCACAGAGCAGTGGGGTCCAGGGCCAGGGACTGACATGGGCGTCCTGGGCTTCCTGAGCTTACCCTGTGCAAACACAAAGGACGAAGTGATTTCACTGCTGATAGCCAAAGGCAGACGGTGGTGGTGAGGTGTGAGCTTTCACTCCTGCCGGCAGAGTTGATGCATTTGTGAAGGAAAAAGTCCAGGGACCAGAGCAGGGGCCGAGGGTCCTGGAGATGACTTCCAAGGGGCAGTTCATGGAGATGGCAGGGAGGGGCAAGGGGCGGGCTGCTCGGTGGGGACAAAAGGATGGGGGGCTCTAGGCTCTCTTGGAAGCTCCTTTATTCTCAGACCACATTGAGGTACTGGAAGCAGCAGAGCAAACATCACCCTTGTGGCCTGAGAAAGAGTTGCAGTTTCCACCCAGATAATTTCTTCACGAAGAACTATGCACTAGGAAAGATGACTGTGTATATTATTTTAAAATCATAAAACAAGCCAACAGAGGACAGGGGGCTCAGCACCTGTCCGTGACCTGGGTCTGACTTTCCCCCTCACGCCTCGTGGTGCCCACAGCAAACCCGTCCTACGTGCCCCCACCCCAGTGCCAGCCAGGCGAGTTCGCCTGCTCAAACAGCCGCTGCATCCAGGAACGCTGGAAGTGCGATGGGGACAACGACTGCCTGGACAACAGCGACGAGGCCCCCGCCCTCTGCCGTGAGTCCCTGCTGCACGGCCGGCCCTCGGGCAACAGCTGGAGAGCTGGGGGCCCCTCCCTCCGGCTGACCCCTGACCTCTCCCTCCTCAGATCAGCACACCTGCCCTTCGGACCGGTTCAAGTGCGAGAACAACCGTTGCATCCCCAACCGCTGGCTCTGTGACGGGGACAATGACTGCGGGAACAGCGAAGACGAGTCCAATGCCACTTGCTCAGGTGTGGGAAGGGCGTGACCACGCCGGCACCCCTCAGTCACCAGGGCAGGGCAGGCGGGGGAGCCAGGATTGGGAAGACAGAGGGGCCTCAGGGAGAGAAAGGAGCACGGGGCACCCAGGGCAGAGGGGAAGGGAGGACAGGGTTGGCTGGGAGGCCCGTGCTTTCAGGGGACAGAGCACAGCTCTAGGTTGGGGATGACAAGCAAGGCGGGTGGATCTTCTCCTTGGAGGACACCAGCGACCCCTCGAGAGACGGGGTGAAGCGTCCGGTGTGAGACCACGTAGGTGATTTTGAATGATGTCTCTAAGAAGAATAGCTTTGAGGTCCTTGGGGAGACTTCCAGAGAGGCAGAGAATAATAGCAAAGCAAGTGAAATTAAAGAGGGGACTCAGCTGTGAGCACTCACGCCCATCCCTGTCCCCAGCTCGCACCTGCCCACCCAACCAGTTCTCCTGTGCCAGTGGCCGCTGCATCCCCATCTCCTGGACGTGCGACCTGGATGACGATTGTGGGGACCGCTCCGATGAGTCAGCCTCGTGTGGTGAGCAAGACAGCAGGAAGGCCAGGCTGGCACGGGGAGGGAGGGCCCACGAGAGCGTGCCCTGGGGCGGGAGTGCTGGAGAGACCCTGCAACTTAGTACCTGGGTGGCCTTGGGCAAGTTGCTCGATCTCCGTGGGCCCCTGTGAGATTCATCTGCAGAGTGGGGATAATACCGGCATCCACGTCACAGCACTGATGTAGGGGTTCAGTGAGATCATGCGCGGAGAGCACTCAGCGCACGGCCTGCGTTTGGTAATTAGTTGCTTAGAAAAAAAGGATGCTTAGAGGGGTAGGAGTGAATGGGCAGAGTTCCAGGCCAAGGCACCTCCACTTAGCCTTCCCTCCCCCATCTGGCTGGGCTGAGGGCTGCTGGTTATGGGTTGCTAAATAATCTTGAGGACCCTACTCAGCTACTCTTTCTCCCTGGCAGCCTATCCCACCTGCTTCCCCCTGACTCAGTTTACCTGCAACAACGGCAGATGCATCAACATCAACTGGAGATGTGACAATGGTAAGAGCTTGTTTCCCTTCACCTGCCCTGATTCTTAGGCAAGCTAGAAGCCACAGCCAGGCCCTGGGTGGCAGGTGAAGGGGTTTTAGAATCAAGCCGGGGCCTTCCTCCAGTTCACAGAAGTCCCCCTGGGTTGTCCGGGAGAAATAAGGACAAGCTAGAAACACTGTGGGGGAACCAAGATGGACCCAGGGGATACCTCGCCCATCACCTGTCAGTGCCATTCCTCCCCGGGCAGGGCCTGAGCTGCCCATCCTCTGGCAGAGGCTCAGGGGCCAGGGAGAGATGAGCAAGGAGAGCCCATGCCCAATGCCATTCTCCCTGCAAACCCCGTCTCCTGGGGTCCCTCCAGGCTCTGGCTCCAGACTCGGGAGCCCACCTGGCGGTCAACCCTGGACCAGGTGATGTCAGCCATGGGGGCCAGTGGACTGTTGTGTCTGTGCCGTCTTGGGGCTCTGGTCGTGTCTGGTGTGGTGTTGTGATGTGTTGCAGCAGTGGCTCGAGCCCTGGCTAATGTGTGTGAGGATGTATTGGGTCAGCCCCACGTTGCCCCTCATCTTTGCCGTGTCTCGTGTGCCAATGGTTGCCTTGGCGGTTTCTGTGTTTCAGAGAAGGATTGTGGGGACGGCTCTGATGAAAAGACCTGTCCTGAGCCTGCCGGTCAGTGCATAGAAGCACATGCACCATCTCCCCTAGAGCCCCAGCTGGCCTTGGGCCTCCTCCCAGGAGCCCCATGCAGCTCCCCACCCCAGAGCTCCTAGGATGTGAAGGAAGAGCAAGGAGGGAAAAGAGAGAGGAAATGACAGAGGGAGAAAGAAAACAGTGAAAGGGAAAGCAGAGAGGGCAGAAGGAGCCTTTCACAGGAGAGATGACAGAGAGGCGGGGACAAGAAGACCAAGACATGGGGGAAGGAGAACGTCAGAGATGCAGAGGCAGCTGGAGAAGAGGCAGGAACACAACCCAAGGGGTCGGCCAAACCCGTCTTCTCAGGCGTCTTGAAAATGTGAAGGGAAGTCTGGTGCCCCCCCCCCCCCCGCTCCACGAGGCCCAGAAAGCGGGACATTGGCTCAGTCAGCCTCAGATGCCTTCAGGAGGGGGCCCCCCCGGCCTTCCCAGCTGCAGGCAGTGCCCCTCATGAGCCGGGAGCCCAGAGCTTGGGGCTGGTGATGCCCACGCTCAGGGCGGGGCCTGATTAACACCTTCCCTCCCCAGCAGAGAGGCCTCACCTCTACTCCGCCCACCTTTGTCCCGCCAGAGCCAGAGAAATCCCTGCCTTTCCCCCAGAGCAAGCGGACCCCTGTTCCCACACCCTGCTGAAAGGGGAAAGGGATGAGTCCCAGCCCCAGCCCCAGCCCCAGCCCCAGCCTTCCGAGATTCAGGGAAGGGCCCTCCTGGAGCCTGCCCCGCCCCTCTCTCCCTGCCCCCCTCACGTGGGCCATGGTGCATGCTGCAGTCCATGCAGTCTCTGTGTCTTTTCTGTTTTCTGTTTTCTCAGTGGGAGGGGTGGGGCGGGTCGAGGGTGGGAATGGGGAGGTGGGAGTGGGGGCCCCATGCTGGGGTCATAGAGAAGGCCACTCGCTGACCCCCCACCCTCCTCTTCCCTTCTTGCCTCCCCCCAGACAATGACTGTGGGGACAACAGTGACGAGGCCGGCTGCAGCCACTCCTGCTCTAGCACCCAGTTCAAGTGTAACAGCGGGCGCTGCATCCCCGAGCACTGGACCTGCGATGGGGACAACGACTGCGGGGACTACAGCGATGAGACACACGCCAACTGCACCAACCAGGGTGGGCACCTAGGGACCAGTGGGGTGGGGACCAAACCATTCCACCATCCATCCACCCTCCCCACAGCGTGTTGCCACCATCGGGAAACCAGAGATAGCCCAGACGTGGCTCTTATCCTTCAGCAGTTTCCAGTCCTGTGGGAGAGGGAGGTTGTCTACAAATCATTGTCACACGCTGTTAAGATCTCAGGCTTTGCAGTTGGGTGGCCTCGGGTTTGAGCTCCATCTCTGCAGCTTACTGTCTGGGCGGCCTCGAGCAAGTTACTTAATCTCCGTGGGCCCCTGTGAGTTTCCTCTGCAAGGTGGGGATGATAATAGCACGGGCATGATCACGTGGGTGTGAGGTTTCAGTGAGACGGTACGCGGAAGACACACAGCTCGTTTTTGGTAGCTGGTAGCATGAAAAAGGGATGCTCAGAGGGGTAGGGGTGAATGAGCCCAGTGGGGACCAAAGGAGAGAAGGGTTGGCTCTGTGGGGTCCCCAGTGCCGAGGCCTCCGGGACCTAGCGTCTGTGGGATCCCCCGTGGAGGCGGGGGTTACTGGAAGGCACAGACCTCCTCAAGGGGTGTTGGTTTCTCATCCCTGGCCGATGGTTACCATGGAAGAATGCAGACCCGAGATTGCCCTGACCTCAAGAGAAGTCAGAAATGCAGATTTATATGTGAAATCTACCCATTTTAAAGCACTGGTGTATCAGTTTCCTAGAGCTGCTGTAACAAAGAACCACAAACTAAGTAGCTTAAACAACAGAAATTTATTGTCTCACAGTTCTGGAGGCTAGAAGTCCAAGGCCAAAATGTTGGCAGGGTTGGTTCCTTCTAAGGGTTATGGGGGAGAATCTACTCCAGGCTTCTCTCCTAGCTTCTGGCGTTCGATGGCAATATTTGGCGTTCCTTGGCTTTTGCATGCTTCACCCCGATCCCTGCCTCCGTCTTTCATGGCGTTCTCGCTGGGTGCGTGTCTGTCTCTGTGTCCAGGTTTCCCCTTTATATAAGGACGCAGTCATATTGGATTAGGGCCCACCCTAATGACCTCATCTTAAGTTGATCGTCTGCAAAGGAAGACCTATTTCCAAATAAGGTCATGTTCACAGGTACTGTGAGTTAGGACTTCAGCATCTTTTTAGGGAGAGCAGATCAACCCATACAACTGGAAATTGATTTGAAAAGTTTTAAAAACATGGCAGACCAAAATCTCTCTGTAGGCCTCATCTGGCCCCTGGACCACCAGTTTACAACCTCTGCCTTGTAGAATTAAGGTGTGCATAGTGGGGACAGTACTGAAAGCACTGAGTACCCACTGCAGGCCCGGCACTAAGAGGGAGGATGGGGAGGGACTCCCGAGGCCCAGGAAACAGTCACTGAGCCTCGAGGGCCGTCTCTGAGAAGGGTCGGGTGAGTGGGACGGGTAATAGTGCCTTGGGATTCTGAGAAGAGGACCCCTGGAGCCCCGTGAAGTGGTGAGGTGGGAAGAGCTCTCTGCCCCTCACAAGCTGGGTGAACTCGGACAAGTTGCTTCCTCTGAGCCTTGGCTTCCTCCTCTGTGAAGTGAGAGGAGGTGTGCGGGGGCCTGGCCCGTGGGAGCAGAGATGTCGTGATTGGTAGCAGTTGTTAACTATAGTTGTGAGCTGGAATGGTCTGGGACCATTCCGGCGGAGGTGGGATTTGAACTGGGCCCCGAAGAGGGATTAGGCTGTGGGTAAATGGACAAGAGAGAGGGTCTTTTTTTTTTTTAATTTTTTTATTGGGGTATAGTTGATTTACAATGTTGTGTTAGTTTCAGGTATACAGCAAAGTGAATCTGCTATACATATACATAGATCCACCCTTTTTTAGATTCTTTTCCCATATAGGCCATTACAGAGTATTGAGTAGAGTTCCCTGTGCTATACAGTAGGTCCTTATTAGTCATCTATTTTATATATAGTAGTGTGTAGGTGTCAATCCCAGTCTTCCATTTTATCCTTCCCCCCCTTACCCCCGGTAACTAGAGGAAGGGTCTTTAGATGGAGGGTGGGAGTGGCCTGGAGAACCCAGCAGTAAGACTTCGAAGGTGAAACTGAGTACTGCTGCAGGGGCCAGTGGGGCTGGGTGGGGCCCCTCAGACTAGAGGGGACAGCAGGGAATGAGGCAGTGCCTGGAGGGGGCAGATTACAACAGCAGGTGAAAGCAGGTCAGGCACTGGGGACCTTCAAAGGATCTCAAAGCTGGAAGGTGATAAGATGTAGGAAATGCTTTCAGAAGACGATCCTGGAAGGGCATTAGACTGGAAAGAGGTTCGGGGCCCTGAGGAAGGAAACTCGGCTCGGGGGTTGCTGCTGAAGTCCAGGCATGAGATGAGCGCGTTGACCGTGTTCCTGGTGGGGCAGGTCGGGGGAGCGGGAGTGTGAGGTGAGGCTCGCGCACAGTCACCTGTGCCTCGGGTGCTGCTTCCGCTCCTTCCCCAGACTCCTGAGTCAGATCTCACCAGAGCAGCCAGTGTGATCCTACAGAACATGTCAGATCTCTCCCTGGCCCTGCCCTCGAGCCTGCACTGGCTCCCTGTACACTTTGAATTCCTGCTGAGCCCCGCTCCATGGCCTGCAGGACTCCCCCAACCTATCTGACCTGCATTCCTGCCACTCATCTCCTCCTTCACTCTGCTCCAACTGTACAGCCTTCAATATGCCCTGGGCACTTTTCCAATATGCCCTGCACGGTCCTACCTCAGAGACTTTGCACTAGCTGTTCCCTCTTCCTGGAATGCAACTCCAGTTAATCTCATGGCTCACGTCATTCAGGCCTCGGCTCAAACGTCTCCTGCTTAAGGGCCTTTCCTGACTGTCTTGTCTCAAGTAGCATCCCATCCTCCCTGACCTTGACCTGGCTTTGTCTGCATAGCCTTGCTCACTACCTGCAGTTCCATTCTGGATTTTTGTGTCATGTCTTCACTGTTTCTCTTGCCTGTTAGGACTTCAGCTCCACGAGGGTAAGGACTTTGTCTTGTTCATGCTGGCACCTGAAACAGTGCCTGGCACACAGTAGGTGCTCAATAAGTGTTTGTGAAGTGAATGAATGAAACGGAGGCTAGGCTGAGGTGGGGGCATTTGAGCTCTGGCTTATTAGCAAATTGCTTATCCAGTCAAGCTCTCGTGTGTAAAATAGGGAGATTAGACGAGGTGATTTCTGAGTCCTGGAAGGTGTAATAGCCCTGACTCTGAGTTAGCGCTTTCGAGGGGTGTCAGCAGGACTCAGAGAACTCTCCATCCATCCCTGCCTCAGCTCATAGCCCCAGGCTGGGTGTAGCAGGAGGGGGTTGAGAAGGTAGAGATGGGAACAGCTGACCTGGAGCCCTCAACGCCCCCGCCCCTCCCCCACCCCCCGTGCCCTCCACCTGTCCCCCTGCAGCCACAAGGCCTCCTGGCGGCTGCCACAATGACGAGTTCCAGTGCCGGCTGGATGGCCTGTGCATCCCCCTGCGGTGGCGCTGCGATGGGGACACTGACTGCATGGACTCCAGTGACGAGAAGAGCTGTGAGGGAGTGACCCACGTCTGTGACCCCAATGTCAAGTTTGGCTGCAAAGACTCTGGTAAAAAGGACTGAAGGGAAACAACATGGACAGGAGGAGACCCTGCTGAGAGCAGAGCAGTGGCAAGGGAGACAGCACTGTGCTGTGAGGAGTGGGGTGGGGACATTGTGAGGCAAAAGGCTGCACAGAAAAAGCTTGTGCCTGATGCAAGGGGGAAGGCATGCAGGGGCCAGGGCCTGCACTAAGGGCCCTGGGAGCCAAAACCCTCACCAGTGTTGAGCTTCAACACCTCCTACAGATTCCTACCTTCTTTGTTGCCCATGTGAATTTGACAGAAAAAGCCTCAAGGTTCCTAGTGGACCCCAAGGCCTTGTAGTCGTGACCCTGTTAGAGAAGCTCACTGGGTCTGGGAAGAAGGGCACAGAGAGCCCTGCTGCCCAGGCCTGGCCCCTCATGCTCTACCCATCCCCCAGCTCGGTGCATCAGCAAAGCATGGGTGTGTGATGGCGACAGCGACTGTGAGGACAACTCGGATGAGGAGAACTGTGAGTCCCTGGCCTGCAGGCCACCCTCACACCCCTGTGCCAACAACACCTCGGTCTGCCTGCCCCCTGACAAGCTGTGTGACGGCAACGATGACTGTGGAGATGGCTCGGACGAGGGAGAGCTCTGCGGTGAGGCCTGGGCCTACGAGAGGCCCCAGCAGAGGAGTGGGCAGGGGGGCTGGATAAGGAGTCTGGGCCAGGCCAGGGCAGTGGAACAGGACAAGCTCTGTGGGGAGAGGCCTCAGACTGGAAAAGGACAGCTGTGGCAGCTGGGCAAGTAGTACCCAGAGCAATTAACAAACACCCGTGTCGATTTAGGACTCACTTTGCCAAGAGGCTGTGCTAAGCGTCACACTGTTATAGCATTTAATCCATAAAGGAGCTCTGTGAGGCAGATATGATCCTCACCCCCATCTTACAGATGAGAAAACTGAGGCTCAGAGAGGTTAAGTAACTGGCCCAAGGTCACACCGCTCGTGAAGTGCTGCGGAGACAGTGCAGCGCAGCCCACTCAGCCACGGCTCGTGCTGCAGAGCCGTGCAGCGCAGCCTTATCTCCTCTGAGCCAAGCAGAGTCAGGTTCTCGGAGGAGAAGAGTAGGAGATAAGGACGGGCCCTGAGAACTGCTGACGGGTCATCCTTCAGGGCTGGCAGGTCCCAGGGCATGTCAGAGGACCCAGAGCAGGACACTCCCTGCCACAACCCCTCCAAATCACACCTACCTCAGAAGAGAGAGAGGAAAGGGGACCCTCCCGGAAAGAGGCGAAAGGCTGGGGCCCCCACGGTGGGCTCAAGAAGGGGCAGGGAAATAGAGGCCAGAGAGAGATGCAGCCACAATCGAGGGGTGCTCCTCAGGGGAAGGAGAGGGTTGGTCCTACGTGGTGGGTGCCAGGGTCCCAACCCTGGTCCCGAGGGAGCCTGGGAAGCAGTGGGACAGAGGAATGGGAAGGACGCCACAGGCAGGGTGCCAGGGTGCCGTCTCGGCTACTGGGGACTTGGGGCCCAGCCAGGCCACGGTCCTGCCTCCTTCCAGATCCTGACCCTGGTCCTGTCCCTCGCTCCCCACCCCCCAGACCAGTGCTCTCTGAACAACGGTGGCTGCAGCCACAACTGCTCGGTGGCACCTGGCGAAGGCATAGTGTGCTCGTGCCCTCTGGGCATGGAGCTGGGGCCTGACAACCACACGTGCCAGATCCAGAGCTATTGCGCCAAGCACCTCAAGTGCAGCCAGAAGTGCGACCAGAACAAGTTCAGTGTGAAGTGCTCCTGCTATGAGGGCTGGGTGCTGGAGCCGGACGGCGAGAGCTGCCGCAGCCTGGGTGAGACGTGGGTTGGGGTGGCCGGGCAGCTGGGCAGGCCGGGCAGCCCCCTGAGCTGCAGTAGGCTGGACTCGGGCGGCCGAATGCCGGAGGCTGAGCTTTCCATCCAGGCCTGGTGCCAGGGCCCAGGACAGGGTGGGCCTTCCCCTGGACAGGGTGGCTCGGAGGCAACAGGCCCCTTGTGACCCTATCACACTCCTCCTCAGACCCTTTCAAGCCGTTTATCATCTTCTCCAACCGCCATGAGATCCGGCGCATCGACCTTCACAAAGGGGACTACAGCGTCCTGGTGCCCGGCCTGCGGAACACCATCGCCCTGGACTTCCACCTCAGCCAGAGCGCCCTCTACTGGACCGACGTGGTGGAGGACAAGATCTACCGCGGGAAGCTGCTGGACAACGGAGGTGACCACCGCCTGCCCAGGACCGACGCGAGGCCCAGTGCACCCAGACCGGGCCCTTGGGCACTCAGAACCATGGGACCGGATGCAGGCTGCCAGGAGCAGAGGCCCTTAGCTCCCCTGTCCCCCACACTCTTGTTAATTGGGTTAGATTTTGCTGTGGGTCTCAGTGCCTGACGCCCCGTAATTATTGTCAGCAGAGCTGCCAGACTGATAATTAACAAAATGACCAGCCTTTCTTTGAAATGGCCAGAATTGCAGGCTTGCAAGAAAAAAGGCATTTGGTGGTGGTGGGGGGGGGGGTACCTGAACCCTGCCTGCTGTCCAAGGCGGCCTGACCCATCACAGATTTCCTTCACTAACAATACACATTCCTGGGACTTCCCTGGTGGTCCAGTGGTTAAGACTCCACGCTTCCACTGCAGGGGGCGCATGTTTGATCCCTGGTCGGGGAACTGAGATCCCGCATGCCCCTCGGCGCGGCCAAAACAAAAAAACAAAAAAACCCCACATTCCTGAGCCCCTGCTACACACACCGGGCCCAGGGGAGACAGCAGGGAGCAAACGGGCCAAAATGCCTGCCCTCATGGAGCTTACACACCAGTGGGAACGTCAGATATAAACACAGCAAATGAGTACAGCACGGACTGTGACAGAGCGGGTAGCACTGTGGATAAAAAGAAAGGAGGCAAGGTGGGTAGGGAGAACGGGGGTGGCATTTGAATAGGATGGTCAAGGAAGGCCCCCGAGAAGCTGACGTCTGAGCAAAGACTTAAAAGAAGCACAGTTTACTAGAGGAGTTGGTATTGTTTGTCATAGAGAAACCCTGGAACCATCTCAAATATCCATCAACAAGAGGATGGCTTAGTAGACTGTGAAAATGTTCACACTATGTAATGGTTTCTAAATTAATGACATATATATACATATATATGTACACACATATATGTATATAAAACCATTGAAAAACCTCTAGAAAGTTCTGTCTGCCTCATATTGGGTCTAGGTCTGTTCCCCAAAGCCCTCACCCTCTGCTCTGACCTCCTACCAGGGATTAGCCCTTCAGAGAGTTGCAGGCAGAAGATAGCTGCCACTTCCCCTTCTCCAGTGTTCTAGAAGCCAGGCTTCTACTTGACCTCCTGGGGCAGGGGGCCTGGGTGAGGAGAGCGGCGGCTCTGGGAACCCCAGTCAAATCTGGAGCACACCAGAGGTGTTTGCAGAGGTGTCAGGGTTGAGGGTGGGCCATCCAGGGTTCCTAGATTCGTGAATTCACCCCACCCCAGGCGATTCTAACCTCCTGCAACCTCTCTTCTCCAGCCCTGACCAGTTTCGAGGTGGTGATTCAGTATGGCCTAGCCACACCCGAGGGCCTGGCTGTAGACTGGATCGCAGGCAACATCTACTGGGTGGAGAGTAACCTGGACCAGATTGAGGTGGCCAAGCTGGATGGGACCCTTCGGACCACGCTGCTGGCCGGTGACATTGAGCACCCAAGGGCGATTGCACTGGATCCCCGGGATGGGTGAGGACCCCGCCCAGCCCTGTTCTGGTCTCATGACCCCCCTGAAGCCTCGTTCGGCCGGGCCGGGCGTAGCTGCCTCCTCAATGCTATTTGCTCCCTCCGGCCTTCACCAAGGATCCTAGCAGAGCCCCTTCCCCGGGCCTCGCCCTTGGCCATCCTGACCCCCTCCCCGCTCCCCAGGATCTTGTTTTGGACGGACTGGGATGCCAGCCTGCCCCGCATCGAGGCAGCCTCCATGAGTGGGGCTGGGCGCCGCACCATCCACCGGGAGACGGGCTCTGGGGGCTGGCCCAACGGGCTCACCGTGGATTACCTGGAGAAGCGCATCCTCTGGATCGACGCCAGGTCGGCACCGGCGCCTCATCCAGGAGGCCTCCATCCTCCCCTCCTCCGTAGGGACGGGGTGGAGCCAAGGGTCCCAGGACCCGGCAGCCATGAGGGCCTCCATCCTCCCCTCCTCCGTAGGGACAGGGTGGAGCCAAGGGTCCCAGGACCCGGCAGCCATGAGGGTGGTGAGAAGACCCGGGGGAGCTGGAGCCAGAGCCACACGGCCAAGGGCCCAGGAAGAGGACTGAGTGAGGGGAGAGTCTGGGCTGGGGAAGAGGTGCAGATGGAAGAGGGTAGAGGCAGGGCTGCCCCCTGCACGGGAGTGCCCGCCGAGGGCCGAAGTGCAACGCCATCCTCACTCACACATCTGTGTGCTCTCCTAGGGACTCTTGTCTGCCCAGGGAGAGGGGAGACTTTTTCTAGGTGGTGTCCCCAAAGGGGGCCCCTTTTTCTAGTCTTCACCACAGCCCTGTGTGCTAACAGCAGCCCTGGGAAGAAGCAAGCTGAAAGACCTGGGTCAGGGGAATTGGGGTCAGAGCTGGGATCCCAGACCTCGAGCCACGTGGTTCCTGCTCCACAGGGTGCCGTGGGCTGGGGCATGGAGGGTGGGAGCCCCAGGCCACGTGCCCCGAGGTCTGAGGTCCCCACCCGGCTCCTCACTCTGCCCCGACCACGCTCTCAGGTCAGACGCCATTTATTCAGCCCGTTACGACGGCTCCGGTCACATGGAGGTGCTTCGGGGACACGAGTTCCTGTCGCACCCGTTTGCAGTGACACTGTACGGTGGCGAGGTGTACTGGACGGACTGGCGGACAAACACGCTGGCCAAGGCCAACAAGTGGACCGGCCACAATGTCACCGTGGTACAGAGGACCAACACCCAGCCCTTCGACCTGCAGGTGTATCACCCCTCCCGGCAGCCCATGGGTAAGGGACCAGAAAGGGGCCAGCAGCCTCTGTAGAAGCTTCCAAGAGAGGAGGGGTCTATGCTGGGGCGGTGGGGGTGAGCCAGCCTGCTGACAGAGGCGGGCCTGGCAGCAGCGATGCTGGGACAGGAAGGGGAGTGGAGAGGGTGAAGGCCAGGTGAGCAGGGCCAGTAGGGTCACTGGATGCTCTTGCTTTCCCCTGCCCTCCCAGCTCCCAACCCCTGTGAGGCCAATGGGGGCCGGGGCCCCTGCTCCCACCTGTGCCTCATCAACTACAACCGGACGGTTTCCTGCGCCTGCCCGCACCTCATGAAGCTCCACAAGGACAGCACCACCTGCTATGGTAGGAGGCCCCCCTCCAGAGCTGGGGTAAACCAAGGCTGAAGGGGAAAGGGTCAGGTACCCAAGCTCCAGGTTCTAAGTGAAGGTCGGCAGTCTCAGCTGGGAGGATCCTGAACGGAGAGGCTCCAGAGACAGCTGCTGTAGGAAGAGGCTGGCACTCCGGCAGGAAGGTTATGCCCAACAGGGTCTCCCTGATAGCCAAGGGCCAGCAGCAAACAGAAGGAACCAGGAGAATCCGGGGGGGGGGGGTGGGAAGCGTGGAGGCAGGGGGCTGCTGTCAGTGACCTGCCCCGTGCCCACAGAGTTTAAGAAGTTCCTGCTGTACGCACGTCAGATGGAGATCCGGGGCGTGGACCTGGACGCCCCCTACTACAACTACATCATCTCCTTCACGGTGCCTGATATTGACAACGTCACGGTGCTGGACTACGACGCCCGAGAGCAGCGCGTTTACTGGTCCGACGTGCGGACCCAGGCCATCAAGCGGGCCTTCATCAACGGCACAGGCGTGGAGACGGTTGTCTCTGCAGGTTCTGTCCTGGCCCTGGAACCCCTACTGGGCATGGGTACCCCCCAACCCCGCCCTCGCTCCCAACCCTGGTCCTAGCCCCACTCCCTGGTCCCCTTGGTCCTGATGTTCCTTCTCCAAATTCTTTTCCCTCTCTGGCTCCAGTCCTGGTTTCATGATCCCTGTTCCCCCAGAAACCAGGCTGGCCCCTCCCCGCGAGCCTCCTGACCTGTGTCCTGAAAACACCCAATCACAACTCCCCACTGTGTCCCCAGACTTGCCAAATGCCCATGGGCTGGCTGTCGACTGGGTGTCCCGAAACCTGTTCTGGACAAGCTATGACACCAACAAGAAGCAGATCAACGTGGCCCGGCTGGACGGCTCCTTCAAGAATGCGGTGGTGCAGGGCTTGGAGCAGCCCCACGGCCTGGTTGTCCACCCGCTGCGTGGGTAGGCCCAGGGCCCAGGGTTGGGGAGCAGGGGGTGTGGGGTGGGGGAAGAAGAGGACTCTGACCCTCCCCTCCTGGCGCCCCCAGGAAGCTCTACTGGACGGACGGTGACAACATCAGCGTGGCCAACATGGACGGCAGCAACCGTACCCTGCTCTTCAGTGGCCAGAGGGGCCCTGTGGGTACGAGCTCACCCTGCTGCCCTGCAGCCCTGCCTCCCCTAGTTCCTCCACCAGGAGGTGCTCTCAGGGTTCTCCCCAGTTGTCACTCCATCTCCCCAAACTTCTGGCTTAGTACTTGCTCTCACCAGCCTCCTCCCAAAACCACACGCATACTCTGTACCTCACTCTGTATCCCCAGACGTGAGAGGCCCAGCTGGGTCAGGCTCCTGGATCCTGGCCCTGGTGCCATGCTCTCTGGCAGTGACACCCCCCTCCTCTTCCAGGCCTGGCTATCGACTTCCCTGAAAGCAAACTCTACTGGATCAGCTCCAAGAACCATACCATCAACCGCTGCAACCTGGACGGGAGTGGGCTAGAGGTCATCGACGCCATGCGGAACCAGCTGGGCAAGGCCACCGCCCTGGCCATCATGGGTGAGGGCCCCTGGGTGGGAGCAGGGACCAGAGCAGAGCAGGTGGGCCAGACTGGCCAGGAGACAGGGCTGGCCTGGGGGCGGGGCCTTCCCCAGGGTCTCATCTCCTCCTGCCACCACAGGGGACAAGCTGTGGTGGGCAGATCAGGTGTCAGAGAAGATGGGCACGTGCAACAAGGCTGACGGCTCGGGCGCCGTGGTCCTGCGGAACAGCACCACCCTGGTGATGCACATGAAGGTCTACGATGAGAGCATCCAGCTGGGTGAGGCGGGGGGCGAGGGGCAGGGGCAGTGGGATGGGGGTCACAGAGGTCGGGGCTGTGGCCAGGAGGGTCTGCAGGAACCCCTGGGCAAGTAAGCAAATGGGAGTGAAAATGGGGTAGGCTCTGCTCAACACCCAAGGGCCAGGGGCCCTGCAGGACAGAAGACCTGAGAGCTGGGTTGGGTGGTGACCCCCACAGGGTCCAGGGTAAAGGGGTGTGAGCCTGACACCGCGGTCCCGAGGAGAGCCACTAACACTTTCTCTCTGCCTCTCACCTGACCCCAGACCACGAGGGCACCAACCCCTGCAGCGTCAACAACGGCGACTGCTCCCAGCTCTGCCTGCCCACGTCGGAGTCCACCCGCTCCTGCATGTGCACAGCTGGCTACAGCCTCCGGAGTGGCCAGCAGGCCTGCGAGGGTCAGTGACCCTGCCCCTGCTCCCCGCCTTGACCCTGGCCCCCAACCCAACCCGACCCTTCCTACTCTACAGCCCACCTTCCTCTTCTCACCTTGGGGACAGGACCGAGTTCATGGTGTATTGAGTGTTCTCTGGGTTAGATGCTTAGCGCCCACTGTGCTCCCTGCCGTGGAGGAAGCCAGGGGGCAGAAGCCCCTGTCCCTGTGCTCTGCAGCCTTAACCAGGAGGGGCGACCAGCGTGAAGTGGCTCTGACTTCAGTAGGATTTTGGAGAAATAGACATCGGAGGGGGCGCCAGGGCCACTTCACGCCAGAGGTGTGCTGGCTGCTGGGTTTTATAGGGCACGTAGGATTTGAGTGTGTGGTTTGAAGAAGGGACGAGACGCAAGGCAAGGGGTCCAGAGCAATAGGAGGGTGTGTGCAGGGCCCTGAGGTGCCAACCCGCGTGGCGCAGGGTGTGGGGAGCCATGGGTGAGGCTGTGGGGTAGGCGGGGCTCCACGGGTTCTCAGCCAGGAGCACCTGGAAGGTGGTGTTTGGGGCAGATTAACCTGGCGGCAGAGAGCCGGCTGAGTGGGGGAGGGAGAAACCAAGGCAGTCAGACCAGTCAGGGGGCTGTTGGCCTGGGCTGGGGCTTAGCAGCTGGATTGAAGAGAAGGGATGAAACTCAGAGACATTTCAGAAGAACTTATCGACTGATTTACAAGCCTGCCCCAGGACAGCATTTCCCGAAGTGCACTCCTGGGAACCTCCCGCTTTGATGTGATAGATGTTATAGAAAGAAACACTGGGTTGAACAAAGTTTAAGTGTTTTTCTGCTGCACACTTTCTCAGAGCCTTGAATATGCTCACCTGCACAGAATTTTTCACGGGACGACTCTAGTGTTCGCGGTCTCCCCAAACTCACTCGACCATGAGTCCTTTTTTTCAGGGAGCCTGAGCAACCAGGACCCATTTAGGGGATTCATTTGAGGACAGGCTGTGTGAGGGGATAAAGGCAAGGGAGGATTCTAGGGTGCGTGGAGAGTGGCGCCTGGTAAGAAATGGGAAACTGGGAAGGAGACTGGCTCAGGAGCGAGGTGTCAGAGACAGGGGTGTGACACAGACCAGATGGATGAGGACAAAGAGGAAATTAAGGTGGAAACCTAGAGTTGGGAGTCACCCAGTCCTATTGTCCTCCCCAGATTCTCCCTAACACCTTTGGGGGTGCAGGGCTGTGTGGATTGAAGTGGGACTGGAGGGCAGAGCGCAGAGAGAAAGCCAGGTCTCTGCTGCCCTCTAGTGGGAACTGTAGGTCTCACAGGTGGTTCCCCAGAGCTGCGTGCTCCCCTTGCTCTCTCTCTCCCAGCCAGGTGACCTCCCTGCCCAAGCCCCCAGGCTAGAGTATGTGTTGAGGGGGGAGGTGTGATGGCTGGGAGAAGGTATCAAAAGGGTTTGAGGGTGACAGAAGCCAAGCTTAAGGGGTGTCAGCAAAGCCCATGCCCAAAGTGTCCTTGTGTTGCAGGTGTGGGCTCCTTTCTCCTGTACTCTGTGCATGAGGGAATCCGGGGAATCCCCCTGGATCCCAATGACAAGTCAGACGCCCTGGTCCCAGTGTCGGGGACCTCCCTGGCTGTCGGCATCGACTTCCATGCTGGTGAGACATTTGGTGGCAGGAGGGGGTGGGACATGACCTTCCCTTTGGGGTGGTGTGCTCTGGGGCTCCAGGGAGAGGCTGCCTGACCGCAGCTGGAAGGGGCGACGCTTACCACAGCTGCCCCTGCCCCGCTATGTCCGCTTCCAAGCCCCTGGTCCCCCCAGCTCTCAGTCCCCTCTATCCTTATCCCCTCGTGATTTTGACCTCCCACCTTCCCCCTACCTTGCTGAGCGTCCCCGTGTTGGCTCCTCCACCTCCAGAAAATGACACCATTTACTGGGTGGACATGGGCCTGAGTACCATCAGCCGGGCTAAGCGAGACCAGACGTGGCGTGAGGACGTGGTGACCAATGGCATTGGCCGCGTGGAGGGCATCGCAGTGGACTGGATCGCAGGTGAGTTGCGGAAGGGCTAAGGGGCTGCAGGTGAGGCGGAGGACTGGGGAAGTGGGATCTCAGAAGGAAGGGTCTGAGAAGAAGGTGTAGGCAGGAACAGATGGGGAGAAGCAGGGGTATCAGGGGGCTGGAGGGAACCAGGTGCCTCCATCCCCAGCCGACCCCTGAGCTCCCCCTTACTCCCTCCTCAGGCAACATCTACTGGACAGACCAGGGCTTTGACGTCATCGAGGTCGCCCGGCTCAATGGCTCTTTCCGCTACGTGGTCATCTCCCAGGGTCTGGACAAGCCCCGGGCAATCACTGTCCACCCGGAGAAGGGGTGAGGAGCTGGACAGGCTGACCACTCCTGGCTCTGGCCTGGCCCGGTCCCTCTGGCCACAGGCCCCCTCTCCTCCATGTTCTGGGGACTGACCCCCCCTCTTCCGCCTCCACCCCAGGTACTTGTTCTGGACTGAGTGGGGCCAGTATCCGCGTATTGAGCGGTCTCGCCTGGACGGCGCTGAGCGAGTGGTGCTGGTTAACGTCAGCATCAGCTGGCCCAACGGCATTTCCGTGGACTACCAGGTTTGGATGCAGGCTTGGCCCTGGGGCCGATGGGATGGACCCCGTACTCTGGGGGGCATCTCCCCTTACCCTGTGCCCTGCTCCCCGTTGAGTCTCGTGTGATGTGCCCATTGGTGGGTAGATGCAGACCCAAGGAGTCGTGGGGTCCTCTGGCCCAGCGCCCCACCCAGAGTAGGATTCCACCACCCCAGAAATGGCGGAGGGGGTCACTCAGAAGCGGGCACTGGAAGAATGCCGAGAGGTCGGCAGATCGGCATTTCAGGGAGCGGGAAGATGTGGAGGAAGGAGGGGAAAGACGAGAGAGGCAGGAGTGAGTGGGACGTGGGGACTGGCAGTGAAGCGGGTGCCTCCGGCCCGCAGGATGGGAAGCTATACTGGTGCGACGCCCGGACCGACAAGATCGAGCGGATCGACCTGGAGACGGGCGAGGACCGCGAGGTAGTTCTGTCCAGCAACAACATGGACATGTTCTCGGTGTCGGTGTTTGAGGAGTTCATCTACTGGAGTGACAGGTGGGCCACTGTCCTGGCCTTCCCCTGGGCCGTCCGTTCCCTCCCCCCGGCCCCGGATGACGTCCTGCTCGTGGCCCTTGCCTTCCCCCAGGACTCACGCCAACGGCTCCATCAAGCGCGGGAGCAAGGACAACGCCACAGACTCCGTGCCCCTGCGAACGGGCATCGGCGTCCAGCTCAAAGACATCAAAGTCTTCAACCGGGACCGACAGAAAGGTGAGGCTGGGGCTCCGGGCTGGGCAGGAGAGGCCGGAGGGCCCCACCTGGGAGCCCAGAGTGGGAAGGGCTGGGAGAGAACTTAGACCCACAGGACACCCTCTAGGGTCCCACGAGGCTGAGGAGTTGAGCACAGGGGCCTGGAGGGTTGTCTGAACTGGGGATACCGAGGCAGAGCCGGGCGCCAACCAGAGTTTCCACCTCGGCTGAGATGACAGAGGCACCTCTGTAACCTCCGCCTTCCCGGTTTCCCCCCACCCCCAGGCACCAATGTGTGTGCGGTGGCCAACGGCGGGTGCCAGCAGCTGTGCCTGTACCGGGGGGGCGGGCAGCGGGCCTGCGCCTGCGCCCACGGGATGCTGGCTGAAGATGGGGCGTCGTGCCGCGAGTACGCAGGCTACCTGCTCTACTCGGAGCGCACCATCCTCAAGAGCATCCACCTGTCGGATGAGCGCAACCTCAACGCGCCGGTGCAGCCCTTCGAGGACCCTGAGCACATGAAGAACGTCATCGCTCTGGCCTTCGACTACCGAGCAGGCACCTCCCCGGGCACCCCCAACCGCATCTTCTTCAGCGACATCCACTTTGGGAACATCCAGCAGATCAATGACGATGGCTCGGGCAGGACCACCATTGTGGAGAGTGAGCCCAGACTTCCATTCTTCCCAGCAAGTGGAGGGGGCAGTGCAGGGAGGGTCAGCACAGACTCAGGGTAGAGAAGCCGCAGACACCAGCCAGCCCACCCCTGCCCCGGATCGGAATCCCACCTGCCTCGGTGTCCCTGACATACGGCCACTGAATCACACTGCACCCATTGCAGTTACTTGAAAGTCTCTCCTCAACTGGAGGCAGAGTTGGCCCCCTCTGGTCCTGGTTCTGCCCCCAGGCTACACAGAATAAGCCGAAGCTCTCCTCTGTGTGTCCGCTGCTCACAGAACAGGTTGCAGAGATGGGGCGGGTGTGACCCCAGACACAGAATTTTAGTCACTTGGGCGAGTTTTCTGTGCTCTCTCAGCCTCAGATGGCTCGCCAGTGCACAGAGACAGGATGACTTGAGACGACAGGTGGGAGAGCTTAGCTCGGCACAGGGCACATTGTGTGAGCTCCATAAAGGGTGGGGGGGTTAGAGCTGTCATCCTAGGACAGCCTTTCAGCTCTTTGAAAACTGCTATTTTATTCCACTAGTTTTCTCTTCTCCGGGCTGGATGCTCCTAGGTCCTTTGACTCATTCATTTGTCCATGCATTTATCACTCCTGTCCGTAAAGACCTGCCAGGCGCGGAACTAGGTGCCGGGTATACAGTGGTGATAAAAACAGACCTGTCTTTCAACCTCCTTGGCCCTTTTCTGCCTCACAGAATCCAGTCCCCACATCTGTCTAAAAATGTAGTGTCCAAAGCTAAACTCGATACTCTGTAATCGTAGCTTGATCGGGAGAGACTGGCAGAAGTGTCCCCTCTCTCCGGGCCATTGTTTGGGCTACAATACTTCTATTAATACAGCTTTCTGGCAACCACATCGCCAGACAGCTTGAAGTCACTGAAACCCCTGAGGCTTTTTCTCTTAACCTAAGTTCTGCTACGTCTCTTTCATCATGCACTTAGTTCTTAACCTGAGCCTAAGATGTCTACCAGACAATTCAGTTCAGGGTCTTTTTAAGTAGGAAGCTCCCCAGTACAGCCCACGTGGGATCTGATTTACTGAAATCCAGTTTGCGCCCAACTTGGTAGAACTTGAGCTCCAGGAAGTGTGACCACAGCATAAAGCCAAATCTATCCAGCCGTGGGAGGACACAGAAAGAAGGGTTGGGGGATGGACCATGGATCATTTGGGTGGGAAATAGGGGGGTGCAGAAGGGGCTGGGGGCACCGAGGGCCACACCCACACACACTCTCCAGCTCCCACACTTCCCATCCAGCCCCACATACGCCAAGGGAGAGGGTGCCCCAGGCCATCCCCTTAGCGTGGGGATGCCCAGGCTGCCCCTTCGCTCTGCTCTCTGGCCCTGTCCTGACCCATCGCTGCTCCTGTCTCCTCACAGACGTGGGTTCTGTGGAAGGCCTGGCCTATCACCGTGGCTGGGATACTCTCTACTGGACAAGCTACACGACATCCACCATCACCCGCCACACGGTGGACCAGACCCGCCCAGGGGCCTTCGAGCGTGAGACGGTCATCACCATGTCTGGAGACGACCACCCACGGGCCTTTGTGCTGGATGAGTGCCAGAAGTGAGCTGCGGGCCCAGGGCATGGGGACAGTGGGCCACAGGGTGGCAGGAACTGCCCCTAGGCAGACCAGGAAAGGGGATGCAGGAGCAGGAGAGGCTGGCTCTAACCTGAGCTCAGCCACTTCCTTGCTGTGTGACCTTAGACCAGCTGCGTGACCTCTCTGAGCTTTGGTTTCCTCATCTGTAATATGAGGACAATAGCATTTCAGGTGCCTCATCAAGGGGAGGATGAGAGAGCTGTGGAGGACCCTCTGGCCTGGTGATTAATTGATTCATTCATCAGAGAGCCGTGTTCAAGGCACATAGTGGGTCCTCTGTCTTTCTGGGTCTCCAAGCTTCAAGCAAAGGTTGTTCACTGAACGCCTGTTGTGTGGAAGCCTTGAGCTGGGCCCATTCAAGCCACCTAGCTGGGGAGAGAAACCACTGGTGGGAAACTGCTGACCGCACAGGGCTGGATACGATGACCAAGAGGCAGCACGGGGGCGGTGGGTTGGCACAGGGCCTGGAATTGCAAAGGCCAGGGAAGGGCAGCCGGATAAGGGCTTTGAGCAAGCGTCACAGGAGGGAGGGCTCCAGGCAGGGAAGGACGGCAAGGGGCCTCAGCCACCCAGCCCAGTTGAGGGGCTGGGGCTGGGGGTGCGGGGGGGTGCCGGGGGGGTGCCGGGGGACAGGCTTGAGGAAGCCCAGGAGGCTGGGCTAAGGTTGCCACGGGAGAATTTGGGAGGAAACCCCCCGGCATGGTACACACCCCCAGCCTCCACTCTGCTCTCCTGCAGGGGCAGCCCCCGGCCCCATCACATGGACCTCTAGTGAGCCCCCAGCCTCACCTTAGGACTGCTGGCCCACATTCTAGCAAAACGTTTTTCCCCTGGATTTAGCAGCGCTTGGAATGTTTTCCCAAAGCTTTACTCGGAAACTAAGGAACAAACAAAACCCAAAAGCAGCTACTTAGAAACAGTGAGTGCACCAAACCTAGATTCCTTACCCTGATGTAACTCACGCCTGGCCCAAAGCCGGCCTGCCCAACACCGCCAACCAGCTCGCTCGAGGGTCCTTCCTGCCTCAGTCCTGTCCCCCACGTACGCGGCTCATGACGGAGATCCCGTCTTCCCCGCTGTGACCCTCGGCGGCTTCACCTGCCTGGGCCTGGCCCCCCCGGGCCCGTCCCTCGTGAGCCTGGAGCCTCCATGGAGGGGCCGTGCTCTGGGCCCCCCGGCCTGCCTCTCATGTTTGATTCAGAGCCGATTAATTTCCTTTGCTCTGAGCTCCGGGGACTCAGTCCTTCACTCGGCAAATGGGTTTTGAGAGCCAGCGACGTGCTGAGGATCCGATGGGGAGCAGGGTTGTGTCAGCCCTTTGTCGGCATATTTGATTCTTGCCCTCACGAGGCTGCAGGGAGCTCCATGAGTGGGTGACGAGGACCTGACCCAGGCTGGAAGTCAGGGAATGTATTCTCAAGGGGGCAATGCATGAGCCAGGTCTGCGAGACGACAGGGTGAACTGAAGCCGGGCAGGGCACAGGAGAAAGAGCCGAACTGTCTGGGAGAGGCCCTCCCTTGGCCAGAAGGAGCGAGCACTTTGGAGGAACGGGAGGGAGCCAGTGTGGAGGGGGCAGCGGCCTCCCCCAGCCCGGTTAGAAAGTCACCGCAACCCTGGGTGCTGACTGCCTGCCCCTCAGGAAAGCCTCCCCACCATTCCCCACGGCCCTTTCCCGGGGAGTGGTTTTACCAAAGTTGGAATCCACAGTGACAGCACGGATTGTTCTGCCACGTGGAGCAGTTTATAATGATAGGAGGAAAGCCGCTTCCCAGCACAGAGTGTGCTGTACCTGAGGGTGTGGGTGTCCCTGATGGGGAGGAAGATGACACTAGCAGCTGCCTTGGGACACCCGTTTTCTCTTGTGGAGGCCAGAGGGTGATGCCTCCATCTGCACCCATCCTGATTCCAGGAACCACCAGAACCCCGCCCGTTCCCCTGATGAGGCCTTTAAAACCAGAGCTGTATCCTCATGGGCTCAGGAGCAGCCAGCACCTCCCTAATGGGAGGGAAGCATCCTTTTCCTACCTGAGCACAGTGGCAAGATGGAGAGACGGGGGAGGGGGAGTGTTCAAAAGAGTGAGACCTGGAGAGGTTTGAGGAGATAAGTCCAGCAGCTCTGCAAGACACCTCTGTAGCCAGAACAGCAGAAGGATGAGGGACACAGGGGTCTGGGGGTTGGGAGGCAGAGGGCAGGTCCTGTGAGGGAACTGAAAAGCGGATCTGGCTTTGGTGTAGCTCAATGCTTTCCAAAGTCCAGGGTGCATGAGGGTGGCCTGGGGAGTGCTGGCACGTCTGGTTCCCTGGCCTCACGCTACCCTAACTGCACGTGAATCTCCAGGACAAAGACCCAGGAATCGCCATCCAATGCAGGTGGTCTGAGGACCACACTCACACCGGTGTAGTGCTTGACCAGCCCGGGGGTCTTCCACACCCACCTCTGGGGCCTCGCCACCACCCCCACCCGAGAAGCACTGCATGGCTGGGCGTTCCCACCACCTCCTTCACTGAAAGGAAGCCGAGGCTCAGAGGGGCCAAGAGGGATGCTTAGGTCAGAGCTGGTAAGGGGCAAAGCTGAGGCTCAGATCCCAAATATGCAAAGGCCTTAAATTATGGAGAAGGCGATTCTTGGGAACTTGATGGTAGAATCCATGCATCCCCAGGACCTAGGACACACTAGACACTCAACGGTTTCCTGAATGCCAGGAGAAGAGAGAAATGAAGGAAAAAGTAATAGAAAATTCTCACATAGAACACACAGCTGTCGTTTAATCCTCAGACCACTCTATGGGGCAGGTAGTAGTAGTATTCCTATTTCATAGAGTGGGAAACTGAGGCACACAGGGGTTAAGTAACTTGCTAAGGTTCCTAGGTGGTCAGTGCTGGAGCCGGGATTGGAACCCCAGAGGCTGACTCACTTGGCTACGTTGTCTCAGTAAACGTAGGTGGCCGTTTCATAGACACTGAGAAGCACTTGTGCACATACACACACACACACACGCACACACACACGCACACACACATGCAAGCTGTCTGTGTGGCAGCCCTTCCCAGGCACTGGGGCTGTGTTGGCCTTGGTGGCTCTGAGGTTGCCTGTGGTGCAACCTCAGGTGTCTAGGTGACACTCTGGCTGACCCCCGGGTCTGGCTGTCTGCACGCCCAGGCCTGCTCCGTCCATGGCGGACTCCCTGGCTTTGAGTCCTGATCTCCGTGGCACTCTCTCCCCACAGCCTGATGTTCTGGACCAATTGGAACGAGCAGCACCCCAGCATCATGCGGGCAGCCCTGTCAGGAGCCAACGTCCTGACTCTCATCGAGAAGGACATCCGCACCCCCAATGGCCTGGCCATCGACCACCGGGCCGAGAAGCTCTACTTCTCCGACGCTACCCTAGACAAGATCGAACGGTGCGAGTATGACGGCTCCCATCGCTATGTGAGTCTCCGGGGCAGGCGGGACGGGCGGCGCGAGGGGGCTGACGCTGGGCTACTGCCGGTCAGCCAGGGAGGAGATTGCCCAGGCACGGAGCAGGAGAAAGGGAGGTCACCTGACATGGTGGGAAGAGCCAGGGGGACAGTGGGGAGTCCCAGTCAGACCCTGACCTTGCCACTTCGCCATCCTCAGCCTTCCAGGCTTGGTTTCCTCAGCAGTTAAATGAGGAAGGTGATCACAGGTCTCTGCAAATCCTGCCCCTTCTGCGACTGTGTCTAAGGAGCCGGGCCCCTGGTCCCTGGAGCCAGCTGCAGGGGGTGGAGGTGGGGGCGAGAGTGATCCCTTTGACGGGCTGATGCTGTCTCCCCAGGTGATCCTGAAGTCAGAGCCCGTCCACCCCTTCGGGTTGGCTGTGTATGGGGAGCACATCTTCTGGACCGACTGGGTGCGGCGGGCCGTGCAACGGGCCAACAAGTACGTGGGCAGTGACATGAAGCTGCTGCGCGTGGACATCCCCCAGCAGCCCATGGGCATCATCGCCGTGGCCAATGATACCAACAGCTGTGAGTGGGGCCGCTGCCACCAGCCTTGCTCTCCTGCCCACTGTGCCAGCATGTACACACACACGCACACATACACACAACTGGTCTGATTCACATCTTTGGACACCCCCAGCACACGCTCTAGCCATTCTTCCCACTCAGAACCACACCTACCCGCCAGAACCTGATCTCACACCCGTCCCAGGCGCTGCCTACTCCACCCTCTGTGTACACGTGCACAGACACGGTCCCACACTGGCTTGACGACCAAGGGTCCCACACACAGATCTGCAGCCGTCCCGGCCTCTCACACACTCCTCACACGTGCCCCGGGGTGCCCACCACTACACACACGACCTTAGGCTTGACTCTCCCCAGAGTACGGCTCAGAGCCCCAATCACCCCACCTAAGAGCCCACACGTCCTCAACCTCAGGCTCACCCAAACGCTCCCACCCGGCCTTCCCACGGCAGCCCCCGCCCCAGCCGTGAGCCACCGTGTCACAGGCGGCGCCAGGAAGCTCAGCGAAGCTGTTGGGGGTAGGGGGGCGTCCTGCATGTGCACAGCAGAGGACGCGCTTAGCCCACTGTCCTCTATCCCTGCCTCAGGCGAACTCTCCCCTTGTCGCATCAACAACGGGGGCTGCCAGGACCTGTGTCTGCTCACTCACCAAGGCCATGTCAACTGCTCCTGCCGAGGGGGCCGCATCCTCCAGGACGACCTCAGCTGCCAGGGTGAGAGGGGGAGGAGGGAGGAGGGCACTGACGGGGGGCCCTGGGCGTAGATGGGGACCGTCTCCTCCCAGACTCTCTAGCAGCCCAGCCCCACAAAGCCTTTCATCATGGTGCGACAGGATGGCCTCAGTTCCTGGGGGGAGAGGCGTACGGGCACTCAGAGCCCCAAGGCCCTGCCTCAGGAAGCTCCCCCACCTTCCTCCCCAGCGGTGAATTCCTCGTGCCGAGCTCAAGATGAGTTCGAGTGTGCCAATGGCGAGTGCATCAACTTCAGCCTGACGTGCGACGGCGTCTCCCACTGCAAGGACAAGTCTGACGAGAAGCCGTCCTACTGCAGTAAGGAGCCTCCTCCAGCCCCAGAGCCCCTGCCCGCGCCCCCAGGCCCCCACCTCCTGAGTCACCAGCCTCAGCCTGCAGCAGGGCAGGGCGTGGGAGTGAGAGGAGCAAAAGCCGCCCCCCCGCAACCCCGACGGGAGAAGGAGTCGAGCCCCATGCCGGCCCGTAGCAAAGCCTCAAGTTTGTCAAGGGAGCAAACGCAGGACCTCTCATCAGAGGCAGCCCCTCCCCTGTAGCTACTGCTGACTGTGGCCTGCTCCCCGCTCTGCAGATACACGCCGCTGCAAGAAGACTTTCCGCCAGTGCAACAATGGGCGCTGTGTGTCCAACATGCTGTGGTGCAACGGAGCAGACGACTGCGGGGACGGTTCTGATGAGATTCCCTGCAACAGTGAGTGCGACCCGTGCCGGGCCTCGGACCGCCCCCAAGCCTGCCCCCCACCCACCCTTGCTGATCTTTGGTCCCCAGGCCCCAAGGAGTCTGGTTCAGGGCACTATATGATGGGGCTGGACAGGCGCTTTGGGCCGGGAGCCCTGGCCCCCGCAGGGAGGACCCCACCTGATGGCACCGGGTGGGTGCTCTTCTAGAGACGGCCTGTGGCGCGGGCGAATTCCGCTGCTGGGACGGCACCTGCATCGGGAACTCCAGTCGCTGCAACCAGTTTGTGGACTGTGAGGATGCCTCGGACGAGATGAACTGCAGTGAGCGATGGCCCTTTCCTGGGTGCCTCCTCGGGTGCCCTGTCCTCCTGCCCGGGCTCCTCTGCCTTCCCTCTGGCCCACGTGGCAGCCTCAGTCCCCTCCCAGTCTGCCCCAGGCCTGGGCTCCCTGAGACTCAGGGAGGGGCAGGGAGTGGAAAGTGTGGGCAGAGCACCACCCCCCACCCCCCACCGAACAACACGGTTCAACTTTCTAAAACGCTTGAAGGCTCCATATGGGCCAGCAGCTCTAAGGGAGGGTGTTTGGAGGGAACCTGGTGTCACCCCTCATCCTCGCCTTCGCCAGGCGCCACCGACTGCAGCAGCTACTTCCGCCTGGGGGTGAAGGGCGTGCGCTTCCAGCCCTGTGAGCGGACCTCCCTCTGCTACGCGCCCAGCTGGGTGTGCGATGGCGCGAACGACTGCGGGGACTACAGCGACGAGCGCGACTGCCCAGGTCCGACCCGCGGGCAGGTGTGCGGTGGGCGGCGGACCCCCGAGGTGGCTGTGCCTTCATGCCTCCCTCGCCCCCAGGTGTGAAGCGCCCCAGATGCCCCCTGAACTACTTCGCCTGCCCTAGTGGGCGCTGCATCCCCATGAGTTGGACGTGTGACAAGGAGGACGACTGTGAACACGGCGAGGATGAGACCCACTGCAGTGAGTGACCGCAAGCACCCACTCACCTGAGCTAGGCACCCAGAGGGCCTGTAGGGTTGGGGCTTCGCCTTAGCCACTGAGACCCTGTCCGGGCCCCACCTCTTGGTTCCCTCGCAGGAAATGCCCTCCTTTGAGAAGGGCACCCAGGGCTTCACCCTGTGCCCCTAACCCAGACCCTCAGGCTCTGAGATGGGGGCTGTCTCTCCAGCCCCTGCTGAGCCCCCCACAGGGGGTGCCGTGGGGGTGTCTCTCCCATCCGTCCTCTGGCGTCTACCTGCCGAGCTGCGTGACCCACCATCCCTCCCCCATCTAACTGTGGCTTCCGACTGCCCCAGACAAGTTCTGCTCAGAGGCCCAGTTTGAGTGCCAGAACCATCGCTGCATCTCCAAGCAGTGGCTGTGTGATGGCAGCGATGACTGCGGGGACGGCTCGGACGAGGCCGCTCACTGTGGTGAGAGGGGCCTGGGGTCTGGCTGGGGAGGTGGCCCCGGGAAGGGACGGGCCCCCCACGCACCCCACCAGCGACAGCACAGCAGTGGGCATGTCACCCCAGCTGCCTGGCCCTGCTCCTTCCGCTCTTGCGTCTCTCAGTGGCTCCCTGTTCCCTCCACAGAAGGCAAGACGTGCGGCCCCAGCTCCTTCTCCTGCCCGGGCACCCACGTGTGCGTCCCCGAGCGCTGGCTCTGTGACGGTGACAAGGACTGCGCTGACGGCGCTGACGAGAGCGTCACAGCCGGCTGCTGTGAGTGGTGGGGCCGTGGTCTCACTTTGCAGGAGGGGAGACCGAGGTCCAGGGGAGGAAGTGTTTCCGCGGGGGGTCACTCAGGCGGTCAGTGGCAGAGCCCTGTCTACAGCCCCGTCCAGCGCTCTGCCCATTCCACCACTCAGACCACAGGAAGGTCGGGGGGGAGACAGTCAGCAGCCGGGCGGTCGGGGGCTGAGGGGCCGTGTCCGCCTTTGTCCGCAGTGTACAACAGCACCTGTGAGGACCGCGAGTTCATGTGTCAGAACCGCCAGTGCATCCCCAAGCACTTCATGTGTGACCACGACCGGGACTGTGCCGACGGCTCTGACGAGTCCCCCGAGTGTGGTGAGCCCAGGGCCGCGGTGGGAGGGGCCCCGCCCTCCATGCACAGGCCGCCAGCCTCACCTGCCCCCTCCCACCGCAGAGTACCCGACCTGCGGCCCCAACGAGTTCCGCTGCGCCAACGGGCGCTGCCTGAGCTCCCGCCAGTGGGAGTGCGATGGTGAAAATGACTGCCACGACCAGAGCGACGAGGCCCCCAAGAACCCGCACTGCACCAGCCCAGGTGGGCCCCACGCGTGGCTCCCTCCCCACTCTCGGCCCCTGGCCCCGTCCCCCAGACTGCCCAGGACCCGGCTGACCCGCCACCTCCGTCCCCCCAGAGCACAAGTGCAACGCCTCCTCGCAGTTCCTGTGCAGCAGCGGGCGCTGCGTGGCCGAGGCGCTGCTTTGCAACGGTCAGGACGACTGCGGCGATGGCTCGGATGAGCGCGGCTGCCACGTCAACGAGTGCCTCAGCCGCAAGCTCAGCGGCTGCAGCCAGGACTGCGAGGACCTCAAGATTGGCTTCAAGGTGTGCTGTGCCCCGGGTGGGAGCCTCCACGCTCCCGAGCCTGGCCGGGACTCCTTTCTCCATCCCTCATTCATTTATTCATTGGTTCATTCATCCAACAGGGGCTAACTCAGCTCCTATCCTGCCAGGCAGTGTTCTAGGCACTGGGGGCCCAGCATTGAGCACAACAGAAATCTCTGCTTAGTTGGTTCTGCATCTGTTTGGGAGGTAGAGCCAGCAGGCTTTGCTGGCAGATGAGGTCAGGGGCACGAGAGAAGGAGGGGCACGCAGATGTCAAACAGGCGCCAGATGCGCAGGCCTGCAGTCCAAGGGGGAGGCCAGGCAGGAGAGAGAGGCTGGGAGCTGTCACCATAGAGACGGCATTTAAGTCCTGAGTCTGGATAAGATCCCGAAGCGGGCCAGTATAGATGAAAACGAGGGCGGTCCGAGGCCTGAGCCCTGTGCTCAGCCACACTGAGGGCAGAGGTGAGGGGGGAGCGGCAGAGGGGCCTGAGCAGGGGCAGCCTTGGGGGCAGGAGAGCAGCCAAGCGAAGAAAGTGCTGGAGAAAGAGGTGATGGGCTCTGTCGGATGAGGCTTGCGGGTCACGTAAGAGGAGGCCTGAGCCTCGACCTCGGGACGCAGAGTCGTGGCAGTCACTGGGGACTCACGCCAGTGGTTTGTGTGGGGGTGAGAGCCAGACGGCTGGCGTGGGCCAGCTCAGTGCCTGTGCGCTGCCTGCTTCCCTTGGTGAGGCTGGGCTTCCCCGTCAACAGCCAGCCACCCAGGGTGGAGGGGGCTTCTGACCCTCGGTCTCGAGGTGAGAGGCCTGCAGTTCCTGGGGCGGCCCAGACCCCTGCCCGTGCCCACCCCAGGCTCCCTGTGCCCGCAGTGCCGCTGCCGCCCTGGCTTCCGCCTGAAGGACGACGGCCGGACGTGTGCTGACGTGGACGAGTGCAGCACCACCTTCCCCTGCAGCCAGCGCTGCATCAACACCCATGGCAGCTACAAGTGTCTGTGCGTGGAGGGCTACGCCCCCCGCGGCGGCGACCCCCATAGCTGCAAAGCTGTGACTGGTGAGACGGGGGCTTAGAGGGTGTGCCTTTGGCCCTGGCAGGCAGCCAGGGGCTGTGGCGGGCGGGCTGGAACGGCAGGGCTGAAGGCAGGCTGGGGACGGGGCGGGGGTGCTAGAATGCACCCCAGCCAGCAGCAGCTGAGCCGGCCTCCTCTGCCTCCAGACGAGGAGCCATTTCTGATCTTCGCCAACCGGTACTACCTGCGCAAGCTCAACCTGGATGGCTCCAACTACACGCTGCTTAAGCAGGTGCCAGACCCGCCCTCCTCACCCCACTGCCTCCCCAGACCCACCGCTACGTCCCTCACCCAGTACAACCCCCCGTTCTCCGCACTCGGGCCCGTGGCCATCCCCCCACTGACTTCTCCCGCTGTCCACGTCCTGACTCTTCGGTCACCCCTCTGCTCACCCCCCAAACCAAGGGCCTGAACAACGCTGTCGCCTTGGACTTTGACTACCGAGAGCAGATGATTTACTGGACAGACGTGACAACCCAGGGCAGCATGATCCGAAGGATGCACCTTAATGGGAGCAACGTACAGGTGAGGCCGGGGGCAGAGTCAGCCCGTGTCCCTGCCCCGTGGGCCCTCTCCGTTGCAAGGCCATCTCCCCTTCTTCTCACCCACCCCACTGAATTATTCCTTTTCCCCGCTCCACACTGAGTCACCGCAGGACTCTGCTTGTCCTTACTCCTCTCTCCCCTAAGCCCAGCGAGCGAGGTCTAGGAGATTCCTGTCTCTCTTTCCCTAATTAGCAGTAAGTTCCCCTTCTGTCTGACCTCCCTTAAACCTGTGCTCCCAAGGCCCTGTGGGGTTTGTTTGGGTTGTGGTCGCTCTCATCCAGAGACCCCTATCCTCGAGCCTGGGCTGACACCATGCCCGGGGCTGGGCCTTTTCCATCCACTGTGCTCCTAGAGCGGTTGAGAGTCCTGCCCCAACTCACCCAGGGCCCTTCTTCCCTGCCCCTGCCCGCAGGTGCTGCACAGGACGGGCCTCAGCAATCCCGACGGGCTGGCTGTGGATTGGGTCGGCGGCAACCTGTACTGGTGTGACAAAGGCCGGGACACCATCGAAGTGTCCAAGCTCAACGGGGCCTATCGCACGGTGTTGGTCAGCTCTGGCCTCCGTGAGCCCAGGGCTCTGGTGGTGGACGTGCAGAATGGGTACGTGGGCGAGGAGGGTTGGGGGAGCCTCTGAAAGCAGCTGGTACACTCGGGCGTCCAGGCCCAGCCTCCCTGCAGGCTCCTGGTGGGACCAGTTGCTGGATATCTCAGGGCTGACTGCTCACCCACCTGACAGGTACCTGTACTGGACAGACTGGGGGGACCACTCACTGATCGGCCGGATCGGCATGGATGGGTCTGGCCGCAGTGTCATCGTGGACACCAAGATCACGTGGCCCAACGGCCTGACACTGGACTACGTCACCGAGCGCATCTACTGGGCCGACGCCCGTGAGGACTACATTGAGTTTGCCAGCCTGGATGGCTCCAATCGTCACGTCGGTCAGTGTGCCAGTGAGGCTGCCCAGGCACAGCCGAACTAGTGGGGATGGGGGTTCTGAAGCTACGGGGGATCAGGCCTTTGGGGCAAGAGTAGGCTTAAAAGCCAGAGGGCGTGGTCTGAGGACACCACCCACCGGGGGTCTGGGGGTTCAAAGCACCCCAGGGTATGCCCCCTGGATCCGCCCAGGCATGAGGCCACCACCAGCTCCCTCGGGAAGGAGAGAGAGAGGCACCTTCCCACGCACAGTTTCAGATGACAGGCCCTGAGGAAGGTGGGAGCAGAAGGGCTGGGGATGGCGTACCCAGGACGCCCCCACTCCCTCCCAGGGAACCGTAGAGTATATTTGGGCAGGAACCTGTTGTCAGACAGACCAGGAGTTGCGTTTCAGCTCTGCCACTTACCAACTGTGCGGCCAGGGGCTGGAGCTGGGCTAGTGCCCACCTCACGGGGCTGCTGTGGGGTTAAGGGCCCAGTAGGGAAGGCACCCAGTACTACTCGGTGCTGACCGGCCACCCGGCCTGTCCCCCGGCCCCCTGCCGCCCTCAGTGCTGAGCCAGGACATACCGCACATCTTCGCCCTGACCCTGTTCGAGGACTACGTCTACTGGACCGACTGGGAGACAAAGTCCATCAACAGAGCCCACAAGACCACGGGCACCAACAAGACGCTTCTCATCAGCACACTGCACCGGCCCATGGACCTGCACGTCTTCCATGCCCTGCGCCAGCCTGACGGTAAGTGGCCGAGGACCGAGAGCCGACCCCCGATGAGCCAGGCACGAGGGGCCCCTGAGGTGGGATGGGGCCCCACTGTCTCAGCAGGGCTGCCAGGCCACCCCTTCCCCAGCACTGACCAAGCAGTGCCTGCAGACACCAGGAGATTTGGAGGCCTATAGACAGGCTATGTTCTGGCTCTCAGGAGCTACGGCCCAGCTGGGGTCCAGCCCTAGAACCTTGTAGCAGCGAGGCCCCGAGGCCGTCCAGTAGAGCAGGTCTGGGTGGAGACCACCAAGGCCAGACCCCGAAGGCAGGCAGGCCAGAGCACAGGGGAGGCAGCCTGTGGGGTTCGGGTCCAGCCTGATCCTGGGACCTCAGCAGGGTCCTCTCCTATCTCTGGCTTCAGCTCCCTCCTGAAAGAGCAGGGTCTGGACCCATCCCACCTCTGCCCAGGATAGATGGGCCAGGCAGCCTTTGAAAGACCAGAAAACGTGTTACCAGTGAGCACTGCCCTCGCCCCGCCAGAGGCCGGCAGCCCAGGGAGCAGTGGTCCATACACTGGGCCAGTCCGCCACCCTCTAACCACGTTTCCTCCGGCAGTGCCCAACCACCCCTGCAAGGTCAACAATGGCGGCTGCAGCAACCTTTGCCTGCTGTCCCCCGGGGGCGGCCACAAGTGTGCCTGTCCCACCAACTTCTACCTGGGCGGCGACGGGCGCAACTGTGTGTCCAACTGCACAGCCAGCCAGGTGAGGTTCTTCCCCAGACCCCACTCCCCATGCCTCGTTCCCCGATCTCCCACACCACTACCTGCACTCCTCCTGGGACCCCAGCACCCGCCCTACTATCCTCACACATCTGGTTTTCCCACGCTAACACCCCCGCATTTCTTGCCTACCTCTTGTCTCCCCACAGCAATACTTTTACACCCGTCACCTCACACAAACACCCCACCCCCTAACCCTGACTCCCCCCACCGACCTCCACACAGATGCCCCCTCGCCTGGCCTTCCTGCGCTCACCACACCCCAACCTCCCATCCAGCTCAACCTCCCCCCAAGATACCTGACACCCCTGCTTCTTTGAGACATCCCGGTCCCTCGAAAGAAAACCTCCTGAGTTCCCCAGACCCCCACCAACCCCTCTCGCCCCCACCTGCCCTCCAGTTTGTGTGCAAGAACGACAAGTGCATCCCCTTCTGGTGGAAGTGTGACACGGAGGACGACTGCGGGGACCACTCGGACGAGCCCCCGGACTGTCGTGAGTGCCCGGGCGGGGTGGCAAGAGGGTCCTGCGTCAGGGCCGCCCGACTCCCGAGGCCCCGAGTGGCCCACCCCCCGGCCCTGCTGACGCTGAGCCTCCCCTCCCGGCAGCCGAGTTCAAGTGCCGCCCAGGACAGTTCCAGTGCTCGACGGGCATCTGCACGAACCCTGCCTTCATCTGTGACGGGGACAACGACTGCCAGGACAACAGTGACGAGGCCAACTGCGGTAAAGGGCCGCCCTCCCGCCCCGCCTTGTCCTCCCCGGGATTTGGGGGTTTGGTAACTGCGCTCCCAGGGCAAGGAGGCCCAGCCCACAGCGGCCACCTCTCCAGGCTGGACTCCTGCTTCTCCAGCCCTGGGCCTGCGCGCTCCCCCCGAGGCAGTGGGACCCCCGCCCCTCCCGAGTCCTGCACCCACCGTTAGTTACCCTCCCCTCCTGCCACCCCCACAGACATCCACGTCTGCTTGCCCAGTCAGTTCAAGTGCACCAACACCAATCGCTGTATTCCCGGCATCTTCCGTTGCAACGGGCAGGACAACTGCGGAGACGGGGAGGACGAGAGGGACTGCCGTGAGTGCCCCGGGCGGTGGCAAATGGGCACGGAAACACGACTCACATTGAAACCTAGCCCCCACTTCTTCTAGGGGTCATGCTGCTTTCAAGTAATGTTACTAGATGAGCAACATAAATTATATGGGGTGTGACTTGGTTCGCTCGTAAAATCATCACGTACGTCGTAGAGATGTGCGGGCCCAGAAGACAAAATCACCGAAGTTGAAGATAATTTTCCTTCCTCCCAAGAAATTGCTGGCAGGACCAGGACAAGGCCAGGCCTTGGAAGAGGGAGGAGATGGGGATCTTGAACTGTGCGGGGGAGGTGGAATGGGCAGGTCCTCATTCTCTCCCCAACCCCGCAGCCGAGGTGACCTGTGCCCCCAACCAGTTCCAGTGCTCCATCACCAAGCGCTGCATCCCCCGAGTCTGGGTCTGTGACCGGGACAACGACTGTGTGGACGGCAGTGACGAGCCCGCCAACTGCAGTGAGTCTCCTGGAGCCCACCCTCCCTCCACAGTGTCTGCTGCTCCCACCACCCCCCTCGGTGGCCGCTCCCACCCAGACCGCACCCTCCCAGTGCATTCCTGAAAGGAGCCTCCCCCTCATCACTGGGCCACCCCCTTGCAGCCCAGATGACCTGTGGAGTGGATGAATTCCGCTGCAAGGACTCGGGCCGCTGTATCCCGGCGCGCTGGAAGTGTGATGGAGAGGACGACTGCGGGGACGGCTCGGATGAGCCCAAAGAAGAGTGTGGTGAGCTTCCCCAGCCCTGCTCCAGGGAAAGGCACCTGACGGGGAGGGCTGGGGCTGCCTGCCGCCTGGGTCCCCCTCCTGTCTAATTCCCGTCCCCACTCCTGCCAGCACCTCATCGGCACACACCTGGCCACCCTATGGGATCTGTCGATCCCCTCCCCAGAGCAGCTCCATCCTTTCGTGTCCCTCCTGCCCCAGAAGTCCCCGTAGACTCCACATCTCAGAACACGGCCTGGACTCCCACTGCTGACCTTTTTGTCAGGCTGGAATGCCCACTCTCCCGCTCCTGGCCATCCTGACCACACCTTCCGGGGCCCTGGCGTCTGCCCCCCACTCTACGCCTGACTGCCCCTCAATCTTGCCTCTTCTAGACGAGCGTACCTGTGAGCCCTACCAGTTCCGTTGCAAGAACAACCGCTGTGTGCCGGGCCGTTGGCAGTGCGATTACGACAATGACTGTGGCGACAACTCCGATGAGGAGAGCTGCAGTATGTCCCCTGCCCCGTCCCACCCGGCCCAGCAGGTGTCCTCCCCCAGGAGACCTCCCCGCTCAGTACCCCTGCCCCACTGCCACCAGGCTGCACTAGAGCAGGTGGCTGCTTCCCAGGGCTGGGGGTCAGGAGCTCCCTCCCGCCTCACCCCACCCCACCCCGCTCCATGTTGTGTATTTGGGTTTGTGCCATTTCACCTCATCTCATGTTTCTCTCCATTTTCACACTGTCCTCTTGGGGTTGCAGAGGTAGGTGTCTCTGATGTGCCCGTGCTCCTACCACATCCCCCTGCTGCTGCCCCAGAGCCCACCTGTCCCCGTGCTGTGCCAGCCCATCCTCCTTTACTGGCCTCTCCCTAAACCCTGGTGCTTGTCTTAGTGGTCTTGCCCCTCCCTTCCCCTCCCCACACACAGTCTGTCCTGAGGGCAGGGCCAGGGACCCGTGCCCTCTCTCATGTGTCTGCCCCAGACGGGTAAGTGTGAGTGCCCTCTGGGCCTGACCGGTCCTATGAGGGCAGCCAGTTGGCTCGCCCGGGATTAGTTGAGCATCTTGGTCATTATGCCAGTCAACTGTGGCCTTCAGGGACTCAGGGATGGGTGATATTGCTCTGCAAGGGCTGGAGATGCTCTCGAGGGCTGAGTCCGTATGCCCACCCTTCTGGGGCCTGTCTCTCCCCTGTCCTTCCCAGCCCCTCGGCCCTGCTCTGAGAGTGAGTTCTCCTGTGCCAATGGCCGATGCATCGCTGGGCGCTGGAAATGTGATGGGGATCATGACTGTGCAGATGGCTCAGACGAGGTGGGCAGGGAGACCAGAAGGAGGGAGGGATGGCCTTAGAAGAGTCAGGGCAGGCCTGCAGGGGTGCCCAGGCCTGACCAGGAGGCTGTTCCTGCGCCCACAGAAAGACTGTACCCCCCGCTGTGACATGGACCAGTTCCAGTGCAAGAGTGGTCACTGCATCCCCCTGCGCTGGCGCTGTGATGCAGACGCTGACTGCATGGACGGCAGTGACGAGGAAGCCTGCGGCACTGGCGGTGAGCCCCTCCAGCTCGGCTCCCCAGCCCTCCCACCCTACCGCCACCCCGCAATAGCACTTAATCAGGAGCCAGTTGGGTTGAAATCCAGCAGAAACCTGTGGGCTGTGTCCACCCAGGCCCCATCCCACAAGTTCCAACACAGCAGTCAGCTGCCCTGAGAAGTAAAGTCCCTGCTCACTTTCCTTTCCTGGGGCAGTGGTCAGGCCGGGTGAGAGAAGGTTGGCGCTTGGAGCAGTGAGGGCAGATATCCTAGCTCTGCGCTGGTGGGCTAAGGACAGGGATTGGAACCTAGGGCTCCTGACTCCCAGCTGAGTGTACCTGCCATTGAACTACAGTAGGCCCCGGAGCCCTGCCACACCACCAGAGAAAGAGGGCTCTCCGGACTCCTCTGGACACTTCCCCAAAAATGCCTCTTCTCCCCTAAATACCAGAGGAGGCAGTTCTGCCCAGCTTACCCGGCTGGTAGAAAATTAGGAAACTCGGGTTCGATCCGGTGGTACCACCGCTTTCCCCGTGTTCCCTCTAGGTCTCTGCCCCTGGAGGGAGGGGTCTGGGCAAGACCCGGCCGCCAGCAGCCTGGGGCTCAGGGCTCATTCTTTACTCTTTGCTCCCCCTGACGCCCAGTGCGGACCTGCCCCCTGGACGAGTTCCAGTGCAACAACACTCTGTGCAAGCCGCTAGCATGGAAGTGCGACGGCGAGGACGACTGCGGGGACAACTCTGACGAGAACCCAGAGGAGTGCGGTGAGGCTCATGGGTGGGGGCGCGGCTTCGGACAGGGCGGGGCTCCCAGGCGGGGGCGGGGCTTCTATCGGGACGTGGGCGGGGTTCTGACGCACCCTGGTGGCCCTCGGCCCGCCCCCCCCCCCGCCACGGCTGATTCTGATTTGTCTCCTCTCGCTGCTGCAGCCAGGTTCGTGTGCCCTCCAAACCGGCCCTTCCGTTGCAAGAACGACCGCGTCTGCCTGTGGATCGGGCGCCAGTGCGACGGCACAGACAACTGCGGGGATGGGACTGATGAGGAGGACTGTGGTGAGCAGGGGGCCAGTAAGGGGGAGCCTGGGGCGCCTAGAGTGGGGGTGCTGCAGGCAGTGGGGCTGGGCCAGGTGGGCTCATCATCTGTTGAGCCGATTGACCGGGAGAGGGGCGGATCCACTGCCGGGAGCCTGGAGGCCCTGTCTTGTTGGGAAAGAAGCCCCTGAGGAAGGTGTTGAGGTGGAGACTGAGAATCTGGATGTTTAACCAGCTTCCCCTGAAGCTTGACAGCCAGGCTTGGGACCCCCTCTACCCGTGACTGACTGGGGGTTCCAGTGGGAAGAGGGGGCAGGGTGGTAAATACCCAGGACCTCAAGCCCCGCCCTCCCCCAGAGCCGCCCACAGCCCAGACCCCCCACTGCAAAGACAAGAAGGAGTTTCTGTGCCGGAACCAGCACTGCCTCTCCTCCTCGCTGCGCTGCAACATGTTCGATGACTGCGGGGACGGCTCTGACGAGGAGGGCTGCAGCATCGGTGAGACCCGGCGTGCTGGGGCGGGGTTTGGCCGGGAGGGGCTGAGAGCCGAAGCCCAGGCCTAGACTCTCTGTCTTTGCAGACCCCAAGCTGACCAGCTGCGCCGCCAACGCCAGCATCTGCGGGGATGAGGCACGCTGCGTGCGCACCGAGAAAGCCGCGTACTGTGCCTGCCGCTCTGGCTTCCACACGGTGCCAGGCCAGCCTGGATGCCAGGGTAGGAAGGTGGGGCTCAGCGGGGAGGGCAGAAGCCCCAGACGCAAGACTTTCCGTGACCCTCCTGTGTAACCCCCAGACATCAACGAATGCCTGCGCTTCGGCACCTGCTCACAGCTCTGCAACAACACCAAGGGCGGCCACCTGTGCAGCTGCGCGCGCAACTTCATGAAGACGCACAACACCTGCAAGGCGGAAGGTGGGAGCCGGGAGAGGACGGAGAGAGGGGGCGGGGCTTACAATGCCAGGATAAGAAACGGGACCTGCAACGCTGTGTTTTCCTCCAAGCACCCTTGCCCAAGCTTGAAATTCCAGACCCTCAGTACAGCTTTCTGCACTCCGTTCTGGCAGCCGTGCAGGGGCCCGAGGTCCTGGGGCTGAGGAAGTTTGGGGGCAGAGCACGCAGGCGGCATCACCACACTTACAGAGCCAAGTGTACCCCACCTGCATATTCCCATTATGCTTTTTTCATGTTTATTGAGGTATAATTGACAAAATTGTAAGATATTTAATGTGTGCAAGGTGATGATTTGATGTACATACGCCTTGTGAAAGGATTCCCCCCGCATCGAGTTAACACATCTATCAGTTCACGTATTTACTTTTTTTTTTTTTTTTTGGTGAGAACATGTAAGTTCTACACCCACGTATGCTTTGACACACACCTGCACCTTCCTCATGCCTGTATACAAACATACCCCACATCCATGTATGCACACCCAGGCGCACACACACACTGCACACACAACCCCACCACACGTGCCCAAGTGCACTCAGATGCCCATGCACACCTGCCCCCCTCCGTGGCCATGCTCACACACCCCCACATGGGTGTGCACCCGCAAGCAGATATCAGTGTGGAGCAGGGACCGTGGTGATGCTAGCAGAAGCCACGAGGAGGCAGAAGTCCATGAGGCTGGAGGAGGAGGGTCAGCAGGTCACACTAGATCACCTCAGGAGAGGAGAGGAGGGGCGGGAGGGGAGGGGAGGGGAGTTCCAGGGGCTGAGGCTGGAGTCCTCAAGCCTGGCTCTGGGGCAGGATGACAGAGGCTTCTGACTGGGTCAGATGGTTTGATTAGGAGAAGAGACGTTGTTAGTGTGAAAGGCGCTGGGCTGGGTGGGGAGCACGTGACAGCGGCTCCTTCCAGCACCAGGCCCAACAGCCCCAGTCCCACCTTTCACCCCCACCAACATCTGGTCTCTTGTCCCCCCAGGCTCTGAGTATCAGGTCCTGTACATTGCTGATGACAATGAGATCCGAAGCCTGTTCCCCAGTCACCCCCATTCGGCTTATGAGCAGGCCTTCCAGGGTGATGAGAGTGTCCGCATCGATGCCATGGATGTCCATGTCAAGGCTGGCCGCGTCTACTGGACCAATTGGCACACGGGCACCATCTCCTACCGCAGCCTGCCACCTGCTGCGCCTCCCACCACTTCCAATCGCCACCGGCGACAGATTGACCGGGGTGTCACCCACCTTAATGTGAGCACCCAGCCTGGGGTGGGACCTACATGGAGGCACGGGCTGGGTGGGAAGACTCCAAAAAGCAGACTGTTCAGAGCAGAGTTTGCAGAGGACAGAGGAAGGGCCAAAGGGTGAGACTGGCATGCAGGGCAGACTCCGGATTACGTCGTGAGGCACGGACAGCAGGTAGACAGAGCAGCACCATCGTCAGTAGGTGTTTCTGCCGCGTGGCAGCCCGAGGCTACAGGGCACAGGGGGCACCTGGCCAGCAGCGTCAGAGCCACGTTCAGTTCCTGATCGTCACAGCCAGCCCACTAACTAACCTATTCCATCTTACTAACCTATTTCGTCTCTTTGGCCTTTACTCTGTTCCTCAATAAATCAAGGTCGCGATATCTAGCAGGGACAGGCTGACCGGGTGTCGGGGGGCTGGACAATGGGCAGGAAGACAAAAGGTGGAAGCCTCTGAAACTGTAACCCCCTCATCCAGATTTCAGGGCTCAAGATGCCAAGGGGCATCGCCATCGACTGGGTTGCCGGGAACGTGTATTGGACCGACTCGGGCCGAGATGTGATTGAAGTGGCACAGATGAAGGGCGAGAACCGCAAGACGCTCATCTCCGGCATGATTGACGAGCCCCATGCCATTGTGGTGGACCCGCTGAGGGGGTGGGCAGGGGTCCTGGGGGGAGGCATCTGGGCTGGGGCTAGGAAGCCCCTGGGTTGGAGGTGGGTGCCCAGCATCCCCCGGCTTGTCCTTCCTCTCCCAGACCAGCCTGAGGTCAGAGTCCTCCGCAGGCCCCTGGGTCTTCCAGGCTGTGCCCAGCCCTGGCCCTCCCTGGGGTCCTGCTGGCCTGCTCAGGTGGGGCCTGACCTCCACTTGGCTGGCTGTCGCTTCTGGGCTTCTCCTCTGCTCCAGGGGGCAGCTCTGCCTCCTTAGACGACTCTGGAGCAGCACACTGTGGTTTTAGAGTATAAGATCTTTAACCTGGTCAGGAAGTTGACTCCCCCCACTTCTCTCTGGAGGAGGTGGACAAGAACACCCTCCTCTCTGTGTACCCAGCAGTCTCTGTGCCCTGTGCCCACCTTGAGTGGCCTCCTGTGGGAGCCCAGGTCCTAGCCACACTCACTCCTTCTCCCTCCCCAGCACCATGTACTGGTCAGACTGGGGGAACCACCCCAAGATTGAAACAGCAGCCATGGATGGGACCCTTCGGGAGACACTGGTACAGGACAACATCCAATGGCCCACAGGTCCGTGCAGAAGTGGGCAGGGGATGTGGGAGGGGTAGGCTCGCTGAGCCTGGGGCCACACAAAAGTTAGGGGAAGGGGCTTGGACTGGGATGGGACAGATGGGTTGTGGAGGCTTTTCCCAGAAGAGGTGATTGGGAGTGATCATGGGAACAGGGTGGAACTGTCCCAAACACGGAGACAGTCCTGCTTGCTCGCCCAGGCCGGGGCAGGGGGGCTGGGCCGTCACAGTGCTCTCTGGTCCCCCAGGCCTGGCCGTGGATTACCACAATGAACGTCTGTACTGGGCGGATGCCAAGCTGTCAGTCATCGGCAGCATCCGGCTCAACGGCACTGACCCAATCGTGGCTGCTGACAGCAAACGAGGTCAGAGTCCACCAGCAGCCTCGGGCCCTTGTGCTCCCCTCTGAGCCCAAGGCCTCACCTAGCACCTACCCTCCTCCTCAGCCTGGCCCTCAACGATCTTGCAGTGCCTTTCAGGCCCCTCCCAACCAGACACCCCCTGCACCAGTCCTGCAGGCCTGAGGCCCACCCTGACCCTCTGGGCCACTTTTCCATTCATTCATTCTACCAATGAGTATTGAGCTGCATGGAGGCAATATGGGTAATAATAGGAACATAGCCAATGTGAGAAGAGGGAGCAGAAGTTGACCCTGACCCCAGACGTCTAGGGCTGATGGGACCTTTTGCCAGTAGTGGCCACAGCAGGAGGAACAGGTTGAGGAGAGTTTGCTTTGGGATGTTTGAGTTAGAGGTACCTGGGAGCCTTGGGGCCCACTGTCCTGGAGAGTGTGACCAGGGCCTGAGTCCCCTCTGACCCCTCCGCAGGCCTAAGTCACCCCTTCAGCATCGATGTCTTTGAGGATTACATCTATGGCGTCACCTACATCAATAATCGTGTCTTCAAGATCCATAAGTTTGGACATAGCCCATTGATCAACCTGACGGGGGGCCTGAGCCACGCCTCAGATGTGGTCCTGTACCACCAGCACAAGCAGCCTGAAGGTGAGTGGAGACGGAGAGCCCAGGCTGGCGCAGGGAAGGCCAGGGGGTGCCGAGTCTCCAAGCTGCAGCCTCAGGTCCCGGTGGGCAGGGGAGGTTCTGGGTCCACAGGGCTCAGCATCCTCCCACCCCTGCCCTCACCTGCAGTGACCAACCCTTGTGACCGCAAGAAGTGCGAGTGGCTCTGCCTGCTGAGCCCCAGTGGGCCTGTCTGCACCTGTCCCAACGGGAAGCGACTAGACAATGGCACCTGTGTGGCTGTGCCCTCGCCAACGCCCCCGCCGGACGGTATGCTCACGACGCCCCTTTCCGGTCCCCCGTCCCATGCTCCACAGCCCTCCTCCCTACAGCCCCTGAATTCCCCTCACCACCCCCCGGCTCTCCACCCCCCGCCATGATCCTTCCTGCAGCTCCTCGGCCCGGAACCTGTAACCTGCAGTGCTTCAATGGTGGCAGCTGCTTCCTCAATGCACGGAGACAGCCCAAGTGCCGCTGCCAGCCCCGCTACACGGGCGACAAGTGTGAGCTGGACCAGTGCTGGGAGCACTGTCGCAATGGGGGCACCTGTGCTGCCTCCCCCTCCGGTACGGCCTTCAGTTCTCCTGCCGGGACTGCTCCCGGTCCCTGGGCCCCCAGACCCTCCAGCAAGCCGCCTCCACTCAGACAAATCCCCAGCCCCTGCCCGGCCTTACTTCAGCCCTGCCCCCAACCCCGTGTCGCTTTCCTCTGCCGTCTGCCCTCCGCCCAGGCCCTCCCAGCCCTGTTCCCCTGCAGCAGGGCAGGGCGGCTCAGTGGGCCACAGCCCCGCTCACACATCCTCTCCCGCCAGGCATGCCCACGTGCCGGTGCCCCACAGGCTTCACGGGCCCCAAATGCACCCAGCAGGTGTGTGCGGGGTACTGTGCCAACAACAGCACCTGCACCGTCAACCAGGGCAACCAGCCCCAGTGCCGATGCCTGCCTGGCTTCCTGGGCGACCGCTGCCAGTACCGTGAGTGAGCCGTCCCTGGGCCCTGGGGCAGGGCATGGTGGAGCTGGGGGTCTGAGAGCGTAGGTTGATGTCACAGGTGCGAGTTCTCTGGAGAGAGGCCGTTTGCGGCCCAGCCAGGCCCAAGTTGCCAGTGCTCCCCTGTGGAGGGGTCAGCACACTCCCCACCGAGGTAGTGAGCCCTCTGGCATCAGGATTATTCAAGCAAAAGCAGTGCCCTGTCAGGATGCTCCGGGACATCTTTGTATCCTGGAGCCTGTGACGTGGGGGCAGCCAGGGGCTCAGGAGGAGGCGGGAGTCACCCAAAAGGCCTGGGGGTCCTCTCAGGTGGGCAGCTGCCCCCCACAACCTCTGGGGGACCCTCCTGAGGGTGGCGTTCGAGGCACCTCCTCTCCCACCCCCCAAACCACAGGGCAGTGCTCTGGCTACTGTGAGAACTTTGGGACGTGCCAGATGGCTGCTGATGGCTCCCGGCAGTGCCGCTGCACCGCCTACTTCGAGGGGCCTAGGTGTGAGGTGAACAAGTGTAGCCGCTGTCTCGACGGGGCCTGCGTGGTCAACAAGCAGAGCGGGGATGTCACCTGCAAGTGAGTGGGGCCCCGCCCCGCAGTCTGCCCTGCCAGACCCTGCCCTGTCCCACCCGCGGCCCACTCCTCCCAGCCCCGCCCCGCCCCTTCCCCAGCATCTCAGACGCCCTCCGTCAGCCCTGCCCAGCCTCTCACTCCTTCCTGCAGCTGCTCTGACGGCCGGGTGGCCCCCAGCTGTCTGACCTGCGTTGGCCACTGCAGCAATGGCGGTTCCTGCACCATGAACAGCAAAATGATGCCAGAGTGCCAGTGAGTTGGGCCTGCGCCTCACTGAGGCCTAGATTATCCCTCCCCCCCCAAGTCTGAGCCGGACCAGTAGAATCCTGCGGTCCCTCCCAGTTTCCCCGGCAGCCACGGTTGTGGACGACATGCCCCCTCAGCTCTGCCCCTCCCGTCTGCAGGTGCCCACCCCACATGGCGGGACCCCGGTGTGAGGAGCACGTGGTCGGCCAAGAGCAGCCTGGACGTAGGTGGCAGCGGTTGGGGAGGCAGGGCTGCCGGGACCTGGGACAGAGGGCTTTGTGCCTCCTAGGCCTTTCAGACTGAGCTTCCCACCTCCTCCCCTCTAGATATGGCCTCCATCCTAATCCCTTTGCTCTTGCTGCTGCTGCTGCTTCTGGTAGCGGGAGCGGTGTTCTGGTACAAGCGGCGAGTCCGAGGGTGAGTTATGGGGAGTCTGGAAAATTGTGGCCATGATTTTACCACCCTATAGCCATATCCCCCTAGAATCCCTGCCTCCAACCTCCTTCTTCCTCCCAGGGCTAAGGGCTTCCAGCATCAGCGGATGACCAACGGGGCCATGAACGTGGAGATTGGGAACCCCACGTATAAGATGTATGAAGGCGGGGAGCCTGATGATGTAGGGGGCCTGCTGGATGCCGACTTCGCCCTGGACCCTGACAAGGTGGGCTGGGAGGACAGGGGAGGAGGCTTCCAGGACAGGGACAAAGGGCTGTGGGTGGGGTGACCAAGGGTATTGGGCTGGATGATGGAATGGAGGTGGGGATGGGGTACCCGGGCCACAGAGCCCAGCCCCTGAGCCCCACCTGACCACTCTGTCGCCTTGCAGCCCACCAACTTCACCAACCCCGTGTACGCCACACTCTATATGGGTGGTCATGGCAGCCGCCACTCCTTGGCCAGCACGGATGAGAAGCGAGAACTCCTGGGCCGGGGCCCTGAGGACGAGATAGGGGACCCCTTGGCATAGGGTCCTGCACCATCGAACTTCTGCAGAGAGCCTCCTGCCCCCTGCCAGAGAAGTCCTTCAAGGAGCCCCCATCCTACCCCACCAACCCCTCCCCAGCCCTGCTGGGATGTATAAATGTAAAAATGAAGGAATTACTTTTTATATGTGAGCGAGCAAGTGGGCACAGTATTATCTCTTCCCGTTCTCCTTCCTGCCTGCTCCTCAGCACCCCGCCCAATGCTGCCTTCCGGGAGGGGGCGCAGGAAGGGGGCCCCTGCAACTTACCGGTATAAGGGGGCCCTGCCTCCCACCTTCCCACCAAAAACGCAGCCCCACTGGGAGAGCTGGTGGTGCTGCCTCCCCCTCCCTGTACAAGACAGTTCGTCAAGGCTCTCCCCCCTCATCGCCCCCACCCCTCCCAGCTCCCTGAGGGCTGACTCTGGGATTCTGGGGCGGGTGAGTCCTTTGCTGCCCTTGTCTGGAAGACTTGGCTCCGGCTGAGGTAGGAAGGAAAGGATGGAGTTTTTTTAGTTCTTCTTGGGGGAGGCCATCCCATGCCCCAGCCCCTACTCTAGGGGCACCTCTGAGATGGCCACACTCAGTATCCCTACCAGACAGGCCCTCCCCCTCTCCAGTGCCCCCACTGTGGCTCCCAGGGCTGGAGACTTTCTTTGGTAAACACTCCCCCAGGCTCCCCTCCCCTGGGGATGAGGAGGAAGTGGGGCACACCAAGGAAGGGCAAGCGGGCAGCCCCGTTTTGGGGATATGAACGTTTTAATAATTTTTGCTGAATTCCTTTACAACTAAATAACACAGATATTGTTATAAATAAAACTGTAAAAAAAAGAAAAAGAAAAAGAAAAAAAGCCGTTTGTGTCTACCTGAGTGTGAGACTCTGGGAGCTGGCCTGTGCTTTCATGCTCCAGCCACCAGAGGGAGCCATGCTCTGTGCTGGAGGGAGGCTTGACCATCGGGTCTTCAGTGCCCTTCTGGAGCTCCATCCCCCTTCATTGGGCTGTAGCAGGGAAGTGGGTGGCACTGGACTTGACCAGAAAGACCTGCTTCTCCTGGCTGTGTGAACTTGAACCAGTGTCTTCACCACTCTGGATCATGTGTTCTGTCTGGCTCTAGGACGCTAACTCCAAGATCTGTTTCTCTGTATTGTCACTTTTATGGGACAACACTGCCACCCCTACCCAAAATTATCTCCCACAGTGAGAAATCCCACAATAAGAAATGAACACACTGGGGTTGTGAACGGCTTTCTAATCCTTCAGGGTGGTCCCATACAGTTCTCTCTAAGTTTGCTCTTGAAGCACTGACATCTCACACTTCATGGAGGGTAATTAATCAGATGCCAAGAGTCAGAACCCTGGATTCAGGAGGGGGGCCCCTGAAGCTAAAGCTGGGAAGACCAGTTTTCCAGGCCCCACGGTCCACCAACAGACACATCTCACATCCCAGGGGTTGACAGGAAAGGACTGCTACAACCAAAGGGGGTACCAGGTCTACTTCAGCCCCTGGTCAGAGAGGGGAACCTCTTGCAGAAGGTCACGCCGCTTTACATGGTCCAAGATTGAGAAAGGGTTAGAGCTCCGCTCTCCCCACAGTAGCAAATATGCTCAGAGATGGCAGCTTTAAACGTCTGAAGGGCCCTTGCCAAGCCCAAGGGGGGAGTGCTGCCTTTCATTCCCCCTGCCTCCCTGGTTTAACCTTCTCAGTCTATTCCTCCTTTCCTGAGGAAGCTATGGGTCCAAGCACCTCTAGAAACAGGAGCCCTCCCCTTCCCTCTTAGGCCTGAGATGCCATCTCCAGCCTCAGCTTCCAAGCCAGTTCTGCTATCCTCCACTGCCTCCCGGGCTCCCTAGGGCCCCAGGGCAGAGCGTTCCTGCTGGAGAAAGGGGGCGTCCTTGTTGATCGCTTAGAGGGAGGCTTGTGTCCTCATCTGTCCACCAGGTGGCGTACGCACTCCTGCAGCGGAGCTCATCCTCAAGCCCAGCACAGCCCCCTCCCCAGTACACTAATTATGCACCTCCAGGCGGACCCCAGCCCAGCCTCTCACTTCCTTCCCTTGGGCTATTCTGCCACACCCCCTCTACCCTCCTCCAGCCGGCTCCTCTCCCTCCCCCAGCGCCTGCCTACTACCCACCACCACCAGCCCCACCCCCTCACTCCCTCCTTCTGCCAGCCGCGCATCTGGCGCCCCCGGGGAGCCACTGATTCTCTGCCTGTCGCCTCAAGATCCTGGGCAGAACGAGAGGGGCCCCCAGCTGCGGCTTGGAACACACACCCTCCAGTCAGCATCCTCCCTCTGCCCGCCAGGATGGCCAGGAGAGGGTCTACCAGGAGGCAGTCCTCAAAAACTCCTCACCTGCCAAGGATAGCAGAGAGACCTAAGACAGAGATGGAGAAGAGACAGGGGCAGAACCAGAGGCAGAGGCTGATACAGACGGAATGAGAGACAGAGACACAGAGATGGAGACAGGGAATGGGGTGTGTGTGTGTGTGTAGCTGGAGACAGAAAGCAGTGACCCGAGACTAGGGAAAGGAGGAGAGATGGGGTGGGTAGGACTCCAGAAAACCAGGACTCTAGTGAAGAGCTTCTGTCCTGGGTGCCCTGAGCCTGAGTGTGCCTACTTCCCCCACTGCCCACTACCATTTCAGCAGCCCCTGTGCTTGGCCAGGTGCAGGATTCTGGATGGAGCCTCTTGGCCTTGGGCCTTCTACCCCTTCCCGCCTCCCTCTCTGCCCCCCCTGCACCCAGGTTCCTGCCTCCTGGCTTCTGTCTGTCTGGGTGTCTCTGTGTCTGCCTCATCTTCTCAGCATTCCTAATCCTTGTTTTGTGTCTGTCACATCCCTATATCTGTCTTTGTGTGTTCCTGGGCTTGTCTTTCGGACTGCCAGTGCCGGCGTACACCTGAGTGCGTGTCCATCTACATATGTGGATATTTGCCTCTCTGCCAAGGCAAGGAAGGTGGGGTCGGTCGTCGGCTCTGAGTACCTGGCTGGGTATGCTTGTCTCTTGGTGAAAGTGTGCATTTGTCTCTCTGTCTCTGTGTGCTTCTGTGTGTGTGTAAACCGAGTGTGTCCATCTGTGTGGATCAGCGCCTCGAGGTGTGTACCTGTGTGTGTGTGCTGCTCTCTGTGTGAATGTGTTTCTCTCTGCCTGTATGTTCACCTCTACAGTGTGGCCTGCCCCTGTGATGTACCTGCGTGCATGCCTGGGGGCATGTGCTGGTGTCTCTGGGTATGTGTCTGTCTCTCTGTCTGTCTTTGCTTGTCCCTATCTCTTGCTGTCAAGGTGTCGGTCATACCACAATCTCAGCCACAGCCTCGGTGCATAGCAACAGCTGACAGGTGAAGACTCCTTGGGCAGGAGAGAGAGAGAGAGACTAGTGGGAGGAGGGAGGGATGAAGAAACAGCCAAGAGGATAGGGACAGGGACAGGGCCAGGCTGGAGACAGAGACAAGGACAGAGACAGAGGCGGAAGGGGAGAAGGATCTAGAGGAGCTGATGGTGAAATATGGGACACTGGGAGAAAAGGGATGGAGGCTGCACCAAGAGGCCGGACAGGCGGCGCGGCTCCTGCCCAACCCCCACGCGGGGATGCTCTGGGACGTGTGGAGGGGTCGGCGGTGGGGGGCGAGGGGCAAAGGTGAACGGCGGATCTAGCGGAGGGGTCTTGAGACCGCAGAGGTGCCTTGAAGGCGGGGGTTGGGGGGGCGGCGGGCGTCGTTTGTCAGCCCTATTGAAAGACGTGATGGGGTTTCCTTCCGTGATCAATGATTCTCAGCTCCGGGCCGAATGAGCCGCGGGGCGCTCATCCATCCCCGTCAGAGCCGCGCAGCGGCAGGCGCCCGGGGCCCCGCCCGCCCTCACCTCGGCCCCTGCCCTGCCTCTGCCCTGGGACCCTCCAGGGCCCGGAGCATCGAAGGGGCCCGGAGCTCCGAAGGACCCTGTTCTTGCTGGGCCGCTGAGCCTCCCCAGGCCCCTGCTCCACCATGCCCCGCTTCAGGAACAAGGTCCCGGAGCCTCGAGCCCCACTCCCGGCCCTATTCCTCAGCGGTGCACAGACCCAGCCTCTCGGGTACAGGGTGCCCGAACCCCTCAGCTCTCTCCCCTTCGCACCTGGGCCGGGGGCGTGTCTGGGGCGTGTCTGGGTGAAAGTCACCTTCGGTGCCCCCAGCTGGGCGGGAGGGGGCGCGCGGGGCGCGGCCGGGATTGGAGCTCCGCGGAGCCCCGCCCCCCAGCCCGCCCGAGTCAGACCCAACTTTCTCCCCCGCCCGCGCCCCGCCCCCAGCGCCGCTCTCCGCTCCTCTCGCCGCTCAGTCCGCGGGCCGCGCCGCCCGCTCCCGCCGCTTCGGCAGCCACCCCGCGCCTTCGACCTCAGGCCCGGCTCCCGTTTGCCCGGGACCCGCCCCGCCCGCCCCGCCCGGCCTCCCGGGAAGATGCGGCTGCTCCCGGAATGGCTCCTCTTGCTCTTTGGCCCGTGGCTCTTGAGGAAGGTAAGGGCTGCCCTGCGGTAGCGCGAGCGCTGGGGTCCGGGACGCAAAGGTCCCAGAGTGCGAGGGGCTCCGTACGCCCGCCCCGCCTCCCGCTCGGAGCTTCCGAACTTTGCGCGGCGTGGGGGACGCGGACAGACAGATTCCCGATTCAGGATAGGCGCTCTCCCAGCTCAAGTTGGCTGAGGGTCCGGGGGACTGGTGCCAGGGTGGAGGCCTGACTCGGATCCCGCTCCAGGCGCGGCGCGGGAGGGGACGAAGCCCGACCCGCGAGTGCGCCAGACGGAGCGGGAGTGCGAGACAGACAGACAAGCCAGCAGGGTGTCAGCCTTGCCGTCTTTCCGCGCCAACCTCGCTCGCCTTCCTCGCTGTCTGTCCTTCCGCCCATCCACCCCCGCCTTCTCATTTCTCTTCTCTGCCCTTGTCACAATGCCAGGTGGGCACTGTGTTCCGAGGATACACAGCTCGAACACACGCGCGCGCACACGGACTCAGATACCGCCGAACTTGGCTACAGTCTCCCATCACATTTCCCGCGGAGACACCATCTCCCCTGCACAACCCCACAGACACACCCCTCTCTCACGCCCGGCGGGTAGGGGGTAAGGGCTGTCTGGAAAGAGTCTCTCCTCCTGTCCTGTCCTCGCCCGCATCTCCCTAGGCTGCCTCCTTCCCTGAGGCTCCAGGGCGAAGACAGAGGCTAAAGGGGCCCCGACTTGATCTGCCTCCCTCCCGACTTGTAGGCTTCGATTTGTGTACACGGCGCGCTCATGTGTGCTGGTGTGGAGTGCGGGGGTCAGCGTGTGCACCTGTGTGCGTGCCTGTGTCCGGGGCAGCCAGGCTTGGGTGTCTAGTGCTGGGGTCCAGGGTGCGTGTCTGCTGGTGTGGCGTGTGGTGTTGGCTCTGAAGGGGTGAGTGCAAGTGTGCCTGCTTCACAGGGCAGCCATCTGTGCCCCGCCGTGAGTCCCATAATGGGGGCCTAGGCCCAGGACCCCTATCTTCTTCCATCAGCTCCCCTGTCTCTGACTTTCCTGTTTCCTACCCTAAGTGTGACCTACCCAGTTTGGGGCAGACAGGTGGCTCCCTAGACCCCTACTCGCTGCACCCCAACTCCCAGACCCTGCAGAATCTGGAAGGGGTGCAGTTCTCCCCACACACCTGGACCCCCACCTGCTCAGCCAGATCGCACTCAGCAGCTCCAGCAGGGCAGAAGCTGCCCTAGTGACGCTGGTGATGGAGCTCCCTGATTCTCCCAAACCCGCCTGGTGACCTTGAGCCGTAAGGTGGGCAGAGGAGTCCCCTCCACAAAAACTGCTTCCACTGGCAGGAGCTTCTTTTGGACCTGCTGCCTAGTTCTGCCCATAGAGCTGCCTGTGGGAGGGGGTCTGTGTCCCACAACCGACCCAGGTGTGAAGGCCCCTGGTGAGAGGTGGTGGGGATGGATGGTACTCCCCTGCCCCTCCTTTCTAATTCCTCCCCACTCTCCTCTCCCCATCAAATAAACTCCCCTGTGGACCTATCTGGTTTAATTTCCTTTGCCCCCTGAAGGGGAATGAAACATCTGGTGAAGACTTGAGGGAGAGTAAGCGTGAGGATGTGAGCGACGGGGATGTATCTGAGTGTGCTAGAGCTGCCGCTGTGGGCCTCCGTGTTGGAGTCCGTGGGGGAGAGTGTATCTACCATTTAGTCCAGCTTGTGTGCATGTGAGAAGCTGTGCTTACATGTACGTACAGACTGTGGGTGTGTGAATATGTATAACTGCGTGCAGGAGTGTGCGTAGGAAAGTGTGTGTGAGTATCTGTGTGCGCTTGTGTGCACTCGTGAGTATGGGGTGTGCTCATGTGTTTACCCCGAGGTGTGTCTCTGGTGGATATATGCGTTGGGGTGCATGTGTTGTCTCTGTGTGAGTCTCCGAGGCTTGTGAGTGTGATCTGCTTTCTTGTCATTTTGAGTGCATTTGAGTGTGAGCCTCAGGATGTGTTCATGTATCTGAGTGTGACTTGTGTGTGTGCGTGTGCGTGTGCGTGTGCTCAGGGCTGTCTCAGCGCCACAGCTGGCACTGGGTTGACACTGGGTAAGAGGCTGGGTGGGGCACAGTTTACAGGGAAACCCTAATTGTCCAACATTAACAACCCTGCCTTCTCCCATGCCGCGCTCACTTGCCCGTCCTTCAGGAGCTCTCTCCCTCCTTCCTCCTTGCTCCAGGCTCCCGGTCTCCTTTCGGGGCCTGCGACTCCTGGCTTCCACTGCCCCTGGGGCTCTGGCCCAGGTCTCCTTCAGGATCTTTCTAACACTGTCTTTGACTCCTCTCTCTTTCTCTGGTCTTCCCCACCCCTTGCCAAAGCAGTCGCCTACTGGGTGAAGCAGCAGGCGATCAATAGTCACTAATCACTAATCACTAATCACTAATCAATTAGCTGGGGGAGGGCAGGGGCGGGGCCGTGTGGGACCTTCCAGCTCTGTCATGCCTCAGGGAAGGATTAGGCTGAATGGAGTCTCTCGGCACTGGCTGGCCCCAGCCCCGCATCTAGCCACCCCCTCCTGCCTCCGTGTTCCCCTCTAGTCCCCCAGCTAATCTCTGGCTGGGCCACTTAGGCACATGCAGCCTGGGCCAGGGCCCAGAGCTGTCCGCAGGGATTTGGGGGTAATCAGGGGCCGCAGCTGGGCCACGGACAGAGGCGAGGTGGGCGCTGTGATAGCTCCCTTGGGCCAGGGCCTGCGCGTATGGGAGGGGCACCCGCGGAAAGAAGAATTTAAACGGTCTTAGGTTTGGGGTGGGGGAGGAGCTAGAGGTCCAGGACAGGGTGGCTGGAGAAGAGGTGAGGTACTTGGGGGACAGAAACAACGTAAAGAAGGGTCACTGGGGTCAGAGACAGGGTCTTTGGGAAGGGGCGAGATAAACGTTCAGAGAGACCAGGTAAGTGGAGGGGGCATCCTAGGGGTCAGAGATGAAGTCATCGTCGAGGAGATGCGGAACTTTGGACCGAGCCCTGGAACTCCACATGGGCGGGGGCCAGGATGGGGGCCAGGGTAACAGAGAGAGGGCAGGGTCGGTCATAGGGGAGGGGTCCCAGGGCTCAAGGGTGGCTGGGCGCAGTGGGGAGTCGCGGGGCTCGGGGTGGGAACGAGCTGCGGGGCGGGGATGGGGAGCAGGGAGCGCTGCCTTGAGCGCTGGAAATTGGCGAGTCTCCCCCTCTCCCTCGCCTACCCCTCCTCCACCTCCACCCCGCCCACTCCCCCTCCGGCTCCAGCTTCGGGAAATTACATCCCAGCTCCGCGGCTCCCACCCCCCCACCGCGCCCCGGAGCCCGCGCCTTTATAGGCACATTTATTGCAATAATAAAGTGAGGCGCAGGGCGGGGGGCGGGGGGCGGCCGTTCCCGGGGGGACTGCGCCGGCTCTGGGAAGCAGGGAAATAAAATAAAATAAAATAAAATCAAAATTCAGATAACGGTGAGCCTTGCGCTGCAGGCCACGGGCAGGCGGGCAGGCGGGGCTGAGGGGGAGGAGGCGCCCTGCCCAAGGGCAGAGCCCGCCCCACCGGCGATCCCCGCCCCCTCACGCTATAGCTATAGTAGGGTCTGGAAGGAGGTATCTTCGCCTCCACCTGCCTGGCCCCCTCCCATAGCCTGATCCTGCCGGTCTTCTGCCTTTTCCTCTGACTTGTCTCCCATACCTGTCCTCAGCTCCTGTCTCCCTGTCTCTTATCTCCTTCCTTGTCCCGCATTCCCCATTCTAGTCCCCATTCACATTCCCCATCCCCAACTCCATCCCCTGGGCCCCTACATCCCTCAGTATCCCTGTCTCTGCCCAATAACCATTTCCCATCCCCCGTTTCTGTTCCCACCCCCATCTCCCGGTCCCTACCCCACTGTCATCTTCCCCAATGCCCATCCCTCATCCACCATCCCTGTCTTCCTCCATCCCCATTTTAGTTCCCACCTTGTTCTGTTCCCCCATCTTCATTCTCCTGGCCCCTATCCCATCTGCATCCTAGTCTCTGCCCAATGCCTGTCCACCATTTCTGATCTCTTCATCCCTGTTCCAATGCCTGTCCTTGTTCCATCCTTATCTCTGCACCATATACCTGTGCCTGCTCAGTCCCCCTCCATCTCTGTCCCAGTCTTCACCCCAGCCTGTCCAGTCCACCCCACCTCTGTCCTCACCCCCGTCTCTATCCCTGGTTCCCAGCCAGACCCTGGCTATTTCACCCGCCCTGACTGCGGTGCCCGCACCTCTTTCTAGGTGCAAGGGTTCAGTACGCTATTCCCTCTCCTTCCCCAGCCCAGGCCTGGAGCGCTCCACCTCCCCAACCACAGGGTGCCGTCCCCTCCCCCAGTCAGAATCCTGAACCACCCCGCCTGACCCACACAGCAGGAGAGAAGCCACCAACAGGTCTGGAGGCCTGGGGGAGGTGTGCCCTGCAATGCGGCTGGGGGGCCGACAGCCTGATCCTCCCGCATTCCCAGCGGTCCCGTCCCAAAAGAGCCCCCACCCCCACCCCAGTGGAGTTTGTTCAGCAGCAAAAGGCAGCCTCAACTCCCCTCCGATGCGTGGGCTCGCTGCCTTGGGGGCAAAGCACTCCTGGCTCGGCTCCCGCCCCGCCAGGGCCCGGAGGCGTCTGGTGAAGCGCACCCCCATCCTCACCCTCCCACTCCCTCCTGCCCCCCTAAGCCGACAACCAGGCTAGCCTCTCCCCTCCGCAAATGTCACTGCACCCAATTATCTTAATTAAACCAGCTCTGAAGTGAGGGGGACCCTTCCTCAGACAACACCCTGCTCCCACTCTCATTCGTAGAGGGGGAGGGACAGCACCGTGGATTCTAGGCAAAGACGGACTCCCCTATCACCTTGCTTTCCCCTCCCTCCCAACCCCACCCACGGTTGGAGACAATCTGAAGGATAGAGGGAAAGTACCACAGTTAGACAGACAGACAGAAACAGAGAGAAAAGCAGAATCACAGAAGGAGAAAATTAGAGACAGAGTGAGGAAGAGACAGAGACAAAAAGAGACGGAGAGAGGGAGAGAGAGAGAGAGATGGATAAACAGTGAGAGGGAGAGGGAGAGGGAGAGCAAGAGAGGGAGAGCGAGCGTGCGGGCAAGGAAGCCAGAGGGAGGATTTGATTTGATTTGATTCCATGTTCCCATTTCTCGGCTCGTTTCCTCGAAGACTCTCACCCCTCCCTGACTGAGCTCTCCGCACAGGGTGGCTCCGGCCGCCCACCGCCCCAGCCCCGCACCTCTTGCCTTTTATCTTGGCTGTGTGCAGCAGCGGGTGGGGGGCGCGGGCGCCCAAAGCCCAGGGATTTGCCAGGATCAGAGAAGCGCAGGCAGCACTTTGGGATCAGAGTGGGGGGACACCTGGCACCCCTCACAGCCCAGCCAAAGCGCCTTGCCTCTCCCAGCCCCTGCCTGGGAGGAGTCGCTGGACTGAAGCAGTCGACAGGTCCTGCACTGGGTGCAGGACTTCTGGTGCTGCTGGGGTGTGCTGGGAGGGGATAGCTCAGAGGCATTCGGGGTCATAAAAGCAGGCTTGGGGGCCGCTGGATGCCCTGGAAAGAGCTAGTGGTTGGGCCCAGAGGGGTGAGGAGATTAGGTGTCAGAGTTCAAACGACACGCCCCCAACCATTCTTTGACTTCCCCTGGAAGCTTCACACACTCCCTCCTCCAGGGCTCAGGCCCTGCCCTCTCTAAGCCCACCTCCTGGGGCCTTGCTCCCTCCTCCTGGAAGGCCCTCTCCCCTCCCCCGTGGCCCTGGACCCCTTCCCCTCAGCCCCTCTCAGGCCCACCCTCCGGGGGTTAGCTGCCTGCTCAAGCTTGTCAGTCTGAGTCAATCACTCTTGACGCTCCCGCCCCCCTCACCTGAGCTGGGAGGAGAGATGGACGGGAGGAGGAATGAGGGGGGCGATAAATATGTATGATGCGCGGGTGGCAGCGGCATTAATAACCCGGGATCGCAGAGCTGCGGGAATGGGGACCAGGCGGTGGAGATTCTAGCCCAGCAGCTTGACTCTGCCATTCCTGTCCCTTGTGGACACATGGTGTATGCAAACAGAGGGGGACACCCATGCCGCCTGGCCTCTTTACCTACCCAAAGCTCACCCTGCAGGCCAGTGGGGGACACCCCCTCCCCAGACCGTTCATATACAACTCACACATATGCACCCCCCAGGGGAACAGAATGAGACCACAGTTGTCATATCATCGTGGACACACTGACACACACCCTTGAGGAAGAGCTTGACACATGCACAGAGGATGATAGGAGCTCACACAGGGAAAGTAACACCCTCAGTGAGTCACACACAGCCACCCTTAGATATACAGCCAATCCAGGCATACAACTACACCAGCCACACAGATGCAACTACCACAAACTGAAACACAGCCTCACTCAGATCAACACACACAGACAGACAGACACAGCCAACCCAAGCACATATGCAACCCGGACACCTATACATAGCCATCACAGACTAGTACAACAGACATGCGGCCACCACAAGCAGGCAGACACACATAACACAGCCTCCTCAGACTGATACACAGGGGCATACAGGTACACACAGACACACACAGACACACACACACACACACACACACACACACACACACACACACAGAGTCATCACTCCAGGCAGGCAGGCACATATGTACAACCCTCTCAGGCTAACAGAAATACAACCACCCCAGACTGACACACGCAGTACTCCCTGCCCCCCAAGCCGAACCCACACGCAGTAAGGGCCACACTGAATGGCCACAGCTAGCACAGTCTGACTGACACACTCTGACATGCACAGCTCCTCTCCCTCTCCTCGCTGGAGCAGCATCTCCATATTTCTTCCTCTTGCTCTCTCGCGTCTCCTTCACTCCCGGCCACCACCCCACACACCCACACACACCCCCGCTCCGCCCCAGATAATTGATGGCCCGGGCCTGCCCGGGCAGCTCTCGCCTCTGGATCCATCTTGTACTCCCCCATGCTGTCTCCCAGATCCGTGGCCACCTGAGACACACGGAGACGGGTAGGGGCAGGCAGGGGGTGGTCTTCCAGCACGCTCCCAGCCCAGGGAGACCACCAGGCGGCCTCCCCCACAGCAGGAGTGCTGGAGGCAGAGAGGGGTGCCCACGTAGCTCCCAAGCCTCAACCAGAGCACCCGGACTCTCCGCTGCTCTCTGCAGCTCCATTGGTTTCCCTTGCTTCTCCACACAAGGGAGTAGAGGCTGAGGCCCGGGTGAGGACCCTGGTCTTGGCAAAAGTGTCGGGAGGTCTCACTCCTTCTTGATGCTGGACATTGACAGTGGTCATGGCCTCCCTTTGCCGGAGTCCAGCTTCTCCCTGGCCCATTACTCCCGACCAAGCCCGAGTCCACAGCTCCACTCCCTATTCAAACCCACATTGGCTTTGGCCTTTTTGGCTTTCTCAGCCCTCATCAGAGTTCTGAGAACACAAGGATTCTCAGTGTCATTTCACAGATGTAGAAATTGAGGCGAGACCACACAGCTTGAAAGGGCTGCAGGCCCACTCAAATGCGCACTCCCTGAGCAACTGCTCCGGGCGGCCCGATTCCATTTGGTTTCCTAGCGGCTGTGGAGAGGGACAGGCGTGGCCCTGGCGGGCGGCCCCAGACAACCCCAGCGGCTCTCTTTTCCTCTTTCTTCGTCCACAGGCCGTCAGTGCCCAGATACCAGAGTCCGGGAGGCCGCAGTACCTGGAGCTGGGCCCGGCCACGGCCGGAGAGGGAGCCCCTGGCCATCGGCTCCCGGCGCCGCCGAGGTCCAACGACGGCCTGGGCACCGCCCGTGCCTGGAGCTGGGCCTGGCCGGCTAACCACACCCGGACACTGGCCCGGGCTGGGGTGGCGGGGGCCCCCGTGCAGCGCACCAAGAGAAAGCCGTCTATCAAAGCGGCCCGCGCCAGAAAGATTTTCGGCTGGGGGGACTTCTACTTCCGGGTGCACACTCTCAAGTTCTCGCTGCTGGTGACGGGTAAGATAGTTGACCATGTGAACGGTACCTTCAGCGTGTACTTCCGCCACAACTCGTCCAGCCTGGGCAACCTCAGCGTCAGCATCGTGCCGCCCTCCAAGCGTGTCGAGTTTGGGGGCGTCTGGCTGCCGGGGCCCGCCCCCCACCCTCTGCAGTCTACGCTGGCCCTGGATGGGGTGCTCCCTGCGCTGGGGCCTCCGCTGGGGCTAGCGGCCGCGGGGTCGGGGCTAGGGGGCACCCTCGGGGGCGCGCTGGCGGGTCCGCTTGGGGGCGCGCTGGGAGTGCCCGGGACCAAAGAGTCACTCGCTTTCAACTGCCACGTGGAGTATGAGAAGACGAACCGCGCTCGCAAGCACCGCCCGTGCCTGTACGACCCATCGCAGGTGTGCTTCACCGAGCATACGCAGAGCCAGGCCGCCTGGCTCTGTGCCAAGCCCTTCAAAGTCATCTGCATTTTCGTCTCCTTCCTCAGCTTTGACTACAAACTGGTGCAGAAGGTGTGCCCAGACTATAACTTCCAGAGCGAGCACCCCTACTTTGGATAGCGCGCCCCGCCCTCGCCCGGGCCGTGAGCTTCCCGCGAAATCCCGGACTCCCTAAGTGGGACCTCTCCCCGTACCCCGCAGCTCCTGTGGCCGCGTCCACCCTTTCTACTCTGGGGCGGAGAGGAACAGCCCTCCCGGGGACCATCAGTCTGCGCGGGTCCCCTTTTCCTTACTGGGAGTGCCCACGAGGCTGGGGGTAGCCCCCTTGGCTACAGCCCAAAGTGGAGGAGCAAGAGCGCAGCCCCAGAATAGGCGGGGCTTGGAGGCGGTCCCAGCGTCTCCTGCGTCCACATTGGGTCCTCTTTACGCCCTGGCGCTGGGCTGGATACTCCCCTTGTCCGCAGCTTTAATAACGCCTGGCCTGGCACCCTCATCCCACCCTGACTTTCTTACCCCCAGGTACTTGTCCTCCACCCTGTACCCACGTAAAGACCATAAAGGCCTATAAACCGTGGCCTATTCCCATCCCCTCTGCTTGCCGTATGCCTGTCCCCCTTTCCCCGAAACCCCAATAATTAGGGTAGCGGAAGCAGAACTCCTGGGCATAGGCGATCGACCCGGCCCCTGCCCTCCGCCCGCCTCCCTCCGGTCCTTGCCATCCTGCTCCACCTTTCTGGCTGCTTCCTCTCGGTGATGTTTTTTTTTTTTCCTACACCAAAACAGACGGGAAAGGGAACAAAATAAAGTGAAATCCAATACGCGTCTGTGTGAGACCTTTGTACGGAAGTGGGTGGTGATGGTGTGGGTTTATGTCTGGCAGAGATCTGGCCAGGGCCTCCTTCCTCGGCGGCTCGTGGGGAAACTGAGGCAAATATTGACGGAGCTAGCACCTTGGAGGTCATCCAAGACCAGATCAGATACAGATGAGGACGACCCTTGGGGGTTGGAGCCCTGCCTGAGGTGGGAATTTTCCTCCCAGAGGTGGGCGAAGTGAAGCTGCCGAAAATAGGATGGGGATTAGACCTGACAGCGGACCACCAGCGGGCTATTTTGGGGGAGGAGGTATAAGGCCTTGAATGGGATGGAGATGTAAGGGACAGCGTAGGCAGAGCGCTGACAACCTGCTAAGCTCCGCGGGGTTGGCGGGAGGCGGCAGGTGGGGCGGGGGGAGGGGGAACGGTGTTTTCGGCATCTGGAGTCATCGATCTTCCTTTTCCTTCCTAATTCCGTGGGCGCTGAGTTTGCAGACGGTTGGGGGAGGGAGGGAGAGAGGCAGGGAGGCCTGAGACGAGGGGGTGGGGGGAAGGGACGGGCGCGAGTTTGGAGAGCCCAGCAGCGTCGCTGCTGCGTGCCGTCTGCAAACGCAAACAAGGGCCCCTACAGCCAGCTGCCCACCCTCCCCACCCACCCCGCCTCCAGCTCACTCCTGTCGACACAGCTGCTAATTTTATCCGCCCCCAGCCCTGGCCCGGGCGTTAATTGGCTGCGGCTTCATTAGCAGTTCTCAAGCTCAGCCCCACCACCCCCCGCCTCCCCTCGGGACCCCTGACTGGGGCGAGGGAGGAGGTACAGACTAGCTGAGGCACAGAACGACATCTCGTCCTCAGCCTTCCTTCGCCTTGAGTCCTGGGTCAAAGTAAAACTGGAAGAGAGCAGTGTTCTCCGGAGGATTGCCCACTGGCTCCAGCGGGAAACTGAGTCGGAGGTGAGTCTCACCCAGACACACCTGGGAGTGAAAAGTCAGTATGGGGAAAATAAATAGGTGATGGATGGATGGATAACAGGATCAACTGAAAGGAAGAGGAAGGTGGGAAGTGGTTCTGGGTCAGAGATTATAAGAAGGAGAGGAACCCAGCAGACTCCCAACACCAAGCTTATTACTGGAAAAAGCTGAAAGCACCTGAGGCTAGAGTGGGAGGGAAGGAGGTTAGAGCTAACTAAGGGGGACTTCTGAGGCCTGATATGAGAACCAAGTGGGAATGACTGGAATTAGCAAGTTAGCCCATCTGGGCCTCAGTTTCCTCCCTTGTAAAGCAATAATAAAATAGCATGTTCTGGAGATTAAATGAGACTTTGCAAGTGAATAGGCTTTGTGACGGATTGTCCTCCCCCTTTGACTCACAAACCTATCTCCTCCAATCACCATCCTCTCCTCTTCCTCCCCCTGCTCTTAGGACATCTGGGCATCTGGGAGCAGAGTAAGGTGCCTCTGCCTGTAATTGCATTTGTTGTTCACCTCTTGATGGACCGGCAGTCAGTGACCTATTCTGATATTTCCACAGCTATGGCATGCCTAGCATGGTGAAGGGGTGCAATGTGTCTGCTGAATGAATGAATGAATGAATGAATTGTAATGTCGTAAGGCAGCGGTTCTCAAATTCACTGCTTATTAGAATCACTAAGGAGAGGTTTTGTTGTGTTTCAGCATGAGTGGGCAAATGCCCATTCTTTATGATCCATTGAATTAGAACCTCTGAGGAAAGGCTCCCCACTCATATATTTATATCACATTTCCCAGCCAATTCTGATGTCCAGGTTTGGGAACCTACTCCTGGAGGGATCGATGAGTCCCTCCCCTAAAGGATGAGTCCAGATGAAGTCAGGCTACAAGGAAGATCCCTTCCAGCTCCAAGGATCTATAGCCCTAGGATACAAAGAGAGCTCCGTGATTCCTGGAGCAGCAAGAATGAATTGGTAACAAAATTCAACAAGTGCAAGGAAAGGAGGGAGCACCTCAGTCAGCTCCCGGATGTCCCAGGGAAAGAGGAGACGGTCACGGAGGAGGCAGGTTTGTGAGGATGGGGGGGGGGGGGGATGATCCATCCAAGAGCATGTTTACATACAGCCTCATATAATTCCCACATGTTATTTTATTATTGATTTATAAGTGAGGAAAATGCAGCTCAAATAGGCTAATTTGCTAGTTAGTCCCAGAGCTGGAACTTGAACTTGGGTCTCTCACTCTTCCAAACCAGGGTGCTTTCCAGTGCAACAGGGCTCTTCAGCTTGTATAGGAGTCGTTGTATTTCCCAGAGAGCCTAATAATGCTAGGTTCACTCAGTAGACACCCAATAAATTGTTGCTGTCTGGACAACAGACAGGAAAAAAAAAAAAAAAGAAAGAAAACCTTGAAGAGCTTCAGGACAACGAGGAGATGCGGCGGCACTGGATCTCTTTTCTTTCAGGCAAAAGCTTCTGACCCCGGGGCTACAGACGGGAAACGAAAGTGAAGAAGAGGGAAAAAAAAAAACCTACAATTCCCAGAAGACCATAAAGCGTCCACCGTACGCATGCGTAGACCCCGCCCTAATTCTGTGGCTTCCCAGCAGCTCTTTTCGCGCATGCGCTCTCCGATCAGTCTTCTTCCAGCCCCTCGTTTTCCCCGGCCGGAGTTGGTGCCTGGACCTGCTGCGACCTTCATCTCCGGTTGCGATGTTGCTCTTCTCTTTGCTCTGGGCGACTCGGGTAAGAATGGGGCTCCGGAGGCTGGGTGACTAGTAGGAAGTAAGCTCCCCTCGTATCCTAGTTAACTATTCACAAACTTGGGTTCTCTTGGCTTTTAAACGCACGTGGTCTGGGTCCTCCGGGAGGGGAGAGCGGGAGGGGAGAGAGAATGTGCAACTAGGGGGTCCCTGAGACCCCCGGCGCACGCGGGGTGATTGGGGCCCCTCTCCATTCCGGTAACCAGATGCCCCAAGGCCTTGTGACCGCCCATTTGACGTGGCATTAGGGAAGAGAACTGTGGACCCTGTGCTGGCCAGCGAGCGGGGTTCCTGGCCTGGACCGGCGAGCTAAGTCTTTCCTGCGAGCTCTGAGCCATGCAAATGATGCAGCTGGTCACCCTTGCTTGTATCAGGGGTCCCGCGGCTCTGTGGGCTGGAAGGAGGTGGAAAGAGTGGGGAGCACAAAAGACAAGATGTGGGTTTTGGCTTCCCTGCCAGCAGTCCACCCCCAACCCCGTACACACACCTCTTCCCAAGGGGCTGCTGAAGGTCTACCCTGCCACCTCCGTTGCTCAGGAAACCACCAGCTCGTTGCCCTAACTCTTGCCAGTTTGGTTGCCTCCCACCCTGACTGGGGTATCACTTTTTGAAGGCTCTGCAGGAAGACCATGTGTTTCTGTGGGTGGGGACTGCCCCTGAGTTCCAGAGACATAGGCTTCTAGAGGACAGACTTTGCCCGAGGCTTTGCAGAGTGGTTCAAGGGCAGAGGTGGAGGGAGAGTCTGAGGTGAGGTGAATGGACCGAATCAGAACCACCCCCTGGACATTGATCTCAACCTTGGCTCTAGAACTGGCTTTTGAAGGTGGAGGTGGGAGTTGTGAGAACTGGAACAGACCGACGAGACAACTGGCTGCTGGATATGGAGCCTGAGGTCCTGATAAGCGTGGCTGAGGGTTGTTGACTGTTTTTGTCTGGGCACTTTTTCTTTGACCCTGTCTTTTCCTCCCCCAGCCTCTGCGGAGATGTGGTCAGCTGGTCAGGATGGCCATACGGTGCCAGCACAGCGAGGCAGCCCAGACCCAGACTGGAGAAGCAACCAAGGGCTGGTCAGGCCAGGAGAGTCTATCGGACAGTGACCCTGAGATGTGGGAGCTGCTACGGAGAGAGAAGGACAGGCAGTGTCGTGGCCTGGAGCTCATTGCTTCAGAGGTGGGGCCTGGGAGAGGGGCCAGGGCTTAGGCCACCGTGGGTGCTGCAAGTAACAGGTCATTTTCCTGCTATTTCTCCAGCTCTCCCTTTCAGACTCAGGGCCTTCCTGCTGGACCTCATCTTCCTCTCTTCTTACTGACCTCTGAAGCAAAGGCAGGGCCAGTCTGGCTTATGGGATGGGGCATTAGAAAGCTTCCAGAGCCTCCCGGGGCTCCTATAGTTTAGTCTGGTCCCTCTTCCATCCCAAGAGGAAAGAGAAGCTTGGAAGCACAGGTTCAACTGGACAGGTGACCTTGCTGGAGACACCTGTCACAGCAGCTGGGTTTCTGAGGATGCTGCTCTGGGCCTGCCCCAGGCCTGGCATGGAATCCTAAATGAACAGAGCTTTCTGTAGAACCCGGCTCCTCCCTGCAGCCTGGGCTCTGGCACGATGGGGCTGTGGGATCCAGGGAAGGGGGCTCAATACCTTCTGACATTGCCCCCTCCCCCACCCCAGAACTTCTGCAGCCGAGCTGCGCTGGAGGCCCTGGGGTCCTGTCTGAACAACAAGTACTCGGAGGGTTATCCTGGCAAGAGGTGAGGGCTAGGCACCAGAAGGCTGGAGGACAGCCTCAGGGATGGTGATCCCAGTGGGGGACACCTGCCTGTACCTTCCTAGTGTGCATAGAGAAGTGGCCTTCCCAGTCCTTTGCTGCTGGTCCAGGGGGATGGTGGAACCCTTTCTCTGTGCCCTGATCTACTCCCCTCCCATTGCAGGTACTATGGAGGAGCAGAGGTAGTGGATGAAATCGAGCTGCTGTGTCAGCGCCGGGCCTTGGAGGCCTTTGACCTGAATCCTGCTCAGTGGGGAGTCAATGTCCAGCCTTACTCGGGGTCCCCAGCCAACCTGGCTGCCTACACAGCCCTTCTGCAGCCTCATGACCGAATCATGGGGCTGGACCTGCCTGATGGGGGCCAGTGAGTATAGATGGGGTGGGTGATGGGCTTGTAGGCAGTATGGGCGTGGGAGAAGAGTAATTTGTTGAACACCTACTGTGTTCCATGCGGATGAAACAGGGCTCTCCCAGTCCTGCAAGTTCCAGTGAATGAGGAAGATAAGACCCCAGAAAGCGGTGCCCAGAGCCATGAGGGTGGTGCCTGCTAGGAGCAGTGTTCCAGGGACCCCGGCCTTTGGAGTGGGGCAGGAAGGGAGTGGCTAAGTCTGAGAGTTATTCCACTCTGAACCTGCCTACTTCCTCTCCTCCCCTCCCAGTCTCACCCATGGCTACATGTCTGATGTTAAGCGGATCTCAGCTACATCCATCTTCTTCGAGTCTATGCCCTATAAGCTGAATGTGAGTGCTCTAGGGTGTGGGGAGGGAGCTGTGAGGAGCTGCCCTGCTTTCTTCTTAGGGCTTTAGCTTTTTGTCTGTCTGTCCAGCCCAAAACTGGCCTCATTGACTATGACCAGCTGGCACTCACTGCTCGGCTCTTCCGACCTCGACTCATCATAGCTGGTACCAGTGCCTATGCTCGCCTCATCGACTATGCCCGCATGCGAGAGGTGAGTGGAGGGCTGGAGTACCTGCCCCTCCCTAAGGGCTGGTGGGGGGTTTTGGAGGAGGGGCAGCCTTGGGCAGGCCTGTCTGGGCCCTCCCCAGGCTGAGGCCTGTCTCTGTACCTGCCCAGGTGTGTGATGAGGTCAAGGCACACCTGCTGGCGGACATGGCCCACGTCAGTGGCCTGGTGGCTGCCAAGGTGATCCCCTCACCTTTCGAGCATGCGGATGTTGTCACCACCACCACTCACAAGACCCTTCGAGGGGCCAGGTCAGGCCTTGCCTCTCACTGCCTTCACTCCTGGGGCGTTGTTGGGCTGGATCTGAGGAATTCATTCCCACCAGAAGCCCTGTCTATGACAGTTCTCCTTCTCTTGCCCATGGCGGCAGTTCCCCGGCAGGGGGTTTGGGGGTGGAGGTGAGGGCTGCTCCCCTCAGCCCCTGGAGTCTAGCACACAGAGCACAACTGTGCTGGACTCTAGAGCCTGTGGGGCTGGGCCAGCCAGCTTCCTCTGTTCTCCCCACCCCCTTGCCCTTTCTTTTCGGCTTAGCTTCTGACCGCCTACCTCCTGCACAGGTCAGGACTCATCTTCTACCGGAAGGGGGTGCGGGCTGTGGACCCCAAGACGGGCCGGGAGATCCCTTACACGTTTGAGGACCGAATCAACTTTGCTGTGTTCCCGTCCCTGCAGGGGGGCCCCCACAACCATGCCATTGCTGCGGTGGCTGTAGCCCTAAAGCAGGTTGGGGAGCCTATTCTTGTGGGGTGGGTGGGGCATGGCCTACAGGTTCAGACCCTGCACCTTGCCAACTGAAGTTGGAGCTGATGGAAGGGAGGTGCCAGGATGGGAGGGGTTGGGATGGGGTCACACTGTGCTGGGGGTGGAGGGGAGAAGGGGCAGGGCTTAAGGCGACAGTGCTGCTGTCTCCTCTCCAGGCCTGCACCCCCACGTTCCGGGAGTACTCCCTGCAGATTCTGAAGAACGCTCGGGCCATGGCTGATGCCCTGCTAGAGCGAGGCTACTCGCTGGTGTCTGGTGAGCCAGGGGGTAGGTGAAAGCCTCTGTACCCTCAGGCAGAGGCCCAGGACTCAGTACTTCCTGCTTACTGTCCCCCCCTCAGGTGGCACTGACAACCACCTAGTGCTGGTGGACCTGCGGCCCAAGGGCCTGGATGGGGCTCGAGCTGAACGGGTGTTGGAACTCGTATCCATCACGGTCAACAAGAACACCTGTCCTGGAGATCGAAGTGCCACCACACCTGGGGGCCTGCGGCTGGGTGAGACCTGGGTTCCAGCAGGGAAGGGTGGCTGCCAGGTGGGCTTGGGCCATGCTGATCCTCTCCCGCCTCTCTCCCAGGGGCCCCAGCGTTGACTTCTCGACAGTTCCGTGAGGATGACTTCCGGAAAGTTGTGGGCTTTATAGATGAAGGCGTCAACATCGGCTTGGAGGTGAAGAGCAAGACCGGTGAGTGGGCAAGCCCTCCCCTGCCCCCACCCAGTTTATATTCACTGTCTCCCCCCTCCTTCAACTGATCGAATGGCCTTCCCCAGAGCTCTGACCACTTTTCTTTTCTCCCCCATCTCTAGCCAAACTCCAGGATTTCAAATCCTTCCTGCTCAAAGACCCAGAAACAAGTCATCGGCTGGCTGACCTCAGGCAACGGGTGGAGCAGTTTGCCAAGGCCTTCCCCATGCCTGGTTTTGATGAGCACTGAAGGCACCTAAGAAATGAAGCGCACAGACTGACGTTTATTCCTCTTCCCCCTACCTGGACAAGTTAGGGGTGGGGGTAACTGCCTATCTTCCAATTTTTTGCTGGAGGAGGGGAAGGCCGCCCACTTTAAGGGAAAAGGCGGGTATAGTTCCCCTTCCCAGGATTTGTAGCTGAGGAGGTTTCTTCTTGTAACAAGACTTAGAAGGAAGAGGCTTGGGGCTTTCTGCCCTGACCTCTCTCATTATCTCAGTGTTATAGACTCCCTGCCCTCTCTTGGGGAGGGGGAGTTGCCCTTGTGAGCCAGAGGAAGGAGTGGGTAGGCACCCTTCTTTCATTTTTATCTAATAAAATGCTGACCTGCCCTGAGCTTCTGTTACTGTGGGAGGGGTCCCCTGGGCCAGGTGGTGATTTGTCTCCCTCAGCATGTCCCTCCCTTCCCTCCCACCACTACCACGAGGACCCCTGGGGCTGCAGTCTCCTCTCCCTCTGATCAGAGCCGACACCAGACGTGATTAGCAGGCGCAGCAAATTCAATTTGTTAAATGAAATTGTATTTTGCCCACGGCTGCTTCTGTTTGATCCCAGGGGACGGAGGGGAGCAGGGAGGGGTGGGGAAGGCAGGGGGAGGCCCAGGTGTGAGGCAGGAGGGGGTGCCCATTGGCACGGGAAGCAGGGGGCTTGGGCACTGGGAGGAGCGAGCTTCACCTCCTTGGGCCTAGGTGCCTCATCACAGGCTGGCTGGGCTGTCGGTGACGAGCCTGGTGGAACCCAGTCGAGCCAAAGTAGCACCGCCCCTGGGCTGGTGCCCAGAGCCTGGGCGAACGTGGGGCCCGCCACGTCACTTGGCACTAAGGCCTCTGCTTGGTCTTGGCTCTCACGTAGGCCATGCTCCACACGTAGTGTGCACCACACCCTGTGAGGCCCGCGGGGCAGGGGGGCTGGCATGGGCCTTTTGGGTTGCCCAGGCTACTGCCTACCCTCCTAACTCCCCCTTCCCTCCCCCCTCGTGGGACTGAAGCTGAGGGTCAGAGGTGCTTCCGCTGCTGGGAGCAAGGGAAGAGGGTAGGGGTGGAGCTGCCTCCCCTCCTCGTGGGAACTGGCCTGTGTAAGCAGGAGCTGGACAGGGTGGCTAGAGTGGTGCCCTGGGGTGGACGGTGGAGAGCGGAAGAAATGAGTAGGCTGGCTGGTGGTGGTTTACATTGACGTGCTCTGCAGCCAGGCCTAGAAGTCTGGTCGGTCTTTCTTCAGTTTCTTATAGTCAGTGGAAACTGCAAGGAACTACAGGAGAGAAAGGAGGGTTGCACCAAGTGCCCCAGGCCTCCCTTTGCTGGGGTGGGAGGCGCCAGCTGGGACCAAGAGATGAGCGGACAGAGGTGCAACCCTGAAGCCACTGGGAGTTACCTTGTACTGGTCATTGGGGCTCAGGCGGTTCCAGGGCTCCGGGTTGTTCTTTCGGTCCCAGCTGTGGAGAGGGAGAGGGAGGGTTAGGGTTTCCTCTTTGGGAGCTAGGACTCTGGAGCCTCAGGGCACCCGCAGGGTCTGCGCCCCCGCCCCAGCACGCCCCCTCTTCCGCGGAGGTGGGGGGCATTTCCCAGAGACTGAGAGGGGAGGGGTCACGTTAGCGGGTGCTGACAAGTGAGACAAGAAGGCTGTCAGCATTGTCAGCCTGTGGCCAGGTGACAGACGTGACAACCCGGCCCAGACACTCCCGCCTGCTCCTTGTCACCCCAGGTTAGCCCCATAGAGCAGAGCGGTGGGAATCAGGCAGAAATCCCGAGGCGCTGGGGTTGTAGTGATGTGCCTCGAATCAGACAACGCCGTGGGTGCTCCTGCGTGCTCAAGGACCCTACACTCCCGCCGCCTCTGGCGGGGCTTGCGGTCTCCGCGCCGCCCCGGCCCCAAAGGCGCCCCCAGCAGCTCACCCGGCCACACCCCCAGCGCTTGGGCGGCGAGACAGAGGTACCAGAAGGCCACCGGCGGCCAGCAGAGCGGCGTCACCATGGCAACGCGGCCGGGAGCGGTGCTAGTTCCGCAGCCCAAAGCGGGCCGAGTCGCCAGCCACCGAGGAGTGAGCTGTCTGGTGGGCCCGAGCGAAGGCGGGGGCCTCGCAGGTCAGGAGCGGGCTCCAGCCCCGAGATACCACTTGCCTAGGGATTCCCGCGAGGACCCCTCATTCCCACCATTCCTGGGAGGCCTGTGCGTCCCTGTCTCATCTTGCCCCACCCAGGACCCCTTCCTGCGTCCCAAGCCCGGCCTTTACCAGACGTCGGGGCTGCGCAGCGCGAGTCGCAGCAAGTAGAGCGTAGCGCTGCCCATGCCCAGGCCAATGAAGCCGATCATCGGGATGAGCTGCGGGAAGACAGAGGGAACTTTCAGGGGCAGCCCCCTCCCAATCGCCCTTTACAAGCTTTTCTGCTCGGCCCGCCCGCTCCCCCACTCCGAGTCTGGCGCCCCCTCCCTTCCGTGAGGGAGGACTGGCAGCCTCCCACACCACATTTTTGCCGTAGTCTCCCTCAACCTATTGCGAGTCTGTCTGAGGTGGATTCAAGGGACACGGAGGGCATATTGCAGGGATGGATTGAGGGCACCCTGAAGAAATATTAGGAGCTTTGGGGGAACTAGGCAAGAGGCAGGGTACTGGGAGATTTGGGGGTTGCCAGGGCAGCTAGAGAGTTAGAAGGTAGAATCATGGCTCCTGGGACCAAACTCACCCCGGGATGTCTCTTGATCTGCCGGTAGAAGCGGGCTCCGAGGCTGGTTCCTGCCATGTCGCCTCTTCAGTGTCTGGTCCTCTCCAGCGTCCCTGCTCCCTTGCTCCTCCTGGGGTCCCGCCCCTCTCTGGGGAGGGGTCAGCCCAGCCCAGCCTGGCCCAGCCCGGCCGCTTCATCAGACTTTCCCCGCCCCCAATCTCTCTCCCTACGGCAGTTCCAGGCTCGCTGGGAAGAGAATTGTTGGGGAACAGGGGCATTTCTGCTCATCCATTCTCCACTCCAAGGGGTCAGACCCTGGCCCATGGGACATCATCATGCTTTGGGCTTTGGGCTGGTCCAAGGGAGAGGCCTCTCAGACTCTGACTCACAGACTGACTGAGGGGGATCCGGAAGTGGGAGGAAGGACTCACCATGGGACAGGCAGACAGACCTCCAGCAAAGTGCAGGTGGGAGTGTTCACAGGTGGGACCAGGAGGGGCCAGGAAAGAATGAGGACATCTGTAATGCTTCCCTGACACCCCTAGAGCCACCCAGGAGCTGGCAGGTCTTGGGGGCCCTGGTTCTGTCTCCCTCCACAGTATAGTGGGAACAGCAGGGGGACAGATAGACCAACAGCACTAAAGCTGCCCCAGCTGCTCTAGTCCTGGGTGGTTTCTTCAAGTTGCTTTCTCCAAGTTGTGTTGTGATTAGCCTGGAACAGTGTTTGGAGGCCAGGGAAGCCGGGCATTATCTTACACCTGACTCAGAATAGAATAAATCAGTTGGTTAAGTTTGGGGGCTAGAGAGACTTCCTTCCCCTGCCTACCTGGGTTAGCCATCCAAGGAAGCCACGTTCTGTCTCTGGCTGTGATGGAGAGAAAGAGAATGGAGTAAAGGAAACAGCTGAGGAAAGATAGAAAAGATGTTGAAGGAGAAAAGAGAAAAAGACACAGAGACAAGCGTCGTAGAGCGATTGCCTCCCTTTACGCGACCAACTGGGGTGTATGAACTCGCGTGTATGCTATGTTGTCAGGGTGGGAAAGCTCACTGCCACCGTCTTCGGGAAACTGGGGTCCTAGGGACCCAGGAGCGCAGCCCTAATCACCTCTCCCCACTCCACGCTAACCTCCATCCTCCCTGCCTCCCCCACTGCTGCCCTGGCAGCCCATCCTACAGAGCTCTCTCACTTCTCCCCTCCAGAGCCTCGTGGTGCCCAGGCAGGGGCGAGCTGTGCACCCACCGCTGTGCCCCTCAGAGCACCGAGAGGGAGAAGCCCCTTTCTGGGGGCCCTCCTGCTTTCGCCCCGAGCTGATACCTCCCCAGCCTCCTGCGCTGACAAGCGCGGCTGTAATTAGGCTGCGGGGTCCCGAGCTCTCCGCCTCCCTCCGGCGGATAATGAGATAAAGTGTCAGAGACACGGCGAGAACAAAGAGACAGAGACTCAGTGCTTACGTGTGTGGGGGACGGCGGAGGGCGACTGACGGGATGTCAGAGCCTGGAGCAGCGCAGAGCCCGGCCCTTCCTGAGCACCCGCATCTCCAGGGCTGGGTCAGGGGCTGGGGTGTCCTGTCACCAGTGCCCCTTAGCCCTCCAGTCTCTGGGACTAAAAATCACTCCTGGAGCTCGAGCTCGAGGGCCGCACAGCTGGGCTGCACATCGGGCTCTTGTGGCACAACTGGGGCTCCAGGATGCCGATAGGTATGTCTGGCCCCTGTACCGCGCCCCTTTGCTTCTTGGGCCCTCGCCCTCCTTCGCTTCTTGGGCCCTCGCCCTCCTTCCGGTGCCCTTTCTTGTGAGTTCCAGTGACCCGGGCCTAGCGCATTCAGGACCCTCTGACCCACTTCTTTCCTTGGAGCCGCCGTTGATCCTCCTGCCTTGGGCCTCCGCCGGAGTTCCTTATTACATTACTGCTTTCGCGCTTGCCTCTCCGGGGCTCCTTGACCCTTCACCTGCTTCTGGTACTTGTCTCTGACCCCTTGTCGGTGACCCTATTTCTAAGACCCCGCCCATCTCTGGATCGTGTTCTCTGGGGCCAAGCTGAGACACAGAACTCCTTGGGTTCCACATCGCATTTCTTCCCACCTCCCCGCATTTTCCCACCAGAAGGACTCAGGCCACGCTGACCGAACCGACAGAGGTCATTAGCTGCGGATTAGGCGTGGCCAGGGGCGGGCTGGGTTCCCGCTGGGATCTGACTCTGAACCCTAAACCTTACAGACACTAATCCGCGCTCTGGTGGAGCCAAACGTCAAAAGCAGCTGGACTCCGCGGAACAAGTTGGCAGCGGGGCCGTGGGTGCGGGCGCCCCCTGGAGGCGGAGCTGCTCTCAAGCTCTTAGGGGGCGATGCCTCGGGCGCCCCCTATCGGGACGCGCTGGCCCTGCGCCCCGCGGCTTTTGATCAGGTAAATTAGTGCCAGGAGTGTCTGTCGGTCCGGCTGGCAGGTCAGCCGTTCCTGCCACTCCCACCGCCAAGGCAGTGGGTCCCTCAACTTCCACTCTTCTGTTGTGAGGTGGGGCCGAGTGAAGGGAAGGAGAGGGGACGAGGAAGCTCCCACTTCGCCAGCTGCGGGCACCCCAGGTTCAGGCCAGTTTCTCTCGCCAGGCTGGGCTGCCCCAGATGCCCGGGGCTCCGCCTCCGCCCCGAGACTGCTCTCTGCCCTCTGACCCTACCTGCCCCAGTCTCTGGCTGCCCATTTTTTCTGGGTCTGCTTCAGACCCTATCACTGTCTCTCTGTTCCTTCTCATTCTGTCTCTCTCTCTGCAGCTCTCTTTACCTGGCTGTGTCCCCCTGCATCTGTTTCTGTGTCTCCCTCCATTCGTCTCTCCTTCCCTCTACATTGCTCTACCTCGCTGTGCCTCTCTTTACAAATGCCTCTCTCTGTCACTGTCTTTCTCCCCCCTCCCATTCCCTGGTTCTATTCCTATTCTCTGCCTTGCTGCCCCTGGGGTTCTGCAGCAGTCAAACGGGACAGCCTGGGGACACCTCGGGGCACTGCCCAGGGTTCCCTTCCCGGTCACCTCCACACGCCCGTCACCTTGGCGCGGGCTCCTTCTTCCCTCTGCAGCAGTGCGGCGTGGAGGGGGCGCCAGGGTTGGAAGACACAGTGCCCAGCATCTGCTCGGGAGCCCCGGGGCCCCTGACCCCCTCTGCCGCTATTAAGGACGCCGGGTCCCGAGGCTCTGAGATGATCATGATTGCATCAGCCAGACAGCCGCGGAGCCGGGAGCCGCGCAGCGAACGAACCAGCGAGACAAAGACGCCTGCGCCATCTGTTTATGCAAAGCGCTCTCCGCCCGGGACCCCGGCGTTCCGGTGCCTGGCCCAGCTCTGGACATAGGGTCATGAGTCAGCTACTGCCCGGTGCACCCGCCGCGCTGCGGTTCCCCCACTCCCCAGCACCCAGAGGGGCCGCGGGGCGAGGGAACTGAGGGGGGCGGGGGGTGTTGATGTGATTGGAGCGGACGCGGCTCTTTCTTCAATAATGGATGGAGATGATGCGGACGGCGGAGCCAAGCCCGCCCGGAGAGGAGAGAGGAATAGAAATGGGGAGAGGAAGGGGCGGGGGCGGGAGACTCACCCTGGCAAGCACACACGCGCGCGCGCGCGCGCACACACACACACACATACACGAGCGTGCGTGCGTCACACTGTCATTCGAATATACGCCGCCGCGCGGCTCACACCCAGGCACACGCCCACGCACTGTCACTGAGGCACACACACCTGCAGGCAGAGACGCCCGAACAACACACACTCACCAGAAGCTTTTCCTGGTTCTCACACATACACGGTCCTACAGGCAGAAGCGCATGTAAATGCCCACACGCGGGGCACACGCAGCAGTGAAGAATGCACAGACACGAAGACCGTCAAAGCACATATGTACATCTGACACCCAGGGTCTAAGACAGCCAAAAATCTTAAGAGGTTGGGGGTGGGGCTGATCGGGGACAAGACACATACTCAGCGGCACAGGCTCACACCAGGGGCACACATACCAGGGGTCCACACATATACACAAACACAACACCTGAGACTCTTGATAGACACACCTCACACATTCAGGGCACAGACACACACACACACACTACAGAGCAGGGACACAGACACCCATAATCAGCAGGGGCACAGAGAAATCCCCTTCCCCCCTCCTCCCACACACTCAGAGTTTCACACCCACACATGCCAGAGCTGCTGCCTGTGCCCTGCGGTGGTGGCGAAGTGTGGCAGAGAGGTCACTGGGATCCCTGAAGCAGGCCTTGCTAGTCTAGCCATATAATGAGGTTCTGATGATAGGAGATTCCTGGGGCCGTGGACCCTGCGCCCCTGCTTGACTGCCTACAAACTTCCTTTCTTGGCCCCCAGGGCCAGTGGTGTAGACCTTAGGCCTCTCTGGCCACAGCCGACCCTGCCAGCCTCAACCCGGGTAGCTGGGGGAGAGGTGGGAAAGCCATAGAGGGATATTAGCAACCGCATAGGGAGACTCCCAGCACATCCCCAGCACAGCCAGGAGGCAGGCTCATCCCTGGTGCTGCTCAGTCTTCGGACTTCAAGGGGCACTTTCTTTGCTAAGAGCCGGGTGGGCACTGGGGAGGGGTAGGATGTGGGTTGTGTTCTGGACCCTAGTAACCCGGCCCCTCTTTCAGTCTGTTTTCAATTCAGTCAGCTCCTTGGCCTAGACTTATGACCTTTGCAGTGTGAGGCAGCATCATCTATCACCCAGGCGGCTGCTGGCAGGGGTGGGGGGCGTTGGGGGCTCACACAGGGTCGCTGTCCCTCCTGCCTCCCTCTCCTGAGACCTGCTCTCTGCCCACAGGCCAGGGTCCACGGGCGGGGCAAGTACTGGGGGGAGGGTGTGACCAAGGGGATCAATTGCTATAACTGGGCCTTGTGTCCCCCAGCCCTGACACCCCAGCACCCGTCCTTCGAGCTCGGCACAGTTAGCCTCCCCGCTCTTCCCACCCTCCCTCTCTCGGGCCCTTTGCTTAATTTCCTATTAACTGCTGATAAATCCAATTAAACCGCCGCTCTAATTAGGGACAGCTGCCGGCTCCGGGAGGCGGGGGAGGAGGGTGCCCCCCGAGTGTAGGGGGGGAGAACAGCAGCTCTTTCTGTTTCTCGGTACCCCTACACCAGCACTGCCGCCCAACGAGCCAGTAAATTGGTTTTGTTTCAGCATTTTGTGTGTGTGGGGCGCTCTCGAGGATCTTGGGAGGCTCTGGTTTTGAGACCCTTTGATCGCTTGATGAAAAATTGCGACCCAAGCCCTATCCGTCCCTGCCCCCCGCTTTGGTGGTAGGTGGATCGTGAGGAGGGATGGGGGCAAAGGTTTGATTTGTGTGCGGCGGTGGAGGGGGGCCTGCGATCTGATATTCCAGCCCAAGCGTGATTCGAGGGGGCTGCCTGAGCTTCCCTTTATGACCCCGCCGCCGCCCCGAGGCGTCCGGATCAGTCAAGGGCAAAGGGAACAGGAAACCGAACCAGGTTCTGAGGCGAGTCTTCTCGTGTGCTTCCCTACCCCCAACACACCTCAGCTTTCTGGAAGGAAGGGGGGCGCTCCCGTCCCGGGCCCTCCTCTTCCCCAGCCCAGCTGAGACTCTGCCCTCCCCCCGCCAGCAGCAGATGGTGCCCGGGCTCCCGCTGCCAACCTTGCTAGGCGGTGCCAACCTCAGGCCTGGCTGACAACCGGCAGAAGAGAAGAGGATCTCTTGACTGGCCAGGCTGACCCTCCCCCACCCGCCATCTAGCTCAAGACCCTCAGCCAGCCCCATTCCAGCGGCCACCCCAGGCTGCCGCTCACTGGTCCGCTCCCAGGTCCCTAAACTCCTCGTCTCCTTCAGCTCCCTTTCCTACACCTTCCCGCTCCCCGCCACCTGCCACCGCGACCTGGGCTGGTACATTTGCATATTTGCATATGCAAATATAATTTACATACGGCGCACCCCAGGGGGGGGTCTCCGCTTGAGCTGCTTAGCTGTCTGCCCCGCGCCCTCTCACTTGGTACCTGTCGCAAAGGGCTGGGGCGGGGGCCGCGCGGGAGGGGTCAGGCCCCCACCCCCCACCCCCCCGTCTCGCTCGCTCAGTTCCCGGAGGACTTGAGGAAGTGTTGCCATGGAGACGGCACGCACCCCACCCCCTTCCAGGACCAGGGTCTCAGGCTTGGTGTCTCCGGTTCTCTCCTCTCCCCCCGCCCCCCCACCCCCGTCCCTCGCACTTCAACCGAGATCTTGCATCGCCCCCTGGCGGCCTAGCTCGGAACTGAGCCAGGTTCGTAAATGCAAGGGGCTGCCCACGGCGAAATCACTAAGAGCTAGTGGGACCTACCCTGCTACCCGATCCTGCTCCCAGCAGCAGGGGCGCGGGGGCCATGACCCCAGTCCAGCTCCCCTTTCTTCATTGACGACAGAGGCCTTGCCTGGCGGACGCATCTGTCTCCCCACCTCGCACCATGATAGTGAGGGGAGATCTGGGGAAGATTCGCCACCCCTTCGGCTAGGCCCTCTCTCCTCCCTCTCCCCTCGGCCCCCAGTTAAACGGTAAACTTTTCTAACTTTTGTCAAAACTTTAATAAATTCGCAACATTCGATGATTCGCCTCAATGCCCCCTCCCGTCTCCCTAGTGGAGACGCGTTCTTTTTCCAGATCTCAAAGGCTGGACCTGAGGGGCTGCGAGTGAGGCTGCTCCCGGCACCAAGTATCCTACGCCCTCGGCGGGGGAGGGGGACGGGAACCAGTCCCTTCCCGGAAGCACCGTCACGTTCCGGCGGGCCTTCCCATCTCCCCCACCCAGCAGTATAGTTGCTTTCGCCCCTTTTCTCCCCAACCTCCACTGGGCCTGCCCAGAATGGGGTTTGGTTATCTCCCGCCAGCAGGCGTCTTCACGCCTAAATCTCCTCCAGGAAGTCGGTGGGAAACAGCCCCACCTTGCGGCCGGTGTAGACCTTGACGTAGCCACCGGCTTCATCTCCTTTCTGCACCACAATCTAAAGGATTAAGGGACGAGGGAGGAGGGGAATCAAGAGAAAACAGTAGAAGAGCTGAGCAGGGGAGTCCAGAGTTATGGAGGCCCAATCTAGCCCCATTAATGGGTTAAGATCTGCAAGAAGTGTAGTTTGCAGAGAAGCCTCTGGGCCTGGGGTTGAGTTGGGGCACCAGAGCTACCTGGTCCTTCTTGAGAGTGATCTGCCCTATCTCGCGGTTCCCCACGAAGGATCTCGTTACGCGGTGCACACGCTCTCCAGACCGGACCCGAATGATGAAGTTTGGAGGGAAAAATCCGACCTTCTCCCCTATTTTCCCCTAAAGGAGATGGTAGGGGTAATTAATCTCACAATCTCTGGTTCTAAACTCAACCCATGTCCCACCCGAGTCTCAGACATTTCTCTTACCCGCCACCACTCCTCATTGGAGTCATCAATGACTGTGATCTTCTCTCCAGGCCTGGGAGAGGAAGGAAGGGGCCTCTGAGATTTAGGAGCCTTACACATTCAGTCCCTTGGCTGTGCCCAGGTCCAGCCCCAAATAGGCTCCATGCCTGAGTCCCCCCTTTTCCTTTCCCACAGGGAGCTGGGCTCTCCCCTCTCCACTCCCAGTACACCACCACCCCAATCCTAAGGCCTCTCACGGGAAATCCAGATCGTCCTTCTCCAGGGCTTTGAATCGATAGAGAGCCACAAAGTAATGAGACTGCTGGAAGCCAGGCTGCTTGTGCTGGGGGTGAAAGGGGGTGATGAGTCTCAGGGCACCTCTGTCCCAGACTGAGAGGCAGGAGGCAAGGCCAGGGGTATTTTCTAGACACACTACATTCCACCTCTCTTTCATGTCCCTGAACTAAGACGAATGTGTTGGCTGTGTGAGGTGGTGGAGAAGACAGGTTAATGATTGGAACCCGTGGAATAAGTGTGAGCTTCTGCTGAGGCCGTGAGTGGCGTGAGTGGTGTCAGACCTAGGTTGGGGAGAGGACTGGGGTCCCCGCAGGGAGAAAATATTCTCACTTTGTCATCAGGTGTCTTCTTTTCAGCTTTCTTATCCCCTTCAGGGTTTCCTGGAATGGGAAACACCGACAAATTGTCTCTGGTTTCTGGAGTGCAGCCCTCAATCCCTTACCTTTCTGTTCCAGGGCCTCTTACCTCCAAACCTGGCATGCTCTTTGGCCCTCCATCTCCTGTGCCACAGCTGAGCCCTGACCCTCCTCCATCTCTATGGATGGAGGTGGGTGTTACTCACCATCCTGGGGTTTGCCTTCCTGTAGTCTGGCAGACTCTGGCTCCTCTTCCATCATGGCTGCTAGAGACTGGAGAGGGCACTAGAGTTAGGAAGATGCTGTCCGGGAAACCCATGCTTGCCCTGGCTCTCAAGTCAGGCCAGAGAACTAGAGAATAGGATCTCAGTGTTGGAAGGAGCCTTGGAAGAAGTATCTAGTCAACCACCTGCCTAATGGAGGGACTTCCTCTGAAACAACATGGCAGGTGACCACCCACTTTGTGCTTGAATGTAGTTGACAGGAAGCTCACTACCTTGCAAAATCCATGTCCTTTACTATAATGTCTGCCCTTAAAAAATACTACAGTGTGTAAGAGAAAAATGGGCAGCACAATTTTTAGAATTCCCTTAAGAGAATAGAACCCGAGTGGGCTAGCCTTTCTGGAAGCAGTCAGATCACATTGATAGTGCCTTATAAGTCATAGCTCACTCCAAGAAATCCCTAATTTGCACCCAACTTCCATATCAACTACTTTGAGGCCAGATCTCTAGTTCTGTTTCTGTGCAGTTGATTTTCATTTTTTGATCCAAGAACAGTTAGGTATTTTTCCTTACACAATTTTGAATGATTAGTTCTTGGTCTTTCTTCTAGTCTGTAAGATTTTTGAATATATTATTCAGTGTATGAGTTTTCCCTCCTAGGTTTCCCACAAACTTAATGGGATATATCATTTATATCTTCATTTGTATCAGTGAAAAAATGTCCATAGGTGAGGACTAAGGACTAAATCATGTCATAAAGCATCAGAAATCTCCCTCTAGTTGGAAACTCCCTAAAGGACCAGAATCCTTTGGGTGCTGTCATTCAACCACTTTTAGGAATCCATCTAACGGTAACCATTATCCACATTAGTCCATCCTTCTTGTCCAGAAAGATATAAGGATATGCTAACAAATTCCTTGCTGAACTGAATACGTCTATTGTATTACCAATCTAGTAACCTATTACAAAAGGAAATGAAGGTGCTCTCGGCCACAAGCTTTGTGCCTCAGTTTCCTCATCTATAGGATAATTGGGTCAGACCAGATTATCTTCATGGACCCTTGGGGGGGCTCTAGAATTCTCTGATTAGTTGGCATGAAAAGCTCTCCTCTCCAAATCCAAAAGCATAGCTTTTCCTCTGTTGCCTGGCAATGCCAGGGCCCTGGGGCCTAGCCTTTAGTTAGTTATGGTGGTTTATCTGACAATTTCAGAAGGGAGTTCCTGGAGTAAACACATGCTATGGCAGGAGTTGTTAAACTGAGGCCTTTTAAAATTGCGTGCAAAAATTTGTCTGTTGGGTTATGTGCAATTTTAGGGGAAGAGGATCCCTACTTCTATCAGCTTTCCAGAGAGGAGACAGGACCTACTCCATTGGGTCTCTGGAAGGCCTCAGTAGGAAAACTGGGTGCTCACATTTTTTTTATCTGCCTGTCCCTTCTTCCGTTCCTTGTTTGCCATGATCACCCCACTGCGAAGGGTTTCAAACACAGGGTCATTGCGATTGGCAGCAGCTGGTTGGAATGGGAGAAGAAAGGAGACATTACTGGGGAGGCAGAAAAAGGCTTAGAGGAAAGAGAGACCTCTTAAGTAAGGGAGAGATGGGACTGAGTAGGTGCGTGTGTGTTTAGAATTAGCAAAATGTCAGCTGGGTATACCTAGGGTCATCAATTTATAAAGAGCTCTAAAGACATCACTGGAAATGTGATGGAGAAAAATATTTACCAGCACTCCTTCCAGGCAGAGCATTATATGATGTTGGAAAGACAACTCTGCTAATGAGTTGCTTGGGAGTTGGGGAATGCTCAGAATCACTATTTTCCTTTTAAGGAGAGTGGTCCTTTAACTGCTGGCTTTTGTTCCACTGAGTGGCATGTGCAAGCTGGGGTACTACCACCAGTGGGTTCTTCTTTCTCCATCCATGCTCCTCACAGAGTTCAGCCTCTCCTCCAAATAAATGTCGAGCAAATTGTCAACAAATACACTTTTAAGAGTTGCCAAATTATGAATCTGCCCAGGATGCCCACAGCTCTTGGTCTGGCCCTGAGTCTGGCACTATGCTCTAACAAGGATGAGGACAGTCTGCTTCATGCTTAGAAATGGTTTTGCATATGAAGAGCAGAGTTTGAAGTCAGGCAGGTGAAGGTTTCAGTCTTGGTTCTGTCTCTTGCTTATCTGTCTCTTTCTTACTGTACAAAGCCCGTGCTAAATCTTATCTCCCTCTGTTATAAAACAGGGGAATACTGACTCTGCATCCAAGATGGCTAAAATATTAGATTGAGTGAAAACCATGGGAAATAGAGTCTGTTTCAGAATTTGGATTCCCAATCTGGAGATCGTGCTGAAACCATCTCTAGGCTTGCCCATTCCCTCAGGTCCCGTATGGGGCACTTACAGAGATCTTTGACACAAGCGTACTGCTGGTTGCTGTAGAGAGGGGAGCTATAGGCCCGACGGAAACCAGGGGGCTGTAGGATTGGATGGGAGAAAGCATTAGAGATAACAAGGTAGGGCCCAGAACCCATCTCTCCCGTGAGTATTCACCCCTTCTTGGAGTAAGAGATGGGTTGAGGAAAAAACAGCGGGGAAGTGGGTGGGATGATTTGAGGAGGGACTGGCAAGGAGGTAGCTGGCAACACGTCCCCTCCCTTCTACTTTCTTGCTCCCCAGAGCCTACTCACGATCTTGCCGAAGCATCTCTGCATCTCCACATAGGACTGACAGTGTTCGTGGATGTTAGTTTTGCAGTTCTTACAGCGAAGCCCAAATTTGTTGTTGACTTGGGAGATGGGGAGAACATCTGGGTGAGGTTCCTGATTTCCCTTCCCCTTTGTACCATTGCTGCTACTCTAGCTCTTAGGTCCTTTTTTTGTCTGGGACCCAACACTCTCAGTCTGGAATAGTATTTTCTTTTTTTTTTTTTTTTTTTTTGCGGTACGCGGGCCTCTCACTGTTGTGGCCTCTCCCGTTGCGGAGCAACAGGCTCCGGACGCGCAGGCTCAGTGGCCATGGCTCACGGGCCCAGCCGCTCCGCGGCATGTGGGATCCTCCCACACCGGGGCACGAACCCGTGTCCCCTGCATCGGCAGGCGGACTCTCAACCACTGCGCCACCAGGGAAGCCCTGGAATAGTATTTTCTTAAAGCCAAATCTTACCACAGCCTGTCTGATATACAAATACTCCTTTCCTAAACCCTTTCCCCCACCCCCTGCCTTCGACATCACACTCTCCACTTCCCTTCATGACTCACGCACAATCATCCGGGCACAGACATCACAGAACTTGGGCTTCCTGAAGAAATGATCTTTGAATTTGTGGGGCTTATCATTAACAAGCTTAGGAGGTTCTGGGGGTGGCTCCTCCTCCTCTTCTTCCTCCTCTTCCTCATAGATGTAGTAGATGGGCCCACCCCCAGCTCCCACTGCCTCCCCATTGGCCTGGGGCTCTGGGGGAAGCTCCATCTCCTTTGTCCCTGTAGACTCCTTCCTGAATAATTGCTTCAGCCGCTGTAGCTGAGGGAGGGAGTGAAGGAGACCCAATGTTAAAAGAACTGTCTTGCTTTCTAGAGTAGGTAAGGCTGAAGCTAACTACATTTTTCTAGCCTGGGGCAAGGGGCACACCCCAGGATTAGGGGGTATCGGGGGCTGTGGATGCTAGCTAGCGTTTTAACAATAAATGAGTCATATACAAGTGAGATCAATTCAAGCACTTTTCTTCAAGGGCTGCAGCGGTTTCCCAGCTCCCCCCACCCAGTGGTCAGAAGCCCAGACTCACCCCACTTTGCCGAGTCTCTGCTGGGAAGGAGGAGGACTCCAGCACCTCCTTTTCTGTCATCCTGCAAGAGGTTGGACCCCACTGTGAAATCTAATACCTGACTGCCATTCTTCCCTCCCATATTCCTGTCCCTTGCAGTGGGGTGGTCCTTGAAGGGGAGGCTTTGGGAGAAATTTGGTTAAACAAAGATCCTTCCATAAGGCTTATGAGCAGAAAGATTCCATGCAAGTCCAGAGAAAAGCCCAACAGACTATAGACCTTCCCAACCAGTTCCTCAAACCAATAACCATACTTCTACCATGAGGGGCAACCCCAGAGTTTACACCCCCAAGACAGTGCACAAGGCTGTGTGGTTTAGGGATTTTCCTACAGGTACTGTTTCTCTTGGGAATCCGTGGGCAATAGAAATGTGACACACACCTTCCCAGATCCCCTTTCAAGAGGTTTAATGTGTGTGTCCACAAGCATGCGAGGAGGGATGGGCTGGGGACATTTGTTCTCCTCTACCTCTCTCTTGAGCCCTGGGGGCCCAGTGCCTAGTTCCCAGCCTGCCTCAGGCCTCAGCTATTTTAAGTTTTCTGAGTAATATGAGCCTTTCCTTCCCTTACTACTCCATTCCCCTGATCCCACCCCCACCCCACCCTCTAATCCTAGCTCTTGTCCTGGAGTAGAATAATAATAATTTTACTCCTAAAACCCAAACTACTCACAGACAATCAGAGAAGTGAAGAAGCGGAATAGACTATGGATTGGGGAAGCTTGGGTGAGCAGTCCTGGAAATGGAAAGAGGATGAAGAGGCAACTTACGTTTGGAATTCCCTAAGTCAGTCCACGGCCTGTGGAGGAAAGAGGGAGCCCCTGGGATCTTGACGGTGGTGCTGGGGGAGGGCTGGTCTTCTTCCTTGGGGGCTAAGCCCCCCCAGTACTCTCTGTACTCACACCAGCTACCCAGACGGTATTTGTAGACCTCCTAGCCTCTCGCCTTGGTGTCAGAGCTGAAATGACAGGGCTGGAGGAAAGTGGACAGCTGAGCGACAACAGCTGACACAGAGAAATTGGACACGGGGAGGGCTGGACCCTAACTCCTCCCATCCCCCCAGAGCTGCTGTTGCCTGGTTTTTCATCTATGGTGTGCAGGTCAGAACTGGCTAAATTCAGGAAGGGACATGCCGCATACTCATATGGGTGATTTTTTTTTTTTTTGGTCACACTCTGTGTGTGTGGCTTGTGGGATCTTGGTTCCGCGTCCAGGGATGGAACCTGGGCCCTCGGCAGTGAAAGCGCGGAGTCCTAACCACAGGACCGCCAGGGAATTCCTTCATGTGGGTGATTTTAAATGACTAACGGTGAAGATGAATTATAAACAGGCTTCTCCATCCTTTTCCCAAGGTCCAAACATCTCTCCAATTCTACCCTCCCTGGATCTACTTTAGGAACTAGCCTTCGACTTCTCAGCCACCATCTTCTTGTGGCCATGTTTTTTTTTTTTACCCTCAAGCATCGATCTAGCCTCCAATCTTTAGGAAGGAAAGGGCTTGGAAACTGGTGAAGAAAGGAACATTTGAATTTTCAGAGCTCTCCTATCAGCCAAACTAGATTGCTTTCTTATCCAAGGGTAGTTAGAAGGGTACCTTGTTGCTATCCTGTAAGGGAGTGAAGAACATGTAGTACTGCTTTGTTCCCTCCAGTTGCCCCCAGAGATATCTTTCCCCTACTCCTCTAAAATCTTGTCTGCAGGGTGAAAGGAATTCTAAGAGCTATTTAAAAAGGCCAGGCTGGGACTTCCATCTGAGGGGTTCTGGGGGAGTGAGGGTCTAATGATCACGTACAGATTGTTTTGTTAATATTGGACAGAAGGCAATAGCTGTCACACATGGAGTTTTTATCATCTGTAAGTAACGTCCCCTTTCCCATGGGAACTGCAGACTCTTGGAGGTAGGATGGCCAAGCCTCAAGCTTCCTTTATCATTCTGATTCCCTGATTCCATCTCTTTCCTCTGATGCATATGATCTGATGGGTCAATGAGGTATCTGGCATTATCTCACAGGGATGCAGCCTTTTCCTAGTCTGAGCTGTGACATGGCTGAAAAAGGAGATACTCCCATCTCAGAGCAGAGCAATTTGGAGGTGGTAATGTCACACTGCTTTATTCCTTGTATCTGTAAGAAGTAAAGGATTATGTTGGAGGTTGGGCCAGACAAGCTTCAGAGGAGGCTGGCTAGAGAGATACTGCTACCCAGACACAAGGGATTTCCAGGGCAATGTGCTACGTCATTTCTGCCTACTGTTCTTTTTTCCTTAAGGGGTGGGTGACATTTTTCAGCAGGGGCTGCTGGATGGTTCTGGGTCAACAGGCTCTTTAATGGCCCTCGTCTGACAGGCTGCACAACAACAGGGCTAGCTTTGGGAAGACAGAGGAGAGCTCTATTATCTTACAGGCAAGTGACTTCTGCTCTTCACCTTTCTTCAGCTGCACAGGACAGGGACTGCTAAGCACGCCTGGATAGTATGACATCTTGGCACAGCAAGTTCAATTGATGTAGCTTTTATTGTAAGAAACATGCGGTTCTGTTCCTGCCAGGTAGAACCCAATCCTCTGGCTTTGGGATTAAAGAAAGGCCCAAGTCCTCCATCCCTGAAGAGTTTTCAGAATATGAGATGGACAGGTATGAAGCAAGCATCTCGACCCAGTCTGGGACGTCACTCACACTCCTCTGGCTTAGCTACCAGGGCCCTAAATGTGTATCACAGAATTAACAGGGTGGAAGGAACCTCGGAGGTTGCCTAGTCAGTCCAAGTCTCTTATTTTACTGGTAAGAACTCAGAGGTCCAGAGTTGAGAGTGATGTGCTTGATAAACCACAGTTAGTGGCAGAGTCCCATTACAGACCCAGCCATTTATCAGAATTTGTAAGGAGTAGGACAGGATGCAGGGAATAGTGTTAGGAAGATATGTGTGCATATGCCAGAGAAAGCCATCCCAGCCCGCATCAAATCCCTCCGACCCCACCCATACCAGGGTGGCAACAGAAAACGGACTGATGTCCAGTGACAGATTTTCTTTTTATATTTAAAAACAAAATCAACCCCCCCCCGAAGAACCCCCCAACAAACAAAAAATCGGATTAAATAAAATTTACAGTGAATATACCCAGCAAACATCTGTATGTGCAATTAAATACTGTGTCTGTTACTGCAGCACAAACCTCAAACGAACAATATACAAGTGTTCTGGGGGGTGGAGGGAGGCCCAAGTTTTAACTCTGTGGGGTTTGGGGAGATAAGATGGGGTGGGAGAAAGGGGAAATCAATTTCGTTTTTCTTAATTCTGTCCATATAAATATATTCATAAGGACCAAAAAAGAAAAGGGAGCTTGGGATGGTGAGGAAATAGGAGAACATGGGAGTATGGGACCCTCCCAATTCTACCTAACCAAAAAATATGAAAGAATTAATTTCATGGTGAGAGAAGAGATAAAAAAATCATAGAAGAGGATGGGAAGGAGAGGGAAGCAGACATGGGGCCAACCAGGGAAAAAGAGGGACCCTTGGCAGGGGAGTGAGAAAGAGTTCAGTGCCAGTGTGAGTGTCTGTCTCTGTTTCCATCTTCATCGCTACTGTCTTAGGCTCCAGTTTAGTGTCTGTCTGTGGACCTTACCTTACCTTCTGCCTCTGTCTGTGGTCTGACAGGACCCCTTGACCCCCTCTACCCTGCCCCACCCCTGCCATGCTGGTCCCTTCTTCTCCTCCATTTATTGGGAGCTGGCTCGCTCCAGGATCCTCAGGTCATAGTTCTTTTTGGCCACTCGAAGTTTGAAGCGACTCACAGAGTTGTTGAGGCGAAGGGAGGCATTTTGGGCAGCCAGAGGGCTGGGGAACACAGCCACGATGGTGTACAAGGCAGCAAGGTCCGAGTGGCGGCCATTCTCAGCAGTCCCACCGTTGTCCCCCACACCCCCACCAGGCAGCCCCTGAGCATCCTTGAGCCACTGGATCTTGGCGCCAGACATGGCAAGCTGAGTGAAGAGTTTGTCCGCCTCGGTACGGGTGATGCCCTCAGGGAGATCTGTCACCTCCAGCACCCGTCCCAGGACTGGAAGGGGAGGAGACAGGACATGGTTGTAAGAGGTATAGAGTAGGAAAGACTGGCCAGCAGCCCAGCAGAGGAGCATCCAGCTGACCAAGTCTGTATACAATGTCCTCAAAAGCCCAGCCTTTCTCACTTGGCCCTTTCCTCCCTCCCCAAATCAACCCAACTCCCTACCATCCAGACTCTGATCAGGGCAACTAGGAGACACAAAGGAAACTTTCTCTTCTCCTAGCCTAGAGATGTAGGCAAGAGGAGACTGGGAATCAGAATCCCAGATTTAAGATCTGGAAACCTATACCTCAGTTCTCTCACAGGGTGCAATTACTGTGAAGGAAGTGTGGCTTTTGGTTATGTTATTTCACAAAGTTAATAGCTCAGTCTGAAATATGTTCCATTCCCTTCCCAGAGGCTGGTCCAGGTAGATTCCTCTTTCTTATCATCTAGGGAAGTCAGTTTCCCTTCCTTACCTTGTTTAGCAAACTGCTTCAGTAGGCAAAACACCAAGAGATCTTGTTATGCCTAGTATGGAAGGCCTGCAGGAGAGTTACTCCCCCATATTCTCTTATCAAGCCTCTCCTAAACTGGGTCTAGAACTACCAAAGGTAGACATCCTAGATCAGCGTCAGGACCACTTCCACAAGACTGTCTGTTAATAGCAGGCTCAACAAGCCCCATCATTGTGTTATTCCAAATTTTCACCCTCATCTTCCCTAGGACTTGGAATGGCTTGGTAAGGAGGACTGAGACACCTCACTTCTCCAGCTTCTCCTTGCTCTTGAGTACGAAAAGGTCCTCTTTTGACTCCCCACCCTAAGCTGGCTTTTCTCACCATCCTGGGCTGGTAATGCAAGGCTGGAGGGGTTAAGCATCTTCTTTTGGGAATTCAGCATCCTGTCACTCACCAACGTCTGTTGTCCCCAGGTCAGTGGAGGCAGATTTGAGTGCTTGTCTCTTGCTCCGGTTTCCATGCTTCAATCCACTCTGTCCCTTCAACATTCGAAAGATAACTCTCATTCCAGGTAAACAATGACTGCCTTACATCCCAGTCTGTCTGAGAGATTAAGGAGCAGTACCCAACCCTGAGGACCCCATCCCACCAGGCAGTCAGATTGGCCAGAGAGTGGCCACTGAGAAACAAAGAGCCTCTCCCTCTTGGCACTGGGGAAGGGGTGAGAGGAATGAGTACAGGAGTGGGGTAAAGGCTCTTCCCACTTCGTCCATTCTCTCTGTGCTGTCTCTCTTGTCCACCCACCTAGTTGAGGTGGATGGCTCAGAAGCAGGGGCCTGGATGAGAAGGGGACTCTGATGGCCCTAAGGCTGATAGGAGACACCCTTACCTGGTGCACCGTGTAAGTTGACTGGCCATGGAGCAAGGGAGGGCAGATGGACAGATTGTACTGTAATGGCTGGCCCAAGAGGGAGTAGTGACCATCACCTAGGGGGGAAGAGCAGATGGTTTTCTGGGAGTTTGAACTACATGGTATGACTTTTATGAGACTTCATGGGGCTTTGGAGATGGACAGCAACAATGCATACTATTCCTACTTCATCTATGATAGGAGTGCCCATGTCACTGATTTAAGAGTTGTCTCTCTTCCTAAACCCCTTGGCTCTCAGCTGTAGCTCAGACAAAAGGAGTTATTAGGTTCCTTCACCTTTGAAGAAGGGCTCTGTCCATTGAAGACAAAAGGCCCTGGAGGAAACCTACAGACCCTTATGACTGTCTTTTATTTCTCATATAGTTTCTTCTCACCTTAAACCCAGGGCTCAAGTTTCTGACTCACATGAGAGGCAATACAATGCAGTGGAGAAGAACACAGACTTACAGCCAGACTGCCTAGGTTCAAATCCTGGCTCTGTTACTGAAAATGGGATGTTGGGTATGTTTTCCTCTCATTAGCACTGCTGAGGTTAAATGACTATAAGACACTTATAGCACCTATAAAGTAAAGTACTTATAAGTAAAGCACTTATAGCAATGCTTGATACATATTAAGTACCATGTGTTACCTATTATTGGTGATAAATACTATATTTCAGAGCACTCTGAAGTTTTAAACCATATTTTCATCTTATTTTTATACTGCTTTTGATAGCCACAGCAGAAAGCAGATAAGATTATTTCCATCTTATGTGTGATTAACCTCATTTTATATATTAGGAAACTGAGGTCCCATTTTAAGTTTAAGTAACATGTTCAACATCACAAAGCTAGTTAGTTGTAGAACTAGAATTTGAACCCAAGTCTTTTAACTCAAGTCCAGTATTCCCTCTTCTAAAACCATAACGTTTCTGACAAATACCGTTTCTGACACCACCCCATATTCCCAACCCTCAGACTCAGTACTGATGGATTAAACTCTTGGTTGTTCATTAGAAAGTTCAGTGAACTTCTTTTCCCTGGCTCATAGTCGCCAGGGACTTGGAAGTAAATACTAAAAATCTAACGGAGATCTAGAGTAAATTAACTATGGGCAGCACTAAAGAGGGGCAGGTGTCTTTGGCCTGAACAGGGCCAGAGTTGGATGACCAGCCACACCGCTTCCCTGCCTGTTGCTGCCCTCTCGATCTCCCCACTTGGGAATGGGATGCGAATGGTGAATTTGACAGCAACCAGCCCTTATCTAACCCCTTACCCTGTGCTGGACCCCCAGGACGGGGGAACTGTGTGAGGACAGGAAGGGGACTGAGTCCTGTGCAGACGTTGCTGAGGCTGGTGACAGGAGAGGGTGCTGGAGACTGAGTAGGAGATGTGACAGGGCTGCTGCTCATTTGTGTGTTGGCCTGTGGGAGAGAGAGGAGTACACATCATACATACACCAAACATTACCCTTTGGGTATTCCTGTGGCTTGGCTTAAAAGTCACCTCTCTCATGGGCTTCCCTGGTGGCGCAGTGGTTGAGAGTCCGCCTGCTGATGCAGGGGACATGGGTTTGTGCCCCGGTCTGGGAAGATCCCACATGCCGTGGAGCAGCTAGGCCCGTGAGCCATGGCCGCTGAGCCTGCGCGTCCAGAGCCTGTGCTCCGCAACGGGAGAGGCCACAACAGTGAGAGAGGCCCGCGTACCACACACACACACAAAAAAGTCACCTCTCTCAAAACAACAAAAAAAGTCACCTCTCTCAGGAAACTTCTCTTGCTGAACTCTGTCAAAGTCAGACTGCTCCTTCAAACTAGCCCTAGTCCCTAATTAGTTTGTGTTATCATTATTTTAAAATTTATTTTATTTTTGGATGCGTTGGGTCTTCACTGCTGCGTGGGGGCTTTCTCTAGTTGCGGCGAGCGGGGGCTACTCTTCATTGCGGTGCGCAGGCTTCTCATGGCGGGGGCTCTAGGCGTGTAGGCTTCAGGAGTTGTGGCACGTGTGCTCCGTAGTTGTGGCTCACGGCTCTAGAGCGCAGGCTCAGGAGTTGTGGCGCACAGGCTTAGTTGCTCCGTGGCATGTGGGATCTTCCTGGACCAGGGCTCGAACCCGTGTCCCCTGCACTGGCAGGCGGATTCTTAACCACTGTGCCACCAGGGAAGCCCAGTTTGTATTATTTTAACATCCACTTTTTGACATACTGTTTTAAGTATTCCCTTAGCATTTTCAAGCATGTGTCCCATCTGCTACCTTAAATCTTAGGTTCCTTGAAAAGAAGATGCTCTCCTCTATTTCTTGTGTTTCTTCCCAAAAAGCGCCCAGGGAAAGACAAGTAACAGAGATTGCTCAGTCAATGGCAAAGATTACTTCCTGAGAAGCATCTGGTTACCTCCCTGCTAAGACAAAGCTGGGTTGCAGGGACTCACCTGGGGGCTACTGTCAGGACTGTACAAGTCTCCAGGTTTCTGCCCCCGCTGGTCCATGCTGTAATATTTACAGTGACTCCACTGGACCATGGATGGGTTCTGGGGGGGCTGGGGTCCATTAGGGACATTCAGCTGCATGACCACCACACCTGGTCCAGAAGGTGACACTCCTGGGTGGCAGGAAAAAAGCAGTTGGTTGTGCATTCAAACCACATTTTAGGCCTGTCAGCTAACCCTAAGTGGGAAAGCCAGTAAGCAAATCCACCTACTGGCTTCAGGGTCACTTAAACTGTGTCCTGCCAGGAATCTGAGATAGTTGCTGATTTGGTCTCTGACTCTCTCTCAGACCAGTGGAAACTTCGAACCAGTGGAAGTTTGAGTGGAAGATGCCAATGCCCTCCTGGCCTTCACCTGGTGGGGGGTACTTTGGTATGCTTGGCAGAAAACTACTTCATTTCTGTCAAAGTTCCCAGGTCAGACTGCTCAAATGTCTGGGCATGGTACAGGTCCCAGTCTGGGGCCTGGGCCAGGGCTGCAGGCACGTGCAGGCTTTTCTGGTAATGGCTGCAGATAAGTCAGCAATCTCTGGTTGTTCTGGAGAAGATAAATGTGCAGGATATAATTCTTGGGCAAGGGTTGGGTGGATTGGGAACATTTCAAGTAGAGGGAATGGCATAGAGATGTATGTCATGCTCAGGAAATGACAAATAATTCAAGGTGCTAAGGCACAGGGGCTGTGTAGGGGAAGTAGCAGGAGATGAGATACATTTATTCAACAAATGTTTATTGAACATTTGTCTATGTGCCAGTTCCTATGCTGGGCACTGGGTATACAAAACAAACAAACAAACAAACAAAAAAGACTGGTCTCTACCCCCATGGAATGAACAGTCTATTAGGGAGTCAGACATTAAATAAATAGCTGGTGTCAGAGTTTGAAGCACATTCTGGTAAGGGTTGTATCCTGTAGGTGTTGGGAACAGGACTTGTGTTTCAGAGAGCTAACCCAAGTGGCCGAATGTAAGATGGCTAAAGGGAGGGAGAGACTAGTGACCAGAAGACTAGTTAGGAGGCTACTGAAACAAAACAAAGTGATTATGAATTAGAGCAGTGACAGCAGAAATGGAGTGGGAGGGTGAGACTCTCTGAAGGTTTTACTGACAGGTTCAAGGTGACTGACTGGATACAGCCCTGAGGTTTTAGCCCAGGCAACCATAGATATGGTCTTACCCTCTCACAGTCTGGGGGAAGGAAAGGGCTCAATGAGGAGGAACATTAAGTCCTGACTCTTCCTCATGGTGAAAAGCAAGGTAAGGGGTCAGGGAGAAGCAGTTTGATAGACAGTTTCTGCTGGGAGAGATGAGCAGGAGCTCTGCTTCCCCAAGGGGGACTGTCCAGCATGAGGCTTTGCCCTTGACCCTCCAGACTATATTTCTGTGGATGGACAGGCTGAGTTCATGTGTGTGTCTGGTGGTAGAGAAATGGGACTGAGGGTCGCTAGCTCGAAAACCTGCTGCAATGCTGCTGCCTTCATGGCTCAGTGCTCTGGGGCTGCCACTGCTGCCGCCATCGTACTGCTTCCTGTGCTGGGAAATGTTGCAGCCTCTGCCCTGGGCACCAGTCATGCTGGGAAGTGAGCGTGATTGCTTTTCTCAGGTAGCATCGGTCAAAGGAAAGGAAAAGAAACAGTGGGAGGTCTGAGAGAACAGCTCAGGAGACACAGCATCTGTTGTACCCTATTCCCCAGTTTGTGCCCACCCCCATCCTCTAGGGCTCATATAATCAGACAGCACAAATACTCAGAATGACAGGCTCGACAGGCTCACCTCTCCCCTTCCCCTGCCAAAGAGGACAGGGTATTCATCAGCATGGCTTGTAAAAGGGCCACAGGAAAATTGTACAGTTGTGAGGTGTCAGGCATTTAACAACTCCCCCTTTACTATAGTTGCTCTGGGCATTGTACTTCCCCACCCTAAGAGCTGCACCTGCTCCCATGTTCTTTACCCACAAAACTGCAACTGATCTTATTCAGACAACTCACTGCTACCTGAGGGGGCCAACGTAAAAATAATCAAATGTATAGCTTTTCTGGAAGGCAGCTTATAACCTGAGCCTATTGCCTTGGGCCAGGAAAAGGTAGAGGATGTGTGAGTATGTAGGGTGTGGGCATAAGCAAGGCAGTAGAAGTTCTTTCTAATACCAACATGTAGCCGTAAGGAGCTATTAGGGGGCTAAAGTGGAGGGGGAAAGAGAACAAAGTCCTCATATTATTTTCTCTGATCGCAAGGAAAGCAAAGGCAGGGTTCCTAGTTGCAGCCTCATTCCTGAGCTCCTCCCCTCACTGAGTCCTCTCCCGCTGGCCTGGAGTGTTGTACCTTCAACTCAGCTGAGGACAGAGAGCACTACTCTGCTGATGAGATGACCTTTATGCTTCTCTTCCTCAAGCCAGAAGCTGGTGGCATCCGTTAGCAGCTGAACTGTGGCTACTTCTTAATGCACGTGGCAAAAAACCCCCCAAATCTCCCAAAACGAAAACCCCCCACGGCACTGCCCAGTGACAGCGCTTCCACATAATCACGTTGGGGGAAGGAGCCTGGGTTGGAGTGGGAAGGGGGAAAAGGGAGTTGAATAAGGAAATCAATTTCAGCTTGAAAGCTCTGAAAGGAGAGGGAACGTGTGAATGGCTTTTTAAGTGGCATCATTAAACCTGGGCAGAAAGGTCGATTGGGCAGAGCAAACCGCATAAATATAAACAGATGACATTTATGTCTGGCAGAATTGCTTTTGTTTAGTTTTTGCTTTGTTTTCAAATCGCTGAGGTAGAAAACTGATAAGGCTTCTTCCTTACCATCTGAAATGAAATCTATGGAAAGGAATGTCCAGAGAAATAAAATCCCACAGGCATCTTTCCCAAATTACAGGACAGAATCCTACAGTATCTTCGTAGTTTTCCATTATTTTTGGTGGGGGAGAGGGTTATCTTCAGGGAGTGGGGATTGAAAAGAGTTAGTCTCAGCTTTGGAAAGCCCTCAGCTACAAAATGAGCCAGTAAATAGGTGAGAAGCTATTTCTGTATGTACCTCACTCTGGCCCTGCTGCTGTGTCACTGTGAGTTGAGAGTCTGTGCATAGGTTTCACTGCCATTTCATGTCTGTGTGCCTCTTCCCCAGACAAGCATCCCTGTAGAAACCTCAAGGGACCTGCAAGTCACTATTTTAGTGGGAAGAAAAGTATTTCCTGAGGTTATGGTTATATCTAATATCATAGTGGAGGAATTAACGTCCAGGCCTGGGGGTAAACTGGGCAACTACAAAAATGTATTAATAAACTGGAACAATTGCTCTAGGAACAGCCAATCCTAATCCCTACCTTTATTTTTGGAAAAGTGACCATGTTGCTACATGGGAGAAGGGCGGGTGACTGTCCTCTGAAGGTGACATAGCAGCCCTTGTGGGGAGTGCCAGCCTTCTATCTTTCCAGTAAAGGGAAAACTGGAAAGGAAGGTGTAAGAAGCACTTTTTCTTTTCTTCCACTTCCTCTTAGATTCCCATGAGCAGGGATTGAAGACTTTTAAGATTGATGCTATGGTGAATAGGTCTCTTAGATGATGTGGGTGGAAGAGAGGGTCCCATCATCTAGGAAAAGTACAAGGGGTCAGTCAGAAGCCTAGGGTCAATCAGGGTAGCCAGAAGGAAAGGAAATAAAACAGAAAATTCTAAAGCAGCAAGGAAATTAGATGATGGAGAGGGTTTTGTCTATTTCTATTAATTTGGGAAGAGCCTAGATTATCTCCTTCCAATCCCAGTCCAGATCTCTAGTGCTGCCAACTTTCAGAACAATAGCTGTTTCAGTTTACTTAATTAACCCAGCACTAGGTCCAGAGTAGGTACTGAAAAATTATTTTCACTTGATTTGTTTCTAATTCATCTTGTATTTGCAGACGAAGAGACATAACTGCGGAGACCTAACAGATATACTGATATACCACTAAGGATATATACAAAAATTCACATACAAGTATACCCATATGCACACGCACACACTTATTTTAACAAACAGGAGAGAAAATGCCCTGAGGTGCCAAGCACCACCACAGGCTACAGCAGTTCTTGGAGCTGGTTTCTATAATTTCCATACCCCGCTGGGAATTTCAAGGTCAAGTGCCCCTGGCGGACACTAGGAGAAACAGCTAGAGAGACCAATAATGTAATAAAGGGTAGTAAAGGTTGGTGAATTTTAAAACCTCATCCTGTAAGAGATCCATGGTTGGTCTGGATAAAGGAAGAAGTCATTACATTGAAGGTAAGAACTAATCATGTCTTGTGAGCAAGCTTAATTCTGGAATCTACTCCAGAGCACCTAACATAGAGTACAGAAAATCTTATGTGAAAAATATTCCATTTCTAAAATGAGAAAAATTGGCAAAATACCTCCTTCTCACCAGAAGAGGGAACCCTGACATTCCCACAATAGAGCTGCATGGGGATGGCTGGAGGCTACCTTAACCTCCTCCCCTCCAGAACCCGTGAAGTCTACTTAACTACAGCATAATGATATGTCAGGGTTGGGTGAAAGGGAAACAAACAGGAGCAGTTGTACTTGGTGTATTGGGGGAGTTCTTGGCAAAGACAGATAGTGAGAGGCTGCAAGGCATAAGTCTATTCACCTGGGATAACTGGCCCCTCCAAAGGCGGCCTTTAGCTATTTAACATGATATCCATTTATTTCCTACTGGAGGGAAAGGAATAGAGTACAGAAACCTGTTGAAAATGTGTTACTGAGAATGTAGCATGGGTTATAGAAAGTGAAAAGACCCAAGTTCAAGCTCTAGGACTGTGATCTTAGGCAAGTCATTTATTCTCTTTGAGTCTTAAATTTCCTCTTCACTAAGTTGTGGTGAGAATGAAAATGACACAGTATATGCGAGCACATATGAAAAACCACTAAACAAATCTAAGATATGATTTTAAAAGCATTTTATGATAAAATGCTGATTTTATCAGCATTTTAAAAGCATTTTATCAGCCTCCTTCCTTGTTTTCTCCCAAGAGAAAAGAAAAGCTGTTTACAGGAAGAATGAGCGCAACAGACAGAAGTAAGCACTCTGTGTTTCAAAGGCATGTGAGTGGTGAGTGTAGTGCTGGATTCAGCAAAGAGGGAGAGGGAGAGGGAGAGGGAGAGGAAGAGGGAGAGGGAGAGGGAGAGAAAACAAGGAACTCAATCGACATGTGACTCCCCAGGGATAGGGATCAGGCAACCAACCTCACCTCTTGAGGGGTCAATTTCAGCACCTCTGGAAAACACCAGCCAGCTAGGACTTTGGTCTTCCCTCATGATGGGGTCACAGTTGGGGACAGAGCCAATCCCTGAACTCTCTTTGTCCTTCCCAGCTCTAAAGCACAAGTCCTTCAGCAGTGTTTGCTCTCACCAGTGCCCAAGACCCCTCAATTCTTTATCCTCTTACCTGAGTACTGCTGTGGCATCTGTGGTGGACTGCAGGGAGAGGGAGACTGAGGCATCTGGTACTGCTCAGAGCCAGGAGGTTGCAGAAACCCCACAGAAGGGCTGGGGAGATGGAGAAGAGAAGAGTGGTAAAGCGGTAGAGGGAGGAACGCAACTCCTGGCAGACAGCTGTTGCTTCCTGAGCCTCCCCTGTGGGAAGTCAAGGCAGCTCCAAGCCATTCCCAGACCAATTTGCCATGCAATTTCTAAAATCACTCATCAGTTCAAAGTTAATTATATATATTTGTACTTGATCATCTTCCAATTAGGAAGCTGCTGATCAGCGCTACAGATGGAATGTTAGTAACACATGCTCTTCCCAACAGTGCAGAAACACCAAACACATACACGTGTGCATGCACACACACGCACACACACACACACACTCTGAGAAACACAGCAGAAACACGAAGAGAATGCCAGAGACAGACACACAGGGCTAAAGTGCTAGAGAGAGATGGGCAAAAATAACTAAGGAGATTTAGGATATTTTCTCAATGGCAAACACATATAGTCAACTAAAGACAAATGGGGAAAAACTCTCACAAAACTCAAGACAACGTGGAGACATACACATAAAAAGACAGAATTGTGGACACTGAGAGAGACACAGAAATACATCGAGGTAGGCCCAGATTTCAGTTCTAGTCCCAGCTCTGCTTCTACTAACTACTTCTGTGACTTTGGGTAAGTTTCTTAACATCCTTAGTTGGAATTTCCTCATTTATAAAAGAAGTGAGAAAAAAACAACAAGGAGAGTGGACTATTAGACACTTAGAAATGTCTAAATATTTAGACATTTCTAAGGTAACTTCTACCTCTAAAATTCTATTAGCTATGAGCTATACTAAGATATATATAAATAGACATATAGAAGTAGTCTATCTCAGATTCATCCATGGATATAGAGGTACACAGAGAAATTTACATATGTATACTCCAAATTGCTTTTTTAAAATAATAAGCTGTTTCTATCTCATAGTTCTGAATCCCACTGATTAGAAAAACAAAAAATGGGGGAAATTATAAAGCCTCTGCCTCCGAAGCAGGAATTTTTCCTGCTGATGAATTCTTATGCAAATATCGAAATGACAAGGAGAAAAGGAGAATGAACTCCCTCATGTTCTACCTGCTTTAGGGTACCACTGGGATCTTTACCCCTGCCTTTCTTTCCCAGTGCAAACAAAACCATGGTGCAACAGTTGCTAAGGTCTGTGGGAGATGCACCCCAACTCTCTGGGAGTTCTCACCTTGTACCGTTCTGCTGAGCTGGAGGGATCATGCTGTAATACACTGGTACGCCCCCTGCTGGGAGGCCCCCTTGCACAGATTGGCTCGCAGGGACCAGCATGGGTTGCTGGAAAGGCGGCTGGACCACATTTTGCGAGTCATTACCCACTGGGACCTGGGTGGAGACAAGAAGAGAATGACCACTCTTACTCCCAAAAGAGTTCATCCAAAAAACAGCCTCTAGTCATCACTAGACCAGGACACTCTAACCTCCTTCCCTACCTTTAGAGATTCCTATTCTCCCTACCTGAGTAAAGGAAATGCTTAGAGCTACCTCCATTGCCTTCCTCTCCAAACCTCACCCATGGGCATGTGATGTACAGGAAGGAGCCTAATTTCCTCTAGATCCTACTTTTCTGGGCATATACTCGTTTGCATGGCTATATAAAAACCAAACAATTTAAATAAAGACTGTTCTCAGACTCTCTGGGCCTTCTCTCAGAGGAAGAAAACCTAAAAATTCTAGGGGTAAAGTGGACAATGTTTTAGTGTTCGAGTTGTCAGACTGGAGGATGTGGGAAACTGTCCTCCTTTTCCTCATCCCAAGGACTGGGTGATCTTTCCTAGTACAAAATGCACCCACTTGGTAAGAAGGCAGTGGAGTGTACTGAACCACCAGGCCTTGCATCTGGCCCCCCATGCTGCTCCTCTGGCTGCTGAGCAGGCCCTGGTTCTGTGGCTGCTGGACCCCAATCATGCCTTGGTAAGCCGCCTGCTGCTGGTTAGGCATCATGGGCTGTAAACCTAGGGATGGGCAAAGCAGAGAAGACATTAGCATAGTATCAACAATGTTTAGGAGGTCACACTCTCTCAGTAATTTTCCTTCTATTTTACTTTTTCTTTTTCTGGAGATCATGGGTTCCTCTTCAGGACCCTAATCATTCCTGCCGCCCCCGCCCCCTGCACCCCCTGCTTTTTACTTTATTTATTTTTAAAAATAAATCTATCTATTTTTTTTTGGCTGCATTGGGTCTTTGTTGCTGCGCACGGGCTTTCTCTAGTTGCAGCGAGCGGGGGTTACTCTCTGTTGTGGTGCGCAGGCTTCTCACTGCAGTGGCTTCTCTTGTTGCGGAGCACGGGCTCTAGGCGCACGGGCTTCAGTAGTTGTGGCACGCGGGCTCAGCAGTTGTGCCTCATGGGCTCTAGAGTGCAGGCTCAGTAGTTGTGGTGCACGGGCTTAGCTGCTCCGTGGCATGTGGGATCTTCCCAGACTAGGGCTCGAACCCGTGTCCCCTGCATTGGCAGGTAGATTCTTAACCACTGTGCCACCAGGGAAGTCCCTCCTGCTCTTTGATGAGGTTTTTTTTTTGGCGGTACGCAGGCCTCTCACTGTTGTGGCCTCTCCCGTTGCGGAGCGCAGGCTCCGGACGCGCAAGCTCAATGGCCATGGCTCATGGGCCCAGCCACTCCGCGGCATGTGGGATCCTCCCGGACCGGGGCACGAACCCGTGTCCCCTGCATCGGCAGGTGGACTCTCAACCACTGCGCCACCAGGGAAGCCCCCCCCCCGCTTTTTAAACAGCGAAGGTAATTCTCTTTCCCAGTCTCCCCCCTTCCCTTACTCACTACCTTCATACATCAGCGGTTCTTCTTACCAGGTTGCTGGGATGGCTGAGGCAGCTGTTGACCACGTTGGGGGCTGTAGGCCACCGGGTGAGAGAGAGGTCGATATTGCTGGTTGGAGTTAGGATACTGTCCAGGGGGATAGTAAGAAACCTGGATCTATGGTAAGAGGAAACAGATGTATCAGAAAGTCCCTCAAATTCAGCCTCAACATCCCCAAACTATTAAATACATCACGGTTAATTCCCAGAAATCTGTAAACGGAGCTATTTTGGGCCTGCAATTGCAGCATTCGTATACAAGTTTGAAACAGAACAGGAAGGACTTGTGTTATTTGAAAGATGGCTTTCTGACTAGAAAGAAAATTCTCAAGTCAAGGTGGGGAAATGGAGGTAGGGAGGGGACAGTTATCCCCTCTGATTTGTCTAAACTAGAGGAAGAAAGAAGGATTATAATACTGGACAAACTGAATTAGTGATTTTTTTAAAAATATTTATTTATTTGGCTGCGCCGGGTCTTAGTTGTGGCATGTGGGATCTTTTAGTTGCAGCACGGGGGCTGTAGGTGCAGCATGTGGGACCTAGTTCCCCGACCAAGGATCGAACCTGGGCCCCCTGCATTAGGAGCACGGAATCTTAACCACTGGACCACCAGGGAAGTCCCTGAATTAGTGATTTAAACTGGGAACCCAAGCCACTCACCTGCTGAGGGGGCTGCATGTAGCCCTGGGGTGGCAGGACTTGCTGAGTAGGTGGTGCATGGTTAGAGGTGGAATAGCTGGAAGTAGGGAGGGGCTGTCCTGTAGAAGCCATGATGAAGCTAGTCTGCTGAGGGTGCTGGGAGATAAGTGGGGGCTGGAACAGAGCTGAGGATGGGTCAGCTGCTTCGGTAGAACCTTGGCGGCTAAGGCTCATTTGTCCAAAGGGGTTGCTGAGATCATCTGTCTGCTGAGAGAGTGAGGGAGACCCAAGGACTGAGGTCATATCAAACCCCAGGTCTTTGGCTTTATCACAGACAGACAGACAGAAATAGTAGCCCTCTCTACAGCCTTCCTTCCTTACACCAATTTGGGACACTGCTGCATGTGTGCCCTAGGAGGCGCTTTTTAGCCCTAAGCCTCTGTCATATGGTGTTTTATTTATTTTTTTCACAAGTGTTTTTTTTTTAATTTATTTATTTTATTTATTTTTGGCTGTGTTGCATCTTCGTTGCTGCGCGCGGGCCTTCTCTAGTTGTGGCGACGGGGAGCTACCCTTTGTTGCGGTGCGCAGGCTTCTCATTGCAGTGGCTTCTCTTGTTGTAGACCATGGGCTCTAGGTGTGTGGGCTTCAGTAGTTGTGGCACGCAGCTCAGTAGTTGTGGCTCTCAGGCTCTAGAGCACAGGCTCAGTAGTTGTGGCGCGTGGGCTTAGTTGCTTCGCGGCATGTGGGATCTTCCCGGACCAGGGCTCGAACCCGTGTCCCCTGAATTGGCAGGTGGATTCTTAACCACTGAGCCATCAGGGAAGCCCTCATAGGGTGTTTTAAATTGTTATGAATTGAACAGCTGTTTGAAGCCCAACTCCAGACCCAGTCTCCCTACCACATATGGGGTAACAATGGTCACTCTGATTATGAACTTTATTAGAATTAGTCCTGGGGAGATGGGAGCAATGACACAACTTCTATATATAGAGAAAACAGGACAAATTAGTAGGGATAAAACCCTACAATATCTTTCCATTTCCTGTCTTCCTCATGCCTCCAACCATACAAAGGGCCCCTACATTGTCATAAATCTCGTTTTTATAATAAAGGACCCAGATAACACCTTGCGTGGATTATGGGTGGGTTCATGTGGCTCCCCAGCTCTGCCTATGCAGTGGAAAGACTGGTGGGCTCCCAACGCCTGCTGCTCATCTCCTTACTCCCTCTTGCAATCATTTCCACCCCTGTTCTCTGACACTTGCCTAGAGTTCTCCTGCCCTTCAGAAACCACTTCCAATTCTCACCTCTGCAAGGAGGCCAGGGTGAGTGGCCAGCTGGAGGGCGAGACTGACTGGCTGGTCTGTAATTGCCTTCTCTCTCAGCCCTCTTCTCTAAGCAGAAAGAGTGAGGGTGTTCCATCCCTCACTTGTATGGTGATAGGTTAGTCTGTTAACTTCCTCATCTTTTTTGCTCCATGGACAGTAATCAAAATACACATATACATACACGTGCAGAGCAGAAGTTCTTTTGCAAATGAAACTAGTAGAAACAAAAGATAATGCTTTCCTGTGGTTTCACTCACTTTTCAGGGATATGATCTTAGCTATTTTGCTACCTTAGTGGGCAGGAATAGATGACAGGAGGACTGGACTGCAGTTACTATTTTGAGGTTCATATTCTAGAACTTTTCAGAATGGAGATAAGAGATGGGAGGAAAGAGGGGTTTCTAGTAAAAAAGCAGACAGGTGTGATTAACACAAAATTAAAAAAAAATCAGGGCTCCTATAACCATGATAGAAGTTATCAACTATGAGACAAATCAGATCTTCAGAGGATTTGTAGTCAGGGTACGAACAATTTAAACAGCATGTGTTATTCAACAGAAGAGGATATTTTTAATGTAAAATAATATAGTAAAATAGGGGAACATTTTAAGTTTTTACCAGTCGTACCAGAGAAATCTGCAACTATTTTAAAAATAAATTTATTTATCTATGGCTGCGTTGGGTCTTCATTGCTGCGCACGGGCTTTCTCTAGTTGTGGTGAGTGGGGGCTACTCTTCGTTGTGGTGCGCAGGCTTCTCATTGCAGTGGCTTCTCTTGTTGCAGAGCACGGGCTCTAGGCACGAGGGCTTCAGTAGTTGTGGCACGCAGCTCAGTAGTTGTGGCTCTCAGGCTCTAGAGCACAGGCTCAGTAGTTGTGGTGCACGGTCTTAATTGCTCCGCGGCATGTGGGATCTTCCCGGACCAGGGCTCAAACCTGTGTTCCCTGCATTGGCAGGTGGATTCTTAACCACTGTGCCACCAGGGAAGTCCCTGTGTTTTTATTTTTAAAGGAAATTATAAAGCATCATTCTGTACAGAATAAACTGGGTTCCTCAGACATGTCCTGGGAGCAGATGAGATGAAGGATGCACATGGTAGAGAGGATGAAGAGCCCAGGTTAGACCAACATCTGATTTTGTTCCCTGTCCTGAAACTCAGGGGAATTCAGTGTTCTTCTCTGTCTTACATTTAGGCGTCTTTTGATGCCTAAAGTACTGTTATGAGGTCACTAGAATGAAGTATAGTTCAGCCTGTGCTGGCCCCTCAAGAAGAAATACCTTCTAACAATGGTCCTCTAAACAGCACAACTGTTTTGCATGGTTGTCACAGACTGACCCAGACACGCCCAGACACAGGCCACACACGGACAGGACAAAAAGGGGGAATGGAGTTTATACCATGTTGTACTGCTGGGGCGGAGAGACTGGCAGAAGGACTTGGGGACAGGAGCCTGGAGAGAACTGAACAGGCTGTGGAGAGGGCTGCAGAGCCGGGACTGGCTGTGGACCAGCAGAGAGACATGTGGAAAGGGAAGAGAAAAGGGAGGTACAGGGAGAGGCATAGGCAGGGGTGGGGGTGGGGCAGAGATGGGGAGGGAAAGGGAAGGAACAACAAGGTTAATCATAAAAGAAATTTCACATGAAAAGTAAGGCTTCTGAGCAGACTGGAGACCAAGTCCAGGACAGCTCATGGTTTTCACATCTCTGACAAATAAGCAATCTCTCCTATAAGTACAGACGCACTGCACACTCTGCCCCATTAGCCACTCAGAACTCTGCAGCTGTTGTGAGCATCTCAGAGCCAGGGTCTGCCGCCTGATCCCAAACACAGCTTTTTCCCCAAGCATTTTTCCTGAGCATAGGATTCCTGGGGCGCATAACCCTCCCTGAATGCCCACGTGAGAAGGGATTCCCGCTTCTGTAGGAAGGGTCATCCAAGGTCTGGCTCGGCTCTCCCAGGCATGCTCCTGATTTCACACCACAGCTTTCCTGAAGGAAGTGCTCATTCACAAGGATCATCAGCCTCCCAAGGGCAGAGAAGGAAAAATAAGCCAGTTCACACCTACTTCCTCCTGCTCCAGTGATTGTTCTATGCTCCTCCAGGCTGTGAGGGCAGTATGAAAAATGCTCCCATAAGCAAACACGGAGGGATTTAAGAATAAAATATAAATAGCCTAGTTTTAGCTTTTGTTCCTTCAGTCCCTTCACTAGCCTCAAGCAGGAGGACTTGCTTATTAGGAACATGGTGTGTTCTAAACCAACTAATGGGGAGTTATTTTTTTCTCTCTCGTCTTCCCCTCTAGCTATTTCAATCACCTCATCGGTTCTCCAGTCATAGCCTCTGGAGAAGCTATGAAGAGAAGGGGAAATAACACTGATATACATTGTCTCACTTACATACATTATCTCATTACAACCTCACAATAATCCTATAGGGAGATAAGATAACTTGTATCTGCAGTTAAGATAGTAAGGCTCAGAGAAATTAAATCATACACCCAGGATCACGCAGCTAATGCAGCAGAGCAGGGATGGAAACCTAGTTCTGCCTGACATATGTTCTTTCCACTCTAGCAGTAGGGAGGAGGTAAAGGAAGAAGTCAAACAAAATTACATAAACATCTTTTTGTTTGTGTAACTCTCCTTCCTCTTTCCAAAGCAGAGTATTAAGAGTTGTGGGGGACCAAGGTATCCATACTCTCCTGCCACATATCTCCTGGGACAGGCTTTCACAGAGGGGACTAACAGTTCCAGAGGCAGAGAGTCCAGGAATTAGAAGACATCCAAGATGGAGAATACTCCTGATATCTGCATTAAATAAAATGTAAGTCATCTTGGCTAGGAAAAAGTTACTGAGAATCCACTGTGTGACGTGGGAGAGAGAATGCTACAGCCTTGAAAATAAGCTCTCGGCTCTCCTGGCACACCTATCTTCTGTAAGCCAGTGGCATTCCAAATATAACTGCTGGCCAAGCTGCTCAGCCTGAGCTACTTGTGCTGGTAACTTTCAGACCCATTTTCTATTATCCTAATCCACTTCTTTCTTGGGGGAGGGCCTGCCATACTTCAGGCCTTACATTCTCTGGGGGACAAGGGGAGGCCTTAGGGACAGGGAAGTGGTAAAACAACTCTGCCTGTTCTTCCTCACATTTGTGAGTTCTGAGTAACAAGTGAAGAGAGAAGAAAGGATGCTCCTCTGTTAGGCCTCTCCCAACTGAGGAAGGGTAGTGGTAAAGGCAGGCGTCTCAGTGCTATTTTTAAGTTATTCTACCACTACTCTCAGCTACAGTTCTCTTCTTAGAGAGTCTCAAACACCAGTTAGGGAACTTCACAAAACCAAGGGGAAGCCAAAGACTGGCCCTGAGGGATGTGACTGCCACCTACTGGTGACTTCTGGGCTAGATCCCTGGCTCTTTGATCCTGAATGGACTCCATGGAGAGGCTCAGCGGACTCCTTCTCAAGAGGTCTACTCTAAGTTAATTGTGCAAAAGGTAGCCACTGGTCCTTTAATCCTCAGTCTCACCCCTTGGCTTCAAATGTTCTACTGATATGTGATATGGAGGCCTACTCTGACGGCAGAGGCCTTCCAAGAAGAGAAAGAGCATAGTTTAGCCAGCACTGTCCCCAGGCCTGGAGCAAATGCTTTTTGCTACAGAGGTAAAGGTTTTTCTTCAAAAGGAAAACCTTTAGAGTAAGCACAGTAGTATATGTGTGTGTGTGGTCACTTCCTCCATCTCTTCACTGTTACGTACCATTTGAGAAACTAAACAGTAAGTATTCTGGGGCTCAGCAACTTGAGTTTGGAGAGCTACCAGTGCTGAGCGACAGGGAAAAAGAGAAAGGAAGGAAGAAAGAAAAAGGCAGTAGGAAGAGGAAGAAAGGGATAAAGAGAATATAAAGGGATAAAGAGAATACCATTATATAATAATATAATGGTATTATATTAGCAGCTACCATAAGTGCTTCAGAGACACCAAAACTTAACCAAGCATAAGATTTTTTAGTTTGGCATTTGTGATCACAATTAATTGCAAGAATAAATTTCTGAGATCTCTGTACCAAATAATGTTCCCCTGTCCCCAGTCTATAGGACCTAACCTAGCACTGTACTGCCTATGGATGATCAATCAATACCAAGAACTGACCCACTGACCCTCATGATTCAGAAGCAGGGACAGAATCTGAGTAAAAGTTTGGGATTTAGGGCCGGTTACTGGAACATTCTATCTAAAAGCTTTTCAGTCCCCACTGGTTAGTCTCTTTACTTATCTCTTTATCCCCCTCCCACTCTTGCTGTCTGTTTCTAGATATGGATGGAAGGAGGAGACAGATGGAAGACTAAGAGGGAGAAAAGGGAACAGAACTGTATTAAAATACACACATTTCAGAAAACTCAAAAAAACACTGGGACCTTAAAAAAGTGAGACACACACACAGAAACTGTAGGGGATGACTGGAGGGAGAAGTTCAGAGTTTACTCACAGGTCTGAATTAAGACACAGACAGGGAAAAAAGCACACACACATGCTATGCTTCAGTATGGAGCGAGGTAAGCTAATGTGAATGAGACTTAATGAGGTGGTAGACAGATGGTGGTAGAATAAGAAAGAAAGTCAGGACTACAGAGAAACTGATTTAGGGACTGAGATGAAGGACTTGGAATGATCGGCATGTGTGTTACGTTAAGCCACAAAGCAGAGTTTCCTACATCTTCACTGTTCTTTATTTTAGCTTCATTTCCCAATGTATGAATGGGGTCGTAATGGGCCATTCTGGGGTGTTTCCACTCCCTGGGGTATCAGGGCTTAGGACTTGCTTCTTGTACCTATGGAAGAGATATATCTGAGGCCAAGCTGGACTAACTGAGCAGGGAGATGAGGGAGCCTGGGAGGTGAAATGAGAACTTAAGCTGCAGCAGAAAAGAATATGGACATATTGGCTTCCTGACTCCCAGAGAATACTTCAGGATAAAGTATAGGCTCTATTCATGAAGAGCTCTATTCATGGAAGAAAAGAGTAAGTGAAGATCTCAGCATCTCTCCTCAGAGTATTAAGGAGACTTTAAACCTAAAACACCCAGGAGGTTCCAGCTTAGAATAGGATCTGATTCTCATGCTGATGACTTGCATGGTCTCCACAGAAGCAAAACTTAAACCCTAGTTGGTACCAACATCTAACAGGCCAGCAACAGAAGGAGAAAGAGAGAGCTCTTTCTCTCTCAGGAAACAAAGACAACATTGGGGGGTTTTGTGCTTTATGGCAGGGATTTTAATGAGTGCTATTTCCTTTCCCCCAAACCCCAACATATAAATATTTGTTTATGGGTCAACAGCCATATGAATACACTCAGCTAGATTATGGTAGGAGCTGTGATGTTTTCAAGCTCCATGTATGGATATAGGAAGCAAAATCGCTTTGCTAATTACACAGGATAGAGGGAGACGGAGTACAGTAGAAACGTGGAATAGGGTAGAAGGTCCCACTGACAGTTCTCAGGAGGAAGAGAAGGAAATATAAAGCAAAACAACTCCCAGGGTGACGCTACTAAGAACACTTTGGCCAAACCTCTACCCTTCCTCTTCTCTCCCCACAACTCACATACAAGAGGTGGGGGAGGGAGTGGCATATCTCCAAAAACAGATCTTTCCTGCCACCCACAGCACAAGAGACATGACTGTACCTCCAGAGCTTGCTTGAATCAGAGCGGAGGGGGCTCTGGCACCGAGTGGTGACTCACCTGTGAGATCATGTGATTATTCAAGGGTGGCTGCTGCTGAGGCGTGGGTGGGAGAGCAGGAAGTTGCTGTTGCGGCTGCTGCTGCTGGGCAGTACAAGGGAGAAGGCCCCGGACAGACTGGGATGAGGTGACCTGGCTGCACACTTCTGGGGCACCTAGCGCCATACCTAAGGCAAAGAGGAGACCCAGCAAGAGTTGTAAGCACAAGCCATGAACATACCCTCCCCTGGGGGAGGGGAGAGGGCTTTCCTCTTTCCTTGCTGTTTTCCTTGTCATCCCTCTTCTGTCCACTCCCCCACTGTCTTGGGCAGATCCATGCATAAGCACAGATGCATTTCAACAGTCCTGCTGACGGGCGTCCTCATCTTAGCAGGTTTCTACTCCCCGGGGACAGTAACCACCTTGACTGTCAATGTTTGGTTCTGGAAATAAACAAAATGTGAAGCTGCTGAGGTACCTTCCCTGGAGTGCGTAGAATCTATCCATCATGATTAGACAGCTGAAAACATGAATGTTTGCTTCCTGGGAAAATATAGATTCCTAGTCCCTTAAGAAACTTGTCTTCTCTTTGATTTCTTCTCAACTTGCAGCATCTCATAAAAGTTGCTGAAGGCAACCTTCAAGCACATGCCTGTGCACACAGCCCCACACACGTTCATCCAACTATCTTCCTCATTTCCAGGCTCTCCAAGTCATGTATGCATTTACACAAAATACTTTTATTGAATATCTACTATGTGCAGGCATTGTATGATGAACTGAGGACACAAAGGTAAAGGGAACGCAGTCCTTGCCCTTGAGCAGCACAGGATCTTCCGACAGGAGATGGACATCCACACAACGATTACATTTGGTAAGGGATGCATCAGTGATATGAATAAAGTTGTATGAAAGCAAAGATGAGGAAGCATAACTCTTGGGAGGATTAGAGGGAAGAATTTAAAGAGGACGTGGCAGGAGTGATGGGTTTGAAGGATGAATAGAAGGCCTGTCAGACCAAGAGGAGACAAAGCTAATGCCATATTCAAAAAATGGTTGGGAACTCCCCTGGTGGCCCAGCGGTTAAGAATCCACCTTCCAATGCAGGGGACGTGGGTTCAATCCCTGGTTGGGGAACTAAGATCCCACATGCCGCGGGGCAACTAAACCCATGTGCCGCAACTACTGAGCCCATGCACCACAACTAGAGAGGCCGTGTGCCACAACTACAGAGCCCATGTGCTCTGGAGCCCGTGCACCAGAACTAGAGAGAAGCCCGCACACCAGAACTAGAGAGAAGCCCGCATGCCACAACGAAAGATCCTGTATGCCGCAGCTAAGACCTGACATGCAGCCAAAAATAATAAATAAATAAATATATAAATAAATAAAAAGAAATGGTTGGAGGGTCAGAGGAGGATGGACATCTGGAAATGAGACTGAGATGGCAAACTGGAGTCAGGAAGTTATGCTACACTAAGTAATTTGGATTTTATTATGCAGGGAATGCAGAAACATGAATATTTTTAAGAGAGGACTGACATGGTTAGATCCATGTTTTAGATCGGTAAACTGGCTCTAAAAAGGGCTGAGGATAGGGAATTCCCTGGCGGTCCAGTGGTTAGGACTCCACGCTTTCACTGCTAAGGGCCCAGGTTCAATCCCTGGTCAGGGAACTAAGATCCCTGCAAGCCGCACAGTGTGCCCTGCCCCCCACCCCGAAAAAAAAAAGGGCTGAGGATAAAGCAGGGAAACCGGCATGGATAAAGGCAGAGGCAGTGGGGTTAGAAAGGAGGTAACGGAGAAGGGCAACAGAAACCTAACAGAGGCAAAATCTTTACCACTACTGATGTCTTTTGAGGACAAGACCTACAGAACTTCTAGGATGAAAGTCAAGCAATTCATCAGAGGCAGAAGGATGGTGAAATAGAGGCTCGCTGGGTAAAAAGAACTAAATACTCCTCTGCTAAGAGCACAGCAGAAATATATGGAGAAGGTTACACAGTAGCTCAGGAGAGCTGAAGGGTGGTTACCAGGCTGGCACGTGGAACATATGCTCCTTCTCAGGGACTGGGCTCCAGAGAAGCAACTGCAGCAGTGTCTCTTAAAGTTCTCTTAAAGTTCTGGCTGCTACCAGTTAATTACAGTATTACAAACTCTAAGGTTCCCTCTGCTCTACAAACCCTCTTTATAAACTCAGGGGCCACAGAATGAAAGCAGCCATCATCCTTATTTTAGTACATAACCTGAACCTGGGTTGATAGGGATGTCCCACCTCGGTCAGAAATCAGATAAAATAACCTAATCCCAATCTGTTTTTTTTCTATTAGGAAAGATGGTTTGAAAGAAAATCAGAGAAGGGACTCAAAAGGACAATGGATCCAAGAAATCAAATTTCCCGTCATCTGGCTGTGTTAGTGTTTTGTTAAAAGGAAATATCAGTGATGTTTTGCAGAAGATAAGCAAGAAATGATGGAAGGAGAGAAGCTGTGTTACCTGGCCTGGAGATCCTTCCTGCACTGCCACCTTTACTGCTCCCGATGCTGTCACCCCGGGTGAGGATAGAGATTCCACTGAAGCTGCTGGCTTTGGTGACAGGGGGCCGCATGCTCCGGACAGAGCCATCAGAGTCCGTGCTGCTCCAAGGCCGTGGCTCCAGGGATTTGAGTTCGCTGTCTGTGCTGCTCTGGCGGCTGCTTGAGGTGCGGCTCAGCCCCTCACGGTTCCCCCTGCATGCAGAGATTGCAGTTGTCAGAGCACCCCTCACCTACCACTTCAGCAGAAGGGCTACGAGAGAGTTCATTTCTATTCTCTCAGTGACAAAGGAGGGGTGAGGGTTGGGGGAGGATGGACACTAACTTCTTGTTAGTTGGCTGGCCAACCAAGACTTGATGGGAGCAGACACAACAAGATCCAGTACAGTAACAAAGAGCACAGAGGCAAATCTGGAAGACAGTGAACTGGCAACTAATTCAATACATCAGACCAGAGGTGGATGGGAAACCACGTACATGATGCTGAGATTGGCTGTGGTCTCTTCCCCTGGCCCTTCAGGGATCCCACACATGCAGTAAATAGTGGGGAGCAGAGGGGTACCAGTTCCTTCTGAGAGTTCTTAAAACAAAAGGACTCCTAGAAGTTACTATTGCTGGAAGGCTGGAGTAGCCAATGACATGGATAAATCCTATAATAGGTCTTCCATATAACACATATCTGAGCCAGCAGAGGTGCTGCTTACAGTCACTTTTTCAGGATTGGGAAGAAGAGTATAATGGACTAAAGGGGCACTCAGTCTGATAAAGAGCTCGGTCTAAGAGTCTGGAATCAACCCAACCTGTTTTGTGGAAGTTTTGTGTTAGTATCTGAGAACAATTGGTTCCAGGGTCTCTAAAGGCTGACATCCTCAGCAAGATCAAGCAAACATCCCCTTAGGAGTCAGGATGGCAAAGAGCAGGGGGCTGACTGTGCCTAGTTGCTTCCATATTAATAACCCTATTGCCCTAGGCAAGGCACAAGGCTATTGAGAAAAGTGATTCATCCTCGCTTACTTTACTCTGGAAACATCAGGGTTATCCTGATGCTAAAATCACTGTTTGTGATTCTAAACAGCTGTACTCCTCAAGATATATGAGGCTAGCCTGAAAACCCTAAGTCTTGTTGAACTCTTACTGCTTCTTAATCAATAAGCAACCAAGAACCAGGAATTTTCCTTTCAGATCCCCCACCTCCAACAACTAATGACCTAAGAAAACCAAATGACAATTATAAAGATTTTGGTATGTATACTGGGGAGCAACTGAGCAACAATCATAGTAGCTTGGGTTCCCTCCTTTCCACCACCATCCCACCCAAAGCAAATAGAAAACCCTATCCCAACCCCGGTAGCTTCCAAGACATTAGGCTCAGAGTTATTCTACTAAAGAAAGGTATTTTTCTTAAGGGACTAATGTTAAAGAAAATACCTTCCTTGATTAGAATATCTATTCCAAAGGTACTGTAGGGAAAATGGGCAAAATATACGCTAGGATCACTATTTTAGTTTTTAGCCAATCACGGTGGGCTAAGAACACACTGTCATAGCTGGTTAGGGACATGCTAATTCTCTGAATCCCAAGTAGATGTATATATAATCTCATTCTTCTCTCTGTATAGTTAGAATAGAGAACTGGAAAATACTTTACCCCTTTCTCTTGGGGATGTCAAAAGTAGAATGGGAAACAAGAAATAAGTATAAATCAGGGACTCTCCAGTTGTAGAACCGACCTGAAGTGAGAGCCAATAGCTCAAGTTTACTGAGCGGACTCAATAAAGATGTGTGGGTTTGTGTGATATGGGGATACAGCAGTAGCAATGAATGAGGCTGCTCATTAGACATTAGAACTTGAATTTTGCAAGACAAGCCCTAATGGCCTTTTATACCTAAATCAAACACTATACTTCTATTAGGACAATTCTGCCATTTATTTTCTTCTTCTACCAGGGATAGACAGGGAATGAGTCAACTTTAAACCAAACACTCTGGGAAACTTGAGCCAAAGTACTGATCCAATTCCCCGAAGACAGTAATGGCCAAATGCTCAAATGTGGATTGCCTGATGATCCTGTGACTTACCTGGGTTAGTACACTACACCCCTGAGAATTAGAGAATCTGAGTCTGGGCTAGGAAGAGAGATCAGTTCTCTTTCTCTTGCTCTACAACTAAACCTAATCTCTAGTTATGGTTTTGTACTTCACTAAAAATAAGGCAGTTAGGGAAAGTTTACCAGATTTAATTCTGAGCAGTGGATTGGGTTGTGTTATGGAGGTGAAGGACAGAGGACATTCACACTTCACAGTCCTATGAAATCAGGAGCTGACTTTGTTTCTACAAGTGAATTTAGTGCTGGTGAAAAGTTCTGTTTATTGGGTCTGGGGTAGAGAGGCCTGTGGAAGAGGTGACAATAAATATCAGTAAGCCTCGGTGTGGCTTATTTATCAGTGGAGTAGAATCTTCCAAAGAATAGGGAAGTTGCCATAGTTACTGCCAATGTGGATGATGGAATCTGGTGTTATGAGCGTTTGTTTCACACACCTGGGAAGAAAGGTTTAAAGCAGTTAGAGAAGATCTGCTTCTAATCATTTGAGTTCTGGACTAGTACCCAGATAGAGGAAGAATTTACCCCCTTAAGAGTCAATGGAGCTGCAGTTTAGATGACCTAGATCTTTAATCAAAACTCAGTATGGAAAGCAGCCACTTAAAAGGAGGTCTGGATAGGAGAGGACTGCGCCTGCTCACTAGATCCTTCAAGCTATTGTCTGCACAGTTTGATGTAGTTTGATGCTCCATGGCACTAATAAGGCCGTCATTCTCAGCAGTGAATTAATTAGGGGTGATGTTTGTAGGGAGCTGGTGTAGTGTGGTGAAAAGAACACGGGACAAAGAGTCAGTCTCAGTTTTGCCATTAATAGCCACGTAAACTTGGGTTAGCTACTTAATCTCTCTGCTTTTGTTTTCTTACATGTAAACCAGCTTACCAAATCAGGATACTGAGAGAATTCAATCAGATACAGTATACTTCGGCAACCATAAAGCACTGTGCATTGTCACATGCAGGAGTTAATTTAAAACTTCTGTTTACTATAGGTATTCTGGGATGTTTATGGAATATGATTGTTTTTTTTAAGGGGGAACTCCACTATCTATCTCGACCACCACCAACAATGCAGAGCCCTTCTGCCTGGGCTTTCAGATGGACCTCAGGGCAGCCTGCTCCAGGAAAAAGAGTTCAGAGATGTGGAAAGGGAGATAAATCCTCCATCCCAAGAAGGGGAAATCTTGCTATCCCAATTTCCACATGATTTAACTAGCTTTAGAAAGGACAACAGGGAAAGGACTACTAAAGTACTGGAAATGAGAGCTCTAACTAATATGTGTTAGTCAGCTCCTACCAAGCTTAGGACTGAAAAAGAGATAAACCCTTTGAAAAGGGTGAGACCTGAATCCTAGTATTAAATACTCAGGTTTTCTGTACTCTATAGTTTTTCTATTGGTAACACGGAAAGAATATACTTAAAATGAGTTAGTGCCAGGATGCGGTCCTAAAATGCTTCTCTCACCACTGCCTTGTGTAATTGTCTGGGGTGGGACTGAGAGACTGAGAGGAAAGGGTGATTCTCATGACTGCTTTGTGGAAAATGGAGAATATGAGGCACTGGAGAGGTTAGTACAGCAGTCTTCACCAACATTAAGAATAAACCATGGACAATCATATAAAAGACATGCTCTAAGTCCATTCTAAGGCAGACAAGTTCTTTCTGAGATCATCTTACGCATTACATTGTCCCAAAGAGAAAACTACATAGACAGAGGTGTTTGTATGTTTTTTTATATGGATGTGTGTATTATTCTTTCTTAAGGATACAAAACATTCCCTATGCTGGGTCAGGGATAAACTCTTCACATCTTTCCATAGATTCGGAAAAGGTAGCCAGAAGACACCCGTTCTTTTACCTCAATATATATATATGTTGAAATCCTCCAGAAATGCCCAATTCCAGCAAACTTCTGGGATAGAGCAGTACCTATCCTAGACATACTTATTTGGTCCCCTTCACCATCTATCCAGGACTTACAATGAAATCAGCAACAATAAAAATAAAGTCATTGAGCAATAGCCATTTTTTTTCTAATGGGGAAAAATATCCAATGTTGCAAATACCACAAATTGACTTATTCCACAAGCAGCCATGCATGGAGCAAACTCACTCCGCTGAAAAGATTAGAGCAAAACAAAATAAAATTAAAAAAACAAAACAAAACAAAAAAACAGGAGAGATATAGACCAAACAGAGGTACCTAAAAATTTGCCTTCTCTTGTGAGAGCTAGAAGAAAAGGCTTCTTTGGAGAGTCTGTTGGTTAACATCAAAGAAAAGCATCATTACAGGATTATATTAACCTCACTGACAAAGCTCAATGAGAAGCAGGGAACATGCTAAGTGGTACTAACCTGATGTCATTTAGATATCCGTTCTGGCCAGTCTAGGTGAAGGGGAGAAAACGGAAAATAACTTATAAGAAAACAGCATGGCATAACCAAAAAGTGTGTCCATGATGCTATGAATACCCAAGGTCCTCAAACCAAGCTCAACCCCAACAGGGAGAGAGGGAACAGCGACAGGATGACCCACACCCACACACCCAGTCTGACTTCTCACCTTTAATGGAAGAGAGCATTTGGCATTTTTAGCCTTCCCACAGAGTGTTTAAAAGAGGTCAATAAAGGTAGGAGTATGGAAAGGAGAAAGGAAAGTATTAACCTAACTATTATTTCTTTTTTAGCTCTAAATTTATTCTCTCTAGAGGTAAGCTGAGCATAATAATTGGTGTGCTTGGTCCTAAAGAGTGTATTCAAAGGAAGGGAAACGGGACACAAGAGAAAGAAATTTAGTTTTTTTTGGAAATCATCCTCAATGACTATCCCACTTCTGTCCTCTACACTGGCCAAAATGAAAGACATTCTGACCTGAGACCCAAGGGGAGTAAGAAATTGGGGAAGCAGGTACTTTTCAGAGCCTAGAAAAAATGAGAAAATTAAAAGCCTGAAACATTCCTTTTGGGGATCAATTTCCTGACAAGGCCATTGAGCTGCTGAGTGAAGTGAGCATTATGGTGGACTCCTGAGCCTTAGAAAAAGGTAACAAGAGTATTCAGCTGCTGAGCACAGGGGGCTCCATGCAGAGCAGAGCCTATGTGGGGCAGCTTTCCCAATATACAGCTCAGGCTCCAGAGAAGGCTGCAGCAGCAGCATTTCCATCCAAACACCCTTCTTGCCACTCCCCTTTTATTTGGACCGCTCTTCCTCCCCTCTCCTGCAACCTACAACTCCACCCTTAAGCAGTTCCCTTTGACTGGCCAGGTTCTTTCCTCTCCACATGAGAATCTTTGGCATATAGTGGGCTTTGGCCATTTTTCCTTGTCTAGACCTTTTGAGATTCCTGATACCTCTACCACAGCAAGGGTTAGGGAGTGCTGAAATGAAAGTGATAAATCCATAAGGACTTAACAAAGAATACATACATTAGTAGAGGCTTGAGAGACTAGATATCAGAGAAAAAAGGAGAGAAGAGCTAACTTTGACTTTGTTATGGTTGTAGATAGATATATTCCAGTGTTGTTCATAACAAGCACTAATATCCTATTAAAAGTTGCTTGTGCTTTCAGAATGGCTTTGCTAATGGCTGGCACGGTGGGAAAGTCATTTTCCATGTGTCAGTGAAGCAGAGGAGCATATCACAGATAGCTATGCTATGATGTCACTGGAACTTCTTAATCTAAAGAGCCCAGAGCAGAGCAAGCTATTAAGAGGTGGTTTACTTTAGGGGTTAAGAGCGTGGACTCTGGAGCCAGACTGCCTGAATTCAAATACCAGCTCTTTCACTAACTAGTGGTGTGATTTTAGGTTACTTAACCTCTCCATGCCTCAGTCCCTCATTTATAAAATGAGGAAAATAATGTAACCTATCTCACAGGCCTAGTGTGAGGATTAAATAAATTAATGTGCACAAAGCGCTAAGAACAGGGTCTAAAAGATAAAAAGCACTATATAAGTGTTTGCTATTAACATCCACCATCCTGCCCTGTCCACAGTTTAGGGTCATCACCAGCCTTAGTCATGTACAAATGACCTCTCTCCTCTCATTCCACTCAACTGATTTGCAGATAAAGTTAGAAAACCGTCTTTGGGCTATAGCTGGATAATTTGGAGGATGGATTTTTCTGACTCAGAATGGAAGACTACAAAACATAAGATAAGAAGATTCCTTCTCCTTGGACTTTGGGCCAGAAGGTTTGTTGTGTATCTGTCCACAGTGAGGCTCCTTGGAACACTTGGGTCTCCTGAGACAATGGAACAAGTTCACAGAGGAGTTCAGTTTTCTAGAAGTTAGAGACAATATTTTTCTGAACTAGGTGATGATGAGAAGATATATATATTTTTGTCCTGATGAGGGAGGGGAGAGTGGGGAAATGGGAGGAGAGTAGTGTCTATCTAAGTATATTGATTAGAACTGGCCATCTTTTGATGACAAAGGGAGGCTGGCTCTTCTTCCTCTGTTTGCTACTTTGACTCTAAGATAGTGCTGCTATCTGGATCATACATTTTCCGGAGATTTGTTTCTCTCTTGACCTTCCTGAGTTTCTCCTATACTTCTGTTCAGTCTGGTAGGCAAAGGCCACCAGATACAGGGGTACCAAGTATATCTGATATGGCCCACAATTCTTAAGAATAAAGTTGCCTATAATAATCCATGTTGCCTTTTGGCCCACGGAGCAGTCCTACTCTAAGAAACAAGGTAAGAAATATAGGAAGGAAGAGACTTCCTATTCAGGTCGAGACTGTAGGGAATAGTGAGTGGTACCCTCTGTGCATGTGGAATGTGGAGCTCAGAGAATGGATGCCACATCTGTGCTCTGATAATCACCAACATAGCCTAAAAATGAGCCTGGCCAAACAAGATGAATGTATAGGCTGTGTGGACACTAAGTCTTCCACTTAGAAGCAAAGATGCCTAAAATGGACAGCGGAAGTGAACGAGGGTAAGCAGGAGGGCTTGACGGGCAAGATTCAGGGCCCTTCCATAAGCCCTGCCAAAACCATTTCTATTGTCAGTCTAATCATATCTACCAAATTCAGCCACTCCATTTGTTCTCTTTATATGCCACATGCATTAAAAATAGTAAGAATAAAAATCTGCAGCTTCCTAATAAGCCACATTTAATTTTAGAGATCAAATATGGGACTGGCTGATGTTGGTTAAAAACAAAAGCAGAAAAAAACAACAAAGCATTTATGGAGGTTTCATTCCATTCACAGTTCCAAAGATTAAGAGCTAAAAGCTAGGGGCTGACAACTCTCAGAAGCTACACTTACCTCTCGGGCAAATATTCTCTCTCGGACCCTTTGATATTCCTCCTCTCTCTCTTCTATTGACTTGCTCCTCCTTCCATCCTGCAATGGAACTCTGATCTAGATCGATGAGCAGAATTAAGCTAGTTAAGTTCTCCTCGTACTGCAAGCTCACTGCACACCAGCAAGGAAGAGAAACCGGGAGAGTTTACAGTTGCCATCAAAAAAATGGAAAAAAAAAAAAGAAATAAAATTTCCAGTGTTGGACAGGTTTCACTGGGTACATCTGACCATGCAGTTTGGGAGATCAGGTTTTCTGGATGGTTGGGGCCTCTCCATCTCCCCACCCCCCCAACCAACCAGAGTATCAAGAACAATAACTTTTTATAAGGATTGGGTTGCTTCCTTGTGTAATCAGGTACTCTCCAATCAGTAAGGATGAAGAGAATAGCCCAGGGAATAAACAACATTGCTTTGGAGGGAAAGCAAGGGATAGGAGGAAGCTAGAGAGGGAGAAGAAACAGGTATTTAGCAGAGCTAAATTTAGAAGAGTTTTTACAGAACTAGCACCTGACATTATCCCTTTTTTAGTCACTAACGCCATGGCCTGTAGAACCAAGTCACACACAGCTCAGCAAAGAGGGCCTTGGAAGTGAAATCCCAAGGGCGAAGCTAAACTCAGAGCTTAAGCATTTTTCCTCATCTTAACTATAGCTACTGGAGGGAGGGAAAGAGAGAGAGCTTACAGAAATAGAGAAGAAAGAGAACAGAGCAACACAAAGAAGAAAAGAGAAAGAAAAGGAGAAGAGAACAGAAAGAAGGATGGACAGAGAAAGGACCAGACAAATGAGATACGGTAGAGATAGGGGAAAGGTAGAACGACAGAAAGGGATAAGAAGTAAATGGAGGACAGAGAACCTTACACTCTCTGAAAAATGCAGTGAGGTGACTAGAGGGGATGGCTGGCCAGACCACCACTTCTGGCTAGCCTACGACCCAACTCTCCACCACTGTCTTTTCCTCTCTTAGCCTGTGAGTTGTGAGCACTGTCCTGGGTAGGATGTTATAGAGTGTCCTTTTCCATACTGCTCTTTAAGGCAAGGTGCTCTGAGGGAGATAAGTCATTAAATGCATGTCATCAGGTTATAAAAGATTCTGACCTTCCATCCAGAGGCTTTCAAAGTTTCAGATGAAGCAACCAAGGAGACTGCTCCTCTAGGCTGATCTTCCTGGACTTCACCACTCTCCAGAGGAAAGCATAACTTCAGGAGTATCAACTTTTCACTAGATGTAGTTCTCACTAGCCTAAATAACCTAAATTCTGCTAAACATCCTTTTACAAATCCCATTCCAAGAAGACATAGGACCTCGAGGTGCTTTACTGTCCTTAGCCCCTAGCACTGGTAAACCAATGGCAGAACAGGAAGAGCATTGGGCTTTGAGGTCAGGCAGAATCTAAGCTCTGCTACCTCTGAGTAATGTCACTTAAGGCAAGTAACTTAACATCTCCTAGCTCAGTTTTCTTATATTTAAAGTGGGGCTAATAACCCCCATCTGGACTGGGTTGTGTGGAGGATTAAAAGAGATAATGCATATAATGTGTTTAGAACAGAGGCTAGTTCAGGGAAAACACTCAATAAAATAGCAGTTACTGTATTTATTATTAATATTACTGACAGACAGTGCATAGAGCCTATCCTATTATGGATCAAGCCTGAAGCTGAGAGATGAAAAGTTCACAATAGGGAGAGTTTCCGTTCCACCCCAATATGCCTCTAGGCCTGAATAATTCCTGATCCACAGAAAAAGGGTTTTGGGAAAATGGAGAGAAGGGCATCAGGATGGAAAGGCTCTTTCTTGTTTTTTAAATTTTATTTGTCTTTTTGTATGTTTCATTGTTTTCAATCTGACCCAGCATGTTTGTCCACGATAGATAATGGCACTTTTCTCAAAAGGACTCCCTCAAATACTCAAGTAGCAAGCAGGAAAAGTCCTGGTCTCAAGACCATACAATATCCAGAGAAAACTAATTTTGACTCTAGAGGTAAGATATTATTATAGTTATTATTAATTAGCAAGACTAATTATTGGCTTTACCCAACCATATTCTTTAAACCTTAATCCTGGTTCTCTACCTAACCTCCTTTGGAGGCTAAGCAGAAGCAGGCTGGATCTTAACCCCATGAAGCTAGGAAAACTAACCCCCAAACATCACTATCTGAAGGATGGGCTAGAAACCAGGGCAAAAGCCAGGCCCATAAATGAAGGGATGGGGCAGACTTTTCACTTCTTATTCCCACAGGAGTGGATCAAAAACCTGCCTGAGGTTCCCAGCATCAAAAGCCAAATTAACTCACTCACCTTGGTGGAAGAAATTGGGAAAAGAATAAGGAGTTTGCAGAAAGGGATCAGAAACACCTTTACAAGTGGGTAAATTAGATAACAATTTTGCAAGTTCAAGGCTAGCCCTGAGATAGGAAGAGTGGAACTGGGATAAAGTAGCTTTGGGTGGTTCCCAAAGAAATCCAGAACTATTAAAGAAAAAAAGAAGGGAGCCATCAGCTGAATCAGGGCTGAAGCAGGGAGGGACCTTGCTTTGTCCCAAAATGAAGTGGAGTTAGAAGTCAGTGGCAGAACCAGGGAGTTCCAGGCCAAATGAGAAAACCCAGCAAACCTCAGCACCATGTCTCTCTGGGGCTAAGAGGGTGGCATTTAGCTCAACAAGTGCAGTTAGTCTTCAACATTAAGCCAAAGCCAACTCAGTATAGCTCAACACTTTTTTCCACACTGAGATATTACGAGTTTTCTCCATCCCACAAAAATTCTTCTCCCCTCCCAGTTTCTCTTACTGCAATCTCTCTGTATAGACCCAACCCTTTCCATTCTTCACCTGGTTATCATCTCGGTCCATACTGGCATCATCTCTCTTGAGAATGAATCTCTGCTGAAATTCTGTATTCTTCTCATCTTTTATATGTTCTGAGAATCTCTGTTCAGGGCTGGGATTGGGAGAGAAATGTGGAAGGAAGGGAAGAAAGACTCTTGTCAGGAAGCAGACCTCCTAGTATAGTTCTCTTAAATTCTACAACTCCCACCCAGGGGATTTCTGAAGTCAGGGATCCAAAAAGTCACATGAAAGTTTTAAAGAAATCCTCTGGGACTGTTCTTTATACATCTATAACTTATCTTCTTCCAAAATTTTACCTGTCCTATCACTAAAGGTGAAGAGAGGCCAGAGCCAGTCTTCACAAAACACTAGTGCCTCTAGCATCTATTTCCAAGACCTCACAAAGAGTAGAAATTGATAATATAACCCACCCTCCCTCCACTGTCCCCTCTCCAGAAAGAGAAATCTTGATCCTACACCTTCCTCTTCCATCCCAGAGGCTATCCCAGGAAAGTCTTCCCAATCTGTGGTTTCCTCCCTTACATTCTTGTGTTACTGGTTTTGTTGATGATGACAGCTTTTCCAGTTTGGTCAACATTGTGGTCCATCCCAAAATAGGCAGCTACCCGATGTAATAGCATCCGGTGATATGAGGTCATCTGAGGGAACTTCTTGAACTGGTTGCTGCAGGGAAACCCAGGGGGAAAAAGTGAAATAAGGACAAGTAACAGCAATAACAGCCAATTGTAATTTTTCTTACAAGTGTTGAAAGTGGGGAATTTCTTAGGAGAAAGAGACATTATTATAAGGAAGATATTTACTTGATGGTAACCAAAAAGGTTCTCTCAACTTTATCTACAGTATTTTGTAGATCCCTCTGACCCACTATCCTCATTAAGACTACTCCTTATGCAATAAGCCCTAGGTCTCACCCACCTAGATGATATTCTACAAAGAAAAAAGGGAAAAACTTAAGAATAGTGAAATATGGGATAAGGGCTAGCTGCTAAATTTTTTTCAACTCAAGTCTAAGCAATAACTTAAAAACTTCATTTAGTTTCCACACATACACTTTTTGATCCATTCTGATTACTTCTCCCCAACTCCTTTTGGTTCCCAGTGAGTTATTACTTCCAAATTCAGACTTTTAAGGGAACAATGAAAGAGGGATATCCTAAAATTTTACCTGAATTTCTTTCCAGTACCCCTCCCACCTCTAATGTGTATTTCATTCAAGTAACTTACTTGTTGTCATTAATAAAGTCCAGAATCTCCTGTTCTAATTTTAGCAGCATCATTCTGTCCCTGTTTAAAAAAGATTAAAACAAAACAAAACAAAAGGCAGCCCTCCCATAGACATTGAAAGCAAGGATTGAAAACACAGCCTGCTCACTATACAAGCTGAAGGGAGGGACAGATCCAAACCCCGAGAGTGGATCAAAAATGCAAAGGCTGCTGAGCCTCACTGCCCTGTCTTATGTTACTTTAAAAAAGAAAAACAATCAAGCCTCCTAATAATGTACTTTATTTTCCTTGTCAGAAACCTAATTCTGTTGCCAGTCATATTCCTATAAACACATACTTTATACTTATAAATCTAATCATTGTTCTATACTCCATCTGGTTATTTATAGAATTTTTAAACAAGTATGATTTAGCTTTGGTACAAATCAATTATTTTTTCTTCTGTGCTTTTTAATTGTATTCTCAAGCCTTCATATTTCTTTGTCTGCATTCTTCTTCCAAATAATTTTTCTCAACTCTTCTGGAAGCAGGAACCTCAATATGAGGGTATTCTGAATCTCCAACAGAATATAAAACTACTCTGGAGAGAAATGGTGTGTCAGGGGCTAGGCATCCTGGGTTCTAATAATGGAAAAATTCTGAGAAGCTATTTGGCCTCTTGGGTATTCTGCTGGTCCTGGCCCCTTTCCCCCTTCCATCAAATCATGTTATTACCTTGGGTTCTTTTTCAGTGTATTTACGAGAAATTCATGTAGGTCTATTCCAGTGGAGTCCGTATATTCTTGACTGGAGTCTAGAACACCACAGTGAAATAAATTAAAAATAAATGAAACTGTCTTGCATGATCTCTAACCCCAAGCAGAAGCCCACAACCTGATCAGGAGACATGAGAACAGGAAAGGAGAATCAGACTTCAGGATTTTTAGCTTAAAAATCAGAATGACCTTGATTTGCCAGCCCCTCAAAATTCCCCATGACAGTGATATAAGGTGGAATCTGGGTCACAGTGTTACATTCGTATTACATTGAAAAGCCACCTTGCCATCAATAAGTATTTATTGAATGTCCAGACACAAACAAAGGTTTTATTCTAGTTAAGGAAAATAAATTCTAGGTACGGACAGACAGGGCTGAATTTTCCAGAATCTCAGCATCATATAAAGAATCAACAATCAAATGTTGATTATTTATATAATTATTTATATTTATTTATAAAATTTTAATCCTAAGATTGCCTTTTTCCTCTTAATTATCACTAAAATTTTTTGGGGGGGCTTCCCTGGTGGCGCAGTGGTTGAGAGTTCGCCTGCCGATGCAGGGGACATGGGTTCGTGCCCCGGTCTGGGAAGATCCCACATGCCGCGGAGCGGCTGGGCCCGTGAGCCATGGCCGCTGGGCCTGCACGTCCGGAGCCTGTGCTCCGCAACGGGAGAGGCCACAACACTGAGAGACCCGCGTACTGCAAAAAAGAAAAGAAAAAAAAAAATTTGAGGGGGGGCCGTACCTCATGGCTTGTGGGATCCTAGTTCCCCGACCAGGGATCAAACCTGGGTCCCCAGAAGTGAAAGCGTTGAGCCCTAACCACTGGACCACCAAGGAATTCCCTTAATTATCATTTTTATGGACCATGTCTTTTGGCTACCAGCCCAAGAATTTAAATCCAAAGAGGGCTTAATAATTACATGCAAATTTACATTATTAAAAAAAAATCACTCCAAGCATCCCCAAACCAAAATATAAATATTATCTAGAGAATCTGCTACCAGTGATGATCCATCACTATTTATTCCAGAGCAAAAATAAAATCAGAATTGACTACAATGTCCTCCCCTATGGGTAGCCCAGTGGTAATGGAATAGCTCTCTGTCAGCCCTTAAGGCAGGGCTGGATAAAGCAGCAAAGAAAGTAACTTAGTTAGGCACCTCCCCAAACAACGATGAAGTCAGCAGGACACTAGGAACTGTTGGGCCGATAAGGTCAGTGGGAAGATGGAAGGAAAAGGCACTGCAGAGCCAGGCCCCAGGACAGATGAGAAAGGGGGAAAGTCTTCACCTCTAGATAGCATCTTCCTTGGGACCTTTTCTTTGTTTTTGTCCTTGTCTTCCTTTTCAGAGACATCCTTTGTGGACTTTTCTTCCTCCTTGTCAGAGGGGCAGCTGATGTGCAACTGAATTATATCCTTGGACAAGGGGAAAGAGAAATATAATCAAGGGGGAAACAACTCTCCTGCAGCCCTGTGAAATCTCAAAGAAGGCAAATCTTAGGGTGGCAGCATTCTCTTACGAAAGAGAATATTTTGTTAATTAAATTGTTTTAGCTTTTGTTCTACCAAAAGGGTAGAGGCTAAGCTTTTTCTGTCAACAATCACAGCCTACTGTATGGAAAGCTCAAGTTATGCTTGCTGTTCCTGCCATAAGAATTGGAATGGAAATGGTTCTAACCACCAGAGGGAAAGGTGTGGGTCTGCATCATCCTGGGTGGTCCAGGTGTGAAGACCTATACTTCATGCTCTCACCCATGCCCTTATTTTACTGCAACAGCCTGTTTTGAAGCTCCTCTACCCTGATTTCCAAGCCTAATGTTGATGCCGTGGGTGCTACACCAGTTTAGCAAACAACTGCCAAACTCAAAGCTACACTTACTCTTATAAAGGACCTACCTGGGTTTCTAGTGGCCCGTCAGCAAACGGGGCAGAAGACTCCTCACACACTGCAAGGCTGCGCACCAACTTCAGCTTGGAATTAGACTGAAAAAAATAAATACACATACATATTCCCTTAGTGGACACTGGGAAAGCTTTTGGCTGAATAAAGGGCATCCTCTTTTGCTCTGTTAGTTGCTTCTTCCATAAATAGGGTTTGTTTTTTTTTTTTTCCTTCAAACAGGTCCTACTCATTCATTCCTGATTCATTTGAAAGATAATTCTCTTGCTTACAACAGTAGATATATAAAAACAAAACAACTACTTTGGACAGATGATAGGAAAACCACTTTGCTTAGCTCTCCTCTCTCTCTAGCTCAGTGCTCCAATATCACACTCAGAAGTTTACTGAGAATACACAGCAGCAGAGCTTAGTAGAAAGACTGGATTTAGAACCAGAAGTCCTAGCTTCAACTCCTGGTTTGAGGCATGAGATATTGAGCAAATTACTTGACCTCTCTGGGTCTCTTTTTGGTCCTCAATAAAAGCGGGATAAAAATGCTTAACGGGTTGGTGTGAGAATTAGATTATATAAGGCATGTAAACATATGTATCATAAATAGTGCCTAGTATAAAGTAGACGATAAATGCTAAGTGACTCTAAACCTGAGGTGGCAAGGGTATGGAAAGAAGTGTCTAAGAAAAAAGTAGAAAGAAAGAAAACTTTCTAACATTTGGGATTCAATGTGACAACTAATCCACTTGGTTTACTTATGCTGGCTGGAGAATCCCCAAAAGATCTGAATTCCACTTTATAAATCACTGCTCTCCTAGGTATCTCCAAAGTCAAAAATTATAGTGACTCATTAGAAGTCTACCTATAAACATTCATTGAGAGTTCTTACAATAAAATCAAAGTTTACAGTAAATACAAAAGCACAAAACATGGTATGTGTGGTCCAGGTAGCACAGTATAGTGAAAAGAATTTGCAAGTCTGAAGAACTGACTTCAAGCCTAGTTTTGCCGCTTTCTAATAAATGTCCTCTGTCAAACTCACTCAAACTCTATAAGCCCAAGCTTCCTCCTCTGTAAAATGGAAATAATAACGATAATAACTGTCTTACTTATTTCTAAGGTTTGGGGGGAAGTGAACAGAGAACACCCTCTGTTTTTTTTCTTTTTGGCCGTGCCTCGCAGCATGCGGGATCCTAGTTCTCTGACCAGGAATCGAACCTGCACCCCCTGCGTTGAGTGGAGTCTTAACCACTGGACCGTCATGGAAATCCTGAACACCCTCTGTTTTAAACTTTACTGTCAAGCCCATCACTGTGGATTAGGCCATGTAAGGCAAGCCACAGAGCCAATTTATCATACATCATAGTCTTCTTCAAACCCAAGCCACATACTGGCTGGAACACTCCCAAATTCTGCCATTATTTTTCAAGGGGAAAGAGGTGGACACCCTTAATTATTACTTCGATGGACAATTCTTCCCAATGTAAGATAAGTTTAATATTTTACTGTTCCCGAATTAAAATTAAAAAGCTATCACACACTAACACCTATAGTCCTACCTGATAACACTGCTTAAAATAATCTGTGACGTACTAATTTTATCATACAATGATTAAAAACAAAATCTTCCTCTTTGCCCCAACCTAAAAAGTGAATCAAAACAAAACAAAACAAAACGAAACAAAACAAAGCCTGTATTTTTAGGATGTCCAAAAATGTTGAATCATTTTACTAATGGTAGAGGATTTATCTTAAAGAAAATTCACACGGCCAAAACCCCCAAAACTGCTGGGAGGCAAAATAAGAGAGCCAGAGATGAGCAGAGAAACTGGCATTACAGCAGAACCAGTACCAGTGTGCTCAGGCTTTGTTTGTGGGAGGCTCTGGCTGGGTATCCTTTCAGGTATCAGAAATAGACTGTGACTGAACTAAAGATAATGGAGAAAAATAAAGCCAGACATTCCAATAGGACATATGTATATGTGCGTGCATGTTTGTGCGTGTGTGTATGCATGTTCACAATCAGGGTACAAGGGACAGGCAAACTTTGCCTATATATAATCCAAATAAACTAGTTATTAGTGGTAAGTCCATTTGTGCAATGTTCTACTAATAACACTAGAAAAGAAGCTATAGAGGAAGGGCTCTCACCTTGGCTCTTTTCCTGGCATGACCGTGGTTGGATGTCCGCCTCTGTTAGAAGGGGATTAGAAAATATTAAAGGTGGGGGAAATAAACACTTAAGTTAAAAGCAATACAAGTTTACAGAGAAAAAGCACTAACTTTAAAACCATTATAATAGCCAAACTATGATGAGACCCAGTTGTTGTGGTTGTCCCCTATGCTACAACTCTAGCAACTGTGACATGGAAGGGACCATAGGCCACCTACAGACAAACCACCACTCACCATGAAGATAAAGAATAGAAAGACATTGACTGGTTGGCCTATTTCACAGATTGATAAAAATTACTTTTGGATAAACCAGGGAATCCTCTCCTGATTAGGATGCTTCTGGCAATGTCACTACCATAGCACAATAGAGTGGTTTTTCCCAAGCTTGCTAACAGGAGCCTATTTAGCCCATAGTGGGTGTGAAATATGGCTCCTAACCATCACTTAAAATAACACCTTTATAGGACAACACATTGAGAGTTCTAACTTGAGATACTCAAAAGACCTGTCCCTGTGGCTGCAGAAATGGAATGAAGGCTCTTCTTGCCAATTGCCTACCTCCCTGAATATGAGAATTCTCCCAGTTCTAAGCTCCTGGTGCAGGCTCTTATAGCCTGTCTGGGTCATGGATATAAGATGGGACAGGATAAAAAGAAGGGAGCATGGAAGATGTGGATAAGACCTCCAGAGCAAAGGGAGGTAAGGAGAGTGAGTAAAGAGCAGGATAGAAGCTGAGGAAGATGAAGAATGAGGGCCTGAGGTGGGATGAGGGAAAGAATGACTAATTAATTGGTAAGGTTTCGAATAGTTGAGAAGTCAAAATGAGGACTTTCGGGAAGACGCTGGGTGACATTTAGGGCTTCTAAGATGTTTGGAATGGAACTCACTGCCACTGAGGTGTGGAAGAAACTGAGGCTGGTGGGTGGAGGAGGGGAAACAGATGGAGGCAGAGTACCAGCATGGTCCTGGGTAGGTGAGGATTTCTTTCCTTTGTCCTCTTCACTAGTTACCAAACAACACTGCTACAATGCAAAATGGAGAACTGGAAATGTGGATGGAAAAAGTGAGAAATGATGGTGAATCTGGTCAGTGGCAAGATCTGTTATAATAAAGGAAGAATCATAGTCCAGGAATATGAAGCAGTATTTGTCACTATTTTTTTCAAATAAGTTATAACATACATACGACACAAACATTCAAGAGTTATAATGAAGGTATGCAGAATAGTAGGTCTCCTTTCACATCTGTCCCCCAGCTACCTGGATCCCTCCTAAAGGATCAACTAGTACTGAATTTCTTGTAATCTTTTACAAGAGATCTTTTATGCATCTATAAGATTATTGTACATGTGTACACACACTTTTTTTTAAACCAAATAGACGGATATTGTACACACTGCCCTAAACCTTACTTTTAAACTTTTTTCAAGGATACCTCCATAGAAGAGACACTGTTTTTCTTAATGGCTACATGGTATTCCATTGTGTGGTCATACCATAACTTATTTTACCAGTCCCTTAAACTGCACCATTTAGGATGTTTCTGATCTTTGTTAGTATAAACAATGCTTCAATGACCATATCATTGAGTATATCTACAAATATGGTATAGTCCATTTAAAAATTTTATAAAGTATTGCTAAATTGCCCTTCAAAGAAGTTATACAAATTTATAACCCTACAAACAATGTATAAATCTGCTTATTTCTCAGAATGCATAATTTTCATTAAATAGTCAAACACATACTGAAAGCCTAATATGTATCAGGCACCATGCTAATTACTGGAGGATACAGAGATTAAAGACACAAACCTTGTCAAAAAGGAACTCATAATCCTGTTGGAGAAGACAGACAAATAGACAATTACAATACAGGACATTAAGTGTATTACAGAGGTACTCATGGAGTGCTAGAGGAGCACAAGTGTCTAACTCAAACCTAGGAATTCACAAATTCACATGTTCACAAGTATTGAGTGCCTACAAGGAACTGTGTTGGGTCCTGGAAATACAAATGATGAGCCTAAACTGACCTGGAGGAGGCCAGGGAAAGAATACCAAGGAGGGCATTCTAGGCAGAGAAAACATGTGTAAAAGCATGCTTTCTCCAAACTTTTCAGGGGCCAGCAAATCAGTTAATGCTGGAGCATAGGATTCCAGAGGTGGATGAATGGCAGGCAAGGGCTAGGTCACAATATGCCATGCTGACAAATCTGGGACTTAGCCTAGGGCAAGGAGACACAGAGAAACTCTGGAGAGAATTAACACAATCAGATCTTTATTTCACAGCCATCTTTCTAAAGCAGTATGGTAGCTGAATCAGAGGGGATTACAAGTATAAAGGCAGAAAGCCCGGCTAGGTTATTTAAAGGACCCACCTAAGTTCAGTATGTGTTAAGTCAGGACTTGCCCATTCTAAACTGAATCTCAGAACCTGCCCTTTATAGCACTGTTTCCATGCCAAAGATGTTCTGAGTTCCAATTGCTGATTCCAAGAATATGTGTCACACAGTACGAGTAATGAAAGTCCCCTTTCCTCAAACTTTCCAGCTCCAATTCGTAACAGGCACTCTCTTGACAGAGTCAGTAAGATTCTTGTGGAGACTTACCAGGTGTGAGTTGGGGGGAAGGTAAGAGAAAGAGCAGAATTTTTAGTGCTGTTGAAGGGGAACACTGGTAGAGGGGAGAGGGCTTCTGAAGGGTGGCCAAGACTTTGTAAAAGGAGCAGGAGTTCCAGTAGATGGCAGCAGCAACTCCACCTGCTCCAGCAGCAACAAAAGGAGTCTGAGGGGAGGCAGGTTCCCCACCCAGCCTCCCACACAATCTATCTGTATATCCAGGTGAAGACATTCTTAAACCAAGTGAGTATCCATAAGGCATATAAAACCTATAGTCACCCTTTCTTTTCTGCCTATCTTCAAGAAGAACACACAACAGGAGTTCAGAACACCACTTAAAATTGTCTCCTGAGAATAGAGTAACTTGGACCAAAAAGTTCATTTAATTATTATCTTCCATGTAACATGACAGCACATAATTAAACATTCAACACTTATTTGTCCTGAGGATTTAAAATTCATTATTGGGATCAGTGGAAGCTAGAAGTATAGCTGGAACAGTGGCGGACTGTCTCCATAAACTCTGGAAGGATGGGCTGGGAATGACAATTCACATGCAAAAGATAATGGAAAGAAAAGCAGCCATGACAGAGATCTGGCAAACTGTAAGAGGAAAAATAGTAGAAAAGCAGGCAGCTAGAGAACAAAATACTTCAGAGAGTTATCTGATTTTAATTCATCCCTTTATGTTGTTGCTGTCTTAATCTTTACGTAAGACAAGGCCTAGGTGAATTGGGTTGTCAAGAGAAATCCTGCTTCAAGTTTCTAGACCCTCCAAAATGTTATTGCTACTGCTCTTTAAACTAACTTACTACAATTAACAGTCTATCTCCTAAGCATATAATAAAGACCAGTCTCACCCCTGGGCAAGAAGGAAAGGATTTATATAATTTGGGCTTGGGTAACAGAGGAAACTAGTAGTGACCACAGGGAAGAGAACTGGAACAGGTAAGCTAGAGGAGGCCCAGAGTCTGGCTGGGTATCAAAGAGGAGCCCTGGAAAAAGCTCGGCTGGCCATCTACTGCCATCATATCTGCACTGTAGTATGAATTCGGATGGAAAACAATAGGCAACCAAAGAATAAAATTCCTCTCACTCACATTTACCAAGTGGCAAGTTCAGAGACTATTTCTGCCCAGAAAATGCTGACTGCTTTAACACAACCAGGATATGAATTTAAAACTGTGTGTAAACCCAGACAGCTCTAGTTTTAAGAGTTTACTGTAGGGACTTCCCTGGTGGCGCAACAGTTAAGAATCCGCCTGCCAATGCAGGGAACAAGGGTTCGAGCCCTGGTCCGGGAAGATCCCACAGGCCGTGGGAGCAACTAAGCCCATGTGCCACCACTACTGAAGCCTGCGCGCCTAGAGCCCATGCTCCGCAAGAGAAGCCACCGCAATGAGAAGTCCACACACCGCAACGAAGAGTAGCCTCTGCTCTCTGCAACTAGAGGATGCCCATGCATAGCAATGAAGACCCAACGCAGCCAAAAATTAAAAAAAAATTTTTAATTAAAAATATGGTTTATTGTATAAGCCATATTATGACTTGTCAAATATGTGTTTGTATATAGTTTGTTTTTTGATAGTCAAAAAATATCAAAATGTAGCAAGAACCAGTGTTATTCAGGTCCTAAGAGATTAGGGATTTCATTCTGTTTTCTTTAGACTTCATTGTGGACTCTGACAAAAAGGGAAGGAGATATTTCTTGAGAGCTGAAGTTGGGTCTTTAGGGAGAATCAAATGTTTGTGTAAGTGACTGGCTTCCTATAGATTTCCAAAGCCACCTCTAATGACGTTTCTATTTTGCTATAAAGAGTGCGCATATGATGCACTTCTAATCCTTACCTGTGTCTCCTGACGCAAACTGGTATCTTCACTCTCTTTCTCAATTTCTTCCTTGCTTGGAGTCTTAGATATAAACTTGTTTTTGTTTACAGATTCTTCCACCAGTTTTTTTTCCGATTCTTTCATTATTTCCAGAGTCTCTTGAGTAGTGTTACTGTTAGACATCTTCTTCAATAGAATACAGCAGCCTCTATGGACTCCTAAAGAAACATGAAATGCATTAAACAGGAGCTGTGTATCTAAACTTAACACACCTGTAAGACTTGTATTTCATACAGAAGCCTGAAATAGCCTTCCTGTAACCCAGCATAGGGTCCTTTGATAAATGTTACCCCTAGATTAATTTCATTTCTTTAAAGAAAAAAAAAAGCTTTACTGAGGTAAAACTGACAGAAACTGCATATATTTAAAATGCACTAGGAATTCTCCAGCAGTCCAGTGGTTAGGACTCCCCTGGCGCTTTCATTGCCAAGGCCCCAGGTTCAATTCCTGGTCAGGGAACTAAGATCCTGTAAGCCATGTGGCACGGCCAAAAAAAAAAAAAAACAATTTGATGAAACACACATACACCTGTGAAACATCATCACAATCAAGATCGTGAGCACATTCATGACCTCCAAAAGTTTCCTCCTGCTCCTTTAAAAGCCCTTCCTCCCCTTTGCTACCACCCGCAGCCAACGACTGTCGCTACAGATTAGTCTCCATTTTCTAGAATTTTACATCATACAGTATATGGATTCTTTTACTCAGCATAATTATCTTGAGATTCACCAGGATTCAGTTCTAAAGCAATGTAGTTTAAGTCCCCTTGGCACTTTATTTGCCCTCCCTTGTTCCCTACAGAAATCTGCTCACATCTTCAGCTTGAGCACTCCACAGAGTTATCTCACTAGATTCTCTCCAGAAAGAAGATATAAAGCTCTATTCAGTACCAGAGAGGATCACTCTCCTTTCCCAAGGAGAACTTCCACAGCTGCCACAAACCACAACACTATTACCAACTTCAAGTATCTCCTCCATCAAAAAGCAGCAAAATCAGACAATGCTTATAGAATCTTAAATTCTTTATCTTAAGCAAGCTGAAAAGGCAAGAAGAGAGTTTTGTAGTCATCTGTCCTTCAGAAAGACTGGGTCTCTCCCTGGAGGAAGAGAGAATCTTTGCTTTGCTATTCACTATTTGGGTTCAGTCACTTTACTGCCTCCCAAAGATGCAGAGATTTGTAGTGCAGGGGTGGTAGCTCTTTATCACTTGCTATCACTACCTGGGAAATCCTGTAGTGAGGTCAATACAGTAATCCAAGCACCCACTCAGTAACAGAAATTGATGCTCTATACAGATGTTCTATACAGTAACAGAAATTGATGCTCTATACAGAGATTCATGTCCTCAACAACTGTTGAAGTCAAAAATGCTTAGCTCCAACAATGGTTTATAATAGAGGTTTCTCTTTCATGGATTATTGACTGTACTTGAATCCTAAATATTTCTTTCCTTTCTTTAAAAAGATAAGACTGGAAACCTTCCCATATGTCCTGTCTATTCCACGTGACTCTAGAAACCAAGCTAAACAAACAGCAATGCTTCAAGAAAATTGTCATGCCAGACATTTTTTCCTCCTTTCAATCAGTTTCAAGGATAAGACCCAGAAAGCTCTTAAGAAGCATGCGTAACCTCATCCTGGCATAAGTTAGTCTGCAAAGATTATTGCTTTGTTCACCTTTTGGTGGCTACTGAGCAGCTGCCTGGAGACTTAGTTTAAAAGGCTAGAGAGTCATTCATACAATCATAGTCATACAGCTGAATTTAAATTCTTTTTATTGATTGATTGATTGGCTGTGTTGGGTCTCCGTTGCTGCGCACAGGGTTTCTCTAGTTGCAGCAAGCAGGGATTACTCTTCATTGCAGTGCACGGGCTTCTCATTGCGGTGGCTTCTCTTGTTGTGGAGCACGGGCTCTAGACGCACAGGCTTCAGCAGCTGCAGCATGCAGGCTCAGTAGTTGTGGCATGAGGGCCCTAGAGCATGAGGGCTTCAGCGGTTGCAGCACATGGTCTCAGTAGTTGCAGGAGGCGGGCCCTAGGGCATGCGGGCTTCAGTAGTTGTGGCATGCAGGCTCAGTAGTTGTGGCGCACAGGCTCTAGAGCACAGGCTCAGTAGTTGTGACACATGGGCTTAGTTGCTCCACGACATGTGGGATCTTTCTGGACCAGGGATCGAACCCGTGTCCCCTGCATTGGCAGGTGGATTCTTAAACACTGTGCCACCAGGGAAGTCACATACAGCTGAATTTAAAGATAAGAAATAGGGACCTCTCTGGTGGCGCAGTGGTTAAGAATCTGCCTGCCAATGCAGGGGACACGGGTTCAAACCGTGGGGTCCAGGAAGATCCCACATGCCGTGGAGCAACTATGCCCGTGTGCCACAACTACTGAGCCTGCACTCTAGAACCCACGTACCACAACTGCTGAGCCTGCATGCCGCAACTACTGAAGCCCGTGCACCTAGAGCCCATGCACCACAACGAAGAGTAGCCCTGCTCACTGCAACTAGAGAAAGCCCGCACACAGCAATGAAGACCCAACGCAGCCAAAAATAAATAAGTAAACAAACAAACAAATAAATAATAAAATAAAGATGAGAAATACTGGAAGAAACTGACTACAATAGAAAATGGCTGATATTTTATTTTTTAATTAATTGATTCAGGACCTGGAGGCTTCTATAAAAAAAGTTACAACCTACAGAGCTTACGTTTTTTTATTTTTATTATTTTTTAATTTATTTTTGGCTGCGTCGGGTCTTCGTTGCTGCACGTGGGCTTTCTCTAGTTGTGGTGAGCAGGGGCTACTCTTCGTTGCGGTGCATGGGCTTCTCATTGCAGTGGCTTCTCTTGTTGTGGAGCACGGGCTCTAGGTGTGTGGGCTACAGTGGTTGCAGCATGCGGGCTCAGCAGTTGTGGTACGCGGGTCCTAGAGTGCGCGGGCTTCAGTAGTTGCTGCACATGGGCTCAGCTGTGGCGTGCGGGCTCAGTAGATGTGGCTTGCGGGCCCTAGAGCGCAGGCTCGCAGTTGTGGCGCATGCGCTTAGCTGCTCTGCAGCACGTGGGATCTTCCTGGACCAGGGGTTGAACCTGTGTCCCCTGCACTGGCAGGCGGATTCTTAACCACTGCGCCACCAGGGAAGTCCCTACAGAGCTACAGATCATTGGCTGTACGTGGGAACTGCATATACACATATATTTGTTTTTTTCCCCCATGGGTAAATCAAGGGTCCATTCTCTTCAGTTTGAAATACAGTAAAACTCAGCACATGCCTTCTCTATTATCTCTTAGCTGGGAAACATCAATAAAGATCAGAATTGGAAGGGTTCTTAGATACAGCCTCATGCAATCTTCCCCATCCTCCCCAAAGAAGAGTCCCTTTGTGTAAGTTCCTGAGAGGAACTTTCTTTCTCCTAGAAAACTCCTGGGACAGGATCAACTATTTCATAAACAGTCTTAACTGTTATATAGTTTCTCCCTATAAAAAGCCATGAACTGTTTCAATCTTGATCCTAAATCTGCCTTAGAGTCAAACAAGATTAAGTTTACTTCTTTTACCACATGACAGATCTTCAATATTTCTCTTTTTCAGGCTTAAATAACTTTAAAAAGATTACTCTGTCAGAAAGAAAAGGTGAGAGGTGGGGAATGGGGGAACTGGATAAAGGTGGTCAAAAGGTACAAACTTCTGGTTATAAGATAAATAAGTACTGGAGAGGTAATGTACAACCTGATGACTATAGTTAACTGTATGGTATATTTAAAAGTTAATAAGAGAGTACATCCTAAAAGTTCTCATAAGAAAATAAAATTTTCTTTGGCCTGAAATTTAATTGAATTTTTTAAAATTCATACAACATAAAGTTAACCATTTTAAAGTGAACAATTCAGTGCATTTAGTACATTCAGTGTTGTGTAACCATCACCTCTATGTAGTCCCAGTACATTTTCATCACCCCAGAAGGAAACCTATGAAGAAACGGATACTAACTAAACTTATTGTGGTAATCATTTCATAGTACATGTATGTTAGGTCATTAAGCAGTACACCTTAAACTTATACAGAGCTATATATCAATTATATTTCAATAAAACTGGAAGAAAAAGGTGGTGATAGGGACAAATATAAAGCAGCTGGTTGTTTCTTTTTCCAGGATGGGCCTCAATTACCAAATAGGTATATTTGTCAATCAGAATGATAACTTTGCAGCTCCTCTTTACATATAAGGCAGAAAAGGCTCAACCATCTGGACACCTGGACTAACTTCACGGTGTCCAAGCACTGTTACTCAGTCAAAGCACTAATGAAAAAACCCAACTAAACCAAAAAACGGTCTTTCATAATAGCCACCTGTGGAATATGGTCACGCATTCCAACTTAAGTTGTAGGGAGCCACATGGTTTCCTTTGTTCACTGGGAAACAGGAAAACTTGAACTTTAGATTGTTTAAGACGTCCATAAAACAGTTATTAATGCAAACACTTTAAACTATTTTGACAGTCATTTCCACTGAGACTACTGGCCTCTTATAGAGGTGTGTAAAACAAAGCAATTCCTTTTTTAAAAATTAATTAATTGATTAATTTTTTGGCTGCGTTGGGTCTTCGTTGCTCCGCACGGGCTTTATCTAGTTGTGGTGAGTGGGGGCTACTCTTTGTTGTGGTGCGCGGGCGTCTCATTGTGGTGGCTTCTCTTGTTGCGGAGCACGGGCTCTAGATGCGCGGGCTTCAGTAGTTGTGGCATGCGGGCGCAGTATTGTGGCTCGTGGCCTCTAGAGTGCAGGCTCAGTAGTTGTGACACACGGGCTTAGTTGCTCTGCAGCATGTAGGAGCTTCCCAGACTAGGGATCGAACCCATGTCCCCTGCACTGGCAGATTCTTAACCACTGCACCACCAGGGAAGTCCCCAAAGTAACTTGTACTCTGAGGAAAAAGGAAGCAGCAGAGAAAGGGTACGGTAGACACTATACTGGCTACCTATCCAAATCTCCCCTTTCTCCCACACTCAATCTAGCCCAGATTTCCTTTTGGTGTTTGCCTTCCTCTGAGGACACATGATCAGGGAAGGTAATCCTATCCCTAAGCCCTAGGAAGTGGATCTTTCTTCTTTTTTTAATTTTATTTGGCTGTGTTGGGTCTTAGTTGTGACACGTGGGATCTTCGTTGCGGCATGTGGAATCTTTTGTTGCTCTGGTGGGCTCTTCGTTGTGGCACACAGGCTTCTCTCTAGTTGTGGCGCTCAGGCTCTAGAGCACGTGGGCTCAGTAGTTGCAGTGAGCAGGCTCTCCAGTTGTGGTGTGCCAGCTCCAAAGTGCACAGGCTCAGTAGTTGCAGCATGTGGGCTCTCTAGTTGTGGCACGTGGGCTCCAGAGCATGCGGGCTCAGTAGTTGTGGCATGCAGGCTCTCTAGTTGTGGCGTGCAGGCTCCAGAGCACATGGGCTCAGTAGTTGCGGCACACGGGCTTAGCTGCCCTGTGGCATGTGGGATCTTAGTTCCCCAACCAGGGATCAAACCTGCGTTCCCTGCATTGGAAGACGGATTCTTAACCACTGGACCACAGGGAAGTCCCTAGGAGGTGGATCTTAATTAGCTAGACTATTCGTGGTAATTCTGTTTCCTTTTTGTGTCTGGGTTAGGAAGGGACAAGTGACTCAACCATCACCAGTGAGACATGAGAGGATTTTGCTAGGTGGGTGGCTTTAAAGAAAGGCTTCTCACTGTATTAAAAAAAGAAAAAAAAGCCACTAGAAAAATGGTTATCTTCTGCTGAAGGTTTGTCTTTTGTGCAGATGATGCCTGGACTGCAACAACCTGCCAACACATGGAGAAGGGTGGATCAGAGAGAGTAAGATAGTAATGAGGGGTCAGAGTTTTAACTCTAGAGTTAAGATCCATCAGAAGATACACCAAGCTCAAAACTGTATTTCTTGAGCTGAGGGTCTCTTTTGTTCTCCAAAATAACCTTTAACTACACTCATTTCCATAATCCTATACAGAAGGCTCTCCTTTCTCTTGGGGCATAAGGATTTCTGGAAACAATTTTTTCTGGGCCAAAACAAAAGCAAAAGTTGCAGCCAAGGGACAAGATAATTTATTAGCAGGAAAAAGAAAGAAAGAAAGAAAAAGCTTTAAAGAGGAAGAATAAAGCCAGTAGACAAGGGTTAAAAGGCAGAGAAGTAATTTCTACTGTGAATGGCTTATTCAATGGAGAAAGGAACTATTTCATATATAACTTGACTAGAACAAAGCAAGACATTAAGCTCCCAGAAGAGCCTAGGTGTGTGCTTCCCTGCAACCTATCTGTGTACGTTGTACATTTCACCCAGGCAAATAGCACAATTTTAAGGCAGAGTGTCTCCTGAGGACACTCAGTGGCTCAAGCTGCACAGAGGGGACTGTCAGAAGTCGAGGGCAAGGAGAGGGAGTGAGGAAATAGGATGATACAGAGGAGGATGATTGGGAGCCAAGATTTGGCAATTTTTTCAGGAAGAATACTGCATATTCCCCATAAATTTTTTGACTGCTGAGGTAAGTACCTTCCAGAGCACAGTGAGATTATATATCCTTCCATCAACTCTATAAACAACCTTCTAGGCATTGTGCCAAAAAGAATATATTATATAGGGGACACTCAGAGAAAGAAGGGCAGTTTCATTTTCTCCCTTTTAATCCATGGCCAAGTAGAGAGAATTAAGAAGGAACAAAATAGCTAGAGGCTAAAAATTCTGACATACCCTGTGGCAAAATCCCTGTAAACTTTCCAGTCCTTTTCTCATTCATATATCAAGAATAAATTACTCCCAGTTGATACTCATACTGAAAAAATATTTAGAATCTAGGGGTTCAGGAGAATGTATAAACAAATTGTGGTATATTCATATAATAGAATACTATTCAACAATTAAAAAAATGAACTTTTGGTGTTTGCTTTCCTCTGAGGACACATGATCAGGGAAGGTGACCCTATCCCTGAGCCCTAGAAGGTGGATCAATCATGCTAATTCTTTTTTGTGACTCGTTTGAGAAGAAGCAAGTGATTCAATCATCACCCATGAGACATGAGGGGACTTTGCTGGGTGTATACTGACATACACAAAAACATGATGGATCTCAAAACTATATAGTAAGTAGATGAAAGTGCATCTCCTTCCCCAAAAATACATACTATATAAGTCCATTTATATGAAATTCAAGAACAGGCAAAACTACCCTACAGTGGTTTAAATCAGAAAGGTTTGGGGGTAAAACACTAATTGGAAAGAGACATAAGGGATTCTTTAGGAGTGATGGAAATATTCCATCTTGTTAGAGGTAATGGTTACATGGGTGTATATAATTGTCAAAATTTATTAGCTGAATGCTTAAGATTTGTGCATTTTATTGTATGTTATTTAAACACAGAGAGCGAAAATAATGCCCTTAGTAGTCAAAACATTGGGGACAAAACATTCATAGGGTTAAAATGGTAGGTTAAAAACAAAACAAAACTGTCTAGATGCCCATGATGGCTAGCCTATTTATACACTCTGACATTGGAGTTAGGAGAAAAGGAAAAACCATTAATGTTTATTGAGTGCAATTATGAACTTGGTGCTTTATGCACTTCCACTCATACCGCCAAGAGTAGTTAAGGCATTTGCCCAAGGTCTGCTGACCTTGGGCAAATGCCTTAACTACTGTCATACTAAATGACAGAATCAGACCCAAACTCTAGTGCTGATGCCAAAGTCTACATTCTTTCTATGACTTTGCTTATTGTTTCTATACATTACTTTAATCCTAACAAAACTCTTTGTTAGGGCATTTCTAAGATGAAGAAGCCAAAGCTCAGAGGAATTATATAACTTTCCCAAGTTACGAGGGGCAAAGGCAAGATTCCAGCCTGTGTCTGATCCCAAAGCCAAAGTTCTAGGTATCCCAAGGTAGACATTCAGGAGTGTTCTGGGATGTGAAGTAAGGTACGGGAGGAGTGCCTAGATGCAAGGCCTCTCTTCAGAGAGTGTCAGTGGGGGACATATTTGGGGGCTTGTAAACTCTCCCATCTTTCCCCTCAATCTGGGTCACCTCTCATGACTTAAAATTTTTTATAGTTTATAGAAAATACCTTATTTGATCTTCTCAAGGTATAAAATATCACCATTTTATTTATAAATGAAATACATTGTTCAGGGCCATACAGTCTGTATAAGAAGCCAGAATTCAAACCCAGGTCTTCTTGATTCCAAAATCCCATGTTCTTTTCACTACAGTGCCCAAACGATGAAAAACAAAAAGAGTATGATAACTGCTTACCTGAAAAGGAAAACTGGTTCAACCGCCCTTGGGAGAAGGACAACAAAGAAGGCCCTACTGAGTTATGAGAGATATGCGTCCAACACTCCCTTCTCTTCAGAGAGAGAAAGCAGAATGTGGGGGAATAGAGTATAAAGTACTTATGGAACATGTAAAGCTATAGTTATGTGACAGTCACCAAGTCCTTTAAGGATTTCAGAAGTCAAATGTCATAGGTTTCACTAGTACTAGGCCAATAAAAATAACAACAACAATAATAACAATTATGCCAGTTTTCTAAAATCAGGGAAGCATGAGAAAATCATCCTGCTCTATAAATGCAAAAGGATTCACTGCTGTGTAAGGGAGGCCACAGGAGTTGGCTGATGTCCAGAGCAATTCCTTAGGCAAAGTAAACAGAGAAACAAGATTAAAATGTTCTGGACATGTACTCTCTTTGTTCAATATCTGTGATAGTTGTACTTGCCCTGAAATGAGAACTACAGGTGCTTTGATCGATGGACTGAAGTGTTGGTTGGGTTTTGTTTCAGTTTCTAACGGCTTCTCTACATTCTTGGCCCAAAATGCCCATTTTACTTCCTTGAGCGAAACAGAACAAATCATATTTCCTCCTCTTTCAGACTCTTTTCAGCAGTGCTCAAACAATGGAGCACCTCTGCTGCTTCTATTTTATTTAGCTTTATCATAGTAATGCCACTATGTAGAAAATATCACAGAATCTTAGGGATGGAAAAGACCTTGAAAGTTCACACTGTCCTTTCCCACGCCCTGGCAAAACTGCTCCTAACTAAACCCAGACAAGACATTCTGGGAAAGAAAAAAAAAAATCACAATTTATCTACTGTTCATGGCATTTCAAGATGTCTTCTATTGCTTAACTTAAACACCATGCAACTAAGTCTGTATTGCCCTACTGTGATGAACTTAGAGATGAATGTTACCACCTATTAGGTGGAAAGGACACCTAAGCCAACAATTTAGTATTAAAAGAATCTTTCAAAATCTAAAATTGAATGTGAGGGGCTTCCCTGGTGGCACAGTGGTTAAGAATCCACCTGCCAGTGCAGGGGACACAGGTTCAAGCCCTGGTCCAGGAAGATCCCACATGCCGCAGAGCAAGTAAGCCCGTGCGCCACAGCTACTGAGCCTGTGCTCTAGAGCCCGCAAGCCACAACTACTGAGCCCATGTACCACAACTACTGAAGCCCGTGCACCTAGAACCCATGCTCCGCAACAAGAGAAGCCACCACAACGAGAAGCCAGTGCACCAAAACAAAGAGTAGGCTCCGCTCTCAGCAACTAGAGAAAACTCACGTGCAGCAGCGGAGATCCAATGCAGCCAAAAATTAAATAAATATAAAAAATAAATAAAATAAAATAAAATTGAATGTGAGTTCAGCCAGAGAAATAAGATAAGAACAATTTAATTTCACATGAAGGAATTGGAAAACTTTAAGAATCATTACTCCTTAAGCCTCTGCTGCAAAGGAGAGCCTGCTATTTATTCCCCAATAGCCAATCACCTCTTCCTCAATACAACTACTGATTTAAAAAAAGATTTTTTTTAATTTATTTTATTTTATTTATTTTTGGCTGCATTGGGTCTTAGTTGCAGCACGCTGGATCTTCATCGAAGCATGCGGTGCGTGGGCTTCTGTCTAGTTGCAACGTGTGGGTTTTCTCTAGTTGTGGTGTGCAGGCTGCAGAGCACGTGGGCTGTGTAGTTTGCGGCATGCAGGCTCTCTAGTTGAGACACGCGAGCTCAGTAGTTGTGGCACGTGGGCTTAGCTGCCCCGCGGCATGTGGGATCTTAGTTTCCTGACCAGGGATCGAACCTGTGTCCCTTGCATTGTAAGGTGGATTCTTTACCACTGGACCGCTAGGGAAGTCCCCAACTACTGATTTTCAGTTGGGCACATGGCTGCCTATAAAAATGCTTCACATGTCCCAACCTCTGTTATAGCTAAAAATGAGTGTGTTACTAGGTTCCAGTCTATGGGATGTAAGTAGAAAGAAGTATTGTTGTAGGTTGGATTATGTCCCCTCAAAATTCATATGTTGAAGCCCTAACACCACACAACCCCAACCCCCCACCCCCGCCCAATACCTCAGAATCTGACTGTATTTGGAGATAGGGCCTTTAAAGAGGTGATTAAATTAAAACAAGGCCTAATCTGGCTGGTATCCTTATAAGAAGAGGAAATTGAGACACACAAAGAGACACCAGAGGTGTATAGGCACAGAGAAAAGACCATGTGAGGATACAGTAAAAAGGAGGCCATTTGAAAATCCAGAAGAGAGACTTCAGGAAAATCCAAATCTGCTGACATCTTGATCTTGAGACTTCTAGCCTCCAGAACTGTGAGAAAATAAATTTCTGTTGTTTACACCATCCAGTTTGTGGTATTTTGTTACAGCGGCCCTAGGAAACTAATACAAGTAGCAAATACAACTTCTATGAAGTATCCTTAATGGAAGTGAATGGCCCTTCTTTACTCATCCCTAATTCTTTTTTTTTTTAACATCTTTATTGGAGTATAATTGCTTTACAATCGTGTGTTAGTTTCTGCTTTATAACAAAGTGAATCGGTTATACATATACATATGTTCCCATATCTCTTCCCTCTTGCAGCTCCCTCCCTCCCACCCTCCCTATCCCACCCCTCTAGGTGGTCACAAAGCACCGAGCTGATCTCCCTGTGCTATGCGGCTGCTTCCCACTAGCTATCTATTTTACGTTTTGTAGTGTATATACGCCCATGCCACTCTCTCACTTTGTCACAGCTTACCCTTCCCCCTCCTCATATCCTCAAGTCCATTCTCTAGTAGCTCTGTGTCTTTACTCCCGTCTTGCCCCTAGGTTCTTCATGACCTTTTTTTCCCTTAGATTCCATATATATGTGTTAGCATACAGTACCTGTTTTTCTCTTTCTGACTTACTTCACTCTGTATGACAGACTCTAGGTCCATCCACCTCACTACAAATAACTCAATTTTGTTTCTTTTTATGGCTGAGTAATATTCCATTGTATATATGTGCCACATCTTCTTTATCCATTCATCTGTTGATGGACACTTAGGTTGCTTCCATGTCCTGGCTATTATAAATAGAGCTGCAATGAACATTTTGGTACGTGACTCTTTTTGAATTATGGTTTTCTCAGGGTATATGCCCAGTAGTGGGATTGCTGGGTCGTATGGCAGTTCTATTTTTAGTTTCTTAAGGAACCTCCATACTGTTCTCCATAGTGGCTGTATCAATTTACATTCCTAACAACAGTGCAAGAGTGTTCCCTTTTCTCCACACCCTCTCCAGCATTTATTGTTTCTAGATTTTTTGATGATGGCCATTAGACTGGTGTGAGATGATATCTCATTGTAGTTTGTTTTTTTTTTTGTTTTTTTTTTTTTTTTAGGTACGCGGGCCTCTCACTGTTGTGGCCTCTCCCGTTGCGAAGCACAGGCTCTGGACGCGCAGGCTCAGCGGCCATGGCTCACGGGCCCAGCCGCTCCGCGGCATGTGGGATCTTCCCGGACCGGGGCACGAACCTGTGTCCCCTGCATCGGCAGGCGGACTCTCAACCATTGTGTCACCAGGGAAGCCCCTCATTGTAGTTTTGATTTGCATTTCTCTAATGATTAATGATGCTGAGCATTCTTTCATGTGTTTGCTGGCAATCTGTATATCTTCTTTGGAGAAATGTCTATTTAGGTCTTCTGTCCATTTTTGGATTGGGTTGTTTTTTTGATATTGAGCTGTATGAGCTGCTTGTAAATTTTGGAGACTAATCCTTTGTCAGTTGCTTCATTTGCAAATATTTTCTCCCATTCTGAGGGTTGTCTTTTGGTCTTGTTTATGATTTCCTTTGCTGTGCAAAAGCTTTGAAGTTTCATTAGGTCCCATTTGTTTATTTTTGTTTTTATTTCCATTTCTCTAGGAGGTGGGTCAAAAAGGATCTTGCTGTGACTTATATCATAGAGTGCACTGCCTATGTTTTCCTCTAAGAGTTTGATAGTGTCTGGCCTTACATTTAGGTCTTTAATCCATTTTGAGTTTATTTTTGTGTATGGTGTTAGGGAGTGTTCTAATTTCATACTTTTACATGTACCTGTCCAGTTTTCCCAGCACCACTTATTGAAGAGGCTGTCTTTTCTCCACTGTATATTCTTGCCTCCTTTATCAAAGATAAGGTGACCATATGTGCGTGGGTTTATCTCTGTCATCCCTAATTCTTGCTGGCCTGAATGGAGAAGTAAAGGCTGGCACTTCAGCAGCCATCTGAGACTGTGAGGTGATAGTAGGATTGAAAACCATAGACAGTGGGGCAACAGAAGAAACCTGAGTCCTTGACTAGACCAACCCTGGACTGCACTGGCTCCCTCTGGATTTCCTAAATGTGACAGAAAAATATACTTCTGTCTTGTTTAAGATATTATTTAAGTTTTGCTGTAATATATATTCACAGCATGCACACACTCAAAATAATAATAATGATGAAAATAACAGTACACAATTAGTCAATTCCTATAAGCAAGGAATCCTGTAGCAACAACCTGGAGCTTATATGTACTTGGGAGGCAAGAGGTAAAATAAGGAAAATTTGGTACTTTTACAGAGGATATAAAAGCATCACCCTCGTGCTCCAATACTACCTCTGTTACAAGGAAAAGGCTGAGCATCACTAAAGGGTGAGTTAGGGGCGGCACCCATCAAAATAAAGAACATTCAATCTCTAGAGTATAAAGGGCAGTAAGCATGTTATAGTGGATAAGTTTATGGACTTTGTAGTTTGACATAATTTGGCTATAAGACTAATGTTTCTACAACTTATTAACATGTAAGTAAGCCTCAGCCGCCTTATCTGTAAGGTTAGACATGATATATATCTCATAGAGTCATTGGAAAATCACATAGCAAATGTAATGTGCCTACACACAGTATGCTCAAGTAAATGTTAGTTCCTCCTAATCCTATTTTACAGTAAGAAGGTAAAGAAAGATATTTGAGAGACCCCTCTTCCTGGCTGTTCAGTGGTACTGTTTTTCTCTTATGAGCACACATATTTCCACTTGGAATTGGCACCTTGTATACACCCATTTCCCAATCAGTATTGAACCCACATTTTCTGCATAGGTGAGATCCTTGCCTATTTTAATGAGAATTAGAATTCTTATCTTTTTCCTTACTTGCAGTCTTTTACTGCCTATTTACCACTTACTGTACTTGGTTTCCTACTTTTCTTGATACTTTGGTATTTTAAGAATTGTTTTTAAAAAGTCGATTTAGGTAAATGCTTCTTTCAAAAGGAAGAGCTCCAATGTTTGATATAGCTGTAAGCATACACCTAAGGCAAGAGATGAATCAATGAAGAGTAGCTGGTTCCTTCAGACATGTTACTCATGATGTTTAAAGAACACACAACATTTGATGGCTCAGATCCTAAAGAGGCCTCACTTCTAGAAAGTTTATCATTGATCACTCTATTGTGTGTACAGGGCTAGACATTTTACAAGTAGATATCACCATTCTCTTTATAGAAGAGTAAACTGAAGACCAAAATGATCAAGGAGCAAATCCTGTTGACTCTGACTTCAAAATATAACCAAAATCTGGTGACTTCCTACATTTCCACTGCTACCACCCTGGTCCAAGCCACCATCTCTCTTGGCTGATAGCCTTCTAACTGGTCTCCTGATTCCAATCTTGCTCCCCTACAGTATTTTCTAAACATAGCAACCAGAGTAATTGTATAAAAACAGTTTCAGATCATGTTATAGCTTTGCTCAAAACTCTCCAATGGATCCCCATCTCACTCAGAGCAAAACCTGAGTTCTTAAAATAACCTATAAGACCTTAAATAATCTGACCACTAATTTGCCCTCTGATCCCATCTCTTACTATTTCTCCAATATATGCAGTTTCAATCACACTGGCTCCTCCTTGTTCCCTAAACCCACTTTATAGTGATTGCTTTTACTGTTCCTTCCTTCTGCCTGGAATGGTCTTCTCCCAGATAACAGCATGGCTTCCTTACTCAGTCTTTTCAGATCTTTACTCAGATGCCATCTCAGGAAGCCTTTTTCTGGTCAAATAACTAAAATTACAAAACCCCAAACACTTCCTATCCTACTTTTCTAAGGCCTCCCCCACAAAAAGTTAGCCAGATACCAAACAGACTTTTTGCTCCTCTTTGCTTAACAGGTAAATCTGAAGTTTGGGTTTATTCCTCTGAGACAGAAAGTGATGGTATAATGAGAAGTTCGCATCTCACTCATAGAGACTTGAATAGTTCAAAAGAGGGGAACAAACTCATGGATCTCTTGAAGTCTCTTTCAATCCTTCAAATCTGTAAATAGCCAAGCATGGAAACACTGGAGGAGAGGAGAACAGGACACACCATAATTTCTCAAGTATCCCTGACATAAAATGTAAGAAGAAAAACAATACTCTTGACTTCTTTCATTTACAAGATCTAGAAGGGGTATTTTCTTTGTATGAATGAATCACTCTCAGTCTCTAAAGCAATAAGGTACAGGAGAAGATACATGCCATGATCTGCTATGACAAGGAACTAACAATGAGTTAAGTGAAACCTCCCAGATGTATGTCAATAAATATGAACAAGCTAGAGAACTGAAGATGGAGAATACAGAAGCTAATCCCAGCTAATCCTCTAACTCCAGACCCAATAGTGTGCAAATATAACATTTACAGGGACTACCATATCAGAGTGGAAGAGAAAAAAGGAAAAACAAGTAAGAAAAAAGCTGCCAATTTCTGACTCAGCTCTAAAGCTACCAAAATAAGCAAGGCAGCTTCAGATATCAAGACAAATCTCCTCTGGTCTAGAGGCCAGGGTTTGACTTAGACTTGGCATAAGCCCAACTGACTGCAGCAGCAACTCAATTCACAGACAGGTGATAGGTATTTCCCACCATATCTTTTCCCAATCAAATCAAAGTAAGAAGATATGTATTATTACATTGTTTATATTAAGCAGCAAAATTTGAAAAGTAAGAGAAAACCACCTTATACCATTCTTGAAACATTTTATTTCACAGCTTTATATACAGTTATGGTATTAATGTCATATATCACTGAGTAAATGAATTCTGCAAGGTTAAATGATGATGTGTTTATGTTCTAACTGCTCATTGGCCCCCAGGTCAGCCAATCTGATCCAGGACTCCATGGCAACAGGCTCTATCACTAAGAGCTACAAGATGATATTCCCCTTGCCGCCTCCTCTTTTTTTTTTGTTTTTTAATAAAACACTTTCCACAGAAACTGCTGCAAATATTATCAAAGAATAGTCTGTACAGACAAGTAAGCAATGCTGCCATTCTGATATACTAAAAATGAATAGTAGGGGGAAAGAGTGAATAGCAATGACAATGAATCTATGCAAATAACAAGGGATCCTCCAAACTCCAGAAATCTTCCCTTGTTTAATTTTAAAGGAGAAATTCGGGAATCCTTGCACCGTGAAAAACCATCACTAGGATAAATTGTGGGATTAGTATAAGTAAAGTGCTGCCCAGCTATAATCCCAATATTGAAGCTTCCCATGCTACAGTATATGGAAAAAGCTAAATGTTTTAAGACTGCTAACCTTTGTAAGTTTCCCATAACTTTCTTTGAAATGTTAAAATCTTCATCAAAACTCACAGATTTCAGGCTCTTATCTTCCATATTCTCAAATCACAATCAGCTCATACAGTTCCTGTAATTCTATGATATCAGTCCTCTTTTCTACACCCCCCTCCCCCATCATGCTCCACTGTGCTTAGAGAAAAAATTGCTATGTCTAAATGAGGAAATACGGTAGTGCCTCCCCATCCCAATTCTGCAGCTTTGCTTTCCTTGGTTTCAGTTACCCACAGTCAACTGAAGTCCAAAAATACTGAATGGAAAATTCCAGAAATAATTCATAAGCGCTGTTCTGAATAGCATGACGAAATCTTGTGCCATCCCACTCAGTCCCGCCCAAGACATGTATCATTCCTTTGTCCCTCCGTATCTCTCCGTATCCCACTTGTCAGTTAATTAGTAGCCTTCTCAGTTATCAGATCAACTGTCATGGTATCAAAAGTGCTAGTGTTCAAGTAAGCCTTATTTTACTTAATAATGGCCCCAAAGCACAAGTAGTGATGCTGGCAATTTGGATACGCTAAAGAGAAGCCGTAAAGTGCTTCCTTTACGTGAAAAGGTGAAAGTTCTCAACTTAATAAGGAAAGAAAAAAAATCATATGCTGAGGTTGCTAAGAATGAATCTTCTGTGAAATTGTGAAAAAGAAAAAATAAATCTGTGCTAATTTTGCGGTCACACCTCAAACTGTAAAACTTATGGCCACAGTGCATGGTTAGTGCTTAGTTAAGATGGAAAAGGTATTAAATTCGTACAATAAGATATTCTGAGAGAGAGACCATATTCACAAAACTTTCATTAATATATTGTTATAATTGTTCTATTTTATTACTGTTGTTGTTAATCTCTTACTGTGCCTAATTTATAAATTAAACTTTGTCATAGGTATGTATGCATAGGAAAAAGTATAGTATATACAGGGCTTGGTACTATCCAGGTTTCAGGCATCCACTGGGGGTCTTGGAACATATCCCCCGTGGACAGGGAAGAGCTACTGTAATACCTTTGCTCTTCACATTCAATTCCCAATTCCTTCTCCCTCAGCTACAGATCTTCTTGAAGCAAAGCGGATTCAAGATAATTATAAACTAGATGAGGAGACTACACCAAAAAGTCCATCCTTCTCCTCAGTGGTGCTCATTAACATTCTAAAATCCACCTGATGTATTACAAGGTATTCCCCTTTCCTTGCATGCTTTTTGCCAATAACTGATATATCTCTGGCTGTAACAAGTAACTTTGGTCCCCATCTCCTGGTATATGGTAGTAAGTGAATGCTGAGAAGTAGACAGAATCTGAGGTGTCAGGGTCATAATTAGCTTGGAAACTGCATGTTTTCATCTGGCTCACACTGTTGTGTTTTTTGTTTTAACAGTGGTAAAATACATATAACATAAAAATTATCATTTCAATAATTTTTAAGTGTAAATTTCCATAGTATTAAGTACATTCACATTATTTTGCATTCTGGAAGAGAAAATGGTCTCAGGCACAAAAGTCATGGTGTTAAGAGACTATAGTCTTTTTTGTCTATGCCTACTTACTAAACATGTATTTACTGTACAAGTTATATATTAAGAACTATAGTGATCATGAAGAATAAACTGTCAAATATTAAAAACATCTGACACGGGGGGAAGGCTGGGAGGAAGGGATAGTTAGGGAGTTTGGGATCGACATGTACACACTGCTATATTTAAAATGGATAGCCAATGAGGACCTACTGTACAGCACAGGGAATTCTGCTCAATGTTATGTGGCAGCCTGGATGGGAGGGGAGTTTTGGGGAAAATGGATACATGTATACATATGGCTGAGTCCCTTTGCTGTGCACCTGAAACTATCACAACATTGTAAATCGGCTATACTCCAATATAAAATAAAAAGTAAAAAAAAAAGAATATCTGACACTACTGCTCAGTAAAAATAGCCACTGACATGTATTTCCAGTATGTTTTTCGCGTGTTGAAAGTATTGATAGTTTCTTACATGCACAACTCAGTTCCCAAGCAAGTCCAAAGTAGATGGAAATCTACCTTTCTTTTTTATCAGCACTGAGTTCCAAGGGGCCCATATAGTTAGACTAACTTGAGAAGGAACAGAAATTCCTAGAACAAAGAAAATCTTTTCTGTTATACTGTTTCAAATTTCCCAAGAATTCTTAAGAGGGCAACCCAGAAAGGGGGATAAAAGCAACTTACAGTGGGAGTCATAAATTATATCAAAGCTAGGAACTTCCCTGGTGGTGCAGTGGTTAAGAATCCACCTGCCAATACAGGTGACAGGGCTTCGACCCGTGGTCCGGGAAGATTCCACATGCCATGGAGCAACTAAGCCCATGCGCCACAACAACTGAGTCTCCACTCTAGAGCCTGTGAGCCACAACTACTGAAGCCCCCGTGCCTAGAGCCTGTGCTCTGCAACAAGAGAAGCTACCACAATGAGAAGCCTGCACACCACAATGAAGAGTAGCCCCTGCTCGCCACAACTAGAGAAAGCCCGTGTATAGCAACGAAGACCCAATGTAGCCAAAAATAAATTAATTAATTAAAAAAATAAATTATATCAAAGCTAAAAAAATTTTTTTTAAGTCACTGCAGAAAATCACTACTAGGCCCCCTCTACATCAGTTTCCTTTATACCTTCATAAGAGAACACCAAAACATTTCACTCTGGTCCTACAACTTTTTTTTTTTTTAATATCCTGGGCCAGTACATATAGAAGAACAACATATTTATCGACCTCAGAAAGACAGAAAGCTGCATGAATAGGATACTATCTCAGTGATGTTGCCTCCCAATATGAAAGGGCTCTGATCATAGGAGGCGATCTTCCTCAGTACACAGGAGCTATCATTTATTAAGCATTTACTGTGATCCAAACACTATGCTTAGGAATTTATATGTCATCACATTCGTTTTCACTTTAACACATTTTGAAATTCTACTTTCAGATACTAACAGAAAGGCTTTTATGATTAGAGAAGTACTATAGGCTTCTTTATACTTACAGAAAACACACACAAGTAGAAGTAGAAAAGAAAAATTACCCATACTCTGTAACTCAGAGATAACTGCTATTAGTAACACCAATGTTCTGAGATATGTTTTTCTAAACTTTGCTTCCATATTCGAATGGAAATTGTATCCATTTGGATGTTTCCATACCTAATAATTTTTATGTAATTTACATTATACAGAACATTTTTTTACCATGCTTTTTTCTACTACTAGAACTGTGACCGTTTCCCCCATTAATTACTTCTACCAAAGTCATTTTAATAACTATCTAATATTCTACTACATATATGTATCACAATTTATTTAACCATTTCCCTCTTACTGGATATTCAGGAAGCTGTTAATTTTTATAATAAAATAATGCTGTAATGAGTATCTTTGTACCTAAATCTTTATTCACATTTCTCATCAACTTCCTAGGATAAATATGTTCAAGAGTTTTGGAGATAAAAAATTTCCCCTTAAGTTCACTCCAGAAGCAAGGCCAGTCGCATTATCTAATCATAGTGTTTCTCAACGTTTCCCCAGCAACACATAATGTCCACTTAGCACATCCCTTGGCAGTGCCTACCTAGACTTTAAGGACATTCACCTGCGTAGTGCTTCTTACTTTTTATTTTTCTTCAATTTATGCTCTTCTTTTTAATAATATTAACTCTCTTTCCCCATATATTCCACTGGAAAAGATATGTAACCAGTATTCCTTAAAACTCACTGGCTTAAGAAAATTAATAGGGAGGAAAGAATAAAACTTTACACAGAAAGGTATTTTCTTCACTATAAATGTTACACACGTTACTAGCTCTTGTCAGTGTACCTTCGTAGTTTAGACAGCAATCCAAAAGGCGAAGCCTCAAAAACCACAAAAGAGTAACATTCTACGTCTTTAATATGAAATTAAAAGAAGGTAAAAGGGCATGGAGATACTGGATATTTTAAAATTTTGATTTGATATTTGGTCCATTTAAGATCCTAGATTTTTTTAACATGGGAAAGGAAACAGTCACCTAAGTCCAGGAAGTGCAGAGAGTCCCATACAGGATTAACCCAAGGAGGGACACACCAAGACACATAGTAATCAAACTGACAAAAATTAGAGTCTAGATCTTTTAAGCAAGTTGATTTAAGGAGTCTTGATACATAGGACTTCATATAAATCTTATACTCTCATAAATATATGGAGAAAGAACACCACCACATCAACGTACATAGAGAAAAGCAGAACACAAAGTTTCAGAGGTAGACACCAAAGGCAAGTGTCCTAAGATTTTTTTTTTTTTTTTTTTGCGGTACGTGGGCCTCTCACTGTTGTGGCCTCTCCCGTTGCGGAGCACAGGCTCCGGACGCGCAGGCTCAGAGGCCATAGCTCATGGGCCTAGCCTCTCCGCGGGATGTGGGATCTTCCGGGACCTGGGCACGAACCCGTGTCCCCTGCATCAGCAGGCGGACTCTCAACCACTGTGCCACCAGGGAAGCCCAAGTGTCCTAAGATTTTAAAGTAGATCAGAACCAATGGAAGAAAGTAAAAAACAACAAACAAACAACAAAAAAAACAGTCATCATCTACAGAAGTCAAAAGATCAATGATGGCCAAAGAAAGAAAAACAGAGCTGTTAATCTGAGGAAAGGTGTTTACAATTTGGCCTATAAGCATCAAATTAGAAAAGATACTGCCTAAGAGGATCAACTTTGGGGCTTCCCTGGTGGCACAGTGGTTGAGAATCTGCCTGCCAATGCAGGGGACACAGATTTGAGCCCTGGTCTGGGAGGATCCCACATGCCGCAGAGCAACTAGGCCCGTGAGCCACAGTTACTGAGCCTGCCTGTCCGGAGCCTGTGCTCCGCAACGAGAGGCCGCGACAGTGAGAGGCCTGCGCAGCGCAATGAAGAGTGGCCCCCGCTTGCCGCAACTAGAGAAAGCCCTCGCACAGAAACGAAGACCCAACACAGCCAAAACTAAATAAATAAATTTATATAAAAAAAAAAGAGTGTCAATTTTAAGCTGAAATATTTAGATTATACTTATATTCATTTTAAACATGCAACATCCTACATGGCTTGAAAATCTCTTCTGGCTTCCTCAAAAATTACAGGTGATCTGAAGATACAAATCGTATATTCCTGTTTAATTTCTAAATATTAACAATAGCTAATGCTAAGTAAGCCTTTAAGATAACCAGGAACTATCTTAAAGGCTTTACATGTATTAACTCTTAATCCTCAAAACAATCCTAGGAAGTGGATACTATTATTATCTTCATTTCATACATTTTACATATGAAGAAATGGAGAGGTTAAGTAATTTGTCCAAGGTCACAGAACCAGCAATTGGCATAGCTAGGATTTGAACTCAGGCAGCCTAAATCCAGAGTCCAAACATTTATTAGCTACTATATGTGCTTTTCCAAAAAAGAAGCTCCTAAACAGGCTATAAATCAGTGAGAGTAGGTGGGCTAGGAGAGGAGCACTTTGGAGAAAAGTACTTATGGTAACTTTTAGGCACAGAAATAGTCCCCATCAATTTTGCCAGAAAGTGCTTCCAACATATATCACATTTTTAATTATCCCAAACAAGGTGATGCTAAACATCTTCTGCAAAAGCAGTCCTTGATCTTTTCTTTTTCCTTTAAAAAAAAAAAGCGAAAAAAAAGGAAGGATAAAAAGAAACAAATCTTACTTCTCCAACATCTTTCAACAGCTTTTCTTTCCTTGACCTTTTCTAAAACCTTGATGGTTAGAAAATGAAGATTAAAAAACGTACTTTCAGCTGAAACTAAAACACCTCTTAATAATTTTTCCATTGCTAATGACTGAAACATTTAAGAAGTCTTTAGGTCTATCCCACCCACTCCCAAATGGAAGGAAAACCAAGTTAACAAAACCATCATCTTTTAACTTCACAGCAGTTTTCTTCCCCCTCAAAGGCTATTCCTGTCCTCGTTGCAGATGGGAAACTGCTCCCAGTGACGTCAGAGCAGTTTCCCAGCAACAATTAATGAGGGTTGTCCACGACAGGGGTTTCCTGAAAAGCTAGCAAGAAATTATCCACATATTTGCTGCAATACTGAGATGCAAGGATGCAGTAGAATTTCTATTAACCTTTATAGCCCTGGTTTCTGGCAACCTTCTAAATAGGTTATTCTTCCAGAATGCTCTTGGTTTACCCTAAGATTGTCTTTCTTTTTCTTCCCCCTCCTTCTCCCCAAATAAAACTAGAATTTTGTTAGTTGGAAATATTTATGGCTGTAATAAATATTAATTGAACTACCATAACAATAGGACTGCATAATGTAAGCTAAAAAACAGACATTACTCTTTTCACTTAACACAGAGAACTTAGAATAAATGAGAGCACAGAACAGAAAAGAGTATCAGGACAGAAAATAAACCAGCAAGTTCTTAAAGGCACTTCTCAACATATGTTATCCAAACACATCCACAGGCAAACCTAAAATATTCCTAGGCTCTCGTCTACTGAATTTTTCACACTGGCCTCTGCAGGCAGTCCTCCAGAGATCAGATTCTTAATATGGAGTTGCATAAAAAGGAACTGGAAGCCCAAACTCTTAATCCAAAAGAGGTAAGTTAAGTCCACACCTAAGAATATAACAATTTCTTCCTAAGCTTTACTTTAGCTTCATACATTCAAAAATGAGGGTTTCACTCTAACTACAGTGGCAAGGAATTTTATATAGCTACCTATTTTTGAGGTCTGAGAAAGAGCGTACAAACTGCCTGCTCAGGACCAGTGCAAATAAGGTAGAAAAATTCCAAACTCCAAAACCCAACCTAGAATTACTCATGTTTGCTAGGTTCCAGAAACCTGCTAAGAGCTCTTTTTCATTCCATATTTACAAAAAGCAATTAAGTAAAATTCATTAGCAGCAGGACATACAGGGTTAATTCAGGCACTCTGCTTCAGCAATCCTGACTTTGGCCTCAGCCTATCCAAAAAGGAAACAAACAAAAGAGCATCCCTATCATTAACAACATCCCACTCTGGCTTCAGCTCTGTTCAAAGGTACCCAGTTAGGCATAGATGGGAGAACGCACCACTTTGGATGGATTTTTCTTCTTCCTTCTCTCTGTTCCCTCCCTCTCAGAAGAAAAGACTGCAAACAAAATCACTACGTCACTGGAGGCAGAGGGAATCCCATCTCTGCACTCTTTAGAAACCAAGGCCAGCAAACCAAAACAAACCAATTATAAGAAACAAACAAGTAATTCAAAATAAAAAGCAGTAAAACCACAGGAAATTCTTATGACAACCTCAACGTCAAAAGGCATGTTTCAGTAAAAAGGTTGAATAAATTCCTCCTAAGATGTTCATAATCAAAAAAGCTTCCTAGACACAGCAAAGGTGACATGTTTCTTCTTAACACATTTAAAGACTAGGGGACAGTTACGTAAAGACATAGGACAGAGAGACATATTCACCAACCGGGTGTGGAATGACACAGTGAAGGATATTTATAGGGGATTCCCTGCTTCCTGCAATGTGTGTCAACAGCATCACCAAAAAGAACAGAAATCACCACTATTCTTATAAGCTAAATCTGAATGAAGCATCACTTGAAATAGCCATAGAAGAGGTAGAATCTGACTAGAGTAAAAGTTCTAGCACACCTAATTTAAAAAATATTTTAAAGATAAAAAACAAAAATGCCCACAAAATCCTCACAAGCTTAACACCTGAAAATTATCTAATTTCCCAAATGTGTATTATACAGTTAAATTGGCCAATATACAAAAGATATCTATCTTTCTAGCTTCTTCCCTACCCAGTCTGTGAAGTTCAAGGACTTTTATATAAAGAGAGAAAATTATCCAAAACTCACCCCAGATGGATCTGCACTTAAACCAACAGCGAGCTCACATTATTAATGGAGACTTCATTGTAAGAATCTGTTCTGCAGGAATTTTGCCGGAAGAAATTCCTTCTGGGAAACCTGTGCCTCTTCCCCCGCCCACAGTCCCCTCCCGCCCCCATCACCCTTGAATGAAACGCTACTGATCCTTGCTGCTGCGTCTCTAGCAAGCTAACTGCTCTGACAAGCAGCTCTGAAGCAGACCATGGTCCAGCTGTTCAGAAGGATGCCACCTAGAGCTCTGCCAACAGTCACACTCATGTGTGAGCGCGCGTGTGCGGGAACACACACACGCTACAAAAGCACCCCCTTCCACCTCCTCTTCTCGCTCTCATTCAAGCTCTTCAGTGACAAGCCTGCCTCCACACTGCTTTGGATAGTTTTTAAAGACACAGCACCAGCTCTTTTCTGCTATATATGTTGAGATGCCAAAATAGAGTCTTATTAGAGAAGAATAACGAGCTGTGGATGTGTATTGAATTAAAAGTTCACGTTTAAATTTACTTTTGCCTTTTTCTCTCCTGCAAAAGAATTGAGGCCAGAGAAACGGTCTTTGCCTAAAAGCTACTGGGCTGAACTTTAGAAACTAAGGGCAAATCTAGTTACAGAGAATTCTTTCCAGCAAGCTATATTTAATAGAATCATTTTGAACACAGGATACCAGTAGCTATCTGTTCCTCCTCCCATATCTGCCCCCAGAATGATGGGGAGAACACTTTAGTTATAAAACGGGATAATGAGGAAACCATGAAGGTACCTTACTGATAGAACTGATGAAAAAGAATGAGAATAGAGCATATGGATGGGGATGAGGATAAACAGATTAAAATGAAGAAAGTCGTACAAAGGACACCAGGAAAGGAGAGTAATAGTTCTTCAAAGTATGCATGGCTCTGGGACTTAAAAATGACTTTCAGGTCCTAATTTTTAAGAGCCTAAGGAGAGGCAGTAATAATCTCTATCGCTACAGCAAGTAATAGACATTACAGGTGGTACAAGGCCTGCAATAACACAAAGTAGCATACAGGTGGGGTTCAGACATCCCGAGGAAAATAATAAAACCTGTCACAAAGACAACCAGTCATTCATTCAAACACGTTTGTTGTGTGCTTGTGTTCTTACTATTGGCCAAACACTACAATAAGTTCTAGGAATATAAGATAAATAAATTAAGGGTCATATAGAAGAAGGAAAAAAAAAGGAATTCTGGCTTTTACTCTGAATGAGACGAAAAGCCAATAGGCGGTATGAAAGCTGATCCTGAAGGGCCAAACGACCACTAAAAGGAATCTGGCTTTTACTTAGTGAGAAGAGAGACCACTGGGAGTTTTTAAGCAGAGGAATGGCATGTTTCTGACCTATATATATATTTTTGGCCTCCAAATTTTTGTTTGAGAAAGTTTTAATATACAGAGAATTTGCAAAAACAGTACAACAGTCACCCAGATTCACATACAGATTTAGTACACACATGCAGGCATGTATGTATACATTTTTCTCAGAACTATTTGAGATGTTCTCATAATGACCTCTCACACCTGAAACAATTCACCATGTATCTCCTAATAGTAGGTCACTTTGAACTATGAGAATAGCCACCAGCCAAGTCCCATATGAGTTAATGGGTAGTGCACATGCAAAGCAGATCTAAATAGCACTGTAAAGGCTAAGAAAACTGAAATAACTTTGGAATCACCATCCACTGAAGGCTGGACAGAATTTGCAAGCTGAACCCAACCATGTCAAGTGTCTGCTAAAATAAAAGTCAACATTCACCATGGCATTTAACAAGACCCAGACCCTAATAATATTCAAAAATTTCAGGATATAATCCAAAATTACCATCCAAAATACCAAGATAATCTCAATCTGCAGGAAGAGAGATGAACAGATACAACGTGAAGGTGACACATATGTAGAAATTATCTGACAGCTATTAAAAAAGCTATTATAAAATATGCTCCCAAAATGTAGGGAAAACACTCCTGAAACTAACAGAAAGACAGAATGTCTCAAGAAAGAAATAGAAGCTATAAAAAGGAACCAAATGGAAATTTTAGAACTAAAAAATACAGCAACAAAAACATATCACTCACTTGATGGGTCCAACAGCAGAACAGAAATGAGAGAAGAGTCAGTGAATTTGAAGACTGATCAAGTTCAAATTGAAGACAAATCAAATTTCAGTAGAAGCATCACATATGAATCAATATCAAATCTGAACAATAGGGCTTCCCTGGTGGCGCAGTGGTTGAGAGTCCGCCTGCCAATGCAGGGGACACAGGTTCATGTCCCGGTCCGGGAAGATCCCACATGCTGCGGAGCAGCTAGGCCCGTGAGCCATGGACGCTGAGCCTGTGCGTCCGGAGCCTGTTGCTCCGCAACAGGAGAGGCCACAACAGTGAGAGGTCTGCGTACCGCAAAAAAAAAAAAAAAAAAAAAAAAAATCTGAACAATAAAAAGAAAAAAGATGGGGAGGGGGAGAACAGATTATCAAGGGCCTGTAAAAAATATCAGAAAGTCTAATATTTGGACCATCAGTATCCCAGAAGGAGGGGAGAAAGAGTGTGGTGAAATATGTTAAGAAATAATGGCTGAAAGCTTCACAAACTTGACAAAAGACATAAACCTAGAGTTAAGAAGCTCAGAAATTTCCAAACAGGATAAACACAATAAAATCCACTCCTAGATTCGTTACAATGTAACAGGTAAAAACTAAACACAAAGAACAAGTCTTAAAAGTAACAAGTCAAAAATGATGCTGGACTTATTAAGGGAACAGTGATTTGAATCACTTCATATTGCTCATCAGAAAACGATGAAGACTAGAAGGAATCAGAATAACATGTTTAAAGTGCTTAAAGGAAAGATCCATAAACACAGAATTCTGTGTGCAGAGAAAATAACCTTTAGGAATAAAGATGACATAAAGACATCCTCAGATGAAGAAAAACTACAAGAACTCATTGTCAGCAGACCTATTCTAAAAGAATGACCAAAGAAAGTTGTTCAAAAAGGTGGGAAACAATACAACAAAACCTGGAATACCAGGAATGAGGGAAGAAAAACAAAAATGCTAAATATCTGGTTACATATAACATTCTTCTCCTATTGAGTTCTTTAAAATATGTTCTGATGTTTGAAAACAAAAATTGTAAGATTATCTCATGAAGTTTTCAATGTATGTAGATAAATGTAATGGACAGGACAACTATAATATTAAGGGGGGAAAAGGAAAGGAACCTATATGGTGTAAAGGTTTTGACATTACACCTGAAATGGCAAAATAGTAACTCTAAGTAGACTGTAAATACAAGTTAGGTGCGTGTATATGCACATACACATACACATACGTATATTTGTGTTTGTCTGTATATGCTGAGAGAAAGAAAAAGAGAAAAAGAAAGAGAGAGAGACCCCTAGAGCAACCAGTTAAAAAACTATACAAAAAGATAGTCAAAACCTTAAAGATAAATTTAAATGAGTAAAATGAAATACTACAAAATGTTCAAATAACTCAAAAGGCAGGAAGAGGGAATCATCAGTTTAAAAATAGAAACAGCAAAGAAAAAACAAGTTAGATGTAGATCTAAATCTAAAATATCAATAATTATATTAAATGTAAATAGTCTAAAAATGCCAATTGAAAGAAAGAGATTGTCCAAATAACTTAGAAAGTCACTTCAAATATAATGATAGAGGTGAATTAAAAGCAAACAGAATAAACAGAATAATAGTGGATACATGACATACATTTGTCAAAACCCAGAGAACTGTACAAGACGAGGAGTGAAACCTAACTTAAACTACAGACTTTAGTTAATAATAATGCATCAATATTGGCTCATCAATTGCAACACATGTACCACAGTAATGTAAAATGTTAAGTAACAGGGGAAACTGTATGTGTACTGGTGAAGGGTGGCATATGGGAACTCTGTATACCCTCTGCTCAATTTTTCTGTAAACCTAAAACTGTTCTAAATAATAGTCTATCAGTTTAAATTTTAAAAGATTGAAAAAGATACACTATACAAACACTAGCCAAAAAAAAGCTGGAAGGACTAAATTAATATTAGACAAAGTAGACTTCTGAGCAAAGAAATTACCAGGGATAAAGAAGAGCATTATATAATGATAAAAAGGGACAATTCACCAAGACGACAGCAATTCTAAATGTCTATGCACCTAACAACAGAACTTCATAATACAGAAAACAAAAACTAAGAACTGAAATGAAAAATAGACATGCACAATTACAATTGTATATTTCAACACCTCTCTTTTAGGAATAGATAAAACCATTAGGCCAAAAATTAGCAAGGATATAGAAGAACTGAACAACATCGTTCAACAACAGGATCTAGCTGACATTTATAGAACACTCCAACTAAAAACATTAATGCACATTCTTTTCAAGTGCTCATGGAACATTCACCAAGAGAGACCATATATGCTGAATCATAAAACAGCTTGAACAAATTTTTAAAAACTGATATAATCCAAAGTATCTCCTCTGACCATAATGGAAATTAGAAATCAATAATAAATATATGACACGTTCATCTACAAACACTTGGAAATTAGACAACACACTTTAAATAATCCATGGGTCAAAGAGGTAGTCTCTAGAGAAACTGGAAAATATTCTGAACTGAACAAAAATGTAAATAAAACATATCAAAATGTGTGGGATGCAAACTTAAGAAGTACTTAGAGGGAAAGATATATGTAGCACTAATTGTTATATTAGAAAAGTAGTGTAATGTGCCAAATATTTGTGTCCCTCCAAAATTCAAATGCTGAAACCCTAACCCAGTGTAGCTATATATGGAATGAGGCCTCTAAGGAAGGAATTAGGGTTAAACAAGATCATACAGACGGGACCCTGATCCAAAAGGATCAGTGCCCTTATAGAAGAGACACTAGAGAGTTTGCTCTTTCTCTGCTGGCATGCACAAGAAGAGGTCATGTGAGCACACAGCTAGAGGGCAGCTGCCCACAAACCACGACTAGAGGCCCCAGAATGAAACCTACCTTGCTAGCATATTGATCTTGGACTTTCCAGCCTCCAGAACGGTGAGAAATAATTTTTTGTTGTTTAAGCCACCCATTCTGTGGTATTTTGTTATGGCAGCCTGAGCTGACTAATACAAGTAGAAAGGTCTCATATCAATAATCTAACTTTCTACCTTAAGAAACTAAAAAACAAACAAACAAAAAAAAGCAAAATAAACTCAATGTAATCAGAGTGAAGTTAATAATAAAAAGCACAAATCAACTACACTGAAAACGGGGGCGGGGGGAAATCAATGAAACCGAAAGCTGGTTCTTTGAAAAGATCAGTAAAATTGACAAATCTTTAGCAACAGTGACAAAAAAGAAAAGGAAGAAAACACACATAATAATAACAGGAATGAAAAAAAAAGATATCACTACAGATCCTGCAGGCATTAAAAAGATAATATGGGAGTATACACACAACTCTAAACACAAATTCAATTGCTTAGTTGAAATAGACCACTTCCTTGGAAACCACAAATTATCACAAGCCACCCAAGATGAATTAGATAACTTGAATAACCCCATAACTATTAAAGAAATCTACAGGTCCAGATATTTTCTCTGGTAAATTTTAACACACTTGCAGAAGAAACTACCAATTCTATATAATCTCTTTAGAAAACAGAAGAGAAGGAAACAACTCCCAACTTACTTTACAAGGCCAATGTTACCCTGATATCCAAACCAGGCAAAAATATTACAAGAAAATGATGTAGAGACATAGAGAACAGACTTGTGGTTGCCATGAGGGAGAGGGCTGGGGGACGGATGGAGTGGGAGGTTGGGGTTAGCAGATGTAAGCTATTACATATAGAATGGATAAACAACAAGGTCCTACTGAATAGCACAGAGAACCATTTTCAATATCCTATGATAAACCATAATGGAAAAGAATATTAAAAAAAGAATGTGTATGTGTGTGTGTGTGTGTGTGTGTGTGTGTGTGTGTGTGTGTATATATATATATATATATATATACACACACACACCTGAATCACTTTGCTGTACAGCAGAAATAAACACAACATTGTAAATCAACTATACTTCAATTAAAAGAATTTTTTTAATATTAAAAAAATTACGGGCTTCCCTGGTGGCGCAGTGGTTGAGAGTCCACCTGCCGATGCAGGGGACACAGGTTCGTGCCCTGGTCCGGGAGGATCCCACATGTCGCGGAGCAGCTGGGCCCGTGAGCCATGGCCGCTGAGCCTGCGCGTCCGGAGCCTGTGCTCCACAATGGGAGAGGCCACAACAGTGAAAGGCCCGCATACCGCAAAAAAAAAAAAAAATTACAAGAAAGCTATAGACCAATATCCTCACAAAGATGCTAAATATCTCCATAAAATATGAGCAAATGAAATTCAGTGAAACATAAAAAGGACAATGCCTGACAACCAAGTGGAGTTTATTCTGAGAATGCAAAGCTGGCTCAGTTTTTTTGTTTTTTTTTTATTTGGCTGCACTGGGTCTTAGTTATGACACTCGGGATCTTTGCTGTGGCGTGCGGGATCTTTTTTTTTTAGTTGCGGCATGAGGGATCTTTTAGTTGCAGCATGCAGGCTCTTAGTTGCAGCATGCGGGATCTAGTACCTTGACCAGGGATCAAATCCAGCCCCCCTGCATTGGGAGCACGGAATCTTAACCGTTGGACCACCAGGGAAGTCCTGCTGGTTCAATTTTTGAAAAGCAGTCAATGTAATCCACTTTATATTGAGTCAAAAGAAGAAAAAACATGATCATTTCAACTAATGCAGAAAGGCATTTGACAAAATTCAATACCCACTCATAATAAAAACTCTCAACAAACCAGGAATAGAAGGAAATTTCCTCAGTCTGATAAAGGGCATCCATAACAAACCTACAGACTGACGCCTTCTTCCTAAGATCAGAAAAAAGGCAAGGTTGTCCACTACCACCACTATTATTCAAAATCATACTGAAAGTCCCAGCTAGTACAATAAGCCAAGAAAAAGAAATAAAAGGCACACAGATTGGCAAGGAAGAAATAAAAACTGCTTCACAGACAACATACAAGTAATCTACCAAAAAGAAAAAAAAACCCAACTAGAAGTAGTAAATGTGTTTAGAAGGATCACAGGACATAAAGTCAACACTGTCAAATCAATGAAATTTCCATATACTAGCAATGAATAACTGAAAACCAAAACTTAAAAAACAATATCATTTATGATTGCTGTCACCCCAAATTAAATACTTAGGTATATAATTAACCAAACATGGCCAGGGTTTGTATACTGAAAACTACAAAACACTGAAGAAAGAAACAAAGACCTAAATAAATGGGGAGATACACCATTTTCACAGACTGGAAGATTCAACACAGCAAAGATGTCAATTCTTCCCAAATTGATCTATGGATTTAGTACAGGTCTACTCAAAATCCCAGCAAGATTCTTTGTAGATATAGACAAACTAATTCTAACATGTATATGGAAAGGAAAAGACGCAAAATAGCCAAAACAATTTTGAAGAACAAATTTGTAGGAATTATATTACCAATCTTAAGACTTACTATAAAGTTACAGTAATCAAGATAGTATAGAATTGGTGAAGGGAAGAACACACGATGAATAGAAAAAGAAAGTCCAGAAACAGATCCATACAAACATACCAACTGGTTTTTAACAAAGATGCAAAGGCAGTTTAACGGAGCAAGGACAGTCTTTTCAACAAATGGTATAGAAGCCACTGGACATCCATATGCAAAAATAAATGAATATTGACCTAAACTGTATACTTACACACAAAAATGAACTCAAAATGGATTGTTGATCAAAATGTAAAATGCAAAACTTTAAATGTTTAGAAGAACACATAGGAGCAGTAAATCTTTGTGACCTGAGATTAGGCAAAGGGTTCTTAAATAAGATACCAAAAGCACAATCCAAAAAAGAAAAAAACTGACAAGTCGGACTTTATCAAAATTAAAAACTTTTGTTCTGCAAAAGACATTGCTAAAATAAAAAGACAAGCTACCAGATGGAAGAAAACATATGCAAATTATGTATCCAGCAAATGATTTGTATTCAGAATATATAAAGAACTCTCAAAACTCAATGATAAGAAAATAACCCAACTTTAAAATGAGTAAAGGTTTTCAATATAAAATACTGATACTCCTGGTGAAGATACGGGGCATCTGGAACTCTCATACACTGGTATAGCCACTCTGGATAACAGTTTGGTCGTCTCTTATACAGTTAAAATAAACCTACCATATGACTCAGCAATCCTACTCCTAGCTGTTTAACTTAGAGAAAAGAAAACTTACATTCATACAAAACCTGTATAAGAATTTTTTTTGTTCTTTTAAAAATTTTTGGCTGCGTCGGGTCTTAGCTGCAGTACATGGGATCTTTTGTTGCGGCATGCGGGATCTTTTGTTGTGGCACGCGGGATGCAACGCTCCAGCGCGCACACTTCTCTCTAGTTGTGGGCTCAGGCTCCAGAGCGCATGGTCTCAGTAGTTGCAGTGCGTGGGCTTAGTTGCCCCACGGCATGCGGGATCTTAGTTCCCTGACCAGGGATCAAACCAGCGTCCCCTGCATTGCAAGATGGATTCTTAACCACTGGACCACCAGGGAAGTCTCTAGTCCAACTTCAATAATAACAACAACAAAAAAAGTGTGTTGACTGGGTACTGAAATCATGGTGGTTCATTAGACCATTCTCTAGTTTTTTGTTTATTTATTTATTTTTGTATCTTCTTTGTTTTGACACACTCCCCTTTGCTTTTTTTTCTTTTAAATAAATTTATTTTTGGCTGCGTTGGGTCTTCGTTGCTGCACACGGGCTTTCTCTAGTTGCAGAAAGCGGGGGCTACTCTTTCCTGTGGCGTGTAGGTTTCTCACTGCGGTGGCTTCTCTTTGTTGCGGAGCACAGGCTCCAGGCATACAGGCTTCAGTAGTTGTGGCACACGGGCTTCAGTGGTTGTGGCTCGCGGGCTTAGTTGCTCCACTGCATGTGGGATCTTCCCGGACCAGGGCTCAAACCCGTGTCCCCTGCATTGGCAGGTGGATTCTTAACCACTGCATCACCAGGGAAGCCCCCTTTTTTAAAATTTATTTATTTTTTGGCTGTGTTGGGTCTTCATTGCTGCGTGTGGGTTTTTCTCTCTAGTTGCGGCGAGCGGGGGCTGCTCTTGGCTGCAGTGCGCAGGCTTCTCATTGTGGTGACTTCTCTTGTTGTGGAGCATGGGCACTAGGCACGCAGGCTTCAGCAATTGCAGCACGCGGGCTCAGCAGTTGTGGCGCATGGGTTTAGTTGCTCCAAGGCATGTGGGATCTTCCCAGACCAGGGCTCGAACCTGCACTGGCAGGTGGATCCTTATCCACTGTGGTGCCAGGGAAGTCCCCAGTCATACTTTTTTAAGATTAGTCATGCTAACAATAGTTATGTGGTGGTATCTTGTGATTTTAATTTGCATTTCCCTAATGACTCTTGTTGAACTTTTTTTGATTTATTTATTTTTATTTTTGGCTGTGTTGGGTCTTTGTTGTTGTGCGCAGGCTTTCTCTGGTTGCAGTGAGTGGGGGCTACTCTTTGCTGCAGTGCGCAGGCTTCTCATTGCAGTGGCTTCTCTTGAGCATGGGCTCTAGGCGCGTGGGATTCAGTAGTTGTGGCATGCAGGCTCAGTAGTTGTGGCGCAAGGGCTTAGTTGCTCCATGGCATGTGGGATCTTCCTGGGCCAGGGCTTGAACCCGTGTCCTCTGCATTGGCAGGCGGATTCTTAACCACTGCGCCACCAGGGAAGCCCAAACTTACCAAATTTTTAATACTTTGTGTTCATCTTACGAAATCTTTGCCTAATCTATGAAAACAATGATTTTCTCAGATGTTTTCTTCTAGAATTTAATAGTTTTAGCCCTTACATATAAGTCTATAATCCATTTTGAGTTAATTTTTTGATGGTGTCAATTAAGGTTAGAATTTTTTGTATGTTTTTTGTTTTTTTTTTAATGTGGTGAAAGGTAGCAGAATTTGCCACCCCTCAATGTGCCACTTCTAAGGATTATTTTGAGGAGAAGGCAATTGAAAAACAGATGCAAGAAAAGCTCTCCACCCTCCCTGTATTTGCCTAAAAGCAGGAGTTAAATTTACAAAGGTGTCCTCCTCCCCTCTCTACCAGGGAAGACAAAAGTTAATCACATGAGACAACCCTTACCAGTCTGGAGATGGCACCAGAGGACTCTACAAAACAATCTTCACTAACTAGTGTTTGCTTTCCCACAATTTGCCACCCCCAGAGACTCAAGGTCCTTTTCTTTGTCTTGTCACATCTCTAAAAATTTATTGTTCCTTTGTTAAGCTATATAAACCTAAGTTCTAACTGAACCTTTGAGTTACTGATTCAAGAGCTTCTCCCACATATATATGAGATACACGTTAATGAACGTATTTTTCTCTTGTTAATATGTCTTTTGTGAGAACCAACTGAGAACCTAGAAGAGTAGAAGGAAAAAAGATTTTTCCTCCCTTACAATGGTTACCTAATTATTTAAGGACTACTTACTAAAAAGATACCCTTTCCCCACTGAAATGCTTTGGGAACTATCAAAACTCAACTGACCATAGAAGTGTGGATCTATTTCTGGACTTCTATATTCTTCCATTGATCTATATGTTTACTTTCACGCCAGTACCACACTATCTTAATTACTAAACCTTTATAATAAGTCTTGAGATCAGGTAGTAAAAGTCCTCCAATTTGGATCTTAATTTTCAAATTTCTTTTGTCTATTTTAGACCCTTTGTGTTTCCAATTAAGTTTTAGAGTCAGCCTATCAATTGACTGGGATTGTGTTGAATCTATAGATCTGGGAAGAACTGAAATCTTAACAATATTGAGTCTGATCCATAAGCAATGTTTTGTATACAGCTATCACATGTGTCTTGTTAAATTGAGCCCTAAGAATTTCATATTTTTATGTTATTTGTAAATGGTATGTTTCATCCACTTCAATTCAGATTGCTCTTCCAAGTATATAAAGATACAATTTTCATATACTGACTTTGTATCCTACAACCATCCTAAATTTAATTTAATTCCTTATGATTTCCTACATACATGATGATGTCCTCTGCAGTGGGAAAACAGTTTTATTGCACTGGCGAGAATCACCAGTACTATGTTGAAAAGAAGTGGTGAAAGCAAAAATTCACACCTTGTTCTTGTTCTTAGGAGCAAAGAATTCAGTATTTCATCATTAAGTATAGTATTAACTGCAGGTTCTTCAAAGATGCCTTCCCTGGTGGTCCAGTGGTTAAGAATCTGCCTTCCAATGCAGGGGACGCGGGTTCAATCCCTGGTCGGGGAACTAAGATCCCACATGCCACGCGGCAACTGACCCTGCACACTCTGGAGCCCGTGCGCCACAACTAGAGAGAAGCCCGCACACTGCCGCAATGAAGATCCTGCATGCTGCAACTAAGACCCAACACAGCCACATAAGTAAATTAAAAAAAAATTTTTTTAAAAAGATGCCGTCCATCATATTGAGGAAGTTCCCTTCTAATCTGTTGAATTTTTAACACAAATGGAAGTTGAATTTTCTCAAATGCTTTTCCTATTTCTTTTCAGATAAGCGTATGTTATTTTCTTTTTTGGTCTATTAATACAGTGAATGACATCGTTTGAATTTTGAATGCAAAACCAACCTTTAATTTCTGGGATAAACCCTACTTCGTCATACTGTATTGTCATTTTTATAAATTGTTGGCTTCAATTTACTAAAATTTTGTTCATCTATGTTCATAACAGATGTTGGTCTGTGGTTTTCTTATGTGTTTGGTTTTGGTATCAGGGTAAAGTTTGGCTCAAAAAATGAGCTGGGAAGTATTCCCTCCTCATCTGAGTTTTTCAAAGGTTTATGTAGAAATGGTACATAAATTCTTCCTTAAATTGTTGGTGACCTCAGCAGTGAAGCCCTCTCCTCCTGGAGCTTACTCTGTGGAAAAGTTTTAAACTACAATTCAATTTCTCTAATAGATATCAGGTTATCTGTTTCTTTTTGATTGAGCTTTAGCAATTTATGTCTTTTAAGGAACTTGTCCATTTAATCTAAATTGTCAAATTTACTGGCATAGAATGATTTGTGGTATTCATTATTATCTTTATGACGGCTGTAGAAACATCAGTAATGTCCCATTTCTCATTTGTGATATTGGTAATGTGCTCTCTCTTCCTTTTCTAAGTCTGGCTAAAAGTTTATCAATTTTGTTAATTGTTTTAAAAAAACAGCTTTTGAATTCATTGATATTCTCTATTTGTTTTCAGATTTTTTCTTTTTTTTTTTGGCTGCGTTGGGTCTTCATTGCTGTACACGGGCTTTCTCTAGTTGCAGTGAGCAGGGGCTACTCTTCATTGCGGTGCGCTTCTCTTGCTACAGAGCACGGGCTCTACGCACGCAGGCTTCAGTAGTTGCAGCATGGGCTCTAGAGCGTGTGGGCTTCAGTAGTTGCAGCACATGGGCTTCAGTAGTTGTGGCTCACGGGCTCGGCGGCATGTGGGATTTTCCCTGACCAGGGATCGAACCTGTGACCCCTGCATTGGCAGGCAGATCCTCAACCACTGCACCACCAGGGAAGTCCCTGTTTCCTGATTTTTTGCTATGATCTTTACAATTTCCTTTCCTCTGCTTAATTGGAGTTAAGTTTGCTTTTCTAATTTCTTAAAGTGGAAGCTTCGGTCAGTGATTTTAGATCTTTTTACTTTCTAATATAAGCATTTAATGCTATAAATTTCCTTTTAAGTCCTGCATCCCACAAATTTTGCTATGTCGTGTTCTCACTTTCACTCTTTAAAATTTTTTTTCTAATTTCTCTTGTTCTTCTTTGAACTATACCTAATTCAGTGTCTAATTTCCAAATATTTGGGAATTTGCCAGATATTTTTCTATTACTCTTGTCTAATTTACTCCCTTTATGATAAAGAATGTATTTTGTATTATTTATTTATTGTACGTGGGCCTCTCACTATTGTGGCCTATCCCGTTGCGGAGCACAGGCTCTGGACACGCAGGCTCAGCGGCCATGGCTCACGGGCCCAGCCACTCCGCGGCATATGGGATCTTCCCGGACCGGGGCACGAACCCACGTCCCCTGCATCGGCAGGCAGACTCTCAACCACTGCGCACCAGGGAAGCCCAATTTTGTATAATTTAAATCATAAATTTACTGAAACTACTTTTATGGCCCAGAATATGGTCTACCTTAGTAAACATTATGTGAACACTAGAAAACATGTATCATGATGTTGTTGGGTGGAGTGTTCTAGAAATGTCAACTAGGTCAAGTTATTTACTGATTTTTTGTCTAACTGTTCTATCAATTATTGAGAGAGTAGTGTTGAAATACCCAACTATACCAGTGGATTCTCTATTTTTCCTTTGTTTTATTACTTTTGCTTTATGTATTTTGAAGTTGTTATTAAATGCATAAATATTTGCAATTGTTAGTCCTCTTGAAGAACTGATCCTCTTTCCATCATGAAATACCCCTCTATATCCATGGTAATATCCTTGTTCTGAAACCTACTTTGTCTAATATTAATATAGTAACTCCCGCTTTCTTCTGATTACTGTATGCATAATATATCTTCTCCCATCCCTGTACTTTTAGTCTGTGTCTTTAAATATATTTAAAGTGGGTTTCTTGTAGATAGCACCCAATCAGGTCTTGCTTTTAAATGAAATCTAATAATTTCCACCTATTAATTATAGTGTTTAGGTCATTTGCATTTAATGTGATTATTGATATTGTTGGATTAAAATCAACCATCTTGCTTTTTGTATTCTATTTGTCCAGTCTGTTCATCTTCTCCTTTTGGACGTCTTTTATATTAATTAAGCATTTTTATGATTCAGTTTTATCTCCTTTACTGGCTTATTTACTATACCTCTCTGCTTTCTTTTTAAAAGTGTTTTTTTTAGGGTTTAGGGTATACATCTTCAACTTATCACAGTGTACCATCAAGTAATATACCACTTTGCATGCTTTAAGAACCTTAGAACAGTATACTTCTATTTCACTTCTCCCAATCTTTTGGGCAATTGCTGTCATATGTTTTATTTCTATATGTCATAAATCCCACAACACAGTTTTATTATTTGTTTTAAATAGCCAATTATCTTTTAAGTGACCTTTTTCAAATATGAGAACTCTAATATTTTCTACATAGATTTCTGATCCTCTTCATTCTCTCACATAGATCTAAATTTCCAACTGGCATATTTTTCTCCTGCCTTTAACATTTCTTATAGTGGTAGTTTGATGGTGATTACTTCTATCAGCTCTTGCATATTTTTAAAAGCCTTTATTTCATTTTCATTATTTGTATTTTGTATAATTCATATAGCATACAATTCACCCATTTAAAGTGCACAATTCAATGACTTTTAGTATATTTAGAGTTGTGCTTCCATCGTCAAAATCAATTTTAGAACATTTCACCACCCCAAAAAGAAACCCCTATATGCATCATTAATAACTTCCCATTTTCTCCCAATACTTGGCCCCAAGCAACCATGAATGTATCTTCTGACTCTGGAGATTTGCCCATTCTGCACATATTCCTCTTCAATTTTTTTTTATATTTATTATTTATTTATTTATTTATTTTTGGCTGCATTGGGTCTTTGTTGCTGCGTGCGGGTTTTCTCTAGTTGTGGCGAGTGGGGGCTGCTCTTTGTTGCGGTGTGCAGGCTTCTCATTTCGGTGGCTTCTCTTGTTGTGGAGCACGGGCTCTAGGCGCGCGGGCTTCAGTAGTTGTGTCATGCAGGCTCAGTAGTTGTGGCTCACGGGCTCTAGAGTGCAGGCTCAGTAGTTTGCAGCACACGGGCTTAGTTGCTCCACAGCATGTGGGATCTTCCCGGACCAGGGCTCAAACCCATGTCCCCTGCATTGGCAGGCGGATTCTTAAACACTGCGCCACCAGGGAAGTCCATCCTCTTCAATTTTGAAAGGTATTTTCACTGCATATACAATTTAAGGTATACAGGTTTTTTTTCATTTAGGAATTTGTTATCACTCCAAAGGTTTACAGGTTTTTTTCATTTAGAAATTTGTTATCACTCCCATATCTTATAGCGTGCAATGGTTCTGATGAAAACTTTGCCGTATTTCTTACCTTATTAGTCTGCTAGAGCTGCCATAACAAAACACCACAGACTAGGTGGCTTAAACAACAGAAATCTGTTTTCCCACAGTTCCGGAAGCTAGAACTCCAAAATCAAGATGTCAGCAGGTTTGGTTTCTCCTAAGGCCTCTCTCTTTGGCTTGCAGATGGCCACCTTCTCACTGTGTCCTCGGACGGTCTTTCCTCTGTGCCTCCATGCCCCTGGTGTCCCTCTGAGTGCTCATATTTCCTCTTCTTATAAGGACACCAGTCAGACTGGATTAGGGCCCTTTCTTTAAAGGTCCTTTCTCCAAATACAGTCACATTCTGAGGTGCTGTGGTTAGAGCTTCAGCATACAAATTTGGGGGGATATAATTCAGCCCATAACACCTCTGTATATAGTGTTTTGGGAGGGGTTTGTCTTTGGTTTTGCTCCTGTCTGCTTTGAAGACTCTCTCTTCACTAGTTTTGAGCAATTTGATTAAGGTGTGCCTTGGTACAGCTCTCTTCGTGATTCTTCTGTTTTGGGTTCTCATAGAACCAAGCAGCTCAAAGAACCCAAAACAAAAAGATCATGAAGAAAGCTATACCAAAGCATATCATAATCAAACTGCTTAAAATCAGTGAAGAGAAAACCTTAAATGAGCTTTTGGATCTGTGAGTTTATAGTTTTCAATAAATTTAGAAAACATACAGCCATTATTTTTCAAATATTTTTTCTGTGCCCACTCCCACATTCGTGAGACTCCAATTATATGTATTCTTAGGCTCTCTGATGTTGTCCCACCACTCACGTATTATTCTCTTAACCCTGTATATTTATACTTTCAATCTTTTTCTTATATTTCATTTTGGATGTTTCTATTGCTATGTCTTCAAGTTCACTAATTTTTTTCTTCTGCAATGCCTATCTGTTATTAATCCTGTCCACTATATTTTTCATTTCTGCCATTACAATTTTCATCTTCAGGAGTTTTATTTGAGTTATTTTTATATCTTCCATGTCTCTACTTAACATGTGCAATCTTTCCTCTAGCTTTTTGAACCTATGGAATAGTTAAAGCGGCTACAGTATCCTTGTCTAAGTCTGTCATCTATTATTTCTATTGACAGTTTTTTTTCCTCAATATTTACTATACTCTCTGCTTCTTCGGACGGCCTGACAATTTGTGATTGGATGCCAAACATTGTAAATTTTGCATTGTTAGCTGCTAGAGTTTTTCTTTAAATTTCTTTAACTTTGAACTTTGTTCTACTAATAAGTGACTTGAAAACAATCTGATCCTTCTGAAGCTTGCTCTTTTGCTTTGTTAGGAAAATCCTTTAAACTGTGGCTAATTTGGCACCATTACTACGGCAATACCCTTCTAAGGACTCCACTCAATGTCCCAGATGTCAGAGTGGCTTCTGTGCTGGCTAGTGGAAACAAAATACTCATGGCCCTGTATTCCAGTTCTGACTAATGCTTTCTAATGATCTTTTTCTGGCCGTGGGTTAGTTTCCTCATTAATCATGAACTGACAGCTAAAGAGTCTAAGGCAGTTAAAATCCAATAGAACTTTCGGTGGTGATGAAATCATGGCTACTGAGCATTCGAAATGTGGTTACTGCACCTGAGGAACTGAATTTTTATTTAAATATCCACATGTGGTTAGTAGCTACTGTACTGGACCATGAAGGTTCAGGGGAAACCTCGGGAAATCTCTGTTGCTCTCTTTCCTATGAAGCCCTCTGCCCACAAATTCTAGCTGCCTTGGCTTCCCCGAACTTTTACCTCTGTCTCCTCAATTCAGGGAGACTGCCAGCTCTGCTTGGGTATCCTTTCCCAATCTAGCTGCTGTAGCCTGGAAACTTTCTTTAGGTGGAATGTGGGGCCATGATAGGGCTCAACTTGTTTGTTTTTCCCTTCTTTCAGGTGTCACTGTTCTCTGCTACCCTTTGTCCAATATCTGAAAGCAGTTTCTAAAATACATTTTGTACAGTTATTTGTTTAAGGCAGGGGCATAAATCAACTTCTTGTTATTCCACCATGACCAGTAGTACAAGTTCTTTTGCACTGAGTTTTTAACTTTGAATTATATTTTTTTACTTCTAAAATATTTAATGGCTTATTTTACAAATGAACCAGTGTTGCTTTTTTCCTCTTCTTTGTTCATTATGGTTTTTAGTCACACTCCTATTTCATTAAAAATACTTATTTTGCATTGGATAGCAAATAATCCCAATATCTGAAGTTCCTGTAGGTCTGGATCAATTGCTTCTGCTGACACTTGCTCAACAGTGACTTGTTTACTTGTGATATTATTATTATTAGCTCATATTTGTTGGCAATCTATCTCTGGGAATTCTTTGAAGCTAGGGTTGAGGTAGGTTCCACCAGAGATGATCTGAATTTGCTTCTCTCAGATGCCTGGGAGCTCTATCAACTTGCACCTACTTTTTAAAAAAATTCAATTTATATATATCTAACTTTTTGACCAGAAAATAAATCTACGTGGTTCAAAAAATTTAAACTAGGGACTTCCATGGCGGTCCAGTGGTTAGGACTCCACGCCTCCACTGCAAGGGGCATGGCTTGACCCCTGGTCGGGGAACTAAGATCCCATGTGCCATGCAACCAAAAAAAAAAATTAAAAATTTAAACTAGTTCCCTTCCCCTTTTTCTTGGTTGGGCCTAAGGCACAGTACATCGTAAAGAATTTAACCTTGCCCAGAAGAACTCTGGTTTTTGCCTTTAGAACTCTGGAAGTAATCCTAAGCTGCTGCAATGTCCTGCTTGATAAGAATCTTTGTTCACTGGGGGGCCTTGAGCTGTGCCAGATAGCCTAACAATGTGATTTATGGTGGGGACTTTGTACAATACTTTGTCACATAGTATTAACTCCATCTGAGGAGGGGCTGGAGACTGAGGTTGACTACATAGGCCATCAACCACATCTATGGGATGATGGAGCCCCAGTAAAAACTCTGGACACCAAGGCTTGGGTGAGCTTCTTGGATCGGCAGTAGTTTATGTGTATTGTCACGCATCATTGCCAGGAAGAGTTAATGCTGTCCATGACTCCACTGGGAGAGGACAACCAGAAGCTCAGCATTTTGAACCCTCCTGGACTCTGCATCATGCGTCTCTTTTATTGGCTGATTTTAATCTTCATCCTTCTGCTGAAATAAACCATAACTTTGAGTGGAACACCTTTTAGTGAGTTCTGCGAGTTCTTCTAGCAAATTATTGAACCCAAGAGTGGTCCTGGGGACCCCCAAACTCTGAAATTGGTGCCAGAAGTAAGGGCAGGCTTGGAGACCATTCCCTAACTCTGCACACAGCAGCATTGGGAATGAGATCTCAGCTGATGTGGCTGTGGTGGGGCTAAGAAGGCAGGATAAGTGGTCAGGAGATGATTTCATATAGAAGGGTTAAGCAAATAAGTATCCTCAAGTAGCTTTCCTCCTAGTCTTCACCCAGGAACTTTCAAGCTACCAAATCTCACTCTCCTACCCCCTACCCCTACCCTAGCACCTTAACACCATCAAATGATCTAAGAAGCGTCAGGAAAATGAAACATAGCTCCACTTCTTGTAAGGTCAGGGACCCTAGATCTGAAATAAGATTTCTAAGGTAAACTCAACTCTCATGCAAAGTGTCATGGGGGGGTTGGAAATGAGGTTAACAGCCCTGCAGATAATATGCAATTCTGGGTTTGAATGTCACCTAAAAGACTTTCACAGTAAACTAATACAAACTCAAATCTATTAAGAATGTACAGCTATACCACAGGACTGTCAGGGATAGACGTTTTGCTCAGGTAAGCCACCCTTCTAGCATGCCAGTAATAAGTAGGCTCTAACTTCGTTATGCAGACAAAACTTGGATGGCTATTTCAGAAACCAAGCATGTCTTTTGGACATTCAGTCTGTAATCTGTGTCATTTAAGTCTCCAAAATATAATTCCAAGTAAGACTGTAAAGTCTTAGTATTCTTACCATTATAAAAGATTCAAAAGAGAGAATATCCAATACTTAGGATCCCTCTTTCCCTATACTGATACCTATTATCTAATGAGACTGCCTCATGTTAAGGCAGATGGCTGTCTACTACATGCTGAGAACAGTAGGAACAGTTCAGCAGATTTCTTCTATGGAAAACAAGACACTTGCTCTTGCTCTTACAATTGGAATCTGGAATTTAAAAATATATATGTGAAATTTAAAACCAAAAGAATTCAAAATAATTAGAAAAATAAGTCCATTCATCTCTGATTCCCCCCTAAGATTAGACCTCCTAGAGTTCAGGGACTATACTTTACATCATCAGTAACTTGAAAATAGAAGCCCCAATAACTACAAAAACTAGGAGTACATACAAATTAATAAGAGTTGGGTAGTTTGAACCATGGAAAGTTTCCTAAAGAACAGTTTTGCACTGGATTTTTCAAGAAATCATGGAAATGTATTGCTGAAGAAGAGAGTCAGGATAACTTGGAGGAGAGCAAAAGCACAAGGGGAAAGACAGTAAATTTAGTTTAGTTCAACTTGGCTGACACAGTCCAAAGAAAGTTTAATGAAATGTCAGGAAAACAGTCAGTGAGTGGGGCTGTCCTTAGGTCCTGCTGAGATATGTGGGATTTATGTAACTGAGAACCACTATCACAGGGTAGTGAAATGATAATGATAAAAACTGGAATCACTGAGCAGTGAGATACCAGTTTCTCAGCCAGTAGCACTGACCAAAAGCAGCAACAGAAGGCCAAAATGCTTGTTCTGGTTCAAAATATAAAAGCATTTCATCATGACTCCAAGAATGGGAACCAAATCTATACCATTACTTTTTTTAAAAAGGTACAAGCAAACTCAGAGATGGACAACAGGGCAGTGGGGACAAACAAGATAACTCTTCTGCCCAAGTGAGTGACAGCCACCTACTTCTGCCTACAATGATATGAAAGGGGAAAACATTTTTACAAGTAAAGAATATACATATAGTAGTGTGCTCATACATCAGAGAAAAAAAAGATGCAGGAAAAAACACTGGATGGAGACAAAAGATAAACATCAGTTCTGATGCACTGGAAAATAGAAAAGGGAAGAAATATTCAAAATAATTGCCTCACTCTTAGATTTGCCATCCTTCTTCCAAGCCTACAATCTGTAAGACGGTGAAAGAACAGGCAATGAGAAGAAATAGTCCCAAACAAAACAAACAAATTCCCCAAAACCCATACCCCAAGACCAGAGAATTTCAAAGTGCCCCTAAGTATCTGGGTCATATTTATAACTAAATTTGAATCTTGATCTAATGCTGTGCTTTTTGTAGGGATTCCTCCCTCATCTTTCCTGAAAATACAACTATAAAAACATAAAATAGAGGGAGGGAGGGAGGGATGGTGGGCAGGGAAAAAGAAAAAAAAACATAAAATAAGCCTTCATCACAAAAATCAGCATAACAATCTCTACCTTTGAGCAGAGACTAAGGAAAGAACATTGCATAGCTTCTGTCTTTCCCACTGCTGCCAAAACAAAATAACAATAATCTAAAAGCCTGAATGATCTTAAAATGTATCACAGATTGTGGCCTGTTCCCACACTGCCTTGCAGCTTTGCGAGGATGGACCAGTGGGATTTAACATGAACCAAATCTGTCAACCAAGTTGAAGACAGACACATGGGTTCTAATGAGCAGTGGTAAAAAAACATACTGCTCCATTCAGCTCCAAACAATGATAAATAATTCAGGAAAAGAGCTCCTGCAATATAGAGCACAGCAGCAAGACTTAAAAATAGACTATAAAGCCTAGATGGAGGAGTTGGGAGTCGGAGAAAATAGATGTATGTCAACAAATTCCCAAGCCCTTTGCAATACAGGATGCTGCTGAAACTGTCACTCAAAACAGATCCAGATGCCACAACTAGAGAAAGCCCTCGCACAGAAACGAAGACCCAACACAGCAAAAATAAATTAATTAATTTAAAAAAAAAAAAAAAAAAAAAAAACAGATCCAGAATTCTAATTTGTTTTTTCAAAAAACAAGTATTTTTCAGGAACTTGGCAAATTTAGTAACAAGAAAGGTAATAAACAATAGTACAATTTGGCAACAGTAGGTATCATAAAAAAAGCAAATCCAAATGACATAGGGAAGACATGTTTTTTAGAAAAAAATTAGAAGGGGGGTTAAAATTCTGTTTTTCACACCATTATATTCTAGGTCTAACATCAATTTAGACTTACTAATTATGCCCCTAGTACTGAGAGTACATAGCACTCAAGATTTTACTATTCAGTTTTCCACCCCTAACAGAGCTGATCACGCAACACATGCAAACATAAGATTCTCACCTGTTAACAAAAAGGGTACCTTGAAAACTGAACAGAAGCCATGATTATGTTCTTTCCATATTTAAATTAAACTCCAAGTCTGATAAAATCGATGAATTTGGGACTTCCCTGGCGGTCCAGTGGTTAGGACACAGCACTTTCACTGCTGAGGCCCGGGGTTCCATCACTGGTGGGGGAACTAAGATCCCGCGGCCAAAAATTAAAAAAACAAAAAACAAAAAAAAAATTTATAATTAGATGAGGATAGTTAAGGTCATGGGTTCATGTGGACTGTGCAGGTTTCAACCTACTCAAGAATGCTTCAAGTATGGGGTCTGATGAATAGTATAGCTGGACAGTCGTCCTTAAAACTGGTGTCCTGGGCTTCCCTGGTGGCGCAGTGGTTGAGGGTCCGCCTGCCGATGCAGGGGACGCGGGTTTGTGCCCCGGTCCGGGAGGATCCCACGTGCCGCGGAGCAGCTAGGCCCGTGGGCCATGGCCGCTGGGCCTGCGCATCCGGAGCCTGTGCTCCGCGACGAGAGAGGCCACAACGGTGAGAGGCCCGTGTACCACAAAAAAACAAAAAACAAAAAACCGGTGTCCTGAGGACTATAAGAATGATCAGAACCCAGACGTATTCCACAAACTCAACAATCTGTGTGATGAAAATATAACATCCAAACTTCATTTCCTCACAGCCACCAAAATATATATCACTTTCTTCCTAATTCTGAGATAAATTTCAGACAACTGAAAATTTTAAGACTATATAATGATGCCTAATCTACCTTTAACGTATGATATAAAATACAACAGAAACCATAATCTAGTCCTTTTATAAATGCTTCATTCTAACTAAGCAAAACAAACAGTACTGAAGAAATTCTTGTTCAGTGTAAATTCCAGCCCAAAACATAAACAGACCAATATGCTTCTGCCTCACCCATCTTTAGAAGAAAAATTGTATATGTCTCTTCATAACTGTGCCATTCAACCTAAACTACAGAAAGACCAGAATGCACTTGGAACAGATGAAGTTTGTTTGTTTGTTTGTTTTCAATTCTTTTCTGGTTTTTTTTTTTTGGCCATGCATCATGTGGGATCCTAGTTCCCTGACCAGGGATCGAACCCATGCCCCCTGCAGTGGAAGTGTGGAGTCCTAACCACTGGAGGGCCGGGGAAGTCCCTTGTTTTCAATTCTTAAATTCCCTAGAGTCTAAGAGTAAACACTAAATAGTATTTTCAAAGGAGAAACAGACTGGCTCATTGAAAACAAGATCCAACTGAAGCACTTCTCCAAGCATGACATAACATAGTCAGACTAGCTGTTTTCCATCCCTGCTCCACTCAGCAGACAGTAAGCCATCACGTCCTTTCTCTGTAAATCCACACTTTCTTATTGTTGACAAAGGACAGTATGGTCAAATGTACCTGGGTTTGAGTCCTGGTGCTAGTACCACCCTTGGCTGTGGTAAAGAAAGCCTATTCTGGGTCTTGCACTTTAGACAGATCCACTCTGACCCTCTTCTGACCTGTCTATCCCCTCAGGGTAAGATGCTCATGGGACCAAGGGGCCATAACTACCTGAAGCCCCCGACTCTGTCACCTGCAACTATGTTCTCTGGATTCTAGAATGCCCCGCCCAAGAAGTCCCAAGCTCACTTCCAGGGCCTTCAGTGGATCTCTTCTCAAACTCTGTTTGCGACAGGCAATACTCATTGTTGTTCACATTCCATGGTCTGAATGGTGGGCAAGGGACAGATAATGAGAGGGGTGTAGATGGAGACTAGATCTAGAGGGTATCCCTGTACTATCCCATCCTATCTCAGAACTTTGGGGAGTCCAGGAATTGTGGCCTTCTAGGTCATTATGAAAATATATCTAAGCAGGAGGAAAGAATTTTTTTCTAACAGTTGTTTTTAACATCCTGATTTATAACTTAAATATCTAGACACATGGAATATGTGCTTCCATTCATGCTTTTGCCCTGGGACTTAAAACTGTTAGGAGCAATTCTGCCTGCTATAGCTATATCACACACCAGCTATGTGATCTCAGAGTAGTTATCACCTCTGTAAGCCTCACTTTACTGACCTGTAAAATAAGCAAGTTAAAATCTCCTTCACAGGATTTTAATGCAATTAAATAATTTTCAAAATTATTTATCAGGGTGCCTGATGCACAGCAAATCTGTGACAAACTGAAACTATTATTTATTATATGCTCTTCTATCACTCTTCTCCCTAGTATGGGCAACGTAGGTACTAAAAGGACAAAGAAGTAGAGCCAATTTCTGAGAAACTACAATCGAAACACAGCCATCTGTAAGTCTCATTTTAAGGAATTCTGCATTAATTCCATGGACGTCTGATGGCATTGATTATTTTTCTTATAACCACTTCTCCCACTAAAATGTAAGCTCCATTTTTCTAACTACACAGGGAGATGAATGTTAACAAAACTTATTGTGGTAATCATTTCTCGATATATGTGTCAAGTCATTGTGCAGTACACCTTAAATTTATACAGAGCTATATGTCAACTGTATCTCGATAAAACCGGAAAAAAAATGTAAGATCTATAAGGGCAGGGATTCTTCCTTTTCTTTTCATTGCTATATCACTTACTCTCAGATAGTTCCTGGCACAACGAATAAACCATTGTTAATAAACCATTAACCACAAAAAGCAAGTATGGAGTGGTTATCTGATACCCCAACATCAATATCATATGTAAGCAAGCCTGGTATAACCAGAAAGTGTATTATTTATATATGGCTACTTCACTTAGCTGCTCCCTCTAATTTCAGAAGTTTCCTTAAAAATGAAATTAATTGAAACATTAGAGTATGTCTTTAATGTAAGGATATTTTTGCTCTCTTCAACTTTGATTCCTTACCTGCCTGCACAGAGATACTAATAATACTCAGTAATTTCACACGTAATCCTACCAGAGAGGATAATTCAATTAACTAAATTATACTGAAGCTCTTGTTTTAGGCTCCAAATATGATGGGATATAATAGAAAGATATCCAAAAGAGCAGGTCAGGGAAAAGGCACCTTTCTTCATGTCTCTCATGCTTTTATCCGCAACCCCACTGAATCTGGCATAGGTCGATCCTATCAACTCTTAAGAACTTCAAAGCAAGTCTACAAACCATATCCTACACCCCATCACGTTCTCAAAAACATTATTATGGTTTTTAAATTTTCTTAAATCCATCCATTTATCTCTCTGATGAATGCTCATTTTCAAACTAAGGGTTAGAACATTGTAGCAGAAGTATGTAATCTTCTATTCTGAAACAGACTGAAACAACTTTGACAACATTATACATAACACTTTCAGATAGACAGAATGATGGCTGGTAAAAAGACACCTCAGCAGCATATCCTGCATAACTGAGAATTAAAAGTGTGTCGACAAGGGGGACCTGTTGTGGCTGTGCTTTCTGATTCACACAAATCCCCAAACTAGGCTGGGTGCTTATTTTAATAAAATTATATCCTCCACATTGGTCTGATTCCATCTACAACATAAAGCATCATCTTAAAGAAAAACTACTTTTGGTGACTTCAAAATACTATTAGCAAAAGACAAGTATGATATTCCTGGATACTGGCTAAATAAACTCGCAATAGCCCTAAATTCCATGACTGAACTTAGATTAACATAACTCCTCCCTAAACTAAATTTAAAGCTTTCTTTGGGCTTCCCTGGTGGCGCAGTGGTTGAGAGTCCGCCTGCCGATGCAGGGGACGCGGGTTCATGCCCGGTCCGGGAAGATCCCACGTGCCGCGGAGCGGCTGGGCCCGTGAGCCATGGCCGCTGAGCCTGCGCTCCGCAATGGGAGAGGCCACAACAGTGAGAGGCCCGCGTACCCCAAAAAAAAAAAAAAAAAAAAAAAAAAGAAAGACACAAAAGCCAAAAAGTTCCAACACAACCTATTCTAGACCAAAAATACAAACCTATAAATGTCTAGACATGCCTCAAGGTGTGTAATTACTAAAGCTAATTAGCATTCTCAAAATTAAACATCCACAGCAATGCTTAAGGGATGGGGGGAGGGCAGATGTATCTAACAAATAAAGAAAACAGGATTCTGGAATTAACCAATGTAACTTGCTAGGAGAATAAAAATGATTATCAGCTTCCTAAGTCTCAACTAAAACGTGAAACTTTTTGTTGCTATTATTCACTGGGAAAGCAGGAATTAATTGGGCAGGAAGCTCAGAACTATGATATTAATTTCATAATAATGATAACATTGAAAGATCCTTTCATTCGTACTAAAAAGATGGTGTTTTAAAAGAAAACACATTTTAAAAAATCTATAGTAAATCATCTTTTTCTATAAGATCACAACACTAGAGTTGTGCCATATAATTTTACCTCTAATCCTCACTTACCTTTATCTTAACAAAGACTATAAATATGGGATCCTGGGTAAAAAAGATTCAGTATTCTGCACAGTATAGTTTTTAGAGATTTGATTTCCCCACCTGCCACTTACAAGCTGTGTGATCTTGGATAAGTTACTTAACCTCTTGGTGCCTCAGTTTCCCTTATCTGTAAAACAAAGGTTAATAATAACTATCTCATGGGGTTGTAAATATTAAATTGAGTTAATATACAGGTAAAATGCTTAGATACATGGAAAATATTTTAAATAAATGTTAGCTATTATTTTGTTGTTGTTATTTAGTCTCCTCTAAACCAATACAAGATCGGGGATACTATTTTTTAAATTTGGAAGAATTAATATAGAAATATTATTATCTGTTTTATAGTTTCTCTGAAACTTTGCTTACATAGAATGAACAGAATAAGTAGGTCCAGAGTGACATTAGGTTTTAAGGCCCTCAACATGCATTTTCCTTTTAGAAATAAATATTCTGGGATGCAGACTAATTTTCCTGTGCCAGAGGAATGAAGTTCCCTTCCTGTACCTACCAGGAAAATCAATGGTGCAGGAGACAAATAAGTAAATTCTAATATGTTAAATGCTAGCTAGAGCTGCTCACAAGGTTAAATGGAAGAAGGAACAGTCATCTAAATCACACTGGAGGAAATGCTTCCAGAAGGAGGGGATGCTTAAGCCTAATAATCCTCAAGGACAAACAGTATTTAGCCAAATAGAGAAGTGGAGAAACAGACTTAGATTCCATATATAACAAGTGGATGATTTGAGGAAAGTTACTTCATCTCTTTAAATCCCAGTTTCCTCATCTACAAAAGAAAATGGTAAAAGTACTTCTTTTGGAAGACCGTGTAAAGATTAAATGAGATAATATATGTAAAGTACTTAGAACAGTGTCAGGAACATAGTGTGAACCCAACCGTATCACTAACACAGATGTATGGGTCACCATGATGCTTTCTCAGAACTGCAAGTATTGCGTAAAGAACGCTATAGTATAAGGTACTCACAGAAAAGTGTTTGAAGAAGAAACTAGAGGTTAGTGGAAACAGGATCATAAAACATCTTGTGTACTAACTAAAGCAATGGGAAACTTGTAAAGGACTTTCAGAAAGTAGTTATATGATCATATTTCTATTTTAGAAAGATTACTTTTGCTACAATGTGGATGGGTTAGAAAGAAGATAAAATAGAGGCAGAGATACCAAGTAGGGAAAATATGAGATAAGCATCCTGGCTGTAGAATGAGGGGACTCTGACCCAAGAGGCATTAAGGAGGTAGAATCATTAAGACTTGGTGACACAGGAGATATGTGTGATGGTTGGGAGAAGAGAAGTCTAAGAGAACACCCAGGCAACCAGAGAGAAAAGGAGTTACCAAAGTGTGGCCTAGGACCCCTGGGAATTTCCAAGACTTTTTCATGGGATATGCAAGGTCAAAACCATTTTTATAATAATGTTAAGACCTTATTTACCCTTTTCACTCTCATGCCCTCAAAGATACACAAGAGCATTTTCCAGAAGCTACATGACATGTAATATCACAACTAACTGAATGAAAGGCAGATACGAGAATTCATCTGTATTCTATTAACCCCAACACTAAATTATTTGCAAAAATTAAAAACAATGACACATTTCTCATAAATTTTGTTGCTGTTGTTATGGGAAATAAGTTTTTTTAAATTCACTTTTATGTTAACATATAATGGATTTATTATCATTTTTAAATGAATTAATGTTTTTTAAATTTCTCAGTTTTAATTTCTAATACATTAATATTGATAGTTATAAGCTACATAAAACAAAAGCTCTTTTGGAGGCCTCAGTAATTTTTAAGAGTACAAAGAGATTATGATACCAAAAAGTTTGAGAACAATTGAGGTAGACATTTCCACCACTGAGATACGAATACTAAAGGAGAAACCAGTTTGGAAAAAGAAAAGATAATAAAGTTCTGTTTAAAACATGGTAAATGTGATGTGCCTACAAGCTGACATAATCAAAGTGCCCAACAGGCAGTTACACTGATGGAACTGGATATCTAGACCACCAAACTGTGACAGCAGTTGAAACCTTGGATTTTAAAAGGAGAGTGCATGGTGAGAACAGTGTCAGATTAACTGCAGAAAAGACTAGACAGGTAAGCATAGGCCTCAGGACACACCAATATTTAAGGAATAAAGAAGAGGAAGAGAACTCCATACAGAGGGAAAGTAAGAAAAATTAGAAATAAAAATGAAAACTAAAGGAGCATATCACTAGCTATATAATTGAAGAGAAAGCTGTTCAGGGCTTTGAAGAAAAGCAGAACACCAATCCATCATTAGTAATGCCAAGGAAAGACAGAAAAGATAAATGAAATCCAGTATTAACTCAAAACTCTCATTTTAGCCAGGAGTTTCAATTTCTTCTCATACAATACTTTTTTCTTATCCGAGTTACTCATAAAGAATGAAATGATTTCAAGTTCATCTTCTTTGCCTTCTTTGTTCACCCTCTGGAGGAAATGCAAACAAAAAAATAACCAAAAGGATAGAGATGGAAAGAAAAGAAAGATCCTGGATGAAATATATGAAGGGAACTGACTGAAGCAGTGACTCAAGGAAGAGGCATTCATTCATTCATGCAACAAATACTCTGTGAGTAACCATTCTGTGCGAGGCATCATGATACACACTGCTGAAAAACAGCTGACTAATAATATACCAAGCTATGCCCTTGTTCATCAGCAGAAACAATAGACTGGGAATAGAAATAAAACTTTCCTGATGAGACTAGCATAAGCAGAGGCAGCTCTATTCTAAAGGTGGCTCTAGTAGATTCCCAGAGCTCAGTTACCTAATTACTGAAATGTGTCCTAATTCTACAAAATAACTCCAAAGAAATATTTTCTTCAAGTGTTTGACAGCTACTAGCCACGTGATCCTGTGGCAATACTTATCTCTCTGAATTTTTACATAGATAAGCACAGCTTTGAAATGCAGAGAGAAATCTTTAAGAAACACTTGTATACATATTAAATCACCATTAACTCTGAGATAAGCTCCAAAACTAATAATAAAGGTCAAAGGAGAATTAACCTAGCTAGATGTACCTAGGCTGGAAAAGGCTGCTTTAACTGGTTAACTCTACCCTTTAAATAAAGGAAAATGTAATTTTTAAAATATGGTTATTCTTTTAAGGAAAGGACTATAAAGATAAGAATAGAGAAAAGGCATTTGAAAACACCCAGAATCTAGCCTTAAATTCAAAGAGAATCCTGAATAGGAAAGGATATATCATCACACACAAGCTGTCACAAAAATCTTTTCCCACCATCATTGTGTGCTATGGTAGCTGACCTATTTCTAGCTCTAAGCCTGTATCTATCTGATTGATTGGCAAACCTCCGAAAGTAGCTGGGCTTCAAGAGACACTGAAGGACATCAGAAGTATCTTTTTGTCTGAGTTATATTTAGCCTCCATTCCCACCTCATCCCCCACCCCACCCTTTTTTTAAAACAACTTAAGAAAGGAAGGAATTTTGGGACAGTAGTTAATAACAGTGGATGTTTCTAATGTTATTGAAAACTCTGGGGGTTGGGGTGGGGATCTCACTTCTGACTAACTTGGAATAACAGGAATGATATTTATCTTCCTGGAAGAAACAATAAAAAACCAGACAAATGTGTGAAACACTGGTGTTTAAGACACTGGACAACATGCAATGAAGGACAATGATTCCTCAGAGATGGGAAACAAATAAGGTAAGCTCTATGATTACCAAAGTTTAATGCCTAGGGAGAGTTTCCAAAAAATGTCAAAAGAGGGAGTCTAAGGGGAACCTAGACATGCTCCAACATGCTCCCTAAGGGGAGAACACAGGAGTGAAAGTCTGAGAGAGCAAAGGAGTCTAGAGCTCACAGAAGACAGTAAGCCACAGAATGGAGAAATATCTGCAAACCACATATCCAACAAAAGACTTGTATACAGAATATATAAAGAATTCTCAAAACTCAACAGTAAAGAAACAAACAATCCAAATAGAAAATAGGCAGAGCAGGGCTTCCCTGGTGGCACAGTGGGTTAAGAATCCTCCTGCCAATTCAGGGGACATGGGTTCGAGCCCTGGTCCGGGAAGATCCCACATGCCACGGAGCAACTAAGCCCATGCGCCACAACTACTGAGCCTGCGCTCTAGAGCCTTCAAGCCACAGCTACTGAAGCCCATGCACCACAACTACTGAAGCCCGCGCACCTAGAGCCCGTGCTCCACAACAAGAGAAGCCACAGCAGTGAGAAGCCCACACACCGCAACAAAGAGTAGCCCCTGCTCAACGCAATAGAGAAAGCCCGCGCGCAGCAACAAAGACCCAACACAGCCAAAAATAAAATAAATCAAATAAATAAATTTAAAAAAAAAGGCAGGGCAGCTTCTCTGGTGGCACAGTGGTTAAGAATCCACCTGTCAATGTAGGGGACATGGGTTCGAGCCCTGGTCCAGGAAGATCCCACATGCCGCGGAGCAACTAAGCCCGTGTGCCACAACTACTGAGCCTGCGTGCGCGCCTAGAGCTGGTGCTCCGCAACAAGAGAAGTCACCACAATGAGAAGGAGCCCTCGCACCACAGCGAAGAGTAGCTCCTGCTTGCCGCAACTAGAGAAAGCCCGTGCCGCAACTAGAGAAAGCCCATGCAGCAACAAAGACCCAACATAGCCAAAAATTAATTAATTAATAAAATAAAAAAAAAGAAAATGGGCAAAAGACATGAACAGACATATTCAAAATCATTAGCCATTACAGAAATACAAATTAAAACCACAATGAGCTATCACTACACACCTATCATAATGGCTAAAATAAAAAATACTGTTTGGAATTCCCTGGTGGTCCAGTGGTTAGGATTCCGTGCTCTCACTGGCAAGGGCCTGGGTTCATTCACTGGTCAGGGAACTAAAATCCCACAAGCTGCACAGCATGGCCAGAAAAAACAAAACAAAACAAAAAAACTGTCGATACCAAATGTTGGCAAGGATGCAAAGAAACTAAATCACTCATACATACCTGGTAGGAATGTAACATGGCAAAGCCACTCTAGAAGAAAGTCTGGCAGTTTCTTATAAAATGAAATATTCAATTACCATGCCACCCAGCAACTGTACTCTTGGACCTTTATTCCAGAGAAACAAAAACTTATGTTTACACAAAAACCTGTATGTGAATGTTCCCAGTAGCTTTATTCATAATAGCCCAAAACTGGAACCAATACAGAAGTCCTTCAACAGGTGAATGCTTAAACAGACTTGGGATAGCCATACCATGGAACACTACTCAGCAATAAAAGGGTACAAACTATTGATACATACACACACATATACAACTTATATGGACCTCAAGGGAATTATGCTCAGTGGGGGCAAAAAAAAGTCAACCTTAAAGGGTTATATACTGTATGATTCCATTTAAATAACATTTTGAAATGACAGTATTATAGAGAACAGATTAGTGGTTGCCAGGGTTACAAGCTTATGAGTGGGGTGGAGGGAGGTAGGATAGGAGTGGTTATAAAAGGGCAACAAGGACTTTGCTGGTGGTCCAGTGGCTAAGACTCCACGCTCCCAATGCAGGGGGCACGGGTTTGATCCTTGGTCAGGGAACTAAGATCCCAGATGCTGTGTGGTGCAGCCAAAAGAAAAAAAAAGGGCAACAGGAAAAATTCTTATTTGAATAGAACTGTTCTGTACTTTGATGGTGGCTGTAGATATACAAATTCACACATGATGAAATTCCATAGAAACACACACACACACACACACACACACACAGGAGTAGATGTAAAACTGGTCAGATATGAATAAACTCTGAAGACTGTACCAATATCAATTTCCTAGTTTTGATATTGTCCTATAATTATACAAGCATTACCACTGGGAGAAAATGGGTGAAAAACACATGGAACATGTGCAGCGTCTTATAAATTATACTTATTTCCTAATGAAAAGTTAAGATAAATGACTGAGAAACAATCAGATTATAGAAATAGTAAAGAAAGATGTTTAGAAAGTTATTATAACTGTATTCCATATATGCAAAAATCTGAAGGAAAAAGTAGGCATGTTAGAAGAAGTAAAAAAATCTCTGATATGTTAGAGATAAAACTATACTATGTAAGACTAACAGCAGATTAAACAGAATACATCAGGGGAAAAAACTAAATAAAATGAACAAATTACCAGTGAACTATGGAATAATTTCAAAGTACCTAATACATGTGTCAGTGGTATCTCCAAAGAAGAGAGAGGAAAAAAAATTACAGAAACAATAACTTAAAAGTTTCCAAATTGGAATAAAACTCTAAATACACAGATCCAAGAAGCTCAAAGAACAAAACACCTTATTACCAAACTACCTAAAACGAGTAATACAGAGTAAATCTTAAAAGTAGCCAGAGAAGGGGCTTCCCTGGTGGTGCAGTGGTTAAGAGTCTGCCTGCCAATGCAGGGAACCTGGGCTCGAGCCCTGGTCCGGGAAGATCCCACATGCCATGGAGCAACTAAGCCCGTGCGCCACCACTACTAAGCCTGTGCTCTAGAGCCCACGAGCCACAACTACTGAGCCCACATGCCACAACTACTGAAGCCCGAGCACCTAGAGCTTGTGCTCTGCAACAAGAGAAGCCACCGCAATGAGAAGCCGGCGCACTGCAACGAAGAGTAGCCCCCGCTTGCCGCAACTAGAGAAAATCCGTGTGCAGCAACAAAGACGCAATGCAGCCAAAAATAAACAAAATAAATTAATAATTTAAAAAAAGAAGCCAGAGAAAAAGGACTTATTATCTATAGAGGAACAAAGATGAAGATAACAACAGAATTTTCGCTGGAAACTATTCAAGTCAGAAGACAATGGAGTGGTATCTTAAAGGACTGAAAGAAAAAAAAACTGTCAACCAAAAATTCTATACTCACAGAAAATATCTTTCAAAAATGAAGGCAAGGGCTTCCCTGGTGGCGCAGTGGTTGAGAGTCCACCTGCCGATGCAGGGGACACGGGTTTGTGCCCCGGTCTGGGAAGATCCCATATGCCGCAGAGCGGCTGGGCCCGTGAGCCATGGCCACTGGGCCTGCGCGTCCGGAGCCTGTGCTCCGCAACGGGAGAGGCCACAGCAGTGAGAGGCCCACGTACCGTAAGAAAAAAAAAAAAAAAGAAGGCAAAATAAAGTAAATAAAATAAAACTTTTTTATTTAAAATAAATAAAACTTTTCAGACATACAAAAGCTGAAAGAATTCATCACCAGCACACCTGTACTAGTCCTTCAAGATGAATGAATATGATAACAGATGAAAATCTGGATCTACATAAAGGATTTAAGAGCATAAGTGGTAACAATGTGGGTAAATAGAAAAAACTCTTTCTTCGTTATTTAAATATCTTTTAAAATACTCAACTATTCAAAGCAAGAATAATTTAAAATATATTGTACAATTTATATATACAATTAAATGTATGACCAGGAGGGAAGAAACAGAAGTATAGTATTGTAAAATCTTATACTATACAAGAAGCAATATAACATTTCATTGAAGCAGAATGTACAGCCCAGGGAAAAATGGCAGTCAACAGAAACACACTTAGGGAGCCCAAACATTGGATTTAGACAGACTTTTAAAATAAGATCAGCCATTTTAAATAAGATCAAAAAAGGAAAGAGGGAGGGAGGAAAAAAAGTTAAGATAACTATGACTAAAGTACTAAAGAAAAAATATGAGAAAAATATCTCACCAAAAATAGAATATTAATAGAAAGACAGAAATTACAAAAAGGAGCCACAAATGGAAATTCTGGAGTTGGAAACTACAATAATGGAAATGAAAAACATCAGTAGAGAGTTCAACACAAGACCTGAGCAGGAAGAAGGAATAATCAACAAACTTGAAGCTAGGTCAATTAGGCTAGATCTGTCTGAGGAACAGAAAGAAAAAAGAATAAAGAAAAATAAACAAAGCCTCAGAACAAAGCCTAACAATTCATATTGGAATTGACAGGAGAGAAAGGGAAAGAAAGGATATTTAATGAAATAATGGCCAAATTTTTCTCAAACACTAAATCTGCAAATCCAGGAAGCTCATCAAAAACCATGGAGGTCAGAAGGCAATGGGAAGATTTATTCAAAGTGCTGAAAGAAAAAGACTATCAACCAAGAATTCTATCTCCAGCAAAACTATCCTTCAAAAACAAAGGAGAAATTAAGACATTCCTAGATAAAAATGAAAGAACTCATCACTAGCAGATCTAGTCTATAAGAAATACTAAAGAGAGTCACTCAGGCTGAAATAAAAGGACTCTAAGGCAGTATCTCAAATCCAAACAAAAAAATTAAAAGTACTGGTAAAAGTAACTACATAGGTAAATGTAAAAGATAGTATAAATAAATGTTTTGTTTGTAACTCTTTTTGTTTATCTGATTTAAAAGACAACTAAATAAAGCTATGATTATAAACCTGTGTTGATGGGCACACAATGTAAAAAGATGTAATTTGTACGTAATAGAACAAAAGAGAGAAGAGGGAACAGAGCTATACAGGCACAAAGTTTTGCACACGACTGTAACTGAGTTGGTATTAAATTAAACTACATTGTTATAAATTAAGATGTCAGTTGTAATCCCCAGGACCACTAAGGAAATAACTCAATTTCATAAAAGGAATCTGCAAAAGCCCATAAATAACATCCTACTTAAAGACTGAATGCATTTATCCTAAGCTCAGTAACAAGACAAAGACATAAACTTTTGCACTGGAGATTCTTCTAGCTAAGGCAATGAAGCACTAAGAAGAAAGAAAAGGCATCCAGACTGGAAAAGTAAAAAAGATCTGTATCTGCAGATGACAAGATCTTGTATCTAGACAATCCTAAGGAATCCACTAAAAACTAATAAACAAGTTCAACAAGGTTGCAAGATACAAGGTCAATATACAAAAATTGATTGTATTTCTATACACAAGCAATGAATAACTCAAAAGTGAAGTTAAGGGGGGAAAAATTTACAATAGTAACAAAAATAATACTTAGTTATAAATTTAACAAAAGAAGTGTAATGGTGTAGGGTTAAAAAATGTAACTTGTATATTGAAAATCACAAACTATTATTGATAGAAATGAAATAATATCTAAATAAGAGTAAATCCATCCTATGTGCATCAATTGGAAGACTTATTGCTAAGATGGTAACACTCCCAAAACTGATCTACAGATTCAAAGTAATTCCTATCAAAATCCCGGCTGGCTTTTTTTTTTGCATAAAATGACAAACTGATCCTAAAATTCACATGGAAATGCAAGGGACCTAGAATAAACAACATAATCTTAAAAAAGAACAACAAAACTGGAGGATTCACATTTCCCGAGTTCAACTAAACTACACAAAACTATAGTAATCAAAACAGTATTGTAGTGGAATAGCATTGAAAGTCCAGAAATAAATCCTTACATTTATGGTCAACTGATTTTTGACAAGGGTGCCAAGACAATCAAATAGGCCAAAGACAGTCTTTTCAACATGCAGTAATGAGACAGGTGGATATCTATACATAAAAGAAAAAGTTGGAACCATACCTCACACCATACACAAAAATTAACTCAAAATGGATCACAGACCTATGTAAGAGCTAAAACCATAAAACTCTTAAATAAAAAAATAGATCAAGTGGACATAATCAAATTTAAAACTTTTGTCTGTAAACAATACCATCAAGAAAGTGAAAAAACAACCTATGGAAGAAATATTTGCAAAGCATACATCTGATAAGGAACTTGTACCCAGAATTCTTACAACTCAATAATAAAAAGACAAGTTATCCAACTTTTTAAAAGGCAAAGGATTTAAATATACATTTTTCCAAAAAAGATATACAAATGGCCAATTTGTACGTGAAAAGATGCTCAACATCACTAGTCACCAGGAAAATGCAAATCAAAACCATAATGAGATACTATTTCACATCCACTAGGATGGCTGGACTCAAAAAGACAGACAATAAGACGTTCAATGATGATAGACAAATTGGTGCTCTCAAACACTGTCAGTGGGAATGTAAAATCATGCAACCACTTTGAAAGCAGTTTGACAGTTCCTCAGAAAGTTAAACATAGTTACCATATGATCCAGCAATTAGACTTCTAGGTTTATAGCCAAGAGAAATGAAAACATATTTCCACACAAAAACTTGTACATAATTGTTCGTAGCAGCATTATTCACAGTACCCCAAAGTGGAAACAACCTAAAAGTCCACTAACTGACGAATCGATAAACAAAATGATATATCCACCACACAACAGAATATTATTCAGCCATAAAAAAGAACAAAGTACTGGGAGCTGCCTGGTGGCCTAGTGGTTAGGATTCTAGGTTTTCACTGTCATGGCCCAGGTTCAATTCCTGGAGGGGGAACTGAGATTCTGCAAGCCACTTGGCGCACCCAAAAAAAAGAACAAAGTACTAATACATGCTAAAACCTGGATGAACCATGAAAACATTATGCTAAATGAAAGAAGCCAGTCACAAAAGTTCACATATTGTCTGATTCCTTTTATATTATATATCCAGACTAGGAAAATCCATAGAGACAGAAAGCAGATTAGAAGTTACCAAGGGATGGGGGAAAGAGAGAATGGGGAATGATTAGTTAATGGACATGGGGTGGTTTATGGAATAATGAAAAAGTTTTGGATCTAGAAAGTGCTAGTGATTGCAGAACACTGTAAGTATACTAAATACTAATGAACTGTACACTTTAAAATTGTTAATTGTATGCTACGTGAATTCACGTCAAAAAAAAAAGAAAAAAATAAAGAAAGAAATTAACTTGGAGGGAAAAATAAAGTATATGTCCATACAAAGATTTGTACACAAATATTCATAGCATAACTTTATCTGTAACTGCCGAAAACCGGAATAAACCCAAATGTCCATCAGTAAGTGAATGAATGAACAAATTGTGTTATAGCTATACAAAAGATCACTACTCAGCAATAAAAAGGAATGAACTATTGATACATGCAACAACACAGATGAATCTCAAAATAATTAGCTTGATAAAAAAAGCCAAATCAAAAATAAGTAAACATGAGAGTATACACTTTATGATTCCCTTTATATAAAATTCTAGACAATGCAAACTATTCTATAGTGACAGAAAATTGATCAGTGGTTGCCAGGAGACCACAGAGGTTGGGAGAAGGATAACAAATGGGGATAAGAAAACTTGTGGAGGTGATAAATATGTTCATTATGTCTTTTTTTTTTTTTTTTTGTATTCCATTGTTTATACCAAGGAATGAGTGAGAAATCCATCCAGGGAATAGTTTCAGAGAGCAAGGATTCATAGCTTTTCATCTTGAGCTGATAACACTTCGTCAGTCTTCCACCTGGCTACATACCCCAGGGTAGAAAAACCAACATGTGTCTCCAGCATACGTCTTGCCCTTTTCTTCCCAGGAAAAAACAAGGTTTAAGTGTGGATTTAAGGCTCCTCCCCATCCTGAGCGCTCTCTGATCACTGACCTCAGTCGTTCCCTATCTGGCTAAATCCCAAGACTGCTTCTAAGGATTGCTGCAAAATACTCAGGCTTCTTCCCAGACCCACCATCTCAGAATGCTGGGCACGGAGCCCAAGACTTGCTTATTCAGCAAGCCCTACAGGTGAGGCTGGTGCACAGCCATGTGGGAATCCTGGTCTACGTTCTTGCTACTAAATGAGATCTGAAAGTCCGCAGAATCAGCACCAACCTTGTTTTAATACAGAATCCCTTGCTCTACTACAGACCTTCTGAATCTTACCAAGATGTCCCGATGATTCTTATGCAAATTAAAGTTTAGGACTCCCTGGTCTCTGTGCTGTCTAGACGCAGTGCCAAAACTCTGCAGTCTGCTGAGGTGTGTGGTCTGATCAGACCACGTAGCACTGGGACTTCCAGGGGTTAATCCTTATTCCTTTCCAGTTTTTGGTTCTTTGGAAAAGATGGAAAGAATAATCCAGGAAACAGCCCTTTAGGACTGGTGAAAGAGAACATCACAGCCCTGGGCACTGTCGCTGCCTGAGTGCTTCTTCCACCAGATCACAGCTCCAGCCACCACAGCTCCAGTGACCACCAAGAGAACCAGGCCAACAATGATGCCATGAGGACGGTGGGCTGAAGAGGTTCGGCCTCACTCTGGTTGTAGTAGCTGCACAGGGTGTTCAGGTTCACTCGGAAAGTCTGTGCGTGGTGCTTGTAGATCCGTGGGTTCCGATCCCAATACTCCGGCCCCTCCTGCTCCACCCATGGCGCCCACGGCTCCATCCTCGGATTCGGGGCGTCGCTGTCGAACCGCACGAAATGCGTGTCGTCCACGTAGACGACAGAGATGAAGGGGGGCTCCCCGCGGCCAGGCTGAGACACCCCGGTGTAGAAATTCCTCAGGGAGTGGGAGCCTGGGGGCAGGGAGGGGTGAGACTCGGCCCGACTCTCCTCCCGGAGCGAGTCCGGGTCCCAGGTGTTGGGGCCGGGAGGGGGGAGGGGGCGAGGGGCTTGTGAGACCTTCATTATGTCTTGATTGGGGCGACAGTTTTACAGTGAACACACGTCAAAACTTAACAAATTGTACGTTTTAATATGTACAGTTTACTGTATGTCAATTATTAAAAGCCTCAATTAAGCTCTTTTTTGAAAAATATGACAGGGCAATGTACGCATGCTGGCAACTCAATAATTGATAAGGTAGTAATAAAGCGGTTTTACTTTACCTTGCTGAGTGTACAGGCAACTCTTGGCAACATTAAACATGGAGAACCACTCAAAGTAGCATATAAATTTGAATTTTTGTAAACTTAAAAATACTCCCATGACTTCCCTGGTGGTGCAGTGGTTAAGAATCTGCCTGCCAATGCAAGGGACACGGGTTCGATCCCTGGTCCGGAAAGATCCCACATGCCGCAGAATGACTAAGCCTGTGCACCACAACTATTGAGCCTGTGCTCTAGAGCCCACGGGACACAACTACTGAGCCCACTTGCCACAGTTACTGAAGCCTGCGTGCCTAGAGCCTGTGCTCCGCAACAAAAGAAGCCACCGCAATGAGAAGCCCACACACCGCAAGGAAGAGTAGCCCCTGCTCGCTGCAACTAAAGAAAAGCCCACATGCAGCAATGAAGACCCAACGCAGTCAGAAATAATAAATAAATTTTTAAAAATTAAACAAAAATACTTCCAAGGGGGACATCCCTGGGGTCCAGTAGTTAAGAATTCGCCTTCCAATGCAGGGGACATGGGTTCGATCCCTGGTCAGGGAACTAAGATCCCATATGCCACAGGGCAACTAAGGCTACGCACCACAACTACTGAGCCCACGCGCTGTGCAGCCTGCACACCACAGCTAGAGAGAAGCCCGCACGCTGCAACGAAGAGCCTGCACACTGCAACTAAGACCCAATGCAGCCAAATAAATAAATAAATAAAATGAAAAAAGAAACTTCCATTAACCTACAGTATAATTTCAGAGATGCTCAATCTTCATTTCTGACTGATTTTCAGTCGGTAGTGCTAGACACCCTGCCAGTTCCGGCAAGTACTACAATTAATGTAATCTGTAAACAAGCATTTAGATACACCAAAAAAGCTCCTATAAGAAACCCTAATAAGGTTCCTTAAACGTGAAAATACTTGTGAATAGTATCTCAAGCGTGATGAAATCAACAAAAAACCCTCTATTATCTATATTAATCACCTCTTAAGAATTCCCCAATTATAGATATCTACCTTTTGTAGATATTTACTCAAAAAATATAAACTATTGCAAAACTTTTTATCCACTTTCTAAAAAGTTCAAAAAACTTTAAGGTTAAAAACCCTAAGCTGGGGCTTCCCTCATGGCGCAGTGGTTAAGAATCTGCCTGCCAATGCACGGGACATGGGTTCGAGCCCTGGTCTGGGAAGATCCCACATGCTGCAGAGCAACTAAGCCCATGCACCACAACTACTGAGCCTGCACTCTAGAGCCCGCGAGCCACAACTACTGAGTCCACATGGCACAACTACTGAAGCCCATGCACCTAGAGCCCGTGCTCTGCAACAAAAGAAGCCACTGCAATGTGAAGCCCGCACACCGCAATGAAGAGTAGCCCCCGCTCGCCGCAACTAGAGAAAGCCCGCGCACAGCAACAAAGACCTAACACAGCCAAAAATAAATAAAATTAAAAAAAAAAACCCTAAGCTGAATTTTTCTTTACCAAAAGATATTTCCACTGTTTTAAAGACAAACTAAAAGGACTTGCCTGGTGGTGCAGTGGTTAAGAATCCTCCTGCCAATGCAGGGGACAAGGGTTCGATCCCTGGTCCGGGAGGATCCCACATGCTGTGGAGCAGCTAAGCCCATGCACCACAACAACTGAGCCTGTGCTCTAGAGCCCGCGCGCCATAACTACTGAGCCCATGTGCCACAACTACTGAAGCCTGCACATTCTAGGGCCCGCCTGCCACAACTACTGAGCCCATGTGCTGCAACTACTGAAGCCCACATGCCTAGAGCCCGTGCTCCGCAATGAGAAGGCATCACAATGAGAAGCCCGCCACACCACAACGAAGAGTAGCCCCTGCTCACCGCAAATAGAGAAAGCCCATGCACAACAATGAAGACCCAACACAGCCAAAAAAAAAAAAAAAAAGACAAACTAAAAGCATGATGTATTCAGCAATGAGGAAAAGTTATGGAAATGAGGGTGAAGTACAGCCAATCAAAACCATTTTACATTCATGATATTTATGCCAGGTAAGAAATGACATCACCTAACCCAAGCTACCATCATCTCTCACTTTGACTATTAGAGTAACCTTTTTCCATTTTCTAATTCAGATGAATTCAATCTTGATATACTGTGAGTCTCAATCTCTTCATCTATTAAATGGGTGCAGTAACACTCCCAACCTTATGAGATTGTGTGAGGATTAAATGAGATCAAGGGTAAAGCACTTAGTTTGTTGCCTGGCACATAAGAAGTATTCCATAAATGTTACCTATTATTACCTGAATAAATGTTCAGCCTCCATGAGTCCAGTGCTGGAATGACGTCACATATAAGTAACAAGTCTAACCTCCAAAAAAAAAAAAAAAACAGGTAAGTTAAAAGCAATTTCAATCTTAATATATTGAGACTCTCAAAGAAAATAAAAAGAGATCTATTTCAAATCAGCTTCTTAATATCTTCTTTCCCAATTCCTTTTGCTCACAATATTTCTTATAACCCTACATCTTGTGCTGAACCCTCTATATCCATCCCTACTCTCAGTTCACAATAAAACACTATTCATTTGGCTCTTTTCCCCTCTGTTGATCCCCTCTACTTATAAGCAGTTCCTGGTCCACTTTCTAATACAAACAAATCATCCAGTCTTACTCCTTGAAATTCTTCAGCTGTTTTTTACCCATTATCCTTCCACACAAGACAAATCTAGAAACTGAGCTAGCAGATCTAGAATATCTCTTCGTAGGTGCAAAGCAAAAGTCGAGAGGCCAGAGACTTATTTCTACTCACAGAAGAAAATTCTGTATCACAAACACATAATTTAATATCTCCTCACTCCAACTGCAATATTTATTATTATTGCTCTTACGGGACTCTGAGGGCTGGCTGCTGCTTAATCCACTTCAGCAACCCAGAGTGCTACCACCAGAACCCTTAATATGCGCAAGCCAGCCTGTGTTCTTGGAAGCCCTAAAAAACCTAAGCTTCACTACGTTCTACACAGTGAGGAGTATCCCTAACTTATAATTTTGTCTTATAACTCTATCCTGTGGATATCACATCAGAAGTCCACCTTCCCAATATCTTAAACAGATTTCTATGAAGAAGCTCTTCTAGTTTTTTTGTGGCCCCTTCCTCTCAGGGTTTTGGCATTAGAGACGTATGGTAGTTTGGTTAGGACTGGGAGGCATGACCAAAGGATATTGCCCTTCCCCTTTTCACTGCCAATCTTGGTCCTGAAACATGGCTGCATGGTGAATTTTTTCCCCAGGAAATGCCTTGTTCTCCCTCATGCAAAGAAATTACTGGCTGGGCTGCCTTTCCCTACAGGCCCTCAAGTCATGCCCAGATGTGTGGGATTTTTAAGCGAGCAAAGTAGGTTCAGGCTGAGAGCCTTGCCACACCAAAAAGTCACTCTCCAGCTCTGAGTCAGAGAATCAAGAACAATGTAATTCAAAGCACACACTAGTACTTATTGCTGTAATGGTTTTCTTGCCCTATCTGCAATCTTATCAAATTAAAAGTGAAATGCTTTCTGAAAGAAGTTGAATTCCCTTCTGCCGTCCATCCTCTTTTACCTCCATATAATTGCAGTTTTTTAATGAAATGCAATAGCCTCTTAACTAATCATTCTACTTCTGCTCTAGGCACTCTGCTATCTGTTCTCCCCAGAGAATCAAGAGTGATTTCTTCCCCCCCCCCCGCCCCCAGTATGTGGGCCTCTGACTGTTGCGGCCTCTCCCGCTGCGGAGCACAGGCTCTGGACACGCAGGCCCAGCGGTCACGGCTCACGGGCCCAGCCGCTCTGCGGCACGTGGGATCCTCCCGGACCGGGACACGAACCCGCGTCCCCTGCATCGGCAGGCGGACTCCCAACCACTGCGCCACCAGGGAAGCCCGATTTTTTAATTGAAGTATAGTCGATTTACAATGTTATGAGTGATCTTTTTAACATGTAATTCCGATCACTTAGCTTCCTTGCTCAACCAGTTTCCTTCCACCAGTGGCTTCCATCATCCCAAGCAAGGTCTATAGAGCCTTATAAAATCTGGCCCCTGCCTACTCTTGAACATCCCAAACCACATACTTCCCACAAGTCCTTTGTGTTTGTTTTTCCTCCTGCCCAAAACAGTTGTCTTTCATCAGGAAATGCTGGTTCTGCCTCCCTTCAATTAAGAGTTCATATGTCACTATGAAGAGGTCTGACCAACCAATGCGAAGTATCCCCTTCTCCCTTACTCTCAAATCACATCATCATATCAATTTTCTTCATAGCACTATACTCTATAATTATCTTATTTATTTATTTGAAAATAGTCTATCTTCTCAAGCAAGAATGTAAGCTCTTTGAGGGCAGAAATCTTATGTGTCTTGTTCATATGTGCCTCCAATGCCAAATAGTGTCTGACACATAATAAGCACTGTAACAGTTTTCTAATTGTTTGCTTCATTTACAAAGCCAGGTAATACCTCTAAGGTGTTACGTTTTTAAAAACTTATTTCTAGGGCTTCCCTGGTGGCACAGTGGTTGAGGGTCCGCCTGCCGATGCAGGGGACACAGGTTTGTGCCCCAGTCTGGGAAGATGCCACATGCCGCGGAGCGGCTGGGCCCATGAGTCATGGCCGCTGAGCCTGCGCGTCCAGAGCCTGTACTCCGCAACGGGAGAGGCCACAACAGTGAGAGGCCCGCGTATGGCAAAAAAAAAAAAAAAAAAAACAACTTATTTCTAGGGACTTCCCTGGGGGTGCAGTGGTTAAGAATCCACCTACCAACATAGGGGACAAGGGTTCAATCCCTGGCCCGGAAAGATCCCACATGCCGCGGAGCAACTAAGCCCGTGTACCACAACTACTGAGCCTGTGCCCTAGAGCCCATGAGCCACAACTACTGAGCCTGTGTGCTGCAACTACTGAAGCCTGCGTGCCTAGAGGCCATGGTCCGCAACAAGAGAAGCCACCGCAATGAGAAGCCCGCACACCACAACAAAGAGTAGCCCCCGCTCTCTGCAACTAGAGAAAGCCTGCACGCAGCAACGAAGACCCAACGCAGCCAAAAAAACAAACAAACAAAAAAAAACCAAAAAACTTATTTCTACAGCCAATAAAATGGCCAGGCTTCAAAACCCTATGTTCTCTTCCTCATTCTAACAATCTGCCTTGTATTCTCAGAAAGCTCCCTTCCTTTCTCTGAAGGTAAAATTTGCCCTCAGAAAATTAAGATGGCAATCTTATCTGGCAACACTTCTCTAGGTCTGTGGGTTTCAGATCCAATGTTCTCAGGCAGCAGCAATTACCAGAACTCTGGCTACTAGTATTGCACTGAGGAGTGCCTCACGTACCAGAACCACCGGGCTAATCTGACGAAGCTGCAAACACCTGTGAGAGTACCATAGTTAATAAGAGTTCTGTGAGGCACTCCCAACGCCTTAAAGATTACCTCACAGGAGTAGGAAGATTTAGTTCAGTCATCTGACTAGTGGCACATTCTACAAAGCCTTAATGACCCTGTCACCAGAAAAACAAATACTTTGTCCTAGCCTTCTAATCAACTGCATTTAGCAACCAACATCCATCTTTTGCAATAAAATGCCACCTCTGAGTTCCTATTCCTATCAAATTATCACTGGTTTGAGCAATAGATAAATCAGAAACTACAGTTAACAAATCTACTTGTCTGGCACCCAAGACAATTAATTAAACTTACTTAGAGACGCAGAATAGCCTCAGGTCACCTGGAGACAAGTTTTAAGATGCTAACAACTGTAACACTTCGGCACATCAAAATGGCTATAATGCGAAAAACGGCCACATGCCACTTCCAGTGGTGCAACTATACTGAAAGTGACTTCCCCCTCCAAAATAAATAACGTTTAAAGTCAGCTGAACCTTGAAGAATGACTCTGACTTTTCTCTAAAATAAGGGCTATGACAGCTACCTTAGGAGAGGCCCAATAAACGCAGGGTAAGGGGCTCATTGTGCTGACGATGCCACCTCATCTAGGACTTGAGCTGATTCATCCTGATGGGCTGACAGGTCACTAAGATCTGCACCTTGCCCAAGATTCTTATTTACTTCACATATAAAAATACTGTCTACTCAAGACAACTGCAATCCAGACACCTTCTCCTGTTAGGGAGGCTTTCCCTTCCTGACTTCACTGAGCACCCTGGAAAAAAAGTTGTCATTTCAGGCCCACTTTAGTAACTGTGGATGACTAACAAGGCATTGAAGGGCCAGGAAGAGAGCCCAGAAAAGGACCAGAACGTTAAGTCTCAGCAATTACAAAAAAAAAAAAAAGGATTTAAAAAAAAGACCAAAATCTCCTAGAGATGACACTGATCTCTCCAGCATTAACAGATGTTTGGTACTATTAACTTAATTTGAAAAGCAGTAACAAAGTCAAGACCTGAAAACATCTGGTCCTTGGTCATACCAAGAAATCACAGAAGACACCCTTTAACCAAGTAAGCTGTGTTCTAACATGAATTTCAAGAAGAAAGACAAGGAGAGGCAATTTTAAAAATCCACAAACTATCCCCTTAATTTAAAAGGAAGGAAGGGAGGTCGGCTGCACTCATGGCGGCGCCCTGCAAGGCGGTGTGATCATCCCCGGGAACGGGGGGCAGGGATGTGGCCACCCACGGCTGGTACAGCTGGGTGAAGAGGGGGCTGGAGCAGATACCTGGTTTCCAGTGTTTGGCTAAAAACATGCCTGACCCAATCACAGCTCGAGAGAGCATCTGGCTGCCCTTCATGCAGACGGGGCTGCACTGTGACGAGGAGACCATCGTCATAGGCCACAGTTCCGGGGCCACTGCAGCCATGAGGTACGCAGAGACCCACCGGGTGTGTGCTATTGTGTTAGTGTCTGCGTACACGTCTGACCTGGGGGATGACAATGAATGGGCAAGCGGATACTTCAGCCGCCCCTGGCAGTGGGAGAAGATCAAAGCCAACTGCCCTCACATTGTGCACTTTGGCTCCACTGACAATCCTTTCCTTCCTTGGAAGGAACAACAAGAAGTGGCCAACAGGTTGGAAGCCAAATTGTACAGATTCACTGACCGTGGCCATTTCCAGAGCACGGAGTTTGATGAACTGGTTAGTGTGGTCAAGTCCAGGCTGGAAGTGCCAGGAGAGCCAGGGTGGTTACTGCTGTTCTGCGTAACAACATGGGAATAGGGCAACGATCAGATTACTAACAGATGACAATCATCTATCATCAGATGAATAGCGGGCATGCAAACCAGATCAAATTAAGGTCCAAAACACACACAAGTTTCAATGTTCAAACTAAATTACAAACAGTATTTTCATTTTCCACAGAATCTACATCTCCAATTACTCTGACCTAAAACAGTATTTTTCCCATTTGATAAGGGACATGGGACAGCTTAACCACCCTTAACTATCCAAAGTGAATAAGACAGAAACAAAACCCAGGTTTCCTGATCCCTAGTCCAGATTAAAACTAAACAGGTTTCATGTTATGCTGTAGGAGTTGCAGCATAACATGTCCTTAAACATGTTGAGAGAGTGACACACAAGGAGGCTGAGGCAGGGGTCTGCAGGGTCAGGCAGGGATCGGTCTAAGACCAGACTGGGGAGGATTAGGGCGACGGGGAGAACTCCTGCTGGGTCCTGTCTGGATTGTTGCCATGTGGGAATTTGGCAAGGCATTACCAGTTTTCTGATTTTCAAGGAAAGAAATTCATACACTTTTGTATTTAGGGACCATAATTGTATGTATATATAATCCACATGTACATGAATTACGTTCAGTCCACAGACATATGGGTTATGTTAGCTGGCAACTACAGCGTAAATAAAAAATCTGCAAACGTGGCAAGACACAAAGTCCAAGCCATCCATGTGTGACCTCTGCTGTAAGTATTCACTTAGCCAGTGCTTTAGAGCTTGAGAAAAGCCTGAGAAATAGACATGACGTCAAAGGATGAAATCATGGGAACAGTTTGGATTTTGTTATAGTCTTAAATATTTTAAAAAATGATCTTTCCATACGTCAAATTTTGTTCTGTCAAGTGTTCTACCTTTTAATTTCCATGGTCCTTTAGATCGCTTTCAGCATCATTCCATGATTTTTCTTCTAATCATACTCCCTCAAAAAAACCCTTTTCATTTTCCAACATTTTTTGGCTATTATGATCCCCAAGTAACATCTCAAAACAATTTCGAGTAAATTCACACCTGATATTTGCTGCAATAATGTGAATTCCCACACTGTTCATACCTAACGAAAATTCAAAGCCATCATTTGAACCTGAAAAGGCTTTTGATTTCTAAATGTGCTCAAAAAATGTCAGGAGAGATTCTCTAAATTTTTAGCAGCAATTATCTTAGGCGATGGGAGTTTTGGTAGTTATGGTGTGGTGGACGTCTCCTTTTTAAATTATACACCTGGGGATTATTTGAGTTTGTGCACTGTCTTACTTTTATAATTAAAATAAAGATTAAAAACAGTTTATTTGACAAGTTAGTGAAAAGCAAAGTAGATAAATCAATTGAATACTTTGCTTAGAGAAGCTGTTTAGCACTGATTTGACCAAGCCTATAATCAAAGCTTGATTCTATTTGAATTATTTGGAAGTAGTCATTGTTCTACGTATTCTCTGCCTTGTTTTCTGAAGTCCTTTCTTAAAAAAATTTACAAACTTATACAAATAACAGTTCATAATACCATATTGTCCTCTTCCTCTGTAGAAAAAACCAAATATATACAATTGAGAAATAAAAAATAAAAATAAATAAATAAAAGGAAGGAAGGGAGAGAGGGGAGGGAAGGAGGGAGAAAGAGAGAAACAAGGAGAGAGAAAGAAGAAAGGAACAAGGAAGCATAGTGCCCAGTGTTGTAGATTAAACATGGCCACAGATTATTTGCAGCAATTCCCATCAAGAAGTGGAGCTGGGACTTTCCTGGTGATCCAGTGGCTAAGACTCCACGCTCCCAATGCAGGGGAACCGGGTTCGATCCCTGGTCAGGGAACTAGATCCCAGATGCCACAACTAAAAGATCCCACATGCCGCAAAGACGGTCCCGCAAGGGCAACGAAGATCCCGTGTGCCACGCGTAAGACCCGGGGCAGCCAAATAAATATTCAAAAAAAAAAAAAAAAGAAGTGGAGCTCATTTCCCCACGTTGTCTCAAAGACAATGCTGAGCAAAAAAAGACACAAAGCACATCACTATATTCTATTAATATGAAATTCAAAAACAGATAAAACTAACGTATGGGAATACAAGTTAGAACACTGATTATCTTTTTTTAAATTAATTAATTTATTTATTTATTTTTGGCTGTGTTGGGTCTTTGTTGCTGTGCACGGGCTTTCTCTAGTTGCTGCGAGCAGGGGCTACTCTTTGTTGCGGTGTGCGGGCTTCTCATTGCAGTGGCTTCTCTTGTTGTGGAGCACGGCCTCTAGGCGTGTGGGCTTCAGTAGTTGTGGCGCATGGGCTCAGTAGTCGTGGCTCACGGGCTTAGCTGCTCCGCAGCATGTGGGATCTTCCCGGACCAGGGCTCAAACCCGCATCCCCTGCACTGGCAGGCAGATTCTTAACCACTGCACCACCAGGGAAGTCCCCAGTGATTATCTTTGAAGTCATTTTTGCAAAAGCGATTCTAGAGCATATTCAGTGTTTCCAGAGAAAACTGTCTATGACAAGAGTATTTGAGGGGACAGCTTATAACTGATATGGTGATGGAAGCAGCTAATTGTGCTCCTGCCCATCCAGCCAAACAGATGCTGCCAAACAGAGGCTTACCTCTACTTTAGGAAGGACATGCTCTAACCCCTGCACTGGTTTGTACAGCCTGGCCCTCTGTGGCTGCATGACCAAGTCAGTGCCTTTAGTTTAGAACCTCATCATTTTCCACTGCACTTACCACAAAACACACTGTGACAAGGGTGATCTTTGAAAAATACAAATGTGACAGCATCACTCTCCCACACCCATACCATACATACACACCCCTCCTCCTCCTTAAAATCCTTCAAAGACTCCCCAGTGCCTATAAATTCTGCACTCCCTATCAGGGTACTTAAGTTCGTTTATAATCTAGTCCCTGACTACCTTTCTCTCTCTCTCTCTCTCTCTCTCTCTCTCTCTCTCTCTCTCTCTCTCTCTCTCTCTCTCTATATATATATATATATATATATATATATATATATATATCCTGAGTTCCATAACAAATTACTTATAGTTGAACTGGAAAGCACCTCATCTCAGTATGTTTGGGTATACAGTTGACCCTTGAACAATGAGGAGGTTAAGGACGCCAACGCTCCCCACAGTTGAAAATCCGAGTATAACTTATAATCAGCCCTCAGTATCCGCAGTCCCCCCTGTATCTGGGATTCTACAGATTTGACCAACCACAGATCATGTAACACTGTAGTATTTACTATTGAAAAACCTCCATGTTGTTCAAGGCTCAACTATGTAATGCATCCTCTATCTGAAACAGCAGTTCTCAAAATGTGGTATCAGGAGGTCTATGAGGTGAAAGTATTTTCATAATAACAAGATGTTATTTGCCTTTTTCACAACGGTGATAAAAGCAATACAGGTATAACTGCTAGTGCCTTAGCATAAATCAAGGCAGGGGCATCAAACTATACTAGTAATATCATCTTCTCCACCACTCCACATTTGGAGTTTAAAAAGGAAAATATAAATTTTACTTGTGAATATCCTTGATAAACCAGTAAAATTTAATAATTTTATTAAATTTCCAACTTTGAGTACGTCTTTTTAATATTCTAAGTGTCAAAATGGGAAGTAAGGACTTCCCTGGTGGTGCAGTGGTTAGGAATCCACCTGCCAATGCAGGGGACACGGGTTCGAGCCCTGGTCCGGGAAGATCCCACATGCCGTGGCAACAAAGAGTTAGCCCCAGCTCGCCGCAACTGGAGAAAGCCCGCGCGCAGCGGGGAAGACCCAACACAGCCATAAATAAATAAAATTTAAAAAAAAAATGGGAAGTAAGTATAAAGCACTTCTCCCGCTTTATAATAATCATACAATAATTGTCTCAAGGAAAAGCAACTGAGCTACAAGCTGAACTAGCTGCTTTTTTCATGGAATACTATTATTTCTTTTTTTAAAATTAATTTTTATCACAGTATGGTTGTTTACAATGTTGTGTTACTATTATTTCTTTTTTTTTTTTTTTTTTTTTTTTTTGCGGTACACGGGCCTCTCACTGTTGTGGCTTCTCCCGTTGCGGAGCACAGGCTCTGGACGCACAGGCTCAGCGGCCATGGCTCACGGGCCCAGCCGCTCCGCGGCATGTGGGATCTTCCCGGACCAGGGCACGAACCCGTGTCCCCTGCATCGGCAGGCAGACTCTCAACCACTGCGCCACCAGGGAAGCCCTATTATTTCTTAAGTAAACAACTGAGAGGCAAACTATGGTTATTCAGACTTGAGTATGTACAATATTTTCACGAAAAGGAACAAAGTGAGCCTATGACTTCAAAGAAAACAAATGAAAGTATTTGTTGCAAATGATAAAATTCAAACTTTAGCTAAAGTCAGAATTTTGAAAACATGTATCCCCTATGAGCTTGATGGCTTCTCAATACTTTAAGACTTTCCTGATGAAATGGTAGTGGTATTAATGAATGTGATTTTTAAAAACTGTATAATTAACTGTATCAAACACTTGGAAGATCTGAATAACCAAATGAAACAATATTTTCCAACTGATTAATTTATGATGTTTCAAAATCATACATGGGTAAAAGATCCATTCAACATACTAGACAAACGAATTTTAATGTCATCAAGTACAAAAGCTCATTAATATGGTTTCATATTAATGAAACCATACAACTAACCTACACTGCAACTAACCTTTAAGAAACTACCACTTGTTGAGTTTGGGTATAATATCAAAGAATACCCACAATTACCTAAAGAAGATACTAAAATACTTCTGTCTTTTTCAACTACATATCTCCAAGCCTGGATTTTCTTCATATACCTCAACCAAAATGACATATCGCAACAGACTGAATGCAGATGGAGATACAAGAATACAGCTATCTTCCAATAAGCTAGACATCAGAGACTTGTAAAAATATAAAACAATGTCCCTCCTTCTCACTAAATCTTTTCTGTTTTAAAAATTAGTTTTTTCGGGCTTCCCTGGTGGCGCTGTGGTTGAGAGTCCACCTGCCGATGCAGGGGACACGGGTTCGTGCCCCGGTTCAGGAAGATCCCACATGCCGCGGAGCGACTGGGCCCGTGAGCCATGGCCGCTGAGCCTGCGCGTCCGGAGCCTGTGAGGCCACAACAGTAAGAGGCCTGCGTACCGCAAAAAAAAAAAAAAAAAAAAAATGCTGGAGAGGGTGTGGAGAAAAGGAAATCCTTCTATCCTATTGGTGGGAATGTAAATTGGTACAGCCACTACAGAAAACAGTATGGAGGTTCCTCATAAAACTAAAAATAGAGTTGCATTATGATCTAGCAATTCCATTCCTGGGCATATACCTGGAAAAAACTATAATCCAAAAATATACATGCACCCCTATATTCACAGCAGCATCATTTACAATAGTCAAGACATGGAAACAACTTAAATGTCCACTGACAGATGAATGGATAAAGAAGATGTAGCATACACACACACACACACACACACACACACACACACACACACACAAATGGAATACTACTCAGCCATAAAAGAATGAAAAAAATGCCCTTTGCAGCAATGTAGATGGACCTAGAGATTATCGTACTAAGTGAAGTACAAATACCATAAGCTATCACTGGTATGTGTAATCTAAAATATGACACAATGAACTTATCTACAAAACAGAAAAAGACTTATAGAGAACAAACTTGTTGTTGCCAAGGTGGAGGAGAGATGGACTGGGAGCCTGGGATTAACAGATGCAAACTATTATATAAAGAATGGATAAACAACAGGGTCCTAGTGTACAGTACAGGGAACTCTATTCAATATCCTGTAATAAACCATAATAGAAAAGAATATGAAAAAGTATATATGTGTGTGTGTATATAACTGAGTCACTTCGCTGTACAGCAGAAATTAACACAACATTGTAAATCAACTATACTTCAATAAATTTTTTTTACAAATTAGTTTTTTTAGGACTTCCCTGGTGGTCCAGTGGTAAACAGTCCACCTTCCAATGCAGGGGATGTGGGTTCAATCCCTGGCTGGGGAACTAGGATCCCACATGCCACAGGGCAACTAAGCCTGTGCGCCACAACTACTGAGCTCGCAAGCCTCAACTAGAGAACCTGTGTGCCACAAACTATTAGCGCCCACGTGCTCTGGAACCCACGTGCCACAACTACAGAGCCCATGTGCCCTGGAGCCTGTGCGCCACAACTAGAAAAGAGAAGACCTGCACGCCACAACTACAGAGAAGCCCACATGCTGCAATGAAAGATCCTACATGCCTCAGCAAAGATCCCACGTACCGCAACTAAGACCCGACACAGCCATAAATAAATAAGAAATAACAGAACTATTAAAAACTTAGTTTTTTCAGTAAAAAGTACATTATAAAAAATTGCGGGGGCTTCCTTGGTGGCTCAGTGGTTGAGAGTCCGCCTGCCAATGCAGGGGACATGGTTTCGTGCCCCAGACCGGGAAGATCCCACATGCCGTGGAGCGGCTAGGCCCGTGAACCATGGCCGCTGAGCCTGCGCGTCCGGAGCCTGTGCTCTGCAACAGGAGAGGCCACAACAGTGAGAGGCCCGCATACCGCAAAAAAAAAAAAAAAAAAAATTGGTCAGAAGAACTGAATAGGCAATTTTCCAAAGAGGAAATGCAAATGGCCAACAGGCACATGAAAAGATGCTCAACAGCGCTAGTCATCAGAGAAATTAAAATCAAAACCACAATGAGATATCACCTCACACCTGTCAAAATGGCTATCGTCAAAAAGAACACAAATAACAAATATTGGCAAGGATGTGGAGAAAAGGGAACCCTTGTACATTGTTGCTGGGAATGTAAATTGGTGTAGCCACTGTGGAAAAACAGTATGGAGGTTCCTCAAAATACTAAAAATAGAACTACCATATGACCCAGCTATTCCACTCCTGGGTACACATACGGAAAAAACAAAAACACTAATTTGAAAAGATACATGCACCCCAATGTTCATAGCAGCATTATTTATAACTGCCAAGACATGGGAGCAACCTAAGTGTCCATCAAATGATGAATGGATAAAGTGTGTCTGTGTGAATGTATATATATATATATATACACACACACACACACACACACACACGCACACACATGCATACACACACAAAGGAATACTACTCAGACATAAAAAAGAACAAAAATTTGCCATCTGCAGCAAAGTGGATGGACTCGGAGGGCATTATGCTAAGTGAAATAAGTCAGACAAAAAAAAAAATGGCAAATACTATATTAAATCACTTATATGTGGAATCTAAAAAATACAACAAACTAGTGTACATAAAAAAGAAGCAAAAAAAAAAAAGAAGCAGACTCACAGATATAGAGAACAAACCAGTGGTTACCAGTAGGGGGGATGGGGGTGGGCAAGAGCAGGCAATATAGGGGTGGGAGAGCAGGAGGTAGGAACTATTGGGTGTAAGATACGCTACAAGGACGTATCATACAATACAGAGAATACAGCCAATATTTTGTAGTAACTGTAAATGGAGTGTAACCTTTAAAAATTGTATAAAAAATTAGTGTGTTATATATACTAATATGTAAGGAGTTTATTATTTTTAATAAACATTTAAATATTTTCTTAGTTTTAATTTCTAACACAGTAAATACTGGCAAATATAACCCCACATAAATAAAAGTTCTTTAGAGTCTGTAATAACTTTTTGTAGAGTTAAAAGATCAGACACCCAAAATTTGAGAACTACTAATCTAGAACTTCCCCTGCCCCATTTGTCCTTCAAGGCTCTGCTCCTCCAGAAAGCCTTCCCTGAGAGCTTAGGTAAAGTTAATCTGCTACAGTTGCTTACAGTGGAACACAAAAGACTATATTGGTTCATAGGCACTCAGTTAACTGTTGAATGAACAAGGCTAGGCTGGGTGCACCTGCTGCCAAATATACAAGTACGAAAACATTTCAAAGTTGTTATTTTGTATATATCCACCACGACTAAAACCTCACTCTCAAATCTTGAAACAACTACTGGTGGAAATGTAAACTTCATATATCTTTGGAAGGCATTTTTATAATGTCTATAAAAATTCCAAAGTATACACCTTTAGAAAATTATCTTACTGATATTACAAATATGCAAAATGACATATGTACAAGGTTATTCATGCTGTACTATTTGTAACTGAGAAAAAATCAAAATGCCCTTTAATAGAAGAATGATAAACAATACATAGCCCATATTATACTGTACAGACATAAACAAGAATAAGGAAATTCAACTTACAACAACACATATAACTTGATGTATGTGTAAGAAAAGAGTAAGACAGAACCATTTCTGTAAAAAGGAAGAAAAGAAGATACATACATATTTACATGTATGTGTATATTTTATGCTTATAAGCACACAGGATGCACAAAAACTGGTAATACTAGTTGCCCCTGGAATGAGGAACTGACTGGTTTTCATTGTAGGAACAAGAAGAAAACTTCACTCTACTTTTTTCTATACTTAGAATTTTGTACCATGTAAATGTGACACCAATCCAAAAAGTAAATCTAAAAATATGTAAGAATCTTCATTTCACATAAAGAATAACTTCTCATCTTTCTTTTTCTAGCCTCAAAAAAGTCAATCCCCAATTTTTAAAATTTTTTAAAACTTTATTTTATTCAAGTGTAGTTGATTTACATTGTTTTCTTAATTTCTGTTGTACAGCAAAGTGATTCAGTTATATACATACAATACATTCTGCTTTTTTATTATTTACCTTTATTATTATAATTACTTTTTACAATACATTCTTTTTCATATTCTTTTCCATTATGGTTTATTGCAAGATATTAAATATAGTTCCCTGTGCTATACAGTAGGACCTTGCTGTTTATCCATCCTATATATAACAGTTTGCATCTGCTAATCCCAAACTGCCAATCCATCCCTCCCCCTGGCCCTTGGCAACCACAAGTCTGTTCTCTATGTCTATGAGTCTATTTCTGTCCTGTAGATAGGTTCATTTGTGCCATATTTTAGATTCCACATATAAGTGATATCATATGGTATTTGTCTTTCCCTTTCTGACTTACTTCACTTAGGATGATAATCTCTAGCTGCATTCATGTTACTGCAAATGGCACTATTTTGTTCTTTTTTTTTTTGCAGTACGCAGGCCTCCCACCGCTGCGGCCTCTCCCGTTGTGGAGCACAGGCTCCGGACGTGCAGGCCCAGCGGCCATGGCTCACGGGCCCAGCCGCTCCGCGGCCTGCGGGATCCTCCTGGACCGGGGCACGAACCCGTGTCCCCTGCGTTGGCAGGCGGACCCCCAACCACTGCGCCACCAGGGAAGCCCTATTTTGTTCTTTGTTATGGTCGTGTAGTATTCCATTATACACGTGTACCACATCTTCTTTATCCATTCACCTGTCAATGGACATTTAGGTTGTTTCCATGTTTTGGCTATTGTGAATAGTGCTGCTATGAACATAGGGGTGCATGTATCTTTCTGAATTATAGTTTTGGCAGGGTATATTCCTAGGAGTGGGACTGCTGGATCATATCACCGTACACACAATGGAATATTACTCAGCCATAAAAAAGAACGAAATCCTGCCATCTGCAGCAACATGGATGGACCTAGAGAATATTGTTAGTGAAATAAGTCAAAGAGAGAAAGACAAATACTGTATGATATCACTTATATGTGGACTCTAAAAAATAATACAAATGGGGGGGTGGGGGAGGGTTCGATTGGAAGTTTGGGACTAGGAGATGCAAACTATTATACAGAATGGATAAACAACAAGGTCCTATTGTATAGCACAGGTAACTATATTTAATATCCTATAATAAACCATAATGGAAAAGAGTATGAAAAAGAATATATATTCATGTATACTTGAATCACTTTGCTGTACACCAGAAACTAACATAATATTGTAAATCAACTATACTCCGATTAAAAATTTTAAATTAAAAATAATAGAAATAAATGTATATGCAAAACAGAAACAGACTCACAGATATAGAAAACAAACTAGTGGTTACCAAAGGGGAGAGGAGCAAATTAAGGGTAGGGAATTAAGAGATACAAACTACTATGTATAAAATAGATAAGCAACAAGGATATATTGTATAACACAGGGAATTATAGCTATTATGTTGTAATAACTTTTAATTGAGTATAATCTGTAAAAATACTGAATCACTATGCTGTACACATGAAACTAATAAAATACTGTAAGTCAACTATATGACAACAACAACAACAACAAAAGGACTTCCCCAGTGGTCCACTGGTTAAGAATCTGCCTTCTAATGCAGGGGACACAGGTTTGATCCCTGGTTGGGGAACTGAGATTCCACATGCTGTGGGGCAACTAAGCCTGTGCGCCACAACTACTAAGCCCGCACACCTCAACTAGAGAGCCCACGTGCTGCAAACTACAGAGCCCACATGCTCTGGAGACCACATGCCACAACTACAGAGCCCGTGCGCCACAACTAGAGAAGTTTGTGTGCCACAACGAAGAGCCCACGCGTTGCAAAGAAAGATCCCGCATACTGCAACAAAGAAGATCCCATGTGCCGCGACAAAAGACCCAACGCAGCCAAAAAAAAAAGAAAGAAGATACCCACTAAGAAGCCTTTAAATTAACTGTGTTACGTGGTTAACTAGTGATTCTAGGGTAGGGTCAGTATCTTCACCTTTTACCTTGTATACTTTTGAATTATTTAAATTTCTTACAATGATTACGTATTACTTTTGCAATTTGAAAAATGCAAATCTGTAAGATTGAAGATATGGAACTTAAAAATCTCAGTCCTGACTTTGAATTAGACATGTTGATATGAACTTGTGATACACTTTCTTTCAAAAAAAAGATACCATTTTCCTAGCCTTGTTCACTAAAAACAGCAAGAAACAATGAACAACCCACTAATCAATGAGTACCTCTTGCACCCAGACTGAGGCCTCTAAACATCATTTCCCAACAAAGGGGCAATGGCTGTTAGATGCCCAGGAATGGAAATGTAAAAGAGGATCTCAAAATATCAGGTCAGACCAGAAGACAAAGAAACAATCAAAGACTAGGAGGATCATACCAAGAGGACACTGCAGGGAATTACCTGGTAGTCCAATGGTTAGGACTCCATGCTCTCACTGCCAAGGGCCCGGGTTCAATCCCTGGTTGGGGAACTAAGATCCCACAAGCCACGTAGCATGGCCAATAAATAAATATATTAATTATTTACTTTTTTAAAAAAAGGACATTGGAGCCAACTTGAAGAGGTCCCCATTTGCCATTATCAGTTAATCAGTGAGATATCAATAAGAATAAAAAAAGAAATTGAGTGAAACCCATAAATATATTTAAATTGGTGAGTTCATAATGACAATTTAAAAAAAAAACTAATCAGTCACCTTTGCAGGATGTTAGTGAACAAATTCATTATTTTGAAAATGGCAATGACTTAATTAAAATAAAGACTCAAAGCATTTGTCTCACCTTTCCTGTGCAAGATATACCTGAAAGTAACCAAGTAAGTGATGAGGGAAGTATCTCTTTATAAAAGTATTCCACCTAAAATAAATTTCAAAATAATACAACTTCAATATCACCATTTTGTAATCACTAATGAAATTCAATAAAGGATGTAGACAATGATCATTAATGACTGCTGACATCATGAAAATTAGACTGACATCACACACTTCCTCCTAATGGAAGTACACCATAAAGTATTCAAGCCAAAAACACTGAATCTAAATCTGATCAAGTCTCTAGATATAACTGCCCATTTGAAGGAAATACAAAGTACACTGAAATATGTTAAATGACACCACTATGATGTCAATCACCAAATCCACTAGTGGGAAACTACTGGACAGATGACCCAGATTCTTCAACAAATACACCGGGGGAAGAAAAAAAGGAGAGAGGAGAAATTTTTCAGATTAAATGATTTTTAAAGATATATCGACCAACTACAAGGTACAGATTTTATTTGGATCCTATTTTAACAAACAGGCTGTTTAAGAAATATGATACAATCAGGGAAATATGAACACCAGATATTTAATATTAAGGAATTACTGTTAATTGTTTTAGAAGTGTAAATGGTACTGAGGGACTTCCCTGGTGGCACAGTGGTTAAGAATCCATCTGCCAATGCAGGGGACACAGGTTCAAGCCCTGGTCTGGGAAGATCCCACATGCTGCGGAGCAACTAAGCCTGTGTGCCACAACTACTCAGCCTGTGCTCTAGAGCCCACGAGTCACAACTACTGAGCCCACGCACTGCAACTACTGAAGCCCACGCACCTAGAGCCTGTGCTCTGCAACAAGAGAAGCCACCACAATGAGAAGCCCGCACACCGCAATGAAGAGTAGTCCCCGCTCGCCATAACTAGAGAAAGCCCGCGCGGAGCAACGAAGACCCAACACAGCCAAAATAAATAAATAAATAAATAAAAATTAAAAAATAAATGGTATTGATATTATGTTTTTTTAAAATCCTTATTATTCAGAGTATATACTGAAATATTTAGTGATGAAATATGACATCAGATTTCCTTCAAGATAATCAGGAAAGGGGAGCCCAGTTCAATTCCTACCTCATCCCTACCTTTCTATATTGATTTCTCTCTTCTTTTCTTTTACATTTGTTTGTGCTGCACAATTAAATGTAACTAAGTTTTACAGCATTCCATCTATAATACAGAATCTAATCCATTATATCTACTGTTGTTTTGTTCAAGTTTTATCTCCACCACTAGCCAGTAAGGTCTTTTAATGCACACAAAATATTTTTGATCCCACAACCCACAATGGTGCTAAGCCTTCTAATGGTCCCAAGTACCTAATCTGACACTCATGGTGTCTCTGAAAAACCCTGGGACCTAGGGGAAAATGCATTATTCTTCCTTGTCACTCAAAGGGCTACTTTGTGCTAAAATTTAAGTTTTAACCATAGTAAAAGAATATAATATTATCTTATTCAAATTTAACAGGGGTTCCTTTTATAACATCAAAATGCTAAGTCTTCAGCAAGTTAGGGCAAGCTAATAAGCACAAGCTTTTCCTCCCAGAGTTCAAATGGGAACTTGAGTATTTATACTCTTTCGCAGAAACAAAATTATACTTAACTAGGTTTAAATAGAAATTTTATTATCTAAGTGATTGATTAAATACACTGAAGTTACTTAATAAAAGCTTCAGCTGTAATGTAAAAAGAGAGCTTACCCAAAGAAAGAGTCACAAAGCCCAGGAAAATAAGAACTCACTACCTAACTGGCGACCAATAGCACTGGAGAACAAGTCTACTGGAGTACTTACAAGTTTTAAGAGTTGATTTACAGGCCCTTTATCCTTTTTAAAAAAAAATTTTTTTTAATAAATAAATTTATTTTTTACTGCATTGGGTCTTCGTTGCTGCGTGCAGGCTTTCTCTAATTGCGGCATGCGGGCTTTCTCTAATTGAGGCGAGCAGGGGCTACTCTTCATTGCGGTGCATGGGCTTCTCACTGCGGTGGCTTCTCTTGTTCACAGGCACTAGGCACATGGGCTTCAGTAGTTGGGGCACACAGGCTCAGTAGTTGTGGCTCGCAGGCTCTAGAGCTCAGGCTCTGTAGCTGTGGCACACAGGCTTAGTTGTTCCGTGGCATGTGGGATCTTCCTGCACCAGGGATTGAACCCATGTACCCTGCATTGGCAGGCAAACTCTTAACCACTGGGTCACCAGGGAAGCCCCAAAAATGTTTTAAAATAATTGATTTTTTCCCTCTAATCATAAAAGAAATCCATGTTATTTATAAATAAACAAAAAAGAAAATAAAAACCATCCCACTACCTCCTTCATAACATTTTGTTTCACTAAACAGTAAGTCCTTTGAGGGCAGCTCATTTCCCCAAGCAACACAGGGAATTGTGTTCTACAGCTCTCTACGGAAGCCCTAAGGAGAAGGAAAGAGGAAAAACCCATGGGCTTAATTCAATGAGAGTAACACGTAGATTTGTCTTTCAGGTTTTTTTACATTTCACCATTTATATAAATCCAGGGTCAGAAAAAAAAAATTACATTCCACTCTTATGGAATTTTCTTGCTTTATAATAATTTGGGGGGCATTTTTTCCAGTGTCCTCAAAATTTCTTACTATAGCAGCAGCAAAGTCTTACACTTTGAATTGGCAAGTTGGGTAGTAAACATTTCATATTCACTCTATGTAAAGTCTGTCTCTATTTTAACTTATATTTAAATTAGTTACTCAAAGTACCATTCCATTTATCTGTTATTTCTTATGTTGAGGTCCTACCCAACTCCATCAACAGATTTTTCTTATTTCATGTAGTTAAGTGTACACTGAATAACTAAGTTTCTCCTCAAAATATCCTACACTAGTCTGAATCTACACATATGCAAAACAATTTTAGTGTCATGAAATTCACCCACAAGTACCCAACTGTAACGCTCACCGGATCCCTAACTCAGATGTACTGCCTCATCCATCCAGGCGAAGTATGATAACTGTACTTATCAAGTATAATTTGAAGAGACATTGGAGAAAGCAGAGTAGATAGCCTCCAGCAATTCACCTAGGAGGGGAAAAAAATTATCCCTTTCACCACCCAGAGTCTAGGCTCTAACAAGTTTTCAGCAACAGTCAAATAAAATTCTCAGAACAGTTTTGACTTTTCACTGGACTCTGTGTCTTAATTAAGCAGTCTGAGTGACAGCGCAAAAATTAATTTGAAGCTACTTTTCTTCTTCCTTACTCCAAAAAGCCAAATACTGTCTGTCTTAACTATTCAAATCCCCAGAGATTTCAATTCTGCAGGAGCTCTACATGGTTCTAAATTTAGCCAAGTAATAGAAATAGTTGGAAGGCATGCAATTCATTTTAATATCTGCACCTTTATGTTGCCAGGCAGCTAATTTTTAAAGTAGTCTTAGAGCAGTCCTCCACATAAAAGGACAAATATATAAGCCATGTAATCAACTGATAGGTTAGTAATTGTGTTAAAATATTACCTATAACTTCTGTAAGTGACCAACATCACCCCTCCAAAAATATATTCTATATTTCTTACACAGGGATAGAGTTTTAAATATTTCAACAAAACATGGGACTTCCCTGGCAGTCCAGTGGTTAAGACTCCATGCTTCCAACGCAGGGGGCGTGGGTTTGATCCCTGGTCTGGGAACTAAGATCCTGCATGCCGTGCGGTGCAGCCAACAACAACAATACCATGTTAATAGCAAATCACTTTCCTTACAGCTTATTTATGTTTCTACTTCAAAGGAACATATAGATAGGTTTAAGGAGTTTCACCTTCAATGCAAAATGTTTTTGTACACTTTGCTATACAGCACAAATCAGCACAACATTGTAAATCAACTATACTTCAATAAACAAAAAAAGGGGGGAAAAAAAGTTTTTGTAGAAAGGACCGACATGTCTCATTTCATGTAGAGTCCCAGAGCAGGACATTCTCAAGCTGTTGGACCATAAGTGACCAGGGTATACCAGATCCCAATTCTAAGGATCTAGTTTGCATTTTCTAAAACATCAGACCTCATAAGGAGCCATAAAACCATACTCCAGCATAAATGTTCAATACAATAAACACCTTAATTTCATGTCAGTTTCCTAGACTGTGTTTACAGATCAACGTGTAAAACATATGTGCAGATGAATATAAGATGCAGGTTCAAAGTATAAAAGACCTGGATTAGAACTTTCCCTATCTAAGGAGATTTTAATTCACAGAGTTGAAAATAACAAAGAGGGAAACAACTCAAGTGACTATACCACAGAAAGAAAAAGCCTGGATTACATAAGAGTAATAAGAAGGATACGAATACTTATTTTCACCTTCACATGTCACCACTAAGTTAGGAGAAGAAAAAACAATACAATGCCAATTTTCTGCAAAACATCCCATCTCCTATGGCAAGTCATCAGCACTGCCTATATATAACTCACTTCATTCTGAGAAGTAATTCAGACACTTTATTATCAAATAATTCTGGGAAGACATAGAAGGGTCTTAGATCTGGAATCCACTCTTATTTTTTGTACTGGAAATAACTGATCCCATAAAGATAGCAAAGGGTAGATAAGTAAGAATGAGAAGCAGTTCCCCTTTAAAGGAACCATTCCCCACTAAAGGTATCAGGGTTCCTTGCAGAAGTGACTGATTCCAGGTTTGTAAAGTACAAAGCGAGCCCAAAATACCTTGTTGTGCCAGGATGTAAGGAAGTCCTCAAAACTTGACTGAGACAAGTCAAAAAGACATAGGAGTTAGTTTGAAGGGGCTCCCACTGACCAAAGTGACAATTGTTTTATGTATAATACTAAGTATTGTCAGTATTTTTTTAAGTGCTTTTCCTTACTGAAAAAAAAAAATGGAAAAAAACAAAAATACACAAACCCCAAAGCTCTGAAATTAAGCATTAACAAACCAGGTTCATGATATATGGTCAGCATCCAAAAACCCAACTATAAACAATGCCAAGCAGTGTTCCTCAGTATTATTTTTGCAATTGTTAGTCATGTTAAGCATCAAGAAAAAGAAAACACATCATTGCACATCACAGCCACCCCCCCAAAAAAAGGCTAAAATTTTGACACTAGCGAACTGAATAATGTTTGATGCTATACCACAAACAGCTTCTGATGTATATCCCATGTGAAAAAGTCTTTACACATATATGACATATTTTTAATATTGATAAAGGATTGTAACATATTGAATTTTTTAAAATACCAAACCTATAGTGATCCTCAAAAACAAAAACGGGAGAAATAAAGTTCTTCTTTGTAGAATAACGCCAACTAGTAAATGTAGAAGGAATGACAGACTCAACATTTTGCAACCACCAATGTAATAACTAATTCAGACAAGGATCATCAACGAATGTTACCACTACTGGGCAAAACACAGAGGAAGAGTCATACCATCTTAACAGTATCATCCCACAGATTGTTTCTTAATTACAAAGGGAAAAAGGCACCTTTACAAAGAAGAAATGTAGCCTATATCAACTTATCTAAGTGACCAAACTTATATCACAATAAGCACACAATACCTAAATAGTATTCTTGCCAAAAATATTTAATCTGAACCTAATCATGACAAATCCAAATTGTGAAACATTCTTCAACATAACTGGCCTGAACTCTTCAAAAATATCAATGACACGAAAAACAAAAATAGAAAGAACTGCTCTGAGTTAAAAGGCTAAAACAATATGAAAATTAAATGTAATTCATGATACTTGAATAAATCCAGGATTGGAAGGACAGCTATAAAGCAATATCTCAATTATTGAGATGATGGAGGAAATTTGATTATAGACTGTAAATAATTATATATATCACTGTAAAATATTTAAATGTGATAATGAGTTTGATAACAATATTATACTAATACAGGAAAATACCTTGTTCTTAGGTGATATATATTTAACAAATTCTAGGTGAAGTTTCCTGATGTGTGTAATTTCCTAATACACAATAAAAAATAATGTATATATGTATAGGGAGGGAAGGGAGAGAGGTGGAAAGTGAGAGAGAGGGAGGGAAGGGGTAAAGAAAGAGTGTGAGAGCACAAATGTGACAAAATATTCAATAAATATTAGGTAAAAGTCATATTGATGCTCACTGTATCACTCTTTCAACTTTTCTATAGGTTTGGAATTCTTCCACATAAAAACATGGGGGTGAAAAATAACAAGCAGCAACATTAACCCAAGCTCTTGGCTATCCAGTATAAATTTTGCTGTGTCCTAAAAGCAATTCCAGGTGATGATTACAAGTGCAGACTTCAGCATGAAGTTATGTTCTGGGTTATGTTCTGGCTGCACGATGATGGACAAATAACCTAACCTAACCTCTCTGCAATGGTCTGAATGTGTCCTCTCAAAATTTATATGTTGAATCCTAACCCCCAAACATGATATTAAGAGGTGAGGCCTTTGGGGTGGTTAAGTCATGAGCTTACTGCCTTATAAAAAAGGTTCCAGGGCTTCCCTGGTGGCGCAGTGGTTGAGAGTCCGCCTGCCGATGCAGGGGACACGGGTTCGTGCCCCAGTCCGGGAAGATCCCACATGCTGCGGAGCGGCTGGGCCCATGAGCCATGGCCTCTGAGCCTGCGCGGCCGGAGCCTGTGCTCTGCAATGGGAGAGGCCACAACAGTGAGAGGCCCGTGAACGGCAAATAAATAAATAAATAAAAATTAAAAAAAAAAAAAAAAAAAAAAAAAGGTTCCAGAGAGATCCCTAGCTCCTTTCACCATGTGAGGACACAGTAAGATGCTGGCTATTAACCAGGACAAGGGCCCTCAGCAGAATCTGACCATGCTTGATCTTGGACTATTCAGCTTCCAGAACTGTGAGAAATAAATTTTTGTTGAGGAGCCACCTAGTATTTTGTTATAGCAGTCTGAACAGATTAAGTCACTCCCTAAACCTCAACTGTAAATAGGGATAACACAGTACTACTCCATAGGGACTATCTTCTGAGAATTAAATGATCTAATATGTTCTGTTATTATACTTCTGTGATATCACATTCTTTGTTCACTTAACTACCCTGTAAGTATATGGGGAGACTGGACCAATTTTTAGCCTTTCTCTGACTTGGCAACTAGTTTATAAGCTATAATAACTTTATTAAAATTTTGTGAATTGCCAAATATATCCAAATTCAAATAAAAGAATTAAAATGCATTCCATCTAAGGACCAAAAAAAATAAATCCACCATTAGCACAAATGACAGAGCTAACATACTCTAAAGTACCCATCAAAGCAGTAGCTTTTCACAGCTTACATTTGCTCCTTCCTCAAAATACTAGAGGGTCACCTGTCAGGAACAGACACAGGCTGCCTTGGTCCCAAAAATGTCAACCTTTACATAAAAATCCAATGCCCTCAGGCTAGAAGTGCCTCTTACATTCTGGAATATCCTGGGGCTTCATGTCAGCTCTCTTATCACTCTGTAAGTTTGCCCTGCATGATCCCATTTCCTATCATGGATTGAACACCCTTCAGGTACAGAGTACTCCAAAAACCTAAATACCCCTGCTTCTCTGTAGAGCTCCAGATTCATTTAGACAACTAGCTGCTATACATTTCCAAAAGTGAACTTTACCAACACTCCTCTAAGGCAAAAGCTGCCCCCCCCTTTAGTGATATAATTGACATATATTAGCTACAGGTATACAACATGATTCAATACATGTATATACTGTGAAATAATCACAAGTCTAATTAACATCCATCACCAGACATATTCACAATTTTTTCCTTGTAATAAGAATGTCTAAGATCTTCTCTGCTAGAAACTTTCAAATATACAATACAGTATTAACTATAGTCCCCATGCTGTACATTTCATCCCCAAGACTTATTTATATATATGTGTGTGTATATAAACATATATATGTAACTGGAAATTTGTACCCTTTTGTCCACCTTCACCCATTTCAGCCATCCCCCACTCCCTGCCTTTGGCAACCACCAATCTGTTCTCTTGTAGCTGTGAGATTCCACATAAGTGAGCTCATACAGTACTTGTCCTTCTCTGACTTATTTCACTTAGCATAATGCCCTCAAGGTGCGTCTATCTAATCTATCTATACTGTCACAAATAGCAGAAGTTCCTTCTTTTTCCTGTGTGTGTGTGTGTGTGTGTGTGTGTGTCTGTATACAGCCACATTTTCTTTATCCATTAATTCGTTGCTGGACACTTAGGTTGTTTCCATGTCTTAGCTACTGGGAACAATGCTGCAATGACATCAGGGTGCAGGTATCTCTTCAAGATAATGATTTCATTTCCTTCAAATATATATCCAGAAGTAGGACTGCTGGGTCACATGGTAGTTCTATTTTTTAATGTCTTGAGGAACCTCCATACTGCTTTCATAGTGGCTATCCCAGTTTACATTCTCACCAACAGTGCACTAGGGTTCCCTTTTCTCCATATTGTCACCAACACTTACTATTGCTTATCTTTTTGATAATAGCCACTCTAACAGGTGTAAGCTAACATCTCATTGAGGTTTTGATTTGCATTTTCCTGATGATTAGCGATGATGAGCACATTTCCATGTACCTGTTAGCCATCTCGTTATCTTTTTTGGAAAAATGTCTATTCAGTTCCTCTATCCATTTTTTAATCAGATTGGTTTTTTTCCTATTGAGGTGCATGAGCTCTTTATACATTCCAGATATTAACCCTTTTACAAATATATGATATTTTGGAAGTATAGTTTATGTACAATATTATGCAAGTTATAGATGTACAATATAGTGATTCATAATTTTTCAAGGTTATACTCCATTTAGTTATAAAATGTTGGCTATATGCCGTGTTGTAGCATATATCCTTGTAGCTTTTTTTATATATAATAGTTTGCACCTCTTTCAAATATATGATTAGTAAATATTTTCTCCCATATAGTAGGCTTTTTCATTTTGTTGATGGTTTCCCTTGCTGTGCAGAGATTTCTAGTTTGATAGAGTCCCACTTATTCATTTGTGCTTTCGCTGTCTTTGCTTCTGGTGTCAAATCCAAAGAATCCCCAAGACTGATGTCAAGGAGCTTACTCCCTATGTTTCTTTCTACAAGTTTTAGGTCTTATGTTCAAGCCTTTAATCCATTTTGAGCCATTTTTTTGTGTTTGGTGTAATATAGTAGTCCAGTTTTCCCAACACCATTTATTGAAGAGATTATCCTTTGCCTATTGTTTATTCTTGGCTCCTCTGTCATAAGTTAATTGACCACATGTGCATGGGTTTATTTCTGGGCTCTCTATTCTGTTCCATTAATCTATGTATCTGTTTCTATGCCAATACCATACCGTGCTGATTATTATGGCTTTGTAATATAGTTTGAAATCAGGAAGTATCATACCTTCAGTTTTGTTCTTCTTTCTCAAGATTTCTTTGGCTATTTGGTGTCTTTTGTGGTTCCACACAAATTTTAGGATTGTTTGTCCCCTGTGAAAAATGCGACTGGAATTTTGATAGTGATTGTAATGAATCTGTAGATTGCTTTGGGTGGTATGGACATTTTAACAATATTAATTCTTCCAATCCATGAGCGGAGAGTATCCTTCCAGTTATTTGTGTCTTCTTCAATTCCTTTCACTGATGTCTTACAGTTTTCAGTGTACATGTCTTTCACCTCCTTGGTTAAACTTATTCCTAGATATATTATTCTTTATGCTACAATCAAAAGTGGAATCTTTTTTTTTTTTTTTTTTTGCAGTATGCGGGCCTCTCACTATTGTGGCCTCTCCTGTCGGAGAATAGGCTCCAGACGCGCAGGCTCAGCGGCCATGGCTCACGGGCCCAGCCACTCCGCAGCATGTGGGATCTTCCCGGACCGGGGCACAAACCCATATCCCCTGCATCGGCAGGCAGACTCTCAGCCACTGCGCCACCAGGGAAGCCCTGGAATCATTTTTTAAATTTCTCTTTTTGATAGTGATTAATGTATAAAAACACAACTGTTTTCTGTATATTGATTTTATATCCTGCAACTTTACTGAATTCATTCATTAGTTCTAACCATTTTTGGTGTAGTGTTTAGGATCTTCTATATATAATATCATGTCATGTCATCTGCAAATCTTCTTCCTTTCTGATCTGAATGCCTCTTATTTCTTTTTTTGCCAACTGCAGTGACTAGGACTACCAATATTATGTTGAATAAAAGTGGCAAGGAAAAGCTTTCAGCTTCAGTTGAGTTTAATGTTAGATGGGGGCTTGTAATATATGGCTTTTATGGTGTTGAGGTACATTCCTTCTATACCCACTTTTGTTGAGAGTTTGTTTGTAATCCTTTTTCTGCACCATTGCGATGACCGTATGATTTTTATCGTTCATTTTGTTAATGGGGTGTATCACAACTGATTGACTTGCAGATGTTGAACCACCCTTGCATCCCTGAAATAAATCCCATTTGACTATGGTGTATGATCCGTTTAATGTATTGTTGAATTCAGTTTGCTAATATTTTGTTGAGGATTTTTGCATGTATATTCATCAGGGACACTGGCCTGTAATTTTCTTTACTTGTAGTGTGTCCTTGTCTGGTTTTTGTATCAAGGTTATGTTAGCCTCATAAAATGAATTTGGAGTTTGAGAAGGATTGGTATTAGTTCTTCTTTAAATGTTTGGTAGAATTCACCAGTGAAGCCACCTGGCCCTGGACTTTTGTCTGTTGGAAGGTTTTTGATTACTGATTCAATCTCTTTACTAGTACAGGCATAGCTTGGAGATATTGCAGGATCAGTTCCAGACCACTGTAATAAATCAAATATCGAAATAAAGCAAGTCACAAATTTTCTGGCTTCCCAGTGCACATGAAAGTTATGTTTAGACTATATTATAGTCTGTTAAGTGTAAAATAGCATTATGTCTAAAAAAAACAATGTACATACCTTAATTTTAAAATATTTTATTGCTAAAAAATGCCAAAACAACATAATAGTAACATGAAAGATCACTGATCACAGATCACTGTAACAAATAATGAAGAAATTTGAAAAATTACAAGAATTACCAAAACATGACATGGAGACACAAAGTAAGCAAATGCTGTTAGAAAAATAGGGCTGATAGACTTGATCAATGCAGGGTTGCCACAAACCTTCAATTCGTAAAAATCACAGCATCTGTGAAGTGCAATAAAGCCAAGCTCAGTAAAATGAGGTATGCTTCTAATGGGATTCCTCAGATTTTCTATTTCCTCATGACTTAGTCCTGGTAGGTTGTATGTGTCTAGGAATTTATCCATTTCTTCTAGGTTGTCCAACTTGTTGGCATATAATTGTTCACAGTAGTCTCTTGAGGTACCAGGTGTTAACATCTCTTTCATTTCTGATTTTATTTGAGTCCTCTTTTTTCCTTGGTGAGTCTAGCTACAGGTTTGTCTATTTTATCTTTTTTTTTTTTTTTTTTTTTTTTTTGCGGTACACAGGCCTCTCACTGATGTGACCTCTCCCGTTGCGGAGCACAGCCTCCGGACGCACAGGCCTAGCGGCCATGGCTCACGGGCCCAGCCGCTCCACAGCATGTGGGATCTTCCCGGACAGGGGCACGAACCCATGTCCCCTGCATCGGCTGGCGGACTCTCAACCACTGCACCACCAGGGAAGCCCTATTTTATCTTTTTTTAAAAAATAAAAACTAGCTCCTAGTTTCACTGTTCTTTTCTATTGTTTCTCTATTTTATTTATTTCTACTCTGATATTTATTTCCTTTCTTCTACTTACATTAGGTGTAGCTTGTTCTTCTTTTTCTAGTTCCTGGAGGTGTAAAGTTAGGTTATTTGCAATCTTTCTCATTTCTTAATGTAGGCATTTGTCACTATGAACTTCCCTTTTAGAAGTACTTTCACTGCATCCCATAGGTTTTGTATTTAGTATATTGTATTTCCATTTTCATTCGTCTCTGGGTATTTTTTATTTTCTCTTTTTATCTCTTCTTTGACTTGTTGATTATTCAGTAGCATATGTTTAAGCTCTACATGTTTATGAATTTTCCAGTTTTCCTCTTATCATTGATTTCTAGTTTCATACCACTGTGGTCAGAAAAGATTCTTGATATGATTCAATCTCCTTAAATTTATTAAGACTTGTTTCATGCCTGACATATACTCTATCTTAGAGAATGTTCCATGTGCACTTGAGAAGAATGTGTATTCTGTTACTTTTGGATGGAATGTTCTATACATGTCTGTTAAGTCTATCTGGTCTAACTTGTCATGTAAGGCCAATGTTTCCTTACTGATTTTCTGTCTGCATGATTTATCCATTGATGAAAGTGGGGAATTAAGGTCCCCTATTATTGTATTGCTGTCTATTTCTCCCTTTAGGTCGGTTAATATTTACTTCAAGTGCTCCTAAAACCTGCCCCCTTTCTCATCTCTGTTAGCAATACCACCCAGTCACCCAAAACAGAAACTGAGAATCACCTATTCACAATTACTTCCCTCTCCTCTCATATTTAGCCAATTTCCAAACTCTGGCACCATCTCCTGGATCCACTTGATCTTCTCAGCTCCTGTCCTCTCTTCTCCACTCCCATCACTGATAGGCAGAGGATTTAGTTAATGGGACAAGACCTCCAGAGTTCTTTTCTGCCTCCAGCAGAGCAACTGGCTATGTTCCCATGATGACTGCTCTGTTGGCCTATCAGCCTTTATCCCTGAATAAATAAAATCTCTAACCTATCCTTGATGAACATGTAGTGTGAGTGAGAAATAAACCGTTGTTTCAAGATATTAAGGGGGTTGTTTCTTACCCATCTCTATCCTGATTTCAGCATCTTCTGCACTACTACAACAGCCCCCTAACAAGTGTCTCTCCCTCCACTCTAAATCCCCTGTATTTTTCCAAAGTGCTACCAGAGTTACCTTTATAAAACAATCATTCCATTTCTCTGATGAAAATCTTCAGAGGTTCCTTTTTGCCTCAAAATATTCCAGAAATATTCCAAAATCCTTAATATACCTCTTAAAGCCTACCGCAAAATTAGGCTCTATATACATTGTCTCCAGCCATTCAAAATAATACTACCTCTCCATACATACCATAGTTTTTAATACTCCTGAGTCTTTGCCCAGGCTAGTCTATCTGCTTGAAATGCATTCCCACCCTATACCACCCCACCCTACCTCTGCCTGCCTAGCCAAACAAACCATTTGGCAACTGTCCCTCCCATTTTCTCAACAGCTATTCAAATTTGTGTCTCTTCTCAATGACCCTATTTTGCCAAAGCTCTTTATTGGAACACACTAGCCCCCTAACCCAAAAGGATAAGTCTCCTAGATCACAAGGAATATCAGGGATTTAAGGTAGGAGCTCCCTCAAATTCCTTTGTTCAGTTACCAAACATTTGTCCCCACCCCTTTCTTGACCTTTTCCTCTATCTTAATAAATGAGATAATAATTCTACCTCTGCTCTGGATTTCATCTTCTCTTCATGCTCAAGGACTTCACTCCATTATCACCACTCTCTAATGTCTTTTGCTAATTCCCCAAACATATAAATATGCTCAAGTCTCTCATCTTCAAAAACTCTTGGGACTTCTTGGGACTTCTCTGGTGGTCCAGTGGTTAAGACTCTGCGCTTCCAATGCAGGGGACATGGGTTTGATCCCTGGTCCAGGAAGATCCCACATGCTGTGGAGCAACTAAGCCTGTGCACCCCAACTACTGAGCCTGAGCTCTAGAGCCCACGAGCCACAACTACTGAGCACGCGTGCCACAACTACTGAAGCCCGCGTGCCCTAGAGTCTGTGCACCGCAACTACCAAGCCTGCGTGCCACAACTACTAAAGCCCGTGCGCCTACAGCCCATGTTCCACAACGAGAAGCCACCGCAACGAAGAGTAGCCCCTGCTCGCCACAACTAGAGAAAGCCCGTGCGCAGCAACAAAGACCCAAAACAGCCATAAATTAATTAATTTTTTAAAATGCAATATATTAAAAAAAAATCAAGCCCCTACCTACCTTTCTAGCCTTTTCTATAAATAATCCCCATAAACATCCCATGTGTAGGCATATCCTGTCCTTGAAGTCTGCCAAAGGCATCATGCTGCTCTGCTCTACACCTCCACCGTTTATGTAGGTAGTTCCTCCCCTAGAGCTCTCTTCCTTATAGCTGTCTACCTGGTTAACTCCTGTCGGCCCTTCAAGATTCATAATCCCCTGACAGAAAGTCTTTCCAGATCTCCACTGTACTTCCAAAGCACTTTGCGCATTCCTCTAGCTCAGAGCTCATCAGCCTGCAGTATCCTGACTGACTTCTCGGTCTAAGTTCTTTGAAGGTAAGGACTATGTCTTGTTTTTTTACACCCCCAGCACCTAATACTTCGTAACTATTCATATGCTAGTTGAATTAATGAATCCACTGAGATTCAATTCAAACTTTACCTTCTCTGAAAAGTTGAAACTATCATTTAGAATTAAGCATTCTTCCTCCTGCTTTCACATTATATTTTATTACCACGTTGTAATACTCATGACCTTGTAATTTATTCACTCTTTTGTAATGTATAAAAATAAAACATGAGCTCCTTGACAATAGGGACAATGTCGCATCTACCTTGGTATCTTTAGCATATAACACAATATCTAACCAAGAAACGGGCACCTATTAAATGTCTGAGTAAGTTGCTCTTTTCATAAATTTTCTTGAGGTATTACCTGCCTTGAAGATCACTTTGTATTGTAAAAATAAAGAAGAACCAGAAACTAAGAGAAGACCTTCTAACAAAGAACTGTCCTGGAAAGAAAACATATAGGTGATGTTTATTTTAACAAAGACTAATAATAAACTGAGTTTCTCTGATTTCTAAGCTAGTACTATATGACAGGTTCATAGTGCACCAAAGCAAAAGCTGGGTTGGTAAGATGAAACAGTGGCAAGTGAATGCCTATAATTCTTAATTGAAAATCTATAATCTTTTCAGAGGGCCTCAGGTGGCAGACTGCGTGTGTGCGTGTGTGCGTATGGCTAAATTTGTGTCCCCTACTGTGGGAAATGAGCAAAGCACAAGTCAACAATAAAGTACAGGACAGAACAGCGAGAAAAGAAGAGACTCATGGCCTAAAACACATTATGGATCTGAACAGATCCTATAGCTGAATCCAGTCAGACTGCTAAACTGAAAAGACAATTGCTATTTCCCAACCTATAAGAAACTAATAGGCAGAAAAACAGTTATGAAAGCAATGTTAATTCCAAAGAAAAAAAGGAAGAAAAAGAGAAAAATAAAGCACACAGAAATAAAGCACCATTTTATCTCTGCCAATATAACTTCAATGCTGTTCTGTTATCTAACAGCACTAGAGAACATTATTTAGAGACTAGTAATTTGATCATGTTTAATATAGACTGTCCTTCTGTGAGGTAGGCTATGTTGCTGACTGTGGCCACCAAATAGATGTAAATACATCCCAGCTACATGGAAAGTGTGCTCATTAATATCTGTAGATACCTTTCTGTCTCTCTTCTGTATTATCTACTAAACTATAGGTGAAGTAAAATATTGAAGCTCGCCTAAGAATTCATCAAGCGCAGCTTCAATCTCAAGTGTTTACATTTTAAATGAGTAAATGTATCAGGAGGTATTATTGTATTTAACCTTGAGATACCTCCAAAAGTCAATTTTCCTGTACCCTAAAAGGAAACAGACCAACAACTCTATTTTACATATAAAGACACTGATTCAGCAGAGTTCATGAGGGTAAACTCAGCACAGCCTCAGAGAACTTCAAACAGGGTTAAAAATTCAAGTCTCAAGCACTGGCTCTGATTTTACTCCCTCACAAAACCTACACAGAAACTAAACAGGTTTGATTCCTTTCAGTAGTCCTATCTTACCAGTCAATCACACTTCATTTTTCAGCCATCATACTCATTCAGTTAAAAAGAAAGAAAAAATATTTCTGCACTATCATATAGGGAAAATACTCCAAGTGCAAACCCTCTTCGTCTTCCTCTTCTTTTTGTCAAAAATACTGCTAGGGCAACTAAGCCCGTGCGCCACAACTACTGAGCCTGTGCTCTAAAGCCCGTGAGCTACAACTACTGAGCCCGAGTGCCACAACTACTGAAGCCCACGTGCCTAGAGCCCGTGCTCCGCAACAGGAGAAGCCAGCGCACCACAACAAAGAGTAGTCCCCGCTCGCCGCAACTAGAGAAAGCCCGCGTGCAGAAAGGAAGAACCAAGGCAGCCATAAATTTAAAAAAAATTTTTTAATTAAAAAAAATACTGCTAGGATAGAGAGTAAAACACAAAGAATAAATTTTAAACCAAATAACTCTGAAGGGAAAATAAGGAGAACTGGAAAGGGGGATAACTAATTTAAGGCTGAAGATACCATGATAAAGGTAAAACTTTGGTAGTACAGGCACATCTTAGTTCAGGATTTCAGTTGTTGGCCTTAGTATAGCTCTGCCCCAAATCAAGACTCTAACAATGATCTCTCTTGGGTACAGTGTTAGCTAGGAGGGGCAAAACAACTGGCAAAGGGAATTCCCTGGTGGTCCAATAGTTAGGGCTCTGTGCTTCCACTGCAGGCTGCACGGGTTCAATCCCTTGTCGGGGAACTAAGATCCCGCGTGGGGCACCCAAAAAAAAAAAAAAAAAAAAAAACTGACAAAATCACTATCTAGACACAGACCTCTACAACATATGCCTCAAATTATCTAATTATTTTTCTTTCCTTCTCTTTTCCTTACAGCTAGTAGAGGAATAAGACAAAAATCACATGCTCTAGAGCTCTTTTGGCACTGGAGAGATCAAGATCCTAGCAAATTTAACTTCAATGTGAGCAGAAAACTTAGAATGGAATGTACAGAGGGAAACATGGTAAAGACAAAGAGGAACCCAGCTTTGTGGAAACTGGTCCAAAAGAGGCAGACAAAATGAGAGTTTGGGGGATGCCCTGAAGGGTTCCAGAACGTTACACCTAAACGAAGGAAGGTTTCTGTGGTTTTCCAGAGGAGAGGCGTCCAGTTGAAACAATGGTATATCCCAGGGCAGCAAGGTGTGACAACAGGGCAGGTGAAAGAACAAGTAATTTATCTGTAGCTAAAGTCTAACCCTGAAAGCAAAGGGAAAACAGCAAAATGTAAGGCAGGTGAGATAAAGCAGCCAGATTTTAAAAATATATATGGGCTTCCCTGGTGGCACAGTGGTTAAGAATCTGCCTGCCAATGCAGGGGACACAGGTTCGAGCCCTGGTCTGGGAAGATCCCACATGCCGCGGAGCAACAAAGCCCGTGTGCCACAACTACTGAGCCTGCGCTCTAGAGCCCGCGAGCCACAACTACTGAGTTCACATGCCACAACTGAAGCCCGCGTACCTAGAACCCGTGCTCCACAAGAGAAGACACCACAGTGAGAAGCCCACACACCGCAACAAAGAGTAGGCCCCGCTCGCCACAACCAGAGAAAGCCCACGCACAGCAATGAAGACCCACCGCAGCCAAAAATAAAAAAATAAATAAATTTTTAAAAAAAAAAGAGGGCTTCCCTGGTGGCGCAGTAGTTGAGAGTCCACCTGCCGATGCAGGGGACACGGGTTCGTGCCCTGGTCCGGGAAGATCCCACACGCCGCGGAGCAGCTAGGCCCGTGAGCCATGGCCGCTGAGCCTGCGCGTCGGAGCCTGTGCTCCGCAACGGGAGAGGCCACACAGTGAGAGGCCCGCGTACCACACACACACAAAAAAAAAAAAAAAATATATATATATATATATATATAAAATTTGTGAGTATAGGGAGGAAAGGTGTATTTCAAATGTATCCCTTATTAAGTTTGGATTGTCACTGCCTTGATTACTTTCCTCCTAGTTCTGTTATAAAGCTTACACAAGTTTGAACCACCCTTCTCCAAGGAAGCATTCCCCATAATGCTGCTCACGTGCCAAAACCACGCACAAATTCTTACAACTGGCACATCCAACAAAAACACAGCCCCCACAAAAATATGAACTGCATATCTGGAAAATCTAGTCTTTTAATATGAATGTTGACCACTTTAAGGTCCGATCAGCTTTTAGGAAAGAGAAAGGTGCTTTGCAGATATGAAATACGGTTTTGATCATTATTAATAATAAACACTGAAGCACAAATGTTGTTATCAACATGAAATATACCAAAAACATCCATACAAGGAAGATAATGAATCAAGTGGCAAAGGAAACTAGCTAATGTTAAAAGTCTATCTCTATTCTGTACACTAGACAAGAATTGTATGGAAGACTAACAGTGGGAGCAAAATTACCTCCAAAAGATCAAGACAGCACTTGACTAGTCTGCAAACCAGCTTTTTCTCTTTCTTTTCCCACTACAGACTCACAACCAATAAATATCAATTAGAAATAAGCTAAGTTATTTTATTAAACTTAGAAGGTTTTGCACAGAAAAGGAAACCATAAACAAAACAGACAACCCTCAGAATGGGAGAAAATATTTGCAAATGAGGCAACCAACAAGGGATTAATCTCCAAAATATGTAAACAGCCCATGCAGCTCAATATCAAAAAAACAAACAACCCAATCAAAAAATAGGCAGAAGAGGGACTTCCCTGGTGGCGCAGAGGTTAAGAATCCACCTGCCAATGCAGGGGACACGGGTTCGAGCCCTGGTCTGGGAAGATTCCCACATGCCACAGAGCAACTAAGCCCTTGCGCCACAACTACTGAGCCTGTGCTCTAGAGCCCGTGAGCCACAACTACTGAGCGCGCTCGCCTAGAGCCCGTGCTCCGCAACAAGAGAAGGCACTGCAATGAGAAGCCCGCACACCACAACGAAGAGTAGCCTCTGCCCACCGCAACTAAAGAAAACCCACACGCAGCAACAAAGACCCAAAACAGCCAAAAATAAATAATTAATTAATTTTTTTAAAAATGGGCAGAAGATTTAAACACATTTCTCCAAAGAAGACATACAGATGGCTAAAAAGCACATGAAAAGATGCTCAACGTCATCTAATTATTAGAGAAATGCAAATCAAAACTACAATGAAGTATCACCTCATACCAGTCAGAATGGCTATCATCAAAAAATCTACAAACAATAAATGCTGGAGAGGGTGTGGAAAAAAGGGAACCCTCCTACACTGTTGATGGGAATGTAAATTGGTACAGCCACTACGGAAAACAGTATGGAGGTTCCTTAAAAAACTAAAATAAACCCAGCAATCCCACTCCTGGGCATATACCTGGAGAAAACCGTAAGTCAAAAAGATACATGCACCCCAATGTTCACTGCAGCACTATTAACAATAGCCAAGACATGGAAGCAATCTAAATGTCCATCATCAGAGGAATGGATAAAGAAGATGTGGTACATATATACAATGGAATATTACTCAGCCATAAAAAAAGAACAAAATAATGCCATTTGCAGCAACATGGATGGACCCAGAGATTGTCATATTGAGTGAAGTAAGTCAGACACAGAAAGACAAATATCATATGTTTATATGTGGAATCTAAAAAAAGGGTCCAATGAACTTATTTACAAAACAGAAATAGAGTCACAGATGCAGAAAACAAACTTATGGTTACCAAGTGGGAAAGAGGGGGGAGGGATAAATTGGGAGGCTGGGATTGACATACACACACTTACATAAAATAGATAACTCATAAGAACCTACTATATAGCACAGGGAACTCTACCTAATACTCTGTAATGACCTATATGGGAAAAGAATCTAAACAAGAGTGGATGTATGTATATGTATAACTAATTCACTCTGCTGTACAGCAGAAACTAACACAACACTGTAAATCAACTATACTTCAATAAAAATTAATTTTTTAAAAAAGAGAAAGAAACTGAGTTATTTTAAACCCTGCTGATTACCTCACTTATCTTTACACTTCTAGCTCTACAGGATAAGGACTTAAGCTGAGATCTTTTGGGACCTGAGTAATTGTGTGGGTGCAAACCTATAGTTTTTATTTGCCTGCAAAAGATTTTGAGGTCTTCAATGAAAAACAAAAACAAGCTGCAAAACAATCTATTAACGCCTTTAGAGCATTGGGCTAAGTCAGGGAAGAGACCTTACAAGAGCATTTAACCACTAGCTTCATTTTTTCCCCCAAGAAAATACCGGGAAAGGCCTGAAAAGTATCTCCCAGGAAAAATCAAAGTCTTTGACAATTTAGAAAAGCAAGCAAGCAGTTAAAGGAACTGAAAAGATTTTTTATTTTCTTGTGGTATACAAACTAAGGAGGAATAGAATAAAATGAGTCCCTTAAAAATACCAAAAGTGTTTTGACTATTGGGAGACATGACCGCCTGAGGCTTTTTTACCTTTTCTCCTTATTCTCTCTCATCTCGAGGCTGGGGTTCCCACTTTGATCAGTTTTTTTTTTTTAAAAGCACAGTTAAGTACTCTGGGAAACTTACTGTCAAAACTATAAAACTGAAACAGCTTTCCCAGTATAGGTTCAAACAACTGGACTGAACAACTCATAAGAGATCTTGCAGAAAAGCAAAATGAGGGGACTTCCCTGGTGGTCCAGTGGTTAAGACTCCACGCCCCCAATGCAAGGGGGCTGGGTTGTATCCCTAGTCAGGGAACTAGCTCCCACATGCATGCCACAATTAAGAGTCCACATGCCGCAACTAAGAGCCCACATGCCACAACTAAGGGATCCCGCATGCCGCAACAAAGTTCCCACATGCCGCAACTGAGACCCAGTGCAGCCAAATAAATAAATATTAAAAAAAAAAAAAAAAAAGAAAAGCAAAAAGAACACCTGGATTTAGGAAACATCCCAGAATCTTTCCTTTCATACTGCCTAAGTAAAAATGATGAAACCACTGCAGATTATTGTAATTAGGGCTTCCAACACCAATTTTTTTTAAGTGTTAGAGAAAATAGATACACACTAAGGAAATCTAAGGGAACTCAAAGAGGAGTCAAAACAGATCAAGGTTAAGAAATCTTTCCTATCTATATCTGTTTTCAGAAATAAACTCAAACTTAAGAAGGAATGGACAGAGTAACTTTATTGGAGAGATGGAACAAGTGCTACACTGCTAAAGTGACAATCATGGTAAGAACAAAAGGTAACCACTAAAAGACAATTAAGTGGCATATTTTCTACAGACAGTGAAAAGGATACAGCTGGAGGAAAATACTAAAGCCACTGTGTATGAAGAATATCTCTAAAATTAGACCCACCAACTGTATTCATGCACACATATTCAAGCCATGAGTCCACTTATTTTTCCTACTTGTAAGTTGGCAGCACATTCCACAGAGGGACACTCAGAGTCCTTTATCCCATCTTACAAGTAGGCATAGGGAAACAAAACAAAACAAAACACACACAGACAACCACACACACACAATTTCACAAAATTCTCTCCTCTGTACTTCCTGGGACCATGTAACAAAAATGCAACACTTTTTATCCCTTCCTCAAAATCTGCTTTTTCCTGAAAGCTTTCCTTGAGTTCATGAAGAGAGGAATAAGCAATGCATCATTCAGAAACCATTACCTGTACTGAAACATTGTCAGTACTCAGTACAGTATTTATCTCTAAGAGGTGAGAACATGGCATAGAGATGTTTGAATGTCTCTGGGTCCTGAGAAAGACTTCCTAGAAACTTTGTGAAAGGATTTTAAAAGAGACAAGAGAAATGAGGTAGAAGCCTTATTAATGTGCCAAAATTATGTCAGAAATTATTCACAAAACGAGAATATACCTTTTTACAATAATAATAACAGAACCAGATCCAGTCCAATAGATACAAGTGCCCCAATTCTCCCACTCCCACTTCCCACTCAAACCATTCTCTCATGGGCCTGGAAGCTTTCAATGTCCTGGCAAAAGTTTAAACAAAAACCTAGCTTTGCAACCAGCATTCCTACAAAGTGTTAAAAGCACTACCTCGCCCGCTTTGCCTTCCTAAGCTGGAACAGTTGCCAGGACTGCCCCAAAGAGAAATCTCATCCAGGCCACTCTAGCCAGAAGATCAATGAAGGTAACAAATATACCAATCAAGAAATGAGAAAGGAAAAAATAAATGAGGGATAAACCACACAACTCAGGAGCCCTGCTCCTTTTACCCTCAGACTTAATATAATTTACTTGCTAAAAACAACCCCACAAATGGATTTGTAGAAAAAAGGATAAGATGTTCCCCAAAACCGAACACTCCACCATTGTTAAAGAAAGCTATTCTTACAAGTTTTCAAGCTCAACTGTCTCCACGTGAATGGGGGAAAAAATCTAACCCATACAGCCCAGACCATAAATATTAACATCTTCAGTGTACTAAAAAATTCAAAGTGGAACCTGCCTACTCAGTTCTCTGGGGCCAAAGAGGTAAGGATGGTGATGTTTGTCTCATCGGGGATGTGAACAAACCTCAAGGCAAGAGCCTGCAACAGTAAAAATTCTAGCCACATGAAATCTGAGATAATCTTCCTCGGAGACCACCAACACCACACTCCATCCTCTCTGCCTTCAAAGTGCTTTCACTCAATGACCTGAAAGCACAAGACTTCTGTCAAAACAGAAACGTGGCAAGAACTGACAAAAAAAAAATCTCAAGTTCTTCCAGTAAATGCCTTACAAAATCCTAGTGGAAATACATGTCTCTCATTTATGGCAATGAGAGAATTCAAGAATAAAACTCGTCTTCTTGGGGACTTCCCTGGTGGTTCAGTGGTAAAGAATCTGCCTTACAACACAGGGGACGCGGGTTTGATCCCTGGTCAGGGAACTAAGATCTCACATGCCACGGGGCAACTAACCCTGTGTGCCACAGCTACCAAGTTCGCACGCCTCAACTAGAGCCCACGCGCTCTGGAAGCTGTGCGCCACAACTACAGAGCCCACGCACCCTGGAGCCCGCACGCCACAACTAGAGAGAAGCCCACACACCACAACCAAGAGCCCGCATACCTCAACAAAGATCCCCCCACCCCGTGCCGCAACTAAGACTCAACACAGCCAAAAATATAAATAAAATAAATAAATCTTTAAAAAAAAAACTCTTCTTTACCTATTCAATCAATAAATTTGTTGAGCACCTACTGCATATCAAGGGCTATACTAAGGGCTGAGGATACGGCAACTAACAAAACAAGACCATCTAAACCTCATGAAACTTACACTCTAATGCGGGAGACTAAATATGTACAGTATGTTATAGGTTGATAAGGGGTAAGGAGGAAAATAAAGCAAAATGGCATAGGAATTTATGTAAGTATATGTGGAGGAATGGCTTTGGAATTTAGATAGCCGAGGAAATGTCACTGTTAGAGTGACATTTGAGTAAAGCCCTGAAGGTGAGGGTAGAAGGCTATGCAGCTTTACACGGAAAAGGTGATCCATGAAGATCCAAGTGCCAGCTGCTGAGGCAGAAGTGTACCTGATGTACTCAAGGAACACAGAGGAGACCAGTGAACATGTCTGCAGCGTGGTGCGGGGGGTGGGGGGGAGGTTGCTACATATCTTGGACTTTAAAGACGACTGTAAAGTCTCTGATTTTTATTCTGATAGAGGAAGGTAACCAACTCCTCTTCAGACTTCTTTCAATTAAAAAAAATCAGGCACCCTATTCTTATATGTGCAAGTTTTAAAGTTTTTGTTTTAAATTGAAGATCTACAGTGTAGATCCTAGAGTGGACGAGAAACTGGAACTTAAACTCTTAAATACAACTTTCGCTGACAGTTATCAGACCTTCAATAAAGATTCTCTGTTCTCTCAACTCTGTGGAGAACTGCAACAGGGAGGAAAAATACAACTAAAAGTGAACTGAATGGACTAACTACTACCACTTTCCACCACTATTTAAGCCGTTTTAGTCTTGATGTCCCAGACTCCAAAAAGGGGGGGGAAATAGGAGAAATAAAACGAGAGGTGAAAAAAAAAAAGCATTAGGAAGAAAGAGGAGCCACAAACAACTGATTCAAGTGCCAATTTGACTATCCAAAAATACAATAAAAAGGCAAGGAATGTGTGACATTCCTGAAGTGGAACCTGTCACCTCCCTCCTCCCGTCTCCATGCTGCCTACCAACCCAGGGCTCAGGCTTCTCAATTTTGGTTAAGTCTATTTGAAAAAATACATATAAAAGGACATTCATCCAACTGAGATCTGAATTTAAATTTTCCCACACCTCTCTTTGATTTAATGAACCTCTGGGACTGTTATTCGATCATTTCTCATCATTATCCAAGAACAATTCACTCTGAGTGAATAAATATTCTGAAGACTTACTAGGCTAATGCACAAACGTTGAAATTTTGGGTTCCACAGGTAACCGAAATCGAGAAGAGTTTTCAGAGTAACTAGCCTCAAGAGTTAGTTACGAGCTTAGCGTAGGCCCAACTTTTAAGCTCCAGAACCATCTCCCTGTACGTTCCAACTCAAATCACTGTCCCTGTAATGAACTCGGACACCAGCATAATCTGAAACACTCCAACACCTTTCCCTCCCATTTTTCCAAGGCTCAAAGGAAAACGGAGACCCAAGAAACACATGGAGCTAGTCACCCCCGAGCACCACAAGGGCGCAACAGTTTTTAGGTCCCACCGCACAGGCCACAGGTGGCGCCAGCCCCACACCCTCCGCCCCGCGCCCCTCGCTTCTCGCCTGAGCTCCCCGAACACACTTGGGGCGTCTCTGGCCTCGGGGCCGTCCTTCACGGGAAGCTCCGGCCCTGACCCACAGCCCGCGGGTCCGTGAAGTGCCAGCTCGGGGACCCAGACCGGGGGCCTCCGCCCGCCCGGCCGCCACGCCCCCTCCCCATAGGCCGCCCGCGCTGCCCGCCCCCTTGGCCGGGAGGTGGCCTCACCTCACGCGGGCCGTAGCCGGGAAGGCGCCCGCGTTTCCGCCCGCCGCCCGGGCTCACGGCCGCTCGGCTGCGGCTCGGCCCCGACGGCCGGCGGCGGCGCGCTTCTGGGGGCGGACTCTTCTCGGCCGGGGTTTCCCCGGGGCCCAGGGCGGGGGAGTAGGGGGGACTGGGGCGGGGGAGGGGAAAGGGGCTTGGGAAGGAGGGGGGAGAGGGGGAGAAAAGGGGGGAACCAAACCCGGAAAGGGAGAAAAGGGGGGAGGGGGAAAATCAGAAGGGGAAGAAAGGCCCAGAGTCCGCCCCCCGCTGCGGCCTGCGCGCTACGTCACCACGTCCGGCGTAATCGTCACCGCGTCTTGCGCCCGGAGCGTCCCTGCTTCCTGTGCCTGTCTCCACGCCTGCAGACGCCCCTTGCCTACTCACGCACTTCCCCAGCCCGCACGCACACGCTGTCCTGTCCAACACACGCGCTTTCTCTGTCGCCCCCGCGTTACCTGGGTCTTCAGCCGCCAATACAGATCCACTGCGACCCTCAGGTCACCTGAAGCCCATCAAGCCTGTCAGATTCACCCTTGATTTAAACATAATACTAATAACTGTAATTTAAGTTTACAGAGCACTTTCAAAGTAGCCTTTCACTTAGGACAGTGACTCCTGCTCCCGAAACAGCATATATGCAGTAAATATTTGTGGTATAAATGGATAAAGATCATGTGGTGGGTAAATGTCCATTTTTTCCAGATGTAAAAATTTAATGCTAGATAAAGTAGGTTTAAGTACATCCTATTTAAAATCACTTCTTCCCGCCACCACCCTCTAACCTACAGTTCTCTTTTAAAAAGTCATCTTAAATTTGCAAACTCCCTGACGAAGTGAGAGAGTGGCATGGACATATATACACTACCAAATGTAAAATAGCTAGTGGGAAGCAGCAGCATAGCACAAGGAGATCAGCTCTGTGCTTTGTGACCACCTAGAGGGGTGGGATAGGGAGGGTGGGAGGGAGTCGCAAGAGGGAGGAGATATGGGGATATATGTATATGTATAGCTGATTCACTTTGTTACAAAGCAGAAACTCACACACCATTGTAAAGCAATTATACTCCAATAAAGATGTTTAAAAAAAAAAGAAAAATTTGCAACCTCCCCACACTGACCATTCTAGGCAGAATCAATCTAACTACTAATTACATGTATTTCCATCGTTTCTTGACCAACTCCCTCAAAGAAGCAGTGTATTAAATATTAATACAATGTATTAATACATTGTATTAACTATTTAAGCATTATATATTTACTATGTGACAGGAACTGCAGTAGGAAACAAAAAAATTATAGTATAATGTAAGTGCTATAATAGAGAGGTGTTCAATGTGCTATGGAAACACAAGAAGGAGCAATTAGTTCCTAGATGTAACAGAGATTGAGTAAGCTACAGAGAAGCTAAAGGTGAAATTTCAGTTAACCTTGGAGAATATAAGTAGGAGTTCGTCAGAAAGGCAAGAATGGAGATTCCAGAAAGGTCATAGAGGTAAGAACTTCTCCTTTCCTTCAAGAATCAGCAAGTTCTAGGTTTTCAAGTTGGAGGCAGGAGACAATGACAGCCAGGAGGAAATAATGGCTAATATTTGTGTTATGTATGTATGTATATAGAATATGTAGCATTCTACATCTATTATTTCTGTTTAATCCTCAAAACAATAGGTATTACTGTTATGCTCATTTTGTAAGATAAGGAACCCTGAGGCACCAAAGTCCCAGATTTTGAACTGAGACAGTTTATCTTCGAAGCCTGCTCTCAATCACTGCATTATTAGAAATGTAACTGGAAAGGGCAGTTTTCAAAGGACCTGTGTGTCATAATGCAGAGTGAAACAGTTGGGTCTTTTAGGGACAAATGCAGTAACTGAAGAACAGCTAAGGCAGAAACATGAGGCATCCAGCCCTAAGAGAAGCCCTCCTCTGTTTCCCCCACTTTTGCTAACCTCTTATTCCCCAACTATTTGCCAGGGAGAAGGGGAGCAACTGAAGTCTTCAGATGTGGGGGGGTCTGGGAACTACATACTGTAGTTAAGACATGAAACAAATAGCAGTATAACTACCTCCCCCAACCTCAAGATAAGGTTATATGCATGAATGAAACTAGGAATATTAAAATGTTAGATATAAGATCAGTCCCTGTAGGCTGGGAAACTATTAGAGAGTGACTACTAATAGGTACAGGGTTTCTTCTGGGGATCATGAAAATATTCTTAGTGGTGATGATTGCACAACTCTGTGAATGTACTAAAAACCGCTGAATTATATACTCTAAAAGGTGAATTTTATGTTCTGTGAATTATATCTCAATAAAACCCTTATGTTATAAATAAATAAATTTATACTAGAAACTGAATAATAAATCTACTTCTATCACAGTGCTTAAAAAAAAAGATGGGCTTCCCTGGCGGTCCAGTGGTTAAGACTCTGTGCTTCCAATGCAGGGGGCTCTGGTTCGATCCCTCATTGGGGAACTAAGATCCCACATGCCACTCGGCAGAAAAAAAGATAAAAGATCAGCCCTTGTTGAAGAGAGCTAAGAAACTGTGACACACAAAAATACAATCAAGGTGACTTGAGTGTAACTTCTTATAACCAGCCTGTAAGCCTGTATTCTAGAACTTATTCACTCAATAAATATGTTTTAAACACCTATATTATATTGTAGGTCCTATGTGCAACACTAGGAATATAGTGGTAAGCAGCAGAGATGACTTAAGTAACTGTACTACAGATGGTGATTGGGGGCATGGCCTCTAAGAAAGGAGAGTCCAGAAGGGCAAATATTGGCAGAATTTCTTCAGCACATCTAGAGGTGAGGGTACTCTGGCCCGCAAACAAACCTATGTAACAAGAATAATAATATACTTTTATTAAGCCACTTAACTCTGTTCCAGCCACCGTAAAGCGCTTTACAAAATTATTTAAATCTCAAAACTCTCAGATAATCATTACAGATCTATAATTACACATTAAAAATCCATAGGGCCAGACATGTTTCAGAATTCAGAAAATTTCAACTTTTAGAAAGGAAAAATGGAGAATTCCCTGGTGGTCCGGTGGTTACGACTTTGCGCTTTCACTGCCGAGGGCCCAGTTTCAATGCCTGGTCGAGGAACTAAGATCCCACAAGCTGAGGGGAAGGTCCCGCAAGACGCGCAGCGCGGCCAAAAGAAAAGAAAAAGAAAGGTAAAATGGTACGTATACTGTATATCATATAACACCCCTAGGGGTAGCATCCCATAATCAAGTAATGAAGACCCAACACAGCCAAAAATAAATTAAAAACAAAAAACAACAACCTGCATGACAATGACCTAAAAGAGTCCTGCCAATGACCCCCCTCTTGTTTGAAAGTCATTCTTTAACATTCTATCTTAAAACCTCTGATCTCCGCACCCTACCTCCACCCCCCACTGCCAGGCTTCCGAGCAAGGCTGTTGATCTGAAGAGGAATTTCATCTCTAACCTTTGTTCCCAGGCCTGGAAGCTCACATGGGTAACCCACTATCTCCCAAAGTTGGCCCAGGGACATTTCTTTCCCCAAACAAACCAACCGCCCCTCACATCCCCCACTCTGTAGTTTCACTGACTTTATGGCTTCTGCCAAGTTCTACCTGTAACTGGCTTCATCTCTCAAGTTGGATGTTTGACTGCTCTATATCCTGCAACCAGGAGTAATGCCAGCTGGACACACTCTCCTTCCGGGGCCCCTGGCAGCTGGGAGGGAGCTGAGACCACAGCTGTGGAGACCCTGAGCCCCGGGGTTTGCGGCTCTATCTCAACTGTGTTGCTCAAGGAAGGCCTTCCCCAGCAATGACCTCCTCATTGCTCCTGGCCTTCCTGTTCCTGGCTCCAGACGCAGTGGCCACTCCCAGAGCTGACAGTCAGTGCCTGGCATGTGGGGGGCCCGCCTTGGACCTGGAGAGCCAGCGGGAGCTGCTTCTTAATCTGGCCAAGAGAAGCATCTTGGACAAGCTGCACCTCAGCCAGCGCCCGACACTGAGCCGGCCTGTGTCCCGAGCTGCTCTGAGGACTGCGCTGCAGCGCCTCCATGGGTCCCCACAGGGGGCGGTTCCAGAAGCAGACAGGGGACAGGAGTATGAGATCATCAGCTTTGCTGAGACAGGTGGGTTCTTGGTCTGTAGATCTTCCCCCAAACCCGATCTCTTAAGGAAGGGAAAAACTTCCTCCCCAATCTAACGCCTGACTTTCTCCCCAAAACCATCCCAACTCTTGCCTCCCACAGCATGTAATCTCCCAATCCCAGGCTCCCCCCACACCCCCACCACCAGGCTCTCTCTTTGTAGTTTAGACTTGACCAATGGGCACCTGGGAAGTGGGTACGTTTCATTTCTTTTGAGACTGCCTGCCCCTATCTCCCATGGCTCCTCTCTCTGCAGGCCCACACACTTCCACAGACTATGATGTGAGCCCAGACACTTCCTGGGCTTGGACCAGGGTCTGGGAGCTAGAGAGTCTGTCCTTCCTCTGGCCCTGGGATCCAGCCTCTCTGTACCCCACTCCCCCAGATACATCATTTGGGTAAAAGGGAGAAAAGTAAAACACTGGCATTACAATACCTCTCCACCCTACTCCTGTCCTCTTGCCTTGATTACCTCGGGTTCCCGCATCAGAACAGGGCCAAAATGGGACTCAGAAAGGTATTTAAAGGATAGAGGATAAAGACGAGAAAGTTCCTTCCATAGAGGGCAGACGGGTTAGAGAATTTAGTGGGCAGCTGGAAAGAAGATCAAGAATTCAGAGACAGGGGAATTCCCTGGTGGGCCAGTCATTAGGACTCCACACTCTCACTGCCGTGGACAGTACCAGGTTCAATCCCTAGTCGGAGAACTAAGATCCCACAAGCTGTGAGTCGCGGCCCCCCCCCCAAAAAAGAGAGAGAATTCAGAGACAGGATCTGAGAACCAGAACGCAAACAAATGATCTCTCTGGCCTCTGAGCTTCTTGCAAGTTCTTCTCTCTTAGGTTTAGAAGGCCTTTCCCATTCCTGGCCCCTTTCCCTTGGTCAGCATCTACTCCCTTCAAGATCTAACACTCCCATCCTGAAAAAACCCACCCTGACCTGAAGGTGAGGGGCTCACTCTCTGGTGGCCCCCACATGCTCACCCTGAACCTGGACCTTCCTTATGGAATTGCCTGTTTCCAGGTTTTCTATGAAGTCTGTCTTCCCATAGAATGCAACCCCTTGAGGTCAGGAACTGTCATTTATTCCTCACCTTATCATCAGAGGCTAGTGTATAGTAGAAATAGATAACACTTATATAGTGTTTACTGTGTTCTAAGCCTTTTAAATATACTAACTCCTTGAGAGCCTCACAACAAGCCAGTGAGGCAAATACTATTGTTACCCCATTTTAGAGGTGATGAAACTGAGGCACAAAGAGGTTAAGTAACTAGCTCAAGGTCACATGACCAGTAGGTGGTAGAGCCAGACAGCCTGGGTCTGGAATCCATGACCTTGACCACTCTACCATTCTGCCTCTTGCAAACATAGTATATGCTCAATAAACAGCTAAACCATTCTGTAGTTCAGCTCGACCATGTCTAGAGTCCCCAGTGATGGATGAGACCCTATTCTAGTTCAAAAGGGGGTTTCTGGGCTTCCCTGGTGGCGCAGTGGTTGAGAGTCTGCCTGCCGATGCAGGGGACACGGGTTCGTGCCTCGGTCCGGGAGGATCCCACATGCCGCGGAGCGGCTGGGCCCGTGAGCCATGGCCGCTGAGCCTGCGCATCCGGAGCCTGTGCTCCGCAACGGGAGAGGCCACAACAGTGAGAGGCTCGCGTACCGCAAAAAAAAAAAAAAAAAGGGGGGGGGTTTCTGCTCATGATTAAGAACACAAACTCTGGAGCCAGATAAACTGGGCTCAACTCCCTGCTCAGCCACTTATTACTACTATGTGTCCTGGGTTGTTAATAGTCAGTTTTCTCATTTGCAAAACAGAGATAATGAGAGGATCGTTGAGAGAATTAAGTGAACTAATACAGGTAATGTACTTAGAAAGGATAAGGTGGGAGGAAACTGAAAGTAGAAAACTCAGCTACTGCCCATGAGGGGTTTAGTTGTTGCTGCTGGGAATAAATTACTTAGAATATAAGGCAGAGTGAAATAAATGCTAGATGAGGGCACAAGTGCTTAATGGGCCAGAAGTAATTCACTGGGACCTGGTAAGTCAGGGAAGTCTTTCAGAAGAAGTTTGCAAATTGACTGGCATTGGAGAGTAAGTTTGACTTCAGCGGGTAGAAAATGGTAAACAACATCCTAAGTGGAAAAACATGAGTAAAAGCGTAAAGAAATGGACTGCATTTAGAGTTAAAAAGTAGTCTGGAGTGGATGAGCAGAAGGTGGACAAATGACCGTGAACACCAAAATCCTGGTTGGTTTTTATTTTCACCTTTGTATCCCTGATACTTAGCCCAGTTTCCTGGCACATTGTGACAGTAACGACAGTTACCAGGTATTTAGTGTACCTGCCTCCTCTCCGTTCATCCTTACAATCACTCCATAAAGTAGACTTTATCATTCCCAACTTAAGAATGCAGAAACTGAGACCCGAAGATAATTTACGTGGTCAAGGTCATACAGCTTACAAGGGGCAGAATTCAGACACAGTTCTCTCTGACTTCAAAGTCTATATACTTTCCACATATTTGCTAATCAATGAATGAATACAACATTTAGGCTGCAGGGGGCGTGACCTGAAATGAACTTGGAGGTGAGAATGATGCCTGGATTCTATCTTTTACCTTTAAATATTTCAGTTTGAAGTTTTCATTCCAATTTAAGCTATCATCTCCACCATCGTGTGAAAGAAAGATCTGAGAATTGTTCTTGCTGGAGGTATGAAGAGAGAGAGCTTGGGGCCCTGGGGAAACGAGGGTAGGAGCCTTCAATGGTGTCCTGAAACTGGCTCATACTGGCTCATGAGAGCTGATGGTGAACATCTCCCAACTGTGCATCCAGTGGCATCACATTGATAGTTTGAAATTGGCCGGGATGGGAGAATTTATACCGCAGAAATTGGCAAACTCTACAAATCAGGGCCTTTTTTTTCCCCCCTCTGGAATCCAGTTGTGAAATATTTACCAACACAACACTGCCTACGACCTACAAATTCAAGTTATCAGCCTCCCACATACCTAACATACAATGCTGATTCAGGGACGGAATAAATAGATACTTTTGTTCCAAATGGCGGATGGGGAAGGGAGACGCAGAGCAGTCACCGGTCCATGAAAATTCTGACATCCAGCCAGGCACATATCTCAGTCTACCCCAAATCCAGAATTCCTTTGGTTAGGGCCTGGTTCTGCCCACTGGTAGGATTTTCCTCTCCTCTTAAGGAGAGCCTACCATTGCTCCCCTAGACTTCTAGATTCATTTTCTCAGCTCTTAGTGCCACCCTCTGAGATGTCTTTCCTTTTAAATAGGAAATGACCTGTGTTTGCGGCTAAGTAGTTTTCTCAGCCTGCATGCTGCCCAAAGAAGTTGGGAGCCCGGAGACTTCTTTTCATTTTGAATCATCTCTGTCCCTTTTAGTCCAAACTGGTGCTGCTTTCACTATTAAAATTCTCTTTAACACTCTGTGAGCCTTCTAAATGATAAATTATAGTCTACTCACTCAGACAAAAGGCACTCCACTCTTATCAAGACAGACCCTCCTCTTTAGGTTACAAGTCAGGATACCCTCTTACAAGTGGGATAACACTCTTAAGATTCTTAGAAGCCCTCTGTCTAGTTGGGAGGGTCTACAGAACATCCTACGTTTTAGATCTTAACAAAGATGTTAGATCTTAACAGAGGGTCTTACAGTTCCCCCTTTATTATTTTGATCTTCGCTCTGAAACTATGTTTTACTGGCAGTGCCCTGGATTTGGGTTTTGCCCTGAGACCATTTCTTAGTTTGATAAACTTCTTGCCAGACAGAGAGTTGAGGGATGAAAAAAAATATTTTGTTGTTCCAGCTAGCAAGTCCTATTGGAAATGTTTTCTCTAAATTCTGCTTGAAAATTGAACAGTTCGTTCTTTAGTTCATCTCACTCCTGAAATGCCTTATCATAGGCAGCTAAAATAAACCAAATGGCACTTTCAGCATTCTGCCTGGAAATATCTTTAGCTAAATTCACAATTCTGTTAGTTACCATTTCTAGCTTCCGTTACCAGAGACGATAGCCAATACATAACACAGGTTCCCCATTGTCCAGCTTCCAGTAGCAATTTCCTCACTGTCCTTCCATCCTCTGGCTGTCATCCAGTCCCAAAGCCAATGCTACATATTTTAGGTCTTTGCTATGGAGTACCCCACTTCTGATACTAATTTCTGTTTTAGTTATCCATTAATATGGCAAATCAGCTCAAACATTGAGTCTTAAAACAAAAAAATTCAATAGTTTCTGTGATTTTGTAATTTGACTGGACTTATTCTGGACAGTTCTCTCACTCCATGTGGTGTAACTGAGTTCATTCAAGCAACTGTGTTCAGCTAGGAACTCAGATGGGGCTAGAACATCTAAGATTGTCTCTCCGAAGTCTCTCTCCATATGACTTCTCATCATTCAGTAGTCTAGCCCAAGTTTCTTTAAAGCATTAAAGTTTTCCTACCTCAAAGTGTAAGTACTTACTAAGTTTCTGCTTGCGTCATGCTTGCTTACATCTCATTGGGCAAATCAAGCCACACGCCAAGCCCAGAATTAATATGGGAAGGGATTGCACAAGACCATGAATATTGGGAGGTGTTGTTCCCTGGGGGTCAACACTGTAATGGTCTATCACAGCCCCTGCTGGTCCTGTGTCTGCCTACCATAACTGGGGTGACTTATGAGGTTCTAAATGTTAGGTGCTAGTGACCTAGCAAGAAAAGATTAGCTGGGTCAATCAGACTCTTCTTTTAGGATTTTGGAGTTGGAACACTGAAAGATCAGTTCACTTAGCTAGGAAGAGCTAAGTTAAAGGTTCTGTAGACTCAGGAGCTAGGGCCACCATTTTGGGACCTGAGGAAGGTGACAGGGAAACAAAAGAGGTAGATCCACAGAAAGAGAAGAATGGAGTAGACTTACATAGGGAGAGTGAGATGAGAGAGATTTTGTTGGCTCTGAGAGCTGTCAAGGGCAACCTTATTCCAGACCTTACAATTCACACTAAGTCTAGATGAACTTTATTTTCTGCTCTTTTATGCCCATGAGAGTATCAGTGGCATTCCCACAATAAAGCATCCTTTACTTAAAATAAATAAATAAATAAGGGTTGCTAAGGCCAAAGCATAATGGCATTTAATTGCCTCCTAAAAGAGTTTAGCTTTGGGCTTCCCTGGTGGTGCGGTGGTTGAGAGTCCGCCTGCCAATGCAGCGGACACGGGTTCGTGCCCCGGTCTGAGAAGATCCCACATGGTGCAGAGCGGCTTGGCCTGTGAGCCATGGCCACTGAGCCTGTGCGTCCAGAGCCTGTGCTCTGCAACGGGCGAGGCCACAACAGTGAGAGGCCCCCCCAAAAAAGAGTTTGGCTTTATTCATCAATAGGTTTTTTGAAACCATGAATTTTATGATCTAGCCTTTTTGGAAAATAATTCTTGTATCAGTGTAAAATAAGAATTAAAGAATGAAAGACCATTCACTCACCAAATGTTAACTGAATGCCTATTATGTACTAGGTACTAGGGATACAGTGGTAAACCATACAGGCACAGTCTCTACCTCCATGGAGTTTACATTCTAGCTGGGAGCAGGGAGGGGTAGAAGGGGAGGGGAGGAGAAGCAAATGAACAAAAAACCAAGATGATTACAAAGAGTGATAGTGGCTATAAAGACAATTAAGCAGGATAATGTATTAAAGACATGAGGGTAGAGTTGAAGGCTGCTTTAGCTAAGTTAGTCTGGGAAGCCTCTCTGAAGAGGTGAATTTGCGCTGAATGCCAAAAAGGAGCCAGTCATTCAAAGAGCTTGGAAAGATATTCTAGGCAGGGGAAATAGCAAGTGCAAAGGCCATGGGGTGGATCCATGTTTGGTGAGTTCAAGGAACAGAAAAAAGCCAGTATAGGTAGACTATAGTCATTAAATGGCAGAACGCCTAATCATACGTGTTTCCTATGTTAAGGGGTTTAGCTTTTATTCCCATTCAAATAGCAATGGGAAGCCTTTGAAGGGTTTTAAGCTGAGAGGATTAAGCTGATCAGATTTATGTTATAAAAAGATCACTCTGGGACCTCCCTGGCGGTCCAGTGGTTAAGACTCTGCGCTTCCACTGCAGCAGGCACGGGTTCGATCCCTGGTTGGGGAACTAAGATCCGACAGGCCATAAGGCACAGCAAAAAAAAAAAAGAGGTCACTCTGGCTGATATGTGAAGAATGGTTTTGGGTGCAAGAGTGGACCACTTGGCAAGCTATTGCCATAGTTCAAGAAAAAGATGATTGCAGGTTGAACTAATGTATGGTAGAGGAGGTGGGGATAAGTGAAATTATATTATGAACTGGAGATAGAGTTGACAGGTCTGCAGATAATTTCAAAGAAGGGAACAACAGCAAGCAAGACTTGGTTTCAGCAGTGCATTTACAGGAAAGGGGAAGATTGAAGAAGGCACAGATTTGGGTTGCAGGGGATAAATCTAGAGTTCTTCTTTGAACATGAAAAGTCTGAGATAGCATTGGATATCCAAGTGGAATATCAGATCAGCAGCTGGATATCCAAGCCTAGGCTCAGGGCCATGGATATATATATCTGGGAGTCATCAGCATATAGATGAAATTGAAAGCCAGGGGAATTGATGGGTTCTTTCTGGGAGAGATATAGATAGAGAAGAGAAGGGAGCTTAGGACCTCCAACATTTAGAGGTCAGGCAGAGGAAGAGGAGCTGTCAGCAAAAGAGACCAAGATGGAGTGGCCAGAGTCATGAAAGCCAAGAGAAGGAAGTATTTCGAGAAGGAAGGGATGGTTAACTGTGTCATCTTACCTGCTTAGAGGTCAGGTAAGACGAACATAAAGAGATGAAACCATTGGATTTGGCAACGTGGAAGGTGTTAGTGATCCTGACAAGAGCAGGAGTGGAGGGAACAGAAACCCAGTTAATGTGTTTCAGTAGGTCAGGTGAGGGATGAAGAGGGGAAACTGGGCAACAGTAACTGGTACAGGAAGAAATGCATAGCCGTTAGAACCACTGTGGTGAGGAACTGGTTGTGGGGAGTTTCTAAAGGTGATAAGGAAGGTAATGATGCCACCAGTTCTAAGAACGGAAAGAGAGGTACATAGGGAGGAAATAATGATTTCTACTTGGGATAAATTGATTTTAATATGCTGGCAGGACGTGGCAAAATTAAGCAGTTAGAAGTTTAGGCGTGAAGCTTGGTGATTCCCAAGGTGCAAAATGATCTGGACTGGACATACAGATTTGGGAATCACCAGCACAAAATTTGTGTTGGCTGACTGTGAGTGTGGGTCAGAGCTCCTCCCAGTGTAGAGTAAGAGGAAATGGGACTTCCCTGGCGGTCCAGTGGTTAGGACTCCTCGCTTCCACCGCAGGGGTTGCAGGTTCTATCCCTGGTCGGGGAAATAAGATCCTACATGCTGCATGGCAAGAAAAAAAAAAAAGGAAATGAAGGTCAAGGACAGACCCTGGAGAACGCTTGCATTGGAGGGATGGAGGGATGGTGAGAGAAAGAAAAGCCAGCAAAGAAAATCAAGGAAGAATCATGAGAGTTGTGTCATGGAAACCAAGAGAGGAGAGATTTTTAAGAAGGAAGGGGTAGTTAATGCCAACAGTGTGGTCGAGAAAGAACAAAGGGAATTCAAGCATGCTGAGAATAGATATGTAGTTGGTAGAATTGACTCAGAAAGCCACACTGACTGGGGCTTCTTGTATCCACAGGTCTCTCCAGCATCGACCAGATTCGTCTTGATTTCCACTTCTCCTCTGATAGAACTGTTGGCGGCCTGGAGGTCCAGCAGGCCAGCCTCATGTTCTTTGTGCAGCTCCCTCCCAATACCACGTGGACTTTGAAGGTGAGGGTCCTCGTGCTCAGCCCACGTGCCACCAACCTCACCTTGGCCACACAGCACCTGTTGGAGGTGGATGACAGTGGTTGGCACCAGCTCCTCCTGGGGCCTGAAGCTCAGGCTGCCTGCAGTCAGGGGCACCTGACCCTGGAGCTGGTCCCTGAAGGCCGAGTAGCCTGGAGCCCAGTCATCCTGGGTGGGGCTGCCCATAGGCCTTTTGTGACAGCCCGTGTAAGAGTTGGGGGCAAGCACCGCATTCGCCGGCGAGGCATCGACTGCCAGGGTAGGTCCAGGATGTGCTGTCGACAAGAGTTCTTTGTGGACTTCCGTGAGATTGGCTGGCACGACTGGATCATCCAGCCTGAGGGCTACGCAATGAACTTCTGCACAGGGCAGTGCCCCCTGCACGTGGCAGGCATGCCTGGCATTGCCGCCTCCTTTCACACCGCGGTGCTCAATCTTCTCAAGGCCAACACCGCTGCGGGCACTGCCGGAGGGGGGTCATGCTGCGTGCCCACTGCCCGGCGCCCCCTGTCTCTGCTCTACTATGACAGGAACAGCAACATTGTCAAGACTGACATACCTGACATGGTGGTAGAGGCGTGTGGGTGCAGTTAGTCTATGTGTGGTACAGGCAGCCCGAGGTGGGGTAGGCAAACATGCCCTGACGGAGGCGCTCTTCCTTGAGAGGAGGGGGCGGCCCCATTACTGCCTCTGTCCAGAAGATGGACTCCCTCTTCCTGAGCAACTTATGAGAATTATCCCAACTTTGACGTGAGGAGATCTTCATCAAAGCACTGTCATCTAAGGAGAGTCACTGTACCATCTTCATAATGACCAGCCCCTCTCCTAGAGTATAGTCCCTCCAGCAAGCTCCAAGCTCCACGCTCCCTCAACCGCCACCCTAGGGACTCTCATCCACCTCCAACCATGAGCAGTGCCATCTGGTTCCCAGACAGATACCCATAACCCAACTTTTTTTTTTTTTTTTTTTTTTTTTTGCGGTACACAGGCCTCTCAATGTTGTGGCCTCTCCCGTTGCGGAGCACAGACTCCGGACGCGCAGGCTCAGCGGCCATGGCTCACGGGCCCAGCCGCTCCACGGCATGTGGGATCTTCCCGGACCGGGGCACGAACCCGTGTCCCCTGCACCGGCAGGCGGACTCTCAACAACTGTGCCACCAGGGAAGCCCTCCATAGCCCAACTTTAATCCAGCCCACAATCCACTATGCATCCCTGCCCCTTCTACTCAATGTCCCCCACTCCAGGATGAGTTGACCCAGCCCCTTCCTCTGCCTTTCTGGATCTCCAGAGAGGCCCTTCCTTAGATTCACCAAACATTCGATCCTCTCCATGTCTTGAGCCCTTTCCCTCTTACTTGCCCAATGGGCTGCTAAAGGCCCTCTTGGCACACTCTTATCCACTCTTTGTCCTCCGTCCTGCTCCGTACCCTTGGGGTCTGACTCACCTGAGTTCCCTTGGCCCCTGGCTTCCTGCTGAGTTTGACTAAGAGGAGACACAGGCAGAAGATCAAAGGATAGGAGGAGACAGAGGTCAGAGTGTTTCTTATTCCTCCTCCTTCTGCCTAGGTTCCATGGTTCTGTGTGACTATGGCTGCATCCATGTCCCTACAGCTCCTGTCTAGCTCCCCACCCGCTCCATGGCTCCGGCTCTGCCTAAGTTCTGATCTCACTGTTTCCACGATATGGGCTTATAATGGCTTTCCATTCTTGCCGGTCCCTGGGTGCTTCAATATCCCTCCTTGGTTCCCTTAACCCTGCCCATACCTCTGTAAAGAAGTCCTTCATTAAGTCTTCTTAGTGATGCAAACACAGACAGCTGAGTGGGTCTTTTATGTCCTGCCAGAACCCTGACTGACACCCGAGATGACACAGAGCCTGCCTGCCCTGCCCACTTTTCTCTCCTCACAGCCTCCTTAGGGCTGAGCTATTATGTCCATCCCACACATCATGACTCTTCCTTCACCAGGCTGCTTCCTCTTCTTTCTTAGCCCCCCTCCTCCCTCCCAGAACCATCTTTGCTTGTCTTATGGCTAATAAAGACCTGGGTTTTACCTGCTCCTCTCCTCTCTCTGTCCTCGCTCCAAGAAATGAGACAGATCACTGCTCAGTCAGCAAGTAGGTGACAACCTGAGGGCACACACATGGGAGGAGGCAGAGGCATGGCTCCCAGCTGGCTGCCTTCCCTTCACTCACCCCCAGGGCTCCAGCCAGGAGTCCTGTCTGGAAGCTGGAACTGGCGAAGGGCCGTTTGAGTGGGACAAGGAGAAGAAAAGGAAGGCCTGGGGTGAGGAGAGGGGGGCATTTGCTCTGAGACTGGGTCCTCTCTAGACCTTTGCCCTCTTCCCCCACCATCTCCTCCCTTTGGTTGGACAGCCCTGAACCATGGGGTCAATATTGTCTGCAGCCCAAGGCCGAGTTTGCGCAAAACCCATGTGTCCTTTGGGAAACATGATGTCAGTGTTTGCTCAGCATGTAACCCCCTCCTATCTAGGTCTGAGGTCCTTGGAAATGGAACCCTAAAAGGAGAAAGTCTGAAAGAGACCTCCTGGGGGGCTGCAAATTTGAGCTGTGGGGCTTCAGGACCAAACTCATGGAAGTTATCCCAACTTTGACTTGAGGAAATCTTCATCTAAGCAGAGAATCTAAGGAAGTCTTCTGGTGGCTCTGCCTCCCCCTTCCACCGCTGTCTCCCACCCCCAATCCACCCGTCCCCCAGATCTAACCTACCTCCTTCCAACTATAGCTTCAGTCTCCAGGGCCAAGACTAAGGTGAGGAGAAGCGAGGCTCTTGCCTTGGGGGCAGAATTTTAAGGGGATGCCAAAAAATCCATCAGTCAAGATAAATAGGATCTTAATGCAATATTTTAAAAAATCAAAATCAATGCAAAAAAATACAAGATGAACAAAATAGAAAATTTTAAAATAAACTAAATTTAGAAGGATCAGTATTATTCCTTTTCCTTTTTGGCTCTGTCTTTGACAAAAAGGAGAAAGAGTGGAATTGTCTTCTTCCAAACCTTTTCTTCCAGAGCTCCCTGGCCCCTAACTCTAGACTTGGTCAGGCTTTTCTCTTTCGGGCAAGATAATCGCTCAGGCTCCTTCTACTTCCTTACCCACCCTCATTCTACTTCCTTACCCACCCTCAAGCCTGTCGCTACCCCCCAGCCCCCAACCAGGTTGGTGGTAGGGCGGGCCTGGGAGGCAGATGGCTGGGGTATTTATAACCTGGGAGCACTTCTTGAGAAAAGTGACTAAGATGCTAAGAGCATATTTATAGCTGGGTTCTGACGTAAGTGTCAGTAAGGAGGTAGGGGCAGGCCAGGCACAGCAGAAAGAGGGTAGGAAGAGCTGGAAATTGGGGGCATCTGACACAGAGGGAAGGGGAGAGATGGGGTCAATGACTCCTGCAGCCACTTCCTCTTGCTTCGCTTGACTCAGGCTCACCCACAGGTAAGCCCTCTGAGACCATGGGCAGAAACCTCTGCTTTGCAGTTCTGTGGTCCAGACCCCAGGGGGTAGAGGGCTGTCACTCACGATAGAGAGGGAGCTGGGGAGAGCCCTGGACAGATGGGCTTGAATATGACTCAAGACCTAGGGTGGAGAGGAGCATCTAAAAGTCTCCTCGGCCCCCTCCCCACCACAGGTGCCCTAAGTTTCTAGGAAGAGCCTGGCACCCATCACCACGCTGCATTGCCACGTGTCAGCAGCGATGAGATCCAAAACCAAATCGAAGTTAGCAGTGATGTGGTCCTGACGACAGCTTCTGCTCTCCAGCAGTGGCGAGGGGAGAGAGCTGAGGGACCAGCTTCTCTGTCTTCTGGTGTAGAGGCAGGGTCCCCAGAGTAAGAGGTTGGGAAGTGCTCTGAATCTCTCCACTCCCCAGAGCAGCCCCTTCCCTGGGAAGCTGGTCAGCGCCAAGCCTGCTGCTGTCCAGTGGCTCAGCACTGCCACATGGTGGACACTGGTGGTACTGAGCCCTAGCCCACAAGGCACCACCTCTCCCCCTGCGCCAGATTCTAGCAGTCTCTCTTGACAGCCCCCACTGACTGAATAGTGGGGAGACTAATAAATTGGAATAGGGGCACATTTCCAAATCACACTCACTTCCTCCCAGCTTCTTGAAGAGACTTGAGCACAAGGAGAAAGACTGGCATGAGGCCTTGGTTAGGCCATTGAAAGCCAGCGGGCAGTGTGGTAAGGAGGGCTGGGGTTGGGACTAAGGTTGCTGTACTGGTCATGCTTTGTTCTTAAAAGTCCATAAACCTGGGCTTCCTGGTGGCACGGTGGTTGAGAATCCGCCTGCCAGTGCAGGGGACACGGCTTTGTTCCCTGGTCCGGGAAGATGCCACATGCCACCGAGCAACTAAGCCCGTGCGCCACAACTACCAAGCCCGCATGCCTAGAGCCCGTGCTTGGCAACAAGAGAAGCCACCGCAATGGGAAGCCCACGCACTGCAATGAAGAGTAGCCTCCTCACGCAGCAACGAAGACCTAATGCAGCCAAAAGTAAATTAATTAATTAAAAAGAAAAAGTCCATAAACCTTCCATTTCCCACCACCATGAACAGAGGCTGGCACCACTTCTAGGATATCCCAAATCTAGGCAGTTCTTACAGTGCCCTGAAAGAGAACCAGCAGCTGGGGACAGGCCCTTCCAACTCCCATGCCCCTCTGCCATCCTTGATGGACTCTGCCCTGCTGTAAGATTGCATCACCACTACCCCCACCTCTCCAGGTTTCCCCAGACATCACAGTAACATGCTACCCCCCCCCCCCACCAATGCTCCAGCCCTCGTCCACACTGTGCTCCAGTCCAACTGGACTCTGGGCGGTCAGCACAGGCAAGGTCAGGGGGTGACTTCTGTGCCCCGTGGCACTGCCACCTTGCCCTGGGCAAGAGGACTCCGTTCCTCCCACCCCCAGCCTCTCACCACTGTCCCAGCCCCATTGCTAGAAATAAAAAGACCAGAGTTCACCTTCCAGCCCAGAGAAATAACCACTGGGATTCCCAGCTGCCTCGTGGAAACTGCTGCAGTAGTGGTGGATGGGCAACCTAGACAGACTGTAGGTATGGGGGAAACTGCCCTTCCCACCTTGCTCGTATGGAGTTCCCTCCCCCGAGCCCCAGACCTTGGGGACTGAGCATGTGAAATCATCCTCCTTCTTGCATCATGCGTGTCCACATAGCCCCCCCACCCCCATACCCCTGCCTCAAGCTCCGTGACCAGGGCCAGATGGTGAAACCTGAGCTCCAGGGGGGAACCTCCACCCCCTGCAGGGACCTGATGGGCAGCACAGTTGGCCAATCCTGGGGCTCAGAGGGTAGGTCTGCCTGCTGACCACTAGGTGAGGGAGCCCTAGGCTGCTGGCTCTAGAGAGGCCCCAGTCAGTAGCCAGACATGAGCTGTGAGGGTCAAACTGGCAGACTACACTGAATACAGCTACCCATCGGACCGTCCACTGTCTGCCTTCCTGAGTCCCAGGCAACAGAAGACAGGTGGCTCTACCCTTGGCCAAGGGTAGGTGTGGCACTGCTGTCTGCTGCCACCGTGCCCTTATTGGCCTCCACGCAACCAGACTCAACAGACTCAACAGAAGCTACAGCCATCCGAGGCTCCCGACCTGACCCAGGGCCATTCACCAGGAGCATGGGACTCTCTGATGTCCAGCTCCAGCTGGTGCTGCTGTGGGCACTGGTGTGGGCACAGAGGGCAGGGTCTGTGTGTCCCTCCTGTGGAGGCCCCACACTGGCACCCCAAGCAGAACGAGCTCTGGTCCTTGAGCTAGCCAAGCAGCAGATCCTCGAAGGGCTACACCTGACCGGTCGTCCCATAATAACTCATCCTCTACCCCAGGCAGCGCTGACCAGAGCCCTCCGGAGACTGCAGCGGGGAAGTGCGGTTCCAGCGAATGGGGAGCAGGTCATCAGCTTTGCTGCCATCACAGGTGGGTGAGGGAGAGACAGGCAGAGAGCAGGCGGGGAAAGGGAGAAGGGAGGGGAGAATGACAGCAGAAGCAGAGGGAGCGCGGCACAGGAGGAAGAGGAAGAGTTGGAGCAGGACTGGCCTCGGAGTCCCTGCTTCCTCTAAAGGTGGGAGCTAGGGGGAGCAGCTGGCAGGGTTTGCGGGAGCGTCAGGGGACAGCACATCTCCGATTGCAGTCCTCAATCCCTTCTCCATCTTCCCGGTAGACTCCTCCGCCTCCACCTGCAGCTCCACGTTCACCTTCTACCTGTCCACTCCACGGTCCCACCACCTGTACCACGCTCGCCTCTGGCTGCACGTGCTCCCCACCCTTCCTGGCACTCTTTCCTTGAGGATTTTCCGATGGGGCCCTAGGAGGAGACGCCGAGGGTCCCACGTCCTCCTGGCTGAGCACCAACTGACGGCCCCGGGCTGGCACGCCCTGACTCTGCCCTCTAGTGGCTTGAGGCATGAGGAGTCTGGTGTCTTGAGACTCCTACTGGACTGCAGACCGTTAGAAGGCAACAGCACAGCTGCCCCCCAAACTCAGCAGCTCCTGGATACAGCGGGAGAGCAGCGGCCCTTCCTGGAGCTGAAGACCCGTCCCAAAGAGCCTGGAGCAGGCCGGGCCAGGAGGAGGACCCCCAGCTGTGAGCCTGAAACCCCCTTATGCTGTAGGCGAGACCATTATGTAGACTTCCAGGAACTGGGATGGCGGGACTGGATCCTGCAGCCTGAGGGGTACCAGCTGAATTACTGCAGTGGGCAGTGTCCCCCGCACCTGGCTGGCAGCCCAGGCATTGCTGCCTCCTTCCATTCTGCTGTCTTCAGCCTCCTCAAGGCCAACAACCCTTGGCCCTTGGGTACTTCCTGTTGTGTCCCTACTGCCCGAAGGCCTCTCTCTCTCCTCTACCTTGACCGTGATGGCAACGTGGTCAAGACAGATGTGCCAGATATGGTGGTAGAGGCCTGTGGCTGCAGCTAGCGAGAGGACCTGGGGGTTTGGAGTGAAGAGATCAAACTAGGGGTTCCTAGGCAAAGGGCATCTGTGTCTGGAGGCATCAGATTCCTGACCCATACCTTCATCCAGTGGGTCACCTGGCAATATGAATGGGTTGACCCCTCTGGGACCTAAATGGGCATTTTCTTGTCCAGACTCTGGCACATCCCAGGCTGGTTGATGTGTGGGGAGATGGGGAAAGTGTGTCCTCTAAAGGAGTCTACCCAGAAAGTATGATTTCCTACCCTAAGCCATCTGAGAAGATGGCAGAGGTGAGGGAGGGAGGGTGGGAAGGAGAAGGCAGAGAAAAATCACTTAGTCTCTCCAGAGGAAAGTCCTCAAGTGAGGGAAGGAAGAAGCAGACCAAGGGCCCATTGGGCTTGGGATTGGGGGAAACAGGCTGGCCAAGTGTAAGGGCTGTGGAAGTGCTTGAAGGGAGGCTCAAGAGGGAGCTGGGAAAGGGGCTGACGGGAGGTGTTTGGGAGAGCCCCAGAAACGGGAGTCCAGAGAGAGGAGTGCTGAGCCTGAAAAGTTCTCTGGTTTTTCTTGGGGCGGGGGGGGCAGGACCCAGCAGGGAGGCAAATGTTTATACTTTCCTAATAAAAATGAGGAAAAAAAAATCAACAAGTGTGAGTCATAAAGAAGGGCTGGGATGATGGTCCAGAGCAATTGTTCTCAGAGTGTGGCCTGGGAACCTCCAGGAGGTCTCTGAGACCCTTTCATGTAGTCAAAACGATTTTCATAATAAAACTAAGATGTTATATGCCTTTTTAATTTTCAATATCTCCACAGCCTCCGGTGGAGTTTTCCAGAGACTGTAGGACATGAGATTACATCACATTCCTGACATCTTTGTTAATGGGATGTGTGCTTGTGTATTCTTGTGTTACAAACTTTTTTTTCAGTTTTAATTTCTAATATGGTAAATTGATATAAATCACATAAACAAAAGCTCAGTAATTTTTCAGAATGTAAAGGGACATTGAAGCCAAATTGTTTGAGAATTGCTGATCTAGAGTCCTGGGTGGGGAGGAGAAAGCAATGCGCTCTAAAGAGCTCCCCTATGACTTCTTAACCACTGGTGGCGCAGTGGTTAAGAATCCACCTGCCAATGCAGGGGACACGGGTTTGATACCGTGGGGTCTGGGAAGATCCCACATGCCGCAGAGCAGCTAAGCCTGTGCGCCACAACTACTGATCCTGTGCTCTAGAGCCCGTGTGCCACAACTACTGAGCCCGTGTGCTACAACTACTGAAGACTGCGCTTTTAGAGCATGTGTTCCGCAACAAGAGAAGCCACTGCAATGAGAAGCCCGCGCACTGCAACGAAGAGTAGCCCCTGCTTGCTGCAACTAGAGAAAGCCTGAGAGCAGCAACAAAGACACAACACAGCCAAAAATAAATTAAAAAAAAAAAAAAAAAAGAGCTCCCTGGAAGGGGCATGTGTAAGGTCTCTTCTCCAGTTATCATTGATCTTGCCTGACCCTCTGGGTATAACTGTCTGGGTCAAAGTCATGTGGGGGAGGGAGGCTAAAATAGGACTCCTTATCTGTCCTCCCACAGTTAATACATATATTTTTCAGGCCTCAGACCTCTTCCTAGCTTCACCTTTCCCCTTGACCCTCACACTGAACAGTTAACTGACTGACTCTCCAGACCCAAGGAGGCGTGGTTCTTGGAAGCAGAGCTCGGATGTGGGAGGGCTATCTGAGGGGTGACAGAAAAAGAAGGGGCTCCTTTCCCCCACCATGCCTTCTCCCCTTTCTCATAAAGAAAGTTCAGAGAGATTAAAATAGCTGCCCCTTCCCCTGCATCCGGTAACCATGGCAACACAAGTCCAAAGGGACAGGGCACTCCCCTATCAGACACTACCACTCTGCAGCAGCAGCCTCTGTCAGTGTGCCCCTCTGTTTCTTTGGGCTTATGCAACCCCTGCATGGGCTCCCAGCTGGGCTTTGGTGGGGGGACCTAAGCCTCCTACTCCTTCACTTCCCCCCCAGTCTCCTCTGCCTCCAGTCAGACTCGAAGAAGGTGTCATGTCACAGAAAGACCAGCAGAGGGAGCAGACAGACTTGAAGAGCAGAAAGAGAGAGTGCCGCGTAGAGGTGCAGAGGTGGCCCCAGTCTCCAGAACTCCGAGATGAAGGAAAGTAGGAGTTCTCCGGGAACAGTGCTTCAGTCTCAGGGCTCCTTAGCACCTTTGTGAACACAGGCCCTGCGCTGCACCCAGAGCCTCAGCCGCTGCTCCTCCCTTTTATGCTTCATGGACCCCTCACCTTCCGACCAGGGCTCCCAACCCAACTCTATCCCAATCCTGTTTCTACCCCAAATCTGTCCCATCCCCTTCATGTTCTATCCAAAGGGTGAGGCCGGCAGAAAAACTACAGGATAGTTATGGAATGCTCAGTTAGCACCAACTAAAGTCGACGACCCTACTTCCAATATTATTTTTCTCGGGTGAGTTTTTTCGTCACCCCTCCGCCCCCCAATATATTTCTCAATTTGTTTTTTCTGGCTCTGATTCAGGGCCTCTTCGTAGGCAGCCGATCCAGGGATCCACGCCGGGATTTACTGCCCACTACCAGCAGCATGTTCAGCGCGGGGGGGGGGTGTGTGTTAGGCAGTATAGGGTGCCTCAAGGGAGGGGGAGGATCCTGGGGGTCCTGGGGGTGCAGTAAGCCCGGCACCCCCTCTCTTGCTTCCAGCTACCCCGCCTCATCCTCCGGAACGGCAAGAGGGAGGGAAATAGGAGGGAGGTGAGGGGCGAGCGGGAAGAGCGGCGGCGCGCCAGCGGCTAGAGAAAAAGTTTTTGCAAAAGGGAAAAAAAAGTTTGCGCTTCTCGCGGGTGGTCCCGGCTCGCGGCCCGGCGGGCTGGGCCGGCTGGAGGGCTGGGGGCCAGGTTGGGGGGTGGGGGTGGCCCTGAGGCTGCGCTGCTGTAGCCCTGTCCGCCCCCCCCCTCCCCACCGCACACCCCCCAGCCCAGACTCCAGCCCTGGACCGCGCATCCCGAGTCCTGCGCCCAGACGGAGGTGAGAAGGGGGGCAGGAGGGGGACCACCTGGGAGCGGTGGGGGAAGGGACCTGAGGGGATGCTCTACTTGCAAGGGACACTGCCCAGCCAAAGCGGGAGACCTAGGGCATAGAGGCAAAATAAGAGTGGGAGAGCCTGGGATAAGATATTAGAAAGTTTGGAGAGTTTTTTCAAATGTATCTCCCTTTCTCTGTATTTTTTTTTCTTCTGACAGTCTGTGTGTCTCTGTCTCAGGCAACCGTGGATCTCTTTGTTTGTCTCCGCCTCTCCCACATGTTAGGAACATCTCACTTTAATGAGGTTGGGATGAAGAGGTTGGAAGGACGGTTAGCTGGAGGTCTGCGTGGTAGAGGGGACTCCAGGTGTGATTGTGAGCGCAGGGCAGGAAGACATCAGTGTTTCTGAAAGGAGGGAACAGCGATGGAGAGTCTCCTAGATAGGGTGTGTGAGGTGACAAAACCACTGGGGGGCGGCTGGGCTTAAAGCTCTGACCTGTCTTGTGACAGATGTGCTTGCTGGTGCATGTATTTTGGGGAAAAAGAATTGTCTTCTGTAGTAGGAAGGGGGCTGGTGGAGTCAGTGTCTAGTTTAGGCCCTAGGAAGACTCCCCAAGGAATTTGGACTCCTGGGTCCCAATGGCTGTGGGCAGGGTGCTAAGGAGGAGCTGAGGAGACCTTGTCTTGACCCTCTGACCTCAGGACCACCAGGGCAGCTGGGGCCAGCCACAGGGAGACCCCTACTGGGATGGGGTGGGACCACTGGCCACTGCCTGCCTGTGCATCACCGTTGGCCCCCCTCCCGAACGGGAGCTGGGGACCGAGGCCCCTCCTCTGGCTCAGACCACCCTGCCTGCCCTTGCTCCCCGCTCTGAAGCCTCTTTCAGGCCCCATGACCCCGAAACAATCCGTCCTGGGCAGCTAGCTTTGGGGACAGGATTAGGGAAAGGGGATCCTATAGACACTGGGGACTGAAGGTTTTAGGGCGCTGGAGAACTGCGGTCTTCGTAGGATAGGTCTTTACGGTCCAGTAGAGGGAGAAGGCAGCGCAGTTTCCCGGGGGGGAGTTGTAAGGGCCGGAATAAGGGTGGGTTTTCCTTGGGGGGCGGGGTCCAGAGACACCCCCCCCATTATCTCCCAGGCATCCCCTGCCAGGCAGCACAGACCCCGCCCTTGACGTCACTAGGGGGTTCCCGGGGGTCTGGAGGGGTTAACCCTTGGGAAGCTAGCTGGGATACCCGGGAACCTAAGGTGTCCTGGCCCCTCCCCCTCCCCAGACACACCTTATTTTATTTACCCTAGTCACTTTCTCTCCCTGTAGTTTCTGGATTCTTCTTTTTCACCCCACCAAGGGGACTCCCACTCTCCAAGAGTGCCCCCTCCCACGGGCGCCAATGCCAGCTCTCTGGATGTACTGAGGGGACGAGGGAAGAATGTGTCCCGCCTCTCAGTCCACCCTCCCTCCACTCCGCTGCAGCTCGCTCGACTGGGCTCCCGGGGCGGGCGGGGGAAGCGGAGCCGTCTGCAGCCAGAGCCTGCGGCGGCGACTTGGGTGGGCCGAGGAGGCACGGGGGCGGGGAAGGCGGGACCGGGAGAAGGGGGGCGGGGCCGACTCCTGGGAGTTGGGGAGCGGGGGTGCGAGGGGGGACTCTGGAAAATTGGGAGACACAGAGGATGATTCAGGGCTCCAGCAAGGGAACCCTGGAGCTCCCTGCCCCATCCTGCGCTCTCATCCACACCCCAGAAAAACTTAATTTTCTGAAGCTGGAAAAGTTGGCGAAATCTTCCTTTCACTAATGTGAAGGGGAGACGTGGGTGGGCTGTGGCACGCGTGGGTGAGGAGGGATGTCGCCCAATTTCCATCTCGGCCTCCCCTATGGCTGGGCACTGGGGCAGGAAGATGACTGAGTAGGCATGTTTGGGGGAGTTTCTTTAGTTTTGGGGGGGTCGTTTGCTAGCCCCCGCCTCCTTCCCCTGGGTGAGTCATAGAGGAAAGAGGCGGGAGAAGTGTCCCCCCATCCAGCTGCCAGCCAGCTGTGCCCCCCCCAAAGTAGTGCCAAGGTCGAGTTGGGAGGTCTTGGTTGCAGGATCCGGATCTCCGCTGGTAAAGGAGGAGTTAGGAAGAGTACAGCCCAGGCTGCGGGGCTCGGGCTGGGTCATGGGGTCCGGGTTCCGCTCCCCATCTTACCCCCGCCCTCACCCTAAATCCCAGCATCCTGGGATCACCCACCGCGCCGGCCGGCCCGCTCCCAGTCGCTCTCCACCCTACCCCGCCCCACCCCACCCTCAGTCCTGGGAGACCGGAAAACCCGGGGTGGAGTAAAAACTGGAGTTTGAGGAGAAAAGCGGACAGCGGCACCCTCTTCTCCCTCACTACTCCTCTCTAATGGATGACGTGTGTGTGTGTGTGTGTGTGTGTGTGTGTGTCTGTATTCTCCCAAAGTTTTCCCTCACAGCCCCTTTCCTGTTCCCGCAAAACAGACCAAAAGAGTTAGGCGGGCGCCCAGATTCAAACCACCCCTGAATAACACCAGCTTCCATCCTTTGTACCCAACAGACCCTGGAGTCTCTCCTCAGAAACTTTATCCCCTTCCACACAGTTTCTGCCTTAGAGAGGAAAGGACAGATCTTCTGGGCTCCCTCCTGGCCCCGTCAGCCTCTCTGGGCTGTGGCGAGGGCTCCCTCTGCTGGACACTGGAGAGGTTGTAGACGGGCTGTCCCTAGGCAGCGAGCAACAAATGAAGAAAGGGAGAGGGGCTCAGGCTGAGCAGCCAGCCCAGTGCCTGAGGTCAGTCACTCCTCCTGAGTTCCCCCATCCCACACCCTCAAAGCTGGCCCATGGTCAGAACAAGATGAAACAGAGGGCCCATGGTATAAAACACACACACACACACACACACACACACACACACCACCCAGGCAAAGCTCCCACCCGGTTCCCACAAAGATCCCCAAGACTGCCTCTACCTCTATAGGACTTCTCTCCTTACCGTGAAGCTCACTTCAACTTGATTTCCCATGGCAGATGTCTTGGAGGTGCTCTGCCCAGGGTTCGGCACCTGACTTAGTTATCTGACCTTCCATGTTTCTCTCCTGCCTTTATAACTTGCAGATCTCCCTTCCCCTCCTGCAGTGTCCCCACACTCTCCTCTGAGACACCATGTTCAACTCGATGACCCCACCGCCAGTCAGTAGCTATGGCGAGCCCTGCTGTCTCCGGCCCCTCCCCAGTCAGGGGGCCCCCAGCTTGGGGACAGAAGGTCAGTGCGTACACCAATCCCCGGACCTTGATGACTGGCAGATCTCTCACCCAGTCCCAGGGATCCCTCGTCTATTGCCAGCCCCATGCCAGTTTCCCATATACAAAAAGATCTGAGGCCCCATGTCATTGGTGCTTGGAATATGGGATCGGGCCTTACCTCGGGTTTCAAGGTGAGACCTCATGTGTCCTCCATTCCCAACCCCCATTCCAGCTGTATCTCTTTTCTAGGACTGCCTGGTCTGCCCTTCTGCCACCAGGCCACCCTCATGTCTGGCCCCCACAGTTATGGGCCAGCCAGAGAGACCAGCAGCTGCACGGAGGGTGAGGCTTCGGGCAACATCTCTTTCCTTTCTGCCTCTTTGGGACTTGTCCTGAGGGAGAAAGTTGGAGGGCAGGGCATCTACTTTGGAAGAGGAAATGCTTGGAGATGGGATCAAGGAATCAGAGCATGATCAAGAGGTCACAGATGGGGTCAACAGGGCAGAGTCTGGTGTCATTTCTTTTGGCTGAGAGTCAGGACCCATGGGCTGCATGCATGGGGGACATGCTCCTTTACCGTATCTATCTCCCCTGTTTCCTGCCCCAGCCCCACTGTTTCCTCCTCCCCGGAGTGCAGTCAAATTGACCAAGAAGCGGGCTCTCTCCATCTCACCTCTGTCAGACGCCAGCCTGGACCTGCAGACAGTTATCCGCACCTCACCCAGCTCCCTCGTGGCCTTCATCAACTCACGCTGTGCATCTCCGGGGGGCTCCTATGGTCACCTCTCCATCGGCACCATGAGGTGCAGACAGCCTCGGGCTAAGAGGCCCCTAAAGGCCCTACCAAATCCCATTAAAAGCCTCAAGCCCTCCAAACCACCTGACCCTATTTGAATCCTTATCACTTCAAAGGCGTGGAAGCCCTGCTCAGTACTTCCCTGGGACTGCCTCAACCACTTCCCATACCGTCTTCCAGAAACCCTCCAAAGAGCTCAAGCACTCCTGAGGCTTTCTGAGATGATAGTCCTAAGTAACTGCCTCTCCTCCTCCTCCTCAGCCCATCTCTGGGATTCTCACCCCAGATGAATCACCAAAAAGGGACCTCGCCTTCCTTCGGGGTCCAGCCCTGTGGTCCCCATGAGCCCACCCAGGGTGGGATGATGCCACATCCTCAGTCCCGGGGACCCCTCTCAACTTGCCAGGTGAGAGTCCTCATATTGTCACCTGATTTCCCTCAGTTCCTGGTAGGTGGGTGGTAGACTTTTTAGAGGAAAGGTGAATGAAGAACAGAGGATGTACAAGTTTTCAGTGCCAGAAAAATTAAGGGGTATGGGTGCTGGGATTCGCTCCTTGGGGTTGAATCAGTCTCTTCCAAATGAGATCCCACCTTTCACCCATCCCACTCACCAGTGCAGTCTAAGGAGGAAGTCTCTTCCAAACCCAGGGGTTCCAGCTGCTTGGGTGGGGGCACTCAGGGCAGGAAGACCTGGCTGGGCTCTCCCTTCTTCCTGCTCACTTCTCCCTTCACCATCCTCACCTCTGCCCTCGGGGAAGCTGAAGTCTGAGCTGGATGCGCTGCTTAGCAAGCGCCCAGAGGAGCCCTTGGAAGGTGATATGTGCAGCCCCAACTCCACGGGCACACAGGTAAGGGGGAGCGGGGAGCTTTACCTCTGCAACCTGAGCGAAACAAAAGCTGTCACCCAGGTGACACTAGAATTTTCTCTCCTTCCCTAGGATCCCCTGCTGGGGATGCTGGATGGGCGGGAAGACCTGGAGAGAGAGGAGAAGCCTGAGCACGATTCTGTGTATGAGACTGACTGCCGCTGGGATGGCTGCAGTCAGGAATTCGACTCCCAGGAGCAGCTGGTGCATGTGAGCCGCAGGGGGTAACAGGAGTGCTGGCTGGAGCCTGTAGGACGTTCTGGGTGGGACATGGTGGAATCAGGCTAAGGGCAGGAGGTCAGAGGTTGGGTGCCCAGTGGGTAGGCAGAAATTCAGGAGGTGTAGCTTTGTTTCAGAAACTTGGAAGAACGGAGCTGTGGGCTATGATGTTCTTCCTGCCTCTTCTTCCCCCATGATGGGAAGCCATGGAGGGATATGGTGGGGTGGGGAGGTCCAGGGAAGGTCTGTTGTGGATCTCAGGGGCATAGGGAACCGCAGAGAACCTCTGCATCTTCTCCCTCAGCACATCAACAGCGAGCACATCCACGGAGAGCGGAAGGAGTTTGTGTGCCATTGGGGGGGCTGCTCCAGGGAGCTGAGGCCCTTCAAAGCCCAGTACATGCTGGTGGTGCACATGCGCAGACACACAGGCGAGAAGCCACATAAGTGCACGGTGAGGCACCCCCCGCCCCAAGCTCAGGGTTCCTTTCTAAATCGGGGCTCCCCACCAAGGCAGGGCCCAGTCTGACTTTTGCCTTCATAGGTCCCTTCCTCCATAAACAAATATTCAAAAATTGTATTTTATGACTAGGTTGGTATGAAGATGAACATATTGATATTATATATTAGAACACTTTCTTGGACCTAAAAGCTAATTCTTCCCCTTGTTTTTAAAAGAAATTAAAACATTTTTGTGGGCCCCTAGAAGTACAGTGGGCCCTAGGCACTGGGTCTGGAACTCTGCCTAATGGGGAAGTCCTTCACTGAGGACACACACTCCCCGGATGACCCCTCCTAAGACAGTCCGGGCTCCCCATGCAGGAGACGTGCCCTGGTTTGACCAGGGGCTGCTCGCTGCCTCAGCTCCATGTCCCTGCAGGCCGAGTTCCTCCAGCTACTTCTGTTCCCCCAGCTCTTGCCTGCCCTTGTCCCTGAATTTGGGGAATTCTGAAGCCCCAGTGCTCTCCCATCCTGAGTTATATTCTCTGATGTATGTCCCTTTTGAGATTCAGGGTTCCACTAATCTCCATGTCCTTCTGTCTGAGAGCGATCCTTTGACCCCCCATGTCCCCTAGTTTGAGGGATGCCGGAAGTCATACTCACGCCTGGAAAATCTGAAGACACATCTGCGGTCACACACGGGTGAGAAGCCATACATGTGTGAACACGAGGGCTGCAGTAAAGCCTTCAGCAATGCCAGTGACCGAGCCAAGCACCAGAATCGGACCCACTCCAATGAGGTGAATGCCCCACTCAAGAGACCCTCCCCACTTAAAGAAGCCACCTACTGGGGAGGTTCCCCCATAAGAAATCCCTTAGCCCAGCACCCACTCCACAGAGGTGAGTTCCCCCTATCCCCGACCCATATAATTCACCTGAAGAAGGTCTTTCTGAAACCAAGAATTTCCACTTACCACCCCTCCTCTAACCAGCCAAAGGGCTAAACTAAAACAGACACATTCTAACTAGAAGAGACCCCCTGGTCCCTTCAACCCCTGAATTTATGAGGCCTCACAGACCTGGCTTCACCCCCTCATCTTTCCCAGGCCTGGGCTGTCAGTTTTCCTAATCTTCCCCTTGATCCTTTCATCCTTTACTCCAAGGGCCCTACTCTCCTTATTTCCTTGGGTGCTATGCATTCTCCCTGACCCCCCTCGTCCTCACTTACCACCACTTTTTCCCATTTCTTCTGAATTCTCCCGCTTTGATCCTTTTGCCTGCTGTCTTCACTCTCCATTCAACAGAAGCCCTATGTGTGTAAGCTCCCTGGCTGCACCAAACGTTACACAGATCCCAGCTCGCTCCGGAAACATGTCAAGACAGTGCATGGTCCTGACGCCCACGTGACCAAGCGGCACCGAGGAGATGGCCCCCTGCCCCGGGCACCAGCTCTTTCCACAGTGGAGCCCAAGAGGGAGCGGGACGGAGGCCCCATCAGGGAGGAGAGCAGACTGGCTGTGCCGGAGGGTGCCATGGTGAGGCAACCCCCTGCCTCCATACCCCCGCCTGCCCTGCCGACATCTTTCCAGTCCCCTCCCAACTGGTCCATTGCCTCCTGTGCAAATCTCTCTTCTGTGGCCGGTCCCCCAGTCTCTTATCCAAGTTTTGCTCCTTGGGCTACCTCAGATCTAGGGATTTTAGTGTAATTAATTATTTCATGGGTTCAACAAACTCATATATAGGAATTAGTATATTATTTTAGGCCTTGTGCCTGTATAATTTCACGTACTCCTCACAACAACTTCATGAGAAAGGAACTTACTCTCCCCATTTTCAGATAAGGAAACTCAGGCATAGAGAAATTGTTCAAGGTCATAGAGCCCAAATTTGAGTCAAGGTAGTCTAGGCTCTTCTCATCACCTTTTGCCCTCGTCTTTCACTTGCTCAGCCCTCTCTATACCCTCAGGCAGTCACTGGGACACAGGCTTTAGCCACTCACCAAGTTCAGGGAACTGTGGGGAAGGGGGATAGGTGCCACCCTTAGCCCTCATCTTCCCCACAGAAGCCACAGCCAAGCCCTGGGGCCCAGTCGTCCTGCAGCAGTGACCACTCCCCAGCAGGCAGCGCAGCCAATACAGACAGTGGTGTGGAAATGACTGGAAATGCAGGGGGCAGCACTGAGGACCTGTCTAGCTTGGACGAGGGGCCTTGCATTGCTGGCACCGGTCTGTCTACTCTTCGCCGCCTTGAGAACCTTAGGCTGGACCAGCTACACCAATTCCGACCAACAGGGCCCCGGGGCCTCAAACTGCCCAGCTTGACCCACACCGGTGAGAGATGGGTGTTGGGGGTGGTTGCTAGGCTGGGACCTGGACCTTCCCTGGGGTTGGAAGGAGGACTTCACCCTTCAGGGCTGCTATACAGCTCCTTTGTACAATTAGAAAAACGTCCTCCCTCCTCAAGACGCTTTCCTTCCATCTATCAGAAAATTGTTGTGACATACAAAGTCTACGATGCAAATGCGGTCCCCTATGATTGTGCAGTGTACAGCCTGTAGGACTGTTCACAGCGACCCTGAATCCCTGGTGACCCAGAAGCAGAAAGGGCATGGGTGAAGGAGGAGACAAAACTGAGTGGTTAGAGTTAAGGAGCCTTCCTTGGGATTCCAGGACAAGGCTATCCCTTGGGGGAGGCAGGGTGAGACTCAGAGGGCTCCCTGGCCCCCCGGCCTTTTCTACCTATCACTTGCAGGCACTCCTGGGTCTCGCCGTCTGGGCCCCCCAGTATCTCTTGACCGCCGCAGCAGCAGCTCCAGCAGCGTCAGCTCAGCCTATACTGTCAGCCGCCGCTCCTCCCTGGCTTCCCCTTTCCCCCCTGGTTCCCCACCAGAGAACGGGGCATCCTCTCTGCCTGGCCTCACGCCTGCCCAGCACTACCTGCTCCGGGCAAGATACGCTTCAGCCAGGGGAGGTGGTACCCCACCCACTGCAGCACCCAGCCTGGATCGGATGGGGGGTCTTCCTGCACCTCCCTGGAGAAGCCGAGCCGAGTATCCAGGATACAGCCCCAATGCAGGGGTCACCCGGAGGGCCAGTGACCCAGCCCGGTCTGCAGACCGCCCTGCCCCAGCCAGAGTCCAGCGGTTCAAGAGCTTGGGTTGTGTCCACACACCCCCCACAGTGGCAGGAGGAGGACGGAACTTTGATCCCCAACTCCCAACCTCTGTCTACTCCCCACAGCCCCCCAGCATCACTGAGAATGTCGCCATGGATACCAGAGGGCTACGGGAGGAGCCAGAGGTTGGGACCTCCATGATGGGCAGTGGTCTGAACCCCTATATGGACTTCCCGCCTGCTGATACTCTGGGATATGGGGGACCTGAGGGGGCAGCAGCTGAGCCTTATGGAGCTAGAGGTCCAGGCTCCCTGCCTCTTGGGCCTGGTCCGCCTACCAACTACGGCCCCAACCCCTGTCCCCAGCAGGTCTCCTATCCTGAACCCACCCCAGAAACATGGGGCGAGTTCCCTTCCCACTCTGGGTTGTACCCAGGCCCCAAGCCTCCAGCTGGGGCCTACGGCCAGTGTCCTCGTCTTGAACATTATGGACAAGTGCAGGTGAAGCCGGAACAGGGGTGTCCAGTGGGTTCTGACTCCACAGGACTGGCACCCTGCCTCAATGCCCACCCCAGTGAGGGGCCTCCACGCTCACAGCCTCTATTCTCCCACTACCCCCAGCCTCCCCCTCCCCAGTATCCCCAGTCAGGCACCTATACCCAGCCACCTCCCGCTTATCTTCCTTCAGAACCCAGGCCCAGCCTGGATTTTGAGTCCCCTACTCATTCTACAGGACAGCTCAAGGCGCAGCTTGTGTGTAATTATGTTCAGTCTCAACAGGAGCTGATGTGGGAGGGAGGGGGCAGGGGAGATCCCCCAGTCCAGGACCCTCTCTACCAGAGTCCCAAGTTTCTGGGGGGTTCCCAGGTTAGCCTGAGCCCTGCCAAGGCACAAGTGGCCACATATGGACCTGGCTTTGTACCTAACTTGCCCAATCACAAGTCAGGCTCCTATCCTACCCCTTCACCATGCCATGAAAATTTTGCAGTAGGGGCAAACAAGGCTTCCCATAGGGCAGCAGCACCACCCCGACTTCTGCCCCCACTACCCACTTGCTATGGGCCCCTCAAGGCAGGGGGCACCAACCCCAGCTGTGGCCATCCTGAGGTGGGCAGGCTGGGAGGGGGCCCAGCCTTGTACCCTCCTCCTGAGGGGCAGGTGTGTAACCCTCTGGACTCTCTTGATCTCGACAACACTCAGCTGGACTTTGTGGCTATTCTGGATGAGCCCCAGGGGCTGAGTCCTCCCCCCTCCCATGATCAGAGGGACAGCTCTGAACATACCCCACCTCCTTCTGGGACCCCCAACATGGCTGTGGGCAACATGAGTGTCTTACTGGGATCCCTGCCTGGGGAGACACAGTTCCTCAACTCTAGTGCTTAAGGAGTGGGGAATCACAGATCCACATTTCCTAAGGGGTTTCCATCCCTACAAAGAAGTCAGGAGGAGGAGCCATAGCCCCCTGGAATACCCCAGAGATGGGAGGTATGGGCTGGGGCTGTACACAGTCTAACTATATTTGGGGAGGAATTTGATAATGACACTGTTTCCTGATAATAAAGGAACTGCATCAGAAAGAGCCCTGCTTTATATGTTATCTTGGGGGAGGGGTGATGACAGGGAACTAGAGAAGCAGGGGTTAATCCATCCACTTCCCTCTTTAGAGAAGCTTCCTCACCCTTTCCCAACCCCTCAGGTCAGACTCACAAAGATGGAGACAGTCATCAGGTAGACACAGGATTTAAAGGGATATCCTCAAAGCAGAACAACCCCCACCAAAGGCTATCCAACAGAAATCACCGGAAACACATTTTCTCTTCTACCTTGCCCCAGTCAGCGGAAGAGGCTGGTGTAGTCAGTGAGCATCAGCTGGACGAGCTGCCCAGGGTAGAGGGCATGGGCCGCTGGGTCAGATGTCTCCTGCTCCGGTCGAAATAGGGTTGGTCCAAACACAATTCCCAGGTTGTGGGAGGTCATGCGGTTCTTGTCTGAGTGTGCTATCACCCTGTGGGCAAAGGCCAAGAGACAGGGCCATAGGGCAGCAGCCTTGCCACTGCAAATAAATCTAACCCTTCAGAGGTTTGAGGAAGAGTTCACTTTGGGATCCCTCCATGCGGTGGCTGAAGAAAATCAATCAAGGAGAGAGCCTCCAGGGGGACGGAGATGAAATCAATGGAGAAGCCTTCAGGATACAACTTGAAGATACAACCTAGGATACACCCACCTCTTCCCAACTTCAGAAACTGCCCCTAGAATCCTCTCTGCTCACAATTTGGGAGGCTTTAATTCAAATGGCTATGCTCTCTCAGAGGTCACTGCCCAGGCCCAACTCCACCAAATAAGTCATCCCTACTGTCCCAGTGAAAGACGAAGAAGCAGAGGGAAGGGAGAGGGTGAGATTTTCCTTATTTCTCTTGCAGCATCCCTGGGCTTGTCTTGGTCCCCAGTTCCCCATTTGATGCTGACTGAGCAAAAAGGCTTTGACTCTGGTGATATGTGCTCTGCACAGAGGTTGCTTATTTCCTCCATCACCCACTAAACTTAGGTGTTTCCCTACCTTCACCCCATCTGAACACAGAGTCCCAGCTGCAGGCCCCATCCCACCCTCTCCCAACATGAACAAAGATGTTCAGTCTTCCTGACCTGCATAAATGCTCCAGGAGGTACTGTAGAGTGTCATGGTTGGGCTTCGGCATTGAGCTTATTAATTCTTGTATTTGAGAGAGGCGCTGTTCTGATTCAGAGAGTGCTAGAGAGAGAGTGATGGGAAGGGCATGGGAGTGAGGTTAGGGAAGGCGCTAGGGCAGGGTGGGTAAACTCACTACTCTTTCCCTTGCTCGGTGAAGACATCATTAATCTATCACAGCTTTCTTTCTTGCTGAGCCCAACTGCAACCTTAGAATTCTTTTAAACTCAGCCCTCTAAACACTCACCAAAACAACAACTGGAGTTGGCACATTAGTTGAAAGTTATTTTCCATCTCTGTGCTCAGGATGGGACAGAAGCGTATAAGGGAACCTCTACTCTATTCTTTATCACTCATGCTCCCCCCACTTCCCCTCCACCCCATATCAAGGGTATTGCCCAAAGCTCCCATCCTTTACCAAGGGCAGCACGAAAATGGGGCAGCAGCAGTGGGGGCACCAGAGGCTGGGGTAGCTCCCTGAGAAAAAGCTTCAGGGCTCCAGTGATCACATGAATGTCATCCCACTCAGCACTGTCCAAATCTAATCGGCCTTCTGGAAGGAGAAGGAGGTACAGAGGGGCTCAGAAATGGCCAGAGGGACCCAGAAACTGAGAGATCAGGAGTTTGGGAAAAGAAAAGATTCAGTTAAGGCAGACCACAGGAATGCCTAAGGGGTCCACAGTGGGGCAAGACGGCAGAAATCAGGATGGGGACAACCCCCCAGAAGCAGGACACGGGGGAATCCACGGGGAGCAGGGATGATGTGGGTGACTTTTAAGGGTCTGAGGGGCCCTCCATGTAAGTACCTTGTCCTGGCTGTTCTGGGAACACGTATCTCCCATCGGAGGTGATCGCCCGCTCTGCAACATGTATAAGAAGAGATCAAGCACAAAGACATGTAGCTCAAGACAGAAGACGTCCCTTTTCTGCCAGCTCCCTCACTCAGAACCACCTGTGATTCTGATACATGAAGTTCTTAGTACCACACCTGCCCAGAGCCACCTCACCTCTGTCCACCAAGAAGCGAAGTTTCTGGACCACTGCCAAGTTCCCGCTCACCCGGTAAATGCCGTCCACATTTAGACCTAGGAGATAAGGCCGGGAGCAGATAAGGATTCGTGCTCTAAAGTGTGTGCTGGTGAGGGATCTGAGGGTAGAGTGAAAAAAGGGCAGAAGGAAGACTAGGATGGGAGAGGTGGGGAGTTCTGGGCCTTGGCCTGTTAGAAGGGGAGATTCTGGGGTCTCTGGGAAAGTGACCTCTCTTATCCACAGCAGCAACGCAGAGCCGCACAAAGCTGGGCACAGTGTCCCCTTCCCGCTGGCACAGTGATTCCAACTGGCAGCCGAACACCTGGTCTGGGGAGGCACAGAGTGAGGTGGGAAGCCAGTGACAGCGTCACCCATGAAAGCTCTTTCTAGCACGGGTCTTCGCCCCAAAGTTGGGCTGGCTCTCCTGCCTGCCTGTTCCAGGTCTGGGCAAGGAAGTATACCCCCTCCCCCCAACAATCAGCTGCAGGGGGGAAAAGCAGTGGTCTCAGAAGTCTGCTGATCTAGTTCTGGGAAGCTCTATTCTGAGCCTCGCTGAAGTTTTCTCATCCATGAAATGGGCTGATGCCGAGATCCGGAATGTAAATAAAAGTGCTTGCAAAAACACTAAAGCAGGCACGAAGAAGGGCGTTAGGTGGCCCAACCCATCTCACCTCGGAGCAGACCCCGCTCCTGCAGGGTTTGCAAGGGCGGTCTCTTTGCGATAAGCCGCTTTAGTTTGTTTCGTACCCGGTTCTGCTCAGCTCCTTCCGGACACCGACCTGCGGAAGCAGGTGGAATCTGAGCATGAGAGCAGCGGCGACTGGGGCTCCGAGGAGCGGGGAAAAGCCCCCAGACCCCGCCCACCAGGCCTGCCCCTTAACTGGAGCTCCGACGGCTGCTGATCCGCAGCAGTGACTTGGACACCGGCTCCGACTCTACTTCTTCGTCCTCCCCCGCGCTCAGTTCCCCCAGCTCCGCAGGTCCCGAACCGGACAGACGCAGCTCCAGGGGGTTTTCTCGATCCTATATCCACACAGCAAGATGGGCTGAATCAGAGGTTGGAAGAGAGCTAGGAGAGAAATCTGCACCCCCCTTGCCGGCTGCTGGGGTCCCACACATCCCAGGCCCACCCCAGGGCTCTACCTGCCACCTTGTCCCTCACCACCCCACATCCTACAGTTCCTTCTCCACTCCTTCTGCCCGTCCGAGCCTCTCCCGGGTCACTGTCCCGCCACCTCCCACCCATCTCACCAGGCGCTCGATGACCGCCCGCAGTGCGCAGTGCCAGGCGCGTAGCTCGGCCTCCTGGTCTGACTGCAGCAGGAACTCGTGGCCAGGGACCGTGCGGATCTGAGGGGCCCGCGGGGAAAGGGCTTGAGTCAGCGGGAAGGAGCATAAAGAGCAGGGAGGCCCAGCGGGAGACCCGTGACGGAAACTGGGGGCGCACCCTCGGGCCGGGCGGGGCTTCGGGGATGAGCGGGAGAGCGCTCACGTGTAGGACGTTGCGGCGGCTGGACAGCTGGCGGCCATGGGCCAGGGCGGCCCCGCGCAGGTCGACGCTGCTTTCGGGTCGGCTACCCGCTGGTCCCTGGCGATCCGGGGAGAAACTGAGGCCACGGCGCTGTTTCCCTCACGGCCTCCCTCTCACCCGGTGGACTGCGAGGACACGGGAGGCTGCGCTCCTTCCTCTCGACGTGCCCTCCTCCTTCCCCCCCCCCCCCGTAGGCCTGAGGTCTGTAGAAGTTGTGCCGGAACCCCTCGTGCCCCCCGCTGCTCCCCTCCCTCACACTCACCCAGACGGTGCAGGGGGCGGTCGGCGGTGGCTCTCGGTAGAACACCAGGCTGTTACCCGCTAGTACTACCCAAGATGGGCCCCAGTTCTTCCTGCAGGGGCGGCGGGGTCAGTGATAATAGTGCAGAGGTCATTTACATTCGCGTCCGCGAGGGCCCAACACTTGGCGCTACCCGCGGAATCCGACAGTCCCCGCCCCTGCTGTGTTCCCAGTTCTCACCGGAGCTTGCGGCCGCCCTGGGCGATCTTCGTCATGTTGAGCATGCCCGACCTTTCCACCTCCTGGCAAGAGGAAGGAAAGGTACAATAAGCCACCCAGAGCCCCCCACAGTCACCATGGTTTTCCCCAGGGGATCTCCCAGGAGTGAGGTCCTTTACAGTTGAGCGGGCGGTGCTCGGTAAGAGAGGATACCCAGAGAACGCTCAGAAAGAGGAAGACCTTTCTGAAGGAGCAAGAACTGGGGGCTGGGCAGGGAGGATCTTCGCGTTCACAAGGAAACGGGAGACTTACATGGGGGTCGTCCAGGACCTGCGGCAGCGGCCGAGGGGACTGCAGAGCTGAAGGCTGGTCTGAGGGGTCGAGCTGGGAGGCGAGTCTGCAGAGGGAGGGTGAATCCTGGGGGAGGGGATTGGAGAAACAGGTGAAGGAAACTTTAACTTCGGAGTCCCTGGCTGTAGGGGGAAGAGGGGTGCGGATGTGGGGGTGTGAGTCAGGGGGTGTGGTGGGGTACTGAAGAAGAATGTCTTGCATAAAAGAGAAAGTCTAAAACGATGGCTTTTCCTGCATGTGACCAGGATGGGGGAGGGATCTCACCTGGGAGTCGAAAAGTCCTGGCGTCCCTGTGCCAGATTCTGAGTCCTTTGCCTGAGGTTGCAGGACACCGTTGTCCTTATTCATGGTCTGTGGCCCCTCCATGGAGCCAGGGTTCTGGGGAGAGGGAAAGGCAAAACTCCATCCAGATGCCACCTCAATAGGCTCTCGACACCCTTCTTAACAATTTTTTGATTTGTCTGATCTTCTGAGAGTCCCAGTGAGAAAACATACTACTTTGGGGATCAGTAGGGGAAAGAAGGAGATTGAAGGGACAAGCAGGAGGGAAGGTCTCACCATCTCTCGGGTACGAGTGTGGCGTGGAGGCTTCCAGGATTTGCAGCCAGTCAGCGAATTTATGTAGAAGCAGCGTCCAAAGTTGGGGTCCAAGTGCTGCTCCCAGGCATCCAGCCTCTGCAGCGGGGGACATGCAGGGCTTGTGGGTGGGGACCGGGGACAGCGGCGAAGGTCCACCAGGTTGCAGTACACAGGGGGCTCTGACATGAAGGTCTGGGGTCTTGCCTGCAAGGAAAGGGGGAAGAAAGAGGTAGTTATTCTACCTGTTCCCCTCCCTGATCTTCTCTCTCCTAACCATCTCCTCCTCTCTCCCCCACCATTTTCTCACCACCACCTCCTGGCTGGGGTGACCCAGGTACTGAGGAAGAAACCCTAGTCTCCTGCAGCTGTTTTTTTTCTGGTTTTTTTTTTTTTTTTTTGACTCCCTCCCTCACAGTCTTTGCTTTTCTCCTCACTTCCTGTTGCCAACTTCCCTCCTCCCCCACCCCACCCCCACCAGAGGACCTCAGGAAAGGGGAACAGGCTTTCCGTGTGTATGGAGGGAGGGGTCGAGAGGAGCGTCCCACCCTCACATCCTCCAGAGTAAAAGGAGACAGAGAGGGGTCAGAGGCCCCTGCTAGCGGAGTGTGAGAGAGGAGGGGCCATTTTTCACCCACTAGTAAGTAAGAGAGAGGGGAGGGGCTGAATCTTCAGGAAGATCAAGGGAGTTCCATCTCTAGAGGAAACTTGCCGGTGACCTGAGCTAGCAAGACAGGACACAGCAAAAAACCCTGCCCTGGGCCAGGAGTCAAGAGGCTGAGAGACAAAAGCAAAGCTAAGCTGGCCTTTCAGTCCCTCTATCATTTTGCAGGTTCCACGTACCCTCAGGATCTTTGCTACTTGCTGTCCCTCAGCTAGAATTCCTTCTCATCTCCTCATTTGTTTCAGGGCTGTCTCTCCTTATTCAGATTCAACTAAATGTCATTTCCTTGGAGATGCATTCCTAGACCACTGCATTCATCCTCCACCACATTTAGCTTCATGGTAGTGCTTATTAGTACCAAGGGCTATCTTATTTATGTGTTCATCATCCCCATGGGAATCCCTTGAGGGCAGAGATTCTGTCTGTCCTGTTTGCTAATGTGCCTACAACTAAGCCCAGCAGTAAATGTCTGTTGACTGACTGCTCAGAAGAAGCACTATGACTCACCATGTTCGCATCGGCTTCTGTCAGCAAGTCTTCCTGGGAAAGGGACCTTCTACTTGGTCCTTCCTGGAAGGGCTGCAGGAGGCTTGGCCTCAAGTTGCTAACACTGATACTTCTACACATTTTAGGGGGAAGAGGAGGAGGCTGCTCAGATGTAGCCTGGGCTCTGCCTGGGGTTTCCTGACACAGGTGCATCTCCTCCAGGGAGCCAGGAAGTAACTTTGGCCCTGGAAACAGAAAAATGGGAAGAGTTGGGGGCAGGGTCCCCCCATGGGTCTTGGCTTGGGTCCCTGATCTTGGGGGCTCACAGGGAAGACAAGAGCAGGTAGAAAATTACATGAGATGTAGAAGGCTTGAGACTAGGAAGGAGAGGCGATAGGGACACCATGGTGGGGATGAGGGGTAGGAGTAGAGGATTAGCAAAAGCTTCAGAGAAGGGGATCTTTCCAATAATTCCCAGAAGCCAGGGAGGTAGGAAGGTGACGGGGGGAGGACTTACTCACCAGGAGTCCAGAGGGATTGGTGGGGGGTGACTGTTGTTGGGCTCTGGGAAGGGCTGAAGTCCTCTGTCATGTAGGCAGCTGGGATGAAGATGGGGCGAGAGGTGGAGGGTGTTCCCAGGCGCCTTACCAACCACCAGTCTGAGTTGGTCTTTTGAAGCAGTAGGAACCTGTCCCCTTCAGCCAGAGACACCTGCCGGCCATCTGCCCCAGTGTAAGTGAAGGCATACAGGGCACAGAGCTGGGATCCCTGAGAAGCGCTCCGGGTCCCCAGCCCTAGGTTTCCCCGGGTACTTGGCCACCACCCGCTCGATAGCATTGTTGCCGGTACTGTCACCTATGGGAAAAAGGGGTGAGGGAGATCCAGAAAAGGATAGGAGTGGCTGCTTGCAGGCAGAGAGACATGGTTCTAAGAGCAGTGTGGGGTAGAGGGGAAGAATAGAAAGCCTGGGGTAAGAGGAGAGGGTAAGGCAGAGGGCCTGAGTGGGGGTCAGTAAGAGGTTTTGGGGGCTGAGAAGTCCTGGCTGATGTGACTAATGAGGAAGTATGTAAGTAAGGTGACAGAGGATGTGGTCAGCAGGGCTTCGAGACCAGCAAGGCAGGAAATCAGAGGAGGGGGTCTAGCTGGGTGATTTTCCTCCAAGTACCTTCTGGGGCCAATCAGAAGATCCAGGGACAAGAGGAGCTGGTCCTGGGTGGTGGTGGGACTCTTGAGCTGGACACAAGAAGATGAGGAGAAAGAATCAGGTCTGAGACAGAACACAGGCAAAGAGACAGGAGTTAATGAATGACAAAGATACAAAAATGTGTGACTCTTTATTAAATTTACACAAGCACCAATGTTTCTATTGCCAATCACCTCAGACCTAAAACTGCGTGCTTCCTGTGCAGATTCAGAAAAACACAAAGACAGAGAAACAGAGTGCCAGAGAAATACTAAGACCAAGTTGGAGAGAAAGAGAAAGTGGCTGGGAGAAACACAGAGGGGTTCCGAGTTTGAAGAAGAGGTGAAAATACCATCCTCTCAATTTAGGATGTGTTTTGGGGAGCTGAGCAGCCTTGATATGATCGTCTGTACATAAGCCTCTTGGGTGGGACCATACTTTAGTGTGTGGGTTCATTCATTCATGCTCTTAACAAGGATTGGCTGAGCACCTCCTGCGTGAAAAGAACAGTGTCAGCTACTGGAGATAAGAGAAGGGAAGGAGATAGACATAGCCCTTGCCTTCTTGAAGCTTAAAGACAGATCTTAACTGATGACATAATAAATTTATTAATTACAATTGAATCAGAGACTATGGACAAGTAGTACAGGATGCTTTGACAGCTTATGGGGGTGAATGGGGGACTAACGTTAGCTTCTCCCTGGTGGAAGGTGGGAACTGACCTCCGCTGTCGGTTGCCAGAGCTTTAAACCCCACGCCTGTGCTTCCTCCTTACCTGACCACGCCTCATTTCCCCTTCTCTCAGTCTCTCCACTTCGAGATGTGAGGATTTCTGTCTGGCTTTGGAGATGTTGGGTAGGGAGTGCCCCACCCCCTTGGTGACATCAGAGAGCCAGCTCTCCTCCCGACACATGATTTGAGGCCTTGAGGCCCGGGCTGCCAGTATTGGGATTCTGTCTCAGTGATGTCTTCCTTAGTTTGCTCTGTTTTCAACTTGTGGAGAACCTTACCTCTCAACTCTCCCTTTCCACTTCCAAAATAGTGACCAACTTTATTCATTTATCCATTCATCTGGTGGTTGTTAAGTGCTCAAATCTCATCCTCTTCTGCCTTCTCTGCCATCTCTCCTGCACTTTATCCTTTTCCTCTTTATTGGCTCCTTACCGTTAGCTTTTAAACATATCCAAGTCTCTCCCATCTTTAGACGAACTTCCTTTTACTGTACTCTCCACCCTATCTCTGTCTTCCTTCTTACAGTCAAACTTCTTGAGAAAGTTGCCTAAATGGGGGTCTCCATTTCCTTTCCCCTCACTCCCTCACCTTTGCAAGCTCACTCCTCATAGGGTCACCCCTAACTTTGCAGGGACACTCTGCAGTCCTTATGTTGCTTGATATCTCAGCAACAGCCAACACAGTTGACCTTTTCAGCAGTTCCTTCTCCGTTGCATAAGGTAGGACTTTGCTTGCTTCTTAAACTCCAGAAGTCTGTCTGAGATCCTGTACCCTTTGCATTCTATACACCATAGGTGATCTTATTCTCTCCCCAGCTCAAATGACCTCCATACGTTGCTGGCACCATATCTCTGGTCCAGATCTTTCTCTGGAGCTCCAGTCTAATCCATTGTCCACTGAAAAACTCCACTTGGGTTTTTCATAGGTACTACAAACATAGTATGTTCTGAACTGAACTTGTCAGCTTCCCCCCCAAATCTGTTTCTCTTCTAGTACAACTATTAAGTTAAATATACTTATTTATTTTTGGCTGCGTTGGGTCTTTGTTGCAGTGCACAGGCTTGTCATTGCAGTGGCTTCTCTTTGTTGCGGAGCATGGGCTCTAGGCACGCAGGCTTCAGTAGTTGTGGCTTGCGGGCTCTAGAGCGCAGGCTCAGTAGTTGTGGCGCACGGGCTTAGTTGCTCCGCAGCATGTGGGATCTTCCCGAACCAGGGCTCGGACCCATGTCCCCTGCATTGGCAGGTAGATTCTTAACCACTGTGCCATCAGGGAAGTCCCTATTTATTTATTTTCTTTTTTGGCTGCACCATGCTGCTTGACAGATCTCAGTTCCCCAACCAGGGACTGAACCCGGGCCATGGCAGTGAAAGCCCGGAATCCTAAAATCTAGGCCACCAGGGAACTCCCAAGTTAAATTTAAATTTATAAATATTTATTGAATGCTTACTACCATACGTGCCAGGGCAAGGACCATGTGCTAGGCATTGTCAATTAAGATGCCCTCTCTTGGGGAGTGCCCTGGCGGTCCAGTGGTTAGGACTCAGCTCTTCCACTGCAGGGGGCATGGGTTCCATCCCTGGTTTGGGAGCTAAGATTTCTCATTTTTTGGCGCAGCCAAAAAAAAAAAAAAAGATGCCCTCTCATAACAATTAAAATACAGTGTGATAATCACTATGATAGGGGAAATACTACCATCTGTTGGAGTACATAGAGGATTACCCAATTGCCCGAGCCAGAAACCTGGCAGCCAACCTTAATTTCTCTTGTTTCCTCACCACTCACATTTAATTGATTACTAAATCTTTCCAACCTGTCTACTTCCTTTAATCCCTACAACTACCGCCCTTTTCAGCCCAGATAATATGACCTTTGAACTAGTCTCCTTGCATATAGTTCTACTCCTCTCCAGTCCATTCCTGGCACAGCAGCCAGAGTGATGCTTCTAAAACATAAAAATGGCCTGCCACTCCCCTGACTTAACCATTCAAAGGCTTCCCATTTTCCTCAGAGTAAAGTCCAAATTTTACAGTGTGGTTTACAGAGACTTTCTCCTTTCAGCCCAGTGTTTTCACACTCCCCACCACAAACTCCATACTCCAGCCACACGCTACTTCCTCACATTCCTAAACAGCATTGAGGTCTCTGGTCCTTTGCATAAGTTGTTTCCTCTGCCTGAAACACTTCCTTTCCCCACTCCTACCAACCTCCACCCGGCTAACTCTTTCTCATCAGCTAGATCTCAGTTGAAAGGCCATTTGCACAAGAAGGCCTCTCAACCCCTTAGAGTCGGGTAGGGGTCCTAACTAGGAGACCCTACAGCAGACTTCACATTCCCACATTATAACTTTCATGACACGTTAAAGGTTATTTGACTTTCTGACTTCCCGGGAAGTCTGTGAGCTCCGCTAAGGCAGAAGCCTATATCTATTTTGTGAATAATCGTATCTTCAATGCATTGTATAGCACAAAGTAACCTCTCTGTACCTCAGCTCGTAAGTACAATTAGGTATTAATTAATCTTAAAGGTATACAAAGATGATTAAGAAGGGTCCCTTTCTCAATTACTGACATGTGCTTCCTTGAATAACGTATACTTATTGACAAACTCTTAGCCTTCTTACTCCTCCTCAACTTACCTTTTTCCTTTACACGCTCCCTTCCCTTTAAATGAGATTGCCTGGCTGCATATTAGCTTTAGAATGGTATTAAATTAATATTTAATTGTCACATTCTTTTTTGTTAATAGGATATGTACCCTAATTTTTATTGTGTCACTAACGTAAGTTTATCATAACTCTCAACTCTAAAACTCTGATTCTTATGAACTCGAATCAAGAGTCAGCCATTGCGAATAGCCGCTATCATGACATCGCCACTTCAGCAAGATGACTGGGGGCCTCGGTTTCCGTCACCGCCCTTGGGCTGCGTTACAGGATTAAAGCGCGCCGAGCCCCACACGATAAGGTCTCCTCGGCCCTCCCACCAAAAAAGTGCTGCTCTGGCACAGCATCTACTGCCTCTCCGTCTCTATGACACTCTTTTCCTGTTTCCTAGTGTTGCATGATGGGAGAAATAGTCTACTTTCCGGGAGTCTGGCCGGGGGAAAGGCCACATTCGGAACTCCATTTCCCGGCGTGCTTCGCGGCGGTCGCTCATCCCACTGGCGGGAGACCGGTTCCGGTTGCATCAGCGTGGGATCCGCGGCGAAATGAGGTTGTTCGTGAGTGAGGGCGCCCCGGGGAGCCTGCCCGTGCTGGCCGCGGCCGGGAGGGCCCAGGGCAGAGCGGAGCTGCTTATCAGCACTGTAGGCCCGGAAGGTAGTCTGCTGGTGCTGGTGGGCGGTGGATGAGCCGGGCGGGACTGAAAACACGCCGACGACCACCCTACAGTTGTCTTCGTCAACCCCGCCCCCGTCACGCACTCCCGTCAACCTTCTCCCGCATTCTCCTTGGGCGCCCCATCCCCTCTTTCTTCCCAGTCGTACCTTTCATCTGTCACTTCCCTTAATTACCCTCAGTGTACCCTTCTCTTGCCTCCCCTCCTTCCTCTTCCAGGACCTCGCCCCACTCCAGTGAACCTCTTTCCCTTTTCCAACCTTCTCCCACCCCTATCTGGCAACCCCACCACCACACGTCACTCACATGATAACCACCAGGTTCTCCTTTGTCGTTCTTAGGAAACCCTGCTTTCCTCTCCTAAGCACACAGAGACACACATACTCTCTTCGGTTTACCTCTTCTCATTCCCAGCCATCTGTTTGGGTGACTCTTAAGCGGTTCTCTTGTCAATCCTCCCAGTTCTCTTAATTTTGTTCTCCCACTGTAGCTCAGATCATTCTCAGATATCCTGATTACTTTCAGTTGTTCCACTTCTTGGCTGCAGCACTACCCCAGTACCACCACCTCCTCGCTGCAGTCCCCATCTGTTGTTTCCAGCTGGCCTTCTTAGCTGAACACCTGCTGGTCTCTCCAGTTCATTCTGGACCCACCCCCTTTCAGTGCTCCTATCCTGGACCCTCTCCGTGAGACTGCCCATCCCCCCCGCCCCCCCCCCCATCCCCGTGAAGTTGTCCCTCTAAGTTGACAAAGCATTTCTTTTCTTTTCTCTGTTTTTCACCCATCTTCCTCTCCCGGGTCAGAGTGTGTGGTCCCGTTCCTGACCCGGCCTAAGGTTCCTGTCTTGCAACTGGATAGTGGCAACTACCTCTTCTCCACCAGTGCAATCTGTCGGTCAGTACTGGTTCTTGATGCAGGGAGGTGGCTGAATAGAATCAGGGATTATTGTCCTCTGGGTAGCCTTGTTTACAACCACTGTTTCACTGGGGGGTGAGAAATGGGCTAGACAAATGGGCCCCTTTAATTCTACCTCTGTTGCTCTCTTCCTGGGTAGATACTTCTTTCTGTTATCTGGCTGGGAGCAAGATGACCTCACCAACCAGTGGCTGGAATGGGAAGCGACAGAGCTGCAGGTAGGACTGAGATGTGGGGAATGGCAGGCAGGCTCTCGCTCTGCATGGCTGCCCTGACCCGTGTCTCCTGCATTTTAGCCAGCTTTGTCCGCTGCCCTGTACTATTTAGTGGTCCAAGGGAAGAAGGGAGAAGATGTTTTTAGCCCGGTCCGGAGAGCCCTGACTCATATTGACCACAGCTTGAGTCGTCGGAGCTGTCCGTTCCTGGCTGGGGTGAGTTGGGCCTTGAGATGGGTACTGGGAAAAGCTGTATGATATACGAATTAAGAGGGAAGACTGTATTCAGAGTTCAGAACTTCCAACCTGCCACTTACTAGCAGTGTAAACTTTAAAACTCACAAAAACTCTTTAAACTTCTTCTTTTTCACCTTTGAAGTGAGGGTAATGTATTACTGTCCACCTCAGTGGGTTTTTGTGAAGATTAAGAGAGGTAATTTAAAATGCTTAGCACGGTGCTTGACACATAGTAAGCGCTTAGGAAATGTACGATACTGTTATGTCAATTGGGAAGAACCTGAGTGTCTCACCTGTGTACTTCTTCCTTTCTTTCCTCAACAAAGGAGACAGAATCTCTAGCTGACATTGTTTTGTGGGGAGCACTATATCCATTACTCCAAGACCCGGCATACCTCCCTGGTGAGAACTGTGCATATCACTTCTCCACCAGCCCCAACCCCAGGAGCTTGGTGTAGGGGTTACAGAGTGGGCAATAGAATATTGAGGACCCATTTTGATGTGCAGCTTGACAGGGCAGCTATAGCGGAAAGATGGCTGAGGGAACTGGGAAAGGCAGCTGGAGAAACTTTGTGAAGAAGGGGAGGAGGTCCCTTCCCGCCTGCCCATTCTCGGTCTTACTGATTGCCTCTTTTCTTCCATGCCACAGAGGAGCTGGGTGCCCTGCACAGCTGGTTCCAGACACTGAGTTCTCAGGAGCCATGTCAGCGAGCTGCAGAGACTGTGCTGAAGCAGCAGGGTGTCCTGGCCCTCCGGCCCTACCTCCAAAAGCAGCCCCAGCCCAGCTTCCTTGAGGGGAGGGCTGTCAGCAATGAGCCTGAGGTTTGGAACAGAGCAGAGGGGTCCCCACAGAGCCTCAATGTGTGAGGTGGTGGGTGGCTTGGAGAGGGACTTTGAGCATGACTGCTAACTTTTTCAGTTCATGGAGAGCAAGGAGAAGAGTTCTTTACTCTACGCACCCCCCCCCCCCACCTGGTGAGGGATACTGTCAACTCTTCATAGGAGGAAGAGCTGGCTACCCTATCTGAGGAGGAGATTGCCATGGCTGTAGCTGCTTGGGAGAAGGGCCTGGAAAGCTTGCCCCCTGTTCAGCCACAGCAGAATCCAGTGTGAGTAGGCACACATGAGTGGGGCTTGGTTTCTTACGTGGAAATTGTTGATAGAGCCAATACCTGCCTGTCGAATTCTCTTTGCTGACCTTTGATTTTCTGTTCTCTCAACCTCTTGGCTAATACTTTGGGTATACTGTCCATCAGTCCCATCTGCACCCATGTTTTCAGCTACTTTCTGTCTACTGATTGCACCTAAATCTGTTTTTTCCAGTTCACATCTCTATTCTGAGCTCCAGACATAGTTGTCAGACTATCTCCTAGATTCCTCCACCTCCACTGGCATTGCAAACTCAACATGTACAAAACCAAACCTATTACCTTCCCTGCCAGCTTCTCTTTCTCCTTCATTCACTTGTCTTAGTGAATGACTCCCACCTTCCACCTAAAAATCCAGGCCAGAAATCTTGGTGTCGTCTATCTATACCCTTCTCTCATCTCTGCTTGTGTCATTTGTTCCATTACCAGGTTATTGATTCTAACTCCTAAAGAGTCCTTGTATCCATCCCTTCTCCCTGTCCTCACTGCTGCTACCTGAGATTGGGCCTCACCATCTCTTAACCTTCTCCTTCCATGCCATCCCGTGCTCCACACTGCCACCAGAATGGCTGCTTAAAACTGCCCAGGTTATCATCTCACCTTCCTTTTCAGAATTCTGCAGATGGTCTCTCTGTGTAGTTCACAAGGCCTTTCATGATCTGACCCCTGCCTATATGCTTAGCATCATATTCTGTTACTCTCCTGATCGCTAAGATAATATTCACACACATACGTAGATTTTTCCGTTGAAATGAAATGTCTGTAGTTCTGAACATGTTGTTCAATAAAGATTTAAGTGTCCACTCCTTGTCAGGCCCTGTGTGCTGGGAACTGGGTCTACAGAGGGGAACGAAACAGATAAGACTGTGCTCTTGTACCACTTTGAGTCTAGTGGTATAGACAGGTGTTTAAAAAAAACTGTCACTCATGAAACTAACACAACGTTGTTAATCAACTATACTCCAATATAAAATTAAAAGTTAAATAAAACGTGTCACACAAAGGTATAATTATAAATTTTGGTAAGTACTATGAAGGAAAAGAACAGGATGCTATGAGAAAATATCACAGGAGATTAACTTAGAAAAATGGCATTTGACCTAAGAGTTGCAGGAATTCCCTGGGGGTTCAGTGGTTAGGACTCCACGCTTTCACTGCTGAGGTCCCAGGTTCAGTCCCCGGGTGGGAAACTAAGATCCCGAAAGCCGCGCAGCATGGCCAAAAAAAAAAAAAAAAAATAGTAGGGAACTAAGACTTGCAAAATGAGTAGAGTTAGGCAAGGATAAGTCTGGGGGAAGGGTGTCTCAGAGCAAGCATCGTGTTTGGTTCTTTATAAGGAATTTCTAAAAGGCTAGTGGCTGGAGGCTGGTCAGTCAAGGGGCAGTTGGGTCAAGGTGAGTTTTAAGAGGAAGGCAGGCTGAGATCATATACTCTCACACCTTGGTGTCTTTGCCCATGCTCTTCCTTCTCCCTGGAATGCCTGCATCTTACCTACCTGCTGTACAGTTGTTCAAGAGACCAGTTCTATCATTTCTTTCTCTGTAGAGCTTGTGAGAGTCTTAAGTGCTTCATCTTCTGGGAGCTTCCATCGTCATATTATGTTGTAATTGTCTCTTTTTAAACTTTTTTTTTTTTTTAATTTTTGGCTGCGTTGGGTCTTCATTGCTGCACGCAGGCTTTCTTCTAGTTGTGGCGAGCGGGGGCGGCTCTTCATTGCGGTGCGCGGGCTTCTCATTGCGGTGGCTTCTCTTGTTGTGGAGCACGGGCTCTAGGCATGCAGGCTTCAGTAGTTGCGGCGCATGGGCTCTAGAGCCCAGGATCAGTAGTTGTGGCGTATGGGCTTAGTTGCTCCGCGGCATGTGGGATCTTCCCGGGCCAGGGCTCAAACCTGTGTCTCCTGCATTGGCAGGCGGATTCTTAACCACTGTGCCACCAGGGAAGCCCTATAATTGTCTCTTTACATGTCTGTCTCCTCGCTAATCTGTAAGCTTATTGAAGGCAGGGCCTCTGTCTTCTTTTATGGTACACATTTTCTAGCACAGGGCCAAGCATTTGGTAGATTATGATAAAATTTGAATGAATTAATGAAAGTTTGTTCATTCACTGATTTTGAGTATTTCTTTTGAGTACCTGTTGAGGATTGTTTTAGATGTAATAAAGAATAGGAGATTAAAAAAAAAAGAATAGGAGATAGATTTTTCTCAGGTGTTTATACAGGCTAACATGTTTAAATGTGTACTTAGAGGAGGAGACAATTGACTAAAGACCCTAGAGCCAAACCAGGCTATATTCTGTGCTTTTCCTTCTGACTGAAGGACATCCCCAGTGTCTTTTTTTTTAATTTTTTTAAAAATTAAACTTTTTATTTTGAGATAATTGTAGATTCACATGCAGTTGTAAGAAATTATATGGAGCATCCCCAGTGTCTTGATCAGGCAAATTCCCACCCATTCTCGAGGGCCAACTCAAGTAGTTCTGCCTCTGTGAAGTCTTAGTCTTAGGCTGGAGATACTTGCCTTCCTTCGAGCTCCTTGGGCACTTTGTACCCCTCATCGCACTGATCCAGTTAGAAGTTGTCTGATAGAACGTAACCCTCTTGAGGGCAGAACCCTGGGCGTACTCTGTGGTGGTGCATATCTGCCACCGTAGTAAGCACACTCAAGATGAGAGAGACGTTACAAGGTGACACAAAAGGAGCACCACAGAATGTGTGGTACAAGATGCTTATGGACTCGGGATACAAGGATGACTGGGTGGAAGGCCGGTTGCCAGTAAAGAAAGGCTTTCCTGAAGGAGCTGATTTCTAAGCTGGATTTCAGAGAAAACTATGGTATTCAGTCATGGGGAGAAAAGTCAGTTAATCCAGGAGAAAACAGTGAGATCTTTCTCAAGGAAATGGGCTGTAAAATGCTCCAGGAAGTAGATGGAACATCTAACTGGATATATAGCATGCAGCTGGGAAGAAGGGTAAGGTTAACATGAGGGAATCATTGGAGTCTCTATTAGCAGAAGAGATTATGGGACTTGGTGAGCTCACAGGATGCCCAGGGTTGAAGGACACGGTAAGTGATGGTAGTCAGCAATTGTAGATTAAGAATGGTTGGAAGTAACACAACATTGTAAATCAACTATACTTCAATTAAAAAAAAATATTAAAACTGAAAAAAGAAAAGAATGGTTGGAAAGATGAAAGGAAACCTGGTGAGGTGTCAGTGCCAGGGAGGGGGGTGAATACAAGATGTGTGCAGCTGAGCTTTCACTGGTGATGAAGCATGAAAAGAGAAGAGCAGGCTGAGTGACTTCTGACAGCAGATTGAGTGACAAGACTAGGAATGATCCTGGGAAAGTGGGGAGGAGGCAACGGCTGGTTCCTGCTGGTTTGAGTCAGGCCGTGAGGAAGTGACAGATACGGGTTAGGGAAGAGTCAAGGGATATGAGAGGACTTGGGAAGGCTTGTGTATGGGCTGGCGAGCTGTAAACATTTCAGGGAGTGAGTAGAGGTAATGTTAACATAGCACTTGGAAAGAAGGGAAGAGGTCAGTGCTGGGAAAGCGTTTTTGGGTGGCACTGGCATCTAGGAAGTCAGCAAATGATGGTGGTTGGACAGATCCTGGGGAGAGTTGTCAATACCCCAGAGTTTGGAGCCTGGGGATGAGCTAAAGGAAAAGGAGTACTTAGGGTAGTAAAGAGAGACAGAGCTCAGTGTCAGAATGAGGCTTCTTAGGAGCAGTACACGAGGCTTGCTTGCTGTGGGCAGGGCCCTGTATTTGCAACCGTAGGGATCTCATGGCTTTTGGGTGAGTTTATGCTCCAGTGGATTCATGTGAGGAAAGACTTCAGACGGACGTGAGCCTGTTACAGTAGAACAGATGCATCTGGGTGTTCTGTGCACTTTGGGTCCCTCTTGACCCTCTCTTCTCCCCCCTGGACTGTTCTCTTCCCTACCAGGTTGCCTGTGGCTGGGGAGAAGAATGTGCTCATCACCAGCGCCCTCCCTTATGTCAACAATGTCCCCCATCTTGGAAACATCATCGGTTGCGTGCTCAGTGCTGACGTCTTTGCCAGGTGGAGCCAGCTGCTGGGGGAAAGCCCTGAGGGAGCAGTGGGCCCCAAGGGAATAGGAGGCCTCAAGGGGGGAAGCCGGAGGGATCCTGGGTACATGGGAGGGGCTGAGATGGGGCCTCATGATCACCACATTCCTTCCCAGGTACTCCCGGCTCCGCCAGTGGAACACCCTCTATCTGTGTGGGACAGATGAGTATGGTACAGCGACGGAGACCAAGGCTATGGAGGAGGGTCTAACCCCCCAGGAGATCTGTGACAAGTACCATGTTATCCACGCCGACATCTACCGCTGGTTTAATATCTCGTTTGACATTTTTGGTCGGACAACCACTCCGCAGCAGACCAAGTAGGTTTCCTCTAATCAGGCAGAAATGGAGAGTGGGAGCAGTGGGAATATCTAGGAGACAGAAAGAAGGAACCAAGATTGTTCCCCGTCCCCCACCCCCAAACATCCGGATATTGTCCTGAAATGTGTCCCAGGCATTATTACGGGGATTCATTGTGTGCAGAAGCCTGACCAGGGCTGAAGGTGCAGCTGAGGGAGGGAAGAGACAGGACGTAGGCTCACGGGAAGGACCTGCCTTCCCTCTACCGCCTCCCTTCTCTTCCTGGCCGCCACTGTCTCAGGACAGCCCCTCTCGCTCCTGTGTTTATAGCAAATACACTCATTTTCCTCTGCCTGATTATCGTCCTTTTAAAAACTGCATAGTAGACAGGCTGCCAGCTGAGAGTGCTGTGCAGTTTGGCAGCACTCTGATTTAATTTTAATTTTTAGGACATAACCAAAGAACTAAACAGTTCGATTATCCTTTTGGAGACTTTTGTTATTGAAGAATACAAAACAGATCTGTATTTTACAAAAATAAATTCTAGAGCGGTGAGGAAAGAGATCGTGTGGAGAGTTGGGCAATTGATGTGAGGTGTTTGGGCTCGTCAGTAAACTCCCTGCAGATGACTGAGTGGTCTCTGACTGATTTCTTTGGCTCTTGGACCGAATGGGTTTGGATCCTGGGTGGAGTGGCAGGAGGGAGGGGCGCACCACTTCCTCTGACTTCCCCCGGTCCACCCCTCCCCTGTCCCTTGCTCACCTCATCAGAATTACCCAGGATATCTTCCAGCGGTTGGTGGCCCGAGGTTTTGTGCTGCAAGATACTGTGGAGCAACTGCGGTGTGAGCACTGTGCCCGCTTCCTGGCTGACCGCTTTGTGGAGGGCATGTGTCCCTTCTGTGGCTATGAGGAGGCCCGGGGTGACCAGTGTGACAAGTGTGGCAAGCTCATCAATGCCATCGAGCTCAAGGTGAGAGGAGGGTCTTCTGGGAGCCCGGAAGGAGACAGTCTCTAATCTTAAGGGAGTCCCAGTCTGGTCCGCCTCAGGTTCTTTTTTTTCTTCCTTTTTTTTTTTTTTTTTTAATTGAAGTATAGTTGATTTACAGTGTTGTGTTAATTTCTGCTGTACAGCAAAGTGACTCAGTTATACAAATATATACATTCTTTTTTATATTCTTTTCCATTATGGTTTATTCCAGCTTATTGAATATAGTTCCCTTTGCTATACAGTAGGAGCTTGTTGTCCATAGGATTTTTGTTTTAGCATTCAAGATGTTTCACCAGTGGCTCTTCCTACTCTGTCCTGGCAACTCATCACTCAGTTCACTGCATAAATACTTACTGAGCATTTACTATGTGCTTGGCATTGTGCTGGAAAATCGACAAGTTGAGTTCATATTACCCTACCTTTGCTCCTGCTTCATACCACCTGATCTGCATTTGTTTAGTTCTTTCTCTCTTCCATATATACCACCTTTACTTCTACTCCATGTTTATTCATTTGGTAGTTCATTCATTCATTCATTTATTCAACAAACTTTTTTGAGTCTTTAGGGTAGTCACAGTTCTAGGTGTTGAGGATGTAGCAGTGAACAAGACAGATTTTTATCTAGTGCGGGAGGAAACCAACACTAAAGATAGAATAGAGTTACTCCAGGGTAAACTGCCCGGAAGATGTGGTGAAGGGTGACTTCTGGGGGAAGAGTTAAGCTGGGTGATTAGGGAAGGCCTCTCAGAAGTAACATTTGAAATGAGAGTTTCACTGAAGAATGAGAAGGAGCCAGGAGGTGATGAGTGGTGTTAAGAGTGTTCCAAGCAGAAGGACCAGGAAATGCGAAGGCCCGAGGCAGCAAAGTGCTGAAAAGGGGAATTGAAAAGGCCAGTGTGGCTCATAGTGAGTCGGGGTGGGGGTGGATGGGTGGTGGTGGATTGAGACAAGGTCAGAGAGGTAGGCAGTGACCCGATTTCCAGGGCCCAGTCAGCCATCTGGGAGTGGAATGGCACGCTGCTCTGTGGATAATGGATAGGAGGGAAGTGAGAGAGAAAGTGGGGAAACCAGTCTGGAGGCCAGTGGTAGCTCAGAAATGGGATGACGATAGCTTGGACTAGGTTAATAGCAGTAGAAATAGCGGGGTGGGAGGGGGGAAGGATTTGAGATATGTTTTGGAGGCAGACTCTGTAGAACTGGATAGACTGCAATTCGGGGTGATAGAGAAGTCAAGAGAATGACGGCTTGTATGCTTTTAGCTTGAGCAGCTTGGGCGGATGGTAGTACTATCTATGAACACAGGCAAGATTGGGTGAAGAAGAGCTTTCCTGTGGAATGCAGTGATACTATTTGGGTTTGTTAAGTTTGAGGTGCCTCCTCAGACATCCAGGGAGGGATGTTAGGTAGGCAGTTGATAGAGGCATGTGGAGTTCAGGAGAGAGGTACTGAGAGTTATAATTTCTCACCTTCAAAAACCCAGATCAAAACTCATTCAGAAGCTTTCATTGGTTAGCTCCACCTGTTTACTCCTTTCGCCATCATCCTTCAGTGTTTGTATAGTCAAGTTGTGCCATGAAAATGAGTATTTCTTGACATTTTGCCGTGTGAAAGCCTGTGCTTGTTTCTCACGCAAGCCCTCTCTCCCTGATTGATTGTAACTCCCTCAAGGAGAGGAACCGTGTGTCTTCTCTTCGCTGCTCTTTCTGCTCCTCACACAGCTACGTACAGTGCAGGGCTCTGGGTCTAGCCTGTGCTAAGAGAATGCTTTTTCCTATTCTTTGGAGTGAAAGGACACAGATGTGAAACTCTGAGTAGCAAATGTTGTGCTATGCAAACCTGAGTCTGCAAGTTCAGAAAAGACCCAAGTAAGTAGTTCGTGAGTTGGCGGGGTGTGAGCGTGAGGCTAAGCTTGGTGCCAGACGGGAGACCTCATCTCTCTGTGCCTCCCCCCTCGCCTGGACAGCTCCTGGCATGCAGCCTGATCCTGACTGTCGTACCTTGGGTCACCCCTTCTCTTGACTTTCCCTTCACAGAAGCCTCAGTGTAAAGTCTGCCGATCGTGCCCTGTGGTGAAATCCTCTCGGCACCTGTTTCTGGACCTGCCTAAGGTGAGTGGGCCTTTCCCTCAAGCCAGTCTGCATGGCCTCCTCTGCCCCCTCTGCCTCAGCCACAGGCAGAGGCAAATTTGTACCAAATCACCCTCATATATTTTTAATTTCCATTTTAAAATTATGCTTAAGGTAAAAAGGTGTAACAGGAAAAGGGCACAAAGTGAAAGGTCCAGGCCCATCTGCCAAGAGATATTTACTACTGATTTTCCTTTGTAGCACTTGCATATGAAAGTATTCTTATGCCTTTTTTTTCTCCTTAATACAAATTAGATCATGTCATTCATATTCTTCAGTCTGCTTTCTTTCTTTTACTTCACAATGTGTCTTAACCAATTTTTCACTTTTTTTTTTCCTTTTGAACTTTTTATTTGGAAATAATTTCAAGCTTGCAAAAAGAGTTGCAAGAATAAGCAGTTGCTAGAACAAAGAACCTCATGTTCTTTACCCAGAAGAACCTCATGTACCCATTACCCAGATTCACTGGCTGTTAAGATTTTGCTCCATTTGGTTTAGCTTATTCTCTCTCTCATACATGTATGCATGTATACTTATATAATCTCTTTACTCTTGAATGCTGCCTTGTGTGTTTCCTAAGAAAAAAGACACATTCCTGCATAACCGCAGTATGGTTAACAACTTCAAGAAATTTAACATTGATATAGTTGTGTGATCTACCAGCCATATTCCAGTTTTGCCAACTATTCCATTAATATCCTTCCTAGCATCATTTTTCCTGTAGTGTAGAATCTGGCTCTGGATCATGTATTGCATTTAGTTTTTCTGTCTCTTCAGTTTCCCTTAATCTGAAACAGTTCCTCAGCCTTTCTTTATCTTTTATGACATTAACAGTTTTTAATAATTATAGGCCCTGATTCCCCCTTTTAAAATAGAATATTCATTTTGGATTTGTTGGCTGTTTTCCGCATGGCTAGATTCAGGTTATGCATCCTCAGTTGGAATACTACATAAATGATACTTTGTTCTTTCCAGATGATACTTTGTTCTTTCCAAAATGATACTTTGTTCTTTCACATCGTGGCCATTTCCCCCTCATTGGTGATGTTAATTTTGCTCGGTCAGGGTGTTACCCAGCTTCTCCACTGTACAATTAATATTTTCCCCTTTGCAGCTTATAAGCAGTCTGTGGGAATACACTTTAAGACCATGCAAGTACTTTGCTCTTCATTGAAAGGTTCCCTCTAAATTTAGCATCCATTTAATCATTCTTACCTGAACCAGTTTTTGTTAAGATGTGCCAACTGCCACTCCCTCCACATTTACCCTTCTCCTTCATTCATTTATCTCATTTATTATCAGTGTCAACTCATGGATGCCAATTTTTTTCAATGGTTTATAATTGATTCCTGTCCTAAATAATTTTCATATTCGAATTGTCCCTTATTTGGCCAATGGGAGCCTATTCAAGGTTGTTTCTCTGGGTGTTTCTGAGGTCTCCCATCAATTTTTAAGCACTTCCTTATTTTCTAGCGTAGCAGGATACTCTAGATTCATCTTGTTCCAGCCTGGGATTCAACCATTTCTCTACCAAGCCCTGTATTTTTTTTAAGTAGGTAACAGTGTTAGAGACCAAGATCTAAGTGTGCTCATTGCTACTGGGGTGTCTTTGCTTCTAGGCCCTGCCAGCAGAGAGTTAGGCATTTGTTTTGGGTTCACGCTGACACCTGAAATTCCAGGCCAGCCCCATGGCATTCTTCCTCACTTTCCCTCATCTCATATTTTTATTTCCCTTCTTCCAAACAGTAAGTACTCTGGTTCCCAACCACATTATTTACTCATTTGCTCGATTCTACAATACACCTAAAAATTTCAGAATTGCTTCACCCATACCACTATCAAAAAACCTACTAAGATGAGTTTAGGGTTTATTGGCAGTCCTGCCCCTTCCCCCCCAAGCGCGGGTATATAATCAAATATGTTCAAAATTGTCCTGGCTTAGTTTTTTCCCCCTTTAGTGTGGTTGTGTTACTGAAGTAAGCCAATAAGTTTGGTTCATTTGCTTCTAGTTCTTTTTTCTCTCCTCATACTTACTAACTTAATTTTTTGAAAATGTAGAACATCAGTATGCATCAAAACCATGCAAAAAGGTATACGCAGAGAAGTGTCATTCCCTTATTCCCTTTCCTGTCCAGCCTACCTTGTTCTCCCATCTCCTGTAGGTGATTGGCTTTGTTTTCCGATTTAGTCTTAGTGTGTTTATTTTTGTAAAGATAAGCCTGTGTGTGTGTGTGTGTGTGTGTGTGTGTGTGTGTGTATGTTATTTCCTCTTATACAAAATAGAGCATACTGTATATACTCTTTTGCATTTTGTGTTTTCCATCTAACAGTATGTTCTAGAAATGATTCCATATCAGGATTACTCCATATCAGATCATAGAGATCCTCCTTACTCAGGCTTGTTTGTTTGTTTTATTTAAAGAGCTGCATAGTACTCCATTTTGTGTGGGTACCATGGTTTTTTGTTTTGTTTTTTAAAAATATTTATTTATTTGCACCAGGTCTTAGTTGCGGCATGCGGGATCTTTAGTTGTGGCATGCAGAATCTTTAGTTGTGGCATGTGGGATCTTTTTTTTTTAGTTGTGGCATGAGGGATCTAGTTCCCTGACCAGCGATTGAACCCGGGCCCCCTGCATTGAGAGTGCAGAGTCTTAACCACTGGACCACCAGGGAAGTCCTGTGGGTACCATAGTTTATTTAACCAGTTTCTTGTGTTTGCCATTTAGGTAGTTTCCAGTATTTTGCAGTTAAAAATACTATTGTGGTGACTAACCTTGTGCATGTGTATTTTTGTATTGTGGGAAGTGTATCTTCAGGATAAATTCCTTAAAAGGGATCACTTGCTGTGTCCAGGAGAAATGCATATGTAGTTTATTGCCAAATTTTTCTCAATAGGTGTTATTCCATTTTACATTCCTCCCAGTAGTGTGTGTGTGCACTTGTTTGCCCAGAGCTTCACCAGTAGAGTGTGTTGTCAGGTTTTGGATGCTACAGTATTTATGTGGATGAATCACATGAACCATCCCTTACAAAAGATTTATCTTTGTTTTTCTGCTTACAGAAGTGATATACGCTTGTTTTTAAAATTTCAGGATGAGGGACTTCCCTGGCGGTCCAGTGGTTGGGACTCTGCACTTCCACTGCAGGGGGCATAGGTTTGATCCCTGGTCAGGGAACCAGGATCCCACAAGCCACGCGGTGCGGCCAAAAAAAAAAAATGTTCAGAATGAAATACATGGTGTAAAAGTGGATGTTCCCCTTAATCTCATGTGAGAATAAAGCACTGAGATATAGTTTTCCTCAAAAATTTTTTGGCCTTATGTTAATCTGTGTATTACTATTCTTTATTTTTATGAATAGGATTATATCATATGTTACTGTTTAGCAGTTTATTTAATGTATTTCTGAGATCTTTACATATCAATACATATAGGTCTTCCTCACTCTTTTTAAAGAGCTTATAAGTATTTCATTATGTGGCTATACCATATTTCTTTAAATTCTATGGAACCAAGTGAATTAGTTTTAATTTTTGCTGTGGTGAACTGTGCACTTCTTTATAAACACATCTGTACACACTTATGTGAATATTTCTGTTGAAAAAAATCCCTAGAAGTGGAATTGCTATGGCAAAGTCATGAATCCTTAATTTTAATTATATATCATCAAATTACTCCAAAATGGTTGTACATATTTATCCTTATGGTGACCACACATGCGACTGTCCTAAACCAGCTCTCTGTGCTTCTCTGCTGTCTCAGTTGGGAAAGCCGCTGGAGGAGTGGTTGGAGAAGACGTTGCCTGGCAGTGACTGGACACCTAACGCCCGGTTCATCATTCGTTCTTGGCTTCGGGATGGCCTCAAGCCACGCTGCATAACCCGAGACCTCAAGTGGGGAACCCCTGTGCCCTTAGAAGGTTTTGAGGACAAGGTAAAAACGCTATGCTTTATTCATATCTCGTATTATTCAGCCTTGGGATTGAAACCCTGGGCCAGCAGAACAGACTTGATTGTGTCTTGATTCAGTCTGAGGCTTTGGGTTGGCAAGGTTTTCCCAGTGTTCTTGCATCTTACTGTGTCTCCTCCCTCCTGACCCTCCAGGTATTCTATGTCTGGTTTGATGCCACCATTGGCTACCTGTCCATCACAGCCAACTACACAGACCAGTGGGAGAAATGGTGGAAGAACCCAGAACAAGTGAGCAGTTCTTTGTTAGCCTGTCAAAGACCTGGGGAGGGTGCGTGTATAGTGGGGGTGGTTAGGGGTGGGTAGCTGATCTTTCTTGGGCCTTTGAAGAGGATGTCAGGAGCTCTGTCTCCCAATTATATTCCATAGGTGAGCCTGTATCAGTTCATGGCCAAAGACAATGTTCCCTTCCACGGCTTAGTCTTTCCTTGTTCAGCCCTAGGAGCTGAGGACAACTACACTTTGGTCAGCCACCTCATTGCTACAGGTACCCTGGGAGATTGGAGAGGGGGATGTTCTTAGGGAATGAGGGCCAAGACAGTACTTGGAAGAAACTCCTGGAGAGGTGCTAGGTCTTGAGTTAGGAGTTGAGATGGAATAGGAAACAATTAGAACATGGAAGCTCAATGCAGAAAAAGGAAACAAGGGCTTCCCTGGTGGTGCAGTGGTTGAGAGTCCGCCTGGCGATGCAGGGGACGCAGGCCCGTGCCCCGGTCCAGGAGGATCCCACACGCCGCGGAGCGGCTGGGCCCGTGAGCCATGGCCTATGAGCCTGCGTGTCCGGAGCCTGTGCTCCGCAACAGGAGAGGCCACAAAAGTGAGAGGCCCGCGTACTGCAAAAAAAAAACGAAAAAGAAAAAAAGAAAAAGGAAACAAGAACCTGAAGAGAGCAAAAGTCCAAAGCTAAATTTTGTAATGGGTAGAAGTAAACAGAAGACGAGAATGCAGAGGAAGGATCTCCCAAGTTCTGTGCAGGCCAGCTACTCTAGAACTGAGGTTGAGGGAGAGGAAAGAAGAGTTAGTGGGTCAGAGAGGAAGGACATGATTTTTTTTTTTATACAGCAGGTTCTTATTAGTTGTTTTATACATATTAGTGTATATATGTCAATCCCAATCTCCCAGTTCATCCCACGAGGAAGGACATGATTTGAACAGATGGTTCTCATTCTCCTTCTCTGTCCAGAATACCTGAATTACGAGGATGGGAAATTCTCTAAGAGCCGGGGTGTAGGAGTGTTTGGGGACATGGCCCAGGACACAGGGATCCCTGCTGACATCTGGCGCTTCTATCTGCTGTACATTCGGCCTGAGGGTCAGGACAGTGCCTTCTCCTGGACAGACATGTTGCTCAAGAATAATTCTGAGCTGCTTAACAATTTGGGCAACTTCATCAACAGGTGGGACCTGGTGAGGGGTGAGAGTCAGCAGATGAGCCTGGGGTGGGGCTCGTAGGCCACGTATGCTTGGTGCAAGTTAGTTGTAGAGATGTGATTTAGCAGAGTTGGTCACAAAGTGAATTTTTGTGAATTATTTTCTCATTAATGTTCTTTGTAGAACTGGAAATGTGTTCTTTCCTAGCAAAAAGGTTCACTTGCAGACCACTGAAAAGTTTGGCTGAAGAAGGGGGTTATTTTAGCATAGGGGTAGGAGACTTCTGCTGTACTTTTCAGTTTTGTTACTTCAGGCTCACATCCCATTATTGGTCCCTATCTCAGTTACTCTGCAACCTAAAGAAATATCCTCCATGGCTACACACGCTTTCAGGTTTGCTCATTAACCACATTGAACAGATAGTCCCTACTAGAGGATTTATTTGTTTGGTAGCAATTAATGCATATTTCAACGTGATCATTCTGAGTTTTTAACTTCTTAAAAATAAACGGTTGCTTAACTTTATTAGTTCCCTTTATATAAGGGATATCTGTATATAAAACGTCTGTTATGTGCAGACTCATATTCTTACGGGAGAGGGAGAATAAGGAATTAATTTAAGTTTTGCCTTCCAGCTTGAGGGAGCCAGGTGGTTTCAGTTCTGAGAAAATGCAGAATTAGGAAAATCGTGTCAAATTTCTCTAAGGAGACTGGGCAGTAACTTTTCTTTTCTCTCCCCTCTCCTTCCCTCCTCCCATCCAGAGCTGGGATGTTTGTGTCTAAGTTTTTTGGGGGTTTTGTGCCTGAGATGGTGCTCACCTCTGATGATCGGCGCCTGCTGGCCCACGTCACCCTGGAGCTCCAGCATTATCACCAGCTGCTAGAGAAGGTTCGGTAAGTAGCTACACCTCTGTCTCAACTCAGTGATCTGCTGGCATGTTGAGAGCCCCATACTGGTCCCCCCAGAACCTTACACCTTGGCCTGCATCCTTCCTTCCCAGGATCCGGGATGCCTTACGCAGTATCCTCACCATCTCTCGCCATGGCAACCAGTACATTCAGGTGAACGAGCCCTGGAAGCGGATTAAAGGCAGCGAGGCTGACAGGTAGGTAAGGAGGTACGGTTGGCTCTAGGAATAAAGTGGCTGGTAGGCTACGTCCTCCTGGGGGTCTGACTAATATCTTTTCTTCCTCAGACAGCGGGCAGGGACAGTGACAGGCTTGGCAGTGAATATAGCTGCCTTGCTGTCCATCATGCTCCAGCCTTACATGCCCACGGTTAGTGCTACCATCCAGGCCCAGCTGCAGCTCCCACCTCCAGCCTGCAGCATCCTGCTCACAAACTTCCTGTGCACCTTACCAGCAGGACACCAGATTGGCACAGTAGGTCTCTAGATTTGAAAGAGCCAGCTTCTCTCAAAATTCCTGCTTTTGCCAAGCAGCCTCTGGGGAGGGGTCAGGGAAGAACTTAACTTTGGGCATGAGACTCTCATAGCTATTCGAACTGCTTCCCCTCTCATCCCCACTCTTCACTTAGGCTTGTTTCTAATATAAAGTCCTGAGTATTGGTTTACAAGCCCAATGTTTTCTGTAGCTCATGTATCCTCACTGTCCTTCATGCCAGGACCCAAGGGGCAGGGAGAATACAAAGTAACCACTTCCTCAACACAAGGGGATAAAAGTATGTACACCTCTAAGCTTTTGCATCAACCTAGCATCATTAAATAGTTTAAATAATTTTTGACCCTAGTGAATGCTTTTTCTGGATTCTTTACTGAAATCAGCAGGTATTTGCTCAGTGTTACACTCTATAAAAGTTTTTTTTCTAGACCACTGAGTTCCTAAATGTCAGAAGTTGGGGTGGAGAGGCCCTCTATATAGTCTGGTAGAGTTTATACCTAATCAGTGAATGATCCTGGAATTCTTTTTTTCACAGGTCAGTCCCTTGTTCCAAAAACTGGAAAATGACCAGATTGAAAGTCTGAGGCAGCGCTTCAGCGGGGGCCAGGTGAGAAAGCTAAAGACTGTGCCTCACCCACCAACAGTTAGTATCCTCCAGTAGCCCTCACTCATCCCTCTTTCCATCTATTGGCCCTGCTGCTTCCTCACTTCATTTTTCTTTCCTGTCTTAGCTAGAAGAGTCCTTGTCATTAAAGGTAATCACTTTGCCCCTGAGATGTTATATAAAACTTGAGGTCGGGGGATGTATATGGTAGCAGGTGCTAACTCTGTTGTTGATCTCAAGGCAAAAGCACCCCCCAAGCCAGCAGCTGTAGAGACTATGACAACAGCTGGACCACAGCAGATACAAGTGCTGATGGATGAAGTGACCAAGCAGGTACGGAGCTTAAGCCCTATGGGAGGCTGGAAAAGCTGAATCCTAAATAGGTCGTTTCTGGTCTCACTGTTGTGATTCCCCCATCCCCTCTTCTCTTAGGGCAACACTGTCCGGGAGTTGAAAGCACAAAAGGCAGACAAGAACCAGGTTGCTGCAGAGGTGGCTAAACTCTTGGATCTGAAGAAACAGTTGGCTCTGGCTGAGGGGAAACCCCTTGAAACCCCTAAAGGCAAGAAGAAAAAGTGAAAGTGAGAACTTGGCTCCTAGAAAGTCACTTTAATGGATGTGGACAGTAATAAATAAATGTACAATCTCTATATACATGCCGAGACCCTCTCCTGTCATCTACCCTAAGTTTTCCCCCTACTGAATAGATGGGGGTGGGAGGGGTCCATCGTTGGCACTGGTGAGAAGGTGGTCAGTAGATACTTCCAGGAAGGGTCGGAAGTGGCCCGAGGGGGAAGTGCTGGTCCCAGCCGTTCATGCTTGGTGCACATTAACCATCCGGTTAATCAGGGCTCGGCGAGTCGCCTCCACTTCCCTGGTCAGGCGCTCGATTTCCTGCTTGAGCCGTTCGTTCTCTTCAGCTAGCTGTGCCACTTTTCTTTCGTTCTCTTGTTCTTTCTCCTTCATGCGTTGCTTTCCAGCCCGTGCCGGGGACTGGCCACTGTGTTTCCGTTTCCTGGGTCTTTCTTGGTCTTCCTCTTCTTCCTCCTGAGCCGGGGAGCTCTGACTGGAATCCGGAGAGCTGGGGCTCTGGGAGGTGCGCGTGACCGCTGCTCGTTCTGGCTCCTCGGTCAGCCAAGCCAGGGAGGTGGGGTCAAGAGTGGTGAAGGTTTTTGGTTCTTCCTTCAAAGGAATGAGGAAAGGCAGAGTAGGTGTTAATTAGCTGAGAAGGGACGGGCAGCCCCCGTTCCCTCCCCGCCCCCCGCCCAGCGTTAGGCCTAGCATTCTTACCTCCTCGTTTCCAGGGGGTGAGACATAGGTACCCCCATTTTCATCTGAGGACAGCACCTCCTGCAAGTCCTCATACCAGGCTTCCAGCTCCCAGCTGGACAGTGTCCCGAAGGAGAAAGGCAGTGACTCAGCTGCCATCTCTGTGGCTGGATCAGGCTCTGGGAAAGGACATAGTCAGGATAGTGGGTGGGGGAAGAAGCTCCACAAAGCCGTCAGTCTACGGGTTGGCACACTGGCCTGCTGCCTGTCTGTTTTGGTAGATAAAAGTTTATTGGAACACAGCCACATCCATTTATTTACATACTGTTCACGGCTGCTTTCATGAGACAACAGCAGAGATGCACAGTTGTGACAGAGACTATTCTGTGTGGCCCTCAACGTCTAAAATACTTACTGTCTGTCCCTTTAAAATTTACCAACCCCTGATCTAGAATGATATTCCGTCTTTGCTTTTGCCCAGCACATGAAGAAGCAAGTGCCTGGATGTGCATTCTTATGGGTTCCTAGTAAAAGTCTTCGGCCCCCCTTGGGGAACTCCACTGGCTGTGTCCACCATCTGTGCTCCTTTCTCTTCCTGTGTGAGGAGCTTGGGCAAACAGTCCTTGAGTCAGTCTAACCTTGGGGACGGAGGTGTGGTGAGACCTCACCTGACTGCTCACTCAGGGCCAGCTTTCAATTAGGACATGCTCTAAGAATAGTGATTTGGTCACCTTGTTAGGGGCAGGTCAGGAGGATGGATGTGGCCTAACAGCAAAAGCCTGCTCAGATTCAAACTGTCCTCTCCCACCTTCTCTAGGTGTTTTCATAATTTCTTAGGGTCCCAGTAAAGGGGGCCTAAGCAGCAATTCTTAGGAGCTGGTTTTGGGAAAGGGTTGGTTAAGTTTACCTGCTTTCAGGTGTGGTGATGTATGAAGATACACTTCCTTCTGGAACACTGTGGGGATCAAAGATAAATGTTAGCCACTTCTGGAAGCGGCGAGAGAGGCAGGTTCTTTTATCTCCAGCTTCCTACTGCTCCTTCCTTACTTCTTGTCTTATAGAGTATAGTTAGTTATTGGTCCCTGTAGCCATTTCTAAGGACAGAGAAGAGCCTGACTTCCTTTATTTTTAGTTGCTGACATTTGTAGTCCTGATTACATAATAGCAAAAGCCTGGCCAACTCAGCTTTCTCTAAATTTAAGGCAGTCCTCAAATCTGCCAGGGTAAGGACTGGACTACAGGGAAGGGAACAAATCAAGTGGCATTTTCCTAATTCCATTCCCACACTGACATCCTCCAAATGTGTATTTCCAGTCTAGACCTCTCCTGGGACCTCTAGCTTTAACTGCTTACTTGCCATTCTCTTTTGGATATCTAATATGTATCTCAGACTGAACGTGCCCAAAGACAAACTCCTGCTAATCTTCTCCTTCCAAGGTCTTTCCCATCTCGGTATACGGCAACTTTAGTTGCTTGAGCCAAAAACCTTGGTATCATCCTTGATTCCTCCCCTCTCACACCCCACAATCCAATCCAAACCACCAGCAAAACTTCTTGAGTCATTCTTCAAAACCCCAGAATCTAAACACGTCTCACCAATTCCGCTGTTTCTAATCTAGATCGAGTTACTATCATCTCTCGGGTGACTGCAGAAACCTCTCGGCTGCAGGTCTCCCAGTTTCTGCTTCTGCAACCCCTCCCAGAGTCTATTCACAACAGCCCCCAAAGTGAGTCTTTTAAAACTTAAGTCAAGGGCTTCCCTGGTGGCGCAGTGGTTGAGAGTCTGCCTGCCGATGCAGGGGACACGGGTTCGTTGCCCTGGTCCGGGAAGATCCCACGTACCGCGGAGCGGCTGGGCCCGTGAGCCATGGCCGCTGAGCCTGCGCGTCCGGAGCCTGTGCTCCGCAATAGGAGAGGCCACAACAGTGAGAGGCCCGCGTGCCGCAAAAAAAAAAACTTAAGTCAGGCTGTGTCATTCCTCTATTCAAAACCTTCTCATTTCACACATATTAAAAGCTAAAGTCCTTAAAATGGCTTAGAAGGCCCTCCACAGTCTGCTCTTTCCTTGCTCTGTTTTTCTCATTGACCACTCTCCGTCTTGCTCACTCTAGTCCAGCCAACTGGCCTCCTGTTCCCTAAAGATACTATGCATGCTCCCACCTTAGGACCTCTGCTCTTGCTATTCCTTCTGGAAAGCTCTTCCTTCCACATACCACATGGCTTACTGCCTTGCCTATTTTTAGGTCTTTCATTTAAATATCACCTCAGTGGGGGAATCCCTGACCACCCAGTGTAAACTGTAACCTCCACGCAGCATTCTCTACCCTTCCATGCTTTAGTTTTTTTCTATGGCACATATTTGCTTACTGTATGCCTCTTCCCACTGAAATGTAAGCTCTGTGAGAGGAGAGATTTTTTTCTCTCTTGTTCATGGATAAATGCTGGGCCCCAAACTTAACCAGCATAGTACGTGCTGGTTAAGTATTTGTTAGGAATCAATGGTTAAATCTCCCCGATCTCTCATAGGGAAAGGAGGACGAAGTCCAGAGGCAGAGCAGCAGCTGCCTATCCCTGGGGACTGTAGACGCAATATCGTCCTCGGTGCTTCTGTACAGGGCTGTCCTCCCTGGGGAACCCTCCTTGCTTTCCAGTGTGTGGGACATAGCTTTCATCAGCAGTGGAGCCCCGGGCCAGAGGGCTGCAGAGCCAAGCAGGGGGCTGACCTGATGCAATGGTTACACAGAGATTAGCTGGAGACAGGACAAGGGGAAAAAGGCAAGGACCAATCCCAGGGGAAGGACAATCCACTGGGGAGACCTCCAAATGGCTTCCTACACTTAAAAGATCCAGGATGCTCTCTTCTGCAGAAGGCTTAGGGACCTCTGGGGAAAAGGAAAACTCATCTCTGCTCCCCGTCCATCGACACCCCTCTTCCCAAAGGCTTGTGTCGGTCTCCTTTAAGATTCTCTCCTCTGCAAAGGTGCAGAAAGAATGTCCTGTGGAGGGTCCAAAAGCCCCATCTATTGACGTGGCTATGCTGGCCCTGAGACGCTGCGGCTGAGACAGGATTGGGGGTGGGGTGGGGGAGGACGCTAGTGGCAAAGTGGCGGCAGCGGCCTGAACCACTGTCAACCAGCCTTCTCGACGCGGGGATGTGTCCTGTTGCCCCGCCTCCCACCCGGCAGGCCTAACGAGGAGGCCTGGGGTCTGCAACGGGAGAGAAAAAATCTTCCTAGGGCAGCTGGGGCTCCTTCCCTGAACAGCACAGAGCAAGGCCTATGCTCCGGGCAGTGGTGGGATGCTGCTGTCGTGCGAAGGAAGAGGGGTCTGTAAGCACTACTTCTGAATGAAGGCTTCTCATCCCTCCCCCGGACGGTCACTTCACTTCATTGCGGAGGGCGTGGGACCACATCCTTAAGAGCGGATGCCCTAACTTTACGGGGACAACTGGTGTTCACGAGGATGGGAGGGTAAAAGGTAAATGGGGGAATCAGTACTCGCCTCTCTCCTCAGGTTCCGGCTCTGATTTTGGCTCTGTCGCTGCCACCCGCTCATCTTCAACATGATACACTCTATACCCTAGACTCAAGCCTCTGACCCGAGTAGCGCGGAGCTGAGATCTTTTAATAGGGCCTTGCCCTCCTCTCCGGGGGCGGATCCAGAAGCCTACCAATCATAAAGCGGCACGCCGACATTGGCCCCGCCTCATACCTTACATCCGCCACTCAGGAGCCCCCAAGGCACCGCCCCCATCGCTCCCTCCCGCTTGGGGGTCGACTTAGTGTTGGACCCGGAAGTGGCTTTGGGTCACGAGGCTTCGCGGAGGAGGTGAGTCATGCGCGCGCGCGGAGGGGAGAGCTGGCGGGGGAGGGGAGGAAAGGGGGGCGGGGATGATGCAATGTTTGGCAACCGGTGTCTGCGCGCGCACGCGCAGGGCACTACAAGGGTGGTGGGAGGTGCGGGGGGGGGTGGGGGAGAGGAAAGAGGGCGGGGCGCCAGCTCGCGGCACCCAACGGCCCCAACAGCGCTCAACCGTGGTTGCCCCTAGGCTGCGGTGTGAAGCCTTACTGCGGCTTGTCTCCCTCAAGAGCACTTGTTCCGCCCACCTGACTTGAGCCCCAGTTTTACCTCCTCCACAAGAGACTCCCATTTTCTTTGCCCCTCATCCCCTCCCAGCTAATGGACACAAGGTCTTTTAAACCTCCGTCCTTTGAAAATTTGCATCCAACCACCAGGGTTGTTTGCATCTTCTTGAGTCTTCCTAAAGGGGTCCTCTCTTTTAGCTCCCTGGCTCCGTCAAAAGAGGCCAAGTAACGAATCCCCTTGGTAGTAATTTTCAGCTCCTCCTCGCTGAAGAGCACCCTTAAACTCTTATCTTTATAAAGTTTTTGATGAGCCCTTGGCATGCCAGAATTCATGTTCTTTGCCGGGTGGCCCCGATTCCCACTCTTTCCCTTATCACCTTCCCCCGTGGTGCTCTGGTGCCCTTCACCAAAGATCAGGCCCGCCCTTTTCAGTGTACCAGACCTACAAGTCCTGTGACTCCCTGCTGTGAGGAGCTGGGCATAGGCCTCCTGCTTTCTAGGTGTTTGGGCTACAGTAGGGCTGTGTTGCCTGGAACACTGCGTGCACATGAGCGCACGACTGCCTTGGACTAGGTTGTCAGGAGCCCAGATTCTAGCCTCAGCGGTCCCTCACTTGCCCAGGGATCCCAGGCCTGCCTGCCACCTAATCTCCCCGTGCTTCACCGTTCTTGTTAGTAAATAAAAGATAACGAGTTATGGAAGTAAAATGAGAGAATTATGAACTTGGAGGCAGCTTGAACAAAAGTGAAAAGCACCGTGGAAAATGCAAAGTATTTTTCTAGTGCCATTAGGTAGAAAACAGAGGCCATATGGTGGCCTGTTACATATCCTGTCATACCCTCATGGGGGCAGCCGGAGTTTGTCCTAAGTAGAAACTGTCAACAAAGCTGGTTGTGGCTGGGTGGCAGCTTCAGGCGGTGGTGTGACGGTGACAGGTCTTTGGCCAGGCCTGCACCATTGCTCCAGAGTTCCATTTCTCCTTCTGTAAATGGGGGTGGGGGTGGGTTGGAGCAGATGGTCTCTCCTGGCCCGAAGACATGACCAGGTTGTCAGTGACAGGCAGAGGTCATGTGACTTGACAGGCCGGGGTCGTGTTGTGACTTGTTGACCTGGGGAGGCGGGTTAAGTCCCAGCACACTACCCGGGAAGCCTTTGGGGGCGGGGCAGGGCAAGTCGCGACTTTCATCTTTTGGGGCCGGTTCCTCCCGGACCTGGCATTCCTGGCTACCCCAACAGATTGTGGCTTCGGAAGGGGCCCCTCCCGGGGGAGGGCTGGGATTGGCCACCAGTGGCCTGGGAAGAGGCTCGGATCCTTCCGCTGAGGCAGGGGGGGCGCGGGGGGGTGGGGCCCGCGTGGGGTGTTTGTTCTCTTGGGGATTAATGGGGGGTTGTGGGGGAGGGGTAGGCGCGCTCCCGCATGCGCACTGCGGCCCCTCCAGTTGGCTCGTCCTTGTCCGTTGGGCGGGGGCCCGGCCCCGCCCCTCTCCCGTCCGGGCAGCGGCGGCGGCAGCGGCGGCGGTGGCGGCGGCAGCGACGGCGGCGGCGGTAGCAGCCTGCGCGGTGCCTTCTGGGAACGGAATCCCCAGGGCTGCCCCTGGCCCCCATGGCGCATGCGCGGGAGGCCGCTCGGTGATCCGCGGCGGCGGCAGCGGCGCTTCCTGCTAGGACCGGCCGGGGCCGTACCGGAGGCTCGGGCTCCACCGACCCTCCTCCCACTCCCTCCCACTCACCCTCTGGGCCGCGACTGCGCAGGGCGGGGCCGGCCGAACCATGGGCCGCGGTGAGTGCAGGGCCCGGCCCCCCCACCCCGCCCCTCCCCCTCCCCCTCCCCCTCCCTTCCCCTCCCCTCCCCTCCTCTCCCCTCCCCTCCCGTCCCTACCCTCTGCCCCCTCCGCGTCCTCTCGGCCCCTTTCCCTGGCCCCATCCCCATTCCCCCGCCCTCACCTGCCCCCACCGTTTTTCCCTCTCACTGCTTGACTTTTGCCTTCTTCACCTCCTTCCCCTCAGTGCTTCGCCCACCCTCCGCCCGCCCTCTCCCCAAGTTCCTTCCTACTTCGTGCGCCTTCCCCTCCTCCCCAAGCCGAGGGAAGCAGGCTGGGTGACAGGCGCCTTGTTATGAGAGGGAAAGTTTAGAAGCCGCCAGTGTGGGGTGGGAGCGATGGTAAGGTTGGAGAGGATACTTGCAGGTTTGGGGGGCGTCCCCATGTACATCAGAGGAGAATTCTTCTTGGAGGTAGTTTGAAGCCAGTGGGACAGGAGGTGCTGAATCCCCTTGCCTTAGGCTTGGGGGAAAATTGGGAGTTTCTGAGAATCGTGGGAGAAGACCCAAATGAACTAGATCAGTGATTGTCTAGTGGAGCCAGGCATGGGGGGAGTTATGCTGGTACCACCCCAGCGGGCAGTTGGGCAATTGCCTGGTGACCTGTGGGGCAATCTACTTTTTATATGATCTTCCTGAGGGGGAGGGAACAGCAGGGGCCAGACTCTCTGGGAAACTTCCTAGTGGCCTGGTATTATAGGAATTAGCCCACACTCTTGGCTGAAGGTTTCTCTCCTTGGTGGGACAAAGGGGCCTTACCCTTTATATGCCTAGGGATTGGGCTGTGATTCCTTGGTCCCTGGAAGCTGAGGCTTTGACCCTCTGGTCCCTAGGGACTGGACATGGAAAGGATGGTTGTGGACTCAGCCAGCAGATCCCTGAGATCTTTATGGGTACTTACCTCATATTATTAAGGATCTTTCCCTTGAGAGTTTCCTGGGCTGTGGTACTTCCCTAGCTTGGGCAGATTCCTGACGGTCCCTCCTCTCTCCTGTGTTGCAGGTGTGGGCTAAGCCGGCGGCCCCGGCTTTAGACTGGACCCCACAATGTTTGCAGAGATGTTCAGGTAGCCATGGTGGGATGGCAGAGGGTTCCCCCTCATTCTCTCTCCCAGCTCTCCGAGGGTTTCCCCTTGCCTCCGAGTCCTCTTGAGTCTCCCCACACCTTTGCTTTTCTTAAGTACTCCCTCAGGTACCCAGCCCAGTTTAATCCTCCTAACGCCACGTGGATGTCTGTGTTATCAGGCACGTGGGAGCTGATTACACACAATGAATGGGGGCAATGAGAGCAGTGGAGCAGACAGAGCTGGGGGCCCTGTGGCCACATCTGTCCCCATCGGCTGGCAGCGCTGTGTTCGAGAGGGTGCTGTGCTCTATATCAGGTATGACTCCCCAGAATTCCCCAGCTTCTATCCCCAGGCCCTTCAATTGCCTGAGTTTTCTCCCATTCCCTCCTCTCAAAGCCCAGATTGCTGGTGCCCTGTTGCTCTCCTCTGTTCCTCCTCCTTCCTCAGCCTTTTTGCACTCTTTTTGTCTCTGGCCCTTTGCATTTCTTCTCTCTGTTTCTTCCTTACTCTGCTCTTCCTAGGAAGGTCTTTGACTCATGAACTGTTCTTTAAGAGTTTCTCCCAATTCAGTGTCAACTAATCCCATACTCTCTGACCCTGTCCTCTCCCAGCCCAAGTGGCACAGAGCTGTCTTCCTTGGAGCAAACCCGGAGCTACCTCCTCAGCGATGGGACCTGCAAGTGCGGTCTGGAGTGTCCACTCAATGTCCCCAAGGTCAGAGTGGTGAGGGGAGCCAGCGAGTATAGGGATAAGCCGAGAGACTTAATGCAAATCACTGACTGTGGTAGCGCTTCTCACAGATTCTGTTCCCTCAGGGTCCCTGTCCATGCTTCCACCTTGCAGGTTTTCAACTTTGACCCTTTGGCCCCGGTGACCCCGGGTGGGGCTGGGGTGGGGCCAGCATCAGAGGAGGACATGACCAAGCTGTGCAACCACCGGCGGAAAGCCGTTGCCATGGCAACTCTGTACCGCAGCATGGAGACCACCTGCTCACACTCTTCTCCTGGTGAATCTTTTCCACTTTACAGAGACTGAGGAAAACTTAAGGGCCTGGAAGAGGGATGGTGGGAGGAGCTTTGTGAGAGGGAAGCAAGGAGAAGGGTGGAGTGGGGAGCTGCTTGGTGAGAGGAGGGTACAGGGAAGCTGGGGATTTATGGGAGAAGGGATGGAGAAGACAAAAGAAAGTTCTTGGAAGGGGAGCCACAAGTTGATCCTTTGTTTCTCATTTATTGCAGGAGAGGGAGCGAGCCCCCAAATGTTCCACACTGTGTCCCCAGGGCCTCCCTCTGCCCGCCCTCCCTGTCGAGTTCCTCCTACAACTCCGCTTAATGGGGCTTCTGGCTCCCTTCCCCCAGAACCACCTTCAGTTCCACAGGCTTTCCCCCCTCTAGCAGGCCCTGGGGGGCTCTTCCCACAGCCAAGGCTTCCCGACCCAGTCCCCTCTGGAGGCAGCAGCAGCCCTTGTTTCCTGCCAAGGGGCAATGCCCCCTCTCCAGCTCCACCTCCTCCACCTGCTATCAGCCTCAATGCCCCCTCGTATAGCTGGGGAGCTGCTCTCCGATCCAGCCTGGTGCCCCCTGACTTGGGCTCTCCTCCAGCCCCCCATGCCTCCTCCTCACCACCTTCTGACCCTCCTCTCTTCCACTGTAGTGATGCCTTAACTCCCCCTCCCCTGCCCCCAAGCAATAATCTCCCTGGTCCCCCTGGCCCCCCTGGTCCTGCCACTCAGCCACCAGTGTCTTCAGCCACTATGCACCTGCCCCTGGTCCTGGGGCCCCTAGGAGGGGCCCCCACGGTGGAGGGGCCCGGGGCACCCCCCTTCCTTGCTAGCAGCCTACTCTCTGCAGCGGCCAAGGCACAGCATCCCCCTCTCCCCCCTCCCAGCACTTTACAGGGCCGAAGGCCCCGTGCCCAGGCACCCTCAGCTTCCCACTCCTCATCATCACCCCGCCCCTCTCAGCGTCGTCCCCGCCGCCCCCCAACTGTACTGCGATTGCTAGAAGGGGGAGGTCCTCAAGCCCCTAGACGGAGCCGCCCTCGGGCCCCCGCTCCCGCCCCACAGCCTTTTCCTCTCCCTGAGCCCTCCCAACCGATTCTCCCTTCTGTGCTGTCCCTGCTGGGACTCCCCACCCCTGGCCCTCCCCACTCTGATGGAAGCTTTAACCTTTTGGGGTCAGACGCACACCTTCCTCCTCCCCCAACCCTCTCCTCAGGGAGCCCTCCCCAGCCCAGGCACCCCATCCCGCCCTCCCTGCCTGGGACCACCAGTGGCAGCCTCAGCAGTGTGCCAGGTATGAGTGTGATGGAGCCCTTCCTCCCTTCGGGTGGAGAGAGACAGCCAAGGCATTTACGGAGAATTGAGAGAGCTCTGTGGTGGTTTTCTGGGTTGGGGGCAGGGAGGTTGGATTCTTTGGACGCTGGGAGGAAGGACCTCCCTTGAGCTGAACCTCTCTTTTTCTTTGCAGGTGCCCCTGCCCCACCAGCTGCCTCCAAAGCCCCCCTAGTCCCTAGCCCTGTGCTTCAAAGCCCATCCGAAGCGCTCGGGATGGGGTCGGGCCCAGCCTGCCCTCTGCCTCCCCTGGCTGGTGGGGAGGCTTTCCCGTTCCCCAGCCCCGAGCAGGGCCTGGCACTGAGTGGAGCCGGCTTCCCGGGGATGCTAGGGACCTTGCCTCTCCCTCTGAGTCTGGGGCAACCTCCGCCTTCTCCATTGCTCAGCCACAGTTTATTTGGCGTGCTGGCTGGGGGAGGGGGACAACCTCCCCCGGAACCCCTGCTACCCCCACCAGGGGGACCTGGCCCTCCCCTAGCCCCAGGCGAGCCCGAAGGGCCTTCGCTTTTGGTGGCTTCCCTGCTTCCACCACCCCCCTCAGACCTTCTTCCACCCCCTTCCGCACCCCCTAGCAACCTCCTTGCCTCCTTCCTGCCCCTGTTGGCCCTGGGCCCCACAGCTGGGGATGGAGAGGGATCTGCAGAGGGAGCCGGGGGTCCGAGTGGGGAGACATTTTCAGGTTTGGGAGACCTGCCCCCCTTGCTGTTCCCCCCACTTTCAGCCCCCCCCACCCTCATAGCTTTAAATTCTGCGCTGCTGGCTGCCAGCCTGGATCCCCCGTCAGGGGCGCCCCCCCAGGTGAGGATGAGGATGAGTGGGTGGGACAGAACCAGAGGCAGAATCAGAGATAGGAGCTGGGAATCAAAGGCTTTCAGTTTCATGTCTGAGCTCTTCCTCAGGGTCTTTGGGGAGGGCTTAATTCTTGGCTGGGGGTAGGATGGCTGCAACAGCTGGGTCTGTATTTAATAAACATGGCCTACTTCATGTGAGGCTTCAGTGGGATTGTACATATGAAAGTACTCTAAACTTATTGAATACTTTACACATGTAAATGTAATAACTATTCTTTCTCCTTAGCCCTGTGTCCTGAGTGCCCCCCAACCTGGACCACCTACCTCCAGTGTCACCACGGCAACTACTGACCCGGGGGCCTCCTCTCTGGGCAAGGCCCCCTCCAACTCAGGGAGACCCCCCCAACTCCTTAGCCCTCTGCTGAGTGCCAGCCTGCTGGGTGAGTCTGAGGGAAGACTCTGGTGTGGGAGAGAAGAAAGGAAGCAGAAAAATTGAGAGTAGAGGCTGGATGAATTAGGGAAGAAAGTCTCTGACCACCGGGTAAAGGCTAAAAGAATAATAGGGTCTGCTCAGCCTAGCTGGTTGGCCTAGGGAGACCCTTGACTTTACAATTCCTCAACAGGTGACCTGTCTTCGCTGACCAGCAGCCCTGGAACCCTCCCCAGTCTGCTGCAGCCTCCTGGCCCTCTTCTCTCTGGCCAGTTGGGGCTGCAGCTCCTCCCTGTGGGGGGAGCTCCTCCACCCCTCTCAGAGGCTTCTAGTCCCCTAGCCTGCCTGCTACAGAGTCTCCAGGTGAGGGTATGGGTGTGGGTGTGTTCGTTAGGGAGAGAAGTTTTTCCCAAACTGAAAGTATAGACATTTTGAGTTACAGTGGCAGAGGGACTGCATTTGAGACTGACTGAGATTTTGTTTTGTCTGCAGATCCCTCCAGAGCAGCCAGAAGCCCCCTGTCTGCCCCCTGAGAGCCCCACCTCAGCCCTTGAACCGGAGCCTGCCCGGCCTCCCCTCAGTGCCTTAGCCCCACCCCACGGTTCTCCCGACCCCCCAGTCCCTGAGCTGCTCACTGGGAGGGGGTCAGGGAAACGGGGCCGGAGGGGAGGAGGGGGACTTAGGGGCATTAATGGTGAGGCCAGGCCAGGCCGGGGCCGAAAGCCTGGCAGCCGGCGGGAGCCTGGCCGACTGGCCCTCAAGTGGGGGGCACGTGGTGGCTTCAATGGACAAATGGAACGGTCCCCAAGAAGGACCCACCACTGGCAGCATAATGGGGAGCTGGCTGAAGGGGGTGCTGAGCCCAAGGATCCATCCCCTTCTGGGCCCCATTCTGAGGACCTTAAGGTGAATGCAGAGTGATGGTGGTCTGGGCACAAAGACTGAGGAAAGGTTGAGGCCAAGGCGCCTTCTCCTAACTTTTCCTACACACACAGTCTGTCTTTTCTCAGGTGCCCCCAGGGGTAGTCAGAAAGTCTCGTCGTGGCCGGAGGAGAAAATACAAGTGAGTATTGGGCCCACCACAATACTGGCCTTTCCCCACATCTTTTTGGGTTTATAGAAATAGCTCAAGAGTGACTTGGCTTTCAGAAAGGCAGATACTTGCTTGAATATGAATAAGGATATTACGCCTTTACTATCCAAACGTAGAAAGTTTCCCACCCAAACTCTGAAATTCACCTGGTGCTTGGGGAGGTGTTCCTGATCATCTGTGCCCCTTATTGCAGCCCTACCCGGAACAGCAACAGCTCCCGCCAAGACGTTACCTTGGACCCCAGCCCCACAACCCGCGTAAGTGTGCGTCCCTGTGTGGGTGGGTGCAGGTGCGAGTGCGTGTACGGGGTGAGGCAGGAGGAGAAGGTCAGTGGGAGTGGGGAGAAAATAAAGGACTTCCTGATACCTAGCTGTTTGATCACTTCTTTCAACTTCCCCTCTTGTATAGGCGGCTGTCCCTCTGCCTCCCCGGGCCCGCCCTGGCCGTCCTGCCAAAAACAAGAGGAGGAAACTGGCCCCATAGCAGCCATACCTGGAGCTGGATCTGACCCTGACTGGGGAGAGCTGAGTGCTGAGCCTTGGGAGCCCCTGCCAGCCACGTGCACCTGTGGACAGTGGGTGGGGGCACTACTCCCCACTCAGAGCACAAATGCAACCCCTTCCCCACAATCCCATCCTGAGCCATTGCAGGGGGTAGGGAGGTCACCCCCTCCCCCCCAAAGCCATGTCACTGAAAAGGCCTGGGGGGGTGGTATATGGCCCTCTCCCCACCAGGCTAAGGGGAACACCCCTTTCCCCAGGTCTTTTATTTGTTTAAGTTATTTTTGCACAAATGACTCTTTTATATTTAATTCGACTTCATTGCCTCCCTTCTCGAAGCCAGCAGGCTCAGTTTACAAACCTGTGAGCTACTGTTGGCTGCTGCCCTCCTTCCCAGTGAAAGGTACAAAGCAATAAGCATCATGCACCCTCCCCTAACCCCTACACACCCCTCTGCCTCTGGCTCAGGTTGCTCAAAGCACAGATCCCTTCTTACCCCGTCCCCAGGTTTGAAACACATAGCCTCATTTCAAGGTGTAGCCAGCTTCCCTCTACTTTCCTCTGGGATATAAAAAGGGGGTAAGGGGGCAAAGAGAGCCGTCTTGGTCTCTCCTCCCATACACACTACACTGCCCCTTCTCCCCCCGTCAAAACGCTCAGAGACGTTGTGACGATGCGACTGAGGATTATGCAACGTGGTCCAGCCGGAGCGGCCAGCATGACCAGCTGTCCAGGGGCTGCCTCCTGCCTTTTCTTTTGTAAAGACAAGACCTTTGGGAGTTTTAATTCTGTTTTGTACTTGCCCTTTGGGGCCTCCACTGCTTTTCTATGGGAGACACTCTTAATTTAACAGACGAGAATATTTTGAAACTCTGGCTCTGACTCTGTCCTCATTTTTTCCTTAGTTCTTTTGTAAGAACATGTTACAATTTAAATCCTTCTCTTGTAGTAGAGAGTGGCTTAGACTGTCTATTACACTGTGAATGTCTATCTCTCTAGTGCTGCCTCTTCCCCAGGAAACAGCAGAGGCCACACAGAGTACAACAGCATTTAATGGTCAGAAACAGTTGTACAGTATTACAATCAGTCACAGAAGCTGTGCTGGAGGACAGGATCCAATCCTTCCCCACACCAGGCAAAGCAGTATTGGACAGGAGCTGGCATGTGGCTGGGCCCACGTCCTCATCCCCGTGGCCTGAGGGGAGACCACCATCTAATATCCCCCAGGTTCCACTACTCTTCAGAGGAGGGGTATAAGCCCCACATGCAAGAAGAACCCCTTGCCCCCAGTGTCAGATGGGATGTGAGAGTTATGATTAAGGGGAAACCCTGTGTAAGGTATTAACAGAGTTCAAAGGGGTAGGGATTACCCCTGTTCTCCATCTCCCAAAGGTGCTCACTTTCCCAGTTTCTTCATCCGTTCATCAATGTTGGCAAAGTTCCGCTCAACTGTGGACAGGTTATCACACATCGTTGTCTGCACCTAGAAAAGTGACAGAGCTATTTTACTCTTTGTCAGGTTCGGGTGCTTACCTGAATGAGGACCTGGAGAAATTCTCTTACAGAAGGCAAAAAAGATATGGAGGGGGATTCCCTGGTGGTCCAGTGGTTAGGACTCAGCACTTTCACTGCCAGGGCCCCGGTTTGATCCCTGGTTGGGGAACTAAGATCCCACAAGCCACACGGCATGGCCAAATTAAAAAAAAAGAAAAAAGAAACGGAAACAAGTTGATGGGCCCCAGAGCGGGAAGGTCATTGCACCAGTTTCCAGGCTGCCCTGGAATACCGTGGACCTAGCACAGGGTCTGCCAAGCAGGCAGGCTTCTTAAGAATTCCCATCCTAACTTGAACCAGAACAGCTCTTTTATCTGTTTTATGTAATGTGGAACAAGTAAGATTTTGTTGACATGAGGGTTTCACAGGTCCAGTTTTAGAAAACTGCTCTGGAGGAAGAACATATACCAAGCACTTTAATTTATCTTGATGGTCCTATGATACAAGACAACTTTAGTGCTTCTCCCAGCTCTGAGAACAGTGCCCCCAACAGAAACCGAGGACTCGCTATGTGCTGGGCACTGCTAAGAGAATGAAGAAAGAGGCGAGGCTCACTGCCCAGCATCAGGAAGGAAGTGGCAGAATCAGGTGGGAGCCCAGCTCCTGATTTCAAAGCCCACGTTCCATCCGATGTGCTGTGCTCAGAAGCATCTGGTTTGAGGACCCAGGGAGGGTAAAACTAAGCTGTGACTACAGAGTGAAGGGGTAGGTTTTATAGGAAAAACTGAGGTTTACTGAACTCTTAACAATTCACTCATATTATTTCACCTAATCCATAAAACTCTGAGGTAGGTATAATTTTCCAGACGGTAAGATGGAGGTTCATAGATTAAATAAGTTGTCAAACGTCCCACAACCATTGAGAAACAGTATGGAGACTCAAACCAAGCCCCTGCCATACCACCATGCCACCAAATGGGCTAAGGCAGAACCCTATGGAGATGAAGCTGGAGAACCTAGCCTGTGTGTGCTGGGGAAGGGAAGTAGCCGACCAGTAAAGGGGCACACACCTGGGTCAAGAGAGTGGCGCTGTCCTTGAGGGAACAGGCGATCATCTGCTGTGTGGTATCCAAGTGTGTCATAAGCTGACCAAACTGCACGGCTATGAAAGAAGGTCAGAACGGTATGTGTGGCGTTAGAATCCAAGACCAGAGGGGAAGGGAACAAAAGCTGCCCACTTTCTAATTCCTCTTAGCACCCCTGGCAGCTGGCCTCCCACCTTGTTCGTGCAGCTGCCTGATGGTGACAAGTCTCTGCACCAGCTCAGGAAGGGTGGAGGCGAGGGGGCTCCAGCGCTGTATGGTTTCATACAGCTGGTGCACCTGGACGGACAAGACAGTGGCCAACCTTCAGCGAAGTACACACCATTCACTAGGGTGGGAAAGGTCAACTTGGTGGGGCAAGAGGGAAGCACTGCCTTTTCTCTGCTATTAAGAGCATATGAAGACAGGGACCTGAGGATTCAGTGCTCTCATGCTTTGCTCTTCACCACCAGAAGAGTACACAAGGGAGCAGGAAAGGGTATGAAGATGGAGGAAAGGGAACTTCCTGACCTTGCTCTGGGCATCTGCATCCCCTACAGAAGCTTTATGCTTGGCAATCTCGTTCACTTTTCCCAGGACACTCTGAAAGCACAGGTTTTAAGGTTGATAGGGCATCTAGGGCTTCCAGAGTCCCAAGCTACCTGTAATCCAATTTGCCCCCCACTTAATACCTGTAGCCGAGCCTCCACTTGGTCCAGAACTGCAAGGTCCAGGGTGCTCACCTTTGCTTGCAACAGCTCTACAGTCTCCTGGGGGCGGGAGTTAGGACAAGCTTCATGAAGGGGAAGAATCAGACTAGAAAAGGCCACCCCATATTCCACTGGAGGTAATTAATAAATAGCTACAGATCCAAAACCAACGTTCCAAGCAAACCCAATCCCGATATCCCCTCTGTAATCCAAACACTCCAGTTCCTTTTACACTCACCATAAGGCAGGCTCCCTGCAGACCTGCAGAAAGGGGATTCTGATGGGGAAAAGCAGGAAAGAAGTCAGTGGTTCTTATCTCTCCATGCGATTACCACCTTCTCCCATCCTTTCTGGTTCTAGCGGGCAACCCCTGGCTGATCCTGTAACTGGAGCCCTTTCCTGACTCCTCCCAGGATTCTGTGGAATGCTGTGGACCTCAGGGCTCAGGGCGCAGGATATGCGGGTTATATACTTAGACTAAGTATAGGAGAGCACCTGACCTGAGCATCCTGATCACAGCGTACAGCTGCTTCCAGCTCCGCCAGGCGCTTCTCGAGTTCTGCCACCTAGGGGGAGGAAGGAGGGGAGATTTGCCGTCCACCTCCCTGCTGCTGCAGTGGGAGGTTAGATCCTGCTCTTTGCTTGTCTGCTTACCACTCCCCTACCCTCTCCCCACCGCTCTGCCAAGGGACTTCTTTCCCTGGAACACATCCCTAGTCAAAGTCTTCACTGAAAGTAGATGGTGAGGCAAACACGGAGAATGAGACATCAAGAGGAATCAAGCATTCCCAGCACCCTCTCCCCAGATGTGATCCCTTGGAGGGAGGGAGGCAAGTCTCTAGAGCCACATCTCCCTGGCCCCTCAACCAACATTACATACATACATACATATATACATACATACACACATACATACATACATACTTTGGCAGCTTGAGAGAACTTGTCCTGCTCAGGCCGAGAATGTAGTTCGTAAGTGACAAGGCTGCTATCTGGGGGTGTCCCACTAGTGGTCTTTCCCCCTGAGCCAGTCCCTTTGCTGTTCTTTGTTGCTTCCAGCTGCAGCAGTAGGCGCCTAGGTCAGGAAACCAGAAACAATGTCATGACTTGAAGGATGTGGGTCAGCCCAGTCACTCTCGTTTCTGCCTCACAGTCAGCATTAAGGAACAGCTAGGCCGCTTCTCCCCTTCGTATCCCTGTCAGTACCTGGCTGAGTCCCTCTACACCCCAGTCACCAATGATTTCCCAGCGAAGTCTGGCACCCACTTAGCCAGAGCTCCATCGGGGTCAGTAAGGTTGATCGCGGCATCTGGTCCCAGCAGCTTCTCCAGATGGGAAGCAACCAGCTGCTGCTTCAGGGCTGCCAGCTGCTTGGCCAGCACCACGGGGGTCAGCTTCTCCTCAGTGGCTGACTCCTTCACTGTCGTCTGGTATGAAAACAAACAGACAGTGAGGGGTGGCAAGAGTGAGTCAAGGAAAAAAAATAGATCAAGACCCTTAAAAATAGCTGCGGCTGAGGACTTCCCTGGTGGCGCAGTGGTTAAGAATCCGCCTGCCAATGCAGGGGATCCAGGTTCGAGCCCTGGTCCAGGGAGATCCCACATGCCGCGGAGCAACTAAGCCCATGCACCACAACTACTGAGCCTGTGCTCTAGAGCCCACGAGCCACAACTACTGAAGCCTGGGCGCCTAGAGCCCGTGCTCCGCAACAAGAGAAGCCACCTCAATGAGAAGCCTGCGCACCGCAACGAAGAGTAGCCCCTGCTCACTGTAACTAGAGAAAGCCTGTGTGCAGCAACGAAGACCCAACGCAGCCAAAAATAAATAAATAAATATAAATTTATATTAAAAAAAAAATAGCTGTGGCTGAAACTCACTGGGATGGTCCTTACCCACCTATAGCACCGAATATAAATTCATGTGCATTTCTAAACTCTGAAAACCTCAACCCCCTTATGCAGGAGCTTAGGGAAGCTTTCTCCTCCTGCTGGGAGGTCTTCCTCTGCTACGTAAGTCATAGCAGAGAGGGGAGAAGAGAGTTTAGAGTTACCTTGATTTTCTCAACTTCAGTCGTCAGCTCTTGGACCTCATGCAGCAGTCTCTGGTACTTTTGCTGGGGTGTCTCCTTCACTCCCAGACCCTCTCCAAGCTAGAGAGCAAGCACAGATGGTGATGTTACACCTCCCAGTAAAGGGAACCTCAAGAATTTGTCCAAACCCCAGGCCTAGTTTGTAAGTGTATCATGCCCAACTCAGAATCCACACCATCCTAGTCCAGGAGGACTGGAGATGGCTGGAGGCCTGGAGACGCTCCAGAGCAAAGAGCAGGGGGACAAAGCATCCTTAACTGCATCCTGCTGGCCTCCTCAGGGCCCCCAACCACAGAGAAACTTGGAATCCCAACTACGTCCCTTGATCTCTCTCCTAAATGCCCGCTGGGTAGGACTGCTGCACCATTCCCATCAACACACACACAACAAACCATCTCGTATTCTCCAGATTCATATCCCGTTCTTTTGGTTTTTCCAATTCGATCTGAGAAATCTGCCAAGAAAAGAAGACGGAATTGAGGGCCTGATCAAGACACACGGCAGTCATGATCTCAGATGACTGTGAGGGCTTCCATAAGACAGCCCAAAGCAAAAGTCAGTAAGGCCTGAGGTCAGGCTTCCCCATCCAATTTCCAACCGGGTCTCACCAAGTCCCTTTGTTCCCACTCTCTTGTCTTTGAACTTGTCATAGGCAGCATTGGGGTTGACAATGATGTGCTCCACACTTGTACTCGTCAGCTCCTCCTGCAGGAACAGGTAGTTCAGACCAGGGGCAGACTCATTCCCACCCTCGAACTTCCCCGACCCCACAAAATCCCCAAACCACTGGGAGACTGGGCTGTACTTTCCCAAGGGGAAAGAAGGGCGGCTCCATTCCAAGCTACAGACCCAGGTTCAACCTAGGAAATGAAAGCTTCCTGGTAAATTTGGAGTCTCAGTTGTATAAATATTAACACCCTGATTCAACTGGGAACAGAGGCAGCATAACCTCCCCGCCCATTCTGTACATAAGCCTCCCTATCCCCTCCCCTTCCCCAATCCAACTGGGCCCTCCCAGTTATCTGGCACACACCATGCATTCAGGGCAAGAAATCAACTTGAATTCTTTTAACCTCCCCCTCCTAAAAGTAAATTTCCTTGCTGCTGAGGAAGTCTATTTTCAAGCTAACTTCCCATCCTTGCTGGAGGGAAAGAGGAGACAATCAAGCTACTAACTCTGAGAGTGAATATCAGGCCTTTCATAGCTGCTGAAGGGAAGATACCAGCTCTTAGATACAAAGGGAAGGCTGGCAGAAGGCCTGACCAGAAGCCTTGTTTCCAGGCTGCCGTGAAGTCAGGGAATTCAGGGGATACAGAGAAGAGGCAAATGCTTTTTAATTTTTTGGCCGCGCCGCGCGGCACATGGGATCTTAGTCCCCCAACCAGGGATCGAACCCATGTTCCCTGCATTGGAAGCGTGGAGTCTTAACCACTAGAGTGCAAGGGAAGTTCCTCGCTGTATTATTATTATTATTATTATTTGCGGTACGCGGGCCTCTCACTGTTGTGGCCTCTCCCATTGCGGAGCACAGGCTCCGGACGCGCAGGCTCAGCGGCCATGGCTCACAGGCCCAGCCGCTCCGCGGCATGTGGGATCTTCCCGGACCGGGGCACGAACCCGTGTCCCCTGCATCGGCAGGTGGACTCTCAACTACTGCGCCACCAGGGAAGCCCACTGTATTATTTTTTAAGGGACATCTTAGAAGCAACAAGCATAAGCTGTATCTGTTTGCCAAGAGTACCCACGGGCAAAGGCCACGTTTAAGTCCTGAAATGGAGATAGCCCCGGATCTTTTCAGGGAAGCTGCAGTACCTGCCTCTTCTCCCTGACCCTTCTGCTGTTTCTTAAGCACTGAAGCTCTTCCATAAAGAGGGGAGGTGGTAAAGAAAGTGAAAGAGATTTCACCCTAAAAATTGACGCAGAAAGGTTCCCTCCTTACTAGGTATCTATTAGCTGTTCAGATTCTAATAACTGCACCAAGACCATGCCCTCCAGACTGCATGTCTCTCCTTCAATTGTCAGCAGTCCAACAGGTCTCATTACATTACTGAAGGAAGTGGAAGGAGACCAGAAATCCTTTTCTGTTGGGGTGGACATCTCCACCTTCCACAGGAAGAAGGCAAAGAGAGTCTTCCCTCCTTTAGCCAGAGCAATGATTCTCAACCCTGGCTGCATGCACAACAGAATCACTTAGAAAAGGGGGGGGGGGGGCGGGGGAGAGGCCTGGGTTCACCTCTGTAGATTCTGATTTAATTGTTCTGGGGTAGGGCCAGGGTAGTGGGCCAGTTTAAAAGCTACCCAGGTCATTCTAATATGTATCCACGACTGAGAGTCTCTGTCTGTGTGTGTGTAGTAGGGGTTGATTGGTGGGGGAGCAGTTATGATGGAGAGACATGGAGAAAGAGCAGCAGACACAAGCTCCGTCCTTCATCTCTGCTCTATTACAGAAGGAACAAGTGTGAGTGGCAGCTTTATAAATAGGGAGGAGGGGGGTAAGGAGAAAATATCAACTTCGACCTTTACCTCTTCTTCAGGGAAGTGCTAGGCAGAGGGGCAAGAGCTAAAGATTAAGGGAAAATAAAAGGGTTCAATGTCCCATATGCAAGTGCCTAGGGGAAGAAACAACTGAGTCCCAAATTATTCTCTCCTTAATTTTCTCTGAAATGTTATGGCCAGAGCACACACTGGCCAAATAATTGTGTGGTCTCTGGCCTCTAAAAAGTGTTTGTCTGAGAAGGACTCATGTTCAGGAAGGAACATCACCCTCTCTCAAGTTCCCCCTCAAGAATATGCCTCTCCTCCTGTGAGTGCCCCGATCAAGGCCAATGAGGTAGAAAAAAAAACCTCTTTGGGAGGCAGAGTCTACAGACCAAGGAAAGAAATTAATCACAGCTACCATTTTATTAAGCCCTTATTATAAGCCAGGCACTATGCAGATGAGAACCTGCTTTCCTAAATAGGGAAGGTGTGGAACAAGAAAGGGTCAACAAACAGAGCATGAGTCTCAGAGGTTCTGGGATGGTAGCAGGGATGGTCAGTGCTTTCATCTCACTATTCCTGCTGCAGGAGCACATCCTGAGGCAGAAGGGCTGCCCGACGCTGGCATCCTCTTGGAGCCTCTCCGAGGGTGTGGCCCCGGAGACTCAGGTCGACAGCATACTTTAGCCCTCCGGTGGCACCTACTCCGCCAGTGACTCGGAGATCTGGGGGCATGGGCTGGAGGTAATGTCATTACAGTGATTCGTGAGATGGGAAAAGGTCAGCTGGGGCTGGGGCTGAATAGAGGGACAAAAGATTTAGTAGAGATAAAAGGACAGAGAAACAACTGCCCATCATAGCACACCCCGTTAAAAAGCACATGAAAGGTCAGGCTTCTTACCAGCTCCTTGTGGTTTCCCCAGAGGTGAGAAAATCAAAAGAGTTAAAAGGAAAGGGAGTGGGGACATGGGGGTGAGGGAGGGAAAAAAAAGACAAAATTGTTATTAGCAAATTGTCACATGCACTACATGATAGTCTTCAAACATACTGCACCACAGGGCCCAGGGGAGCCTAGCAAAATTTGGGGGCCAAGAAATTTCAGCTGGGGTCACCACATACCCCAAGAGAAAGAAGAGCTTGGGACCCTTTCCTCTCTGGTGGTGAGGATGTCATGAAGCTTTGCCATTAACAGCAGCAATTCAGGATCATCTGAGAACTAGTAGTTAGATGCTGCAAGCTGGTGGCATGGAAGAGGACAGTTGGGGGAGAGAAGGCTGAGATGGAGGGGAAGCTGGAGAAATGGCAGAATGTGAAGCAGAGGCTGGGAAGACATTCTGAGAACGTGTAGCTGATTGAAGGTCCATGATTCTCAAGGGGGAGTTCATGGCTCAAGTCTTCTTATCTCTCGGTTTCTCTAGTTTTGAAGAATTAGGCATTTGGATGGCAGAATCAGTCATAATGAGGGTGCTCATGTGGGTGGTTTGATATGACTTTATGTTAAGCAGAACAAAATATGTCAGGTACAGATGGTGAGTTTAAGGAAATCCGAGGTACCTAATTGAAGCCCCATCCTCATTCTCTGTTGCCAGAGGAGAGGCAGGGCAAATCCTGGTCCCTTGCGTAGTCTGGTATATTATTTGCATCCATCTTGAGTGGCTGGGAACTCACCCTACAGCTCTGAGGGATCCAGAGCAATTCTGCCATGATGTGCTAGCACAAAGAGTCCAAAAAACACCAAGATTCACAGCTACCAGACATGTGCAGAACATATTTCTTCAACCCTCTGTTCACAAGGTTCACAGGGGTTGGAGGGTACACAAGGGGGAAAGGTGAGAGTATCTCAAAGAGGCTGTATTTTAGTTCAGGCCACTAAAGTAGACAAGGCTCCACTTCCAGGCAAGACTGTGAAGAACTGCCAGGAGAGGAAATCCAGCTGTATGCACAGCCTGTCCAGGATCTCTACTGATGGGCAGACAGAAGTGTGGGAAGTCGAGGATGGTTATATGTATATGAAAACACACGATGGGACAAAAACAACTGCATCCTCTCCCAGAGATTTCAGCTAGATACATCTGAACTTCAACCTCGCCATTCCCGTCTCATGCCAGAGTCCAGCCCAGCCGAGACTCCTCTTTCAGCTCAGGGGAGAGGTGGATCCAGGTCCTGTAGTCTAGGCTGGGATGTCTCTGCAGAGTGGGTGTAAGCACTCACAGGTGCACACATGCAAACACACAAGGGGAGGCACACACACTATACCTTTCTCTTACTTGCCTCACCAAGCTAAAACCAGCTTGAGAAAAACTCAAGGAAAAAGAGAGGACAATGGGCCATAAGTTCAAGTCCAAATCATGAGGAACAAGCAGAATGGGGGAGGAAAGAAAATCAAAAAAAGGAAAAGTGGTATATTTGTTTGTAAATAGTATATACCACCTCCAGGTCTGACCTACGCGTGGGTTGGGAAATGAGATTTTAGGGATAATTTCTGTAACCTGGAGTAGTAATAGTCACCATGGGAACCTATTACACCAGCCAACTTGATTAGAAAATTCTAAGTGCCCTGATCCCAGGTACCAGTTTACCTGGTACAGGACTCTCAGTCCCTCTCACTAATAACCTCCCAGACGCCCCAGGGTTGTTTGGCTAAGTGGCTATGCCTCAGAGGGCAAGACCTGAGGTTCCAGATCAGACACGGGAAGAGGTCACTGCTGCTCTCTGAGCCTGTTAGGCTCTGTGCCAACACCGCAGCCAGGGGCACTTCGGAACCATGATGACAAGGAAGATGGATAGTGCTGTAGAATAAAACTGTCCAGGATGGACCAACACAGTGCTGACCATCCAACCATTTCTAAAGGAAGGGTACAGAAACAGAAAGACTCACGAAAGCACAAAGAACCCAAGCTAGTACCTTAAAAATGTATATAACACCCCTTTCCTATCCCATTTACTTTTCTCTAAAGGCTTAGCATAGGGGAATATTAAAATGAGGTTTTTACCAGGTATAATCCACATACAGTCAAGAAGTGAGGACTGTTGCTGTCCCCCTTGTTCTCCACCCTTGTCCAGAATGGCTAAAAGTCACTCCCTTTCTCTTAACTCAGTCTGTGGAGGAGAAAGGCAACCCCCTTCCAACTCCACCTCTTAAATGCCTTATGTCCAGAAGCATTCTTAGTCTCCATGCTTCTATCCCATCCTCCATTGGACAGTTGTATTCTGCACACCTCACAAGGGGAAGAGACAATGATCCATGAATCATAGCTGTGCTTCTAAACCTTGATTAAGGATCTTTAAACATGAGGCCAGCAGGCCCCTTAGTGACCCAGCTAGAGATGCATTAGAATTTAAAACAATTAGCTGCAACAATAGCACAGAGACAGAGCATTGCATGCGAGATGGCAAATGAAAAAAACATGCAGAGAAGAAGCATCGAATGGTCTTACTTGTGCAAACTAGTGTCCAGGCAAGGTGGTGAGGAGGGAGGATGGGGGAAGCATTAGGAAAAACTCAGATAAGTTCAAGTGCGCCAATAGTCAATGAACACAATCAAGCATACTCTGTGATATCCTAAACTGTAAGGAAAAGAATCTACTATTTCACATCTCAGGCTGGTGGAGTTTTCAGCATTATCTACCCTTTGGAGAACTGAAGTCTCTGCCACAGACCCACCAAACTAAGGCTAGATCACTTTTTCCCTTTCACATGCATCAGGGATAGTTACAGCATAAAGGGAGGAACTAAATCCTATTTCTAGTGAGTTTTCTAAATTTACTCCCCTTGTTCCGGCAGTTCAAAAGCCATGAGCAGAATGCCACACAGACCCAAAGGTAGGCTGTGCGCCCGGGGGGGGAAGAAATTCCAATTGGGAATTTGCTTTCCTGACAAGACATTTTAAGAAAAGTTTCCAAAAAGCCCATCACCCCAATCAACCCAGGAGTGTCTGAAATGCAGAGGGGATCCTCCTAGATTGAGGAGTTAAGAGCTAGACTGTGCGGTTTTCTGGCCCATTCACTTTAGAATATTTTAGTTCCTGCTAAAATTGTTTTGAAGGGATAGCAGGAAAATCAGGATTATGTTTACCAAAAATAAAACCTTCTACTACTTTCCTCCCCCATCCTCCCCACCATGGGAATCGCAAACTTTAATGTTTAAGTTAAACTAGCAATTACAATCTTTAGGGGCTATTATAGGATATTATTTCCTTCAGCAGCCCAATTTCTTCCACAGTGGAGCAATGAGAAAGCAAGTGAAAAGACAGTGAAGGTCAACACCCCTTGACTATTTCTTCAAATAAAAATCTGGAGACCGCCCTGAAAGGTTCCATACGAAGCCGGTCATACTGGTTGTCTCCAGGGAATGGAACTAAGCAGTGGCAGGCAGCGGTGGGAAGAGACACTTTTTGTTCTACGTGCATATATTACCTACTTCAAAAACTAATAAAATTAAAGTTGAAAATAATCTGGAAACTAAGGCAGAACATGCTCTCGCCAGGAGTGAAGAAGGTGACTGAAATCTCATGGTTCAGCCACAATAGTGGTGATGTGCACTGTCACCTGTACTAGGTCTTGGGAAGGTAAGTGAGAAGGGGACAGGCTGCTAGTGAGAATCCAGGCCTCACAGAAATGAGGTTTCTGGATTGTCTAAGTACAACCCACTGCTCCTCAAGTTGCACATATACGTCAGTATTAAGAGCAGTGGCAGAACCATTACTCAGCTGACTTCTCGAAAGCTGCCCTCCTAAGGCCCACAGGGACATGCAGGGGCCAGAGACATTAGCTGACATCAGGAAACATCTCAGGCCTCTCCCACTCCCGCCAGGGCTCTTGAAGTAGCTGAAGGTCTCCCCACCCCATTTACTCCTCCCTAGTGATGGAGAGTCATTTAGCTGAGCCTTAGGTGATGTAGGCAACTTAGCTCCTCTTGTATTTACCATCCAGTTCCTATATACTTCTATACTGGCATTCTGGGCTACATCCTGCAGGAAATGAACACTTACGGTATGCTCTCCCCATCAGCCACCCCACTAGATGCTACTAAAATAGGCTGCTCAGGCTCAGCAGGGAGGAACAGCCAATCAGGGATGCACATTCAGTTCTTCCATGCGTGGGATGAGGGTCATGTTCTTTTCATTAAGAGATAGCCCATAACTTCAAAAGGAGAATTACAATGTATTTTTTCGTTTGGAAAGGGGACTGCTATATTACCTGTCTGTATCACAGCCAGCGACAAAGGGACAAAGTTCCACTCGTTATCTCACCATGAAGGCTTGATATTTTATAGGCAGAGGCCTAGGCCAGAGTTGAACAGTCTCTGAACTATGGTAGTAGAATGGAGTCCTCGGTATACATACTCCTGCCCTTTGAGGTCAGAGACTGCTCCCTAATAAGATACCTCTTAGAGTGACAGGTCTACACCTAGGTCCTGAGCAATGACAACATCTGCATTATCTCCAGATACTCAAGTTTGGGGGACAGACTGACATGCCAGCAAGTACAGAAGCAACAAGGAACACACCACTCTGAGAGGGGACAGGGAAGGTGTTCCCCACAAAGTAGGAACCACTTCCACATGGGGGAAATCAAATAAGGAATAAGTGAGTACGCCAAGCCATACATTATAAGCCAGCCACCAGCATTCTCCAGAACTAACCAGCCCCACAGACATAACCACAGGACTTACAGACACACATACTGAGCCTGTTCCCACTGACTCTTGGTCACAACTCTATTGAGATCTCACACCATCAGTGTGACCCTAGCCCAGCTCTCCTTGGAAATTACAGAACCTAAAACACATCCTATAAGACATGTTAACAGATCTTTGCTCCTCTTGGCACTTACATATAGAATTTTTACTATGTTGATTTCACTCACTCAATTTTTTCTTTCATGTTTCCTACACGTATCCTAACTCCCCCATTAGTCTGGGTGATTTTTGAGGGCAGGGACATTTCTTCCTCTGCATTGCACAAAAATCAACAGAGAATGAACACATTCAATAAATAATGCTAAGTGGTTTCCCTTATGGTTAAAATGTGTCCATAACTAATTCTTTCCCCTTGAGTTCTTCTTGAATCTGAAAGTGCTACCAGGGCCTCTCCTCTGCTGATATGAAAGATTTATGTGCTTCCTCAAATTTGTTTTGCTCTAACCAGGTTCCTTATCTTTCTAAAATCTCGAATTCATTTTCCTGCTCCTTGGCCAATGGATACTGTATATTCACATAAAAGAGTATTCCTCAATACTTCAAAGTCTAGCTCTTGTTAGGATAATAACAAACATGTACTGAGCAATATATTTTATGAAATAGAAGGCCTAGCTAGGTCTTAACCTCAAGCAGTTTGTAAGTGCTCAGGATTCATGAATCATTACCATGGACTAGTACCCAGAGCCCTAACTAAGTCACTAGCCCCCAACCTGTTTTAAGATATTTCAATTGTATTTAAAAGGCCCAAGTACCAGGCCTCTTAGCTGTAATTCCACTGACCTGACTCTCCTTCCTGGCATTGCTCATTTGCAAGCCCTGCGACATACATACCACCCAGGCTGGGTTGGCATACCCGCTTATTGCTGTGGGTGGCTCACCAGAAAAGGGAAAGGGCCTGCCTGGGGGAGAGAGATCAGAGTCCAGAGGAGTCCTGAGGCAGCACACAGTCTTACCGCATCAAACTCCGCTTGATCATCCTCAGGCAGGTCGCTGGTTTCATAAACATCTGGCTCGTTCCTGGCCTGCAGGTAGAAGCAGTGACCACCCAACCTCACTACCCAGCATCCACCAACACCCCTGACCCCACTCCATTTGAACAAGTTAACAGAGAAAGCAGGCTGTGACGCCACGATTCTGCCCCTTCTTTCACCTGCCCCGTGACCTGCCTGTCAGTTCCCATGTCTCAGAGGGGTGGGGATAACAGTGGGGACATCTGATGGTTAACGGTGAATGTTAAGTGATGACAAAGATGTCACCCTGAATCTGAAGGGGGGCGGGTCCTCGGCACTCATGTCAGGAGGAGAGAAGCTATCATTAGGCCCTGTACACACTACCCTGGCACAAGGGCTGAGTGTGACTCAGGACCTTAGTACCCAAGGTCCTATCCCAACCCCCACCCCGAGAATGCAGGCAGGGCAGCACAAAGGGAGGGTACATGCCGGCCTGTGCGGGGGTGGTTTGGGAAGGAGGTTCCCCAGAGGACATAGTTCTCCATCTGGCACAAGAGGGGTTCTGTCACGGTAACCTCTTCACTCTTGCCAGGGTGAAGGCCATCACCAAATGGTCTGGTATGTGTGTCTCGGGAGGGGGTGGGGGGCTCATGGGAAGATTTGGGGAGACACGGGTGGTGTTGACACGGATGGCAGAAGCACTCGAGCACAATGCTAAGTGCCTGGAAATGATTTCTGAGCCGAGAAACCGGCGACTGCCGGAAAGGGGCCTTGTAGGCCGTCCCACGGCCCAGCCCAGTCGGGTCGAAGGAGTCCGGAGGGTGCAGCGGCCGGTCGGGGAGCTAGCGGCGGGAGCCCTCGGGGCGGAGGAGGGGTTTCAGGCGGGAAGGGTCACGGGTTGCTGTCTGTTGGGGGTCCTTAGGAGGTCGGGGGCGCGGTCTTGGGGAGCCAGAGCCGGCCGTGTACTCACAATGCCGGGAAGGTCGGCGTATTTAGGGTCCGCCATGGCGGCGGCGAGGCGGGGTTGGGGGACCGGGGCCTCGGTGGAGCCGGGGCCGGTGTTCGGGTAGGGGAGAGGCTGGGTCCGGGTCCAGGATAAGGCGGCCGCAAAGGGAGCGGCGGAGGAGGCGGAGGAGTAGGAAGTCTCGCGACAGGAGTAGTACAGGGGAAGGGTGAAGCAAAAGTCGCGAGAACAACCCGCTACCACACCCCTGGAGTGACAGGGATTGGCGAGAACACGACCTGGGAATGACGTAGTGGCGGGGAAGCGTCGCCTAGGATTGTGGGATATGTAGTCTTGGACGATCCGGCTTGGGCGGGTGACTGACAATAACGCGCCTTGGGAGTTACCTCGTACGACTTATTTTCTTTCGTTTTTACGTCGAGTCTGTGAAAGAGCTTTTATAATTCCTGTTTCTCGAATAAATTTGGACTCCCAGAAATTAAATGACTAGGTAAAAATAACACAACTAGGCATGCTGTGGCACAGCCAGGGCTTCGAAACAATAACAACAAGTAAAATTTGGTAAAGATTTAGTCATGTTAGGAATGAGAAAGTTAAGTAAACTTCTCAGGTTAGGGCTGTCAGGTAAAATACAGAGCACCTAGTTAAATGTGAATTTCGGATAAACAACTAAGTCTTTTCAGTATAAGTACGTCCCATACGGTATGGGACATACTAACACACACAAATTATTAGCGTTTCATCTGAAATTCAAACTTAACTGGGCTTCCTGTTTTTGTTTTTCAAATCTGGCAATTCTACCTCAAATAGAATAGGCACTTGGCAGCACCATGTCTGTCTGAATACCTTCTGTGCTCTTAATCCCTTCACTAATGGTTTTCAGACTTTTGAATTTCACAGTTCAATACAATTAAAACAACAAAAAACATTTTTGAAGATAGGCATAGTATTGCTACCTTTTTATTTTGCCAAGTAAGTACATTAAAAAAAAAAAACCTACTCTCTACTATTACCATCATTACTTAGTAGAAAAGTATGGAAGGACATACAGTACTCTCAGAATAAAAGTCCTTTGAAACAACAAATTCAGCTTTATTAAAAAAACTTACCACATTCCACATTGTGTGGTGGCTTTTGGGGGGAGGGATGCATACACATGAACTTTTTTCTCTGGCCAGTGACCCTCTATGGACTAGCATTTTGAAACTCCTTCACTAAGGATGCCATCCTGGAACGCTTGGGCGCCTGAGGTTGGGCTATTTCCTGAGCTTGCAGGATGCTGCAACAATTAGAAATAGTGCCAGACCAAGGGACTGAAGAGATGCCTATATTTCTGAGTTTATAGGAACTCATTGTCATTCTATGTGTCCTCTCCTGGCTCCTCCCCAAGCCTCTTTCTCCATAGTCCTACTGCCTACCCATCCAGCTTCTTATGCTGAACCCTTTTCCTTCAGTTTCCTTAAGATTCAAGGTGAGTTAGGGGTATATGTCCAACTTGGAGACCCCTTCAGCTGCCTTCCGAGTGGTTAGGTCTTGTCTGGCCAGGCCATCTTTCTCTCCTCCTTGCCTCATAGTATAGTATCTAAGTGACCCTAGACACTTACCAGGCAACTGCTAGGCAGAACCTCCATCCCCTCCTCCCTTCTTCTCCCATCACCCTGCTCCTCCCCTTGGCCTAGAGCCTCAACTCCTGCAGTCTAACTCTGTTGGCCAGCAGAGGCCCTGTGACGTGGAGAAAAATCAATCTGGCCAGTTTCTAGGTGGTTCTGTCCAGGGGCTGCAGCAGGAGTCTGACCTGAGGGGAGGAAGGACACAGAATCTCTAGCCTTGGCTCTTTTTTTCCCAGGGAAGGGAGAGAAACAGAAGAAGGGCCTGAGAAAGGGGCTGGTGTGTTGGGACTCTGTCCAACAGTACTGAGACAGGAAACACTCACGTAGGTGCCTAAACCTGCCTGAAGCCCAAATGCAGATGTCTGCTCTAGAGGTCCTTTCTCAAATCCCCTCTGGCCTTACCCACCGCCATCATCACCCCTCCATCACTGCTTTCTGACTCCCTTTCTCTTGCAAAATTACTCTTGCCCACCTCCATCCCAACCCCAACCTATGAGGCAAAAATAAGAATTTTACCTGCTTTTGAATTCTAATAGGCCAGAATAGGAGTTTTTCTTCCTTCCAACTGGGGACCTATTGTGTATGTTGGGGAGAGAGTAGAGTGCACCTTTGGATGTAGAAGGGGAAGGGAAGACCCAGACCTCCCTTGACACTCCTCTCTGAAAAAATGGGACCTGGACACCCACCTCCATAGGGGTACAGGCAGCTGCCCTTGAAGGCTGAGTGGTGGGCTGGGAATCTTTGCGAGGGTTGTGGGGAGAGGGGAGGAGAAGTGTGCCCCCACTTTGGAGAGAGGATTGTGATGGGGGTGAAGGATGCCTTGGAATAAAGGTGTAAGCACTATTGACTCGCTTCCTCGGACAGTAGACAGGCCCACCTCGGATCCCTTAGCCCTTCCGGGGGGGTGGAGTCCGAGCGAGGGACAGACGGGTCCGGGATGCAGGGGGTGGGACGCAGTGAGTGACTGGGGTGGGGAAGGGGTGAGGACCAGATAATCTCCGAGGGTTAGGAGTGGGGAGAGGAGGCGAGAAAAGAGCAGAGGCGCCACGGTTCGGCGGTGGGCGCCGCGGAGTGGCAGCCCCTAGGGAAGGAAGCCCCGCCCCGCTCCTCCATCGCCGCCCCGCCCAGGCCCGCAGCGCCGCGCTGCAGCGCAAGGGGCGGAGAGGCAGAGCGCCGAGAGAGGACCAGACGCCCAGGTCTCCCGCATCCCGGTGCCGCAGGAGCGAGGAAGCGCGCCTCGGCCCTGTTCCCCAGCCTTCGTCCAGGCGCCCGCCGCGCCTTTCTGAGCCCCAGGGACCGAGCACCTGTCCTCCGCCTGGGCCTCAGCTGAGCCCTCTCCCCCGGAGCACATACGACCCCTGCAGCAGAAGTGCCCCAGCCCCACACCGGCGACCACCATGGCCGAGACCAACAACGAATGTAGCATCAAGGTGCTCTGCCGATTTCGGCCCCTAAACCAGGCCGAGATTCTGCGGGGGGACAAGTTCATCCCCATTTTCCAAGGGGACGACAGCGTCGTTATTGGGGTGAGTGCCGCCCCTGGAGGGAATTTCGGAGAGGGGGCGGGAGGCTGAATCTTTTCCCCTGCCGAGCCTCAGCCCCTGCCTGTCTCTGCGCCCTCTCTCCACCGCTCATCCTCCATCCTTTTCGCCGCAGCCCCTCCTCTCCCTGCATCAGGATGGCTGGGTGTGGCCTGGCCAGGCCGGCGGCCGAGTCTCTGCAGAGCGAGAGGGGGCTACTTTCCCGCGATCAGGGGACCGGATTCCCCTTTGCTGCACTCTGCAGCGTCCCCACCCCTAGAGCCAGTCCCATGTTTTTCTGATGTTTTCCTTCTTCCCTAGGGAAAGCGCATCTTCCCTTTGTTATTGGCTCAGATCTCTACCCCTACCTCCCAGGAAGGGGGAGACTAGTGGATGGGCTAGATGAGAGGTGGGCAGTCCAGGGTCTCTGCGGAGGTATAAATGAGAGTGGACTCTAGGATCAAGGCCTCCATCATTCCCTGAAGTAGTTACAGCCTGGACTTGGGGGGAGGGCACAGGTCTGATGAAGGGTTTTCAGAGAAAGAAATATGTTGGTGCCACACCCAGTTTGGTGGGGGAGCCTCTGGGTCCTAAGGAAATGTCTGCCTTTCTCTCCCAGGTACAGTAGGAGAAGGATTTCAGACCCCCCAGCTCACCCTAACAAATAAAAATAACCAAACCCTGAGATCCTAACAAGTAGTTGCGTATTCATCCTTTCTCTTGATGATCCAATAAAAAGTAGCAAGCCATCTCCTCTACCTCATCATGACAGCCCCTACCCATGGAAGAGACCTTGTTAAGAAGGAGAACTAGTATTTACTGTGTGCTTGTTACTCTACATATATTATTTAATCTTCAAAACAACACTCTGAAGAAGGTATTAATATTTCCACTTTACAGATGAGGAAATTGAGGCCCAAAGAAGTTGAATGACTTTCTCAAGGTCACAGTGTTAATTCACGGATCTGAACCTAAATCTGTGACTCCAAAGCTCATGTCTTTCCTTCTGTATCACATTGCCTCCACGGTTTTCTGTTCTGGGCTTTTATCTGTGATGGCTCCAAAGGAATTCCTAGGGAATTCCTCACCTACCCCTCCTTTCCTAGATTGGTTGGGACTGTCAGGCTATGGGGTGAAAAGATCTGGGGTTCAGTCCAATAGGGAGTCGGGCTTAAGGGGTGCTGGGCCAGGAAACTGTAGCCAGTTTGAGAAGGGAGAGGCCCATATAAGGACCATCCTCAAGGTCAGGGGCACTTCTTATGTGTCTTTCATCCACAGTGCTTGGCACAGAGCATGCTTGTTAAAAGAATGAAGGAAAAAAAAGGGAGGGAGCCTGGGCCTTCTGAATCAGTGAGATTGGGACTTTGAGTAAACATGCCTTAGGAAGAGACTTGCTTACATGTCCTGTCCCTAAGGGCCCTAGTCCATCACCAGGCTCTCTCACCCACACTATGGACTCAAATGGGTGCTTTCGCCCTGTGTGTGGCTTATGTATGTGTGTGTTTGCCACATAGAGAGGGCCCCTGCTTCTCTTTGTCTCAGGGACGTTAGACCTTGCAGTCTGGTCAGTCTGGCCAGGCTAAAATAATGCCTGGATCAACCCTCGGGGCCTCTTCTCTGAATAGTCTGGACAGTGGGCGTTAGCTGTGAGAGTTAGAGCTTGAGGGCCCCCTGAGACATAAAGGCTGAGAAATAGGAGAAAGGTAGTTACGGAGGAACAAATCCACAAAAGGCTTCCACTTTTAAGGCTAGCTTCCTTGCTCTGGGTTTTTTAGGTAAATCTGAACCAACTCCTTTAGGCTCTCTGGGCCATCCATCCTGGCACGGTGGGCGCAGGGCATGGGGTGATGTTGGGAGGAGTTGTGTTGATCTGTCTGATTTGCCTAGCTAAACAGGAGAGACATGGTGGAGGTTGGGAGAGAGGAGAGATGAAGAGAGGCCCAGGGACCCCTGCCAATTCAGATTGTATCTTACTCCACAGCTGTTTCTTCCTTATCTGTTTTGCCTGATGTTTGCAGGGCTGTACCTTTGTCTCGCTCTGTATCTTCCCATGCCCTAGCCCTTCCTGTCAATCTCTTCTGCCAAGATAAGTGCTTATGGGGGGGCCATTTTGTCTCAGGCAGCATCCTTGGAGCTTGCCTTCCCAGCCTTTCTATATTCATTCCTTCTTCCGGAGGATGAGGGCTATAGGAGAAGTGATTTTGAGGAGTGCCTTGAGGGTCCCAACAAGGGAAAGAAATCTCCCATTCCCTTTCTTCTGTCTTCCTCTAGCTCCCTTTGGGGACCAGTGTGTGGGAAACTGAGGAATTCATGGAGCAAGCAGCTTCAGGATGTCTGGGAAGGTGAGGGCAGGATGAAGGTGGGAGAGGCTAATCTCTCCAAGCCCAACCCCTGCTCCTTTCTCTGGAGGCTCTCCTCTCTGCACTGCGGCTAGCTCTGGGCTACAGAGTCCCTAATGTTCATGGGCTTTTTCTGCTTGGCAAAATGTAGGAGAATAAGCTGGGAAGACAGCCCTGTGAGCCTTATCCACACCGCCCCCCCATGACTTCTCCCAGGAATCTGGGGGATGGAGCTTTGCCCAAGTTAATGGCCTGAGTCATAGTAGAAGGGTGTCTGGGTCACTGTCTGTGTGTGCTATGTACCTTGTTTTGCTCTTTGGGTCACTCAGAATCCACTGTGACTTTTTAAGTGGACCCATTTAAGTGTCTCTCTGCCTTGGTCTTGGTGGGCAGAGTGCCTGCTGTCTGAGCTGTTGCATCTATACCAGACACGACAGCAGGGAAACACATAACCTCTCCGCGCCGCCCCCCCAACTTCCTCTGTCCCTCCCCTTCCCTTCCTCCCTCCCTCCCTCCCTCCTTCATTCAAGTATCTACCACATTCTACCTCCCTTAGGTCTCCTGATGGTTAAGTGCGTTCTTAAGGAGGCAGAAAAGCAGGGTCACCAAGTACCTCATTTGGAAGAGCCAGGTTGGGACCGGCAGGATTATTGGAACAGGATCAGTATTGTTTGAGGTGGCTCAGGATTCCTTTGATGTCTGAAGAGAGGGAGTAGTCTCCCCTTAGCCTTGGGCGAGTCTGTAAAGGAAAATGGAGAGGGGAGGTAATGTTCACTGTGGCCAGTGTCTCTCCAGCATTACCATGGCAACAATCCCCAGGGGTGTCACTATGGAAATCAGTCCTGGTGCTCTGAAGTTCAGCCTCTACCAAGTGCTTTAGCAAAGGTTGAAAAGGTTGGTCGTCTTTGGACCCCTGATCTTAGGCCCTCCCATTAGCTTTAGTCAGCACACACAGTGGAAAACTCCAGAAAGTGCTGGGAAACACAGTTGAACAGGAGACAAGGTAGCCTGAAGTGGGTCAGAGGAGAACAGAGTCCTGGGTTGGGGGACTCTGAAGAGAAGCCCTCTGGAATAGGCACTGAGGAGCGCTTAGACTGCTGTGGGTGGAGACATAGTGGAGCTCAGAGGCATTCCTTGAAGGTGGAGGGTCTCCCTGAGTGTTTCTAACCTAACAGTCTTCTAGTCCCTGACTCTGTACTGAGTCACAGAGTCTTGGATTATTACCTGGAGGTAGAGATGGTGAGGGAGGCTCCTTGGAGAGGATGGGTGGGAGAACTGCATTCTTCTGAAAAAGGGGGTGAGGTTGCCAAAAGGGAGTGATGAAGGGCTTTAGCTCTGTCCAGAAATATTTGGAGAAATGCCCACATGGAGGGGGGCGGGTGGGGTAGGGGAAGGAAAAGCCACGATAAGGATCTGACGCAGTGTTGGTATGTCAGTTCTGGGATCACTTTGGCAGTGTGGGTCTGAAATCAGATTGCTTGGGTTTGAAACCTTGCTCTACCATTTCTCAGCTGTTTGGCTTTGGGCAAGCTACCTTACCTCTCTGAACCTCAGTTTTCGCATCTATAAAATGTAATAATAATAGTACCTACTTCCTACGATTGCTGTGAGCATTAAATGAGATAATGCATATAAACTTCTTAGCACACTATGACAGGCACATAATAAACTCCCAATAAGTGTTAGATGTTATTATCATTTTATATGTGCTGTCTCCACACAAGCTAGCCTTTGACACAACTGGGCAGTGGTTAACATTTTCCCCTCTTACTGGTTGTTTCATCCAAACATCCAGGTCCCTGGTATCTTCTTGCTCTCTTCTTCCATCAATATCTGTGCTTCTTCAACAAATATTTACGAAGAGCATCCTGTGGGCCAGGGACTATGCTTGATGTTGGGGATTTAGAGGGAATCCCTGCTTTCAGGAAACACTTGGTCTGCACAGTGATCCAGGCTGAAAAGTGGCCTGGGCAGAGTCCTGGGAGGGGGCATCAGAAATGGCTTTTGCTAACTGTACGTACACTTCCCCAGATTCTGATACGAAATCTCCCACAATGTACCACCGTCTGACTTAGAATAAATATGTGTCATGAAAGATGTGAATAATGGTGATGCTTCCCATGTGAGTAGTCTAGAAGTGGAAAAAGTGGAAAACCGCTGGTCTAGTTATTCTCATAAAAAGATCTGACAAAACGAATTCACCATGGCTGTAATCAATAGAAAATTAAAAGACATTTGTACTTCAACAGATATAAAAATCTTAAGAAATGAACTAGATTTGGGACTCAAGGGCTCAACTGGGAGTAGGGAAGTGGTAGAAGGCCTTCCCAGAAACCCTAGAATTGTATCCATGGCTTTCTCTGCTCACGAGATTACTAAGTGCACCCATTTTTAGCTCTTGGATATTTTTTATCCTCATGGTTCCGAGAATGCCACCCTTCCTCCCTCTCTGGTCTCTTCCTTCCTCCCAGCCTAGGCTGAGGAAAAGGAGTTCCTTGGGCAATAATTGCCTTCAGCACTTGGAGAGCGCCCTCCATTTCATTGAGTCCACAGCACCCTCTGGAATCCTGTAACTGGGAGTGTTAGAGAAGAGAGAGAGAGAGAGAGTTAATCCCCACGTTCCCAGAAGGGAAGAAGGGAGGGGCGAGGTTGGCTTGAGAGTTCTGTTTAATCCCCTTTGGCTGCATGCCTGGCTTCAAGAAGCACGGATAGACATCATTGGTGGAGAAGAGGTGAGAGTCACTGGCCTGAGATGGACATGTTTTGTTTGTTTCTATTTCTTGGCCACTGGATGGGAGAAATATTGAGTTAGATTACAATTCAAGAATCAATTATAGACTAAAACAAATTGAAAGAAAGATATTACCACTTAGAAGGAGAGGCGTCAAGGCCACATAAAATCTGTTTATTGTAACACTGTATGATTTTTTATTCTGTGTAATAAGAATTTTATTCTTTGTAATGAAGTGTAATGAACGGTATAGATAAAAAGGGTGAAAAATTCACAAAAGTCCTATGAACAATTCATAAACTCACTCAAATCTTAAAAAAAATCAAGGTAGATTTTTCTTTAATAATTCTAAACATAATCATAATCTGATTACAACACTAATATATTTTAATTGTTGACAAAGTTAAAAACAAAGAAAATCACATAGAAGAAACTAAAACTCACTCAAAATCCCACCCCCCCAAAAAATACTGTTAACAATTTGATGTATTTGTTTCCAGTAGTTTTTTCCTGCATATATACATATAATAATTTTAATAAAAGTGTATCATAAACTATATTGTTTTGTAACCTGTTTTTTCACCAACAAAATGTCATGACTATTTCACCATCGTTAAATATTTTACATAATTTTATTTATTAAAAAACTAAGTTAATTTTTTAATGTCTTACATGCACATGTGACAAAATTCAAATGATATAAAAAGATATACAATGAAAAGTAAGCCTCCTTCCTACTCCTCTTTCCTAGCCACCCAGTTCCCCTTTCAGAAGGCAGCCTTATTGCCAGTTTCTTGTGGATCCTTCTAAAAGAATATCATACATTTACAAGCAAATACATATATACATGCATGCACTTTGTTTTAACACAAATGATAGCATACTATACATTTTGTTCTGTACCTTGCTTTTTTTTTACTTAACAATGAGTCTTGGAGATCCTTCTATATCAGCACAGAAATATCTATCTCATTCTTTTTAACAACTGTATAATTTATTGTAGGGATATGCCATAATTTATTTAGCCAGGTCTCTATTGATGGATATGGATACTTAGGGTCGTTCTAGTCATCTGCTATTACAAACAATTGAACGACCCTATGTATATTTAAGGGCCCAGCCAGTGCAATGCATCATCAAACTATTTTTGGCCACTGCATGCATGTGGGATCTTAAGTCCCTGACCAGGGATCGAACCCATGCTCCCTGCAGTGGAAGCATGGAGCCGTAACCACTGGACCACCATGGAAGTCCCATCGTCAAACTATTTTATTTTGGCCACTTTGATAGGTGAAAATGCTACTTCATAGTCTTAATATTCATTTCTCTTATAAACAATGAGGTTGTGCGTAATTCATATTTTAAGAGCCATTATCACATCATTTTGTGATGTGATATTTTATGATAGCACTTACTGAGGTATAATTTACATACAGTGAGTGCACAAATCTTATGCAAACAGCTGGATGAATTTTATAACATATTTTGACACCTGTGTGACCACCACCCAGATTGAAATCTAGAGCATTTTGATTGCCCCTGAAAGCTCCCTTTTGCCCTCTTCCTGTCAATATCACCCCAAGGCAACCGCTACTTTGACTTCTATCACTACAAATAAGTGTTGTTTATTCTTGAATTTTATATAAAAGGAATAATACAGTATGTGCTCTTTGAGTTTCAGTTCTTTCACTCAACTCCTTTTTGAGATTTATTGGTGTTCTATTATGACATCATTTTATTTTTTAATTAAAAAAATTTTTTTTGGAGTATAGTTGCTTTACACTGCTGTGTCAGTTTCTGCTGTACAGCAAAGTGAATCAGCCATATGTATCCCCTCTTTTTTGGATTTCCTTTCCATTTAGGTCACCACAGAGCACCGAGTAGAGTTCCCTGTGCTATACAGTAGGTTCTCATTAGTCACCTATTTTAGACATAGTAGTGTATATATGTATGACATCATTTTAAATAGCAGCAAAGAATAAAATATATGTACATGCCATAGTGTAATCAATTCCTTGTATTAGCCAGTCCCCTAAATGTAACTCCTTTCAGTTGTCTTCAATTTCTCATTATTATAAGCAGTGTTGATAATAAACATTCTTGTAGCTAAATATTTGCTACAAATATTTCCCTAGTACAAATTCTTAGGATTAGAATATCTGGGTCGATGGATATGTACAATCCAAGGATTTTGATTATGCATTTTTGAATTGCCCCTTAAAAGTATGGATGTACTGTCCTACCAGAAAAGAATAAGCATGCTCCTTTCGAAGAAGTTGTACCCCCTTGAGCCCTCATCTACACTGCATATTACAATTAAGTTTCTGTTTTCCAGTTTCATAGGTGAAAAATGATGTTACGGTTTTTTTCTTCAGAAAAGTTGATCATCTTTATGTTTATTGAACATTTGTATTTCTTCTTCTGTTGTTAGTACCTAACTCTTGTCTATATTTTTCTGGTTAGTTTTGTCCCTTGTCACTAACTTATGAGAGTTCTTTATGTAGTAAGAATATTAATATCTTTGTTTAAAATTTTTTCTTATTTAAAAATTATGTATTTTCATTTTGGAATAGTTTTAATCTAAGTCAAAAAGAACAACAACAAAAACTCCTAAAATCCCACTGTCCAAGGATAGATACTGTTAACACGTTTTTCTGTGCAAGCTATACATATATACATATATATAATTTTTTTACAGACATGAAATAATCCTTCATATACTCTTTTGTGTGTGTTTTTTTATACTGCATACTATTTTAAAAACCAGTTTTTTCTTAAAATTATTTTGTGCGTAACTTGTCATTACACATTTTTCTGTAACATCACCTATTCTATTTTCTTTTTTTAATTTCAAAGCAATACGTTGTCATTGTAAAATATTTACATATCACAGAAAAAATGTAGTAAGCATAAGTTCCTGTCATTCTGCTCTCCAGTCATAACCACCATTAACAGATCTATATACAGTCTTCCGTATCTTTTTTCTAAGACTGTTCTATCCATATGCTTTTTAAAAATGTATAATCACATTATACAAATTGTTTTTATTTCTTCACATGATCAATCTTGGACATGTCAATATATGTAAACCAACCTTGCTCATTTTTTTTTTGCGGTACGCGGGCCTCTCACTGTTGAGACCTCTCCCGTTGCGGAGCACAGGCTCCAGACGCGCAGGCTCAGCGGCCATGGCTCACGGGCCCAGCCGCTCCGCGGCATGTGGGATCTTCCCAAACCGGGGCACGAACCCTTGTCCCCTGCATCAGCGGACTCTCAACCACTGCGCCACCAGGGAAGCCCCAACCTTGCTCATTTTAATGGGGGTAGATTATGGAGGAATCATAACCGATATCTTCTTGATGGATGTTTGAATTGTTTCTAGTTTTTCTTGGATACAAACGGCTGCAGTGAACATCCTTCTACACACATCTTTAAGTGCTTAAGCAAGTGTGCTACACACATAAAATAAATTCCTAGCATTGAAATCGCTGGGACAGAGTATGACCAGCATGGACTTTTAAATATTTAATAGAATTGTCCTCCAGAAAGCCTCTATCAGTTTACAGTACTCCCTTAGTTGTAGAGAGCACCTTCACAACTTCTTTCTCTTTGTGGATTCTGTTTTTTGGGCTTCAGAATCTTTCACCACAGAGACCAGATAAATATTCCAGGTAGATATTTATCATAAGCCAGATTTTAAAAAAAATTTTAATGTTAAAAAATATTTATTAGTATAAATAATATGTTCCTTTTTGCAGAGAAGTAAAAAGAAGGAAACAAAATAATACACTATCGTCTCACTCTCTTTGGCATTAATAAAACAAGACAAAACAAAACACTTGTACATGGTTTAAAAATGTAAACTTTCCGGGATACAGACTGAGAAATGAAAGCCTCCTCTCTCCCAGTTTCTCTCCCCCAAATAACCACTGTTAATACTTTTATATAATTCCTTCTGGAAAAAAATTCTACACATACTGATGCAATATTGTAGATATACCTAGACCCACATCTTCAGCTTTAGCCAACTTTTATGATTTCATTTTTTGAACCACAAAGACTGTTTATTTGACACCAATAGCATACATCATAGTAAAAAGGAAACCAGTGATCACAATTTAATGTTGTTTGGGGGATTCTAAGATAAAATAATAAAATAAGTGGTATTAACAGTGGAAAGAAAGAGACAAAACTATTACATGCATATGATTTCATACTTGGTAACTCAAAAGACTGAACAAAGAAGCTAATAACATTAATAAGATATTTTATAATGTGATTGGATAGAAAATGAATAAATTGAAGGACCTATTATGTCCCAGGATCCAAAAATACACCTTATAATAAAGTATGACTTTTCTTAATTAGTTAAAACGTGTCTCCCAAACTCTGGTGTCCATAGATCTGAAGGTTTACATATCAGTTGAAGAAAGATGGACTCTAGTAAAATAATTTGACAACTAAGTCATAGTCTCTTTATACCGAATGACGGGAAAACACGACTGAGTAGTTTGTCACTTATGATGGAGAACAAGCATAGTCGCATTTAATCTTACCAGAGATCTTCCCTTTAATATGACTAGATAGCAAATATATTCTGTTTGGCTCCCTGGGTTGTAAATATTTTGTATCTTTAGCATTCTTATCAGCACATGTGATTTATAACATATTATCTGAATTAAACAAAGTACTTGGAGGTCTGAGTGACTTGCTTCACAGTTTCTCTTTACTTAAAGCTGCTTCCCTAAAGGGAGATCTAGATTTCTTTTTTAAAAAATTAATTAATTTATTTATTTTTGGCTGCATTGGATCTTCATTGCAGTGCGCGGGCTTCTCATTGCGGTGGCTTCTCCTGTTGCGGAGCACGGGCTCTAGGCGCGCGGGCTTCAGTAGTTGTGGCTCACGGGCTCTGGAGCGCAGGCTCAGTAGTTGTGGCGCACAGGCTTAGCTGCTCCGTAGCATATGGGATCTTTCCGGACCAGGGATCGAACCTGTGTACCCTGCATTGGCAGGTGTATCCTTAACCACTGTGCCACCAGGGAAGTCAGAAACCTAGTATTTCTGATTTCATATATTCTTTTCACAAAGAGAGAGCTTGTGTTAATATTTCCACAACAACTCAGTAGTTCGGTATTTGTGTATTTCATTTACACAATAGGCAACATACTATACATCTGTCCCTAACTTTGCATCTTTCACTTAATACATCTTCAACACCTTTTCATATCAGGACATGTGGATCTACTGAGGAAGATATTTTTTAACTTAGTGGTAGATTTTTTTTTTTTTTTTTTTTGCGGTACACGGGCCTCTCACTGCTGTGGTCTCTCCCGTTGTGGAGCACAGGCTCCAGATACGCAGGCTCAGCGGCCATGGCTCACGGGCCCAGCCGCTCCGCGGCATGTGGGATCCTCCCAGACCGGGGCACGAACCCGTGTCCCCTGCGTCGGCAGGTGGACTCTCAACCACTGTGCCACCAAGGAAGCCCCCAGTGGTAGATTTTTTAATGTTAATATATTGTTCTTCACTCTCCACAGCCTGTGGCCCTCTTGTCTTTTCCCATTTGGCTTCCCAGGCTGGGGGTCTGGGATGGTGAGTGCTAAATCATCACACCAAGACTGAGATCCACTCATGCAGTCTCGCTGTGTGACACTCCTCAATGACATTCTACCCCACAGACACAACTCCTGATGTCAGTACTAAATTTTAGCTCTCTTTGGTTTCCCTCATCCCCATAATTGTCCATGTGTACAGAAGGTTGAAGAACGGGTGCCTTTTCGGGTGTTTCTCCTCCCTCACACCTGCCTACTGATGTCTGCCATCTTTTTTTTCCATTCCAGGGGAAGCCATATATCTTTGACCGTGTATTCCCTCCAAACACGACTCAGGAGCAAGTTTATCATGCGTGTGCCATGCAGATTGTCAAAGGTAATGAATGTATTTTTAGAATGTATTTTTTTCAGGCTCCTCATTCCCTACCTCACTTCTCTCTACCAGTGTTCTTTCTCTGCCATCTCTTCAGATGTCCTTGCTGGCTACAATGGCACCATTTTTGCTTATGGACAGACATCCTCAGGGAAGACACATACTATGGAGGTGAGGGTTCTGACTTTTATGGGAATGAGGAGCTGGGAGTGTTAATAGGAGGCCAAGGAATCTCAGTAGGGAAAGATCTAGAAATTGAGGGCTGCCTGGTACAGAGGATGAACGGAGGGCAGCGTTATAGTGGAAGTTTAATGGAATCCCTTCAGCCTGCTGCAGTTCACCCTCCTTTCCACTACTCCAGTTTTCTTCTTTTCACCTGGAAAAGCAGCAGCAATGAAAGTCCAGAGAGCTGCTCAGTTCCCTCCTCCTTCCACTAAAAGGTAGTGACCATCCCCTAAGTTAAGATAGTCTTCTTAGCAGCTGTTATCTCTGTATTCATCTGCATACCTCCAAGTTGTCTGATCCCTCCTGAGCCCAGCCTCATTCCAGAATACCCTTACTCCCCAGGGAAAGCTGCATGACCCTCAGCTGATGGGAATCATTCCTCGAATTGCCCAAGACATCTTCAACCACATCTACTCCATGGATGAGAACCTTGAGTTCCACATCAAGGTGATCAGGGCATGACCGCTGGGCATCCTCTTATGGGACTGGGAGGGGAAGATCTAGTATGAACACACTGAGATCCTGGCGCCCCAACTTATTCTCCACCGTGGTTACCTAAGTTCTTCTCTGCCAACATAGTCTCTTCTGCCCTTTCTCTCCCACCACCACAATTTGAGTGGGTTGCGTTAGCCTGAGATCCCTGTATCAGATTTAAGATAGGCCCTCTTCACTTCATACTTCTCCTTTCTCCCCAACCAGGTTTCCTACTTTGAGATTTATCTGGACAAAATCCGCGACCTTCTGGATGGTGAGTGGTGTTTAACCCCAGTGGGTGGGTAGGGGTGAGGAGGGCAAGGAAGAGAAAGATCACATTGCTTTTGGGCTCTTGGGTTTTGGTACTGTTTGGTGAGTGATGCAGCAGGCACACAAGGACACACACACTTATACTCATGTCCCTTGCCTCCACTCACCAAGAATTTCCCCAAACCGAAAGGGTCAGAAGATGAGCTTAGATGCCCAGGCCCACATATAAACAGCCTGAGTCTAGCTGCAGCCCTGGGGCTGGAATCCTGCAGGAGGAAAAACAGCCTTCAGCGCGTGCAGGGGGTTTAAGCTTCACAGGGGAGTCTTCCTCCCTCTTGCACATAGAAGAATCCACCATCCGAGTAGACTGCAGCGTGCAGGGGTTGGGGTGGTGAGGGGCTGGAAGTGCTGGCTTTGCTCACCCTGAATTGTCTTGATTCAGTGACCAAGACAAATCTGTCTGTGCATGAGGACAAGAACCGAGTGCCGTTTGTCAAGGTGAGAGTGGGGATGGGACACCCAGGTGGGGCCAGTGTACTGAGAGTGCAGGTGTAGGAGGACGGTAGACCAAAGGCCCACCCAGAAGTTGGAGGGCGGACATCCTGGTGGGGTGAGACATGCCAAGGGGCTGGGGAGAGTCCGGAGCCCGGGAAGAGGCACCATCTGGAGAGGTCATTTGGTCACTGTGCAGGTAATTTAATTTGCAGATCAAAGTGCATGGGTCACTGTCCATTTGCCCCCTACAGGGTTGTACTGAGCGCTTTGTGTCCAGCCCAGAAGAAATTTTAGATGTGATTGATGAAGGGAAATCAAATCGTCATGTGGCTGTCACCAGTGAGTGGGGAGACAAGGGGATCTTGACCGTGGGGTCTGCCTCTCCTCTGTGCCCTCTGGGGCTGAGGGACGCGGAAGTGAGCAAGGGAAGGCTGTGTCCTCCAGAGGAGGAGGGACGCTTGTCTGTGTGACCCTGAGACCTGCTGCCGGGGAGACTAGTCCCGACGGACACCCCCTCTCTTGGCGGGTGGAGGCAGTGGTCCGTGGAAGCCGGGGCTGAGGGCTTCCGTTCCGCAGGGGGTGGTACAGGGACTGTTTCACCCTCCCTCCTACAGACATGAATGAACACAGCTCTCGAAGCCATAGCATCTTCCTCATCAACATCAAGCAGGAGAACATGGAGACCGAGCAGAAGCTCAGTGGGAAGCTGTATCTAGTGGACCTGGCAGGGAGCGAGAAGGTTGGGGGTCCTGTCGGGGTGGGGTGGGCAAGGAAGGAAGCCTTGGAGGGGGGTGGCCTTTCTGTAAATCAGAATAACTTTCTTATTGAGCTAGAATTCACACACCATAAAGTTCCCCCTTTTAAGGCGTATAATTCAGTGACTTTCAGTATGATTGGCAGGTTGTGCGTCATCACCACTAATTCCAGAACATTTTCACCACCTGTTGACAGTCGTGCCCTCTTCTCCCCTCCCCCATCCCCTGGCAACCACTAATCTATTTTCTGACTCTGGATTTGACTTTCTGGACATTGCACATAAATGGAATCGTATAACGTGTGTGTGTGTGTGTGTGTGTGTGTGTGTGTGTGTGTGTGTTGAGGTCTGTAGCAAGAGTGTTTAGGGGAACAGAGGAAGGGCCTTCTCTGTCCTGTTTCCCTCTCCCCGTCTCCTTGGACTAAGCCACCTTACGTGGAGAAGAGGTGGGGAGAGCCCACTCCCTCTGCAGCCGCTCACGACATACTCACCCCTTCGTGCCCTGGTAGGTCAGCAAGACTGGAGCAGAGGGAGCTGTGCTGGACGAGGCCAAGAATATCAACAAGTCCCTGTCAGCCCTGGGGAACGTGATCTCTGCGCTGGCTGAGGGCACAGTAAGTGCTCCTTAGGTGTCCGCAGCCCTCAAGCCCCACCCCATCTTCTGCCTTCTCCTAATGCCCCACCTCATCATGCCAATTCATGGGTTGCTCTGCCCCTAGTCAGCACCACCGTCCCTTCTTTATTTTTATTTTTTTAATTTTTTTGGCTGTGCCATGCAGCTTACAGGATCTCAGTTCCCTGACCAGGGATTGAACCCGGGCCACAGCAGTGAAAGCCCGGAAGCCTAACCACTAGGCAACCAGGGAACTCCCCCACCATCCTTTCTGATTCCCCCGTTGAATTTTGTTTTCTGATTTGCGGCCTCTCTCTTCCCCCAGAAAAGCTACGTTCCATATCGTGACAGCAAAATGACACGGATTCTCCAGGACTCTTTGGGAGGAAACTGCCGGACAACCATGTTCATCTGCTGCTCACCGTCCAACTACAATGATGCGGAGACCAAGTCCACCCTGATGTTCGGACAGCGGTCGGTGGCAGGGTCCCCTCACTCCCTGCCGCAGCCCCTGCAGCGCTCTCCCCTCAGGGTCTTGTGAGCCTTAATGGAGGTCTCATCTCTTCGTTCTCCTCTCCAGGGCAAAGACCATTAAGAACACTGCCTCCGTGAATCTGGAGTTGACTGCCGAGCAGTGGAAGAAGAAATATGAGAAGGAGAAGGAGAAGACAAAGGCTCAGAAGGAGACGATTGCAAAGCTGGAGACAGAGCTGAGCCGGTGGCGCAGTGGTTAGCAACGGGTCCAGTGGGTGCAGGGAGCCAGAGAGGGCTCCTACGATCTCCAAGGGGGGGCTGCGTTTCCGGAGGGGTGCAGTAGAGCAGTCATGAGAGAAAGCGAGAGCGGCTTGACTGCCTTTACCCCCACCCCCCGAAAGGTTGACGGTCCATTTGGCAAGAGAGATGGAGGCCTGGAGGTCTCCGCATTGTACAGTGAGGGAGGAAGGACCCTCGGATGCAGCTGTCCCTTCTCCCATCCCTCACCTTGTTCCACCCCTTTGCCAGGAGAGGACGTGCCAGAGACGGAGCGCCTGGCTGGGGAGGATGCTGCCCTGGGAGCTGAGCTCTGTGAGGAAACGCCCGTGAACGACAACTCATCCATCGTGGTGCGCATCGCGCCTGAGGAGCGGCAGAAGTACGAGGAGGAGATCCGCCGCCTCTACAAGCAGCTTGATGACAAGGTAAGGACAGTCGGGCAGGGCACAGAGGTGAGAGCCCAGTGGGATGGTAAGTGAGGGATTAAAGAAGTAGATTATCCTGCCGTTTTTCTGATTTTAAAAGAGATGAATGTTCATTATTGAAAATGTGGAAGATAAATAAAAATATGTAGAAGAAAATTTAAATCATCTCCTCCCACCATTCAGAAATAAAGCCATGCAATTGAGATTATACTGTATATGTAACTTTGCATCCGATTTTTTCATTCCTCATTATATAATGAGCAATTTCCTACTTTGTTAACAATTCTTCATAAAAGTTTTTAAAATAGCTGCCTAACAGTCCATTTACCAGAATGTATTTAACCGTTTACTTATTTACAAGCCTTCTAGGGTTTTTTGTTTGTTTTTTTGTTGGTTGGTTGTTTTTGCTATTATAAATCGCTCTGAAATGACTATCTTTGTCTCTTGTGCGTAAGACTTTGCTTTGGAATGATTTGATTAGAGTGGAGCGCTAGAGTGGGATTTCTCAGTTAAAGGATATGAACATTTAAAGGCTTTTGCTGTGCATTGTCAAGGTTATACCAACTTCTAGGAAGAAAGGGATTAAAAAATGAGGGCAGGGGTCAAGGAAAGAAGCCGAGGGAAAGACCCCTTTCTTTTTTTAGGATGTGGAGTTTCTAAATCAAAGCCTAAACTAACTGGATTTGTATCAGGATCCACGTGTACCCCAACCCTGTAAGTCTGCACTGGAAGGAGTAGCTCCCTTCACCCCGCCTTTACCGCTTTTGCCTCCAACAGGATGATGAGATCAACCAGCAGAGCCAACTCATAGAGAAGCTCAAGCAGCAGATGCTGGACCAGGAAGAGGTAATGGGAAGGAGGGCAAGACACGAGAGGAGAGGGTTGTGTGTTCATCCCTGAAAGGCATCAAAAAGACCTTTTCCTGATAAGATGGAAGAAGGGGCATTCTGCTTAGGGCTGAGTCACCCTCCAAGACTATAGAAATCTGGAAACTTAATTGGGGTTTTGCTTAAAGCATGGATGCCGGAGTCTGGGTGCTTCTTCATTCTGTTGCCCTACTTCTGTGAAGCGGAAAGCCCACTTCCTCTTGACTCTTGCTTTGGCCCTTGCTTCTCTCCTAGACCTATACCTGGGTGGGGGGCTCAGCTTCCCCAGACCAAGGGGTCGTCGAAGTGGTCGCTGGCAGAGGACTTCCTCACGTGGCTCGCCCCTCCCTTGCAGTTGCTGGTGTCCACTCGAGGAGACAATGAGAAGGTCCAGCAGGAGCTGAGCCACCTGCAGTCGGAGAACGACGCCGCGAAAGATGAGGTGAAGGAAGTGCTGCAGGCACTGGAGGAGCTGGCCATGAACTACGACCAGAAGTCCCAGGAGGTGGAGGAGAAGAGCCAGCAGAACCAGCTTCTGGTGGATGAGCTGTCTCAGAAGGTGGTGAGTAGCCGGCTCGGAGCTCCCTGGCCTCAGAACATCCTCCACATCCAAAGGGACCTCTGCTTCCTGATGGGGCAGGATCACGTTTGCACCTTTGCACTGCCGTTCAGTGTGTCGTGGGACACTCCCCCATCACGCCACTGCACTTGGCCCTTCTGACCCCTCTCTCTTCCAGACCCTTCTGCAGGGCTTGTGTTCTCTTCATCGCAGCCATCAGGGTCATGCATGAAGGGAGAGGCCTCCGCCTGGGCTGGGGAGGGGAGCAGGAAGATGGCGATGGGATGACCTGAAGGGCTGTCCCCAGGCCACCATGCTGTCCCTGGAGTCTGAGTTGCAGCGGCTACAGGAGGTCAGTGGACACCAGCGAAAACGAATTGCTGAGGTGCTGAACGGGCTGATGAAGGACCTGAGTGAGTTCAGTGTCATCGTGGGCAACGGGGAGATTAAGCTGGTGAGTGGAGAAAGAGGCGGCAGCCTTGTTCAGGTCATTCTCGTTCTGGGCACTGGTGGGAGGTGCCGGTGAGACAATCCAGGTCCTCAGGGATACTGGGAAGTGGGGTTGCCAAAGATCCAGGAAACACGCCTGCAAACTAGACACAGGAAAGCAGGTAGAGGTTTGCATAGACTCAACTGAAATACGCAGTCTAAATCCACACACCAACTGAAATTCACATTGCTGAATAAAGAAGCAGTGGAGATGTGCTTATAGCAGGATTTGGAGATGGGAGCACACAATTAGGAATGATATATGCAGATCTGTGGCAGTGACAGTGACCCATCTGGGTGATCAAGCAGGTCAGTTTGACTACAGAATATCCTATTGCTCTACAGGATGAAAGAAGGTGACTGTCAGAATTGGATCTTTAAGCACAGAGAGAGGGATTTAGTGTGAAATGACAGGTGATACAGAGCTGCTAGAAGTCATCTGGAACATACCCGTCCCACCCGAGTCCCTGTGTCTCTGGGTGTGTGTGCCTGGGGGCTAGGCCAAGTAGAAGGAAATGGATAAAGGGCTTCCGGGCAGCAGAGAGGCACCTCCTCCCTCCCTTGCTCTCCCACAGCCGGTTGAGATCAGCGGGGCCATCGAGGAGGAGTTCACTGTGGCCCGACTCTACATCAGCAAAATCAAATCCGAAGTCAAGTCTGTGGTTAAACGGTGCCGGCAGCTGGAGAACCTCCAGGTCGAATGTCACCGCAAGATGGAAGTGACTGGGCGGGAGCTCTCATCCTGCCAGCTTCTCATCTCCCAGGTGAGTGCGGAGGTCCAGAGCCTTTGGGTGCCATGGGAGAGGACGGGCAACTCTGTGCTTATGGGATAACTCCTAGCACCCACGTTTATGTCAAGAGCCTAGGGTCAACTGAAGTCAAGGACAGAAGAGCTGGGGGGAAGCATGAGAGGGTCCAGGCTAGATAAGTGAAGGATCAGGGGATACTGCCCTCTGATCCAAGAGGGTCTAAAGGACCGGTCTCCAGAGGAATGTCCCTCGACCCTGCATCTCCATGGGAGGTGTAGCAGGAAGGGAGGATAGCTGGAGCTTATGGAGGTCTGCACTGCCTGGAATTGGGTCCTTTGCTGCATCCATGTTCTTCCTCTCGTGAACCCTCACCCCACCAGCATGAGGCCAAGATCCGCTCCCTGACGGAATACATGCAGAGCGTGGAGCTCAAGAAGCGGCACCTGGAAGAGTCCTATGACTCCCTGAGTGATGAGCTGGCCAAGCTCCAAGCCCAGGGTGAGGCCCTCTTAAACGTCCAACCCCCCATCCTGGGATCTAAGATCGCAGAGGGGACAGGGAGGGAAAGTGACAAACATCACAGGAAACCACCCAACAGCACACCCACCAAAGCATTAGACTGAAATCGTGGAGTCCAACTCACATGCTGCTTAGCACGCTCTTGCACGTAGCTCAGCTTCCATGAACCATAAACCCTGCATTGTTCTGTGTCCCTGCTGTATGAAATTGGACCATCCTCACCCAGAAGAACATCCCTGTGGGCCCATTCTGGGTAGACGTGCCTTGCTCTGCCTGGAGCTCTGGTCACAATGTGAAGTTCTGTCTGGAGGAGGTAGGTCTGATGTAAGCTGTCTTCCCCTCTCTCCCTCAGAAACTGTGCATGAAGTGGCCCTGAAGGATAAGGAGCCAGACACACAGGACTCAGAAGATGTGAAGGTGAGTGGGGAAGGCGTGGGGAGGACCGGAGCCCAGCAGGGCTGTGCTGGTCCTCACTGAGCGGGTGTCTGGGAGTCTAGCTTTGAGCTTGGGGTGGGGTTGTTTGCAGAAGGCCCTGGAGCTGCAGATGGACAGCCACCGGGAGGCCCATCACCGGCAGCTGGCCCGGCTCCGGGACGAGATCAATGAGAAGCAGAAGACCATTGATGAGCTCAAAGAGTAAGAGTTCCCCAGGGAGGCTCGTCTCCACCTGGTCCCCTCCCCTTGCTGTGCCTACTCAGATGCTCCCTCTTGCACCAGGATCCGGTTCTTTAACTTCCATGTGTCATTCCCCTGACAATGACACGACTTTGCAGCCCAACTCCAGGAGGTACCAGGAGTGAGGACTAGTCCCTATCTGCAAGGCTATTCTGATTAGATAGCTCAGGGCCCCTCACCCTGTCATGGAAGCAGTGGCCTGAGTCTGCCTCTGATACCCGAAGGTATAGAAGAAGGAAAGTGTTTGAGGAGCTGGGCTTCCCTTTGCCTCTTGCTGACGTCTTTTTGTTCTCCCCAATACCTCCTTGCCCCCCACAGCCTGAATCAGAAGCTCCAGTTAGAGCTGGAGAAGCTTCAGGCTGACTATGAGAAGCTAAAGAATGAAGAACATGAGAAAAGCACCAAACTCCAGGAGCTGACGTGAGTGACGGGTCTGCCTGCAGACCCTACTCAGACATACTGCAGAGGCAAGACACAATCCAGATGTGAATATGGTGACCACAGGAAACAAGTGCCTCAGAAGAACAGTTTGATGGGGTGGGGAAGGGGGAAAAGGGGAGGCTTCTGTTCAATATTAGCAGACACGGAAGGATGTGGGGGATGTTTTGTGACGTGTAAAAAGCAGGTTACAAACAGTAGGAATGGTATAATCCCATAACAGTTATGTGGGATATGCATGCATGGAAGAGTCTGGAAAGATGGACACCAGAATGTTCCCGGTGGTTTGATCTGTAAGTAGTAGAATCATGGGCTTTTTATGGAACTCGTTTACTTATCTTTGTTTTTTCTTTTCTAAGTTCTGCACTGTGAACATGGGTAACTTGTGTAATATATAATAATAAAATATAGATCAAAGGAATGGAGGAGGGAGGAGAGAGGGAGGCAGGGAGGCCCTGAGGGATTCTTCTGTTTCCCTCTTCCTCCAGATTTCTGTATGAGCGACACGAGCAGTCCAAGCAGGACCTCAAGGGCCTGGAGGAGACAGTTGTGAGTGGTTTCCTTCTCTGCCAGGTTAACAGGGTATGGGTGGAGGGCTTCAGTTCTTCCTCCCGATTTCTTCCTAACCCCATTCCTCCTTGCCTTCTCTGCAAAGTCAGTCTGTGGCATGATCAGGATGCACCTTTTCCTGAAGGATGAGTGACTCATTTGTCTAGAGAGACTGAAGGGTCCAGTAATTTTGGAGGGGGAACGGTGACTGGGTATTTGGAGGACCCCAATTTTTCATCATTGTTTCCAGGCCCGGGAACTCCAGACCCTCCACAACCTTCGCAAGCTGTTCGTTCAAGACGTCACGACTCGAGTCAAGAAAGTGAGTGCCGTCTCGGGGTCTTCCCAGCCCCCGTATCCTCCCCCTTTCCCCAGGCTTCTCCAGACCCTGTGGCCTTCAGTGGGGCTGGCTTGACCTGGTCTGGGTGGGACCTGATTGGCCTGAAGACAGCCACACCTTTCCCCTGCCTCTGTCTCTCATCAGAGTGCAGAAATGGAGCCCGAGGACAGTGGGGGGATTCACTCCCAAAAGCAGAAGATTTCCTTTCTTGAGAACAACCTGGAACAGCTTACAAAGGTTCACAAACAGGTAAGAGTGAGGGTAAGGGGTGAAGAGAACTCTTGAGGCCGAGAGCCTAGGATACCTAAATCTTTGGAGGCCCCTGGATTTAGGAAAATCTACTTGCATGTTTTCCTTACTTTTCCCTTTTCCCTTTCCTACAAATCCCTTCTTTATCCCGTATTTGGTTCCACTTTTACCTTGTTCTTGGTTCTATGCCTGTTTTCCCTTTCCCAAAGCTCCCAGCCTGCCTCTGCTCAAAGTGGAATTCCCCAGGCCTACGCTGTTGGAGGGAAAGGTTGAAACTGATAGAGGTTTCAGAGGCATGGGGCCGTGACCGTACACAAGGGATACTGGTCAGACGTTAGCCAGAGACAGAGAGCAGAGAGACAAGAAGTCAGGAAGCTGGGCTTTCTCTCATGGAGAGGACTCCCTCTGCCTAGGCCTGGGGCAGGCACACAGGGCAATTACATGATGTCCTCAGACGGCCCAACTGGACCCTGGTCAGGGCCAGTGAAAACTCCTGTGTATTAAGTTGCTGCCTCTCTATCCCCCTCCTTGCTGCTGCGGTTCCTTAGGTGGAAGACTGGGTTTCAAAGGTATGGGGTGGGGAGGTGGAAGGGGCAGTCCAAAGGAGTCAGGACAGGAAATGTTTGGTGCATACATAGCAGGAGCACCCTGGCTAGTGCCAAATAGCTGAGCCTTGAAGACAGATGCAACAGACTGTCAACTGGCTCTTTTAACTGGCTCTTTTAAAAGAAGGGAGTGAAGCATAGGTTAGGGTTTAACTGACTTGTAAAATAAACCCTAACCTATGCTTCACTCCCTTCTTTTCGAATCTACCTTAAAATTCGTTTTAAACTCATGTTCTCATTAAACTACAGCTTAAACTTCTTTTCTTCCCAGTGCCATACCCAGCATATATAGTAAATACCCAGTACATCTTCTTATTTTTTTAAATAATGAAGAAAATCCTAGAACTGTGGCCCAGTGGTAGTCCACAGGGTTTATTTATTTTATTTTGACCTACAGAGGGCTTTAGTACCATCTTTCCCCCTTTACCTATTATAAAACAGTGTGAACAACATTATAGAAAAGTTGAAAGGGAAGAAACATTTGTAATTGGTTTTGTCATTCTTTTTAATTTCTGTGTTCATTTTCCTTCTTAATCCAAATGCATATTACATTGCTTTTTTTCCCCAATTTTTTTCATTGTAGTAAAGTACACATAACATAAAATGTATGACCTTTAATCATTTTAAGTGCACCATTTGGTGGCCTTAAATCCATTTGTAATGTTTTGCAACCATCACCACCATCCCTCTCCAGAGATAAGTCTTTTCATCCTGTAGAACTGAAATTCCATCCCCATTAAATAATAACTCCTCATTCCCTGCTCCTCCACCCACTGGCAACCCCCATTCTACTTTGTCTCTATAATTTTGACTACTCTAAGAATCTCACCTAAGTGGAATCATCTGGGATTTGTCCTTTTGTGACTTGTTCATTTCACTTAGCATAATGTCCTCCAGGTTCATCCACATTGTGGCACATTTCAGGAAATCACAGGCTGTTTTCCTTTTCCCCCATGAAGGGTCTGCCTCTGTTCTAAGTCTCAAAGACCAAAAGCTACTCACCTATAGGAGAGAGGACTCCTAATATCCTACCTCAGGGGACACAAGACTAGAAAGGAAAACATGAGTGATGTAGAAACCTCTCAGTCAACAGAATCTTAAATAGCCAGGGCCATAACCCTATTACAAATTAAGCTAAGTTATTGTCACAGCAAAACATTGTTTATAATCTGTAGATTGTCCAAAATTAAAGGGACAATTCTCCCAGTGTTCCCTGCTGCACTGATTTACCTGGTATCTTCCAAGGCCGGCTCCTTCTGCAATTTGTAGGGCCCTAGTCATTGTGTGAAACCTTGTAAAAAGATCAGGAAGTCTTTTCTGGATGCAAGGTGGTTAATACCACGCTGTAGCTTAATTTAAATGGGAAGAGGGACAGCCCAGGAAATCCTTGAACATGAAGGTAATGAGCACAAATGTTTGTGAGACTTCAAAACATTTTCTTTCCTTCCTATGGGGCGGCCATGTGTGTGTGTGTATCTGTGTCTGTGTGTGTGTGCGTGTGTGTGTGGTGCGTGGGCTCCTGTATTCCAGCTTCTGCTCCTGCTCTACACTGCACCTAACCTGCACTCAACACCATCTCCACCCTCCAAACTGCTACTGTGCTCTTGCTGCCTCGCCCTGTGCATGCCCACAGAGCCATCTCTGGGGGAGGGGGAGGGGCCTCATTCCCATGGTTGCCCTGGGGCTGTTGGTCTGGCACCAGCTGTGAGATATTGGGGGGTTGGTGGTGTTTAGGCCAGGAGGAGACTGGAACTCTTGCTCTCCCAAGAGTTCTGGGCTACAGAGGAGTTGGCATGTTTTTGCTGCCTAGAAAATGATGGAACTTTTTAATGCCTGACCACCGTTTGCTAAAGGGAGAAGGAAAGAACTGGCCAGAACAGCAATTAGGTAAAGGGAATGAGGCCTTTGGAGGAAACCACATGGTCTCCACCTTCCCTGACATGACTTTTCCTTATTCTCTCCCCCCACCCCCCCGCCCCCCGCACCCCCGACTCCGCTGCCTTGTTCGCCTCTCTCCCCGCCTCTTCGCCGGGGCTCGTCCCACAGCTGGTACGTGACAATGCAGATCTGCGTTGTGAGCTTCCTAAGTTGGAAAAACGACTTAGGGCTACGGCTGAGAGAGTTAAGGCCCTGGAGGGTGCACTGAAGGAGGCCAAGGAGGGCGCCATGAAGGACAAGCGCCGGTACCAGCAGGAGGTAGACCGCATCAAGGAGGCCGTTCGGTACAAGAGCTCCGGCAAACGGGGCCATTCTGCCCAGATTGGTGAGTGGGGAGTGGGCGTCAGCAGGCGTACGGGAGGGATCACCACCTGGGGGAACCCAGCAAATTCCTCAGTGTAACCCCACCCCAGCCTCACCCCACCACCACTACAAAACAGTAGAAAAGTGAATTACCTTACTTGCAACTCAGTTCAGCTCTAGCTAAATGACCTTGCAGGGCAACTGCAAGGTAACAAAGAGCCTCTTCACGGTCATTTTCCTTTCTTTGCCGCAGCCAAACCCGTCCGGCCTGGCCACTACCCAGCATCTTCACCCACCAACGCCTATGGCACCCGGAGCCCTGAGTGCATCAGTTACACCAACAGCCTCTTCCAGAACTACCAGAATTTGTACCTGCAGGCTGCACCTAGCTCCACCTCAGACATGTAGTGAGTGACCATGGGCGGGCTGAAGTCCCAACCCAAGGCTCTCTGCACCCTATAAGGCATAAGACTGGGTTAATTACTGGGTGAGACTTAGTTCTTTTCCTAAGTAGCTTCATGTCTAACCCTTTCTCAACTTCACACCTTCGATTAGAAGGTGGGCATCTGCCCTCCCAGCCTGAGGCCATGTTTGTTGTCCTCTGGTCTCTGGGGATGGGAGGGGTGGATGGCTTCATCCCTGAGGGTGAGTGTGGATCAGTGGTCCTCGGAATAGTGGAAGGTGGGTGCCAGAGGTTGCATCTCTCTCCTCTGCTCCATCCAGCTTTGCAAACTCCTGTACCAGCAGTGGGGCCACGTCTTCTGGAGGCCCCTTGGCTTCCTACCAGAAGGCCAACATGGACAATGGTGAGTGAAAAAGATGGGTTACCAGCCTGTGGGATCCCCAGGGCAAGTTGAAAAGTATCAGAAAAGTAAGTGACCCTGCACCTACAGCTCAAACACTGCATCCCTTCAGGGTCTTGGACGCTTAGAAGTGGATTCCTCTGGTCACGTGCCTGTCCCAACCCTTCCCTTCCCTTCCCCTTCTCCTCTCCTCTGTGAGGGCTCAGGGAGGCTTTTTCTCAAACAAAATAATGATGCAGCTTGGGGTAGTTGAAGACGAGTGCCACAGACCCAGATGGCAGCTATGTTGCCAAGACACTTACCTTTTTCTCCAAGGGATTAGGATGAGAGAGGGTTTGAGGAGACCGTTAGTAACACGCAATCTCTCTTTTCCTTCTTCCAATCTTGTGTTCTCCATGATGTTCTCTTCAGGAAATGCCACAGATATCAATGACAATAGGTACGCCGGTTGCCACTGCTCTTGGGCTCTCTGGGTGGGACCAGAAGAAATGGTTACATTTCCCTCATGCCTTACTTAGAGGTTCGCTGGAGACTTTGGGGAAAGGAGGAGGAAATGAGAACCATTCTCGCCATCACTGTGTTGTCCAGGAGGTCCAGTCACCCCCAGCCTTGGTGTAGAACACTGTCCCCGCCTCCAATTCTCCCTGTGGTTCCTCCCCATGCCAGCTATGGGGGCTGGGAGAAAACGCCATGGACGTCTGATGACCTGGGTTTCCCTCCTACTTTGGGGAACTTTGTGACCTTGGGCAAGTCAGCTCTATCTCTCTGGCCTTGATTTGCCCTGTATTCCTGCCCTTCATTATCTCACAGGGATGCTGAGAGAGCAAAGTGACAGGAATGCTGTCATTTATACGGAGCTGACAATGCTGTGATTATGCTGGGTCTCTTCTTCCAGGAGTGACCTGCCATGCGGCTACGAGGCTGAAGACCAGGCCAAGCTGTTCCCTCTCCACCAAGAGACGGCAGCCAGCTAATCTCCCACACGGGCTGCTGCATACCTGCACTTTCAGGTAGTTTCAGGCCGCTTCCTCTGACCAGCCTCAGGTTGCCTCCTTTCTTGCCCTCAGCTTCTTTGTTTCTCCTGCTTTTTTTAAAATCATCTCAAAACTTTTACTATATAGTTGTCCCTCAACTCCTGCTGTCCCCTCCCAGGGGCTACATCAGAACTGCCCGGTGTCCCCTAGGCACTGGCCTCCCCTCCCCCCTTGTGCTTGGCCGTAGTGGGAACCACAGTACCGCCTTTATGCCACTAGGGGTCGCTGCAACACGTCAAAAGAAGTGGGCAAGGGCAGTGTCCATCTAGAGCCGCAACACAGGTCACAGAACCTAGTGGTTATTAGGAGACCTTGGGAGATCTCTGTGTCCTATACTCCTCATATCTGTATATGTCACCAATGAGCTTTAGCAAATGCCCCAGGAAGTCTAACTTTTTGTTCTTCTAGCTGCTGTATCAGTACTCGCCTCCAATCTTGCTAGTGGAGGTGGAAAACAGCTGTGTGCCCACCTCCAAGCCCCACCTTCACCTCTGTCCTGGGTCCTCTCCCCTGTTCCCTGTGCTCTCCTAGCAGCACAGGCACCTTCCTGGTTCTTGTGTGTCACCAGGCTTCTTGCCAGGTTGCTTTATGGCTCAAAACGGGCACTGGGATCCTGTTTTATTGTCCACCTTGGATCCTTGGAGAACGAGAAACGAGAGAACATGGCCAGTCTCCTAGTGGGCGGCATCCAAGCTGAGCCCTCTCCAGGGGTTTTCCAGAGTAATAGGCCAGGCACACGTAGGCAGAAAGGCATGAGAAGCAAGCAGTGGGAATGGGGGAGGGAGAGTTAGGGAAGGCCTGTGGGTGGAGGAGCAGGAGATGGCAGGGTGGCGTCTGGCTGTTGATATCAAAGGAACAGGACTGTAAACCCAAGCTGGTACAGATGCCACCCTGTTCCTCTTCAGTGACCGGGCTGCAAGGTGGTTCCTCACAACCTCTTTCTCTTTCTTCCCCAGTTTCTAAGAGGGACTGAGGCCTCTTCTCTCAGCATGCTGCAAACCTGTGGTCTCTGATACTAACTCCCTTCCCCAATCCTTGTTGTCCGACTGTACTATGTATGATGTCTTCTCTTACTCTGTATCTCTTTGTACTCTGTATCTATATATCAAAAGCTGCTGCTATGTCTCTCTCTTCTCTCTGTCATACTCTCTAGTATCTAATGATGTATTTAGCAATTTCTAAGCATAGTATACCCTCCTCATTTGGGGCCATAGGGAGGAGGGTCAGTGTTTCTTCTTCCTCTCCTATATGCATCTCTCACACTGAATGGTGTTAGTCACAGAGATGATAAAAGGAAAATGGGAGCTAGAGGGCTGTGATCCTTCACAAACACACACACACATGCACGTACACAAAGCCTTAAGCAGAAGAATGTCTTGGCGTCATGAGAAGATACAGAAATAGACTCTTTCTCCCTCTTCTTCCACATTTAGCACAGGGGAGGGTGAAATGGAAGGACTGCTTAAATTATACGGTGAATTTTCTTCAGACGCCCCTCACCCCAACGGAGGGGTTCTGGGTGTGCACCTCTGCCCCCCGAAGTCTGCCTTTTGCCTCCCTCTTCCTGTGCCCCCTGGACAACCAAGAACATGAATTGCTCAAGGGACCACTTCCCTTTCTCCTCAAAACTCCTTTTGATATTCTCTACCCCAGAGCTCATGACCAGAACCCAAAGCTGCTTAAAATTATTTTGAAACATTGAGGAGGCCAACCCATTTCCAACAATCTGTCAAATGGTTGCTCATCTGTCCACGGTGAAAGTTATAGCCAAGCGTAAGCAAAATGAGTCCTTCTTTGGCTTTGGGGGTAAACAGACTGGAAAATTCCTAAGTATTTTTTTGCCACAGTGATGGGCTGGATTCCTTTCTCTGTCCCATATTGGGCTGCATGTTCTTCCCGTCTCCACCTTTTGGTTTGGGAGCTTCCAGTTCATTGGCAAAATAGGTATCTCGAAATGCCTTCCTTTCAAGCTGGAGCCTGACTTTTCCCCGATGATACACATTAAAAAATGTTTTTTTCCAAAAAGAATTCCCTCTGTAATGTCCTCATCTGGTATTAAGTGCACTTTAAAGAAAAGGGCAGGGCAGATTTTCCAGAGGTGGAGGAGCCCAAGGGCTTGACCCAGGGGGCACCCCCACTCCCTATGGAATTGACAGGACTATTGTTTTGTTTTCATATCCTGTCCTACCACATGGTGCTAAGGTGGCTTTCCAGGTAACTGCAGGGATGTAGAGTGGAGGTCACAAGCCAGTCCAAATCAAGAAATATAACCTGGTGTCCAGATAGCCAGTCTTATCTGGGTTGGAAGAACAGGGTAGCAGGGCAACCCATCACCTAGTTTCTAAGTCAGGAAAGAAAGCTCAGTGTGAGTGTCAGCTGGTAAATACAGCCTGTATTGGCCTGTGACTCCTTCAAGCGAAAAAGTCCTTTCTCCCTTTACCTGTTAGGCCCTTTTTAGCAATTAAGGAGAAATGCAGGGGAAAAAAAAAATACCAGAGGGGTGTAGCATAAATCCAAGGCGGTGATACTCAAACATTTTTCAGAACCAATCTTATATAGAACCCTGACATAAAGAATAGCTAAAAGTGACGCAGACCTGGGCAGTTTGCATTTTTGTTGTTTGGTGGAAAATGCTTCACTAGTTGAGGAGCCCTTGAACAGTCCTTAAGAGACCCCAGGATTCTGTAGAGTAGATTGAAAACCACTGCTCTGAGGAAACGGGTTCAATCTGGCTCCCCTGCCCCAAGCAAAGAGGGAAAGGGTGGGGTTGGTGAGCCACGGCTGTCTCCAGACGCAAGTGGAGAGGAAGGAAGATACCTGTGCACCTGGAGACTTGTGCTAATGTCGGCCAGCAGGGCACCCAAGAATCCAGTGAGCTTTATGTAATCTTGCCACCAAATGACTCTTTTAAAACACAGAAGAAAATGTGAAGGTGTAGGGCAGATGAGGAGAGAGGTGACAGAGGGAACAGCCTTCTCTTTAGCAAGATGTAAGGGAAATGTAATTCACTTACATAAATAAGAAACGACACACACACAAAGCCTTCACCAGAAGCTTCACTCCACATCCCCCTCCTCCCACCCCCCTCACCACATTTCTTTCAGAGAGCCAGGGTCTCCACGAGGGGCACCTGGCCTGCCCCCTCACATCTGCCAAAATGTTGCATGCCAGCGTGAAAGACAAACCAAACTGCACCAAGCCCAGTGTGTATTTACTTGATGTACATAGATACCTTTAAAATAAAATAAATTCAACGATGGCTCTCCCGTGTTGTGAGTCTTTATCCCTCCCCAGTCTCACTCCCTTCCCTGCATGTAATGGCATTATGACAGTGTGGGATATATCCTTCCAGGTGTTTTTCCATATATTTACACGCAGGCTTTTTTCCCCCACTTGACAATATGTCCTAGAGATCTTTTCATGTCAAGATACATATTTACCTCATTAAAAAAATACATGATTTTTTATAAACATATCCTATAATTTATTCAACCATTCCACTATTGGTGGACATCCATGGATCTAGGTTGTTCGTAATTTTTAACAAAAAATGGTATCCTGTTTTCTTCACTGTTTTCCCCAGACCACCCTCAGCCCCAGCATCAGTTCCATCCCTCTAGTGTGTCTGCAACCCTCCCTCGCCAAGAGCTCAGCTCTCTTGTCCCAAGATTGTTTACCACGATCACCCTTCTAACCCCCATTTTAGAGCATAGCCCTACCTGTCTTCTCTGCTCTTACTTCAGAGTTTCTGAGATAAGTGGAGAAAACCATACGACCAAAACACTAGGGCAATTAAAAACAAAGAGCCCCAGAGGTAACTTGACCTTTGGTGCTGATTTAACTGTTCCTTCTGTGTGTCCCCGCTGTTTTCTCTCCCACTCTCCAGAGCAACTGGTCTAAACCCTCACTCCTCAAGATCCCTTCTCACCGTCCTCTCTTAGGCAACAACTTTGTCTGTTTTAAAGGGTAAATTAAGGTGACTGAGTGTGTGAAATTCTTCACCTCCCCCCCCACACCTACACACTTACCTCTGTCTACACAGACCCCTTTGCTTTCTCCCGTCTGACAAGTGATAAATCTCCCTTCTCTGGACTAAATCAAGGCCCTTCCAGATCTTCATTCCTGAGGTACTTACAAAGACTCAATATATAAAATAACTAATAAGAACCTACTGTATAGCACAGGGAACCCTACTCAGTGCTCTGTGGTGACCTAAATGGGAAGGAAATCCAAAAAAGAGGGGATATATGTATATGTATAGCTGTACAGTAGAAACTAACACAACATTGTAAAGCAACTATACTCCAATAAAAATTAAGAAAGAAACTAAAACAAAAAATATATAAAATAACTAAAAGTGATGCAGACTTGGGCAGTTTGCATTTTCTTTGTTAACTTCTGTCTCAGTGATTTCTTCCCTTGTCCTTGGTAAGGTCTCCCTTAAAAGTGTGTTTTACTCTGTTTCTCTATAAGCCACTCCCCACCTTGTTTTCTCACAACCAAATTTCCTGATGAAGTCCCAGGCTTCCCTTCCCCACTTCCTCACCTCCTATTCATCCCGCAGCCCACCTGGATCTGGCTCTTGTTCTGCTGAAAGTGCTTTCCAAAGGTCACTAGTTGCCAAAGACAATGGGCACTGCTCCTTCCATGTCTTGCCTCACCTTTCCATGACATTTGACACTGCTCTCCATTCCTTCCTTCTCGAAATTCAACTCCCTTGGCTTTTGTGACCCTGCTCTCCTGGCCCCTTTTACTTCTCTGGCCACCCCTTCTCAGTCTTCTCCCACTAGCCTCTCACATGGTGGCCTATACCAGGGTCCAGCCTTTCCTTGCCCTCCCTGGGAGGTGTCATCCTCACCTACGGATTCTTCGCAAAAATTAAACTTTTATCCCCAGCCCAGACATTCTGCTGAACTCTGGGCCCATATGTCCGGCTGCCCTCAGGTGCCTCAAACACGGTCCAAATTGAACTCTTGTTTTCAACCAAAACTGCTCCTTTTTCATGTCACCGCCATCTCTCTACACCTTAGCCAGAAGCCTAGGATTCATTCTCAATGTCTCCCTTTCCCTCAAATCGCACATCCACTACGGATTTTACAAACTGACATCAAACTATACCTTTAGATGCCAGCCCCTTCTTTCCATCCCAATAATCATTGTTTTAGTTCCTCATCTCGTGCCTAGACTCTTGCAGTACTCTGGTCACCCTCCAGAATGATGCCTGAGAGGTCTTTCTAAACGCACGAAACCCACTTAAGGGATCTCCTACTTCGTAAAGAAATGCTTTCGGGTTAGCTTCAGGGCGGAGGTTATTCCTAGAAACTGGGCAAAACCGGAAGGCGGCGACTTTGCAGCAAAGAAGTCCTAGACCGAGGGTTTAAATCAGGCCAGTCCAGGCAGCATCCCCTACGCCTGGATGACTGGTCTGGGCCTCGCGGACTGCTCGCAGCCCTCAGGGCAAAAGGCTTCGGTGCGACTCCCCAACGCCAGGTGAGTCCAGGCAACGCGCGGGCGTTGGGGCAGACGTGCGGCCGCCAGGGGGCGGAGTCAGCCTGCCCCGCCCTACTCGCACGCCTGCGGGCCAGCCTCCGGTCACGTGACGGAGGCGCAGGTGAGCGCCGCTTCCGGGGTCGGGAGAGTACATCGCGGCCGGCCGGCTCTGGCTTTCACTTGGTTGGGTGTGCGGGAGACGATGGCGTCCTCCTCGGTCCCGCCGGCCACTGTACCGGCGCCGACAGCGGCTTCCGGCACAGGTTTCGGCTTCGCTTCCAAAACCAAGAAAAAGCATTTCGTGCAGCAGAAGGTGAAGGTGTTCCGGGCGGCCGACCCGCTGATGGGCGTGTTCCTGTGGGGCGTAGCCCACTCGGTGAGACCCGGCCCCGGCCCCGGCCCCGCGGAGGCCCTGTCCGAATCCCTGAGCTCCTCCGGGCTTGTCTGTTTCCAGGCTCCCGCCTCCGGAGCCCCTAGCGCTGCCACTTCTCCCCCAGGCTGTTCTGGTCTGCCCACCTGCCCTCAGGTGTTTCACCCAGCGTACTTTCTCGCTCTAGACCTTTTTTTTTTTTTAACGGAGACTTTTGTCCCTCCCTTCGCCCGTTACTCCTCCACTCTGGTTCCATCTTCCCCAACTGAAATCCAGCTCCCTGCTTCCTTCCAGTCCGTTCCAGCCTCAGGCCACGGAGACCGGCCGGGACCCGGCTCCGTCTGGAAGGACATTAGGGAGAGTAGCTCTTCTGGCTTGGTGGTGGTGAGGTCTCCAGTGAGAGTGTAAGTGTAGAAAGGGAGCGGAGAGGGTAACTGGATGAAGGGAATCGTTCACTTCTCCTTTGCACCTTGCTTTACAGCCGCCGTCAGTGACGTTGGAACCTTGGCTTTGGGGGAAGAAGCTCCAGGCTTCCTGGACCTTCTAATCCTGCATGTCCCTTTCTTTCCCTTCCAGAGGTACAGCATTTCAGAGAAGCTACCCCACCCTGAGCCTAGTGGTTGCACTTACTCAGCACTTAATGTATGTAAGCCTTTGGTCTTAATTGCAACCCATTGCTGGCTGGAGTAATGGTATTTGGTGTAAGTGGGGGTCATCTTTGACCAAAGAGCTGGCTCAGGAGCTCTGGTCATGGGGACATTATGGTGGTGAACTTTAGAATCGGGGAACTGCTGTCGATGGTTGGCCTGGGAATCCGGAGGAGGCCAAAAGAGGCTGGCGCATCTACTTTCCTGAGGATACCTCAGGTGAAGGAAGCACAGCCATTTCCCCCCTTCCCTCAGATCTGGATTGGAAGGATGCAGTAACCTTGAATATGACAGGCAATATTTTAAAAAAAATTTTTTTTAATTTATTTATTTTTTGGCTGTGTTGGGTCTTCGTTGCTGCCCGCGGGCTTTCTCTAGTTGCGGGAGCAGGGGCTACTTTTCGTTGCGGTGCGCGGGTTTTTCATTGCAGTGGCTTCTCTTGTTGTGGAGCACAGGCTCTAGGCATGCGGGCTTCAGTAGTTGCGGCACGTGGTCTCAGTAGTTGTGGCACATGGGCTTAGTTGCTCCCCTGCACGTGAGATCTTTCTGGACCAGAGGTCGAACCCGTGTCCCTTGCATTGGCAGGCAGATTCTCAACCACTGCACCATCAGGGAAGCCCCCAAGCAATATTTTAAAAACTCAACTTCCTTGAAACATTATAGTCATGGTAGTGCTGTGGAGGTGGAAGGGGATGAGGAGGAATACAGTTTTTGTCACATTTTTATTTGTGGCTTAGAAAGTCATCTGGGGGTGTGTCAGCTCCCTTTCGCATTTGTGGCTCTGTGGACTGCTCCCAGCTCAGTCTAAGGCACTTGGTATGGGCAAGGCTGATGGAGGTGGGCTGCCTCTGTTATGACTCATCTATCCATCCCTTTGGGAAACTTAAGAAGGAGGGTTTTCCTTTGGTAAGATGGGGGAATTACACATAAGACCTGCCTCAGCTTCCCTAGGTATATATACTTTAGCCCCAATACCCCACCCTCCAGCCAGCACACATTTACTTCAAGGGTCTGGAATGGAGAAATTCCTTGAACATATGTGTTAGTGATGATTCAGCCTGCTTAACAGCAGGTGGCGAGGAGGGGGCATAAAGAACTGTAGCTGAATTTTAGGCTGGGAATCTCTAGTGGGTTTTTTTTTTTTTTTCCTCTGGAGGAATATGTTCTGTCCTCCTTTTCTACTGAGAATGAGAGGAGCTGGTTTTTCATTGCAGTGTATGGGATTTAGGTTAGACTACACTTCATAACCTCTGTCGAATGATCAAGTAAGGATAGACAAGGCATCTGTTTATTCAGTTAATAAACACTTCAGGACCACTGTGGGCCAAATATTGTGCTAGCTAGGCACCTGAGTGATGCAGACGACTAGAACTGGTCCTTACCAGAGCTCACAACCCAGGTGGGGAACTCACGTAAACTAGAGGCTAGAGTCAAGTGATAAGGGTGCGTGAAAGATACTGTGGCAACAGTGGGGAGAAGGCACATCTTCTGGGCACTTCTTAGTGCAAGATCCCCCTTTCCACCCTGAATCAGCAGACTGCTGATTCTTGGGGCTGAGGAGCGCATGTGATGCTTGCATCCTTTGGGCTGTGGGTTGGCTTGACTTCAGTGAACAGATGCCTAATGAGCTCATATCCTTTGCCTGCCTGCATTCCCTCTAAAATCAGCTGTTTTTCTTTTATCTTACACCTAGGCAGGTGGGGACCTACTACAGAGAACTGGGTCAGAGTGGTCTGGAAGGACTGGTCCTGTTTGTATGGAGATGCCTCCTTCAGGATATGGACGTTTCATTCTCGCTGCTGTCGACCCCTCAGAGTCCCCTTAACTCTCCTTGTACTTTGAAGACATCTTTTGTTTCCAGTGGAGCATGGAACTGTTTGTCTTGAATGTCTTGAGTCTGCTGAGGGTCTTTTTTTTCTCTAGAATTTGTCACAGCTTTAAAAAATAGTCCAGAGTCGCTTACAGAGTTTGCCTGATATAAAATGACTGTTGTGAGCATGAAGTTCCACGGGGGCGGGAGTGTGAGGGGCTGTGTGCAAGGGTTGCTCACTGCAGGCCTTGGGCAGCAGAAGATGGCAGACACATACTCTCACCTTTGTCAAGCATATGCATAACCAGCGTTTTTAAGGGAATGAGGTTGGATTTGCCCTTTTCTGACTCTTGCCCAGACACACTGTATAAGTAGCTCTCCGCACCCCTACTCACTGCCTTCCTGTTCTTGTTTTGGCTTATCAGATCAATGAGCTCAGCCAGGTGCCTCCCCCGGTCATGCTGCTGCCAGATGACTTTAAGGCCAGCTCCAAGATCAAGGTCAACAATCACCTTTTCCGCAGGCATGTGGGAATCCCCACCCTTCTCATGTCAGCCTTCCTAGAAGAGAGAATAAATAATTTTAAGAGTTAGGATTGAATGAGTTGAAGGTTTTAGATTTAGAAGACAACTTACAAGTTGTTATTGTATTGTCTAACCTTCCTTCCTATGCAGAAATTCAGTATTTTGTAAAGAAACCACTGAAATAATTTCCAATGTTCCTTACACCCTTATCTATGTGTACTAGTTTACCTCTCCTCTAGCCTGGAGATTCACAAAGTAATAAATACGTTTAGATGCCATTACCATTAACTTCTGAGAGGGACTCCCTGAAAGAAATACCTGAGTCCTGTAAGCCCTCCTAGTATCCGAAGATGCCACTCAAGACCTATTGCTTATTTAGGGATGTCTCTGACTTGCTTGAGATTTGGGAAATGCTGCTGTTTGGATGGGCAGTAGGTCGTGGTTCTGCTTAAGCCGCTTACCAGTCATGTGACTTCAGCAGGTCACTCAACCACCCTGAGCCAGTCTCCCCTTCTATAAAATGGGAATAATACACCTTTAAAGGACCTCACAAGGGTTTTATGAGAGTCAAATAAGGTAATATGTGTGAAGGTGCTTTGTAAAGTGTCAAGCCCTACATAAATATAAGGTAATATTGTTACTTTGTTTCTTATCTTGAAAACCCCTATTGCAGGGAAAATCTGCCCAGTCATTTCAAGTTCAAGGAGTATTGTCCCCAGGTCTTCAGGAACCTGCGTGATCGATTTGGTATTGATGACCAGGATTACTTGGTGAGAGTCCATTGGGTGAGGATAGTCCTTTCTCCCTAACAACTGGGGAATCCGTGGGACAGTCATGTTTGGAGAAATGAGGGCCTTCACAGGTATTCTTTATTTTTTTGTGGTCACAGGCATCTAAAAAAATCTGAAGAAAGCTATAAACCCTGTCCTTGGGGGGAAATGTAGATACATTAAAATTTTTGCTTTCAATTTCATTTAGTCCATATATGGACACCAAATTTAGAACCCTTGCTCATCCTCTTACGTCAAGATTTTATCCACTTTCAGGTGTGTTCAGTTGGCCACTGTCCTAGACTTGCATCTCCATATAAAGGGGAGGAAAAGAGCTTCTAGCCTATTTTGTGTCCCCAGGTGTCCCTTACCCGAAGTCCCCCGAGTGAAAGTGAAGGCAGTGATGGTCGCTTCCTTATCTCCTATGATCGGACTCTGGTCATCAAAGAAGTATCCAGTGAGGACATTGCTGACATGCATAGCAACCTCTCCAACTACCATCAGGTCAGGTCTCTCTCCAGCCTCATTCTTCCCCTCCCTACTCATAACTCAGCTCGAGAGCACTTGGGAGACTTCCTATCCCTCTTTCTCCCTATAGCCCATTTTGATCCCCAAGAAGCATTTGACATCATACTTTTGAAAACAAGGCATTTCAAAAAGAGAGCCTCTGCATACCGATTTGTGTTTGATTAAATAGAAGAGTTCGTGTTCCTTCGTATTTGGCACTTCTAATCTAAAACCGCTGTGAACTGATAGATACATAAAGGGTACATGTATAGCAAAGTATAAACTTTAGACTAAGTCAGAATTAGATGAAGTGTTAACGCCAAATGTACTATCAGGAATAAATGCAGTTTGGGGAGAAAACCAGGATAAGTGCACAATTGGGATAGATTGGAGGAGAGAAGCCATGATCATATCCAGTCCTAAGTGGGATTAGGGAAACTATTCTATCTGATCAGATGAATTTGGAATGTGAAGTTTCTGGACTATTTTGGGAGTAAAAACATGCCTGAATATCTTTCTACTGAAGAAAAATCTCACCAAAATCAATGAGCAAGGAATAAATGAAAGATTCTAAAAGAGTTTTTGGTTATTCAACAAATATTGGATGTCTGTTGTTATTAGGTCTTATGTGAGGCAGTAGAGAAAGAGGTGAACGAAATGGCCGTGGCCCTTGAGTTTCTCTTGTTCTAATGGCAGAGGCCAGTAAGCTAGCGTTCGTTAGCACACAGCAAGCTGCGTGCAAGGAGTAGAGGTATCTAGGGGATGCTCTGGGGTGGCAGAGGAAGAGCATCCCAACTCACCTGGGGCAAGAGGTGCACTTGGTAGGCTCAAAGAGAGTTTTTTAGAGGGAGTATCCTAGAAGTTGATTCTTGCATGACTAGTAGGGACCAGCCATTGGACAAGGAGGAAGAGAGCACTCTAGGCAAAGGAAAACAGCACTTGTAAAGGCACAGAGCCATGAGAGAGCTTGGTGTTGTGGAACTGCAAGAAATTCAGTGTGGCTGGGATAAGGTATTGTGGAAAAACAGTTAGGCAGGAGCCAGGCTGTGAGGGTTTTATAAGCCACACGAAGAGTTTGGGCTTTATCCTGAAGGTGGTTTGCAGGGGAGTGATATATATGTTATTTAGAAATATCCCTGTGTCAGCATTTTAGAGAATGGATTGCAGGAGGGAAATACTGAGAGTGGAGATACCAATTAGGAGGTAATTGTAATAGTCCAGGTGAGAAATGACAAGGGCCTGGAGGGATGATGCAGTGGAGATGGAAAGACCTTTGGGAGAATTGTGAGAATTAAGGCAGAGGCGCTCCAAATTCCTGCTTAGGGATAACTGGGTGCCCAGTGACCAAGAGTTGGGAAGCAGAAAAAGAAACAGGTTTTTGGAAGAAGACAGTTCGGATTTAGGCATGTCGAGTTTGTGGTTTCTTCAGTTCATGCAGATATAGATGTCCCATAAGTGGTTGGGGTATGGAGTTTGGAAAAGAGGACTAGATTAGAAGTCTAGATTTCAGAACTATAGGTGAATAGATGGTAATTATCGCCATGAATGTATTATATTGGGTTGGCCAAAAAGTTCGTTCAGGTTTAAGATTATGGATGTGTCGAGTGAAATGAAAAGAAGGTTGAGGAAAGAACCCTCCGGAGCAAGAAAAGAAAAGAGCCCATAAAGGAGACTAAGAGTTGTCTGACGCTTTTTTTTTTTTTTTTTTAACGTGATTGCTAAGTTTAATTCAACAGCTACACACACTCCTGCCTTGTAAAAATAACAGAATGCTCCTCTCAAAGTTACATAGAGACGTGAGCACAAGTTTGCTGTTTTTAATACAGCTCTACAAAAAAGTTGGCACCAAATGCACATAAAAGAAGTTTTAAGGCTTAATAAAAATACAGACTAGTAACTTCTCAATACAGCTTGGAGGCTGAGAACAGGATGCTAAGAGTTAATGAAACTTCCAAATACAGGCAGTCCCCAATGTACAGAGCATTTTCCACATGCAAATGGCCTCCCCCATCAGGTTCAAAGGAGCAAAAACTTTTTCTTCTGCTCCTCCCAGTGACCAGACTACCCTGGCTCTCTAAAGCCATGCCCACGGCCCCAAGCAGGGAAGATGGGAACAAAAGTAAGGCCGCGTAGTCACCGCTGCCTAGAGGCTCTGCTATGGTTGTGTTTTCCTCCTTCCCACAGGCCTCTATCCCCAGCTCTGCCCCAGAATTCCCTGCCAGGGGACAGATCTAGAGACCTCTTCCCCTGATGTGGCTGACGGTGAGGCTGAGACTGAAGCCCCAAGGGCCAGCACCACGTCAGGGTCTTTTTGGCGAGAGTTGTCAGATGCTTTTAATGATTTATGCCCTACTGCATTCCACACAGGATTTGAGGATAGAGGGGAGTGGTATGATGGGAGCTCAGAGTGAAGAGAGTTTTAAGGAGAGGCTGGTCAGTAGTATCTAGTGCTAGCCAGTTGAAATATGATGATGACTAGATACCCATGAGATTGGCAACTGAGGGATTTGAGGCAGTGAGAAGTAGAGAAATTTCAGAGGAGAAATGAGGGTATAATCTGATTTCAGTCGTTTGAGGTATGAATGAGACAGAGGCAGTGGACTCATGGCTGACTAATTTTCTGAGAAGGTTGGCTATGAAGAGAAGTAGGCGGCAACACTGAGGGAGATTGTAGCATTGAAAGAGGAATTTTTTTTAAGAATCCAGATTATAGGCCATTTTGCAAACAATTTTACTGTGGGAGTCTAGCCCACCAAAGAACATTGGTCTAGATCAGTGGTCCCCAACCTTTTTGGCACCAGGGACCGGTTTCGTGGAAGACAGTTTTTCCACCGATTGGAGCTGGGGCCGGGGGCGGGGGATAGTTTAGGTGGTAATGCGAGCGATGGCGAGCTCACCCGCCACTCACCTCCTGCGTGCGGCCTGCTTCCTAACAGGCCGAGGACTGGTACCAGTCCGCAGCCCGTGAGTTGGGGACCCCTGGTCTAGATAAAATCATTTTGTTGATGTAATTTCTACTGCTGGTTCTGTGACTACTTGAGTATAAAGGGGGATAATAACACATACCCTTCCCCATCTCAAAGAATAATAAAGACGAAAGGAGAGATGGTGCTTTAAATTTTTTTCTTTTTTTTTTTTTTTTTTGCGGTACGCAGGCCTCTCACTGTTGTGGCCTCTCCCGTTGCGGAGCCTCCAGACGCGCAGGCTCAGCGGCCGTGGCTCATGGGCCTAGCCGCTTTGCGGCACGTGGGATCTTCCTGGACCGGGGCACGTGTCCCCTGCATTGGCAGGGGGACTTTCAATCACTGCACCACCAGGGAAGCCCCACTTTAAATTTAAGAGACATTATACATATGGGATAAATGAAAGGAGATGATGATTCAGAAACTGCACGGATACCAGGGGCATCTTTAGAAAGTCCCCACACCCCTTCGGAGCTTCTGTAACCTCTCTACTTGAATCCCTATGGAATAGTAGCATTTGAATTCCCATCCCTGAGCTGCTCAGCCTCTTCCCCTTCCTTCCTCCCTTCCACCCCAGTACGTTGTGAAGTGCCATGGCAACACACTGCTGCCCCAGTTCCTGGGGATGTACCGGGTTAGCGTGGACAACGAAGACAGCTACATGCTTGTGATGCGCAACATGTTTAGCCACCGTCTCCCTGTGCACAGGAAGTATGACCTCAAGGTAAGGAGAGGAGGTGAGGGCTGAAGGGGAGACTCCTGATGGCCTGAGGGAGGGGAATGGCCAGGGAGGGCACTGGATGACGCATTTTAAAGGAAAGAAGGCTGTGGGTTCGAGGACTTGTCTTAGGAGCTGGGTCCTGACTGTTCTTTTAGCCACTTCTGCTGACTTTGTCTTTGGGTTTCTCCACAGGGCTCCCTAGTGTCCCGGGAAGCCAGCGATAAGGAGAAGGTGATATAATTTTAGATGATAGGGTGAGGGATGGGGGAGGGCAGTTCAAAGGGACCTTCTTGGGATAAAGAGGTAGGGATCCCCAGCTATTTACTCTTATCTTAAACCACCAAAAAGAAGAGAGATGTAGACTTTTCCTGATCCGGGGATTGTTTGGAAGGGGCAGTGGGAAGAGCTTCTTTGTCACTGGCATGGGTTAGTCCATGTGGAAGGTTTGGGGATGCGTGAAAATGTCAGACTTCAAGAGCAAAATGCCTACCAGCCGCCTCCCATTCTGAGCTCTGTTTTCAAGCAGCTGTTTTTGCTTCAGAAGAAAGAAAAGTCAGAATGGAGGTTCTGGACTGAAACCATAGGCAGAAAGTAGGGGGATGTGATTTGGGGTACAGCTGCAGTGGCTGAGTCTGGGGAAGCCACCAGAGGTAAGAACAGGCTCTGGGCAGCATCGTAGTGTCAAGTCAGATGAGAGATGGGCTGTAAATCTGTCTCCCCTAGACGCCCCCCCAGTCAGAGACAAAGCCCTACATAGAGCAGGGTTTTCTGAGAGCGTGGGGTAAGGGCTGTATTCCCAAGATGTCCCTTTACCTATTCTCAGGTTAAAGAATTGCCCACCCTTAAGGATATGGACTTTCTCAACAAGAACCAGAAAGTTTATATTGCTGAAGAGGAGAAGAAAGTCTTTCTAGAGAAGCTAAAGAGAGATGTGGAGGTGATGGGTTGGGGTGCTGTGGGAAGTGGCTTTGTTTCCCTTTTTTGCTCCCCACAGGGCAATTGCCCATTCACAATACAAGGGAACTCCTCCCCTTCCCTTTGGGTTCTCTGCATGTAGGGGAGTTGGATAAGAATCATGAAAATCCTCTAGAGGTGACTTATGAAGGGGGTGGCTGGCTTGAGCTAAAAGAATGCTCTTAGATACCCAGGACAATTAGGTAATAAAGGACAATGGTATACTCCCAACCCTCAATTTTTACACTTCCTTTCCCCAGGAGGGCCCCGGAAATTCAGGGATGGAGGTATAAGGGTGGTACCTGGGAGTGGAGAGGGAGATCTGGGGCTTCTTATTTGTCAGTGGGGTTTCAGTTCCTAGTGCAGCTGAAGATCATGGACTACAGCCTTCTGCTGGGCATCCACGACATCATTCGCGGCTCTGAACCAGAGGAGGAGGGGCCTGTGCGGGAGGAGGAGTCAGAGGGGGATGGGGACTGTGCCCTGACCGGACCTCCTGCTCTGGTGGGCTCCTATGGCACTTCCCCTGAGGGTATCGGCGGCTACATCCATTCCCACCGGCCCCTGGGCCCTGGAGAGTTTGAATCCTTCATTGATGTCTATGCCATCCGGAGTGCTGAGGGTGAGAAAGAGCCTGGAAATTTTAAGGGTGGGGAGGGTGGTCCCTGGATGACAGAGACCAGGGTGGTGGGTGGAGAGGCTGTTTAGCTTTTCAAAACAGATCTGACTGGTTCCTGGGGAGAGGGAATTGGGACTGTACTTGCTCTTCATTGCTGGTCTCTCTCTGCAGGGGCCCCTCAGAAGGAGGTGTATTTCATGGGCCTCATTGACATCCTGACACAGTATGATGCCAAGAAGAAAGCAGCTCACGCAGCCAAAACTGTCAAGCATGGGGTGAGGGTTCTCTAAAGCCTTTCCTTTCTTGTCTTGACTATTCAAGAGCCTCTTGTGCCAGAGCAGTGGGGTGGCAGAAGGATGAAGGGTTGGGTATGGAAATGATCTGGAGTGGAACTGAGATTGGGGAGTCGGGGAGGGGTGCGGGGCCTGACACCATGTTCCATACCTCCTCTCACAGGCGGGGGCAGAGATTTCTACTGTCCATCCTGAGCAGTATGCTAAGCGATTCCTGGATTTTATTACCAACATCTTTGCCTAAGAGACTGCCTGACTCCATGGTGACTGCTGCTGTGTGTTCCAGGTGGTGGGGTTCTGAGAGGCTTTGGGGGAATTGTGGGTATTCTGGCCACTACTTCTGCTCTTTCTCTTTTGCTAACTTCAGGCTACAGGCTTCTTCCATCCAGATAACTCAGTCTTGTTGAGTAGGCTCTTCCTGGCCCTCAGAAATACATTGTCCTCTCTCCTCTTCCTTTCCTTCTCCCTTCCCCTCCAACAAGTCTGCTTGCTTCATTAGTGTTACTGTTGACTCTCTCCCAAGTGCCTTGATCTTTGTAAAATGTCCTGTTGTTTCCATAACATAGGAGGAGCTGGGGGAAGGGTGTTGTTTGCCGTCTTCAGGACCTGACTGGACAGATGGACCTGGCTCAAGCTGCTACTGTGGATGCACTTTGCTGTGTGGGACGAACTAAGAGTGTCTGAATTTTGCTGATAACTTTATAGAGCTCACTGTGGCACACTTCCTTCCCCGTAGGCCCTGGGATGGAAGATTTTCAAAATACTACAGATGTGGGTGCAGGCATGCACACATACGATGGGATATGGCCAATCTTATGCGGCTGGGGTGGAGAATGGTGGGCGGGCTGGCAGCTCATGGAGGTGGGACCTCTGAGGACTCTTGTGATTATGCAGGGAATTGGAGGTCTCTGTTGAGGGTTGACTACTCTCCAGGCTCTTCCCTCACTCCACGTTCACCCCCACCAGAGATAGCCACAGTGTTGAATCCTGGGTGAAGGTGTTTGACTGTCGCTGCTCTTCACCAGGACCTCACGTCCCTCCTGGAGCTAGAACCCTTCATTGGGGGTGTGGCCAGTTCTGGAGGCTGGGAGGATGAGCCAGGGGTATAAGGTTCACTCCCTATGTTAAATTTCCTTTCTTCATGTCTAGCCACCCCTAAGGTTTTAGACTGAGCAGAAGGGAATATCTCTACCTGGGTTAACCCTGGTTATTTCAAGAGAAAAGAAGTTTCACGTGTGGGAACCTCCTCTACTCTCTGGAAGTGTGCCCATAGCATACTTACTTCCCCTCTCCTTCCCAAACCCTTTTTCCAGTTGGATTTGTTATTCTGTTCGTCTTATACTGCTACTGTGTCTCTCAGGGGACAGATGGCCGCCTTTGTCATCTTCACTCTCCACCCCCAGAGAGGAGTCAGAGCCATAACCCGGCCCCCTCCAAAGATAGTTGAGTTAATACGTGATATTCTCAGAATGTAGCAGACCCTGATGAGCTGAGATAGTGTACTCCCTTCCCCGCAATGCCCTTGGGGCTCAGGCAGCCATTCTTCTTGTGATCCTACATCCCCCCTGAGGCTTCTGCACTTCTCTAAAACATAAAGATGGGCACCAGCGCGTGGCCTGTGGGGTACAAAGACTCTTGCTCTGTATCTGCCTGGACTGATCTGTCTCACAAGAAGTCATGAGGTCATAAAGGAGAATTCCTCCTGCCCCTCCATCTTCTGCTCCAAAGGAAGTGACAAGAGGAGTCCCTAGTTAAGGATTAGAGTCCCTATAATATGTTCCTGTCAGGAGGCTGATGGATCTTTTTCATTCCAACCATCTACCTTTCCCCTGTTGAATGCAATAAAACTCCATGACACCAGCAACTGTTCTTTAGAAATGGGTTTTCTGACCATGTGGCTGATGTATATCATAAGCATTATGGTCTTCTTCATTTGTTGCTTCTGTTTTTTTTCATCTTTTTTGTTTTATTAATTAATAAAAAAGATCTTGTGTATTTACTCCCGTTACTGTCACTATATAGAAAATAAATTATTGAATCCAAATTCCTTCACAGAAATGCCTCTTCTTTCCCTCTTGCTATTTTGGAAGCCTGGGCTTAGGGATGCAGAGACCAGATGAAGAATTCTGATTGGTCTTTAAGGTGTTGGGTCCCTAAGGATGTGGGTTTCAGGATAGATGGCTGTGAACTTAAAAAGGTGTTGAGTGTGCATGGGAATGGAAAACATTCCCCAATTTTGTGGGAGTTAGCTGTAGGGGGGCCAGGGACAGCTGAGATGATGTGACCCTCCCTCTTCCCCCAGGGTTCTGGGCTAGATCACACTCCCATCTCTGTAAAGGTGAGCACCAAGCACACATGAGCTAAAGGAGAAGGAATTCAGTGTTCCTGCAGGCTTCCTGGAAAGAAGTCCTCTGTCTGGAGGGCAGGAAGAGTACAGCAGGGTCCTGGGAAAGTAAAGAAGAAAGTGACCAACCATCCAGATGGAGAGGGAGTAAAGAAAAGGGGGTGGATTATCAGAAGTCGCTGCCAGGCTGGGAGATCCATCGGTGCTTCTGGCTGGTGGAAAAACCTGGCTTGATGTGGCCCCAGGGAAGTGAGTTGGACTGGGGGCGGAGATTGCTCTGATGTGGGAAGCAGAAGAGAGAAGAGCTTTTTTTTTTTTTTCTTTGAGAGTTTTTAACTCTGTTTCAACCATAGACTTGATACTACCATCACTCCAAGGCATTTAAAAAAAAGATGTATTCACTTCTCATTCTGCACCAGCCTCAGTATCCCTGTTTGTGTAAAGAGAAAAATCAGAGACACTTACCAATACCCATCTGGGAGCAGGTTTTGCGGGGTCACAGAAGGTAACAATCTGGGAAAAGGCAAGCGATGAGGCAGGGGATTGAAATGGTTTAGTCCTGGACTTATTTTTTAGAACCAATGCTTTTTACTATTACTCTCCTTCCTACTCCATATTCCTCAAAGGCCTTTCTAGAAAAAGGATCACAGAGAAATTGCCCTCTCTTCCCCATCTACCTAAGCGACACTCCTCACCCACCCATCCACCCCTAGCTCCCAGAAGCTGCCACGAAGCTGGCTGGGAAAGAAAAGGGAGAGGGGCCCCTCCCGGGAGGGGGAAGCGAGAAGGGTGGCGTCTCTAAGAGATTTAACCTCCCACCCTCGGTTCCACGATACCACCCCAAGCCTCCGAAGATTGGGACGGCGCCTCCATTTTTGTTTGGGGCAGAAGAGCAGGGGCTTGTGGATAGAAGGGGTCAAAGCAAACGGTGATTATTACCCGAAGGGGAAGTGGGGGTGCCATCCTTCTTCCTTCCCTTTCCCTCAGTCTGCACCCCCTGCAAACTCCCCCCCCCGCCCCCCGCCACCTTCTCGGGGTCTCCCCCCCACCCTGGTTGCTAAGGCCCAGACCGTCATCCCAGCAACAGCCTCAGTCATGTGACCGGCAATGGCGGCGCTGACAAGAGGTAGGTGAGCCCGGCGCCCCCCACACCCGCCGCGCGCCCCCCGGGCCCCGCTCACACCTCCCCGCGCGCCCTCCGGTTCCCCCTGCGCCCCCTCCTCCGCCTCCTTCCCCCGCGCGCGGCGCCGGGGCCCCCTTCCAGGCCCCGCTAATGCTCTTTCTGTCACCCTCCAGCCTTGGCCTCCGTTCGGGGGTTCTGGGGCCCGCGATCGGGCCGACATCCACCCCACCCAGCTGTGGGGCTGCGGGGGCTCTGCCGAGCGGGCCATGTGGGAGGTGGTTCCGGGTCGGGTCTTGCAGGAGGTCGTGGGGGGAGGGGTGGAGAAGCCTCAGTTGATGCCCGCAGGGACCCTGGCCCTTCCTGGCTGCCCCTGTGGGCGGCCTCTGTCTGGCGAGAGGGACTGGCCCCGTGTCCGGCCTGGGTTGCCCCAGAGGAATCGGACCCAGCATAAACTGTGGCCCCGCCTCCCTTTTCTGTGCCATCAGGACTCGGAGCAAAGGACACCTAGGTCCTGGCTTCTCTCTGATGGGGAGAGGGTGTTCCACCTGGATGGACAGTATGAGCCGAGGCTCTAGGGTTCCAATTTCACTTTCTGAATCTTGAGCTGCATCTGGCCTTGAGGGGACTATGATGGAGGCACAAACGGAGAGCTGCTCCCCTATGGATCAGTCAAGGAATTGAGGTCACGCTAATGGCCCTTCTTTCTATTTGGGCTGCATTTGGAGGTATCGTAGGGATAGCTCTGTAGCTGAACACGGCAAGACTCCGGGGAGACATCAGGCTGGTCCAGCGGATCCCTCTGCCTGAGCCCCACCCCTCCCTAAATGTAGCCTAGGTAGCTGGCAGGCTTGGACTTCACGTGCTGGGTTTAAAAGGTGACGGCGACAGCGAGAACTTTCTTATTGCAGGGGCTGCTGCCACTTTGTTGGCATTCCAAGCAGACTCCAGCAGAAGGGACCGGGTTAACTCTCAAGGAAGGCTCCCTAGCAATAGGGGCTGAATTATTCGGGAATGTGGAGTAGGGCGAGGAATTGGGGAGCAAAGGAAATATTCTTGTCCTTGTGACCTGAGGGAGGTGGCAAAAAAGACCTCTATCTGTGTGGGCTTTTCCCTTCCAGACTTCTCTTATCCGTGCCCCTAGGCTTTCTTAAGAGCCTCAGAGCTGAGGAAGAGGAAAGTTAGCATGCTGAAGTTCCTTCTTTAGCAACTTGGAGAGTGGCTGGGGATGGAATTCTGCAAGAGACAAGGAGAGGAAATGAAAGAGGAGGTTTTGTTTCTGGGCAGACTGGGGAAAATGGTAACACTTGTCATCCTAACCCAGTCCCCCCACCCCACTCCCCCTGCCCCAGTCCTGGTCAGCTGAGTGTGGAAACAGAGGGATTTCTGCTGCTCTCATCGTCCATGGGCTTTCCAGGTATCTGCCTTTCATGGGAACCTCAACTTTCACCTTTAAATTGGTTGCCTCTATTCCACGTTCCAAGTAATCCCATTCCCAGTAACTTACACCCAGATCCTGTCTCTGTTAAGTGGGCTGCTGGGTTGGGGCTTGTGGAAATGGGAGAAGGGGTTTTTCATTTTCCCTCCTTTCCCTTTCCACCCACCAGGTCACACAACCTACAAGTAGGGAGCAGGAACAGAGAGAGAGAGCCTGCATGCCAATTCTAAGCTCTTCAGGATCAAAGTGAGCAAAAAGGAGGGCAAAAATCTCCCTTCCTTTTTACAGAACTCAGTTCTCACCTGATGTGGGGGGAGGGGCAGGTTGTTTCTGTGATCTTGGGAGCAGTATAGGAGGACCAAGATTGATGCTCGGCTTGGATGATAATAAAGATATAGAAGCTTTCTTGCTCTTCAGTGGGTGCTGGAGTTTGAAAGATAGGAGGAAACAGAACATGAACTTGGGGGAGGAGTTGGGGGTTGACCTCTGAGTGAGTGGAGATAATATAGGGTTGGAAAGGAACGGGAAGTAGGAGGCACTGATATTTGTCAAATGGGGACCCCCCACCCTGAGTCCTTTTCACCCTGGGGGCAGTGTCGTTCGTCCTGTCCAGAATGGCAGCCTGTGGAGGCACCTGCAAGAACAAAGTGACTGTCTCCAAGCCTGTGTGGGACTTCCTCAGCAAGGAGACCCCTGCCCGGCTGGCCCGGCTTCGGGAGGAGCACCGTGTGTCCATTCTCATAGACGGCGAGACTTCTGACATCTATGTCCTCCAGCTTTCCCCTCAGGGCCCTCCCCCAGCCCCTCCCAATGGGCTCTACCTGGCCCGGAAGGCTCTCAAGGGGCTGCTCAAAGAGGCAGAGAAAGAGCTGAAGAAAGCTCAGAGGCAGGGGGAGCTTATGGGCTGCCTGGCTTTGGGGGGTGGGGGGGAGCACCCTGAGCTGCACCGCCCAGGCCCGCCCCCTCTCCGAGCAGCCCCACTCCTGCCCCCAGGGGCACGGGGGCTGCCCCCCCCTCCTCCCCCCCTGCCCCCTCCTCTTCCCCCCCGCCTTCGGGAGGAGGCAGAAGAGCAGGAGAGCACCTGCCCCATCTGTCTGGGGGAGATCCAGAATGCCAAGACATTAGAGAAGTGCCGGCACTCATTCTGCGAGGGCTGCATCACCCGGGCCCTGCAGGTGAAAAAGGCCTGCCCCATGTGTGGCCGCTTCTATGGGCAGCTGGTGGGCAACCAGCCCCAGAATGGGCGGATGCTGGTCTCTAAGGATGCCACACTCCTCCTACCCAGCTATGAGAAGTACGGCACCATCGTCATCCAGTACGTCTTCCCACCCGGTGTCCAGGGGGTAAGAAGCCTATGGCCTGCCCTTACCCTTTGGTTTTCCCTGCGCTTGTTCTCTGACCTAGGAAAACTGGGGGAGGGGGAGTATGTTTGTTAGATGTGATACAGTCTTGCTGTCTCCCGGTATGCCTTCCCACTCAAGTGCCCTGGAGCTAGAGGCCCCCTTGAAGCCTAGCTTTTCCATCCCCATGACCCCAAGGCACCCGTGAAAATAGGTATGAGAGAAAGGAATTGAATTCTATTTCTTTGATGAACTTGGATGTTGACATCTATTCTTGGCAGAGGTGAAGTCTGTGGACGTGGTGGCTCAGGTGCGGACAGGCACGGTGGGAAGGGTCTGACCCCCCTTAACAGTGCTGGGAGCGTTACTCCATCCCAGATTTATGAGAGGGAAAACCTTGATGACAGTGGAAGGTTAAAATAGGAGCGGTCAAGAACGTAAAGGTGTCTTCCTGCTTGACAAAGAGTAATGTCCAGTTCGGGTTTGCAGAGTGATGAGGAAGCTCTGAAGGAGAGTAATAGAAAAATAGAACAGGTTAGACAGTGGAAGATGCATTGGGAGTGTTTTCAGGTGGAGAAGGGAAGGCTGAAAGACCAATTATTCTCAGTCTTCACATTTCTGCTGAGTTATCTGGAGAGTAAGGCCTAGCTACTTTTGAGAATTCATTTGTTGCTGAATTGAGGCTTGAGGGATCGGGACAGCAGAAAGAACCTCTTAATGATGAGCATTTTGTCTGGAAACAGGCTTCTGCTGCCCAGACCCTAGAGTTGCGCCTTCCCTGGAAGGCTGTCGCTGCCCCATCAGCGTTAGCTGGGGGTGTACAGCCAGAAGGCTGGCCAGGATGACCCTTAAGATGCCCAGCTGCTCACTGCCCACTCTGCCTCCCCCGCCCCAGGCTGAACACCCAAACCCAGGAGTTCGGTATCCTGGCACCACACGGGTGGCCTACCTCCCGGACTGCCCTGAGGGCAACAAGGTGCTGACCCTGTTCCGCAAGGCATTTGACCAGCGTCTCACCTTCACTATCGGCACGTCCATGACCACAGGGAGACCGAACGTCATCACCTGGAACGACATCCACCACAAGACCAGCTGCACAGGGGGACCACAGCTGTGCGAAACGCCTTCTTCCCTTACCTTGGCTCCACCCCTTCTCCCCATTTCTCTCTGGGAGCCTCCTAACTGGAGAGGACCACCCCCAAACTATTCAACCATATTGCCTGTCCCAGTTTCTCCTATAGTCATCCTGGTCCTAATGTGCCCAGCTTAACCTACAAAAATAAGCAGAATTGGGCTCAGTTATCTTGGGTTTGGATAATCTCAGGGAAGGTGGGGAGGGGCTAGAATGGGGCACCAGAATGAGGGTGAGCCTGGGGGTAATATGAGTAAGCCTGAACGTCTAACCCCGACCCTCATTTCTCTTTGCTCCCAGGTTTGGGTACCCGGACCCCACCTACCTGACCCGGGTGCAAGAGGAGCTGAGAGCCAAGGGCATCACCGATGACTGAAGGACATCCCCTTTGGGAGGCCCCTGCTGTTCTCCTTCAGTAGGACCCAGTGGGAGCCTCTGTTGTCTCTCCCTCTGTCCCCCTCATCACTCAAGTAGGGGACTGTCTGACTGGGGAAGGGGTTCAGAGGAGGAGGGGCGATCCCCTCCCCCGTCCCCCACAGGCTGAGTGCTTCAGTGCAGTGTGAGCCACTCCCTTCTGGCAGAGTCTGACGTCCCAGGCTCTGCTCCCCTCCTCCCCCTGTACATACTCCCAGTCTTTCTGCCCCCTCCATTGCCCTTGGCTTTTTCTGGTTTGTGATGTGCTCCAGTGACTAAGCTGAGAAAGGACCTGGGTGGGGAGGAGAGGGTCTCTTGATTCCCCCCCCAATACTGCTCCACTGCTGAATTTCTGCTCGGGGAGGGGGGTCAGGCTGCTGTGAGCCCCCGTAGAGCCGGCCGCATATATTCTTCAGAAACAATACCCCTTCTCCCTTAACCTTGTCCTTTCTCTCCTGTGTCTCTGTCTTTGTCAGTCTTTCTCCCACTCTTCTCTGCCCCCTAGAAGGAGCCTCCTTACCCTGTTCTGGAATTGCCGCCAGACTGTAGCTTTTAATTTAATAAAAATAAAGTAAAATATGCAACTCTCTATGCCACACCCGTTCTGTTCTGTGGGCCGGGGTGGGGGGTGGGGGGGTGGGGTGAGGAGCTGGACCTGCTGAGAGGGAGAAGGGGGTGGTGATCGGGAACTCCCTGGGCGCCTCCCCTGGCTCTCTGCCTCCAGAGGGCCTGGGAAAACGGCAGGTACTTAGTGGGCTCCAAGATAAAAAACTGCGAAGCCTTGGATCGTGCTTCGACAGCGGAGTCAGGATGAAGTGGGGTTTGTTGCTGAACTACAGTTGCAGAGAAAGGAACAACCCTACCCCTTTTGAAAAGTTTGGCTGGGGTGGGAGTGGGGGCGGAGCCTGGCAGGGGGCGGATTCCGCGGCGGCAACTCCCCGGACGCACGCTGGCCTCAGAGCCCCCCAGCTTCCGTGCCCCCTCGGCTCTGAAACTTGGAGGAGGGTAGGGGTCCAGCATGAAGCCCCCGGACCGCCCCGCCCCTGGCCGCACTGACCGGATACTGGGGGTCATGGGGGGCATGCTGCGCGCATGCGCCCTACCCGGGCAGGAGGGGGTAAGAAAGGGGGACCACGGTGGGGTCGGGGGTCTTTAGGGGGCTTCAGGATGGCTGCACCCCACAAACTCAATTTACCCGCAAACAAGAATTCTTCGGGGGTAGTCGCAGGAATCCAAAAGTTCCATTAAGAGGATCATAGGCACGTTCTTGGGTAAACTGCTCCCTCCACCCCAGCCTTGGCGAAGACCCTTTTATAACAAAGTGGATTTTGACAGGAGGGAGAAGGGGAAGCGGGAGGTCTAGGCTGGGCGTGGAGGGCGGGTTTCTTACGATCACTCTGTCCCCGCAGCCCCCGAAGAGAAGCCCCCTAGGGCTGGGGGGAACCGAGCCAGAATCTAACTGTATGGAGGGGAATCAGAGAGGGGAGCGCGAACGCGAGGTCCCCGCCTGGGCTCCGCTGCCCGGTAAGAAGCTAGGGGTGGGGTGGGGCACAGTTTGCCATCCTGCGCAAAGTGGCGAATTAAAAAATATGCTGCTCGTATTAGTATAAAGGTTCGCATCTAATTTGCATGAGACCCATATAGACGCTGAGACCTCCACGCTTCTTCTCGCCCTCTAGCCTGCTGTGTGTCCCCCACCTCAGCGGGTCCCGAGCCCCCGCTGGCGTAGTGTCCCCGCGCCCCACCCCTGGCCCCTCGCCAGCCGAGTCTCCAGGACTTCTCCTTAATTGGTGATTAGCCTCAGCTGGAGTCCCGGGGCCTGGAGGAAAGAAGGGTCCGGCGAGAGGGCGGCACCCGGGCTGTGTTCCCCACAAAGAGCTCCCCATTCACGCATCCCCTACTGGGGGACCTTGTCCACCCCTGCGCGGCTAGAGACAGTCCCAACCCCAGGACCTCTTCGCACAGGCTAAGGCCCCATCCGCCGCGCCCTTCGCCGCCGCAGAGGCCGAGGGGCGACCCTAGCCGACCCCGCCGCCGGGCTTAACCCCCACGCCAGTGCTCCGCAGTCGGAGCCGGAGATGCGGGAGGGAGGGGGAATCCGGGGCTGGGGAGCCCAGGCTAGAGAGGAGAGGCGGAGGCGCTGGGGACTTGGAGTGGGTACGAGGTGGTGCCTGGGGGAGGGGGAATTGGGGCGGGAACCCAGCACTGGCTGAAGGGGGAAAGCGAGGGAGAAGGCGGAGCTGGGCCGCAGAGGCCCCTCCCCGCGGCGACCCGGCGGCGGGGCCTGTTATTCTGCTTACCGCTCGGCGGGGACCCGCGCAGCGCCAGTGACTCGGGGAGTCGGCCCCCGCCTCCTCCCCTGACCAGGCCTAGAACTACCCCCAATTCGGGAGGCCGGAGCGGCTGCCGCATCCCGGCCCAGCCTCCTCCACCATCCCTCCCCTTCCCGCTGGACATCTGGACCCTGGGCCCCGCACCGACTGGGCTCCGGAAACGCTCCCCGCCCAGCTCGGCGGCCCGGCCCCGCGCCGCCCTCTCTGCAGAGTCCCCAGCCCTTTTCCAGACCAGACTTCCGCCTACCCCTGGACCCCCCCCTTCCTATTCCCTCCCTCCTCCCGCCTCCCCCAGCCTGGAGCGGGGTAGGAGGGAGGGGGGGTGTGCGCCCTGCGCCGTCCCCGCCCCCCGTGGTTCCCCCTGCATGGCCCGCCCGGGTCGGGGGTGTGGGGGGGCCCGGGCGCCATGCGGGGGGGGCAAAAGGGGGGTCGCTGTGCCTGTCCCCGCGTGATCCGAAAAGTGCTGGCAAAATGCGTCTGCTGCTTCGCCCGGGGGGGACATGGTGAGTGTAAGGTCGCGAGGGCCCAGTGTTGAGTGGGGGGCGGGCTGAGGGTTCAGGACTTGTGTCTGTCCCGGCCCTAGGGATTTAGAGGCTGGAGACTATACCTGTGTTTTCCAGGAAAGTGACTTAATAGATGATCTCTAAGATCCCCTCTTGCCTTCAAATTTCTAACAGTTAAAAGTTAAGGAAATTGGGGAAGGGGCAGGGGACTCCTCTCAACTGAGTATGAGAAAAACCCATCCACAATCCCCTTATGCCTAGACCACATCTTCCCTGAAATCCTTTTGCTGAGAATCCACTTCAGATCTGAAGAAGGACAGGGGGATGGAGGAATGAGGGATGAGGGGGGTCTACCAGGGACTTTTTCCCAAATCACAGCTCCTCTGTCCCTGAGCCCAGGCCAAGGATAACACCGATGAGCTCTCCTCACTTGCCCCCTCTATTGGGTTTGTGCATGTGCTGGGAAGGTGGGCTGCAGAAGTCTTTTCTTTTTATAGTGACTAGTGCACTTGGTGGAGGAGGGGTCTGGGGGTGGCAGATGGGCTCTTAAGCTCTTTTTCTCCCCCCCCCCACCGCCCTTCTCAGAGAATGGTCTGTACCCATTGCAAGGGGGAGGGTTGTAGGAGAGCAGATGGCCACCCCCAGCTTCCAGTGTCTTCCCAGATGGCTGCCCTCACCCCCATATTGGTGCCATGCTCAGATATGGGGGAACCCCCACATGTAACTGGAGGTTCCAGGCCTAGGGAGCCAGGTGTTTTCTGTCCTTCTTCCCAAGGGTGTCCTGGTGAAATTTTCTCTCCTGGCCAACTCCAATGAGGATGGCAAGAAAGTGAGCCCTGAGGGAGAGGGGCTGAGCATCACAGAGCAGAGACTCTGGGAGCTCCCTAGGGACCCTGAATCTGGAACTGAAGCAAAATTTATCACCCCCTTTCTCCCCCTACCCCACCCCCTTAGAATCCTATTCCATTGCTGGCAGTGAGGGGAGTATCTCGGCTTCAGCTGCCTCGGGTCTGGCTGCTCCCTCTGGCCCCAGCTCTGGCCTCAGCTCTGGCCCCTGTTCCCCGGGACCCCCAGGGCCAGTGAGTGGCCTGAGAAGATGGTTGGATCATTCTAAACATTGTCTCAGTGTGGAAACTGAGGCAGAAGGTGGCCAGGCTGGACCATATGAGGTGAGGAGGGAGCACCAGAGAAGCATGTAGGACATCCATGAAGGGTGCTGGGAGAGGGCAGTTTGAGGGGGCCACTGGTCACTGGGGAGACACAGCTACGGTCCCTGACCTTTGAGACTTGACCTCTGGCCCCCAGAACTGGATGCTGGAACCAGCTTTAGCCACAGGAGAGGAGCTGCCAGAACTGACCCTGCTGACCACATTGTTGGGGGGCCCTGGGGATAAGACGCAGGTATGAAGAAATGAGTCTGGCGTGGCTCCCCTCACCCAAGAGGCATCCATTTGCTTACTCTGGGATGTTCTTCCTTACAGCCACCTGAAGAGGAGACTTTGTCCCAAGCCCCTGAGAGTGAAGAGGACCAGAAGAAGGCTCTGGAAATGAGTATGTAAGTGTCCACACACTCTCTATCCCTGACCCCCGCAGTCGCGCAACTTCCAGAGGATTGTCTCTCACATTTTAGATTTGAGACTTGGAATTTCCCCTGAGGTTGGCTGTGGTAATGAAGGGGCTTCTAGTCCAGGAGGGAGGAAGTGGCTAAACCTGTTCTCTTCCCAGGTACGTCCTGAGTGAACTGGTAGAGACAGAGAAAATGTACGTGGACGACTTGGGGCAGATTGTAGAGGTAGCTCCCTTTTCCCTTCCCAGCCCTGGCCCAGCCCTTTCCCTCTCCCCAGGGCTAATGTTAGGAGATGCCTTGTTGCTCCTCTGTCCCACCTTCCCAGTCTCCCCTACATCCTGGACTTCTTGGGGAGGGGAGGTTCCCACCAGGACTGGCTCCACACACTCATGTTCCCACCCAACCTTCCCACAGGGTTACATGGCCACCATGGCTGCTCAGGGGGTACCCGAGAATCTTCGAGGTCGTGACAGGATTGTGTTTGGGAACATCCAGCAAATCTACGAGTGGCATCGAGAGTGAGTGATGGATCCCTGAGAGCGAGGGGAAGGGGCGTATGTCTGGTGGTCTCTGTATCCTACCCACGGGCCCATTGTTGCCCGAGGAATGTTTGGAGAGACTTCGTGGGGAACACTACCAGGGCAGACAGCTCTGAGTTGCTTGGAGTAGGGGTATTTGACCAACCTTTTCCCTCCCTACCCCTCCAGCTATTTCCTGCGGGAGTTACAGAGGTGTTTGAAGGATCCTGATTGGCTGGCTCAGCTATTCATCAAACATGTGAGGCTTGAGAGAGTGGGGCCCAGGAGGGGAGGGGCTTGGGAGTGGGTCAGGACTTTCTGGAGATGAGCCCTCTCTCCTCACTCACTCTGCTCTTCCTTGAATTTGACTCCTGTTAGGAGCGCCGCCTGCATATGTACGTGGTGTACTGTCAGAATAAGCCCAAGTCAGAGCATGTGGTATCAGAATTTGGGGACAGCTATTTTGAGGTCAGCGGCTGAGATACCTCGGGGAAAGGGGGACAGAATCGTCAGCATGAGCAGGCTTTCCAGGCTGCAACACCACCCCATCTGTCCCTGTCCCCAGGAGCTCCGGCAGCAGCTGGGGCACCGCCTGCAGCTCAACGACCTCCTCATCAAACCAGTGCAGAGGATCATGAAATACCAGCTGCTGCTCAAGGTCGGGGCCCCCTGTTTCCTGGGGGCACGGCTGGTTGGGATGGCCCTTTCCTCATTCGTCTCCCCAGGGTTCCTAAGGCTCCCCACCCAGACTTCCGGGGGGCCCTCACCTGTGTCCTCAGGGGAGGATGTGAGGGCTTTTGAGGATGTTCTCATAACCTCCCTGAGCATTTCTTCTCTGTGTCTTAGGATTTTCTCAAGTATTATAGTAGAGCTGGGATGGATACTGAAGAGCTGGAGGTGAGTACTCCCAGACCTCACAGGACACACCACGCACACCTCATCTTCTTAGTCTCCTGGGTTCCTCCAGCTCCGCGGGTGGTGAAGGGGAAGGCTGGTTGGCGATAGAGACATGGTCTGAAGACGCCTCTTTCCCAATGATGACAGTGCTCTTCTTTTCACTTGTGTCCCAGCAAGCCGTGGAGGTCATGTGCTTCGTACCCAAGCGCTGTAATGACATGATGACCCTGGGGAGACTGCGGGGCTTTGAGGTACAGGGATGGAGCAATGCTCTTCTGCCCCAGGCTGAGCACTCAGGAGATCCTTACAGGGAACTGTGCTCTCTTGGGGCTGACAGGAGATGGTTGGTTGGGAGTGTCAGGGGAAGGAGGGAGGAGCAGAGAGTTGCCCCTTTTCTCTTATTGTTTTTCTCAAAGGCCACTCTCCTTTGGTTTCAGGGCAAATTGACTGCTCAGGGGAAGCTCTTGGGCCAGGACACATTCTGGGTCACAGAGCCTGAGGCTGGGGGGCTGCTCTCTTCTCGGGGTCGAGAGAGACGTGTCTTCCTCTTTGAGCAAATCATCATCTTCAGCGAGGCCCTGGGAGGAGGAGTGAGAGGTGGAACGCAGCCTGGATATGTGTACAAAAGCAGCATCAAGGTGGGGAGGGTGTCCCAAGGGAGAGGTCTGATTGGGATAGGGGAGGCCTCTGAGAGGATGGTGGCCCCTCAGATCCTCTTTGGATTTGTTGGAGGGGACAGGGACCAGAGAGGGCCTGAAGAATTTGGGGGCTACCTCTTATTTGCCAATCCAGGTGAGCTGCCTGGGACTGGAGGGGAACCTCCAAGGCGACCCTTGCCGCTTTGCACTGACCTCCAGAGGGCCAGAGGGTGGGATCCAGCGCTATGTCCTGCAGACTGCAGACCCTGCGGTCAGTCAGGCCTGGATCAAGCAAGTGGCTCAGATCCTGGAAAGCCAGCGGGACTTTCTCAATGGTGAAGCTCTCACCCTCCCTCCCCGACATCCTCCCTTGGTCCTTGGATGTCCTGAATCCCTCACCACCCAATCTCCAGTCCCTGCCCTCACCCCAGCTTCTCCCCATCCCTCATCCTCACTTTTCTAGTACTAGCTCAAGATTTAGTAACTCAGAATCCCCTAAAGCCTCAAGCGATTTACATTGGCCGACAGTCCTTGAGAGCAGAGCCCCTGGGAAAGGGCGTGTCTCTGCTGTAACCCTCCTTCTGTCCCTTTGTTTGCCCCAGCACTGCAGTCACCCATTGAGTACCAGAGACGGGAGAGCCAGACAAACAGCCTGGGACGGCCAGGAGGTCCTGGGGTGGGGAGCCCCGGGAGAATTCGGCCTGGAGATCGGGCCCAGGTCAGCACACACACACCCATCAATGGCTCTCTTCCCTCCCTGCTGCTGTTTCCCAAAGGGCAGGTGGCCAGAGTCCCCCTGTCCCTGGACACACAGGTATGAGGAATGGAATTCCCTGGTTGTAAGGGCAGAATGGGGAGGTCCTCTCTTGTTCCAGGATCCCCAAACCTCCTTCCCCCGTATCATTCCTTTCTTCCACCACCTTCCTTTTGTCTGCCCCTTCCTACTTCCCATCTCTTGCCCTCCCCCACTCCAGTTTAACCCTGAGAGAAGCTGATGGTCTCAGATAATCTAAGATGTCTGGCAAGAGGGGGTGGCTCGACTAGGGCTTACACTGACAAGAGAGGAGTGAGGGTGGATTCCTGAACTTTTTTGATCCTCTGACTTGAGTCTCTCTTCAGGCCTCCAGTGACATCCCCCAGGCTCTCCATGACTCTCCTCCAGTTCTACCAATTCCAAACGCCCCTCCCTGCCAAGCCAGACTTGCCAAGCTGGATGAAGATGAGCTGTAACTGGTGAAGGCCATGGGGGTGGTGCTGACTCAGCCACTCTGTTCCCCCAGGAACTTCAGGGCAATCCTTCTGGCAGCGCCCCAGAATTCCTCCCTCTTGGTGTATCTGGAGGGTGGGCAAGGCTGGGAGTGTCAACTTGGAGGAGGGAACCTAGACTCAGAAAGACTTCTTTCTGCCCAAGGAACATAGGTTCCTTCAGCCCCCACCCCTATGCATGCATCACAGGTCCCCCCCAAAAGGAGGAAATGTGGGTGGGTAGGAGGGCTGGGGCAAGGGCCAGACAGAAACTATTGGTTTTGTTTTTGATTTTGTTTTTTTCTGTTTTTTGAGAATAAAGGTTTTGTTATATCACTAAAGCTGCTGTCTTGGCAGAGGGAAGGGGAAGCTGAAGTAGGGGTAAGTGGGGTAAAGGGGTACGGAAGAGATCAGCTGGCCCCTCAAATCAGTCACTTGAGGAGGGGCCTGGTGAAAGGAGAAGGGTGCGGGATGTAAGATAAAAGATGTCATTATCTTTGTCCCTCACCTGCGGTTGCAGCAACTCTCAGTCTAGACCTGGAGCTTAGGGCTACTGGAAAACCCTAGAACCTTGACGTATCCTCCCCTTTGCCCAGCCCCTCTTTCCCTCCCGTCTGGTCTCTGTTCTAGACCCCACTGGAAAGCCCGCTGTGGGGTGACTTCCCACCACTCCCCCCAACACCCAGATTCTAAAGCTCCAAATGCCCAATGTACCTTTCTTTCTGGGGCCACCATGTTCAGCTCAGGGAACATGGGGAGGTGAGAGGATGCTGGGGTGCTGTGTCCCCTTCTGGCTCTGGGTGTCCTTATTTTTGCTGTCTGGGAGGTTGTAAGGCATATCCATACTGAGCAGGAAGGGATTCTTCTTCAAGCCACAGACCCAAGAGCGGAGAGCCCAAAGGGGTCTTCACCTCTCCCAACTTCTGGGACAGCCCCTGGGACAGAGAGCCAAACGTGCAGAGATCTGTGTCCAGATGCCCTGTCCTGGGTCCTTGGGCATCGGTGTGTCCACTGTGTCCATCCGTCCCCTGGGCCCAGTCACGTGTACTTGAGCTTCCTCAGCAGACAATAGACTGCTGGGGTGGGAGGGTGAGGAAGAGCTGGAGTCTCCCCGTGGGCCTGAGGTCTCTCTGGCCACAATGGGGGGAGGGACCTCTAAGGTGGAGGGGACAGGACGTACAGCCCAGATAAGACTTCTGGGGAACAATAGGAGGAATTGAAGAGGGGAGACCCACCCTCACTGTACCCCACCCCCAGGGCTTTGGGGTCAGGGACTGGGGAGGGCTGCTAAGGATTCATGTGAGGAGGAGGGGATGGGGCAAATAACAGAATTCTGGAGGTCGGAACCTTTGTATCTCTTTAGGGACCACAGGGGTACATGAGGTGGGTGGGTGACCCTTTTGTACTTAATTTAACCACATACGTGTTGTTGAGTGCCTACTTTGTGAATAGCACTGGAATGTAATAAACAGTGCTTCAGTGTTTTTGGCTTCTGAGAAATAAAATCAAAGTTCTCTGTCTGTTCAGTGTTCCCCCTGAGGCCCTGAACCGGGAATTTAGGCCCAGCCACTCCCAGCAGAGGTGTGTGTGTGGCAGGGCGGTTCTCTATCCATCCGTATCCAATAGCAGCTGCTTCCCATCTAGATAGTTTGTGAAACAGCTGAGGCCAATGGAGCCCCTTACACTTTCTGGGGACAAGCTGCGCCCCATGAGGATTTGGGTCTGGGGGCGGCGGGGAAGGGAAGTTGGAACGCCGCTGAACTTTCTTGTGGGCAATGCAGCGGCCCTGGGAATGACCAGCAACCCTAGAGGAGTCAGCGTCTGTCTTCGCCCAAGGTGCAGATGCGGAAAGGAACCGGGAGCGAGAAGGCGGGAGTCAAAAGACCTAGGGGCGGTAAATAGTGGGTGTTGGGTGATGGGGCGCGTTTGTCTTTCGCCCTACCTCTCTGGCTCCTACCCCTTTCCACGGCCATCCCTCCCCCCATAGCAGGCTGCAGAGCGAGCGATCTGGCCAAGGATGTCTGAGGAAACGCCTAACGTAGAGACACCCCCTCCCCAAGGCGCAGCCGGCTCCTGACTGTAGAAGGTGCCCAAGAGAGGGCGCCCTCCGGGACGGGATTGGACCCTGCTTCGCGGAGGCGGGACTCGGGGCCCGCGGGCGGAGGGGTATTTAAGACTGGGCGGAGTTGGAGGTGGCAGAGGGCAAAATGAGTGGGCTACCCGGTGCCAGCACCTGCCCAGGTCCGGGAGAGGCTTCCGACCTTAAGTTCCCCCTGGGCGCCAAGTTTAGGGAACCTCTTACCGAGGCCCGGTTTCAGCAGCTCTTCGGGGACGCAGAGCAGGAGCCCGAGCTACTCGCGGAGCCCCGCTGGTCGCGGCTGCGCCGGCTTTGGAAGAGGCGGGCCCGCGCCTGTTCCGGACCGGGGCCGTGGCCCCTGCTGCGGGCGCGGCTGCCCCCGCTGCGTTGGCTGCCCCACTACCGCTGGCGGGCCTGGCTGCTCGGGGATGCGGTGGCCGGAGTGACCGTGGGCATCGTGCACGTGCCCCAGGGTGAGCGGCGCCAGCAGCAGCCTGTCAGGGGCCCAAGCTCTAGAGGGCTTCGGGTTGGCACGGGGCCTGGGAACCGGGAGCGAAGTGGTGGGTTAGTGTGGCTTGAGGGCTCGGCGACATGGACCTGAGGCCAAGTTCTGGGTAAGGACAGTGGAGCTCCATCAGATCCCCACCCCCAGCTCCCCTCATCTGTGCAATTCTGCGCGAAGTCTTGGACACGGTCCGGCCCAGGGAACTGGAGAGAGGCAGGACGCCAGCCCCCCAGGACGCGGCCGACACAGATCTCTGACCTTGTCCGCCCCACGACCTCCCATCGAGGCCCGTTAACCCCTCAGTTCCCTCATGTGGCGGGATTTAGAGTCCCCGGGCCAGCCTCTAAGAGTGCGGGAAGGGAAGGACAGTCCTGGAGGCTGGGCACCCTGCCCCCTAACCTACACACCGGAGACCTTTCCTTCCACTGCTCCCCCAGGCATGGCTTTTGCCCTCCTGACCTCTGTGCCCCCCGTGTTCGGACTCTACACTTCTTTCTTTCCCGTCCTCATCTACACCTTGTTGGGTACTGGGAGACACCTGTCCACCGGTGAGTGACCCAGTGACTCCTCTCCTTCTCTGTGGGGTGGAAAGGACAGGGGTTTGAGGCTTCCGTTCTTGTAAGCTCCCTCGCCCTTATTCCCGTCTTCACGCCCCCCACCTTCCCTTCCGCCTCTGCCACTACACTGCCGTGAACCTCTGACCTAGACGGTGCTCGCCGCGGGTGCTGAGTGGGTGCAAAGAGGCGGGAGTTTACTCGGACTTTTCCTCTCCATGAAATTTGGTTAAAATGAACGTCTCTACGACTTGGAAGAGGGGAGAGGAGATACTCTGTCGCCCAAAGGAGCAGGCAGTCCCCAGGGCGTCTGCAGGAGGGGGCAGTGACGCAGTTGGGAGCCGTTTTTTCCCGGCGGGTGCTCCCTCCTTTCCTCCCTCACCGCTGGTTCCGGGCTGCTGCACCAGCTCTCGGCCCCAGAGTCTTCACCTGAGCAGCAAGCCTTCTAGGAGAGGGCGTCTGACGGCAGCATCCTGGGCGGAGAGCGCGAAGCCTGGGCTGTCGCCGCGCCCCAGGTGGCACAGCTGGTGATCTCTGCGTTCGTCCCCCGGCCCTAGGAACTTTCGCGGTACTCAGCCTTATGACGGGCTCGGCCGTGGAGCGGCTGGTGCCTGAACCCCCCGAGGGGAACCTGAGCGGCATTGAGAGGGAACAGCTGGATGCTCAGCGGGTTGGTGCGGCTGCGGCCATGGCCTTCGGTAGCGGGGCACTGATGGTGAGGGAGGACCTTGGGGGAGGACCCTGAGGGAATCCACGCTGGGGGCCCGGAGAATTGGGCCAGGGGAGAGGGAGGAACAAGTCTCCAGCACCGGTCTAGGCGGGAGAGGTGCGCGGACAAGCTGGTGCACTGCGCCGGGGCTGGTCTGCTCCTTCTCCAGTGGTGATGGCGCATCTTCTCCCCTGCAGCTGGGAATGTTCGCGCTGCAGCTCGGCGTCCTGGCCACCTTTTTGTCGGAGCCTGTAGTCAAGGCGCTGACCAGTGGGGCCGCCCTGCACGTGCTCGTGTCCCAACTGCCTAGCCTTTTGGGGTTGCCCCTCCCGCGTCAGATCGGCTGCTTCGCTCTCTTCAAGGTGAGGGTGGGAGAAGAGCAAAGAGGCTTCTAGCGGTCCCGGGAAGAGGGAAACCCGTAAAGAAAGGAAGTGGGGGCGAGTGGAGGGACAGTGTGTGGCACGGGCGGAGAAAAGGTCAGAACCACGTGGCTGAATGAGGGTCGCTGAGGAGGTGGAAGCCCTGAAGGGACCCAGGAGAGGCCTCGCCTCAGTCTGGCGGGTCCGCGCTGGGGGCAGTCGACCCTGGCCCCAGGCCCTCTGCTCACTGCCCCTGCCCGTAGACGCTGGCCGCCGTGCTGACGGCGCTGCCGCGGAGCAGTCCCGCCGAACTGACCGTCTCGGCACTCAGCCTGGCGCTGCTCGTGCCCGTCAAGGAATTGAACGTGAGGTTCCGAGACAGGCTACCCACCCCGATCCCAGGGGAAATCGTCATGGTGAGGATGGGGTCCCAGCCCCGCGCACCGCACAGACCCTGCCCGTCCTGTAGGAACTGGCCGCTGCCGCCCCTTCATGGAGTGCAGAGAGGTCACAGATGAGAGGTCCTGCTTACACGTGCACTTTCCCAGGCCTCTTCCCAGAACACTTTGACCCTCGGGAATCCCCCACCCAAACGTCCCCCCTTCTCTCAAAAAGCCGGCTGTAGGCCTCTTAGAAAGCCTTCTTCCTCCTTACAGCGCCCCCTTGCGGTGTCGCTCGCCACGGCACCGGCACCTTCGCTCCCGTCTCTCCCCTCACCGGTCCCGCACTGTAATTCACGGTTTATCCTCCTCCCCGCGTCCACCTACATTTCTCTCTCCCGCCCCAACTAAACAGGCTCTCCTCGTCTCCACAGATACCCCATATATCCCTTGATATAACCCAGCTTCCCTGCTTAGAATGGCTCGATTGTACCTCTTGATATCCAGCATCCCTCATAGCAGCCCCCCTTACTTCTTCCTGTCCATCTCTCTCCATAGCTCCAGGCATACATCATTCTTCTTTCCCATCCCCAATCTCCTTCACTCTAAACCAGTTGTTAGGCATCCATCCCCCAAACATCCCAGCTACCCCAGTTGCTGGGCCCCTGCAACCACCTAACCTGCGTTGCAATCCCCTCTCATGTTGAGCTCCTTCCGACGTCGGCCAGGGGCCTGTCTCCTCCCATGCTCTAATTTGCTCTCTTTCCCAGGTGCTTCTGGCCTCCGTGCTCTGCTTCACCTCTTCCCTGGACACAAGATACAACATCCAGATAGTTGGATTGCTGCCCGGAGGGTAAGAGAGAATGAAAAGGCACCCGTTTTCTTTTCTCACAACTCTCCCACCCAGCGCCTTCCCCTGTCCTGCCCTATGCCATTTCCTCTCTCTTGCTCGTATCCTTGTTATACCCAACCCATCCTCACCACGGATTCCTCTCTCTCTAGATTTCCCCAGCCTCTCCTCCCCAACCTGGCTGAGCTGCCCAGGATTCTGGCCGACTCGTTGCCCATGGCACTGGTTACCTTTGCAGTGTCTGCCTCCCTGGCCTCCATCTATGCAGACAAGTACAGCTACACTATTGATTCCAACCAGGTGTGACTTTGAGTGAGGACCCCAACCTCATTCAGGGGACAGCCCCCTAATGTGATTCCCCCCTCCCAGCCATGCCTTTGTCTCCTCTTCATCTCCCTGCATCCCTCCAGGAGCTCTTTGCACATGGTGTCTCCAACCTCATCTCCTCCCTCTTCTCTTGCTTTCCCAACTCGGCCACATTGGCCACAACCAGCCTACTAGTGGATGCTGGTGGGAACACACAGGTAAGAGCACGTCCTTGGGTGAGGAGAAGGGGGGAGGGGCATCCAGGTTGGGTGGTGGTGGAACAAGTGGAAGATTGGCAGATCCCCAGTTGGCAGCTCTATAGAGAAGGATGGAATTCTGTGAGGGAAGGTGAGTGAGGAGATGGGATTACCTGGGTAGGAGGCATAGAAGAGAAGAAAGGTACATTAAGACCTTTGTAGATTCTAAGCACTGAAAAAGTTTATGGTGCCCTATATGTAGTTCAAAATAAGAACACTATTAATCTGGAAAATAAATTTAAGAAACAAAATTCTGGTGTTTTTCCTTGTGAGGACATTTTCTTTTAAAAAGAAATATCACCTATCAAAGTCTCTCCCTAATATTTTTGGTTTCCTGTACTTTGTTGGTGCCCTAAGCATGTGATTAACCTGCTTTTAGGGTCATCCAACAGTGGCTTTTAAGATGAAGGTAGGCTGGTGGGGGAGGGATAAGTTGGGAGATTGGTATTGACATATACACACTGCTATATATAAAAATAGATAGCTAATAAGGACCCACTGTATAGCACAGGGCACTCTACTCAATACTCTGTAATGACTATGGGAAAAGAATCCAAAAAAGAATGGAGATATATATATGTATGACTGATTCACTTTGCAGTACAGCAGAAACTAACACAACATTGTAAATCAACTATGCTCCAATAAAATTTAAAAAAAAGATGGAGGTCAGCTACAAAAATAGGGATGTTAAACTGCATCTTGGGGCAGACCAGCAAATGACAGGCATTTAATTGGGGGAGGGGAAAGGTAGGTGTGAGCGGCAGAATATCAAGCAGGGGCTTGAGGAGTGAGGAGTATCAGTGTGGAAGGGGATTTGGGAGGAGGGAGACTTCCAAGGAGGATGAGGCAGAGTAGGCAGGGAGACCAACTCTCACGCGGGGATGGGTGAGGTTCCCTCCCTTCTTTGCTTCCGTTCCTCCTTCCCTCTAGCTGGCAGGGCTGTTCTCCTGTATGGTTGTCCTGTCTGTCCTGCTGTGGTTGGGGCCCTTCTTCTACTATCTGCCCAAGGTAAGCAGCAGAGGAGGTGGAGGGGTGGCTGGGATGGGTGGCGACATCCCTCCACACTGGGGTGGTCAGCTTACCTCCTCTGCCCCAAGGCTGTCTTGGCCTGCATCAACATCTCCAGCATGCGCCAGATGTTCTTCCAGATGCGAGAACTTCCACAACTATGGCGCATCAGCCGCGTGGACTTTGTGAGAAATGGCAGCATTACCCTCGGATGCCCCCTCCCATTTACCAGCGTCCCCAGCCTCTGCCCTTGATCGAAGCTAATTGTCCCAGTCCTAAGTTCTGCAACCCACCCACCCCCAACATGTATACCTCCTAATCCCTTTACTCAGAGACAAGGTGAAGGGTGGAGCTTGAACCTCTTTAGACCTGAATATTTGTAACTCCCCAGATGGTTCAAGGTCTGGGGTCATTACACTTGGTGTGTATCCCCTATTAGGTCCATCCCGTTCCTTCCTTCTGTCATTGTTTCTACTTTCTCCCGGGCCATCCCTCCCCATCACTTGCCCCGGCAGTCACTGCCCCTGGACCCCTTTCCCTGGCAGGGATGGCCTGGCATTTCTTTTGGTCATTTCGCTCCCATCCATGTCCTGCAGGCTGTGTGGATGGTCACATGGGTGGCTGTCGTGACCCTGAGTGTGGACCTGGGCCTGGCTGTAGGTGTGGTCTTCTCCATGATGACTGTGGTCTGCCGCACCCAGAGGTGGGAGTAGAGATGAGGGGAGTCAAGATGAGAGGAGGGAAGAGAAAAGAGTGCTTGGGGTGACTCTCCAGCCAGGTCAGGCTGGGAATCTGACCCCAGTTTCCCACCCAGGGTACAGGGCCTGGCACTTGGACTGGCTGAGGGGACAGAGCTCTACAGGCCACTCAGAGAGAGTCACAAGGTGGGTGGGCTACAGCCGAAGAAGGAAGGGAAGATTAGACCCGGATGTTTCACTGACCCTCTGACCCCTTAGCTCCTCCAGGTCCCAGGGCTCTGCATCCTGAGCTATCCAACACCGCTCTACTTCGGGACCCGTGGGCAGTTTCGCCGCATCCTGGAGTGGCACCTGGGGCTTGGAGAAGGAGGCAAGGTGAGGGACTTGGTCAAAGGGGCGTGTGGCTTCTTTGGGGGTGGGAGACAGGTGGGTGTTCTGGGGGGGGTCATTGTGCTCAAGGGGTGCATGTTCGTGTCTCAGAGATGGTGACTACCCTTTTCTACTCACAGGAGGCTCCAAAGACAGACGGCCCACCTGATGCAGGTGAGATGGGATGACAATGAGGGAGATTTGGGCACGACCCATGGAGGCATCTGGGTACTCCTGCCTTCTGCCATCCTAGTTGCTGAGCCTGTCAGAGTGGTAGTCCTAGACTGCAGTGGTGTCACCTTTGCAGATGCTGCAGGGGCCAGAGAAGTGGTTCAGGTGAGGGAGAGGGTAGGTTAAGGAGAAAGTCCCCTTGTCCCACGAATACTCTCTGATATAGGATTTAACCCCCTGCCCTCCCCCCCCCGCCCCGCCCCACGTAGCTGGCCAGCCGATGCCGAGATGCTGGGATCCACCTTCTCCTGGCTCAGTGTAATGGTGAGATGTGGAGGATGGAGGGATCTGGAGAGTGGGGAGTGACTGGACGCTTGTGGGGAAGGAAGAGAACACGGTGTAGTTGTAGGACCTGAGAGCCTGACCCCTTCTCCACACAGCCTCAGTGCTGGGGACACTGACCCAGGCAGGACTCCTGGATAGAGTGACCCCAGAACAGCTGTTTGTGAGTGTCCAGGATGCAGCTGCATATGCCCTGGAGAGACTGGTGAGGCGGCAGTAGCAACGGGAGTGGAAGCCAGGAGGTGCTGGGCTATGGCAAAGGAGGTGTGAGTCAGTGACTGAAGATCCAGGCAGAGGGATTTGTGAAGGGGGCTGAGGAGGGAGATGAAGGAAAGGGGTGGGGATGAAGTGATTAGTCTATATAAGACTAAACCAGGGAGACTGGGCCCAGCTGTGGGTGAAGAACTGAGGAACTAAGGTTCCAAAGCAGGCGGGGTACCCCTGAGAGGTCTGCCAAATCTTGGGTGAGGGAGGGGGGCACCTAGTCTACTTCTGACATGTCCCTTCCTTTTTCCAGGAGCTCACTGGTCCAAAGACTTGCACAGTGTGGGTCTGACCCGGTCATGTGGAGTGTGGAGGGTCCCAAAAGCATGTGTGTGAGGAGGGCCAGGGTCCCTGAGCCCCCTTACTTAATGTAACTAATAAAATGAAGCTGAGAGTCTCTGGGGTCCATGAAGTGAGTCTGGGAGTCTGCACACAGACCCTTGGTGCCCATTCCTCCATGCGCACAGCATTGCAGAGACACAACTGAAAATGGCTTTCACCTGTATGTTCACTGGTCCCCACACCAGCTCCCGTCACCAGTTCTCTCCATGGGGTGGGGCTGCAGTCGCTGCACAGAGTCCTGGATCCAGGGATGCGAGGGAGGCCCCAGCCCTGGGAATATATACTGGGGGCTTCCCCACCCCCTTGGTCCCAAGGAGATGAGAGTGTTTCCGCTTTAGGTTTTTAGAGTCCCCATGGGCTCTTTGGCACTTGGAAAGCAACCCCCCACTTCCTGCCCTATGGGAAGGGGGTGGGAGGAGGACTTGGCACTGGCTGTGGGATGAGTTATGGCTCCATCATGCCCCTGGGCACTCGCAGAAAGGAGGAATGTCACCAGGACAAGCCCCTATTTGGGATCAAGTTCTGAAGGAGATTGGGGACAGTCAGTGGAGTGGTCACCGGCTGGTGGGCTTTGCTAGATATTCCTGGCAGGTGCAAGGAGATAGGCCCAGCCTGACAGTTGGAAGGCCCCGAGTGGCCGTCACTCTGAGGTCATGCACTGGAGCCGGTGTTTGAAGAAGAGCAGGCGGTGTTTGGCCACCTGACTTTCATCCAGTGATCCCGGGTAACGGTACCGAGCATAAGTCTCTGCCCTAGCATCCCTTGATGTCCAAGGCAACTTCAACTTGGATGCATGATCCACAACAACGTCTGAGCAGGAGCCCACCCGAAGAGAACCAAGTCCATCCAGGAAGAATTCTGGGGGTGGAGGAAAGGCGAGTACACAATGAAGGGTCTTGAGGATACAGAGGCCCCACCGTTAAAGGAGAACTGAGATTTGGGATATGCTGGGTGCATATGCAAAGACCCCATTTCTAAGGACCTTGGGCATGTAAATCAACCCTTTTGAGTCTTAGTTTTACTCTTGTATAAAATGGAGTCAATATCCTTACCTTGTGCTTTGAAAACTGATCCTCCGCCCCACTCCCCGCCCCTCCCTGCCCCGCCCCCAACACACACACGCAGAGGTTCAATAAATGCCGAATGGGCTGCTCCGAGGTGGTCTGAACCAAGGGATACGGCTGGGAGCGAGATAAAGGTGCAGGTGGCAGTGGTGGGGAAGCTCAAGACGGACCCAGCAGTTGTACTGGCTGTGGAGGTTTAAATGATGCTCGGGGCTGAGAGGGTGGAAGCTCTCTCTCTTGCCCGGGCACAGGTCTTGGTAAATCTTCGTAGAACTGCTCTAGGGGCCTGCACCGAGCCCAGCCCAGCGCCCCGCGGGATCCCTGCCGGGCCCGGCCAGGAGGGGGCGCCACTCACCCAGGTGCGCCACGCGGCTGAGGCGCGGGTCAAAGCCGACCTCGCGCACCTTGTCAGTGCGCGCCAGGAAGAAGTTGACCACGCCGTCGGTGACCACGCACCCTGGGAAGCCGACGAGCTCGTGGTGGAAGCCGCGCTTCTGCCGGAGGCAGTTCCCGCGGCCTGGCGCGCCGGGCTCCACGCTCAGCAGCTGCCGGTAGGTGGTGGCGAAGCCGGAGATCTCGCGCACCGCGCCCCCCACCTGCCGGGGCGGGAGGACGGCTGCAGGCGGGGCGCGGACCGGAAGGGGATCCTCTCCCCCCCCCAGGGCGGCTCTCCTGCCCTGTCCTTTCCCGCTTCTCCCCTGCAGGACCCAGATAGTGCCCCAGGCTCCGCTTCGTCGTCCCCTCCCGTCCCAGGGCTGGCGGCCCTCAATCGGGTCTACCGGCCGGCCGCGGCCTTAGTCTGCCGAAGGCTCTCCTCCCACCCTACACCTCAAGGCCCCTCCCCTACCAGGTCCAGCGGCGTCCGCTCCAGCACGTCCACAAGCCTCTCCAGTCGTGTCCGCGCCGTGAAGACGAAGTCGTCGTCCACCCACAGCACGTACTTGGTGGTTACTTGGGATACGGCCAGGTTCCGGCCTGCGAACCAGCCCTGGGGAGGGGTAAGTACGGTTGGCGATGCTGTCGAGATAGAACGTAGCCCTCTGCCACCTTTTCTCCTCACTCCTGACCCCTCTCAACAGCCTATGCCCCTCTCCAAACTTTCGAGTGCTTACGAATGGCCGGAAGCTAGGTAAAAAATGCATTTCCCACTTGTGCGAGGCGCTGAGTCAGTGTTCTGGGGGAAGGTATTGGAATGCATTTAATTCATGCGTTCATTCATTCATCAACTGTCTACCGAGCCCCCCACTAGGTGCTAAGCACCATTCTCAGAACGCAGCGCTAGTAAGACACACGATTCCTGCTCCCGTGGAGTTTACATTCCAGAAATCCTCATGCTTAACAGGCGCCTCAGTGATTCTGAGGCAGGTAATCGTGGAATCACTATGGTGGAGACTGCAGACTGAGGGTGCGCCCCCTCCCGGTGCCCTGTGGCGCACAGTTCAGCCTCGCTGGCTGCTCACCTTGCCAAAAGGCATGAGATAGTGCTCGATGTGGGGACCTCTAATGCTCTCTGGCTTGTCGCTGTCGTCGGCGATTACCACTGTGACTGTCGGGTAGAAGCGGCGGATGCTGGCGATGAGTGCCCGTAGCCGATTGTAACGAAGGAAGGTCTTAGTGGCAATGGTGACCAGAGCGCTGATGTTGTACTGGGCTGGGAGTGAGGGGCAGGGTTAGGTGCAGAGGAGAGTAGGGAGTGAAGAGCAGGAAGACATCTCCCAGGGGTGTCTCCCAACTTGTCGCCCTCTCCCAACTTGCTCCCCATCAGGGCTGGATCTATGTCCCTGAGCATACCAGTCTCACCTCCCAGGGGTAGAGACCCAGGTGGGTACAGCTGAGGGCTGGGTGGGTGTCTTATGCGTATGGTGAAGGCAACTTTGTGTCCCTCGGTGGAGAACCGGACTGGGAAGAAAGGACATGAGATGTGGCCCCTAGGGCTTGGACAACATTGTCTTTTCAGTAAAACAATATTTAAGCGCCTACTCTGTGTAGCACTTTTCTAGGCCCTGTTAGACAAGAATGCAAGGTTCTTATCCCCATGGAACTTACATTTTAATGGGTGGGAGAAAGATGATAAAAGAGTTCATTAAAAAGCTAACCTTTATTGAGCATTTACTATGTGCCAGGCACTTTTAAAGTTACCTTAAATATATGAACTCATTTAATCCTCACAGTAGCCCTATTAAGTAGATTCCTACCACAGAAAAAGAAGGCACAGAGAAGTTAACATGTCCATAATTACCCAACTGTTAAGCAGCAAAGCTGGGATAGGAACCTAGTCAGTCTGGTTCCAGGCTAAGTAAGTAAGAAAATTCAGATACAGATAAGTATTGAATAGAAAATAAGACAAGTAATGTGATAGTGAAGAGGAGCCATTTGAGCTGAGATCCAAATGATAGGAAGGAGCCAGCTATGCAAAAATCTGCGGGAAGAGCATTCTAGGCAGAGGGAACAGCAAGTGCAAAGGCTCCAAAGTGGGAGTAGGTTTGGTACAGAAGCCTTGGAGAGAAGCAGGAGGACTGTGTTATGCCCCTTTTGCTAGAGGAGAAATGGGGGCTCTGGGAGATAAAGCCCTTTGCCCTCTAGTAAGTGGTGGGCTGGGAATAGAGCTTGAGTCTTCTGGCTCCTGGGGCAGGTCACTTCCTGGGGCCCCCATGGTTGGCCTGAAGGGGGGACACACCCAAGGCTCGGGTTTCCCTCTGGCCTGCTCCAGCCCCAGATGAACAAAGGCCCCTTCTCTCCCTCCCTGGCCCTGCTGGCCCAGCTGAAATGCCCATTGTGTGGCTGGGCAGCGCTGGCCATGGCCTGAGTGTCTCCCACACCCTCTGCCACTTGCTCGCTCCTGCCTTTCTGGGCTCCCTGTGTTCACCCAGCCTGTTACTACCTCCACCTGGGCCTCGCACCTATGTCTGCTGTGTTTGCCTGGTAGCTTCGGCTGCTATAAGTCACCAGTTGCAGCTGCCGATTGAGTTGGTCCAGCCCTGGGCTGGCGAGGGTGAGATCTGGCTGCCCCTCTCCAGTGAGAGTCACTCCAGTCACTTCCCCTGCCACGTCCCAGGTGCCCAAGGAGGCAGTCAGGTTCACCTGGGAGAGGGGATTGGAGAGTGCAGGGTGAGGCCCCAGACCTACCTCTTGCCTCCCTGGTTCCTCCATCCCTCCTTTGGCAGCTTTGTTGCCCTCCCGGCATCCTTAATGCCCACCTGGCCTCCTCTCCCTCCTGTTTCTTCTCACCTGGTATACCTCCTGACCAGAAGTGGCCTGCAGGCTCAGTCCTGGGAGGAAGGAGAGGGGATCAAAATCACAGACAATCTGGAATTCCTCATTTTCTCTTCCCTCTTTCACCACACCCAGCACAGAATTTCTCATGCATCCCTCATTGTTGAGGCCACAGCAGGGCACGTTGCGGGGCATAGCCTAGAGTAACTTATTGTTTACTCCTTCCCATCAAAGCAGTAGCTCTTCTGTGGCCTACCCTACCTGTCCACCTAACTTTGGCCAGTCAGCAAGAATAGACCCTTCTCCCCAAACCTCTCCAGTCACTGTCTTCTATAATTCCTGACAATCTTAGAGTCCCTTCTGTCCCCATCTCCCACCTCATGAGCCCTCCCTGACCTCAAGTCTCCCACCTCCCATTCCAATCTTCCCTCATTCTTCCTCACCCAACCTGGGCTCTGCCACCCCCCACCGTGGCTTAGGTCATCCCCTAGGACCGTTCTCCCCACCTGGCACCAAGATGCTCCTGAGGGGCTGGACCTCCACACCCTGCAGGGGGTACTGTAGTGGGGAGTTGGCAGGGGCTATGAGCAGCTGGTCAGCAGCAGACTGGCTCCTGGCAGTGAAGGAGGGGGAGGACAGAGGAGCAGTCAGGGAGAGACGGGCTCTCCCTCCTGCCACACCCACCCTCCAGGCTTCCCCCTGCTCTCCCCCTACAAGAGTCATGCCCTCCTTTCCCACTGGTACCGGTACCTTGAAAGGAAGGCCTGGAACTCCTGCTCCCTCAAGGCAGATGCAGCCCTCAGCTCCTCAGGGTCAAAGGCCTTGGTGAAGTCAATGGCTTGGACCTGCCTCTGGAAGGGGAGGTGAAGGCTCCCCCCACTGGACTCACAACTGCAATTGTTCGTGGACAGCCGCCTGGAGCCAGGAGGAAGGGTCCTCAGAGCCCAGCCATGCAGCTCACTTATCCCACAGAACATTTACACAGGACCTACATCTTGGCCTTTCAACCCTGTCCATCCAAAATCTGTCCCCTTAAACACTGCTCTTCAAATAGTCCCCAGGAGGAGGAACCACCAAAGGAATGACGCATCCCCTAAATCTGGATTTTACAGAGGTGTAGAATAGGGCCAATTGCTAGGTGTTCAGAGTTGCCTACACGCCATTAGGACCCCACCTGGACTCTCCTTTCATAGGGAATCACCAGGACTCAGAAAGTCAGGGCCCTCCCCTGACGGCACACCCTCCCTTCCTCATACCGTGACAAGGTTCTTGGAGGACAGATTTGTCCCCCCGCCAGCACAAGACTCAGTGGCCCCCTCCACCTCCCACTTCACCCCTCTGCAACCAGTCGTGGGGAGCCCAGGCATCAGAGCTCAGCAGTGGAGGAAACAAGAGCTTCCCACGCCGCCCCCCAGCGAGTGCCGTGCCGGTACCACGACTCCTTGCACTCACCCCACCACTTGCTCCTTGATCCTGACTGGGATGTGTGCGTACCGGGGCTCGGGGGCAAGACCTGGCAATTCTGGCCTGGGGTTGCCCTGCAGGGGCGTCCACAGCGCAAGAGGTGCCTGGAGGCCCGGCGCGACCCGGGTGCTCGCGTACAGGAGCCCCAGCGAGGCGCAGGCGAGCAGCAGGACCAGCACACAGAGGGCCCGGCGGCCCAGCCGCATCCTGGGTGGGCGGTAGGGATGGGAGAGTGAGAAAGGTGGGGAGCGAAGGCGTGGGTTGGGGCCCCCGCGCTTCCGAAGGCTCCTGCCGGCCACCCGGGGCTTTCCACATCTCGCGTGCCAGGATTTGCATAGCGAATCGGTACCCCTGTCCCCTCCCCTCACTTCCCGGGCCTCGGGTCTCCCGGCCTCCTTTCTTCTCTCCCTCTCCCGCATCTTGCTTTCCTCTCACGCCTGAGGCCGGGCATCTTGAAGCAAGAGAACGTTGGAGGTAGTGGTTTCGATGCGGAGGCTCATAAGTAGAAGAGTACCATTTTATCAGAACAGCGGGTGTTCCCGAGCCCGCCACCTCCCCTGGCCCGCGCATCCCCCAACCCCTCAGTCCGAGCATCACCTGGCCCCGGCTGGGCTGCAGAGGGCAGCGCCACACCTTGCCTGTCATGAAAAATGCAGAATCACGCCCGCGCTACTGGGTGGCCCCGGCGGAGGTGACCCCGTGAGTGGCCTCGGGAAGCTGTGCGGGGGGACAAGGTGGACCGGCGTGCGCGCCTCTTCCCGCCTCCGGCTCGGTCCCTCATCCCGCCCGGGCACTGACCTGTCTAACGCTCTGAGGCCGCGGCAAGATTTCGGTCCGGGCTGCGCCAGGCTCTCAGCTCCAGCCTGGGGGTCCTCATGGGGCTGGAGGCGGCCTGATGGAGGAGTCGGGTGTGAGGCTGAGAGTGAGGGGGATCCTCCTGCCTCCCGAGCGCGCCCGACCCCTCCCGCCTTCGGACTCTCCGGGCTTTGTAGACCAAGGCGCTGGGGTGGTTCTGGGCGTTTCCTGCGGGGGTGGAGATCGGAGTCCAGAAACCTCCGCACCCCAGTCCCAGAAACAAATCCGGGGCTCCCCGGTACCCTGTTCCACTTGCCGGGCCGGGAGAGGTCGGGCCGCCGCCCGGCTCTTCAGTTCGCGGTGCCGCGCGGCTCAGCTCCCGGGCTGGTTGCGGCGGAGGATCCGGCTACGCGCGGGGAAGGAGAGCGCTGGGGCGCCTTCTGGTGGGCGCCGAGGACATTGCGGGGGCGCCAAGCCCGCGCCGAGCGCAGGTCCTTCTCTCCACCCCCCCTCCCCCTCCAGCCCTTCGCCTCCGAACCCTGGCATCTCCCCCGCCTGCCCCAGATCCCAGTCACTCTATTCCCTATGCGTTCGGAGCCGCCCTCTCGTCTAGACTGTAGGCAAGGACAGGCGACAAGGGCTTCGGGAAGAGTTGGGGCGGAGACGCCCTGTAACCCCATTTCATGGAAGATTTGGGTACTTAGGGTGAGATAAAGGAAGACAGACAAGGCTCTGGAAAATAAAAAAATGCCTGGCTAAGAAAAATAGATTCACAGCCTCCCTCCCATGCTCTCCTCCCCCGCCCCCCAACCCCCAACCCCAGTTATCTTACGAACACTCAGTGATGTACCAAACACTCGGCAACTCAAGGGCCTGCTTCTCCTGACTGCTCCTTGTTGCAGGTTTGCGGGAGGAAAGAAACGCCAAACAGTGGCTAGATTGGTTGTAGTTCTGCGTGCAAGCCGCAGACCTGTAGACTCCCTTCTTTGTAGCTGGATTCTTGACGCTGCCCTAAGTTCCGTGGTTCCACGGTTCTAATAAAAGATGTCACGATTTAATAGGGAAAAAAGATATAATAAGAAATGTAAAATAATGAAAATGTGGGGACGGGGAGAGGGAAAGGATGGATTGTTGGATGAATTGTGTACAAAGAAATGACTAATCAGCCGGGGAGAAAGTGCGATTCTCACCCTCCTTACACCGAAATAAATTCCAGATCTATCAAGTATTTTAGTATTAAACGTGAAACCACAAAGAACAGTAAAATAATTCATGGCGTTTGTTTTGTTTTTTATGGTCTTGGAGTGGGGAAGAGATATATAAAAATATAAAAAATATTTAATATCAAGATATATAAAAAACTCGAGTGAAAACATTTCTATAAACAAACTTGAGAGAGAAATGACAAACTGTGGAAAAGTATTTGCAACATGTAAGACAGATGAAGGTCTGCTTTTCTTAAGAGCTCTAAAACATCAGTAAGAAAAAATGGGGACTTCCCTGGCGGTCCAGTGGTTGAGACTTCACCTTCCAGTGCAGGAGTGCAGGTTCAATCCCTGGTCAGGGAGCTAAGATCCCACATGCCTTGGGCCAAAAAACCAAAACATAAAACAGAAGCAGTATTGTAACACATTCAATCAAGACTTTAAAAATGGTCCACATCAAAAAAAAAGAAAAGAAATCTTAAAAAAAAGAAAAGAAAAGAAAAAATTATCAATTACCACCAAATGAACAAAAATTGTGATTAGGCAGTTGACAGAAAAAGTGAAAATGGCTTTTAAAATATATGAAATTATACTTGACCTTATTCATAATAAATAAAATGCAAATTAGAATAACAATGAAATGGTTTTTGATTACCAAGTTAGGAAAGGTCAAAGAGCTTGCTAGCACATTGAGTGGTCAAGTATTTGGAGAAACAGTCACTACCACACATTGCTGTGAGTGTAAACTGACACAACTTAGAGCAATTGGCCAATCTATTAACACTTAAAATATTAATCATTTAAATTTTAAATATTAGTAAGTTAACATTTTAAAGATATGGTTCAGTCAGACAATGGAACACTGGGTTAATCTATATCTATTGATACTGGATGATACCCAAAGCTGTTAAGCAAAATAAACAAGGTACAGAACAGCATATATAGTTGGCTCCTGAGTGTGGGTTTTAGCTTCTGGGTTTGTCCAAAATCTGGAAATGAAGTGCTGCCATAATAAAAACCTAAAAATGTGGGAAAGACTTTGGAACTGGGTCTTGGGTAGCAGCCGGAAGGAATTTGAGGAGTGTTAGTGAAAGACCTAAGAATGTTGAAGAGCATGTTAGTAAAAGCCTCATGTCCTTTAAGGAGGCTGCTGATAAAGAGAAGTGAGGAAAGTAGGGAAATTGAAGGAAAGGGGGTCCTTGTTGTTGAGATACATTTAGCAACATTGTCACCAGCAGTGGGGTGGAAAGTAGAAACTATACTAATGAATTGCAGATCTCATTGAGGAGATTTCCAAGCAGAATGTTGAAGGTGCCATCTGGTTTCTTCTTGTTGCTTTTTTTTTTTTTTTTAAATAAATTTATTTATTTATTTTTGGCTGCATTGGGTCTTCGTTGCTGCGCGCAGGCTTTTCTCTAGTTGCGTGAAGTGGGGCTGCTCTTCGTTTCGGTGTGCGGGCTTCTCATTGTGGTGGCTTCTCTTGTTGCAGAGCACAGGCTCTAGGCGCATGGGCTTTAGTAGTTATGGCATACAGCCTCAGTAGTTGTGGCGCATGGGCTTAATTACCCCGCGGCAAGTGGAATCTTCCTGAAGCAGGGCTTGAACCCATGCCCCCTGCATTATCAAGCGGATTCTTAACCATTACACCACCAGGAAAGTTCTTTTTTTTTTTTTAATATTTATCTATTTATTTATGCTCTGCGTCTTAGTTGCAGCATGTGGCTTGTAGTTGCGGCATGTGGACTCTTAGTTGCGACATGCATGCCGGATCTAGTTCCCCGACCAGGGATCTAACCCAGGCCCCCTGCATTGGGAGTGTGGAGTCTTACCCACTGGAGCACGAGAGAAGTCCCTCTTTTTGTTGCTTATAGTAAAATATGAAAAGAAAGAGATAAGCTAAAGGAAGGAATGCTAACAAAAAGGATCTGGGGATTGTTGGGTTTGAAAATTCCTAGCCTCTCCAAGGACAAATGAAGCTAATATTTAAAAAATGGCTTGCAGGCAAAGATCATATCTAAGGAATGCTCAAGAAAACATGGTCTGAAAATGAAGCCAAGGAGGTGAACATAAATTCTTTGTTAAGAAAGAGTTAAGGCAGTGCCTCAGAGAATAGTTCAGTTTAACAATAGGACTCTCAGTGATCAAAGGAGAAGCTCAAGGAAGAGAAAGCCTTATCTATAGTATTTGTGAATATGGCTTTCATTTGATGTAGTTAATCTCAATAAGATTCACAGGAGGGCTTCCCTGGTGGCGCAGTGGTTAAGAATCCGCCTGCCAATGCAGAGAACACGGGTTCGAGCCCTGGTCCGGAAAGATCCCACATGCCGTGGAGCAACTGAGCCTGTGCGCCACAACTACTGAGCCAGCACGCCACAACTATTGAAGCCCACGAACCTAGAGAAGCCACCGCAATGAGAAGCCTGCGTGCAGCAGCAAAGACCCAACGCAGCCAAAAATAAATATAAATAAAATAAATAAATTTATTTTTAAAAAAAAGATTCACAGAAAACCTATAAAGATTTTAAGAGAGCTGTATCTGCAGAATTTTATTGGTGATAGAATGATTCTCTCTTATCATTCTGATAGATAAATGTTTGCTGTTTTAAGTCCCCCAAGTTTGGAGTAATGTATTACATAACAATAGATAACGAATACTGAATATTATACAAGTGACCTTGAACAATGAGAGGGTTACGGGCACCAACCCTCAAGTCGAAAATCTATATAGGGACTTCCCTGGTGGTCCAGTGGTTAAGACTCCACATTTCCACTGCAGGGGGCACAGTTTAGATCCCTGGTTGGGGAACTGGTCAGAGAACTAAGATCCTGCATGCCGTGAAGTGCAGCCAAAAAAAGAAAAGAAAATCCGTAGTCAGCTCTCCATATCTGGGGTTCTGCATTCACGGATTCAACCAGCCATGGATCGTGTAGTACTGTACTATGTATTTAGTGGGAAAAAAAAATCCTCATATAAGTGGACCCGCACAGTTCAAACGTGTGTTGCTCAAGGGTCAGCTGTATAGACGGAGAAGAAATGGTCTGCAACTATACACGATAACTCATAATGCTGAAAGAAAAAAGCCAAACACAGAAGATTACATTCCGTGTGATTCTTTTTATTAAAGTAGAATACAGGCAAAACTTATCTGTGATGTTTGTAGTCAGAATCTTGATTATCTTTGAGGGGTGGAGTAGTAACTAGAAGGGGTCAAAAAGAATCTGGGTGCTAGTAAAGTTGTGTTTCTGCATTGGAGTGCTGATTACACAAGTGTGCTTAATTTGTAAAAATACACAGAGTTGTATACTTGTAATCTGTATACTTTTCTGTATGTATATTGTACATGGATACACAGTTTAAGAATATGTGAGACTTTCAAATGCCTGCTTCACTGGGTCTCATCCCCTCCAACTTTCTCAAAGACTGTTTCTGCCATTACCCGCCCCGTACATTGTCAGTCTGTCCTCCACTGGCATGCAAACATGCTGTCTTTTCTTCCTTCTTAATAGACCCCTCCCTTGACCCCTGCATCACCTTCCAGCTACCTCCCCATTTCTCTGCTCCTCTTTATGGGAAAACTTCTCCAAAGAGTAGTCAACATGTCCCTTCCTCCCCTGGATCCACAGCAATCCAGAATCTACCCCATATTTCCACTGAGTCTGCTGTTATAAGATCCCCCATGGCCTCCTTTCTGCTAATCCAGTGATGACTTCCCTGTCTTCATCTTACTGAGCAACTCAGCAACATTTGACACCACTGGCCATTCCTCCTTGAAATCCTCTTTTCTCTTGGCTTCTGAGACATCATGCTCTCCTTGATCCTCACTGGCTGCTATCCTATCTTCTTCACTGAATCCCCTCCTTTGTGTGATCTCTCATTGTTAGAGGGCCCCACGTTCAGTCCTTAGACCTTTCTCCCTGGATTCTCTCACCAGACAATGTCACTTAGCCTGTAGGGGAAGAAACCTTTTTTCCCCTATGCCCTTAGGTTTTATACCTGGAGTACTGCAAATTAAACTGACAAAAGACAGATCAACATGAGAAAAGTCTTATTATGTATGCATATGGAGGGCTTCATAGAAAAGAACTGAGATCCAAAGAAGCAGTTAAGCCTGAGGCTTATATACCATTTTAACAAAGAGCAGTAAATTGTGGAGAAGTAATAAGGCAAAGGCAAAATGGGTTTGGGCTTCTAGGAGTGGTAAATTGTGAGACGGTAAAAATATGGGGGAAAGGAAGGTAAGGGTTATTTTAGTAGGACTTGTTGTGCAGACTCCAATTTGTGCAGTCGTGGGGTGAGAAGTGTCTCTGGTTATTAAGAGTTGTTCTTCTTTCCTGGTCTAGTTGAGGAGAGGGGGGGACACCTTCACAAAGGAAAATTTATACCCTACCTTTGGGCAGATAGGGGAAGGGTAGAGAGCTTTTCCTGAGTGTGCTGCCTCCAGCTCAAAATAATCCTTATGCCAAAGTTGCATATTTTGGGGTCACATCCTCTTATCCCCTTCACAGCCCATGGCTTTAAAGCCCACCTATCTGCTGATGACTTCCAGAAGAATAACCCCAATCTTCCACACTATGCTTCAAGACCATAGGTCTAAGGGCCAACTTGACATTTCCACGTGGATGTCTAATATGTATTAAAACTTAAAAAGACCAAAAAAAAAAAAAAAGAATATGTGAGAACAACAATTGTAATCTGCTTTTGAAAATATTCAGAAGCTTTTTTCTTCAAGCAGTACACCCAATTTCAGTGGGGTGGTTCTTCTGTTAGTCACCTTGGGTCAATCATGTAGCTGTAGCCATCTGGCAGCTCAGTGGGGGCTGGGTGATACAAGTTGCCTTTACTCACATGGTGGGAGTTTGGTGCTGGCTCTTAGCTGAACCTCTCTCTCCTTGTGGGCTTTCATCCTCCGAGAGGCTAACCTGGGTTTCATTACATGGCAGTTTCAGGGGAGCAAGTGGGTGAGGGTGGAAGCTGCATGGTCCCTTGAAGCCTTGCTTGCAATTCACATAACATTATTTCTCTCTCTCTCTTTCTCTCCTCTCTCTCCATATATTTCTCAAATATGTTTCTGCGCCAAAGCAAATTTTCAGGCCATCTCAGATTCAAGGAGTGGCTACACTCATAAGTGGATATGGATGCAAAGAACTTATGATCATTTTTAATCCACCAATATCACCAATGGCCAAATCTTTAAATCCAGGAACTGTTTCTTTTCTTTTTAAAAAATAATTAATTAATTAATTTTTTTTTTTTTTTTTTTTTTTTTTTGCGGTACGCGGGCCTCTCACTGTCGTGGCCTCTCCCGCTGCGGAGCACAGGCTCCGGACGCGCAGGCTCAGCAGCCATGGCTCACGGGCCCAGCCGCTCCGCGGCATGTGGGATCTTCCAGGACCGGGGCACGAACCCGTGTCCCCTACATCGGCAGGCGGACTCTCAACCACTGCGCCACCAGGGAAGCCCCTAATTAATTAATTTTATTTATTTATTTGGCTGCGTTGGGTCTTTGTTGCTGCGCGGGCTTTCTCTAGTTGCGGCGAGCAGGGGCTACTCTTCGTTGAGGTGCGCAGGCTTCTCACTGCAGTGTCTTCTCTTGTTGTGGAGCACGGGCTCTAGGCGTGTGGGCTTCAGTAGTTGGAGCACGCAGGCTCAGTAGTTGCGGCGTGCGGGCTTAGTTGCTCCACGGCATGTGGGATCCTCCCGGACCAGGGATCGAACCCGTGTCTCCTGCATTGGCAGGCAGATTCTTAACCACTGTGCCATCAGGGAAGCCCCATTTATTTATTATAGAAACTAGATGTTTACCCCCTTGTTTTCCATAGTCTGCTTTTGCTGATTGCATCCCCAGGTGTCTTTTAATGTTTTCAGTCCCCCTGTATTTTCCGTAAATTGGTAGTTAAATATTGATCAGATCAGATTTCTTCTTTCTTTTTTTGTTGATCCCACTTTTTGGCCACACTGCGCAGCATGCGGGATGTGGGACCTTAGTTCCCCAGCCAGGGATGGAACCCATGCCGCCTGCAGTGGAAGTGCAGAGTCCTAACCACTGGATGGCCAGGGAAGTCCCCGATCCCACAAGTTTTGATATAACAATATTTTCATTATCAATAAATTATAAATGTTTTCTAGTTACATTATGATTTCTACTTTGAACCATGGGTTCACAAACAAATGACAGAAGAGAACATGGGTGATCACACAGTATATTTATAGGGCCAGAACTGAGGATAGTGTACATCACTTCATGCACCATTGGACAAAACTCAGTCATACAGTTCCACCTGACTGCAGCAGAGACTAGGAAATGTAGTCTAGCTGTAGGATCAGGAAGAAAATGAAATCGGTTTGGTGAACATATGATATGGCTTTTACCAGAGTCTATCCTTTTAGTCACCAAATATTCATTTTATTTTTACTCACACGTGTATACTAACACACTCACCTCAAGTGAGAGAACCCAAATTCCCATCTAGTCCTTGCATCAAGTTCAACCCAAAATCTCAGAGTGATTTGAAATCCTCTTCCTCAGTTCCAGATGTGGCTCCTCTATGCCTCCCCACCCCCTCACTTATAGGTACAGAAGAGCTGCAAATAAACACTGACACTCAGAAAAGGAAAGAAGGGAAGGAAGACCCACTGCAGTCAGTGGCTCTTAGTGATACGGGCATCCTGCAGGGCAGGCATAGTGAAGTTTCCTGCTGTGCAGCAGGGAATTCCTCTGATTAGACTCTGGTTCTGCTATTTGAATAAACCTTGTTATCTGTATTCTCCAAGGAGCCACCTTTGGCATGGGGTGGGGCGTCTGCTATTTGAATAAACCTTGTTATCTGTATTCTCCAAGGAGCCACCTTTGGCATGGGGTGGGACGTTTAGTTATTCTCTATCCTCATGATTGCATCTCACGTAGGCTTTGGAGAATATTCCCTCCTTGGGGCCATACAAGTTTTAGAGCCAACTTTCTATAGTAGAAATTTGGAAACCATATAGTGGTTTTACATTTGAACTGTCAGAGACAGTTTGTGGTTTCCTTGCAGTGCAATGCTGCAAAAACTTAGAGGAGATTTTTGCTGTCTCTTAATTCAAGAGAGGACACATTCTTAATCTGTGTTTTGCCACAAGGCTGGATATTAGTAAGACTTTTTGATCAGGGCCTTCTCAATTTTATTTCTCACTGTTTTAAGTCTTAAAGCAATAGAGTTTTCCAACAGTTTAAGACCTAATGTTTCTGGACATGTAATTCCCTTTAATATTTGCTTGCAAAAAAAGCCAGTACTCGCCTGAGCTCATCTCTTTTTTGTAATGTATCCAAAATTTTCCAGTGCATGCTGGCCATTTGATTCTTTCCAACCTCTTCCCTTTGTGCTCAATAGCGTATACTGTGTTTTCCAAATTATTACAGGCATCATTTTACCAAGTATTTTGTCATTGTAGAACATGATGTTCCAGATAGTGTCTTTGGTCTCTTAGCTCCACACTTACCCTTTTGGAACATCTTCTCTAATGTCAAGTAGGACTACTTTCCTAATCATGTGGTGTCCTGTTATGTTCTAACAGCTGCTGGAGGGAGCTGCAGTGGTAACATTGGTAGCAATGTGATTCTGAGTTCCTGTTCAGGCATCTGGGTTTCAACAGCAGCAGCCTCAGTGCTCAGCAATGGTAGATTCTAGGTAACACCATTTCGCCCTTTGCTCCACTGGCCCTAGAGTTAGTGACTTCCTGCACTTACTAATCATTGAGTAACCTTATCTACCCCTTTTTTCTACTCCACCCCTCGTGGCACTTTGTAAATGATTATCTATATTAAATTCTCTCTATTTGAAATACCCAGAATTGTTTCTGTTTTCCTAACAGAACAGTGTTTACTGTCTTGTCTACTAACACAAATAGATTGCCATCCTTTGAGCCTCCAGTATAGTTTTCTCATTGCTGGCCACCTGATTGCTATGTCAGTGCCATGTATTTTGGTTTTTGTTACAGCAGCACACCACTTCCACTATCATAACCCTGGTACCAAAGCCAGACAAAGAACTACAATAAAAGAAATCTACAGACAAGTATCCTGTATGAACATAATGCAAAAATCTTTGATAAAGATTTCTATTCTAGCAAATAGAATTCAGCAGCATATTAAAAGGATCATACACCATGAGCAAATGGGATTTATTTCTGGAATGCAAGGATGATTCAATATACAAAATTTGATCAATGTAATATCTCACATTAACAAAATGAAGGGAAAGGACCGCATGATCATCTCAATTGAATAAGCAATCAAATAAACATTCAGTTGCTGGAGAGGGTGTGGAGAAAAGGGAACCCTCGTACACTGTTGGTGGGAATGTAAGTTGGTGCAGCCACTATGGAGAACGGTATGGAGGTTCCTCAGAAAACTAAATATAGAATTACCGTATGATCAGCAATCCCACTCCTGGGCATATATCCAGACAAAACTATAATTCAAAAAGATACGTGCACCCCTATGTTCATAGCAGTGCTATTCACAATAGCCAAGACATGGAAACAACCCGAATGTCCATCAACAGATGAATGGATAAAGAAGATGTGGTACATATACACCACATATATATACCATATATACCATTTGCAGCAACATGGATGCAAGTAGAGATTATCACACTAAGTAAGTCAGATATCATATGATATCACTTATATATGAAATCTAAAATATGACACAAATGAACCCATCTATGAGACAGAATAGAATCACGGACATAGAGAACAGACTGGTGGTTGCCAAGGGGGAGGGAATGGGGGAAGTGATGGATTGGGAGTTTGGGATTAGCAGATGCAAACTATTATATATAGAATGAATAAACAACAAGATCCTACTGTATAGCACAGGGAACTATATTTAATATCCTACAATGAACCATAATGGAAAAGAATATTTTTTTTAAAAAAAGCAGGGTCTCAAAGAGATATTTGTACACTCATATTCATAGCAGCATTATTCACAAGAGCCAAAATGTGGAAGCAACACAAGTGTCCATCAAGAGATGAATGGATAAGAAAAATGTGGCATATACATCCAACAGAATATTATTCTGCAATGTGCTACAGCATAAATGAATCTTGAGGACTTTATACTGAGTGAAATAAGCCAGTTACCAAAGGACAAATACTATACGATTTTACTTTTATGAGGTACTTAGAGTAGTCAAAACCATAAAGACAAAAAGTATAATGGTGGTTGCCAGGGGTTGGGATAGGGGATAATAGGGAGTTATTGCTTAATAGGCATAGAGTTTCAGTTTTATAAGATGAAAAGTGTTTACAGGATAGCTGGTGATGGTGACAACACCGTGAATGTACTTAACACCACAGAACTGTGTACTTAAAAATGGCTAAGGTGGTACATTTTATATTATGTGTATTTCCAAACAATAAAAAAGTCCTTTAAGACAGTTGCTTGCCTATATACCAGCAATGAACAAGGGGAATTTGAAGTTTAAATCACAATCATTTACTTTAGCACTCCCCAAAATGAAATACTTAGGTATAAATTTAACAAAATGTATATTACGTCTTTATGAGGAAAACTATAAATTCTGATGAAAGAAATCAATGAAGAATTAAGTAAATGGAGAGATATTCATGTTCGTGGATAAGAAGACTCGATATTGTTAAGATGTCAGTTCTTCCCAATTTGATTTATAGATTCAACACAATTCCAATCAAAACACCAGAAAGTTATTTCGTGGATATTGACAAACCAATACTAAAGTTTATATGGAGAGACAAAAGACCCAGAATAGCCAACACAATATTAGGGAGAAGAACAAAGTTGCAGACGGACACTGCTTGACTTCATGACTTCCTATAAAGCTACAGTAACCAAAACATAGTGGTATTGGTGAAAGAAGAAACAAATAGATCAATGGAACAGAATAGAAATCTCAGAAACAGGGACTTCCCTGGTGGTCCAGTGACTAAGACTCTGCGCTCCCAATGCAGGGGGACTGGGTTCAATCCCTGGTCAGGGAACTAGATCCTACATGCCGCAACTAAGAGTTCTCATGCTGCAACTAAAGATCCCGTGTGCCGCAACTAGGACCTGGTGCAGCCAAATAAATGAATACATATATTTTTAAAAAAAAGAAATCTCAGAAATAGACCTACATAAATAGAGTCAACTGATCTTTGAGAAAGGAGCAAAGGCTGGGAATTCCCTGGCAGTTCAGTAGTTAGGACTTCACGACTTCACTGCTGAGGGCCTGGGTTCAATCCCTGGTTGGGGAACTAAGTTCCACAAGCTGCGAGGCACAGCTAAAAAAAACAAGAGAGAGAGAGAGAGGAGGGAGCAAAGGCAATACAATGGAGAAAACACCATCTTTTCAACAAATGGTGCTGGAACAACTGGACGTCCACATGCAAAAAGAAAATGAATCTAGACACAGACCTTACGCCCTTCACAAATGTTAACTCAAAATGGATCATAGACCTAGGTATAAAACGCAAAATTATAAAACTCTTAAAAAACAACGTGGGGCGTAGAGAATGGACTTGAGGACATGAGGAGGGGGAAGGGTAAGCTGGGACGAAGTGAGAGAGTGGCATGGACTTACATATACTACCAAATGTAAAATAGGTAGCTAGTGGGAAGCAGCCGCATAGCACAGGGAGATCAGCTCAGTGCTTTGTCACCACCTAGAGGGGTGGGATAGGGAGGGTGGGAGGGATATGGGGATATATGAGGGAGGTGATATAGGGATATATGTATATGTGTAGCTGATTCACTTTGTTATAAAGCAGAAACTAACACACCATTGTAAAGCAGTTATACTCCAATAAAGAGGTTTTTTTAAAAAAAATAACATAGGGGAAAATCTAGATAATCTTGGGTATGGCAATAACACTTTAGACACTACATCAAAGACGCCATCCATGAAAGAAATTATTGATAAGCTGGACTTCCTTAAAATTAAAAAATTCTGCTCTGTGAAAGATGCTATCAAGAGGATGAGAAGACAAGCCACATACTGGGAGAAAAATCTGCAAAAGACATATCTGATAAAGGAATGTTATCCAAAATATACCCCAGAACTCTCAATTTCAACAATAAGAAAACAAACAAGCCAATTAAAAATTGGGAAAAACACCCGAATAGACACGTCGCCAAAGAAGATATACAGATGGCAAATAAGCTTATGAAAAAATGCTCTACATCATATGTCATTAGGAAATTGCAAATTAAAACAACAACAAGATAGCACTACATGCCTATGAGAATGGCCAAAATCTAGAACACTGACAATACCAAATGCCAATGTGGGTCAACAGAAACTCTCATTCATTGCTGTTGAGGATGCAAAATGGCACAGTCACTTCGAAGGACAGTTTGGCAGATTCTAACAAAGCTAAACATACTCTTAGCATACAGGCTAGCAATCATGCTCCTTGTATTTACTCAAGTGAACTGGAAACTTACATACACACAAAAACCTGCACACAGATGTCATAGCAGCTTTATTTATAATTGCTAATACCTGGAAGTAACAAAGATGTACTTCAGTAGATGAATGGATAAATAAACTGTGGTACCTCCAGACTGTGGAATATTATTGAGCAGTAAAAAAAAAGAGTTATCAAGCCATGAAGAGACATGGAGGAAGCTTAATTGCATATCACTAGATGAAAGAAGCCCATCTGAAAAGGCTACAGCTTGTACCATTCCAACTATATGACATTGCGGAAAAGGTAAAACTATGGAAACAATAAAAAGATCAGTGTTTGCCAGTGGTTAATGGAGAGGAAAGGATGAATTTACAGGTCACAGAGGATTTTTAGGGCAGTCAATCTATTCTGTACGATACTATTAATGGTAAATATATGTCATTATACATTTGTCAAAACTCATGGGAACTAAAGGCCCTGGCCGTGGAGGTAACACAGGTGGCTGGTTTCAGGTGAGGCAGGATTGTTTGGCCACAGCAGAGACCTCCCAGTCGGCCACAGGAGAGACCTTGAAGGACACTAAGATGCCTGGTGAACAGCAGACGGAGGAGGAGGTGGGAACAGGAGGGGGAAGAGGAGGAAGAGATGCAAGAGGAGACTGGTGCTGCTGGTGAAGAGTGAGCAGGATGAGGTTGAGAAGTATGAGATGATGAAACTCAAGATCCCCATGGACCACAAGGAGGTCTCCAGGGAGGCACCAGCACCCGTGGCCAATAGGGCAGGTCCACACTTGGGCTGGCCTGCAGCCATGCTTTTGTTGGCCCTCCATGTCGACCAAGTAACCACTGACATGGGTGAGAGGCTCTTCCTGTACACCTAGCACAGCCAGGGCTCCTTGGTGAGACTGGTGCACAGCAAATATGGCCAAAGGAAAAAAAAGAAAGAAAAAACCCTCATAGAATGTATAACACCGAGAGTGAGCCCTAATGTAAACTGTGGACTTTGGGTGATGATGTGTCAATGTAAGTCCAGTGATTATAGGGAATGTGCCACCCTGATGTGGGATGTTGATAGTAGGATAGGCTCTGCATGTGTGAGGACAGGGAACGCTCTGTACTTTATGCTTAATTTTTCTGTGAACCTGAAACTGCTGTAAAAAAATAAAGTCTGTTTAAAAGAAAAAAAATGAAATGTGGTTTTCAGAATACCAGCTCCAACATCACAGTGGTATATAGAAGGGTGGATTTGAAGCCAAAAGACATAATAATCAGCATACTCTCCATGCAGACAATACAAGAAACCTTGACCAATTTACTTTATTCATCAAGTTCCCAATGTGTGTTATTGCTTTGGTGTGTTTTGATTCCATCTTAATAGTTAAACCCCAGAAAATATTAGCACTGTTTTTTCTACTGTCAATAATCATGTAGGATTTTTACCTATTTCTCCACTTCATTCCTTCTTACATCTCAGACCTTCCATCTTGTATCCCTGTCCTTTCCTCTGAAGTATATCTTTGCTGGTTGCAAACCCTCCTGGGAGGTTGTTTTTTTTTGTTTGTTTGGTCTGAAAATATTTGTATTTTCCCCTCATTATTGAAAGATATTTTCACTAGCCATAAAATTCCCAGTGGCAGTTATTTTCTTTCATCACACTGACAATATCATTTATTGTCTTCTGGCTTCCATTGGTGTCATTTGAGAAGTCAGTTCTCAGTCCAACTGCTGCTTCTTTGAAGGTAATCTGTTTCTCTGGCAGCTTTTAATTTAATTTAATTTAATTTTATTTATTTATTTATTTTTGCGGTACACGGGCCTCTCACTGTTGCGGCCTCTCCGGTTGCGGAACACAGGCTCCGGACGCGCAGGCGCAGCGGCCATGGCTCACGGGCCCAGCCGCTCGGCGGCATGCAGGATCTTCCCGGAACGGGGCACGAACCCGTGTCCCCTGCATCGGCAGGCGGACTCTCAACCACTGTGCCACCAGGGAAGCCCTAATTTTATTTTCATTGTGGTAAATGTACATGCAGTGAAATGCATGGGCCTGTGTTGTAGGTCAATGAGTTCTGACACATGCATCCACCCATCCAACCCATACTCTGGATGCTTTTAATATCTGCTGTTATTCATTAGTGTCACTTAATTTCATGGTGATATGTCTTAAGTATAGACTTCTTTTCCATCTATTCTGCTTTAAATTTTGGGGGGCCTCTTGAATATGTGGATTTTGTATCTTTCATTAGTTCTAGGGTATGCTCAACAATTATCTTTGCTTCATTCTTTCTTTCTGTTTCCAGGACTCTAACCAGTTTTCTCACTTTACTCTCTGTATGTCTTATTTTCTCTTCCATATTTTTCTCTTTGTTGCTCTGTGTTTCATTCTGGGTATGTTCTTCTTATGTATTTTCTACTTCACTAATCCTATCTTCAGCTAAGTTTAAACTTTCTTTGAGTTTTTAAAAAGAAAATTTAAATGAAAAATTTCAAATACAATCAAATGTAAAGTATAATGAATCTCCATGTATTTTTCATGCTGCTTCAACTAAAAATATGGTCAATTTTGTTTCATCTATACTCCCACCACTTCTCCCAGACTCCCACAGAATTATTTTAATGCAAATGCCAGTCATTATACTCTTTCACTGATACATACACAAGTATGTGTCTCTAAGAGATAAGGAGTATCTTTTTAACATAACCGTAATACCATTATTACATCCAGCAAAATTGACAATGATATCTTAATATCATATAATATCCAGTCAGTGTCCAAATCTCCCTAGTTGACTCATAAAAGTCTTTTTCTAGGTAGTTTGATTCAGGATCCAAACAAGGCTATACATTGCATTTGACTGATACATTTCCTAAACCTCTTTTAACCTATAACAGTTCTCTTCCCCCTTTTTTTCTTGCAATGTATTTGTTGCAGAAACTGGAATATTGATCCTCTTTTATTCTTGATTCTCATGGTGTTGTTTAACATATTGTCCTGTTTCTCATATTTCCTATAAACTGGTAGTTATATGCAGAGTCTTGGTTTTTTGGCAAGAAGCCTTTGTAGATAATGCTCTGTGCTTCCTACTGTATCCCATCAAGAAGCACATAATGTCTGGTTGTTCCTCTTTTCATGGTGTTAAGTTTTATCAGTATATGCACATGGTGTCAGCTTGATTCATCTATAAGCCTCTTAGCTAATGTTTCTGACAGTCATTGATGACTACTGCCTCGATCAATTATTTCGTTAGGATTATAAAATGATGACAGTATATCATTCCTTCTGCTCTTATTAGCTGGAATTCTTCTCTGAAGAATAATTGCTTCTTAAACTATTTAGTTATTTTATTTAGTTTTTAATTTAAAACTCTATATTTTAATTTCTAGAAACTCTATTTTAAATATGTTAGATTATTTTTATAGTTTCCTGTTTTCTGATATATTTTCAAATTTCTTTTATTTCTTTAAGTATAGTAAGCATAATTGTAATCAGTGTCAGGTAATTACAATACTGAATTCTTTGGGGCTCTGTTTCTGCTGTTGTTTCTTCTGGTTCTCATTCACAGTGTCTTATGTCCTTTTGGGTTTAGTTATTTTTCATTATGAGTTACTAAGTTCCCTTGGAAAATGATTTGTAGGAGTTCTTTGGTGCCTGGGATGAAGGGGATATTTTTCCAGAGTGGATTTGCATTTGCTTCTGCCAAGTGCCTGGGCCATTATTTTCTCCTCCTCGGAACCACTTAAATCTAAACTTACAGCTTGAATTTTTTTTAAACCATTTAAATGTTGTGAAATTGGTCTGTAAATTTCTTTAAGGGCCTACTTGTGATTACAAATTCTCCTTTGTTTGGCACTGAGGCAACCTTCCTTGCAGTTCCCTGGAGCTGGGGACCTGGGGACAGGTTCACTACCAGGAGGATTTTCTCTCAGAGTCTCCACCTCTAGTGGACCTTTTGTCCCATCCTCTAGAAAACAAAAACACATCAACAAAGCTCAAATCTGTACACCTTTGGTGGGAATGTAAACTGGTGCAGTCACTGTGGAAAACAGTATGGATGTTTCTCAAAGAACTAAAAATAGAGCTACGATAGAGCAATCCCCCTCCTGGGTATAGATCTGAAAAAAAACAAAAACATTAATTCAAAAAGATATGTGCACCTCAATGTTCATAGCGGCATTATTTACAATTGCCAAGGTATGGAAGCAACCTAAGCGTCTATCAACAGATGAATGGATAAAGAAGACATGGTATATGTATACAATGGAATCCTACTCAGCCATAAAAAAGAATGAATATTCGCCATTTGCAGCAACATGGATGGACTTGGAGGGTATCATGCTGAGTGAAATAAGTCAGAAAGAGAAAGACAAGTACTGTATGACATCACTTATATACGGGATCCAAAAAATACAACAAGCTAGCAGACTCACAGATGGAGAGAAAAAACTAGTGATTACCAGTGGGGAGAGGGAAGGGGGAGAGGCAATATAGGGGTAGGGAATTAAGAAATACAAACTATTATGTATGAAATAAGCTACAAGGATATATTGTAAAGCATAGGGAATATAGTCAATATTTTATGATAACTGTAAATGGAGTATAACCTTTAAAAATTGTGAATCACTATATTGTACAGTTGTAACTTACATAATATTGTACATCACCTATACTTCAATTTTAAAAAGAGTTCAAAAAATACATTAAAAAAACAAAGGTTGGGGACTTCCCTGGTGGTCCAGTGGTTAAGCATCTGCCCTCCAATGCAGGGGATGCGGGTTCAATCCCTGGTCAGAGAACTAAGATCCCGTATGCTGCAGGGCAACTAACCCCATGCGCCACAACTACTGAGCCCACACGGCAAAACTAGAGAGCCTGCGTGCTGCAACTACTAAGCCCACGCGTTCTGGAGCCCGTGCACCACAACTAGAGAGAAGCTGACACCATGTGCTGTGTCACCACAACTAGAGAAACCCGTGCACTACAATGAGGAACCCGTGCACGGCAACGAAAGATCCCGCATGCCACAACGAAGATCCCGCATGCTGCAGCTAAGACCCAACACAGCCAAATAAATAAATAAATAAATTTAAAAATTAAAATAAAAAAAAAAACAAAGGTCAACTCTGCAACTTTGGCAAATGCCTTCCAAGCAAATGTGTCTACAGGGTTTTGACTGTCAAAACCCTCTAGGTTTTCTGACTTCATTTAGATTTTGGCCTGTTAATTCTCCAGTGTCTTGTTGGCTTTACCATGCTTTCAGAAGGAAGATAATTATATTTTACTCAGCATTTTAAGTTGTTTTTAGTGTGAGGATAACCAACCACGTTGAAGAAAAAAGAAGTCTGTTTAGCTTTTCCAACACAACTTTTTATTTTCATTGGAATTAATGTCTTTTTTCCCGCTTAACTTTCTACATAATGACACTTGTCATTAATATATTCCCAGGCTCTCCTCTGGTTAAACAAATCTGTTCTCAATAAGTTCAAATGTATTCGTATTCAATCAGTTTTATTTCTTAAAGAAATCACTCCCAAATCCTTCTGAACTGCTCTAATCTTATGAATTGATCTCTAGTCCTGCCCTACAACTTGGAATCTCCTTTCAGCATCGCCTTGGGGATTCCTTTTGTTTCTCTTTAGTGCAAGGATACCTTGTTTCTTGGATTTCATACTTTTTCTGTCTTTTGACTAACAGTTGTCCTGGTGTAATAAATCCTCTCCTATCTTTCTGAAGAACAATGCATGGAATATCCATATTTTGAGACCTTGCATGTCTGAAATTGTCTTTATTCTGGACTCATAATTAGATCATAGTTTGGCTGTGTGTAGAATTCTAGGTTGGAAATAATTTCCTTCAAAAATTTGAGGGCTTCCCTGGTGGCGCAGTGGTTGGGAGTCTGCCTGCCGATGCGGGGGACGCGGGTTCGAGCCCTGGTCTGGGAGGATCCCACATGCCGCGGAGCAGCTGGGCCCGTGGGCCACAACTACTGAGCCTGCGCGTCTGGAGCCTGTGCTCCGCAACGGGAGAGGCCGTGACAGTGAGAGGCCTGTGCACCGCGATGAAGAGTGGCCCCCATTCGCCACAACTGGAGGGAGCCCTCGCGCGGAGGCGGGGACCCAACGCAGCCAAAAATAAATAAATAAAATTAAAAAAAAAAAAAAAAAAAATTTGAAACCATTCTTTCTTGTCTTCTATCTTACAATGTTTTGATAAGCCTAACTGCTCTGATTCTTGATCCTTGTATGCAATTTGTCCTTTCTCTCTAGAAGCTCTTAGAATCGTTTGTCTGTGTCCAGTGTTTTGAAATTCTATAATGATGGATGTGGTGTGGGCCTGATTTGTTTTGCTATCAGTGTGCCCTTTCAATTTAGAGGCTCAGTTCTCCATTTCAGGATAATACTTTAAAATAATTTCTGTGATGATTTCTTCCATTCTGAGTCTCTGTTCTTTTTGTGGACCTGTCATTATTCAGATGTTCAACTTGCTGGACTGATCCTTTGCTTTTTATTAATTTTCTCCTAAGGTAGAGCAAATTTGATTTTCAACTTTATCCTCCAGTCTTTCTACTGAATTTTTATTTCTGCTATCATGGTTTTGATTTCCAAGAGCTCTCTTTTTCTTACCTGAATAGTAGTTACTTTTAAAAATAGATTCCTGTTGTTATCTTACACACACAATATATTATCTCTCCGAGGATCTTGATGGATTTTTTGTTTAATTTTCAGTTGCTCTTTCTCCCTTGCAATTTGTTTCCTCTAAGTTGCTCTTTTTCTTCTTGCTTGTTTTGGTGTCTTTCTTGTACATTAAATACTTTCCTTAAATTTTTTATGATCCTTGGCTGTCAGCTTATATTTTAGAATGAGGATATTAAAAAGCTGATTGGAAAGATTGTGTGAGGGCTGGGGCACATAGGCCAAGGGCTTAATTGTAGGATTCCTTCACCTATTTCTTTAAGAGAAGCCTGATGAGAGTATCTTTGGGATTTCTCTTTGGGGCTGGACAGATTCTCCAGATGAGTTTTTCCAAAGATACAGTCATTTCATGTTTATGTTTGTTTAGGAATCAATTTCACAGGTTTGCTAAATCAGTTACCATTCCTCCATTTGCTTTCTAGCTTCTAAAATGTTGCTGCTGTTGTCTCCTTTCCCTGTCCCTTTGTTCCTACATGGCCTGGAGGATAATACGTGCATTCGCTGCCTGCCCCTCTCCCCCCAGCTCCTGGTTTTCAACTGGAAGTCCCCATTATTTCTTTAGGATAATTTTATTAGACGACAACTGCAGGATCGCGCTGAAAGGTTTTGACAGAAATTTGCCAGATTGCCCTTAAGTTGTATGTATATGTGAAAAGAGGAATACTATTATATAATAATTGTTTTGCCACAAGTATTAAGCAGCTTTCAGGAGTATTGCGTGCACGCACCCATCCGCCTCGATCCTCCGCCTGGCGGCGGCCGGACACAATACAAGAAACGGCTTAAAAAGCAATTAGAGATGCGCACAACAGCTGGGCGAGGACCGAGAAAAACTGCTTAACTAGGCCTAGCGGGTAGACGGTGCCTCTCTGGAACTGATGGAGGGTGGGAGGGGGTCCGATATCGTTGGTGATTGGTTGGCCTCTCTGACCAATCGTGAGCAGCGAGTGGTTTTGCTAATCGTCGTGATCCACCTCCTCGTGGGCTTTGGAGCCACATTGGCAAATGGGACTAGGGCACATAAGAGGGACAGAACATTTAGCCAATGACACCTTGTGGCGTTGATGGGCGGGGTGAGGCCGCCGCCAGGTTTAGGGCGGAAGGAGTTGTTCTGGATTAGAAGGGGAACGAAAGATGGCGGCGGAAACGCTGCTGTCCAGTCTGTTGGGGCTGCTACTTCTGGGGCTCCTGTTTCCCGCAAGTCTGACCGGCGGTGTCGGGAGCCTGAACCTGGAGGAGCTGAGTGAGATGCGTTATGGGATCGAGATACTGCCGTTGCCTGTCATGGGAGGGCAGGTGAGGAGGCGTAGAGGGGACGAGGGTCCGGGGCAGAAGGGGAAGGGGGAGAAGGTAGAGGAAGAAGGGCAGCTGTGGAGTCTGTGGCGGGAGCCTAAGGAGAATCGGGAAGAGTTAAGCAGGGGTTTTATGAGGACTCCGGAGGGTCGTAATCGGAGACCCATTCCCTTGGGGCCAGGGCCTGGGAGGGGTGGGGCTTCCCACTGTCCACTTCAGGTCCCAGTTCCTGATTGAAACACTCAGACTCCTCCCCCGTGGAGAAGTGGGAGTGCCCTCGCCCCTCACCCGCTAAACACAGCTGGAGGTCTTGTGGTTCTCTCTGTCTTGACTGGGCTCTTACCCAGGATATGAAGAGGGATCTCGTTGTTCTCCCTGATCTCAACCTCTCTTTGCCTCCCTGCACCCCGACCCGCACTTCTTTCCCAGAGCCAAGCTTCGGACGTGGTAATTGTCTCCTCTAAGTACAAGCAGCGCTATGAATGTCGCCTGCCAGCTGGAGCTATTCACTTCCAGAGTGAAAGGGAGGAGGAGGCACCTGCTTACCAAGGGCCTGGGATCCCTGAGTTGTTGAACCCAATGAAAGATGCGCCTTGCCTGCTGAAGGTGAAAGGGACTGGGATGGAGGGAACTAGGGCTTGGAAACTATCTATTTGGGAACCATTGTGCCTGTGAATGAGGAGTGATGGGGAGGATCTGTTGGAATTAAGATGGCCATTGAAGGAGTAGGCATATTGTACAGATAGGAAAGAAGCAAAGAATCCTGTAACCACTGATGACACTTTGCTGAATGTAGAGGAGAGTTAGAAGAGCTCAGAATAAGGGTTAAGCTAAGATTGAGGTGCTAAAGAGGGTCAATGTGGGGCAGTAGGGGCACTCCCCTAGAGAAGCCTTCCTGGTAAAGTCACCCCCTCCCCTGTCACTCTCTGCCCAGTATCCTATTTTATTTTCATCATGGCACTTTTCATGATCTGAAATCATCTTTTTAACTGAATCGTCCGTTTATTCATTTTTGGTCTGAGTCCTAGCACTAGAACGTAAGTCTATGAAGTCAAAGAATTTATCTTGTTCACAGCTGTATCCCCCGTGGCTAAAACAGTATAAGAGAGTTCAATTAATACTTTAATATTCTATGTTTCCCTGGTCTGAATGCTACAAGGATATCATGGTTTCGTATCTTTATGGACGACAAAGAAGGATTTTTTTTCTTCTTTTGGCTGTGTTGGGTCTCAGTTGCCGCACGTGGGATCTTCGTTGAGGCACACGAGATCTTTCACTGCGGCGCGCGGGCTTCTCTCTCTACTTGTGGCGTGCGGGTTTTTCTTTTCTCTAGTTGTGGCACGCAGGCTCCAGGGCGCGTGGGCTCTCTAGTTTGAGGCACGCAGGCTTAGTTGCACCACGCTATGTGGGATCTTAGTTCCCTAACCAGGGATTGAACCCACATCCCCTGCATTGCAAGGCAGATTCTTTACTACTGGACCACCAGGGAGGTCCCCAAAGAAGGACTTTTTTATAAAAAGAGAAGAGTGGAAAGCCTACAGGTGCAAACCACTTAGGCTGTAGAGGTCTCTCTCCAAGTCACAGAAGGCAAACAGCCCTCCCTCCTCACCGAGAACCTGGAGGATTGAGTGTGGAAGCAGAGGGAGATGAAAAGTAAATGAGAGATTATGTGTCTTGGAGCCAGGAGAGATTCTGGTTCCAAGAAGAGACATCTGTACTCCATCCCCCGATTGTTCATTTTTTTTTACTGTTAGACCAAGGACTGGTGGACATATGAATTCTGCTATGGACGCCACATCCAGCAGTACCACATGGAAGGTGACTCCCGCCTACATTTTTCCTAAGCCCTCAGCAACCTGTCATGGAAGGTGACCTGCCTCCCCAGTTCCCTTCCCTCCTAGTCCTCTGAGGACAGGGTAACCACGCTTCACTGTGCTTTCTTTTGCAGATTCAGAGATCAAAGGTGAAGTCCTCTATCTCGGCTACTACCAATCGGCCTTCGACTGGAATGATGAAACAGCCAAGGTGGCAGGAGTGTGGGATTGGGAGAGAAAGGGGTCTGGGCTGCAGACTGAGAGCCCTGACGAGAAGGGGAGGGTCAGGATTAGCTGACGTGTTTCTTGGGGTTTGGTGGCTATTAGGATAAAGTGCTCTTCTTCCCTCTTGCTGTCTTTCTCACACCCCTTCCTCCTGCCTGATGTCCTCCCCAGGCCTCCAAGCAGCATCGCCTGAAACGCTACCACAGCCAGACCTATGGCAACGGGTCCAAATGCGACCTCAACGGGAGGCCCCGGGAGGCTGAGGTTCGGGTGAGTCCTGGGTGAGGGAAGTTGACACTCCCCCAGTGACAACTCAGATTCTAAGGGAAGAGGGCAGGTTTGCGTGGTATAGTCAAGAGTTTCTCTCCCAGACCCTAAACTCTAAGTTTAAGACTCATATTTCTAGCTTCACGTCACTGCCTGGATTTTCAGAGGCAGTTCAAGTCAACATTTCCCAAATCCTCCCCTCTGAACCCCCAACCACACTTTTATCTGTGTTTCTCCTTTTTGTCACCTAAGCTGGACATCTGAGTGTCATTATTGACTCTTACTTCTTCAATTTGTCCTCCTTTCATCATTTAACGACTCTGCAATGAGGTCGTGCTGGTGTAGGTATTGGGCTCTGCTCTGGGGGTACAGTGGTGAGCAGACACGCAGCCCCTGCCCTCATGGACTACAGTCAGGAGAGGAAGACAGAGACTAAAGAATCACAGAAATGAGCCTGTGATTACAAACTGAGAAGTGATATGGAGGAAAGGAATCAGGGTCAACAACAAAGTCCACTCTCTACTTCTAGACTTCTCTCACAACTCGCCTCTTCTTTCCCATGCTTGGTACCTTCATCTCACTTCCATCACTGCCAACAGCCTCTTAACAAGTGCTCCCCATCCAGTAGTCCTTAACTGAGTTCAGGCAGACAGCTGTATGGTAGGCAGAGTTTCTCAGGTGATTCTAATGTGTATTCAAAAACATAAACACCTGTAGAGAACCACATGACACAAGAATTATCTTCATGTAATACAGATTTGCACATGCAGCTGTGTGCTGGTAAATGTGGAGCACCGGGATCGCCAGGGTAGGGTGGGGTGGTGGAGGGGGAAGCCCAGATGTAATGTTTGCCAGTATCCATGGTATAAATATCCCCATCATGGCAAAATTCATACTATCACTGTGATGTCAATCATCTTGCGACATTCCTGAAAACTTACCAGTTGGCTCTGGCGAACTGGCCTGAGCTGGCTTCAGCACACCACTATGAGCAAGTGTCCCTTCTCTACCGAGTTCTGGAAAACCTTCAATAATTATGCCTCACACAAAGGATAAGATCCAAATACTTCAGCATAGGCTGGGGTGGCAGCAGTGGAGGTGGTGGGAAGCAGCCAGATTCTGGATATATTTTGAAGGTAGAGCCAAGATTTGTTGACGGATTGGATGTGAGGTGGAGTCAAGTATGACGCCAGGGATTTTAGCTTGAGCAACTGGGAGAATGGAATTGTCATTTACTCAAGTGGGAAGAAACGGGTTTGGAGGAAGAAACTAGGCTGGTGTGGGACATATGAAGGTCAAGATGCCTATTAGATATCCCAGTGGTGATGGTCAGTTGGTAGTTGAGTCTGTAACTCTGGAGTTCCGGGACAGGGTCTGGGTTGGAGATATAACATCTTACTGCGTTTCTGTCCCACTGCCCTTCTTCCTGTCCTTTGAACCAGTGAGTCTCATTGTTCCCTCTGCCTAGCGCCATCTTTCCAGAGATCTTTAAATGGCTGGCTCCATCCTGTCAGGTTATATACACCTATGACACCTCCACAGGGAGACCTAACATAGGCACACAGACACACACACCCTTCCGCCTTGATCCTGGTAAACACCTACGGTGTTTTATATTCTTCAATGCATGTATCATTTCCTGAAATTAGTTTATTTTTTGAGTTTAATCTCTCTCTCTATCCCCAGTAGAATAAGCTCCAGGAAGTCAGGGACAATGTCTGTCTCATTTTATGCTGTATCATCAGTGCCTTCAACAGCGCCTGGCACCAAGTAGGTGCCCAGAGATTATTTACTGAATGAATGGAAGAAATGATAAGCCATTTCAAAGGTCACTTTATTTTATGTGACCTTTCTTGGCTAGCCCAGAAAGTTCATTGTGTCCCCTCAGCGCTTCATATACATACAACCACATTCACATATATCCGCGTCTTAGCCTGTTTGGGCTGCTATAACAAAATACCACAGGCTGGGTAACTTATAAACAACAGAAATGTATTTCTCACAGTTCTGGAAGCTGGAAGTCTGAGATCAGGGTGCCAGCATGGTTGGGTGAGGGCCCTCTTCCAGGTCACAGACTTCTTGTGTCCTCACAAAGGAGCTCTGTGGGGTCTCTTTCATAAGAGCATTAATCCCATTCATGAGGGTTCCATCGTCATGACCTAAGCATCTCCCAAAGGCCCCACGTCCTAATACTATCACAGTGGGCATTAGGAATTCAATATACGAATTTTAGGGAGACACAGACATTCAGACTATAGCAACCCACAGCATCCACACACATATATGATCTATTATAGCACTTGATTGTATTGTTTGTTTCTTTACTTGTCTGTACCTTCAGTAGGCTGAGAACTGAAGGCAATTTTCCTCACATCTGCTGAACCATATGCCCTGTGCTAAGCACTGGAGATGAAATGGTGACTGAGAGACCCAGTCCTGCTCTCAGGAGACAGACATTAAATAAAGAGCCACAGGAAGCAGGGTAAACTCTCTGATGGGTGAGGCACTTTTCACAGGGGAGCACACAATAAAGGAACTAATCGAGTCCAGGTCAAGGGGAGGCCTCTGGAGGAGGTGACCTTTGAACCAGCAGTTAGTCCAGCAGCTATAGACCAGTGGGAAGGAGAGGGCATTCCAGGCAGAAGGTACAGTGAGTGCAAAAGGCCTGGAGGCAGGAGGGATTGATAGCCGTTCCCAGTGACTGGAGGGAATTGTGGGAGATGAGGCTGGGCAGTCTTTAGGGGACAAGTCACAGGTCATGAAGCTCTGTAGCTGTGTTGAGGAGTTTGGACAATTGGAGAAACGAGGGGGAGCCAGTGAAGTATTTTGAGCAGAGTGGTGCCATATTCGGTGTTGGTTTTGAAGGCTCACTCTGGCTGGAGCATAGCAAATGGTTGGGAGACCAGTGAGAAGGTGGATGCAGTAATCCAGGTGAGAAAACAAGGTGGTCCAGGGGTGAAGACATGTGAATTATTGGAGAGACTTAAGGGGCAAAATCAATATAGTAAGATTCCCAGGTTTCTGGCTTGAGCAACTGGATGGATGGTGGTTTGTTTTTGAGATGGGTACAGTGGGAAGAGGAGTAGGTTTGGTGAAGGAAAATGATGATTTTGATGTTGAACACGATGATTTTAGTGGCTGTAGGCATCCAAGTAGAGATATCTGAGGAGGCTGTGGATCTGTGGGTCTGGAGCTGACGAGAGAGGTCTAAATAGAACCCAGAGTGCTGGAGCCATCAACATACTGTTAATAATTGAAGCCATGGTATGGATGAAATCCCCCCCTGCCCCCCGCCCAAGAAACAGGATATAGTGAGAAGTGGGACAGAACTGTGAGGAAGCCAGCATTGAAAGCCTGGGCAGAAGGGAGCTTTGCCAAGAAGAAGCGACCAGAAGGCAGACTGTGGTGACATGGAACCCAGGAAGGACATGTCCCAAGGAGGGACTGGTCCGTGGTGTTGGCTGCATCTGAACCTTCAAGGAAGTGGAGAATTAAAAACTGCTTGTGGGTGATCATAGGAATTGTTATTTTAATAAAAGCAAAACAGGAACATGGAAATAAAAATTCAGACTGTAGGGCTGGGAACCAGATGAAAATTGGTAAGTCCGCTGCCCCCGGTCTCCCCTGACCAGTCCTTGGGTTGGACTCAATGCCAGAGGTCATTGGCAATCTCCACCAGAGCAGTTTCAGTGAGCTGGTGAAGCTGAGGTGTTGAGGAACGTGGTGAGGAAGTGGGAATCTTTGAAGAAGTCTGGCTGTGAAGGGAAGGGAAAAGGCGAGCACTAGTTAGCAGGGCTGTGGGCTTGGGAAAGTGGGACTTTGTGCTTGTTGTTTCATGTGTTAAGGTGGGAGTGTGTTTAAATGCTGGGTGGACCTAGTAGAAAGGAGGCAAGGCTGAGGTTCAGGAGAAAGAATGAGAAGAGAGTGTGGGCAGGGCTGCGATCCTGAGGAGGCGGTTCTGTGCTTGTAACTAGAACCGAAAGATGGCATATTTGCTGGGGAGTCTGGAGGTTTTAGTGGCAGAAAGTTGAGGGCGTTCCTCTGTGGCTGCTTTTATATCCTGATGGGCCACCCAAGTTCGTAGCCTGAGTGACTGAGTGAATCCCCCACTCCGGGGCAGGCCTGGTGAAGTTCCATCTTCCCAGTGCCTCCTTGGCGGGAGCAGTGTGCACAGCGTTTGGTAAAAGTGCAGTTTCCGGGGAGTTTTGGAGCAATCGGTTAGCCATCTGGAATTAAATAAATTTGGATCCCTATCTCAATTCGTACATTAAGTAAGATTTCAGAGAGATCTAAGATTTTTCCATTAAAATGTTTAATTATGAAACATTTCAAACATACAGAAAATAATGTCAAAGAGACCCATAAATCCACTGCCAAGTTAAACAGATGTTAACATTTTGCCATATTTGCTTCAGATCTGTTTTTTTTAATAGAAGGAATAAAATGCTAATGATATAGTAAAAGCCACCCTCTCATTTCTTCCCTCTCTCTCCTCTCCAGAAACAACCACAGCCATCTCTGTGCTTGCTTTGTACTTTTATTAATGCTACACATATCACAGGCAATATATATATTTTGTATTTTAAAATTATATATCGGTATAGTTTTGCTTTTTCACTAATCGATGTTTTTACCATTCTGTGGAGTGACATGGAGATCCAGTTCGATGACTTTTTTAAAAAATAAATTTATTTATTTTTGGCTGCGTTGGATCTTCATTGCTGCACGGGGGCTTTCTCTAGTTGCAGCGAGCGGGGGCTACTCTTCGTTGCGGTGCGTGGGCTTCTCATTGCGGTGGCTTCTCTTGTTGCGGAGCACCGGCTCTAGGCGCGCAGGCTTCAGTAGTTGTGGCACGCGGGGTCAGTAGTTGTGGCTCACGGGCTCTAGAGCGCAGGCTCAGTAGTTGTGCTGCATGGGCTTAGCTGCTCCACAGCATGTGGGATCTTCCCGGACCAGGGCTTGAACCGTGTCCCCTGCATTGGCAGGCGGATTCTTAACCACTGTGCCACCAGGGAAGTCCTAAAATGGGTTTTTCTATATCTGTAAAATATGCTGTTGAGATTTTGATAGGGATTGCATTGAATATGTATATCACTTAGTGTAGTATTGCCGTCTTAGCAATATTATGTTTTCCAGTCCATGAACGTGGAATGTCTTTCCATTTATTTGTATCTTCTATAATTTCTTTTAATAATGTTTTGTAGTTTTCAGTGTACAAGTCTTTCACCTCCTTGGATAAATGTATCCTAAATATTTTTTTTGATGCTATTGTGAATGAAATTTTTTTTTTAATTTCCTTTTTGAATTGTAAGTGTATAGAGATACAACTGATATTTGCATGTTGATTTTATATCCTGCGTCTTTGCTGAATTCATTTATTAGCTCTAACAGTTGTTTTGTTTGGGTTCCTTTGGATTTTCTTTTCTTTTTTTTTTTCAGGAGAAGGAAGGATTTATTACTTACAGCAAGTATGAAGGACAGGGGGGATCTTTCCCAAAGCAGTGTCTCCCCGAACAGCAAAATTGGGGAATGTTTTAGCTAAGGGTACATGCATACTCATGAAGAGGCTTGAGTAGAGGAGATCAGCATAGAATTGGGGCAGAAGTGGACAGAGTCCAAGCTTTAGTGTATTGAAGTCAGGAAGGTCAGTATCATCATTCTGGCCTCTATCTGGGTGGGGGCCTTAGTTCCTACAGAACTCAAAGACTGTATCAGATTGTTATGTATATCCCTTGAGGAGGAGCTAAAACTGCACCCCAGATGGGACTCAAACCCGCAGTCTTCCAAGTGAAACCACACAGCTCGTCTCAGGACTTAATGAAGCTCATGTTCTTTATGTTTCAGAGCAGAAGGAATTCAGCAAGAGGGCAAGTGATAGGTAAGAAGTAGATTTATTAATAACCTTTGCAAAGAGGTGGCAGGAAAATGAGGCACAAGAGATGGTCATGTCCCAGGTCTCAGGTGAGTTCCTGGGATGGGCCATCAAGTGAGGGTCCTTGATTTTGTGCAGGAAAGAATTCAAAAAGCAAGCCGTAGTAAAGTGAAAGGAGAGATACACATTCCATAGACAGAATGTGGTCCATCTCAGAAGGCAAGCATGGCCTTCTTTGGATTTTCTACGTGTAATGTCATGTCACCTCTGAAACAGATAAATTTACTTCTTCCTTTCCAATTTGGGTGCCCTTTATTTCTTTTTCTTGCTTAATTGCTCTGGTTAGAACTTCTAGTACTGTGTTAAATAGAAGTGACATAAAGTAGGCATCCTTATCTTGTTCCTAATATTAGGGGAAAGGCTCTCATTCATTCATCATTGAGTGTGACATTAGTGGTGGGGTTCTCATGTATGGCCTTTATCATGTTGAGACATTCTCTTCTCTTCCTAGTTTATCAAGTGATTTTATCATGAAAGAATGTTGAATTTTGTTAAATGCTTTTTCTACGTGAATTGAGATGATCATGTGGCTTTTTTCTGCATTCTGTTATATTAATGTGATGTATTATGTTATATAGATTGATTTTTTTATATGTTGAACCATCTTTGCACTCCTGGAATAAATCCCACATAAATCATGATGTATAATGCTTTCAGTGTGCTGCTGAATTTGTTTTCCTCGTATTTTGTTGAGAAATTTTGCATCTGTATTCACAAGGGATGTTGGCCTATAATTTTCTTTTCTTGTAATACCTTTGTCGGGCTTTGGTATCAGGGTAATGCTAGCCTCATAGAATGAGTTAGGTAGGCATTTTTTTTTATATATTCCATATTTAATTCCTTAGTTATTACATTTTCTCTATAGCTTATCTTTTTCTTTTGTTTAGACTGTCTTAAATGTACTTTTAATTAACAAAATTTTTTTTCAGAACAAACTTTTTATTGAAGTAGAGTTGATTTACAATGTTGTATTAGTTTCAGGTATACAGCAAAGTGATTCAGTTATATATATATTTTCAGATTCTTTTCCATTATAGGTTATTACAAGATATTGAATATAGTTCCCTATGCCATACAGTAGGTCCTTATTGTTTATTTTATATATAGTAGTGTGTATCTGCTAATCCCAAACTTCGAATTGATCCCTCCCCCACCCCCTTTCCCCTTTGGTAACCATAAGTTTATTTTCTATGTCTATGAGTCTGTTTCTGTTTTGTAAATAAGTTCATTTGTATCATATTTTAGATTCTGCATATAAGTGATATATGATATTTGTCTTTCTCTTTCTGAATTACTTCACTTAGTATGATAATCTCTAGGTGCATACATGTTGCTGCAAATGGCATTATTTTGTTGTTTTTATGGCTGAGTAGTATTCCATTGTGTATATATACCACATCTCTTTATCCATTCATCTGTCAGTGGACATTTAGGTTGCTTCCATGTTTTGGCTATTGTAAATAGTGCTGCTATGAACATTAGGGTGTTCTTTTTGAATTATAGTTTTATCCGGATATATGCCCAGGAGCGGGATTGCTGGATCATATGTAACTCTATTTTTAGTTTTTTTGTTTTTGTTTTTTTTGCGGTACGTGGGCCTCTCACTGTTGTGGCCTCTCCTGTTGCAGAGCACAGGCTCTGGACGCACAGGCTCAGTGGCCATGGCTCACGGGCCTAGCCGCTCTGCGGCATGTGGGATCTTCCCGGACCGGGGCACGAACCCACGTCCCCTGCATCGGCAGGCGGACTCTCAACCACTGTGTCACCAGGGGAACCGTATTTTTAGTTTTTTAAGAAACCTCCATACTGTTTTCCATAGTGGTGCACCAATTTACATTCCCACCAACAGTATAGGAGGGTTCCCTTTTCACCACACCCTCTGCGGCATTTATTATTTGTAGACTTTTTAATGATGGCTATTCTGACTGGTGTGAGGTGATACCTCATTGTAGTTTTGATTTGCATTTCTCTGATAATTAGCAATGTTGAGCATCTTTTCATGTGCCTATTGGCCATCTGTATGTCTTCTCTGGAGAAATGTCTATTTAGATCTTCTGCCCACTTTTTGATTAGGTTGTTTGTTTTTTTGATATTGAGCTGTATGAGCTGTTGTATATTTTGGAAATTAAGCCCTTGTTGGTCACATTGTTCGCAAATATTTTCTCCCATTCCATAGGTTGTCTTTTCGTTTTGTTTATGGCTTTCTTTGCTGTGCAAAAGCTTTTAAGTTTAATTAGATCCCATTTGTTTATTTTTGCTTTTATTTCCACTTCTCTAGGAGACGGAGCCAAAAAAAATTTCTGTGATTTATGTCAAAGAGTGTTCTGCCTATGGTTTCATCTAGGAGTTTTATAGTGTCTGGGGGTTTTTGGGGGGTTTTTTTTGTTTTTTTTTTGGCTGCGTTGGGTCTTCGTTGCTGTGGGCGGGCTTTTCTCTAGTTGCGGCAAGCAGGCTTCTCATTGCAGTGGCTTCTCTTGTTGCGGAGCACAGGCTCTAGGCGTGCAGGCTTCGGTAGTTGTGGCATGTGGGCTCAGTAGTTGTGGCTCTGGGCTCTAGAGCGCAGGATCAGTAGTTGTGGTGCACGGGTTTAGTTGCGCTGAGGCATGTGGGATCTTCCCAGACCAGGGATCGAACCCATGTCCCCTGCATTGACAGGCAGATTCTTAACCACTGTGCCACCAGGGAAGTCCCAGTATCTGGTTTTATATTTAGGTCTTTTAATGGGATTGTTTTCTTAATTTCTCTGATATTTCATTGTTAGTGTATAGAAATGCAGCAGCTTTCTGTATATTAGTTTTGAATCCTTAATTCCAATATGATTAAAATTTTCAGTCTTTATAGTTTGTACTTTGGATCTTTTATTAAATACTTTTCTATTCACCTATATTTTTGAAGTTTTAGAAGATTTCTTATTATATTTCGGACTTCAATCAAAAATTTAATGTATAGTGTAAGCTTGGGACCTAAATATACCTAATTTCCATCAGGATAACCAGTTGTCCCAGCATCATTTATTGAGTAATCTGCATTTCCTCTCTGATTTGTAGCACCACCTCAGTCATTTATCAGGTTCCAATATATGTGTGCACTTTCTTATTGGCTTCTCTTTTGTTTTAAAAGTCTGTCTATTACTAAGTTTCGTTATCTGATAATGTGCATTTTCCTTTGTTCTTCAAAACCATCTGGGCTATTATTGGATAAGTTCTGTGAAAAACTGTTTGGGGAGTTTTAACTGGAAGTATGTTGAATTTTAGATTAATTTGGAGAGAATTGATATTTTATGATATTGAGTCTTCATATACTATGAACATGATGTTTACTTCTTTTTATTGTCTTGTACTTTAGTAAGATTTAAATGTTCTCTGTGAAGCTCTCGTACATCTTATGTGAGGTTAGTCCTCGAGACCTTGTAGCTTTTGTTTATTTGTGTCTTGTGCGTATATGTACATGTTCCAAGCATACAGGCACCTTATAGTTTTTGATGCAATTGTAAATGGCATCTTTTAAAAATTATATCTTATGATTGATTGTTGCTGGTGTATGGTCACATTAATTGATTTTATGTATTGATCTTGTATTCAGCAACTTTGCTGAACTCTCTCATTTCTAATAGTTTGCAGATTCCCGTGGATTTCCTGTGTAAATAATCATGTCATCTGCAAATAGGGACAATTTTGGTTTCTTCCTTTCTAATTCATATACATTTCATTTTCCTTATACTTACAGTGCAATAGAAATGGTGATGATGGCCATCTCTGACTTGTTCCTGACTTTAAAGGAAATGCTCTACACTAGTTTTTAAAAGTATTTTATTTATTTATTTAGCTGTGCCAGGTCTTTTTGTGGCACGCAGGATCTTCGTTCGTTGTGGCGTGCAGAATCTTTAGTTGCAGTGTGTGGGATCTTTTGGCTGTGTTGGGTCTTCACTGCAGTGCGTGGCCTTCTCATTGCGTTGGTTTCTCTTGTTGCAGAGCAGGGGCTCTAGGCACGCGGGCTTCAGTAGTTGCGGCGCGAGGACTCAGTAGTTGTGGCTCATGGGCTCTAGAATGCAGGCTCAGTAGTTGTGGCACATGGGCTTAGTTGCTCCACGGGTTGTGGGATCTTCCCGGACCAGGGATTGAACCCGTGTACCCTGTATTGGCAGGCAGATTCTCAACCACTGCGCCACTAGGGAAGTCCCCGTGTGGGATCTTTAGTTGCGGCATTCACGATCTTTTTTCATTTGCAGCATGCAGGATCTAGTTCCCTGACCAGGGATCAAACTTGGGCCCCCTGCACTGGGAGTGCAGGGTTTCTATTTATTTATTATTTTTTAAAAAATTATTTATTTTATTTACTTATTTTTGGCTGCGTTGGGTCTTCATTGCTGCGCACAGGCTTTCTCTAGTTGTGGTGAGTAGGGGCTGCTCATCCTTGAGGTGAGCGGGTTTCTCATTGCGGTGGCTTCTCTTGTTGTGGAGCATGGGCTCTAGGCTCACGGGCTCAGTAGTTGTGACTTGCAGGCTCTAGAGCGCAGGCTCAGTAGTTGTGGCACACAGGCTTAGTTGCTCCGCGGCATGTGGGCTCTTCCTGGACCAGGGCTCGAACCTGTGTCCCTTGCATTGGCAGGTGGATTCTTAACCACCATGCTACCAGGGAAGCCCGCGCAGGGTATTTAACCAAGGTTTTTGTTTTGTTTTGTTTTTAATAAATTTATTTATTTACTTTTGGCTGTGTTGGGTCTTCATTGCTGCATGCGGGCTTTCTCTAGATGTGGCGAGCGGGGGCTACTCTTTTGTTGCGTGTGCAGGCTTCTCTTGTTGTGGAGCACAGGCTCTAGGCGCGCGGGCTCAGTAGTTGTGGCTCGCGGGCTCTAGAGCACAGGCTCAGTAATTGTGGCGCACAGGCTCTAGAGCGCAGGCTCAGTAGTTATGGCGCATGGGCTTAGTTGCTCCGCAGCATGTAGGATCTTCCCGGACCAGGGCTCAGACCCGTGTCCCCTGCATTGGCAGGCGGATTCTTAAACACTGCGCCACCAGGGAAGCCCGGGAGTGCAGGGTCTTAACCACTGGACCACCAGGGAAGTCCCTGAAGTAACACTATTAACATATTTTCCTGTAGGCTTTGTAGACTCTCTTTATCAGGTGAATGAAGATCCATTCTATTCCTAATTTGCTGAATATTTTCATGATGCAAAGCTGTGGAATTTTAACACATGTTTTTCTGTATCTATTAAGAAGCACAATACAAAAAAAGAAAATTATATGTATTGTGCTTACCTTCTTTTGGTATCAGGTAATATTAGCTTCATAAGTGCCTTGAGAATCTTCCCTCTTTGTTCTCTGAAATAGTTTGCTAAGATAGGAATTCATCTGTTTTTTAAAGGTTTGGGAGAACTCTGTAAAACTGCCTCATCCCCACAATTCACCACAGTATTGGTATATTGTGGGCATGGTTTTTACTACTGTTTTAATTTACTTAATGATAATAAAATTTTTTAGGTTTACTATGTCATGAAACATTAATAGATTATAATTTCTTAAGCCATTATTTCATTCCTAAATTTTCAAATGTATTAGCCTAAAATTAGTGTTTTATTTTTATTTAAAATCTGTTTTTGTAGATATACCCCCTTTTTAATTCCTAATATTGACTTTGCCTTTTCTCTTTTTGTTGATCTGTCTTGCCAGAGATTTGTCTATTAGTCCAAGAGCTACCTTTTGACTTTGTTTATCCTCTCTATTGTCTGATTACTATTTCATTAACATCTTCATTATTTTATCTTTATTATTTCTTTCCTTCTTCTTTTAAGTTTGTTCTGTTCTCTTTCTAACTTGGATTTTTTTTTCACACTTAAAAAATTTTATATTTAATTTTTGAATAGGTATTAAATTTTCATAGCTCCAATGTAGAAATGCTTTACAAAGTATACAGAGAAAAGCCTCAACACACCTTTCCCCTCATCAGTCTCTTCCCATCCCCATAAAAAGGTAACCATTGTTAGCTTCTTTTTATACACTCAGAAAATTTTTTTGCTCTTATTAAAACATTTTTAAAAATTGAAGTATAGTAGTTGATTATATTATATAAATTACAGGTGTACAATATGGTGAGTCACAATTTTTAAAGGTTATACTCCATTTATAGTTATTATAAAATATTGGCTGTATTCCCTGTGTTATACAGTATATCCTTGTAGTTTATTTTATACATTATAGTTTGTACCTCTTAATCCTCTATCCCTATATTGCCCCCCTCTTCATCTCCCCACTGGTAACCACTAGTTTGTTCTCTATATCTGTGATTTGACATTAAGTTATTTATGGCTTTTCTAATGTTAAACCAATTTTGCTTTCCCGAGATGAACCCAGTTCAGTCATATGTATTACCTTTGACTATCCTTTTATATCTTGTTGGGCTCAGTTTGTAATGTTTTAAAGGATCTTGTATAGTGTATCTCCTGAGAGATATTGACCTGTAGTTTTTCCTTCTAGTACTGTCCTTATCATGCTTTAGTGACAAGGTTATGCTAGCCTCAGAAAATAAATTGAAAAATGTTCACTTTTTCTATACTCTGAAGGGTGTGTAAGATTGCAATTTTTTATTCCTTAAATATTTGCTAGAATCACCTGGAAAATCATCTCGGTCTAGGTTTTCTTTGTGGAAAGATTTATGGAAACCCTCTATGATTTGTGGAAATCATAAACTTATGATTCATTTGATTTAGTAGTTTTAGGAATAGTCAAAGTTTTCTATACCTAGTTGGGTCAGTCTTAGTAAGTTATATTTTTTAGGAATTTATCTAGTTTGTCTCATTTTTCAGATTTATTGGTATAAAGTTGTTCATGATATCCTTCTATTATCTTTCTAATTTCTGTAGCATCTGTAATTAGGTTCCTCTTTTCCTTGCTCATGGGTTATTTTTGCCTTGCTCTTTTGTTACTGGTCAGTTTCTCGAGAGGTTGGTCAGTTTTAGTAGACTTTTCAGAGAACTCATTTTGACTATGTTGACCTTCTGTATCGTATTTGTTTTCCATTGTATTTATTTCCATGCTAATCTTTATTTTCCTTCCTTCTACTTTTTTCAGCTTTAATCTGCTGTTTTCTTCTAACTTCTTGAAATGAATACTTAGTTCATTTCCAGCTTTTCCTCTTTTATAATACGTCTCTTATAAATTTCTCTCCAAGTACTACTTTAGGTATGTATCACAGTTTTCTAAGCTTATTTTTTTTTTTTTTGTTTTTGTTTTTGTTTTTTCGGTACGGGGGCCTCTCACTGTTATGGCCTCTCCCGTTGTGGAGCACAAGCTCCGGACGCGCAGGCTCAGCGGCCATGGCTCACGGGCCCAGCCGCTCCGCGGCATGTGGGATCTTCCCAGACCGGGGCACGAACCCGTGTCCCCTGCATCGGCAGGCGGACTCTCAACCACTGCGCCACCAGGGAAGCCTTCTAAGCCTATTTTAAGTTTATCTAATTTTCAAATGGATAATACTTTCCCATGACTCAAAACCCAGAAACTATAAAGAGGTGTGCAGTGAAAAATTTCCCTCCAAACTTCCCTCCCACCTGCTCATTTCCCATCGTGCCCTCCTCCCACCCCCGCCCCCCAAGTAACCCTGCTTAGAGTATTCTTTGTCCTTCCAGCCTTTCTTTGTGTGTTTAAAAGCAATTATGACTAGAGATTCTTATTTCCTGTTCCCTTTTTTTACACACAATACACAGTATATTAAACACACATTCTGCACCTTGTTTTTGTATATCTTGACAATAATTCTTAGACATCTTTCAGTGGCAGTACATCTAGAACTTTATTCTTTGTTTTCACATTTGCATAATGTTCCATTGTGTGAATATTCTATCATTTTGTCACCATTACTGTACTGATTAAAATAGTTTCCCCCCTACTTTTTGTCATTACAAAATGACAAAGATTATTCCATTATACATATGTATATGTGTAACTGTATCTTGAAAGTGTAATTGCTGGGTGCAGGTTATATATATTTAAAGATTGTCCTTTTAAAATTTTTGTTATGGAAAATTTAAAACATAGAATCAGAGATAATTGTCCAGTGACCCACCTGTGTGTCGTCTGGCTTGAGCCAATATGGCCAGTCTCATTTCATCTATCCCCTTGCCCACCCCCCTGCACTACACCTCCACTCCCAGATTATTTGGAAACAAATTACAGACATCATATCATTTCATCCATAAATATTTCTGTATTATCACTAAAAGACTAGAGCCCTTTTAAAAATATAACCACAATACCATATCACACTAAAAAATTAACCATAATTTCTTATCACCAAATATTCAATAATTTCGTTTCCCTGATTATCTTATATATCTCATAATTATATAGATTTTAATGGTGGTACCAGTTAATTTGAGTCCTCAAATACAAGTCCTGGACCATGTAAGTTTCAATTTGTTGAGACTTGTATGGTCCAGTATATGTCAATTTCTGTGAATGATTCTTTGTGCTTGAAAAGAACGTGTCCTCTACTGTTAGGCACAGTGTTCTCTGTATGTCTTTCAGGTCATGATTGTTCAAATCTTTTGTATCCTTACTGCTTTGTCTCCTGCTATAATTATGGATTTGTGTGTTATTCCTTATTATTCTTTCAATTTATTCATCATTATTCTGTCAGTTGTTGCTTTTCTATCTTGGGGCTATGTATTAATTTGTTCAACAAATGTTTATTAAGTGCTTCTATGTGCCAGGCACTGTTCTAGTTGCTAGCGATATTTCAGAGAACACAACAGACAGAAATGCCTGCTCTAGTTGGGAGAGACAGACAATAAGGAAGATAAAGAATTACACACAATTTAAATTATCTTCCTCATAAATTGAACATTTTAACATTATGAATTGACCTTCTTTATCTTAGTAATTTTTTTACTTAAAGTCTCTTGTGTGATAATAATATTAGCTGTAACAACTTTCACTGAGTTATGTTTACTTATTTTTTTCATCCTTTTGCTTTTATCTTTTCTATATTCTTATGTTTTAAATGTGTCTCTAAATAGCATATACTTGTATTTTTAACCATTTATATATGTGTGTGTGTATATATTTGGACTTATGTCTAACGTTTTATTTTATGCTTTCTTCTGTTCCACTTTCTTTTTCTCTCCTTTCTTGCTTTTGGTTTATTTTGTCTTAATTATGCCACTTTTTCTCTCATCTCAGTGGGAAGTTATGCTCTTTATTTTTTTAAATAACATCTTTATCGAGATATAATTCACATACCACACAATTCAGTGGTTTTTTGTATAGTCAGAGTTGTACAACCATCACCACAATCAATTTTAGAACACTGTCATCACCATAAAAGAAATCCACTACCCTTTAGCAGTTACTTTCCATTCCACCTCTGCACCAAACCCCATCCTCCCTGTAGACAACCTCTAATCTTCCGCTCTATAGATTTGCTTATTCTGGGCATTTCATTTCATATATATATGCAATGTGTGACCTTTTGTGTCTGGCCTCTTTCATTTACCGTGTTTTCAAGGGTCATCTGTGCATAGCATGTACTAGTACTTCATTACATTTTATTGCCAAACAATATTCCACATTCTATTTATCCATTCATCAGTTGATGAACACTTGGGTTGTTTGCACTTTTTGGCTATTATGAACAATGCTGCTTTTAACATATGTGAACAAGTTTTTGCGTGGACGTATGTTCTCATTTCTTTTGGTACATACCAAGGAGTAGAATTGCTGGATCATATGGTAATTCTATGTTTAACCTTTCGAGAAACTGCCAGACTGTTTCCAAAGCAGTAGCATCATTTTATAATCCCACAAGTGGTGTATGAGGGTTTCAGTTTCTCCACATCCCCATCAACACTTGTTTTTCATCTTTTTGCCTATAGCCTTCCTAGTAAGTATGAAACGGCATCTCATTGTGGTTTTGATTTGCATTTCCCTGATGGTTAACGACGTGGAGCATCTTTTCATGGGCTTATTAGCAATTTGTCTATCTTCTTTGGAGAAATATCTATTCAGATCTTTTGCCCATTTAAAAGTTGCAGTGTCGTTTTATTATTGAGTTGTAAAATTTCTTTATATATTCTGGGTACAAGTCCCTTCTCAGATGTGTGATTTGCAAATATTTTCTCCCTTTCTGTGGGTTTCCAGTTCACATTCTTGATGGTGTCCTTTGCAACACAAAGGCCTTTAATTTTGATGGATTCCAATTTATCTATTTTTTGTTTTTGTTGTTACTTGTGCTTTTGATGTTGTATCCAACAAACGATTGCCAGGAAGACTTACACCTATGTTTCCTTCTAAGAGTTTTATAGTTTTACATGTAGGTCTTTGATGCAGTTGGATTTAATTTTTTGTATATGGTAGGAAGTAGGAGTCCACCTTCATTCTTTTGCTTGTAGATATCCAGTTGACCTAGCATCATTTGTTGAAAAGATAATTCCCACTGAATCATCTGGGTAACATTGTTGAAAATCAAATGATGATAACAGTGAAAATTAATTTCTGGACTCTCAATTCTGTTTTCTTGGTCTATATATTTATACTTATGTCAGTACCACAATGTCTTGATTATTGTAGCTTTGTAGCAAGTTTTGAAATCCATAAGTACAATTCGAAATCCAATCCTGTTCTTTTTTTTCAAGATTGTTTTGGCTATGTGGAGTTCCTCGAATTTTCATATAAATTTTAGGAACAGTTTGTTAATTTCTGCAAAGAACATGTCTGAAATTTTGATAGAGATTGCATTGAATCTGAAGATCAATTTGGGGAGTATTGTCATCTTAACAGTATTAAGTCTTGTAATCTGTGAACTTGGATGTCCTTCTGTTTGTCTTTAATTTCTTTCAGCAATGTTTTGTAGTTTTGGAAGTTTTTTTGTTTTGGTTTGGTTTTTTCCTGGGACATAGCAGGTGTTAAGAATAGTTAGCTATTGGGGGTTTTTTGTTTTTTTGTTTTGGCTGCGTTGGGTCTTCGTTGCGGTGCACGGGCTTCTCATTGTGGTGGCTTCTCTTGTTGCAGAGCATGGGCTCTAGGCACGTTGGCTTCAGTAGTTGCAGCACACAGGCTCAGTAGTTGCAGCGCAGGGGCTCTAGGGCGTGCGGGCTTCAGTAGTTGTGGCACACAGTCTTAGTTGCTCTGGGGCATGTGGGAATATTCCCCAACCAGGGATGGAACACATGTCCCCTGCATTGGCAGGCAGATTCTTAACCACTGCGCCACCAGGGAAGTCGTATTGTTTTTATATTATTATTTTTTAAAAATTGAAGTATAGTTGATTTAGGGAGTTCCCTGGCAGTCCAGTGGTTGACTCTGTGCTTCCAGTGCAGGGGGCACGGGTTTGATCCCTGGTCGGGGAACTAAGGTCCTGCAAGCCACGTGGCAGAAAAAAAAAAAGTGTGAAGTCTAGTTGATTTAGTGTTTTGTAGTTTTCAGAATAATAGTTTACACTTATTTTGCTACATTTATTCCCAATTACTTAATTCTTTTTGATGTTATTGCAAATGTAATTATTAATTTTATTTTTGGACTGTTCATTGCAGGTGTATAGAAATACAGTTGATTCCTATATCCTGTAACCTACTGAACTCATTTATTGTAATGCTTTTTTTTTTTTTCTAGTAGATTCCTTAGGATTTTCTATATGCAAGATCAGGTCATCTTGTAAATAAAGATAGTTTTAGTTTTTCTAATCTAGATGCCTTTTTTTTTTTTTTTTTGTGGTACGTGGGCCTCTGACTGGTGTGGCCCCTCCCGTTGTGGAGCACAGGCTCCGGACGCGCAGGTTCAGCAGCCATGGCTCACGGGCCCAGCCGCTCTGCGGCATGTGGGATCCTCCCGGACCGGGGCACGAACCCGTGTCCCCTGCATCGGCAGGCGGACTCCCAACCACTGCGCCACCAGGGAAGCCCTCTAGATGCCTTTTATTTCATTTTCTTGCCTAATTGCCCTAGTCAGAACCTCCAGTATGATGTTGAATAGAAGTGGCATGAGCAGACATCCTTCTCTTGTTCCTGATCTCAGGGGGAAACCATTCAGTTTTTTTACCATTAAGTATAGTGTTAGCTGTGGATTTTTCATGGATGCCTTTTTTTTTTTTAATAAATGGCTACTTTTTTTTTTTTTTTTGGCTGCATTGGGTCTTCATTGCTGTGCGCGGGCTTTCTCTAGTTGCAGCGAGCAGGGGCTACTCTTTGTTGAGGTGTGCGGGCTTATTGCAGTGGCTTCTCTTGTTGTGGAGCATGGGCTCTAGGCGCACGGGCTTCAGTAGTTGTGGCTCGTGGGCTCTAGAGCGCAGGCTCAGTAGTTGTGGCACACGGGCTTAGCTGCTCCACGGCATGTGGGATCTTCCCAGACCAGGGATTAAACCCGTGTCCCCTGCATTGGCAGGCGGATTCTTAACCACTGTGCCACCAGGGAAGTCCTATAGATGCCTTTTATCTGATCGATGAAGTTCCCCTTTTCCTTGTTTGTTGAATGTTTTGATCATGAAGAGATATTGAATTTTGTCAAATGCTTTTTCTGTATCCATTGAGATAATCACGTGGTTTTTGTCCTTTATTCTATTGATAGGATGTATTAATTAAATTAATTGATTTAAAAAATGTTAACCCAACCCTGTACTCCTGGAATAAATCCCACTTGGCCATGGTGTGTAATCCTTTTTATATGTTGTGGAATTCATTTAACTAGTTGAGGATTTGGGGGTTTATAATCATGAGAGATTTTGGCCTGTGGTTTCCTTTTTTTGGTATCTTTATCTAGATTTGGTGTCAGGGTAATACTTGTCTCATAGAATGAGTTGGGAAGTATTCTCTCCTATTTTTTGAAGAGTTTGAGACCGGTTGGTATTTTTATTTTTTAAATGTTTGATAGAATTCATCAGTAGACCCACCTGACCCAAGCTTTTCTATGTAGCTAGTGTTTTAATTACTAACTTAATCTCTTTACTTGTTACTGGTCTATTCAGATTGTCTATTTCTTCTTGAGTCAGTTTTGGTAGTTTGTGTCTTTCTAGAAATTTGTCCGTTTCATCTGAGTTATCTGATTTGTTGGCGTATAGGTGATCATCGTATTCCTTTACAATCCATTTTATATCTGTAAGGTTGGTAGTAATGTTCCTTCTTTCATTCTCAACTGTACTAATTTGAGTCTTTTTTTCTTGGTCAATCTAGTTAAAGTTTTGTCACTTTTATTTATCTTTTCAAAAATCAACTTCTAGTTTATTTTCTCTATTGCTTTTCTGTTCTCTATTTCATTCATTTCTGTTCTAATCCGTATTATTTCCTTCCCCCTGCTTGCTTTGGGTTTAGTTTGCTTTTCTTTTTCAGGTTGTGGGTTTGATATCTTTCTTCTTTTTTGTATTTTACAAGTAAAAATTTTCTTCTAAGCACTGCTTTAGCTGCATTCCATAAGTTTTGATATATTGTGTCTTCATTGTGTTTTCACTCATCTTAGTATTTTCTGATTTTCTTGTGATTTCTTCTTTGAGCCATTGGCTACTTAGGAGTATATGGTTTAATTTCCACATATTTATGAATTCCCCCAAATTCCTTTATATTATTGATTTCTAATATCATTCCATTGTGGTCAGAGAACATACTTTGCCCCTCCTTTCCTTTTTAAATTTATTTCATTGAAGTATACTGGATTTACAATGTTGTGTTAATTTCTGCTGTACAGCAAAGTGATTCAGTTATATATACATTCTTTTTCATAATTCTTTTCCATTGTGGTTTATCAAAAGATATTGAATATAGTTTCCTATACAGTAGGACCGTGTTGTTTATCCAGTCTATATATAATAGTTTGCATCTGCTAATCCCAAACTCCCAATCCTTCTCTCCTCCACCTCCCCTCCCCCTTGGCAACCACAAGTCTGTTCTTTATGTCTGTGAGTCTATTTCTGTTTCATAGATAAGTTCATTTGCATAATATTTTAGATTCATATGTGATATCATAATGTATTTGTCTTTCTCTTTCTGACTTACTTCACTTAATATGGTCATCTCTAGGTCCATCCATGTTGCTGCAAATGGCATTATTTCATCCTTTTTTACAGCTGAGTAGTATTCCATTGTACATGTGTACCACATCATCTTTATCCATTGATCCATCCTATTCATCCATTGATGGACATTTGTTTCCATGTCTTGGCTATTGTAAACAGTGCTGCTGTTAACATAGGGGTGCGTGTATCTTTTTGAATTATAGGAGAACATACTTTGTATGATTTAAGTTCTTAGCTCCTTGAACATATTTATAATGACTACTTTAAAATGTTTCTCTATTATGAAGCAGAAACTAACACACCATTGTAAAGCAATTATACTCGAATAAAGATGTTAAAAAAAAATGTTTCTCTGTGAAATCTAACATCTGTGCCCTCTCACAGACATGTTCTGTTGCCTGCTTTTTTCCCGTGTATGCATCACACTGAACTGTTTCTTTGCATATCTCATAATTTTTTGTTGAAAACCAGACATTTTTGGTATTATATTGAAGCAAGTCTGAATACTGATTCTTGCCCTCCACCACAAGACTTGTTTTGGTTGTTTGCTTGTTTATTTCTTTAGTGACTTGGCTGGGCTATTTTAATGCAGTCTACTTCTCCTACAATATGAGGCCTCTGATGTCACTTCTCTGAGGGCACAGCCTTGGACATGCACACAGTCACACGAGATGACAGTGGTTTCAGCAGGGCTCACTTTGTCTCTTTTGCTGATGTTACCCTGTCTGCCTCTGCTGGTCTCATACCCAGCTGTTCTTACCCACTAATTGCCAGCTGATTGCTCTGTAGTTTGTTACATGTGGGGCATAAGTTGGTCCATAGTCTGATCCAATTAAATTTGGGCCCCTTTACAGGGGTTGGTTTTTTGGTCTGTTTTTTGTTTTCTTTGCGGTACGCGGGCCTCTCACTGTTGTGGCCTCTCGCGTTGCGGAGCACAGGCTCCGGACGTGCAGGCTCAGCGGCCATGGCTCACGGGCCCAGCTGCTCCGCGGCATGTGGGATCTTCCCGGACTGGGGCACGAACCCGTGTCCCCTGCATCGGCAGGCGGACTCTCAACCACTGCACCACCAGGGAAGTCCCCAGGGGTTGTTTTTGATGCTACCAGCTTCTTTAGTGCTTACCATCAAATTTTTCATTTTTTTGAATGTGCCCGTAGGCTTAAACTTCCCCATACTCTGTTTTACATGAAGTCAGTTCCTTTGGAAACAGCTTTGGAGCTCTCTGTTCTTATGGATTGCCTCTCCCCTGGGCAGAATCTCTAAGCCCCTGCTCCGGAGCTGGTATCAGGGACAGTGATCCAGTTCTGTCAGAGTGACACTCCTGGGCAGGGGTAATAGCCTCTGGTCTTCTCAGTTTGCATCTCTGTTGTGAAACCTCTGCCCTTTTAGTGATCTGTGGTGGGATCAAGGCCCAATATTCTTGTCCTGCTGCACCTGAGGTAGAGCCTCTGTCCTATGAGTGGGACTGGGTGGAGGAAGGGTGTCCTCAATCTCTTGACCACATTCAACAGGAATTTATTCTCTGCAACTCAGAACTAGAGAGGACTGAGAAATATTGGTGGCCTGCCCCTCTGGTGAAATACCATATCCCTTGGCTGGATGCTGAGGGGATAGGAAGACCCATTTTTTTGACCACACTCACCTGGAGTGGAGCATCTGTCTAAGTGAGCTGTGAAGTGGCGGTTGGGGGAAGAGAGGGAGGGAGCAGGTCATGGCCCAAGTACTACAGACTTTCACTGTCCAAGATGTAGCAGATTTTCTTGAATAGATGTTTTTTAATTTGTTGTATGTCCTTAGGAAAATTTCCAGAGATTTTAAATGTGAATTTAAAAAAACTGTTCACCGGTAATGGAATTTCACTAAGCAGTGGGTCTGCAGAGCTCCTGCTGCTATTCAGAAGTGGGGCCTCCCTTCTACTTTTAATAGGTACTTTAGAAATTACAATGGTGTATGCTAAATTTATCAAAGGCTAACATTAATTGATATCTTTGTTTCTTTCTGAATAATACAAGGACCTTAGAACTGTTTGACTTTTTTAAAAATCATACACACACACACAAAGAATATATAGATTTCAAATACATATGAAAATATATATCAAATATGTAAAAGTATGTACATACTGTAATTATATAAAGCAATAACGTGAAACAAATCAGCTGGTTACCTACAGTTAAGCTGCCCAAGTTCAGTTCCTATTTTTACCACTTAGCAGCTGGTCAGCCTGGGTAAGTCCCTCAACCACCTCAAACCTAAGTTTCTTGAGCCACAGAGTTGAGATACTAATACCTCCCTTACTGGGTTTCTGTGATAATTAAATGAGCTAATGCATGTGAAGTGCCATATGCACAATGTATGCACAGTGCGTGACGAACTGTAAGTGCTTAATAGAAGACTGCTGCTCCAAGAACTAACGGTAATTGTTGGTAATTACTATTTACTCACCCTCTCTGTCCTGGCAGTTCCTCTGTGACGAGGGCGCTGGTATTTCTGGGGACTACATTGATCGAGTGGATGAACCCTTGTCCTGCTCTTACGTGCTGACCATTCGGACTCCTCGGCTCTGCCCTCACCCTCTCCTCCGGCCCCCACCCAGTGCTGCTCCCCAGGCCATTCTCTGCCACCCTGCCCTGCAGCCTGAGGAGTACATGGCCTACATTCAGAGGCAAGCTGGTGAGTAATTAAAACGAGGAAGGAGAGACATGGGGAGGGACACGCAGAAGATGAAGTACTGAAGAGCTGAGAGGAATGTGTCCCTGTCCTGCCTACATGCTGTCTTTCAGTAGACTCAAAGCAGTACGGAGACAAAGCCGTAGAGGGTCAGCAAGACCTGGACCCTCAAATATGGAGTGAAACCAAGCCTGGGGTGATGCCCCAAAAGAAAGCAGGTAGGCCCTTGTGTCACCTGTTCCATGAAACAGGTCTCCCGTTTCTTCCCTTCTCCAGCGTTACCGTCCTATACACCCAGGGGTGTCTTGTCCTTAACAGTCCTGACTGTTGGGGTGGGTGAAAAAGTACTATGGGCCCTAACCCCTTAGTAATAGAGAACGAACCCCATGCTATTTGCTCCCTTCTGTTTCTCCCCTCCTTTCAGGTTCTCCCTTGTTCTCTGTATTCCAGGCGCAAGCCTAGCCAAGGATGATGGTAAGGAATCAGATTTCTGGAAGATGCTTCACGAGCCAGAGGAACAGGCGCCAGAAACGGGGGAGGCACAGGCTGAGGTGAGAGCCAGCTTCCTAGCCATTTCTCTGATGAGGCTGAGCCTGGGTTTTGGGCTGGAGGGCCACTCAAGCTGAGGTCATTATGATGAGATGACCTCCATTTACCTAGGGATGGAAGCCTTTACCCAGAGTCATTGCTTTAAGAGTATGGTTGGCATGCATAAGCCTGCGTACTTGACCCTGCCCTTTTCTTCTCATCAGGAGCAGGAACCAAACCTTGAGGCAACGGATCCAGCGCCAGGCTCCCACGATGGTGAGTGAACCCTCCACGTCTCCTTTACCGCTTGAATGTATTTTCAGGTTCTGCAGGGGGCAGGTGGGGGACGGGTAGGGATAGAGCTAAAACACTGGGTTGGGCAGCCAGGCCAGCAGCAGATTCCTTTTTATAGGAGTGCGTGAAAGAGCAGGGGACTCGGCAGCTTGTTAGCATCCTTCTCTCTCTCACCTGTGAGGCCCCCTTAGGCCACATGAGCGCTCTCTGGAGGGGTGTGTTGGGCCCTATCTCTCACACTGGACAGGTAGTTCCTGCAGGCAGGGACCGTGTCCTTCCTTGGCCTCCTCAATTCCTCTACTTAGGAAGTAAAAACAGAAATAATTTAAGACACAATGGGTCCGTTCCTATTCTTTCATCACAGATTTCCAGAACAACGTGCAGGTCAAAGTGATTCGGAGTCCGGCAGACTTGATTCGATTGATAGAGGAGCTGAAGGGTGGAACAAGAAAGGTATGGGCCCTGCTCCAGGGAGGGGTGGAACCTGCCTCCCTGCTGGGAGCATTCAGAAAACCACCCCTGACCTGGGCCTGACCTCAACTTCCTTTACTCCTCCTGAGTCCCCCGGTACCACCTCCCTGTTTGTCTGCCTGCCACGTGTCTACAGAAACCCCAGCCATCTACCATCTCCCTCTTTCTCCCGATCCCCACCCAGGGGAAGCCAGACGCAGGCCAAGAGCAGCCTGGAGACGGTGCTGCAGAAGTCGCTCCCAGGGGACCGGAGGTGAAGGAAAAGCGTGATCCAGAACATGAGAACGAGGTGGAAGAAGAGGAGGACGATGAGGATGAAGAAGACGATGAGGATGAAAGGCAGTTGCTGGGAGAATTTGAGAAGGAACTGGAAGGGATACTGCTCCCGTCAGACCGAGACAAGCTCCGTGCGGAGGTGAAGGCTGGCATGGAGCGGGAGCTGGAGAACATCATCCAGGAGGTGAGTTCCACTCTCTCCACTCTTCCGCCGGCTGCTTCCGCAGCTGCCAGCACCTGTGGGTGGGACAGGCCCAGGGACCGGAGGAGAACGGGGGCAGCACCTCGCCTGCCTGGGACCTATGACCTGGCGCCCTGAACCGCTAGCTGCTTACTTAATTAAAAGGGGGGATGGTGGGGAAGGGGGTCAGAGAGAAGGATGAGACTCAGATACTACTCCTCCGTGGAGCATGGACTGCCCCTCACACTGCAGACCCTTGACTCTCCACCCCCACCTTGGGCCTCCCAGACAGAGAAAGAGCTGGACCCAGACGGGCTGAAGAAGGAGGCGGAGCGTGATCGGGCTATGCTGGCCCTGACATCCACTCTCAACAAACTCATCAAAAGGCTGGAGGAAAAACAGAGTCCAGAGCTGATGAAGAAGCACCGGAAAAGGAGGGTTGTCCCCCAGAAGCGTCCCCCATCCCCCCAGCCAGCAGGTGAGAACTGTCAGGCAGGAAGGAGCAGCCAGGTCCATCATCTTCATCCCTTCTGAGAATGCTTACTCTCTCTCTCTCTCTGGGGTACTGTTCGCACTTGCCTTCTTCCCAACACCTCTGTCCCTTCGCCTGGTTACCTCCTAGTCGTCCTTTTGGGAAGCAGCTTTCAGAGGCCACAGGGCCTCTGGCTTGCTGGCGTGCCTGTTTGCCGGCTTGCTCCTGTACATCCAGTGCCTAGCACTTTGGCCGGCACCTCGTGGGTGATCAGTAGACATTAACCGAATGATGTGAGCCTGTGTGCGGAAGACCGCACGTCTGTGACAGGTGCTGCCTGTCGATGGCTAGCACTGCGCAGGGAGCGGCCCCAGCTAGCAGGGTGTCAGTGGGGCAGCCCAGCTGCTCATAAGCCAGCTGCCTGGACAGACTCGAAGTTCCCTTCCTCTTGCGCCCCTTGTGTCCATTCCACGGGGCCTATGGGTGTGGAGACCAGGCATTCCAAATGGAATGTCCTAGTCTCAAACCTTCCATCCCACTATCTCTATTATAAACACTGAAATGTCTTTTGAGTCCCGACATTGTGGGGTGCCAAACCAGTTTTCCAACCTGCTTCTTAAAACTTCTTTGCAGGCCCAGGTGGCCTGATTTTTGCTTCAGAAAACAGTCGTTTTCCTGTAGGTGATGGGCAGAATTATCGGGTCGGGAGGGAAGAGAGGAGACTGCAGTTGGTGGAGGGAGCTTTATGGCTTGCAGCGGGGTGGGGTGATGGGCACTAGTTTATTCTGAGCACTGGCTCACATACATGTTCGAGATGGAGTAACTGCCGAAACCAACTGCTGGCTTAGGGAGAGGCGACCACCACAGCCCCTCACCCTGGAGTCACGGCTCTGCTTTGTGTCTCCCTGTGTGTCTCCCCCTCTAAGAGGAGGATCCTGAGCACAGAGTCCGGGTCCGGGTCACCAAGCTCCGTCACGGAGGCCCCAATCAGGATCTGACTGTCCTCGAGATGAAACGGGAAAACCCACAACTGAAACAAATCGAGGGGCTGGTGAAAGAGCTGCTGGAGAGGGAGGGACTCACAGCCGAAGGTGGGCCCTGGAGGGCGGGCTGGATTCAGAGCTGTTGGAAGGGCTTGCTGCCGAAGTGGAGGGGCTGGGAACCTCGGCCGGGGGCCCCGGGGCAGAGGACCTGTGCTGAAGCTCCCACCCCTCCTCTCTATTCACCGGCTGTCCCAATCCTTTCCAGGTAAAATTGAGATCAAAATTGTCCGACCGGGGACTGAAGGGACTGAGGAGGATGCGCGCTGGCTGACTGATGAGGACACGAAAAACCTCAAGGAGATTTTCTTCAATATCTTGGTGAGAGGCGCCCCGCCCGTGAGTCCTGGACCTCCAGCCTTCCCTGTCCCGCAACCAGCTGAGGTGTTGAGGGTGTGGTTGAGAATCCTCCAGGCACCTCCCAGCCTTGCCGCTGGCTCAGCCTGTTTCCTCATCCGTAAGACGAGGCTATTGGTTCTGGGCATCGGGCCCTCAGCCGGAGCCCCACGAGCCGTGTGTGCGCTGGCTCCTGCCTCCCCCATGCTTGCCCGCCCTCCCGGATCCTCCAGCGCCCGGGGCCTCCCTCGGCCTCCGCTCACCCCCCCCCCCCCCCCCGTGCCCTCCCACCAGGTGCAGGGAGCTGAAGAGGCGCAGAAGGAGCGGCAGCGGCAGAAAGAGCTGGAGAGCAATTACCGCCGGGTGTGGGGCTCTCGGGGCGGGGAGGGCACGGGGGACCTGGATGAATTTGACTTCTGAGACCACCGCCTTTGGCTCGCCACGGAGTCCAGAGTCTTCCTAGACTGGCCCTGCCTCCTTCCCCCCAAACCCCCGGGGTCCTGAGGCAAAACAGCAGAGGAGAGCTGAGCTGTGAGCTGTGGACCTCGAGGCCCTCCTGGGGGTGTGCAGGGGCCTCGGGCTGAGCGCTGCTGCTACTGCTGAGAGCGCCCTCAAGACCTCCTAGGCCTGTGAGATTTGCTCTCCTGGGCTTCTCCCCATACCCGCGTCCTTTCCTCCCGGCTTCCCCCGTGTCGTCTCCCAGCTTCCCCCGTGTCGTCTCCCAGCTTGTGGGTTCCTTTGCCCTCCCTACCTAGAGCGCTGTGAGATCTTTTGAGTGGAGTAGGGCAGGGGGAGCAAGAAGGGCGGGGCGGTCAGCAGGCCCCAAGAGGCACGCCCACCCCTGCCTCACACCTGTTCAGAGGGCCTTCCCCCTTCCCCCAGACTGGCTTGGGATGTCCTGCCCCTTTCCCTTTCCACACTGTTCCCTACAATCTGTGCTTCTGAGTTGAAGCACCTTCTCTCTGTTGCTGAGAAAATGGGAAGAAAGTTGCCCACCACCTCTAACACAATCCCACGAAAAGGGTAGGCTGCGAATCCACCCACCATGTTCTAGAACAATCAGGTTTCTAAATAAAGAAATGGACCATCACACCATCAATCTTTTTTTTTCTTTTGGGAGGGGGTAGGTGGGTTTGGGGCTCAGTAGGGAGGAGACTTGGTGTTCTCCTCAGGCTGGAGGGCACGCTCTCTGATCCCATTCTGTGCGCCACAGTCCCGGCAGTAGCAGTGGGGCTGGAGTATGCAGGAAGAGACCAGGACGGTGAAACAAAGCCTGCTGGCCTGGCCCTGACTGAAACACTTGCAGTGCTGGTGTCCCTTCTCTTCTCCCCCTTTATATCCCGAGAGCCACAAGGTACACACGGAGTTACCCCACCACAGGGGCCTCCTGCCAAGCTCTCCTACAGTGCTGCAGACTCCATCCCACTACCTGCCAGCCATACCACTTCATTTCCCAGAAAAGACATCTACCTTTGGCCATGCCCAGAGAGAGGGCCGCTGCCCACACAGGCCAGCTTCCTAGTATGCCAGTGGTAGGCAGGCCTGGTTAGGTGTCTCCATCTCTTCCTCATTGCCAAGTGCAAATCTAGGTCCCCTGCTTCCCCCACTTTCTCCCCTTGCTCTGTCCGCATCTTTCAGGTGTGCAGCATTTTGCTGAAGACTCCGCTGACTCATGGGGTAAGGGATAGAGGGCATGGAACTCCCACGTCTCCAAAAGTGGAAAGAAGGATTCAGTTGCTGAAGGAAGCTGTATGAGGTTGACCCTTTTCTTGCTGAAAGCAGTCTTGTACTTATTGGGCCAGTTACGCTTAAATTGTTTTATTTAAAAATGCAAATAGGTAGGCTTCTGAAACCCTGCTTCCCAGATCCATTTGTGTATCTTGAGGGGAGAGACCTAAGACACTATCGCAAGTGCAGCTACAGTCAGAATGCTGGATCCAAATCCTCACCCTCCACTTACTATTAGTAGGGCCTTGGACAAGTTGTTTTAACTTTTCCAGTGCTGTATCTTCATGGGTAAACTGGGTAACTGTACTGGCCTTGGGTGGTTGTGAGGACTGAATGAGATAAGAGGGTGTGTTGTACTCTTAGCACGGTACCTGGCCCACAGGAGGTGTTCAGTAACATAATAAACCAGCTGCTGAGTTCTGAAGAGACTAGATGGTACTTGGAGGCAAGAGTCATAGAAGGAATACCGAAAGCTGATCAGAAGCTATTTAGAATGGGAGAGTGGGGACAGGCTGGGGCAGGAGGGTTACCTTTGATTTGATTAAGGGTAGAACCTTAACAGCATCAGAAAATGGAGTTCTACAGTTAGACTTAATTGATAGCTTCAGGCCACTACATCCAAAAAATAAAAACAAAAAACAATACACATTCTTTTTTAAGTGCACTTGGAACATTCTCTAGGATAGACCACATACTAGGACACAAAATAAGCCTCAGCAAATTTAAGAGGAAAGAAATTATTTCAAGTATCTTTTCTGACTACAATGGCATGAAACTAGAAATCAACCACAGAGAGAGAAACAAGAAAAAGTTACATGGAGATTAAACAACATGCTATTAAAAATACCAATGGGTCAATAATGAAATCAAAGAGGAAATTTAAAAATACCTTGAGACAAATGACAGTGAAGACACAACCATACAAAATCTATGGGATGCAGCAAAAGCAGTCCTTAGAGGGAAGTTCACAACTATACAGGCCTTCCTCAAAAAATAAGAAAAATCTCAAATAATCAACCTAACCTACCACTAAAAGAATTAGAAAAAGAAAGACAAACAAAACCTAAAGTCAGCAGAAGGAAGGAAATAATAAAGATCAGAGAGTAAATAAAATAGAAATTTAAAAAACAACAGAAAAAGTCAATAAAACCAAGAGCTAGTTCTTTGAAAGGGTAAACAAAATCGACAAACTTGTGGCCAGGCTCACTAAGAAGAAAACAGAGAGGACCCATACAAAATAAGAAATGAAAGATGAGAGATAACCAATACTGCAGAAATACCAACAAAATAAGAGAATACTATAAACAATTATATACCAACAAATTGGACAACCTAGGTGGAAGGACAAATTTCTAGAAACATACATCCACCAAAACTGAATCAAAACGAAACAGATAATTTGAAGAAACCAATCCCTAAGTGAAACAGAATCTGTAATTAAAAAAACAAAACAAACAAAACAAAACAAAACCAACCCCCTTCAAACAAAAGTCCATGACCAGATGGCTTCACTGGGGGAATTCTACCAAACATACATAAGAAGAACTTGTACTGATCCTTCTCAAACTCTTCCAAAAGATTGAAGAGGAGGGAACAGTCCCAAAGTCATTCTATGAAGCCTCCACCACCCTGATACCAAAACCAAGGACACTACAAAAAGAGAAAATTACAGGCCAATATCTTTGAGGAACATATAAGCTAAAATTCTCAACAAAGTATTAGCAGACCGACTCCAACAACACATAAAAAAGATCATGCACCATAATCAAGTTGGATTCATCCCAAGGTCACAAGGATGGTTCAACACACACAATCAATGTGATATACCACATCAACAAAAGAAAAGACAAAAACCATATGATCATCTCAATAGATGCAGAAAAAGCATCTGATAAAATTCAACATCCATTCATGATTAAAAACCCTTACCACAGTAGGTACAGAGGGAACATATCTCAACATAATAAAAGCCATTTATGACAAATCCACAGCCAACATAATACTCAATGGTGAAAAGCTGAAACCCTTCCCGCTAAAATCTGGATGAAGACAAGGATGCCCACGCTCACCACTTCTATAGTATTGGAGGTCCTAGCCACAGCACTCAGACAAGGAAAAGAAATAAAAGGTATCCAAATTAGAAGGACAGAGGTAAAACTCATTTATGCAGATTACATTATACTATATATAGAAAACTCTAAAGACTCCACACAAAAACTACTAGAACTTGGCTTCCCTGGTGGTGCAGTGGTTGAGAGTCCACCTGCTGATGCAGGGGACACGGGTTCGTGCCCCGGTCTGGGATGATCCCACATGCCGCAGAGCGGCTGGGCCCGTGAGCCATGGCCGCTGAGCCTGCGTGTCTGGAGCCAGTGCTCCGCAACGGAAGAGGCCACAACAGTGAGAGGCCCGCGTACCGCAAAAAAAAAAAAAAAAAAAAAAAAAAAAATCCCTTTTAAGATCATATCAAAAAAAAAAAACAACTTAGGAATAAACCTGACCAAGACTTAACATGCTGAGCACTATAAAACATTGATAAAGGAAAGTGAAGATGATTCAATGAAATGGAAATATAGCTCAAGCTCTTGGATTGGAAGAATTAATAGTGTTAAAATGGCCATACTACCAAAGCAATCTACAGATTTAATGCAATCCCTATCAAATTACCCATGACATTTTTCACAGAACTGGAACAAGTAACCCTAAAATGTATATGGAACCATAAGAGAATTGCCAAAGCAATCCTGAGGAAAAAGAACAAATCTGGAGGCATAAACCTACCAGACTTCAGACAATACTACAAAGCTACAGTAATCAAAACAGCATGGTATTGGCACAAAAACAGACATATGCATCAATGGAACAGAAAAGAGAGCCCAGAAATAAACCCATACACCTATGGTCAATTAATCTTTGACAAAGGAGGCAAGAATATACAATGGAGAAAAGACAGTCTCTTCAGAAGTGGTGTTAGGAAAGCTGGACAGCTGCATGTAAAGCAATGAAGTTAGAACACTCCCTCACGCCATACACAAAAATAAACTCAAAATGGCTTAAAGACTTAAATATAAGCCATTATACCATAAAACTCCTAGAAGAGAACACAGTCAAAACATTCTCTGACATAAAGCATAGAAATGTTTTCTTAGGTTATTCTCCCAAGGCAATAGAAATAAAAGCAAAAATAAAACAAATGGGACCTAATCAAACTTTGCACAGCAAAGGAAACCATAAACAAAACGGAGAGACAACCTATGGACTGGGAGAAAATATTTGCAAATGAGGCAACCAACAAGGGCTTAACTTCCAAAATACACAAACAGCTCATACAGCTCAATAAAAAACAACAACAAAAAAAAACCTGAATCAAAAAATGGGCAGAAGACTTAAATAAACATTTCTCCAAAGAAGACATACGTATGGCCAATAGGCATATGAAAAGATGCTCAACATTGCTAATTATTAGAGAAATGCAACTCAAAACTAGAGTAAGGTATCACCTCACACCGGTCAGAATGGTCATCATTTAAAAAAGTCTACAAATAATAAATGCTGGAGAGGGTGTGGAGAAAAGGGAACCCTTCTATACTGTTGGTGGGAATGTATCTTGCGGCAGCCACTATGGAAAACAGTATGGAGGTTCCTTAAAAAACTAAAAATAGAGTTGCCATGTGATCCAGCATTCACACTCCTGAGCATATATCCAGAGAAAACTCTAATTCCAAAAGATACAGGTACCCCAATGTTCATTGCAACACTATTTACAATAGCCAAGACATGGAAGCAACCTAAATGTCCATTGACAGATAAATGGATAAAGAAAATGTGGGATATGGGGCTTCCCTGGTGGCGCAGTGGTTGAGAATCTGCCTGTCAATGCAGGGGACACAGGTTCAAGCCCTGGTCCGGGAAGATCCCACATGCCGCGGAGCAACTAAGCCCACGCGCCACAACTACTGAGCCTGCGTGCGCGCCTAGAGCCAGTACTCTGCAACAAGAGAAGCCACCGCAATGAGAAGGAGCCCACGCACCATAGCGAAGAGTAGCCCTGCTCGCCACAACTAGGGAAAGGCCGCGTGCAGCAACGAAGAGCCAACACAGCCAAAAACAAATTAATTTAAAAAAAAAAAGATGTGGGATATATACATATATATGTATATATACATATCTCAGAAAGAGAAAGACAAATATCATATATCACTTATGTATCTAAAATGTGATACAAATGAAATTATTTACAAAACAGAAACAGATACAAATGAACTTATTTACAAAACAGAAAACAAACTTATGGTTAACAGAGGGGAAAGTGGGTGGGGGAGGGATAAATTAGGAGTTTGGGATTAGCAGACACAAGCCACTATAAATAAAATAAACAACAAGGTCCTACTGTATAGCACAGGGAACTAACTATATTCAATATCCTGTAATAAACTATAATGGAAAAGAATACAAAAAAGAATATATATATATGTAACTGAATCACTTTGCTGTTTACCAGAAACTAACACAACACTGTAAATCAATTGTACTTCAGTAGAAAATAAAAATAAATAAATAATCAAGAAAATAGAGTTCTAGAGACCTCACTAGATTTAATCATTGTACTTTCAATAATAAATTCCTCTTTACTTTCCTTTGGCTTCTGGTAAAACTCCCAGCTGTGCTAAGGCACACAAGAGGAGGGGAGCAGGGTGTCTGACAGATGGTAACCAGGAGGGGGTGAGGAAGAGGGGATGGCGAATGGCAGCAGGAATCCAGGTGAGCACACCATGGGGAGCTGGGAAGATGGCGTGGATGTTAAGGGGCAGCAGCTCCCCTTCAGCTCCCAGGGAGTCCCCTTCTAGAGTCCTATTCAGCTACAGTCTGGAGGGCTCAGTGTTCTGTCACCCCACCCATGACCACCCTTCACATTTCCCACAGGCCAAGATGCAGCCCACGACAAAAAGGAGCCAGTGGAGTACTTAGTGTGGGGATTTGATTGGGTGCTGACACCTTGACCACCTTTCTCTGGTAGGAACCGAAAGGAACTTCCCGCTGGCCTGTGGTTCCCTGAGGTCATTTCATTCTCTCCAGGGTCCTTGTTTCCTCCCCATAGTCTCTCACACTCTTGAGCTACTGAGGAAGGGAGGGAGCTTTTGCCACCAAGAAGGAAAGTGGGGATGGAGTGGGGGAGTCCAGGGTCTCTGATGAAAGAGGGGAGGGGTGGCTGGGTCTTCCAGTTGAGGCTTCTTTGCTACTTGCCTCTCTTCCTCTGGGAAGGTTTTGCCTTCCCAGACCATATGCCTGCATCTGCACCTGTTACTGCACCTGCAACTCTGAATCCACCTTTTCCTGGGTCAGGGTGCTGTGCTAGGTGGTCACCCAGCCTAGGGCCCTGTAGAACCCGGGCCTCCCATGTGAGTGGGATCTGGGCCTGTTCCTGCCACCAGCTCAGTGGTGCACCTGCAACTGAATGTCCCTCGTGGGGATGAGGGGTGCAGAGGGCCAGAACCAACCTTACCGGAGGACGCTGGGCCACAGACTGGTTTGTCAAGGTAGCTGACATGTGTGTGGCTTTGCCCAGCCCGTGCCGGCTGCTGGCCCACCGCCGCCCGCCGGTCCCTCTACCAGGTCAAATGCTTTCAGCTGCACACAAGGAAAAGCGGGACTGCCTATATGCTGAACCACGAGATGCTGCAGCTCTTGGCGGCTGCGCCGGCCTCAGGCTGCTGTGTCCTTGCAGTCCTGTGCATGACATGGGGGTGGGCAAATGTCTGCCTCAGCTGAACATGGAGTTTGTGACGCCAGGGACATCTGTGATTGGGAGACCTTCCATCCCTTCCCTCCCTGCCAGGAGAGGGACCCCTACAATAAAGCTCTACTTCTGGTACCAGGTGCTCGAAGTGGGTAGGCTGGCCTGGGGCAGTCCTCCAGGACTGATGTTGGAGCCCCTACCAGGTGCCCTCTGAACAGATATTGTTCAGATTACAAATAAACAGATGCCACCAAGGTAACCTGCCCAAGATCACCTAACTATGAAGTGGAGGTACTAGTGTCAAAATCAGATCTGACTCCAAAGTTCCTGCTCTTAACCAAAGCTACTCTATCTTCTCACCCCTCCAGCAGCCCCCCTCCCCTGTCCTCTTCTCTAAGCTCCACACCCCAACTCCTTCCCAAAACAGGAGTTATCTTGGGAGTTAGTGACTCCTCTGCTCCCTGGGTCCCCACTGTTGCCCTGACCTGCCTGTCTCCTTCCACTACATGAACCTGGAACTGTTTGTTGTACATGATGGAGCATCTGACCTACTGCCTCCACGCCCTTGGATACTGCCCTGACACCAGCCCCAGCAGGAGGCACCCTCCCTGGCCCTCTCCCACCTCCAATTCCCCACCTTGACCAAGGCCATTCCCTGACCCAACTCTTCAAAAACAGACCAGCAGCTCACCCCCTAGACAAAATCACTTCCTCTTTAATTGCTGTTGAAGAAGATTCACACCACCTGCCTTGGAGGAGATGAGGGGCGGTATTGCCCCCCTGCCCCCGCCCCCTCCTCTCCCCAGTTACCTGGTCCTTTGCAAAATATTTTAGCCAGGAAAAAAAAAAAAATACCGGAAACCACTGACACAGACGGCCCAAGGGCTGGGTTGACTGAGGGAGGCGGGGCTGGGCCAGGTAAATTCACCCCAGCACCCCCTTTCCGGGTATGAGGCAGGGGGCCTGGAGACCCTCCCAGCCACCTCACATTCTCTTAACCCTGGCTGGGAGGGATCCTGCGGTTGAGGGCTGGGTCTGGAGCTGCTCCAGTGGAAGGGAGGGGCTGGACAGGAAGAACAGTGGGGGAGGGGTCCCATTGTAGGGGTGCCGCCTACCCCAGATCACCACGGGCGCTGCACAGTCACAGGTACGCAGTCACGGTCACAGACACTCACAACCCGAGAGCACCCCACCCCACCCCACCCTCTGCCCACCCTTGGCTTCCCCTACCCTGAAACGCCCTCCCCAAGCCCTGCCCGCCCCCGCCCCCTTGTTGGGGAACAAAGCAATAAATTACAAGGCCCCTCCCAAGTCCCCCTTAGCCCGCTCCTGCTCCATCCCTTCTCCCTCCCGAGATGGTAGTGAGGAGGGACCCAAGCTTTAGGCTCCCCCGACCCTCTAGCTTCCATCCATGGGTGGATGTGGGGGGAACGTCCTGATTTCCACTCCTCATGGTCCCTTTCACGGAAAGGGTTGGGGACCCCCTACCCCCATGGGCAGCAGGGGTCCTGCCCCTCGCTGCCCTTCCCCCTTCACTGGGCAGTGAGATTAGCATAGAAAGGGTAGGGTCCCCCTTATTGGCCTCAAGTCCCAGGGCTAGCCCTCCCACTTACTAACCCCTCCCTGTGGCGTGACGTTGCCCCAGGAGCCAGCCTGGGTAAGTGCTCGCGCGCCGTGGGACTGTCGAGCACAGGCAGGACTGGGTCTTTTCCCCCACCCCTAGGGGGCGCGAGCGGGCACATCCAAACGGCCAGGAGCAGGGACCGCGACGGGGGCGTCCCCTCCCGCCAACACCCAGAGGGTAGACCCAGAGCAATCCGAGGGTGCAAACAGTGGAGAGGGAGCGTGTCAAGATGGGGTCTCCATGCCTCGTTGGGGAGAGGGAGGTGAGTTTGTGTCTTCTGGGAGGCGTGGGGGCTGTGCCCTCTTGGGGGGGGGTAAGAAGTGCTCCCATGGGACGGGGTGCGGATTGGAGAGGTGAGTGGGTGCATCTGTCCAGCGGTCCACCCAGTGTGGTCGTGCCCGGCCCGTGGTGGGGTAGGGGGTGTCTCTCCGGCGGCGCAACTATACCAGCGCGACGGGGGCGTCGGCTCGGCCCACGCTGGCGGCGCTGCTCCGGCGACGGGGGCTGGGCGTGGCGGTAATGCTGGGGGTGGTGGCCGCGCTGGGGGTGGTGGCTGTGCTGCCGCCCTCACCCGGGCAGCCGTGCTGGAGGAGGATGTCGGCGCACAGCTGGCTGCCAGCCTGACGGGCGTAGAACAGCGCCGTGCGGCCCTGCGCGTCGCGGGCGGACACGTCGGCGCCGTACTAAAGGGCGGAGACGGCCGTGTTACGGAGCGTCCCCGGGGCCAATCCCCGCCCGCCGGCTCGCCGGGATCGCCGGGCCCACTTCCAGAGTCCCTGTGGGGCCCTCGGGCTCTCCCGCGCCTGGCTGTTTGCCAGACGGAGCCCTCAGAGACCCCTTTACCATCTCCGCGCTCACGTACCCATAGCAGCAGTTGCGTGATGACGACGTGGGCGAGTTCGGCCGCCAGGTGAAGTGGGGAGCGAAGCTGCGGGTCCTCTGGGCTGGTGTCGAGCGGCCCGTGTCGCGCATGGGCCAGAAGCAGGAGAACGGCGGCCACGTCCTGGGCCTGCACCGCGGCCCACAGCTGGCAGCCCAGCGGCTCCTCGGAAGTGCCCAGCGGCGCCAGGAACAGCAGCTGCTCGTACTTGGCGCGAATCCATGACTCACGCTCCTCCCTGCAGGACCAGGGATCAACGGGAAGGGCTCTAGGGACCCCGCACCCAGGACCTCTGCTCCCTACCCAGGGGACCCTCTCGGGAGCCGCACACCCTAAGTCTCCCCTACCCCTCTCCTGCACGCGTACCGCGAAGAGTCCCGCGTGGGTTTGGCACGGCCCCGCGTGTCACTCTCCCACACGCGATTGGCCATGTCGTTGCCAATGGCTGTCAGCACCAGGGTCAGCTCCCGCGGCCAGTCGTCCAAGTCGAGCGAGCGAACGCGGGACAGGTGTGTGCCCAGGTTCCGGTGAATGCCAGAACACTCGATGCAGATGAGTGCGCCCAAGTTCAGGCTGGCCCACGTGGGGTCTGGGGACGGAACGCAGGGGTCAGCTCCTGGCCGAGCAGCACGGGCACCCCAGCATTCATCAATTCCAGCGAACCACACTCCCTCCCACGTCCCTCCACTGCTCCCTTGCGCTCACTGGGGGCCCCGCAGTCCACGCAGATAGAGTTCCCCTTGGCGTTCCGGATCGCCTGGATGGCCACGGCTTCGCTTTGGCTATCTGTGCGCAGCTGCAGGAAGGGTTGGGGTTAGTACTGACTCTCCCTCTGAGCCTTTATCCGGACTCCTCAGACACTCACCTCTGCTCTCCGCCCGACCCCCGACCCATTACCTTGACCTTGCTGCTCTCACAGCATTGCAGACTGGCTAGAATCTGACTTTCGATGGCCTGAACCCAGGCGTCCCGCTCCTCAAAACTGGCTGCCTCAAAGTGCCACGTCTGACCAGTGCTGGACACGATCAGGAACTCGAAGTTTTCCTCTGGGTGGGGGGATGGGATGGGGTCATGAGGGACAGAATTCAAACAGGAGCTGCCTTCCCCAAACCCTCTTCCTCCCTGATATCCATCCCAAGCCCCTGGGAGTGGGGCAGAGTCACTGGGGAAGCAGAGGGTGGGGGAGAGCAGGAAGCCCGAGCACATGCAGGGGAAGGCAGGAGCACCCCCGCCCCTCTGCACCCCAGCTGAGCGCCCCACCCAGCTCCCCGCTTGTTACCTGCTTTATAAATATTTCTTAAACTACCAAAGGATTTTAGTTTCCACATTTTGCGCTTGGCTGGTTTCCCGAAGCGAAGGAGATAGAGACAGAATGAAAAGCAGAAGAGAGAAAGAGACGAAGAAAGAAGAAAAAGAGGCAGATGGAGAGATGGAGAGAGAGATAGTGACAGACAGTTCCAGAGACAAAGCAGGACAGACAGATGGGGAGAGAAAGCAGAACTAAAGTCAGTGGCCCCGGAGCAGAGTAGAGCGGAAGCCAAGAGCCATGACAGTAGGCAGATCTGGAACCCGGGTCTGAGCACCCGGCAGAGAGCAGGGGCGGTGGGGACTGGTTATCATGACCAGTGAGGAGCCGGGTCTCTGGGAGGGGAAGGGATGGCCAGCATCTGAGTGAACACGGGGAAAGGGGACAGGAGTTCACAGGCCTGGGGTGAGGGGTCCCTGGGGTTCAGAGGGAGTCTCAAGGATCTGGGGGGAGTCACTAGGGGCAGGAATGGGTATCATTGTAGTCAAAGGCTGTTGGGGGAGCTTGGCAATCACAGGATGTTATTGAGAACAGGAGCTGGGTGGTCAGAGCCCAGGAGCTGAGGAGTCGTGGGGGACATAGAGGTCAGGGGCTGAGTCCCTGGGGGTCAGTGGGGGACACAGAGGTCAGGGGCTGAGTCCCTGGGGGTTGTGGGGCCTTCTGGGTGCAGGGGCTGGGGTGACAAGCAGAGTTGAGGGCAGCAACAGGAATGAGAGGGTCATTAGGAGGGGGGGCAGGAGCTGCAGACGTGGGGGGTCACTGAGAACGGGCTGGGGACTACTGGGGTAAAAGGCATTGGCTGGGGAATGGGAGGAAGGACAGGGGCTGAGGGGCATCCATCCATTTTTCACTGAATAATGTGCAGAGTGGTAATCATAGTCAAGCACTCAGCGCAGGCACTTTTCCTCCTCCTGCAGGAGTGAGGTCAGGGATCTGGAGTTTCGGGGTGAGGGTCCAGGGTGGGAGTAGAACTGTCCACCAGGGCCTCACCTTCAGCCTGCCCAGCCGAGCCTTCAGTTTTAGATGGTGTTGTCAACTTTTTCCTCCTCTGCTTCTTCACCATGGGAGAAGGAGGGGGTTCCCGACTCAGGGGGCTCAGGTCTCCAGATGGGGTACAGTCTTAGGGAGGGGGACACAGCTGCCTCAGCTGCCCCCTCCAGAGATTTCCTGATTTCTCCATAGCCTGTCTCCCCTGAACTAGATTTGGCATTTTAGGGTCGCCCTCCTCAGCCAACCCTCTCTAGGAGGTCCCCCTTGATCATTCCTGAGGAGGAGGGCAGATGAGTGGTTTAGAGTCAGACCTGTACTCAGATCCTGGCTCTGCCACTTACTGGCCTTGAGACCTTGAGCAAGTCACTTAATCTTCTGAGCCTCAGTTTCTTCATCCCTAAAATGGGGATAATAATCTTGACCCGACAAAGTTGTTGTGAGGACCATTTGTTACAATGTTACTTGCTATTTTTTAAAAATACGTATTTCCAAACATTCCAAACATTGATGGCTGGCTATGTGCTGCACCATGTTCTCAGTATAAGCCTCAAAGCAACTGTCTGAGGTAGAAACTATTATCTCCCTCTTACAGATGAGGAAACTGAGGTGTGGAGAGGGCAAGTAACTTGCCCAAGTGGCAAGCCAGGATTCAAGTTCAAGTTCAGGCAGCTTAGCTCTAGAACCCAGTTGTGTTAGCCATTATGCTAAACCTGGTATGACTGAGCTGGGTGCCTGGGCACCCAGTTGATGCTCAAGGTGTCCACTCATGCATTCAGCCTCCAAGCTCCCACCCCAATTTCACTTCCCACTGCATCCCATCTGGATCTGGAAGACAGTGGAAGGAGGGTGAGTCCTCACTGACCAGTGCTGAGGGCTCGGGCCAAATTCCGGTCTGGCTTCAGCAGGTGCTTAGATGTCTGGTCTGGTGGTGGCTGCAGGGAACTGGGGCTGGGGCTCGGGCTTGGGGTAGGAGTGGTGGCTTCTGTCAGAAGGGGAAGAAGATAAATCCTCAGTGAGCTACTCAGTCTCTGGGCCCCACTCCTTCCATGGTCCCTCTTCATCACCCACCTTCCCGCTTAACCAGTCCCACTCCCTTCTTCCCTACTACCCCTAGCCCTGGCCCCTCTCCTGCCCCTTTGTCATCAGCCCCACTCACCAGGGCCTTCCCCCATCTGGACAGTGCTCATGTCCTTCACCAGCCCATTGATGCTGGCTGAGGGGCCAAAAGCAGAGATGGCCCGTGGCGGCCGCTTGCCGGGGACTTTGACTGTTGTTCGTAGCAAGTCCATCTCCTTGCCATGGGTACTGTGGATGTAATCCTGCGGCAGTATAGGGGTTGAGAGTATAGGGAAGGTTGGGGTCCTCAGTGGTGCTGGGAAGCAGCCAATAATATCGGCTAGAGAAGGGCTGGAGGGGGGCTCTAGGAGCGGACTGGTTGGGATGAGCTCTAGGGGATGAGCCCAACAGACCGGGCCCAGCACTGTCTCCTCCAGAAAGCATCCCCGAATGGCAGGCCAGGTGGAGGTCCTTCCTCCATTTTCTCCCACTGGACTGCAAGTCCTAGGGAGATGTATTTACATTTCCATCTCCTGCATGGGCACATGGTAGGTGCCTAACAGATGTTTGCTAAACTGAAAAGAATAGGACTAGCGCTTCCCAGAACCGATGTTGGTGTTTGTCAGAGGCACAGACTGGGAGAGCTAGAAGTGCATCCAAGGCCAGCCAGTGTGGCCCAGCCAGACTCTAGCACTTACATTAATGCTGGGATGGTAGAGTAGGAAGCCATTACTGGACAGGGTCACATATTTCTTCTTCCATTCTTTGTTCAAGGAGTTGCCACTTCGCTTTAGTAGGAAGCTCTGGAGAACGGAAAGAGGCATATGGGAGGAAACCAGTTAAGAGCACCTACCCCCAGCCTGCCCCCGGTCCCTGGGCCACCCACCTGTTTGATGGGGATGGCTCGCCCACTCCCCGTCGTCTCTCCCCGACTGTCCAAGCTCCGCTTCTCAGAGTCACTGCCCCGACGATTCTGGAATGGTTACTGGCATCAGTTAGAGGGTGGATAGAGGGATATGCTGACGAAAGGACAGGGAAGACAGATGAAGAAGGGCCCAACAGAGAGGTCTAGGGATGAGGGAAGATGGGCAGGTAACAGAGGACAGGATGACAGGAGGTTAGAATGTCCAATACCGCAAAAAGGCTGGTCCTGCGCTTGGCTGCCCGGTGCAGGGACCCTGGGGTGCTCAATCCAGCCACGGCAGCTGCCTCAGCTCGGAGCTCCCGGTGACCAACGTTGGGTGAGGATGGGAGGGAAGAAGAGTAATCGCTAGTGTGGCCGCCGTTACTAGCCTGCAGGCAGATGGAGGGGTCAGAACGGTTGAGATGCCCCCCCGCACCAAGCTACAGTTACATCTAGCTCTGAGGAATTTGAGATATTCCTTCATTTCATCACCATTTATTTGTGTTACCATTAATACTAAAACTCCTCACTAGCACTGTCACAGTGCTTTAGATTTCGCAGAGGTTGACTTCACAAGTATTATGCCATACAATGTTCCCGACAACCTTGTGACGTTTAGGTGAGTTGCTCAAGGACGCTGCAAAGGGTGTTTCAAGCCCGGTTGATTTCCAGTCCAACGCACTTTCTACAAATGGTATCACTGCCATTTCCATCTGCCCCCCGCAACCTCCTTGGGTTCTCTGTACCTGTCCTTGGATCATCAGCCCTTCCTCTGATTCCTACCGGCCCCTCTGTGGACCCTGAAAACCCAACTCACCTGCCCAGCTACAGGAGTGGAAGCAGCTGAGTGGCTTGGGGAGCTGGGCAGGGACTTGCAGGCAGCCAGAAGCTGTTGCTGTTTGCGCAAGGTCACCACCTTCTGGGCCACTGAGGGGAGGGGGAGGAGGAGGAATGAGCGGGGCAGATACCCAAGACCACCCTTCGTTGCCCAGCTTTGAGAACTCCCCAGGAGATAACATAGGTCCCAACTTCCTTGTCACTGTGGCCTTCATGCCACCTGTAGCCTAGCCAGCTCCTCCTGTCCAGAAGGACCTGTGGCTATGAAGCAAACCTTCTCTGACCTCCCTGGTCCCTCCTCCCTCCTATGCAGGTTAATTTCCTGTCACTCACAGAGAGAGGCCTGGATGTGTGACCTCCAAGAATATCCTAGTCCCCGGCTCCCTGATTCCCACATATGTGGGGATCGCCACACTCACCCTCTTGGAAGACCCGGTCCACATTGAGCCCATAGGTTGCACAAGTCTCATAGTAGCTGCAGCGCTTCATATCGGCACACAGAGCCCTGGCACGAGCATCGCCCACAACCCGAGGGGAGGAAGCACTGATCCGGTCTAAGGGGACAAGAAAGGGGGAGGACTGGATGAGGGGGCCCCATCCCCACTCTGCTGCTTTCCTTTCTCTAGGGCTCTAGTCCTAGACTGGGACCACTAGGACAGGGTATGAGAAAATATCCCTCCTATGACCCAGTGCAATGGGAGCATATAAGCCTTTTGTGGACGCTGAGCCCAGCTCACATGCCCAGCTGCAGCATGAGTAGGGTGGGTTAGCTCTGTGTGAGTGTCTTCAAAGAATACTCCAGAGGTGAACGGAACATCCTGGTAAGGTCTGAAATGGCTGAGACTCATGAGTGACAGTCACCCAGCCTTGCAAACTCAATGAACCCTGAGCTGAGTGGGAGGACACCTGGCATATGAACCAGGAAGAGGTTGAATGTCCACGGATAACAGGTGGACTGTTCACCTGCAGCAAGAAAGCAGGAGGCGAGCGACAGGTGGAAGCAGCCACCTGCAAGATAGGCATCCAGACAGAAAGTCCTGCCGGCTTCATACAGGTGGGTACTGGAGAAGCTTTTCCTGGCTCTGCTGGAAAAGATGGCCTGGTGGCCCTCTCTGTGTTTTCTCCATCATTTCATTTGTGTCTTCTCTTTGTTTTTAGATAAGTTCCTTTGAAAAGTGTCAGCCTGACCCAGCTGTAGCAAGGGGAAGATGCAGAAGGCTTTCTAGCCACACTAGGGCCTGAGGTTTTCACTGTATTTACCATGGTGGTGGCATCAGGAAATGGCAGCGTGAGGAACACAAGGTAGGTGACATCTCAGAGGAATGAGGACTGCCACTGTAGCCGTCCCTTCCATCCTGGAGAGTCCTCTTTTCTCTCTCAGACCTTGGTAAGTTTATGCTTGGTTTAATGACTCTCTTATTTGGGAGACCAGGCTCCTTCCAGAGGGTTACTGAAGTTATTTGGAGACGAGGCTCCTTCCAGAGGGTTACTGGAGTCCAAGTAGCCGTGTCCACACATTACCAAGCTCTCACCTATGTTGGGTGATACCCAGTAGGAACTCCCCTGAAAGCAGCACTTCCCCAGCCCCTCCTTACCTTGTGTCCCCACCAATGCCAGGGCCAGGCCTCCTCGTCCCTCCCCCCGAAGGGAGCTCAGCTGCCCATGAAGACGGCTCACGGCCTGGAAACTGTTCTCATCCTCCAGGCTGAAGACGAAGATCACAGCATCTGCCCAGCCTGAGAACTTGCGGAGCGTGAGGGAGCAAATGGATGGTCAGACAGGTCCACTCCTCTGGATGCTATTCCCAAGGAGACCTGGGAAACCAGAGCCCTCTCCTTTGGCTAGTGCTGACCCCAGCCCACCTGCCTACCCCATCATCTCATCCCTCACCTTGGTATCAGGTGCCCCAGCTTCCTCTCGGATCAACACCAGATGTGTCTGTCCATCCACTAACATTTCTTTCTTGTGCTGCTCACCTGTCCAGAAGAGTTGGATGTGGTAGGAGGTCAGAGGTCACAGTCACCAAACCTCCCCATTCTCCTTGTACTTTAGCTATTCTGGCCTCATTCTTCCCTCTGGTCTCCATACCTGCATAGTCATTGATCACACTGCCTGGATCCCTGACCCCAATCCTTAGCTTACTATGGCTCCTGAGAACTTACTCTCTGTCTTCTCCAGCACCTGGTATGAACCGGTCAGGAATCGGTGGATGAGCGATGACTTCCCACTCCTGGCATCACCCAGCACACCCTGAGGACAAGGTTGTAGAACAGAGATTTCAGGAATTAAGAGAAAGGAGGATAATTGAGTCTGGACACTCCAGAGAACTCAAAGGGACTGGCAGTGTTAAATCATCCAAGCAGGGTCCTACAGGGCCTGGCTGACAGTCAGTCAGGAGACAGCATTTGGGAGGATCAGGCCATGCATGTGTAAGAGATGATCTCAAGCTGGAAGTGTACAACAAGCTGAAGAATGTCAACAACTCAGTACCTTTTTTTTTTTTTTTTTTTTGGTGTTGTGTTGTTTAGGAAACATACTAGATGCATGTCTGGTGGGGGGCATGTCACAGCTCTGGGCACTAGTTGGAAAATTTTACCCAATTCTAGGCAACAGAACATGAAGGGCTAGAGGGGAGATGTCAGAAATAAGTAGCCTGGAAGAGGACCATGGACAAGCAGGAAGAAGGGAGACTATAGAAGAAAAGGTTGTGCGGATGTATCAAGTCCTAGGAAGGTGCCATGAAGGTAGAATCTCAGGAGAACTGGAAAACTATTCCCCATTCTCACAGAGAGGGAAGGGAAGAGGTGAAGAAGAGAGAGTTGAGAGTTCAGTGGCGGGCGGGGTTGGGGCGGGGAGGTCAATCTTCATACAGACAAGGGGACTGGGTTACCTACCAGGCGCAGTTCAGGAATAGAGCGGCTCAAAGTCCATTCCTGGCTATTGACCACAGCTTCTGTAACGGAAAAGTTGTAAGAGGGGATGCTCCAGGCCAAGGAGGGCTCCCAACCCTCAGCTAGCCCTCCTCCTTTTGTAGCTGCCCAGCCTGGGCTGGAGAGCTGTGTGGAAAGGCTAGGTTTGAGAGTGGTCCCCAGTCCTCCCATCCTAGCCACTCTCGCCACAGCTGTTGCTGCCGCTCAGTGGTTGCTTAGCAACGGAGCCAGCAAGACAAAAATACTTCGGTTGGCATCTCCCTTTAAGCATATCCCCAAACGTAGGTCCCTGCTCCAGACCGAGGGACCAAGGCTCTGACCGTGGCGGGTTCTTCCCTCTGGAAGGAGAAAAGGTGTCCTCTCCACCGGCCTGACAGATTCTCAGGGCAGATCTCAGGAAGAGGGGCTGGGACATAGAAGGGAGTGGGTCTTCCTCAATCTCCATTTCACAGGACAGAAACTGAGGTGAGGATATCCTTCCCCCTTTTCAAGGTCAACGGCACGGTGGCCCTGACCCCTCCCCACAGCCCAAGAAATGGAGCTTGGATTTTTTCTATACCTCCCTCTCCCATACCCTTCCCACAAGCACCCTCCAAGAGAACGGTGGGAAAGGGCTCCACTCCCTGGCCGAGAGAAGCCACAGGCCTGGGGAGGGATGGGGGGCACGGGGGAGGGAAGGATGCTCCTTCCGCCCGCCGGGTCCAGCCCCCGCGCCTGACACTAGCCGGACGTTCCCGGGGCGCCGCAGCTGCGGCGGGAACTCTGGGATCCGGAGCCATCTGCTCCCACCCGCACCAGAGCCAAACCCCGGGGGCCGCCCGCGCTCTCGGACCCGCCTCCTCTCCCGGGAGTGTGAGCTGAACCAAGACGCCCTCACCTCTCTCTTCCAGAAAATAAATAAATAAAGACACCCCCCTCCTCGCAAAAAGACACTACTTTCTCCGCACCCTCTCCCAAGTCTCCAGGGGTAAGAATTGCCTTTGCAGCAGTTCCACCCCCCTGAGTCACTCGTGGTCGGTCCCCTGCGGGTTTCAATGCTGCTAGGGGGCCGGGGTGGGCGGTGGGGGAAGTGAGGCTTCCTATCAGCCCCTCTCCCTTCACATTCAAGTATTCAGCATGTTCCAGCCCCCACGTACTCCCTTACTGCCCAATCAGCCTTCACTGCCTGGAAAGAAACCCACTGCCTCCCTGCTGCCTCGCTAGCCTGCTCTCGGCCCAGGAAAAGACCTGTCCCTGGCGAGAAGCTGCCTGCAAGGTCACGCTTATGCCACCTACCCCAAGTGCTCAGGAGAAACTGAGGCTTCCTCATCCCTTTCACCTTCAGTGTTCCTCTGGGTAAGGCAAAGCCCAGTTTCCATCTCCCAGAGTCCAGCTGAGGCTGGAAGTGGGGTCTGGGGCTTCTCTGGGAGCAATTTCCTACAGCCACGCTGACCAAGGGCATTATTTTCCCAGAAAGCTCTGAGGCTTTCTGAGTCCCTCTGAAATCAAGTCTTCTCTCATGTCCCGCAATGCCTACTCACCCCTCTCCAGGACCTCTCATCCTTTGCCCCAGTCCTTGGCAGAGAATTGAGCCTGGTTCATCCACCCACCCAAGAAAGAAGCTTCTCTAAGTCAGTCCTGCACACCGCTCCCCCACCCCAAGCTGAGCATTTCAGGTGCCCTCCCCTCGCTGTTCTCAGGCCCTGGTCCTACTCACTAGGGGAAGCGCGGAGCTCTGCACCCAGCAGCTCCCTAGACCCGCTGCCAGAAGACAGGACCGGGGGTCCTGGAGGAGGTCCGGAGCCAGGAGGCCCCCCTGTGCTCTTGGTAAAGATGCCGCTGATAAACTTGAGCATCTTGCGATCTCGAGTGGATGCTCGGCCCCCCTCCCGGCCCCGTTTCAGCCCCGGAGCTGGAGGCTCCAGAGTGATTGGAGGTGCAGGCCCAGTGGGCAGCGCGGAGGCGGCGGTGGCAGCAGCGGCTGGAGCCAGGGTTGCTGGGACGGTTAGCGGAGGAGGAGAGCCAGCAGGCGGTCCCGGGTGCAAGTCACTGTTGTCCAAGGTCTTACTCTTGCCTTTCCGAGGGGACAACTTCCCGCGGGCTCCGGGCCCAGCCCCGACCCCACCTGCGGTCGTGGCTGCCGCTCCCCCTCCCCCGGCGGCGGCGGTGACAGCAGCAGCAGCAGCGGCAGAAGCTCCAGTCCCGGTGCTGCTCTTTGACCCCTTGACCCTGGGCTTGCCCTCGCTTTCGGGCCATGACAGGCGGCTACCGGTGCCCTTGCCCCCGCCGGCTTTGGCGCCACTGGTGGTCACGGTCTTGCAAGGCTTGGGAGCCGGCGGAGGAGGCGCCACCTTGAGCCTCCGGCTGCCGGTGCCGGGGTGCGGGGAGGAAGAACCCGGGACGACGCCGCCCGCCCGGCCTTCGGGTTCCGGACCCCCCCAGCTCGGGCTGCTGAGCAGGGGGCGCCGGGAGGAGGTGGGGGCGCCCCCGGGCTTAGGGTCGGGACTCAACCCCCCGGAGAGTGGGGGCCCGGGAGGGGCGGCCCAGAGGGAGAGGCGGCGGCCGGGAGCCGGGGAGACGGGGCGGGCCGGACTGGCCGGAGCCGGGGACAGGGCGGGGGGCTCGGCGCCCCCGGCGCCCGCGCTGCTCGTGCTGATCCACAGCGCATCCTGCCGGTGGAAGAGACGCTCGTGCCGCTTCTTGCCCGGCTCCTCCGCGCCTCGGGGGCTACCAGGATCCCCGGTCTCGGTACCTCTGGTCCCCGGGGCACCAGCTGCGGCCGCAGACGGAGAAGGCGGCGGCGGAGGCACCGACTCGAGCTTGACCAGGGTCAGCGAGATGAGGTAGGTCGTTGTCCGGCGCTGAAGCGCGCCCGCGCCCCGGCTCATGGGGCCCCGAGACCCCCGAGCTGGGGAGGGGAGGGGACTCCCCCGGACTGCCTCAGGGGGGCCCGGCCATGGGGCCGCCCTGCTCGCTGCCCCCAGCCCCCGGACCCCGCTGAGCCCCCGGCCCGGCTCCGCTGTCGCCGCCGCCGCCGCCGCCTCCGCTTGCGCCCCCCTCCCATCACACGGGGCGCCCCCTCCCCATGCTCCCCGCCCTGCCCCCCCACCCCTTTGGAGCCCCGGGACCTTGGTGCTGCTCCAGGGAGGCGCGCCGGACCCCGCACCCCGGCCTGGGTGGCGGCGCTGAGATGGGCGGGGGAGGGCGGGGAGGACTGTAGAGGGGCAAAGAGGGGAGAGGGAGGAAAAGGGGGCAGAAAAGAGGAACCCGAGGCTAGGGAGAAGAACCGGTGCGGGGGAGGCGTTGGGGATGGGGACTCGAGGGGCAGGGGCCGCGGATGGGGGGTCGGAGAGGGGGTCTTAAGGAGGGTGGGAAGCTAATGGGGCTGGTCGTGCGGGGGATTCGCAGGGGCGCGGGGAGGATGCTGGGGATGGAGATACAGGCGCCGGCGGGGGAGGAAGGAGGGAAGCCGGAGGGGGTGGGCACCCACGGGTCTGGGGTCTAGGAGAGGACGGGCGTGAGATCCGGGCGCAGGGTCTGGGGGGCTCGCCGGGGCTCGGCTTGGTCCGGATGCGCGCTGTGTCCGGGCGCTCCCCTCACAGTGAGGAGGAGGCGGCCCCCGGCCCCCCTCCCCACTCTATCTCCCCCCGCACCTTCTCTCCCCCAGCACGGCTGTCTGCGAAGGCGGTGCAAAATCCAGGACTGGATTTCCCTCCCAAATCCTGGGCTGGATTTCCTGGAACTTGGACTCACCTACTCCAACACTCCAGCACCCTCCCTTAGCACACCCCGGTCAGGGAGCACTACTGTTGTGTATGACATTTAGGCGCGAGAGTAAAGATCGGTGTATGGGTGGACGATCCTCGGAGAAAACGGAGCAAATGCGGGTTCACTGCCAACTCTGGGGAAGCTGGTGTGGGAAAGTGGGGAGCCCTGAAATCTCTTTCCCAGGACCCCTTGTTTCCCCCAGGTACTTGCACGAGTCCCCTTCCCCATGACCCAGCCCCCTCGCTCACCCCCACCCTCCATACGCGGTGCATTGACTGGGCCGTACTTGAGCCTAACTGTCCCAAAGTGAACTTGGAAAGTGTTCCCTGGGGATGGGGACAAACATGGAACTTAGCAGGGTGGGTGGAAGGAGGGGGTGCCTCAGGAGGGGAAAGATCTGAGGAGTCGGGGAACACAGGCCGAAAAGTGAGTCAAAAGACTCCAGCTCGGGGTGGAAGGAGAAGGAATACGTCTACAGACTGACACCACCCCCCATACCAAAATTCATCCGGTCTCCATAGCAACCGTAGCTCCAAGAGTGCCTCAGAAACAGCGGGGATAAGCAGAGAGGAGGATCGGTGTGTATGGTGGGCGGGGGCACCCGCCAGGGGATTTGGGGTTAATGGAGGCACCACCTTCACACCTGGTTACCCACGTGTGGGGTATTTAGCGCCCCGAATATAAAGACCACCCTCAGTTGAGGCAGAGGGTACAGGCCTCTTCTGGGTTTCCATTCAATCTCCTGAGGTTTCCGGGGTGGGGCTTTTTTAGAAGGTTAAAGAGGAGACAGACAGAAAGAATGGAAAACGTCTGCTCTGTGTCCTCCATCCCTTTAGGGACCTTGGAGTTGAAGGCTTACTGTCCTCCAGCCCAGGGAGAAGGCTGAAGGGGGTAGGCCGATGGGGGACAGAGGCTGAGACCGGCAGTTGTGGGGTGGGCGTCGAGGGGGCCTCCTCTCAGCCTTGGAGACCCCTCCCTGGGACTTGGGGAGTCTCAGCGTTCCCCTAATTTGGCGTCCCACCCTCCTGACGCAGCGGAGACTATAATAAGTGCTGCTGTGGGCGGCTCTCGGAGGCTGAAGCCAGCGGCATGCTCGGCCTGGTAGGGGGTAAGGTAGGGGGGCAGTACCAGGATGCTGGGTGTCCTTTCCCTCCGCGGACCTGTCCCGAGGTCAGCACCGCCCCCCAGAGCCCCCCTCCCACCGCAGCGTCAGGATGACACCATCCCCAGAACAGAAGACCCTTCAGCAGCCTTTTCTGAAAGAGAAGGTGAAGATTTGCTGATTCTGGCTTAATTCTCCTTCCTTCCTTTGGTGGCCTCAGTTTTCCTTTAAGTTCAATGGGAACAGAATACTGACTCTTAGAGTGGAACAAAAATCACTTATGAAGAGTGGTCTTCTCAAAGAGTTCAGCCCCCACCCCTCCTCACTCCCTCCTCTCCAGAGCTAAACTGAGTTCCTCTACCTGACTAAACCTCTTTCCTCCCCCACCCTTTTCTTTTCCTGCTGGGGTGGAGCTTGGAGTTCCTCCCTAGGAGGCCCCATGGGGCCACTCCCCCCTAGGTCTGCCTTTCCAACAGCTGTAGGGAAGGTATCAGCTATAGTTCTTGGCAAATGGTGGGGGACAGGAGGTGAGAGGGGCACTACTGGAAGAAAGGAAATGGGAAGGGAATCAGACTGTTCCCTTAGGAACCTGAACCAAACTGGTTCTTCCCCAAGTTATGCTCTGACGGCCTCTACTATCAGAGGGGTCTGGCAGGAGGTATCCTTGATGGAAAGAACAGTATCTTGCCCATCCCCCCACCCCAACCCAGGTAAACAGATAAGAATGGAGAGGCTGGAAGAGACCAGGATATGATGGAGGATGTGCTTCTCCCAGACACCTTTCATGAGCAAAGTAGCCGGCTTTTATTGGCTCTTTGCAGCTTCAGGGCAAATTAGATGACACCAGACCAGAGGTGGCCTCCAGTTCCACCAGTTCCTTAGTGGTGGGGCCTTGTGGATAGAGAAGCTGTTCCTGCCAGGGCCCCACCACAGGATTGAAGGCTGGGGTGGGCAGGAGGATGTGGCGGATGGTGTTGCTATACCCGCACTTCCTCCCTGTGTTGTCATCACTTGCTCTAATGGCACTAAGGACGAAGGGCGGAAGGTGTGGGGGGGGGCCGACAGGAACGGGAGCACGGGGAGGAGAGGGGACCGAGGAGAGTCCTTGGAACTTCTTTGCACTTCGGCTGTGCAGAGCATGCTATGTGAGTGTTAGTGTATGTCTGGGAGCCTGAGATACTCTGCGTGGTGTATTTCAATCTGTTGTGGTGTGTGTGTGCGTGTGCGTGTGTGTGTGTGTGTGTGTGTGTGTGTGTGTGTGTGTTCTCTCTACAGCTGGAGAACAAGAGGTCACTGATCCTTCATGGGTCCTGGGAATGACCACATTATCCAGTCCCAGAACCTCCTGCCCCAAACTGCTTCCTGCCCCGGACTCCCCAGGCAGGGTCCAAGTCTACCATGGGTCTGTCACGGCCTGTCTTCCCCATGCTCACCCACTTCTCCATTGTCAAGTTCAGCTCAGCAGTGACCTGTATTTTGATCCCCTGGGAGAAGGATCAGCGTTGGGGAAAGAGGAAGAATGATACCTCCCATGTCTTTTTCCATTCTTTCCAAATATATTCTTCCCCCAGAGTCCCAGCTCCATCTTGGGGACTAGAAAGTGGCTGATTGGGAAGTGCTGTATGCTCCAGCAAGCCCTTATATGCCCCTGCTGGTCCCCAATACACCCAAGATGGGAGCTAATCCTTCTCTTACCTCGTATGCGGTCCACTGAGGTCTGAATGCTGTCCCGAAGTTCAGGGTCGCTCACCCTCTCTGCCAGCTTCCTGAGGCAGCTTAGAGCCTGCCTGGTCACCTCATGTCGTCTGACTTCTGCTCTCACTGCAGCTACAGCCAACTGCCTCTGGACATTCATGTTGCCCAGATCTGTCTTGCTGGGCTAAAAGCAACCTCTGGCCCTGAAGCCCATGGCCCCGCAGCCCCCAAACCCCAGAAGGCCTCTTCTGCTGCGCCCCAGAACTCCCCTCCCCTGCCTGCCCTTCCGTCTGTCGACTTCACTTCCTGACTGGTGAGTTTCAAACCCACAGCCTGGGTCGGCACTACCTCCTGCACCACCCACCCCCTCTAGCGTTGGCCTATCAGCTCTGCCAGCTGGTTCCTGCTATGATTCCCCAGCCAGGTGGACGGAGAGACCTTAACAAGCATCCCAGGGCATCCTGCGGGAGGTGGCTAATTAAGATGGGTGTTGGTGCTGGGAAAATGTGGCACACCAGGTCCCAGGTGTAATCCCAAACTCTTGATGACCTACAGGTTTGTATTCAGTCTCAAACTCTTACAGGAATCCGTACACACCCGGTCTGCCACCTTTAATGCCCTGCATTCCAGCTTACCGTTGTACTCCCCACCTACTCCGCACGTCCAAAGAGTTCAAATACTTACCTCTTGCAATGTAACCCTTCCTTAGTCGGCTTCCCCACTGCAACCACCTCCTGCTTTAAAGGGCCAAGTAGGTACAGGGAGAACAGGTTATGGAGGACAGTAACCTATAATCAGACAAAACCACAAGGCTCCATGTTCAATTAGTTTCATAATAATTAACTCATCTATAATACTTAATAGTTTACAACACACTTTCACACATATAGACTTCACGACAGGCCCAAGGGGTAGGATTTTTATCCCTATTCTGCAGAAAAGGAAACTGAAGCTCAGAGAGGCCAGTAAGAGGTGACACAAGGATACCGATCTAGGTCTTTTGAATATAGTCCTGATACCCTTTTCACTACACCAGCCAACTAAGATGCTTGCCAACAAGTTCCCCTTATCCCTAATACCACTGTCTTGCCCTTGATTTAGGACCTGAGAGAGAAGAGGGTGGATGAGGAATTGAAGGACAGAATGAAGATGCAGGGGTGGGTGAGGGGGGAAATAGTGGATAGTTTGATGTAATCATTTTGCTTCAGGACTCAAACCTTTCTGGCCCTGCCAAATGTCTCTTCTCCTGCGTATCTAACTGATACTAATTTGTTAAGGATAGAGGATTTTAATATATTAATGTGTAGCTGGAGAGGAGAATTAGGGTTAGGATTACCCACGGGCAACTGTAAAATAGCCTGAACAATAATAACTAACAATGAGTGTTTACTATGTGCCAGGTACTGTTCTAAGCATTCTACATACATATATTAACTCATTCAATTTTCACAACAACCCAAGAGGTAGGTGTATTGTTATTTATCCCCATTTTACAGATGAGGAAATGGGCACAGGCCAAAGCTTAAGTAACTGGCCAAGGTTACACAGCTAGTAAGTGGCAAAGTTGGAACCCATGCAGTCTGACTCTAGCGGTAAGATGATGCCACTTACGCAGTCATAGAATCTAAGTACGCACAAATGTAAATCATTCTGTGGGTTTGAAGGGAGGTTTTTCATTTGTGTTCCTACTATGACTGCCTCTTTCTCTTGGGGGAAAGAGGGACTATGCCCTTTCCCATCCCCACGAAGAAGGCCCTGTGTCAAAGCACTTATTTAATAATAAACAAATATTGATCAACCACTACGGCCGCGCCTAGTGAAAATGTGGACTCCTCCTTCCCCTCATATTTATGCATATTCCAGACCCCTCCCTTTGTCTTTTTTTTTTTTTTTTTACGCGCCCAGGATCAGGCATGTACTCTGAAGACTCCAGCACAGTCATGTCTGTACCTGTGGCTTTGTCACATACAGGAATGCGCCGGCCCGAGGCTGCTGTTTTTCATATTGAATGTCTAGCATGTTCACACATCCCGTTAGGAGGGGATATGGAACAGACTATGTGTACCAGTGGACGCACTTGCAAACATGTATTTGCTAGGTGTCGCTGTTCCCAACCCGGGGCCTCTGTAGCCGGGGTAAATAGCTCAATATTTTGCTTCTCTGGGTGTTCCAGCGTGTGACGCAATAGCAGCGAACGAGGGCGTCATCATGAAGTCACTGCAGGAGAAGGGGAAAGGGGCGGGAGGGCACTCCCTTGAGGGGAGGAGCCCTTTCACCCGGCCCTCGAAGCTGCACCTTCTCTCTCTTCACCGGCACCTTCTCTCTCTTCACCGGAGTTTCTCTAGAGCCTCCTTCCTCGGATAAGACCTCTTCCAGTTGCCACCACAGAAAGCTCTGTTTTCAATCCGGGGTTTTGAAGTTTAGGCTCTGGTCACTTTGAGAATCTCTGGAAGCCCTGCCCCCAGTTTTAAGTTTCATCCAATAAAGAACCTAAAGGAGGGGCCGGCAGGCGGTTCAGTGACGCAATGCAGATTGATTGGCATTCAGGCCATCGACGTCCTGGATTAGCCCCGAGTTTCGCCAATGCAAAGGCAGGGGTGGGACGGTGCAGGCGCAGAGGATTGGGTTTGGCTGGACTCGATTTAAAGAGACAGAAGCTGTCGGGGTCCAAGAAGACGGTACCCACGACCCTCCCCCCAAGTCCTTGGGACCACTTGGGTCCCCAAAGCTGGGGAGATGGTTTGCGGAGGCTTTGCCTGCTCCAAGAATGCGCTGTGCGCGCTCAACGTAGTCTACATGGTGAGGTTTTGGAGGTGGGGGAAGCTTCCGGGCGGAAAAGCGAGCAGGGAGAATCTCTAGGGTACTTCCGATGGGGAGAGGGGTGTACTGGGGATTCCGGGAAGATTCCCGGGAACTTCCGGCGAAGAGGGAATTCCTGGGGACTTCCGTGGGATGAGGGGAGACTTCCGGTGACCAGAGGGTTTGTCTGGGGGTGGGGGTAATGAACTGAAGGCTGTGGGCATAAAGGCCCAGCCCTCCCTCTTGTGAACTTAAGTTTCTCCCAAATAGAAGTGATGGATGAAGCTAAACGTTCCATTTCATATTCATAGACTCTACTATCCCTGCCACCTCCCACCCCTATCCCAGACGTTCTGACCTCTGATGGGAGGAACGCCCAGGGATGCTCCCGGCCCTGATAGTAGCACCTCCTCTCCTTCATTCACACAAAACTCAGTTCTTTTCTGTCCAACCCCCGGGCCCCGCCCCCGCCATGGCCTTTGGCTGTGGTGCACACTAGAATTCTTTCAGATGTACCTGCTCTGTTTCCCATAGCTGGTAGGCTTGTTGCTCATTGGAGTGGCTGCTTGGGCTAGGGGCCTGGGTCTGGTGTCCAGCATCCACATCATCGGAGGAGTCATCGCTGTGGGAGTCTTCCTTCTTCTCATCGCGGTGGCTGGACTGGTGGGTGCTGTCAACCATCACCAAGTACTGCTGTTCTTTGTATCCTGACCTGAAGTGATGGGGGCACTGGGGCTCGTGGGAGGGCCGAGTCAGCTAGGAAGTTAGTGACAAGGGTAGGAGACCTCAGGGATCTTGGGGATATGCCTCCTTGCCCTCCCTTATACCATACTCTATGAAACAGAAGCTGATGATTTTATTGTTTTCAACTGACATAATTTTATAAGTTCTATGACTAGATCAGATAGTTATTATAGGCGGAACATAAAAGAATCTAGGACTTTTTTGTTTTTTTCCATAACTCTTCCTCTCAGTACATGATCATCCTTGGTTTGGTTTTCATCTTCCAGTTTGGAATCTCTTGCTCATGTCTGGCTATTAACCTAAGCAAACAGGTAAGAGGGTGCCCTTTCAGGTACTTGATTTTTCTCCGCCTCTAACCTCTAACTCTACTCTCAGTCTGGCCCCAAAGGTCATTCTTAGGTCCACTACTTCCAGAATCTGGAGCCATTTGCTTCCTCTGGGATGTCTGGCTAATTGTCCATGAGGATGATCCAGAGGAAGTGGACAGTTATTGTGTCTGCACCTTTGCTTCTGAAGGATGTTAACTCCCTTTACTCGAACTGGGATTAGGGTGTAGGGGGTTCTTAAGGTTAGCAGCAAATAATTTTCTTCTGCCTGTACCCTCCAGACAGATGTCATCAATGCTTCCTGGTGGGTCATGAGCAACAAGACCCGGGATGAACTGGAAAGAAGTTTTGATTGCTGTGGCCTGTTCAACCTCACAACCCTGGACCAACAAGATTATGCTTTCTGCACTGCAGTGAGTTGGTGTGGGAAAGCGTGCAGGGTGCCAGGGCAGGAATGGACTGACACTGGGCAAGGCCAATGCCCAAATTGGCAGATTTGAGTTTGAACGTGATTGCCTCTCTCTAGTAGCTCACTTGTATTGGGGCTGTGTGCTGGTGGGAGTGGTGGGGTGGATACAGAGACTAGAGAATTAGCCAAGTGAGATTCCAGTCTGTAGGGTACTGATCAGGAACTGGAAGATAGTTTCTAGGGTCATTCACCATAGATATTAGGATAGAGCACTGTAGCGATTCTGCATCCTCCAGACACACATACGTGTGTTTTATCCTCAGATCTGCAAGAGCCGGAGCCCCACATGCCAGATGTGTGGAGAAAAGTTTCTTAAGCATTCCGATGAAGCCCTGAAAATCCTGGGGGGCGTTGGACTCTTCTTTAGCTTTACAGAGGTAACATTCTCTAGTTCCCTTATGTCCTTTCTCTGCATCTCTAAGGCTTAGCCCCAGAGATTCAGAATTGGTGCTTATCTCTTTCCCTTTGCTTCTACAGATCCTTGGTTTGTGGCTAGCAATGAGATTTCGGAATCAGAAGGATCCTCGAGCCAACCCCAGTGCCTTTCTATGAGACTTTGGATCCTTCTGACTTCTCTCCTGCTGTCTGCTTTCCCTAAGCTTCTTCTTCCTCCCTTAGGGAAAACCTGGGGTCTATAGCCCTTTTTGTTTGAGAAAAAGGAAAGGCCCTTTGCCATGCTCCCTAAAGATGACTGAATAGCTAGGCTTTATGCCTTGACATGTTTTGTTGGGAGTAAGATTATAAGGAATAAAGAAAAACCTTCCTTCCTCTCTCCCTAAGTGAATATGGGAAGCTCCTGGCAGTGCATGAAATGGGATGGGGGTTGGAGTCATTCCTGGCTGTTTCCCCTCTTCTCCCTTCCACATACTAGACCATCTCAACACATCTGTGCTCCAAGAGTAAATCAGGGACAGATCCAGAGAGAAAACCAAGCACTCTTGTAATAAGCAGGACTCGGTTTGGGGAAGTTCAGTGAATATAAAAATAAAAACCATTTAAACTCCATAATCAAAGAAGCAACGTAAGTGCCTTTTCTTCTCTTTAGTTAGTTGAGGGGCTCCACTGACTATGTAGGCCCTGTGACCTAAGGAGAATGTGCGGGGAAGTTCCATCTTCCAAATGGTTTTTCCAAATCCCCAAACGGCAAAGCCAACCAGAGAAAGAAACATTAAAAAAAAAAAAAAAAAAAAAAAGACCAGATTTCTTTGTTTTGTTGTTTTTCCTGTATAAAAAAGGATCCCAATATCAAGGTATAGTGAAGGGGAAGAACAAGGGACATACCCCTTGGCGTAAGGACACGGAGAGGGCAAGAGGAGGATAAGCCTCAAAAGGAGGGGTGGGAGGGGAATGTCATTAAGGCAGCAAAATATTCTCTATAAAAAGTTGGAGTCGTCTCCATAGCCTCAGAGATGAAGGCAGAGGATCACCTTCTTAGTGGGGGGCTCTCCACTCAAATGTTCAAAAGAAGGGAAATGTTGGCTTCTCTTCTCTTAGTTCTGCTGCAACCATTCCATGGCTCACTCTGGGTTACCTTCTGCCTTATGTAGATAGGAGTGCTGCAGGGCTCGGAAGGCAGAGATCCGCTTGTGTGGGTTAAAAGTCAGCATCTCCTGAGAAGGGAGGCAAAGGTCAGAAAACCATGAAAAAAGACTTCCGCTCACCCCCAACAATACCTGGGATGAGCTATTTTCTATATCCCTCTTTGTGGACAGCCATTCAAAGCAGCAATAAAAACCAGCCCATCCACCAACAAGTCTCAGTAACCACCATGTGTTTGGGTCCCTTTTATCCTGCTCCATTTTCCACCCCAATCTCACCCCATGCCCACGCCCAAGCCCAGTACCAGCAGCAGCTGTGCCCCAGACTCTTCCATCTCAGGTACCACCGACTGCACGGGGCGGGGCCCTCTGGGGGAAAAGGCTCCTCGGGGTAGAGACACATCTCGGGGCCAGTCATCCTCTGGGGGCAGTCCGATCAGGCTATGGGGAACAGGAGAATTCTGGTCAGGAGGGCCCTTCTCCAGCCCCCATCTCCAGGGGCAGAGCCAGTTGCCATTCAGGGCTCAGCAGAAAGAGAAGGACTCAGAATGGAAAACTCTTCCCCTCTGCAGGTCACTTACTCAAAGATTTTGCCTAACTGGTCAGCTTCAGAGTTTCCACAGAAGAGAGGCCTAAGGTGAAAAGAGACATTCATTTAGGTAGCAGTCATTTTCAAAGATACGGTAGTAGAACGACTACTGCTTAGTGGCTCAAAACATAGGGTAAGAAGAATAAAGGGTTACGAAATTCCTAATTCCACGACATTTCAGAACTGCTGGTTACGGACAAGATGGCCAGTAGAATTCAAGTGGAAGAGTGGGCAGGGTATGGATGTGGTTTATGAATATGAGATTTGGGAAATTCAAGATGTTCAGGATACTTGGGCCCCATACTTTCGACGAAACATCTCTGCAAAGATACAGCCAACACTCCACATGTCCACAGGTGTTGCATATGTAGACTGCAAAAGAACTTCTGGAGCACGGTACCAGAGTGTAACAACCTAACGGGAATAAGAAGAGTGGATGAGGGACCTACGAATTACCCTGAAGCACAACTGCTTCACTAAAATCAAGGATGTGAAAAACGCATGCCTTCTCAACTGCTATGGGCAATCACCCTCCTCCCCCAGCCAGAACCCATTTTGGCTACCATCATTCTACTGACCACAGGGGTAAGTGCCATCTGGTAGCTGTAGATTCTGGCCAGGCCAAAGTCGGCCAGCTTAACTGTCCCACCACTTGTCACCAGAATGTTCTCTGGCTTCAAGTCTCGATGAACGATGCAGTTGGCATGAAGGAAATCTAGGCCTCTTAGAAACTGGCGCATCAGATCCTGGTTTGGAAGGGGGAGGTACAGAGAAACTGAACTAGGCACCATACCTGAAATCACAACAGATGCTACTACAAAGGTCCCAATCTACCTCTCAGTGTCTGCCCACCTTACTCACCTTGATGGTCTCCACTGGCAGGCCTGGCGGGGGTGCCTTGTCCAGATATGTCCTTAGGTCTTGGTCCACATGCTCAAACACCAGGGTCACTTTGGTCTCCCGGTCAGTTCGGGCTGTGGCACAGACGTCCATCAGCCTGTCCGGAACAAATGGTAACTCACTGTGCAATCATCTTTGACCCAACATGGCCTCCTCTATTCCCTCAGGGTCCCCACTTCTCTCCTGACCACCACTCCACACCTATAGGTTAGGTTGTCTTTTCCCTTTTACTACCCACTCCCAACCCTCCATCTTCTCACCGCACAACATTGGGATGCTCAAAAGCCTCCAGCCGCCGCAGTAAAGCCACCTCACGGACTGTGCTGATGGGCAGGCCCCCTCCAGCACCTCCTCCATTGGGGACTCTTACGCTCTTGAGGGCCACAAAGTGGCCACTGTGGGGATCACGGGCCTTATACACCGTCCCATAGGCACCAACACCAATCTCAGCCACTGGCTCATATCGAGGGGTAGCCATTCTCAGACCAGAGGAGACCCTACAATCACAGAGACTCCTACCACCGAAATTCCTTCCACAGTTCGGATGGTATGAGCCTGCAGCAACAAAGTGACTCCCACAAAAGACATCACAAAGACAACACCAACAGCATCCCGTCCCTTTCCCAAACTTCCATGATGCCGACTCCCAGGTAACACAATGACCCTAACCCCAACCCCTCCAGCCGCGTGAGCTCCTAGAATAAAAAAATGCATTTTCCTTTGGGGCGATCGAACCCCGCACAAGGGAAATGCCACACGACACACTCCCTACATCGAAGACCCTACACCCAGTCCCTGAAATTGCACCTTCCTACGGCCACAAAGGAACATATCACACCCTGCCCCACTTCCCGCCCTCGAGCGACCCTTCCATAACCAACCCGCGTAGGAAGCCGTGGAGGGCGAGTATGGTCTCCATTCCTGGAAAGGGCTACACTTACCTCACCCCGTGTCTGGAGCTGCGGGGGCGGCCCGTTATCGGGGCCCCGGAGCCGGTTCCTGCCGCGCCATACACTAGAGCTCGGTTCGGGGTAGCTGGACGCTACGGGCCCGACCATAGACACAGGCCACAGGCTAGAGCGGCCCCCTTTACCCCCACCCTCACCATGTGACCAGCTGCCAAAGAGGCGCGCGGAAATCGAGGGGGCGGGGAGAACGCCGGACGTTCGGAGCACGTGACCATACTACTCAGGCGCAGAGGGGCAGCCGGGAGCGGCTTTGAACGGGAAGGGGGCGGGGAGGGGAAAGGGGCGGAGGGGCGATGGCAACCACGTGATCTGTTGCTATCACACGTGACCGCTTGACATTGCTTGGAGAAGCAGAGGTGTGGTTACGCAGCAGGGCACGTGACTGGCTGCCGTAACTCTGGATCGGGGCTGGGGCGGGAGAAGAGAGAGGGTGGAGTCCAACGCGATGCCATGGCAACCTGGGCCACCCAGGATTCCCAACACTGGGCTGGAAGCCGAGCCTGAGTGCATCTCCAGTCTCACTACCCGTCTCTCACTCTCTCTCCTTGTGGGGAGGTGGGTCGGGGGACGGGAGGTGGTGCTGTCGTCTTTCTGCTCCACCGCTATAGGAAAAACATATTCTCATTTGTGTCTTTGTTTCACTCATTCAACAAATTTTTACTGAGTGCTGCTTCCTGTATTTATGTGGGGGTTTTGTTTGTGTCCTCTAAACTAGTGATAAGGCTATCTGTAAAGATATAGCCACATATTTTACATGTGGTCATATAAAATAGGGAATAGACAGTACCCATATGAGGGCGAAACTAGGATTAAAGGATTGATGGAAGGAAGATTAATACAGTAATCCAACAGGAAGAGTGGCAAGGTAATACCCTTCCCTCTTCCCAACTTTCACCTCTTCCTGGGAGTGTTAAGGCAGAGACCAGATACCTTCTGGCAGAGAAGTTATTGATGAGCTGGAAACAGCAATACTTGACCTTTAAGGTTCTTTTCTGCAGTAAGATGCTATGACATATGTGTGTATGTGTATATATGTGTGTATGATACTATATACAGCACATATAGATGGATAGATGTAAGACTGAGCATGTGCAAGGAAGTTACCACCACGCTGCATGAAAATGACTGTGCCCTTCTGCAAAACCTTGTGACTCCTTATATGGGGTCATTGTGTTTCCCTTTTTTCCCCTATTGCAAGCTTTCTTAGCCCTTGCCCCTCCTCAGAACAGACTTTTCCCAAATAGCCTCTGTTTACAGACATCTAGGTAGACAACAGGCAAGTTTCTCTGACTTCCCTTGTCTTACCGGCTCCAACTTCTTTATCTCCCAACCCTTTGGGGGAATGGGAATAAGGGAAGGAAGGAATCAGTGTCTCATTTATGATAAACTGTCTAAAATCTGAAACCATTCTATTACTCTATTTGCTCTCCTTGTGCCCTAACTTCTATTCTCCTTAACCATCTGCCTGAGGATGTAAGAGTTCAGGCTTGAGATTAATATAAACCATGCTCCAGGGCAAAATGGAAGACATATCAGTATAGATTCCCCCTCTTTGCATTCTGCTGGTTGTAGTTCTGGGCCCTTGCTGGCAAAGGCAACTAGGACACTAGTAAGAAAAATCTCAAGGTCCTAACTGGCTAAGGGGCTTGTGAGGAGTATGTTTCATTGGTTATTTTGCTAGGATTGGTTGGTTTGTAAACCTGGAAGGCTAAGTGTCTCTGAGTGTGTCAAACTTCCATCCTACACCAGCAGGGTCCACTTTAGCCTCACCCTCCACTCACTGTTTTTAAAATAGAAGTCATGCTCTATGTTGACTTGGGTTCCAGCCCCTTTTTCTGATTCATTCATCCACCATCCAAAATATTTGAATGCTTCATAAGAGCATTACTCTCCTTAATCACCTTCTGTTGAGGATCCTTAGTTTGACAGTCTGTCCCTGATTACATACCCTCCCTTCTCCTGTTAATTACTCTTTTACTAATTAGTTTTTTCCATTGTGTTTGATACAGTGAGCTCCCCTGGAATTCCTTTTCTCTAAGCACTGAAAAGGAGAGGAGAGGGAGGATGTAAGTGTAAGGCAGAAATAATGTGATGAGGGGGTACAACTGGTTCTCAGGGGCAAGACCCCCATAAAAGCAAAGAGCTAAGCATGTGTGTGTGTTACGTATTGTTCACTTCAGTTGCAGTGGTGGTGGGTCAGGAGAATACCAGGAAAGACACTCATCCCTTTAGCACTCCAGTCTCCCTTGCTCACTCACCTCCCTCACACATTACAATTACACACTTCTGTTTCTCTTACAATCCAATTCGATCCCTTACACACTCATCTCTTTTCCATAGTCACACACTGTGCACACTTTTCAGTCTTTTGTGTAAAAGTGTTTATTGCTTGAGTCCATCTCTTGCTCACTCACCTCTGACAGTTGCATAGCTTGCTTTCTTTGCACACTCCCATTTTGCACAAGTCTCTTCCTCCCTGGTGCACCTGCGTCTTTGACCACTCACCTTCCATCCTCACCCGCTCACCCCCCCCAACACACACACACCCATTCACACACCTATTCTACCCTAGCGCACACCCCTTTTCTTGGCCACTCCCCTCCCTCCACCCTCCCCCGGGCTCGCACACTCGCCCCCGCCTCTGGGGACACCTGCTCGTGCCGGGCAGGGCGGGGATGCGCAGCCGCGGCCACTTCTCCTCCTCTCCCCTTCCCCGCCCCGCCCCTCCCTCCATCCCTCACCGGCTCCCCGGCTCCCGCCCCGCCCGCCCGCCGCTCCGGGGGGGTCTCCGCCGCCGCCGCCGCCGGAAGGAGCCGCCATTTGCCACCGCCGAGCGCACGGGCCGAGCTGGAGCCGCGAGCCGGAGCGGGACTGGGGCCAGGAGGACGGCGATGGGGGGCGGCCCCGCCGCAGGAGGACCGGGGCGCGTAACCCCGGGAGCCCGGCCCGCCCCGGACCCGGACCCGCGGGGCGCGACACTCTGAGCCCCCCTCCCCGCCCACTGCCCCGGCCATGACTGCCCGCCCCGCCGCCCCCGGGCCGCCAGCCCTCTCGGCCCCGCAAGCCCCGCAACCCCGGCTGTGGCAGCAGTGAACGGCTCTCGCAGGCCCCGAAGACCCCGGCCGGGCTCGGCTCTCCAGCGCGCGCCCCCTTCCCGGCCTTGTCCTCTCCCTTCCCCCAGCCGCCCGAGAGTCCCCCTTGCACGCCGCCCCCCGTCCCCCGGCGCCCGGACGATGCTCAAGTCTCGGCTCCGCATGTTCCTGAACGAGCTGAAGCTGCTGGTGCTGACGGGCGGGGGGCGGCCCCGGGCCGAGCCGCAGCCCCGGGGGGGCGGGGGAGGCGGCTGCGGCTGGGCGCCCTTCGCCGGCTGCTCGACCCGGGACGGCGACGGAGACGAAGAGGAGTACTACGGGTCCCAGCCGAGGGTCCGGGGCCTGGCCGGCGACAAGGAGCCGCGGGCCGGACCCCCGCCGCCGCCCGCGCCGCCGCCGCCGCCCCCGGGCGCGCTGGACGCCCTGTCGCTCAGCAGCAGCCTGGACAGCGGGCTCCGAACCCCCCAGTGCCGAATCTGCTTCCAGGGCCCGGAGCAGGTAAGGCCCGGGCATCTGGCGGCGCAGGGAGGGGTGGGGCGCGCACCTGGGGCGCCCGGGGAGACCGGGAACAGGGGGCGGGGCCTGAGGAAGCTGGGCGGGACCCAGCGCCCGGGGTGGAAATGGAGTGAGGTTGGGGGGCTTGGCTGGAGACTCCGGGAGCGCAGATTTGGCGTGGAGGGGGATCAGGGGTCCCCAGGAAGGGGTGGGGCTTTCTCCTGGGAGGGCTCAAAATCCCCTTAACCGAGACACCCTTTCTCGCCCACTTCTCTCACCCCAGGGTCTCTGTAGGCTGAGAGGGCCTATCCTCTGGGAGGTGGGCAGAGAGAAGAATGCTTCTTGAAGGGAGGGGTCCAGCCGGTGCCCTTGCCTTCCTCGATAGTTCTCTACGTGGGGCACTTTTCTTCACTTCCCATTCCACAACTTTGCTTCTCATTCCGAAGAATATCCTCTGTTTAAATGTTATGGACAAAGTTGTCCAGGGATAGTATGGGGGGGGTCTCTATGTCGTGAAAAATTACTCTTTGATTAAAGGGGAACACCCTCCACTCACACCCTTAGGATTTCCCCCCCTTTTTTTTTTTTTTTTCCCCTTTTTGATACGTGGAAACTGAGGACTGTAACCTATCCCAGTCTGCACCACATCTGTGAAATACTTTACAGTGATGGGGAGTGGGTTAGGAAGGCATGGCTCAGAAGCTCTGACCCTGCCCTCCTGTCTCTCCAGATCCTAAGTGGTAGCCTTCCATTTGGGAACCCTTAAAGAGCACCCTCCTCAAACTCTGGAAACAGGGAAGACCCAGTATTCACCGGCCAACCCTCCCCCGCCCCCCCCCCAGTCCCTTTCCATGTCTCTTCTATTCGGCCAGGGAAGTTTACCTTGAGCTCTAATTTTTTTCTTTTAGGCTGCAGCCTTAGCTTCTTGCCCTGTTTTGGGTGAAAAGCCTGATTTTTTTTTTTTTTTTTTTAAGGTGGGAGACTGACCTGGAGAGGAGGTTTTCCTCTCCTGTAGTGGAGAGGACTGGGGTCGGGTGGCGATAGCTGACAGGAACCCTCCTCACTCTTCCTCCAGGGGGAGCTCCTGAGCCCCTGCCGCTGCGACGGCTCCGTGCGCTGCACGCACCAGCCCTGCCTCATCCGCTGGATCAGCGAGCGGGGCTCCTGGAGCTGTGAGCTCTGCTACTTCAAGTACCAGGTCCTGGCGATCAGCACCAAGAATCCCTTGCAGGTGAGGTGCAAGGGGAGAACTCTGAGACTGGGGCAAGGGCCTTTCAGCAATTAGAATCAAGGACCCTCCAAGGAGCCTATTTATCCATTTACTCTTGCTTTCAAAGTCACCCTCCCTACCATTGCCATAATTTAGTATCTGTCTGTAAATCCTCCCTTCCTTCATTTACTCACAAAGACATTTATTGGGCGCCACCTGTGTTCCAGGCCCTGGGATAACAAAAGAGGAAAAGATGGTAGTGCTGCTGCTACTGCTGGTAGCAAACATGTAGAGTTTTCTATGGGTCAAGTTCTTGGTGTGTATTAACTCCTTTAATCTTCATAATAATCCTAATAGTTATGTTACTCAGCCAGTAAGTAACGGAGTAAGGATTTGGAATTCAGACCTAGATGGTCTGGCTTGAGAGCACCTGCCTGATCATGCCTTTCCAAAATAAGACAGAAAATGGTCTCAGTGTGAGAGATGCCACATTCTAGATGTGATCAAGGCACAGAGAAGCAGATTGTTAATCCTGCCTGAAGCGTTTCAGGAAGGCTCCTGGTGCATCCTTCTATTCAGGGCCACCCTAAGCTGGCCCTCTGTCTCTTTCTGTGACTTTTTGGAGCCTTTTCTCCCACACAGTGGCAGGCCATCTCCCTGACGGTCATTGAGAAGGTCCAGATTGCAGCCATAGTTCTGGGCTCACTCTTCCTTGTTGCCAGCATCTCCTGGCTCATCTGGTCCTCACTCAGCCCTTCAGCCAAGTGGCAACGGCAAGATCTGCTTTTTCAGATCTGCTACGGCATGTACGGCTTCATGGATGTCGTCTGCATAGGTGAGGATACCTCTCTCTCTCTCACCTGCTCAGCATCTTCCTCCAACTCACACACTTAATTTTCCCTGCCCATTCCCTCAGTTTCATGGCCACATTTTCTACCATTGGGGGCCTTTAGGGCTATCTCCCTTACCTGCTTCTCCAGGCCCTTTGCAAATCCTGTCTCCTCCCCCTGGAGAAATGCTTGCTTAAGTACCTCTGGCCTAGGTCTGGGCAGCAGTTGACCCTGGATTTCTCATCCTCTTGCTCAGGCCTCATCGTCCATGAAGGCTCCTCTGTCTACCGTATCTTCAAGCGCTGGCAGGCAGTAAACCAGCAGTGGAAGGTCCTGAATTACGACAAGACCAAGGACATAGGAGGAGATACAGGGGGAGGGACGGCAGGGAAGCCGGGCCCCAGGACCTCACGGACGGGCCCCCCCACTGGGGCCACCAGCCGCCCCCTGGCCGCCCAGCGCATGCGGACGCTCTTGCCTCAGCGCTGTGGTTACACAATCCTGCACCTACTTGGACAGCTGCGGCCACCAGATCCCCGTTCCAGTTCCCATTCCGGCCGCGAGGTTGTCATGAGGGTCACCACAGTCTGAACTAAACTCCAGGAGTGGGGATCTTGAAACAATGCATCAGCCGAGATAAGCTGTCATGGCTGCTGGAGGTACCACCTGGACAAGGTGTTTGGGGCACACTGCCCCACCACTGAGGATCTCTGTGGGCAGCCTCAAGCTGGAGACATTGTCTGGCCTCTACTGCCCACTGGGTAGAGGTGCCTGGATGACATTCCAGCCCCCAGTGACAGCTCCCCACACTCATCCTGCGGCAGCCAATGGGCAAGTGGGGAGAGCATCTTTTCTTCCCTAGAGAACCGTCCTTACCTCAGCTCCTAGGGCCTCCAGCCCCCCAGTTCCACTATGGTGACTTGGTGAAGGGGGTCCAATGTGAGAAGAAAGGGGCTGTAGACCCCCCCCAATCCCCACCCCATGGCCACAGGGCAGCTGGCAATAAGACTAGTATACATTGACCTCCCATTCCCTGCATGAGGGTGGGGGTACTTCCCCCTGCTCCACCCCCCATTGCATGGGGGGAGGGCATAAAGAATCATTTATATGCACGTGGAGACTCCTTTCTCATCTGGGGCTTTTCTGGAGGGTTGGGAGGTGTGGGCAGTTTTCTCTGCAGAGGCTGCAAATCCCAAATGCAGCAGTGGATTCTGAGTTGGAGGTGTAACTCCCACTTGGTGGTGAATAATTCACATTGGCTGCTAGGTGGCAGTGCTCAGAAGTATCTAAGGGGTGGACCTGACACCTGCATGTTGTGTGATTTAGAACAAAATCTCTCCACCGTGGTTTTCCTGTCTACCTCATAGGGTTGGACTGAGGATAAATGAGGGATAGGTTGAATGCCATTGCAAAGAAAATCAGTGATGGCATAAAAAGATCTCTAGACGAGTTGATGGTCCATTTATTTCAAATAATAGCTGGTTAACAAATTCCAAAATGTTTTTCATCTGGAGTTGCACAGAGCCTTGGAAATTTGTGTTAAATGTTATAATAGATATGGAGAATACGAGGGGAAATAGACACTGCACATGTGAAGGGTAGTGGTTATTTGTAAGAATGAGAGCTCCTCCAGCCCCCCTAAACACTGGGGAATGGGAAAGGCTGGAGCAATCCTTCTAGTTCTGGGGATCTTGTGGGTTCTAGTAATCCCTACCAGGTAATGTGCTCACCCAGAGAAGTGGTATGCAGTGAATTTGGGCTCGTTTGGAGTAAGACAGAATTTCCTAGAGTTATGAGTCTCCAACCCCAGTTTAAGCTACTGCTATGGCAGTTCAGGGTCACAGGTCTGATCCTGCTGTGTCCCAGCTAGTGATAATAACTGGAAGATGTGCTTGGAGGCAGCAGCATAGAGGGCTGTTGTTTATAGAGAAAAGGTTTGGGAAGGACTGGTTAATTGTCAGCCTAAAGCCTGGTCCCTTTCTCTCGAGGCCTTGGGGCTGTGTATTATATGAATGATGTCTTTTACGTGAACTATCCATCAGCAATTAAAATAATTACTTCATAACATTGCTTAAGTCAGATCCAGAGGCCTTTCCTATTATTGGTCCTTCTCTCAGGGAAGATTCTGCTCTGCCTTCTCCCTGGAGATGTTTTGGGGACAGTGCTTCTCTATTAAAGGTCACATATCCTTGCCCAGGAAATGGTCTTCTCCATCCCTCTCCAAAAGGGGTCTTGGTCGCTGTCCACGGTGCTGGCACCCAGACTCGCCTGGGAATATAGGAACCAAAGCTGTACTTGGGTTTGAATTTCCTGGAAGTGTTGAAGTGCATCACCTCCAACCTTGGAGGGGATCAAAGTGGAGAGAGGACTGAGGCTGAGCCTCCCATTTTTCCAGTGGGAAATCGTTTCCCAGAGAGATAACCTTCCACATTCCCCACCTGGGGAGACAGAAGGGCCAGACTTCACTGACTTGCCTTTCACAGAATAGCTGGTGGAGACCAAAAGGGAGACAGTAAATCCAAGTGACTCTTAGTTCTTATCCTGGCAGACAGGGCTTAGGTAGCTATGACACAGTTGAGGCTTGTGCCAAGCCTGGGCTGTCCCCTACAATGGCCGCACATGGAGGCTCAGACATGCCCAAGAGCATAGGCACGCTTACACACAAACACACCGCCTCTGTTTCCACCCTGCGTCCTAAAACGAGGCCCGGTGAGACAGTATGTTCCCCTCCCCTTCAGGACCATTGGAGGTCTCGGTATGGAAGTTGGGAACAGCGAACTGTAGGGTCCTCTCTCCTTTCCTTTTTCCACCTTTAAGAGATTCTTGTCCAGGAGAGGGGTCATAAGAACTGCTGCCCTCCTCAAGTGAGCCATCCTGTTTTCCCATGAGGAGTGTGGGTGTGCAAAATCTTCCCCAGTGATTCCAGGGGAAAGAGTCTGAGAGGAAGCTGGGCGTTACTCCCCCTCCAAGCTCAAAACTGCTAAAAATCAGGTCACTTAGGTTCAAGCTGAGCTTAGTGGTAGGGAATGGGAGTGGAGACTGAGAACCCAGTAGAGAAGGAGCCGAGAGGAGGGGCAATAAGAGCACACAAACCTTGGTCTCTGCACAGGGCCTTGGGTATACCCTGCCCCTCTGTAGGTCTTACATAAATAGATACCTCCCAGAAGGCCAGTGGCTGACGGAGTTTCTGCAGTCAGGGAGCCATGTCTAGGGCAGGGGCTGAGGTGGTGAGAGGAGGGGGAAGTGTGAATTGAAATCTCTGTCTCCATCTGCTAATTGGAATGGAGGGGAGCAGGAGGAAGGGGAACAAGTCCTGACACGGGGAGGGTAAGCTAGGCTACAGAAGGAGCTGCAGGGAATGTGCTGAGAGATGTATTTGGATGGAAGATCAGTTAATCTATATACATCACAAGGGGAGAACGGGGCCCAGCCTCTGGGGGGGCCAGATAATGCTGACTCAGGGAAACAGAGGCTCCTGCTGCCCACCCCTCTTCTCCTGCCTTGGTGCCCTAGGGCTCCTGGCCACCTCCACACTTGGCTTTCATCCTCTCTGTCTGACTTCACTTCTCTGTCTGTATCCCTGTCTTTCTCTGAAGGAAATTGCCTTGGAGCAACTTCTCCAGAGAGGACAGTGTCCATGCTAGGGTGTCCTTTGGTCCTGGCACTCCAGGTTCCAAAAGCACTCTTCTACCAAAGAGTCAGCCGTCTCTGGCCGTCTCAGCAAGTCCCTATCCACCCTTTTAACAGCCTAACCCTCGAAGCTACTTTTCACCACCATCCCCTTCATCTCTTACAGGGAGCCAGACTTGGCTGTTCCCACTACAGATAGAAATGTGTCTGGCAAAACTGACCAAACATAAAGAATAATTTAATAATTAGTTCTCTTCATGTACCTGTGATAGTCCCCCAGATTTTTATAAAATCTTGTCCTCAATGATCTTCTCTATATTTTGGAGATAATTAAATATAGAATGACAAGTGAATAGTAAGTTCTGTGGTTAGTCTTTAAGATTAAGTTAAGATAATAAAAAATTAAAGAAAATTGCTAAATTACCTAGACCACAGTTCTGTAATTTAAATCACTGCCTCAATCTGTGATGGCCGTAATTATTAAAAGTATCTTCATTAATTAAGAAAAGAAAAGAAATGTGTCTGGGTTTGTGATGCAAACCATTCTCCCAGGTGTCTAGACCTCCCACTGTTATGGGGTCACTCCCAGGACCTAAGAAACCAAAGTGGAGGATTTGTATGATGGTCTGGCCTCCAGGTCTTATAGGAAATGAGAGTGGAAAATAAGTCAGTCAAAAGTCAAGGATGGAACATTCAATTTTTTTTTTAATTTAAAAACTGAATATTTAAGAACTTCAATATATAAAAGGAAGGCTTGGGCAGGGACAGGTCCAAAGATATCTCTGCCTGTGACCTAAATGGTGGGACAAGCCAAACCTAATAGTGACCAGAGAGCCAAGGAGAGTTTTTTAAAAATCATACACCAGGTGAGGATAGACTCACCTTCCTAGGGGCAAGATGAGGAAGGAGCAGGGTAGACAGAGCCTGGTAAGCTGCTTATCCCTTCTGCCACATTGCCCAAATACAATCTGAGAATCGATATGGTGTCAGCCAGTCAGGGATAGGCCCTGGCAGGGTGTATAGAGACAGAATAAGACCTCATCCTTCCTCTCAAAGAGCTCACATGCAAGGAGAGAGGATCAACCAGGTGCAGACCAGATGCACAATTACTTAGCTCATGCCATGATAAGTGCTTAGCCAGCAGCAAGAGTGAATACTGTGAAGCCCCAAAAGGCCGGTGGTCGAATTCTTCCTCAGGCCACCCAGCATGATTAGTTAAAATCAGAGTTGGCCCTTGAAGGATGCATATGATTTGACCAGAAGGGCTTAGCAGGCAAATGGACCATGGTTTTCTCAGGGCTTGCTGGGTCAGGCCAAGTGCATATTTCACACCTCGATCAGGCCTGCTGCAAGCACTTTGCTATGGTCTTTCTAACCAGTTTGGTCAGAGAGGCCACAGGGGAATACACATATCTTGGTCTTGTGCCTGATAAACCCCTATGATGAGAGAAACGGTGATGATGACAGTGTGCTTCCACGGGACTATCTGTCCACAAACTGTAGGTTGATGCTTCTCTCAGGTACCAGGACAGTCCGGGTCATGGGTCTGACTGGGGCAGCACCTGGCTCAGGCTGCACCTCAAAGTGGATCAAGATCTGGAAAGGGAGGAGGAAGGCTATCACTATGGGAGGGGTCTACAATGGTGGGCTTGATTGGCAATGGGCATTATTAGTGTTAGGATGGTCAGTGTTGGAATGGCACCTGTGGCGGGTAGGGGATGTCTTAGTTAATGATGGTAAGAGATTGTGGTAGGGAAAAAGATAGTCCAAATACCCTCACTCACCCTCCAGGCCTATGATGGGATTGACATATTTCAGAGGATTAGGTCTCCCAAGTCTTATATATTTTCCTATGCCTATCAGGAGAAGAGCTCATGGCTTTAGAGCTCCAGTCTGGGGAAGGTAGAAGATCTAGATCACTCACCTGGGCCAAAGCCATTTGCAGCTCAAGCTCTGCCAGGCGTCTCCCCATGCAGCTGCGCTTGCCAAAGCCAAAGGGGAGAGAGGCAAATGGGTGGGAGGCTGGGCCATCCCCTAGCCAGCGAGCTGGATGAAAAGAATTTGGCTCTGGGAACTGGGCAGGATCCCTTGAAGTGGCATAGTGACACAGGGTGACCAGCGTCTGGTGAGGGAGGAACACAAACTTGTCAATCTGGGCCCAGGAACGCCAGGAGGGAAGTAGAGAACAGGATCTCTGGACTGGGACGAAGGCAGGCTCTGGTTGGTTGTGATATGGAAGTTTTCTGGGGCTACTTTTCTCTACTGCCCCATTATATCCTAGAGAGGCATTGAGGCCAAGGAGAGGGTTTGAAGGGCTTATTGGGAGTATTTGAGAACAGGAACAGTCCCAAGGTAGTGAGGGATGGCTTAGCAAAAGGGGCCCATAGGCTCTACTCACATTTTTGGGGATAATATATTCACCCACACAAATGTCTTTGTCTGGGACACGGGAATTTCCAGGTACCACAGGGTACAGTCTGGATTGCAGGGCACAAAAGGGAGACAACAAGATGAAGCTGGGGGCTATAGCCTCCCTCTCATGCCCACCCCGCCCAACTTCCAAACCCATTCTTGGCCAGGCGTAAAGTACCATTTTCCTCTGATCTCTCTCCCTGCTCCCATCCGCTAGCTGCTTCCCCAGCCCTTCCCCAGCATCTTCTCTAGCTCTCCTCTTCTGCCACCTCACCTTAGCACTTCCTTGATCACAGCCTTCAGCAGGGGCATTTGCGACAGAGCAGTGGCTGAGGGGTGGGCACTGGAGCCGGGGCCCAGGGCAGCTGTGATCTCAGAATGGAGTGCCGTCTGGACTTCGGGGTGACGAGAGAGTTCATACAGAGCCCAGGAGAGCGTGTTGGACACCTGAGGGGACAGGTGAGAGCGTCAGAGGGGTTGAGAGTAGGGACCCAGCATAGGGGGCAGAATCTGAGGCAGTCTGGAACCCAGGAGGTGCTAAGCCAAGCTGGCCTGGAGGACCATAATGGATCCCCTGCAGCAGGAAAATGGCCCCTGAGATTGAGGAGGTTAAGCTGCGGAAGTGGGACTCCCAACATGGAGGGAGGACCTCACCGTGTCCACTCCAGCTAGCAGCAGCTCTGTCACATTCCCTAGGATGGACGGGGCAGGCAACTCTTCCCGGAACAGGAAGTAGGTCAGGTGCGCCCCAAATCCCGTGTCCCCCTCAGACTTTCCCTGGCTCCTCATGGCTACTTCGGCCTCTCGCCGCTCCACGTGCTGCTGGGCTGCGGGCACAGGGGACAGGGACGCCTCACTACCGCTGAACAGCTCTATGCTCCCCCACTCCTACTTCATTTCTGTGCTTTACCAAATGCAAACATCTGGTCCCAGTCTCGGCAGAGGCGGCCCCAGGGTCCGGGCACGAGACGGTGCAGCCAACCGGGCATCGCCATGGTCAACAGTGTGGACACAAACACCGATCTCACCGCGCGGATGAAGGTCTCTGTGTCTGGCGGCACTTCGGCCTCCAGGCAGCCGAGGCGGGAACCCAGCAGCACCGCAGCGATGCCTGGCCGGGAGGGGGCGCTGTCAGGGCACCGGGAGACCTGGACCGGGTGCCTCCTACACTTGCCCCTGTCTAGGGACTCACCTTCTAGTCCAAACTTGTAAAACTCTCCTGCCACGTCTCGAACCAGGGCGGGCGGCCCAGCGTCCAGTCCCCGCTGGCGCCGCAGTCGCCTCACAAGGTCACCGACCACGTCGTGCAGGGTCCCGGCATAGCGGGCGGCCGCCTGAGGCCGGAGAAGGAGCGGGGCCAGGAGGCTGCGGAGCCTCTGCCATTCTTCGCCTTCCCTGCGGGGGTGCGGAGAAGGGGCGCATCAAGGCAGACGGTGGTGTGTAGAGGCGGCCCGACGGGGCTGGCAGCGCTTGAGAAGGAGCGTGTTGGGCTGGGGTGGCCAGGAGGGAGACTGCGTCTGTTCCCTTGGGGGTACAGAAACCTGCCCCTGCCTGCACCCGCTTTCCATCCACCCTCCTCCCCCACTCCTCGTTACTCATTTCCTGCCCCGGAGGGGCCTGGGTTCCTGGGTAAGCTGAGTCACAGAATCTTACTTTACATCTAGATCCTGGTGCCTCAACCCCTTCCGTGAGTTCCCAGGATTCTGGCTTCAAAAGAAAAAGAGCGGAAAGCGAGGCGAGAGCCGGGCTCTACCTGAGCTTGGGCGAAACAGACTGGGGTGGAAACCTCGATTTGCCAGAAGGTTGGGGGAAACGACCGACCTCCCTCCACATCCCCAGACTGCCTCCAGACCGGCCACAAAAGAGGAACGCAGCTGGGCGTCGGGGCTTTGGAGCCAGAGGACTCACGCGGTGAGCAGTCCGCAAGCCCGCTGGCGGCGGCGACGGTGCTCCGCCCAGGGTGAGAAGCTGCAGCGTTCGGGCCAGGGTCCCTCCTGTCGTAGCAGCTGCTCGACGAGTGTAGGGGTCGCCACGTACACAGTGCGCACCGTCCCGAAGCTGGCCAACCACACCGGCCCAAAGCGCGCGGCGCCCTGCACCTGGGAGTACAGGAGCAGCGGACACTGGAGACCCGGGACGGCAACTGCCACCTCGGCTCGTGCCAACGCCAAGGGCGTCGTTTGGGGTTAGAAAGAGGGAGCTTCTGCTCTCAAGCAGTGTAAGGTTCTGATGCTGCAAACCCCTCCTCCTCTTTCCCTCATTTCCCATCCCTAGGAAGTTTGAGTGTGATTGGCAAAACGGGGGGCTGGCGGGGGGGGGGGGGGCGCGGGCGGGGAGGAAGGACTTGGTGCAAAGCTGACATTCTGGATCTCTCTTTGGTCACCTGGGCGGAGAAACCCCTAAAGGTTCCTCACGTGGGCTGTCCATCTCAGGACAAGCCTCCACTGAATGTACAGGAGCGCACTAAGCCAAACGTGCCTCCCGCGCACTTGTCCTGGATCTACCGAGTCTCCAGAATTCTGCACAGCGAGAAGGCGCTTTCTGAACGCACTCCTCTGCTGGGTGTTGGGACAGACTCCGCCCCTGGCGAACCACCGACCCCAGTCCCAACTTGTCTTTTCCATAATTCATGGGCATCTGTTCTCACTGGCCCTCCCTCCTACGTTCTGCACTAGGGTGTTGTTAAAGCCAACCTCCCCAGCTTTCAGTCCCGAGAACGGTGCCCTCTACCTGAAGCTCGTGTAGCCGTAACAGTCCCCCCTTGCAGAAAAGTTCAGCAAGGAAGCCCGGCGTGGAGGGGCCTGGGATGTCCGCCAAGCCCCGGGGCGCTGACTCCGAGCCTCTGGAGCCCAGTGAGGCGCCCAGCTCAGGAGGGCAGCGGACGCGATGGAACACTCTGGAAGCGAGCTTGAGGGTCTGGGTCATGGTCTGGCAGGGGAACCCGGGAAACAGTGCTTCTCCGGAGCGTCTTGCCCCAGCCCCTATTTAACTCTTGGGCGCGATAGTGGCGACGCCCCCTCTTCAAGCTCCTCAGCCAATCCCCTCTCCTGAGTGGTCTGTGCTGGGGATTAGCACCCAGGAACAGTAGGCGGGGCCGGAGCTGCCACAGAGGCTCCCGTGGACCTCATGTTGCAATGACCATCTTGGGAGCGGAGGCTTCTCCTCCTGGGCTGGTGCCCTAGTCCAGCACCCTAAAGATCTCTTCCTCGGAAAGGCTATCTGGTGAGGCTTAGGTGACCAAGATACAGGCTGGGTCCCTGGTATTCCCATCACTTCCTCAGGCCCACTGGGGCCCAACCTCAGGAATTCCCCATCCTCCAGCTCCTCCGGGAAGGGAAGCAGGGAAGAGGCACAGCTGTAGCTGTCCTCAGATTCCAGGCTCATCGGGATGCACCTTTTTGGTATGTGAGCACAATTTTCCTGCATTACTACATCTCCCCCTCCCCCTGTACCTGACACTGGGCAGATAGCAGGTGGGTTAATGGGTTAAGATGGTTCCAGGAGCCTTCATCTTTATTCCTTGGGAAGGGGGCTTGGTCTCTTCCGTCAACAAGCCCTGTCCTTCCAGCCATGGTAATTTGGTGCTTGAGGAGCACAAATGAAGGAACTTTTTGCAAATTAGAAAAGTTGAGAGATTTTTCTGGGCTCCTGGACAGAGCAAGGGCTAAGCGAGTGCTCTGAATCTCCAGCTGACTCAGTCCCCTTTGTGGGGCTTTCTAGTCAGCAGCCCCTTTCCACTTTTAGCCTCAGAATCCTCCCCAGTTCACCTCTGCTCCTCACTCCCGCGCCCCCGGCCCTGGCAGGCTCTGTGTCAGCAAGTCAGCTCTGAAGTTCTGGGATCAAAGCAAAGGTCAACATGAAGAAGGAGAGGGTCTCCACCACCACACCCTCCCAGAATCTCCAGAGACAGCAACAATAAACGGAACACAGATTCCCCAGGTCAAGTCTTAGGCAGGGAGAGGACAGGAGTGATACACACTCTAGCCCTTCCTGAGACACAGCAGCATGGGATGTGCACACATACACGTTACCCCCTGAACTGCAAAATAAACACGAGTGGGCAGGTGATTTGAGCTTAGAAGGCAGTTTAGGTGGACAGTGGAGAACTGCGTTCTTCACTCCAGCTAAGAAGGAGAAATCCCAGGAGAAGGGACTGCTAAGGGAGAGCAAGATTCCACGCCCTTCCAAAGATCCCTTCTGGTCCAAGGTCTTTTGACCTTCCCAGTCAGCTGCTTTTGCTTTCTGCTGCCACTGGAAGGGTAAGAAGGTGAGAGGAGTCAGGGGTGGTCATGAACGCCAGGGTTCTGCCCTGGGCAGCTCCTCAACTTCTTTGAGAGACTGTTGCCGCTCAGCCCTAGCAGGCTCAGCTCGGAAGGTCCAAGGGCCCAGTCTTCTTTCCAGTCCCTGGAAGATGGGGTCCAACTAAGGCAAAGTCAGCAAAGGCAAAGTCAGTGATCAGGAAGGGTAGGATTGGGGGTCACTGCCTAGAGGGTGGGATCCTGTATTCTTCGGAAGATAGCTGGGAAATTCTTTCCTCCATTGCGTAGAACTTTCTTTCCCTCCTCGGTTGAGGTGCCCAGATGTCCCACAATGGGATCTTCACTCTGGGAGAAAGAAGGGTTCAATAAGTCCTTGCCCTGGTCCCCAGACACCCATCCCATCCTCCTGGCATTAAGCTAGATTCAAAGCATACAGAACCACTCTGGAAAGGACCTTTCCAGAAATCTTTGCAATTTCCCTTAGGCCCCCTACTTACCAGCTCCTCCAGAGGCACGCGCTCAAACAGGGGGTGCCCTTCAAAATGGGTGCACATCCAGTCATGTAGCTCCAGCACATCAGTTATGGTATACACCAGCCCCTGCACAGGCAAAGTCACCCTAGATGGGGGGCTGCAGGCAACTGAGCAGCAGGATCATGGGGGTGGTGGTGAGTCCTAAATGCACCCCCACTGAATTCTTAGTGGAAGGTCCCTTATTAGGTCCCTGACCCCATCCTCCCTCCCACTCTCGACTCACCCCGACCCTCAGCACGTAGGCGTATTCTGCCAGCAGCGTGGGACTGATGATTCGCCACTTGTGCTTTGTCCGCTTGAAATGTGGGTCAGGGAAGAGGAAGAACATCTTTGTCAGCTGTGAGACAGACGTGCACCAACAGGATTGTGAGAGCTTGGCCTCCGTGCCCCACCTGCTTACCAGCCTAACCCATGGGTGCCCCTCCCCACCTGGCCCTTGCGGAAGAAGTTAGGAAGGTGTTTCATGGCATTGCTACGGAGACAGGCGATGTTCTGGAAACCACCTCCAGGAGCCGCTCGTAGGGCCCGAATCCGGTCTTGCACATAATCTGAGACTTTCACCCGGATCTCCAGACCCAGAATCAGCGTGTCTGGGAACAGCGGTGACAGTTCCACTGGTCACAGAAATAGGAATGGAATCATCAACCTCATACTTGCAGTATATTCAAAGGAGTCAACACAGGAAAGGAAGCCTCAATCTGCAATTACCAAAATCAATAATGACAAGAGAGCTACCTGTATGGATGGCTCTGTGCTGGAGGAGTGGGCTGGGGGAGACCCAAAAAAAGTCACCAGGACTGGAAGTGGGAGGGCCTGGGAATACATGTATCTTTGCATGTGCTTTAAAGTCTTCACAGTGTTTTCACACATGTCTCATTTAATCCTCATTACATTCTGTGGTAAATTGCAAAGATGAGAAAACTGAGGGTCAGAAACGCCCAAAGTCACAGAGCTAAGAAGAGGCAGAATCAGAACTTGAACCATGGTTTTCTGCCACCAGGTACCATGAGCTTCCTCTCTGTCATGCTGTTATTTCTATGGAAGATCTAAAAACAGAGAAGTCGGTCCAGCATGTATGGCTGGGACAATACAGACAACACAAGAGAAATTAGAAAATATGAGCATGGAGAAGGAATGAGTTCTGGTGAGGAAGGGGGGAGGGGGAGGGGTGGTGGTGGAATCCCTAAGAAAGACAGTTCAGGATCACTGGCCACAGCGACTAATCTCTGACGCTTGTGCTGACCAGCTCACTGACCCGGCACCTGGCAGGTGAAATGGCTCACGTAGGGACTGGGGCCAGGGGCAGGGCCAGACAAGACAACCCAATTTCTAAGAGGCTTTGAGGCAGCCCCCTCCCTTCTCCAGGGCAAAGGCCACAGACCCAGAGTGGAGGGAAAGTGGAGGTTCTCCACACTGATGTCACAGCACCAATGTCTGGTCCGAAGGGGAAAGGCCAACTATGCCCCCTGCCCCAAACCTGCTGAGTTGGCAGAACCTAGGCGTTGCCTCTCCTTGCTCCAGAGAAAGGGCCAGAGTGTTACCTAACAGGCCGCCATAGCCACAGCCTATGTCTGCAAACTCCACTTGGGCTTCAGCTCTCTTTTCTTTCTTATCTTTTGGGTCATCGTGGCTCTGATTTTGAGTCAGTGGAGCAAAGAACTCTGGGTATAGCTCAGACCAATCCATGTCCTCTGGCTTCACAGGGCTAATGGAGAGAAGACGTGAGAAACATGAGAAGGTTGGTCATACCATTGCAGAAGCAGTACTGTGTGTGTGGGTGGATGGGTGAGGGTGGGAGATGGATGAGAGGAGGGTTTCTCAAAAATTCTGTCAGGGCGGGCCCTTTGGCCTCTAGGAAGCACAATGGAAACCACCCTTAACCTCCCAGTGTGAATCATAGGCCTATCAAGTGGCCCATTATTGCTGATCTGCCTGTCTCCATTTCCAGGGTTGATGTGACTCTGGCTGGGCAGCTGTCCTTTCTGGGGCTCCAGTTCCCCTTGTCCCAGAGACTGGCTTCCTAAGGCATAGGGACTTTGCTTTGTTGAAGTTCTCTGCGGGAAGAGGATGGAGTAAGGTGTGGGCAGAATTGTGTATAAGTTTGTCTTCTTTTAAAATTAATTTTTATTGAAGTATAGTTGATTTACAATGTTGTGTAAGTTTCTGCTGTACAGCAAAGTGAATCATATATATATATGGATATATATATGGATATATATATATCCACTCTTTTTTAGATTCTTTCCCCATATAGGTCATTACAGAGTATTGAGTAGAGTTCCCTGTACTATACAGTAGGTTCTTATTAGTTACCTACTTTATATATATAGTAGTGCATATGTCAATCCTAATCTCCCAATTAATCCCTCCCCCCAAGTTTGTCTTTTTTTAAATCCCACAGATAAAACTGAAAGATGGAAACGACATTCGGCCTCCATTACTCTAGTCTCCGTAACAATTTCTTTCTCTTCCCAGACTTGCAACTCTACCCAGCCTTCGGCCAGAACGCCACGCCCCCTCCCAACCCGCCAACTCCGCCCTCTGCCCAATCTCCCAGACCCACCCTCCGCAAACTGACGTCACCCAGCTGATCCTCCCGAGCCTACCCTAAACCCTCCAACCGTCGCAGCACAATCGCTTTTCCCGGCTACTCTGAGAATTCTGCCCTACTCTCCCTCCCCCGCTCGCCCCTGCCCTGCTCACTCACTAGCGCAGCGTGTGGTCCGCCATGGGGTTGGAGTGAGCCCGCTGCCGATAGTAGCGCTTCTGAGGCTGAGGGGCCTCGGCTCCTGCTGCGGCGTCCCCAGTCTCGGTTCCCGCCATGATCCCCAGCCCGGGTTTATCCACCGAACCCACGTGGACCACGACCGAGGCTCAGGGCGCACGAGAATGACGCACGAAGGCACGTAGTGAGCAGAGCCCACCCCTTAAAGCTCCAGGAGTGAATTCTAATGGTCTGCGCAGGGAGGAACGCAGAGGGGCCGCTGGTCTTTAACTGGGCTGGCAAGGCCAGACCCGCACCCAGCCTCTTTCCTTAGCCTGCTTCTGTTCGGTCTGGGTTACCACCCCGGTTGCAGGCCCCCGTGCACCCCGCAGGTGAGAGGGGTCCAGGGACCCCGCTTCCTACGGTGAGTTAATCCTCCCTCCTCTCCCCTTCTCCCGCTCTCCGAGCAGTCGACCGGGTCTGACCCCCGTGGTCCGGCGTGAGTCCCATCGTGTGTGCGCTGGGGACCGGAGCTAGGGAGGCAGCTCCTCATTCCATCTCCAGGAAGTCAAACTGGAGGAAGGAGGGCAAACTCGGGGAGGCGGGGCTCGGTGCCACTGGGCAGCCGAGACGGCCCGCGGTCCTCAACCCCCACGCCGCTTCAGATCCGGGATCCGAGCGCTGGCCGGCGAGCCGGCACTCTCGCGGCCAGATGGCGGATCCCCGCCCAGATCCTGAATCAGAGCCCGAATCCGTGTTCCCACGGGAGGTCAGACTCTTCGCCGACTCCTACTCGGAGAAAAGCCGGTTCTACTTCTGTGGTCACGTGCTGAGCATCACGGAGAACTTCGGGTCCCGCCTCGGGGTGGCAGCGCACGTGTGGGACGCGGTGAGGAGTGAGCGGCCCTGGGCTAGGGTCCGCGGAAGGTCAGACCCCGGACTCTCGCTTTCCCATATGGAGCCAATCCCCGCTGCAGTCTTATCTTTTCTCTCTTTTCTCCCATAGGCTCTAAGCCTGTGCAACTATTTCGAGAGTCAGAATGTGGATTTCCGAGGCAAGAAAGTGATCGAACTGGGCGCTGGGACGGGCATCGTGGGTATCTTGGCAGCGCTGCAGGGTGCGTGAGCTTTGCGGTGGGAGGGGGTGGGGGGGAGGACGGGGATGTGGAGAAGTTGTCACTTCCTGTATTCTTGGGAGAGGGGAATGGTTTGGAACCAGCCTAGTCCCTTCTTTCTAACTTTTTTCGTGTGTGTGCCCCTACTTGCTCCTGTGTGCCAGACAGCGCTGATTGGCTGTCAGAGCACCCAAGGTGGTTAATTTGGGGGCAAGGAATAAAAATCGGGCAGGCCTTAGTAGAAGGAGTTTTTCCTACCTTTTTGCTCTTTGTGATTTCATGGATATTTACAAGGAAAAATCTCCTTTGCTTTATATATGGTCTTCTGTCAAAATGCATATATGGGTGTATCCTGTAGGGGGAGCAATTTGCAGGTATTAAACCTCATGAGTACTTTATGACTTCATTGTGAATATATTTTTGATTCTTTAGGATTTCATTGCTTGGGAGGAACAAGCTTATGAGTTTCTGAGGGTTAGGGTGTGTTTTGTGGGAAGTGGGGTAGGAATTAGGCACTGCAGACTTGGGAAAGGAAAAGGTAAGGAAAATTTTGCTCCATTTTTGTCAAGAAGCAAAAACTACAAAGGAAACGGTTCCTTAGTTTATAATCTAACGGGCAGGCAAAACTTCACACCGAAAACTTTCCTTTAAAAACACTTATGATGTCATCTCCCTAGGAATGCAAATTAACATGTCCTTGTTCATAGGGACATAACACGAAACACATTCAGGGAAGTCTTCCCAGAGGCAGGCATTCTTTCTTCTATTCATCCAGCCAACATGTATTTGGAGTCCCCTATGTGCCAAGAATCATGCTAGGTATTGGGATACAACAATGAGTAAGATAGATTTCCTCTCCCCAAGGAGTTTATGGTCTAGTGGTGAAGATGGGGGAAGGTGTTACTGGATGAGAACTATGGCGAGGTATGTGCAGAGCCAGTGGACATGCTCTGGCCGTGTCTCCCTTGACTCTCTGGGAGCCCATCAGGGAGAAGCTCTGTCAGATGAGGAATATGAACATAGCAGGCTCAGAAAGAACCGAGGGAGTGTCAACAGCAGCTTTCCATGAAGGAATGGGTGGATGAGAAGTGGGCAGATATGCTAAAATGGGAGAAAAATGGGTGTAATACGGATGGAAACATCTTTCGCTTGCTCCCAGACTGGCTTCTTCTTTTGCTCCCTATTCTGCTGCCAAGTCGGAAATCTGGGTGTCATTCTCATCTGTTGCCCTCGCCCCTCTCATCCTGGCAATCAGTGAGTCCTTTGGGTCATATGAACTTAATACTTCCCGAGTTTTCTATTCCTCTTCCCTTCCTCTCTAGCTCAGGCCACTGCCATCTTTTCCCTGGATTTTCACAAGTGTCTTCGAGCTTCCCTATGGGGAAGTTTGGCTTGCCCAAACTAGATCTTGTGCTCTTCCGCCACCAAACCTGTTTCTCCCTCAGCCTTCCCCATCTCAGTGAATCAAATTACCATCCACCCAGTGGGACATCTAGACCCACAATTGACACGTCCCTTTTTCTCGCCCCCAACTCCATTATCCAAGTCCGATGGATTTATCTCCTAAAAATCTCTTGAATCTCCTGTTTTTCCATCCACACTGACGACTCCCCAGTCCTTGTCACCATCACTTGCCTAGAAGGCTACAATTAGTCAAAATGGTCTTCCTGCTTCTACCCCTTGCCCACACCTAGACCTCTGCCCATTCCACCCGACTGGCAGAGTGATCTTTCGGCATCTCTTCCCCATCTTTCAATGGCTTCTTGCTGCTTTCAGGATAGAACTAACCCCTTTGGCATGGCCTCCAAGGCCCTGTGTCTCCCTCTAGCCTCTTTCTCTGCCTGTCCCTCTCCCTCTTGTACTCCTTGTGCTACCTAGTGCCCTCCTATCAGTTCCTCAAGCCTATCTCGATGTCCCCTTCCTTGGAGCCTTCACACTGGCTGCACTCTATGTCTGGAACCCTTGTACCACCTGGTTAATGCATATGCCTTCTTCAGCGCTCAGCTCAAACATCACTACCAAGGGAAAGCCTCCTGGACCCTCCCACCCCCAGGCCCTCCTAGTATAATATACAACTGTGTTGACTGGTTTTATTTTATTTATTTATTTTGGCTGCTCCTCGCAGCATGGAAGATCTTAGTTCCCCAACCCGTGACCCCTGCAGTGGAAGCACAGAGTCCTAACCACTGGACCGCCAGGGAAGTCCCTGGTTTCATTTTAAATTTGTTGTCACTATCCTCAGATGCGTCCTTAAGCGCTGCCCAGCTAGCTTCTTACCCTGCCCTCACCCACTTATTCTTCTGCTCTCCTAAACATCTTGTTTCTTATCTTTTTGCCCTTCAAACTTCCAAATGTCTCCTCAGCTGATGACTTTGTTTCCTAGCTCTTCTGATCGCTTCTGTTTTCTCATAGCAGATATCCACATGTTCTTATCACAGCATCTCTTCCCCAGCTGTGTCTGTGTCTGTCTGCACTGCCTTCTCTCCTGTTACCATGGCAGACGTGCTGTGCTCCTAGTTAAGGTCAAGTGTGTGTCATGAGACCCCAAACCTTCTCATCTACCTAAAGACATTGTTCCTGCAAACACCCTGCTCTACCACCTCTCCTGCATTATCCGTTTTCCCTTCTCTCTGGATCATTCCATATGTGTGTTTGTGTGTATTATGCACATAAATAGGCTGTAATGTCTCCTATCAGAGAAAACTCTTGATCCTACACACATCCCTCCAGTTCCCACTCCATTTCTCTGCTCTGCTTTATGACAAAACTCAAAAGAGTTAATGCTCATTGTCATTCCTCTCTTCCTATTGTTTCCTCAATTCCATTCTAGATTCTACCCCCCTCCCCAACCCAGCCTGCCCCCTCCACTCCAGTTGCTCCAGAAAGGCTGTGAGCTTCACTTCTGACTCCATGTTGTTAAGTACAAGAGTCAGTTATGAGCCCACCTTACTGGACTTGGCAGTGTTTGTCTCTCCCTCCTCCTTGGAAGACACTTCCTTTGGCTTCCAGGGCACCACACTTCTGGGTTCTACCCACCTCACTGGCATTTGTTCCATTCTCCTTTGTTGGTTCCTGTTCTTCACAACTGAAAGTCTGAGTGCACCAGGGTTCAGGAGCCGTCCTCTGACCCCTCTCCTTTTCTGTCTACACTCACTTCCAAGCAGTTCCATCACCTTGTGGCTTTAAATGCCCTTTCCGGGCTTCCCTGGTGGCGCAGTGGTTGAGAATCTGCCTGCTAATGCGGGGACATGGGTTCGAGCCCTGGTCTGGGAGAATCCCACATGCTGTGGAGCAACTAAGCCCGTGCGCCAGAACTACTGAGCCTGCGCGTCTGGAGCCTGTGCTCCGCAACAAGAGAGGCCCGCACACCGCGATGAAGAGTGGCCCGCACTTGCCACAACTAGGGAAAGCCCTCGCACAGAAACGAAGACCCAACACAGCAAAAATAAATAAAATAAATTAATTTAAAAAATAAAAATAAATGCCCTTTCCATGCTGATGACTCTATGACTCTCCCATTTATATCTTCAGATTTGTTTGTATAATCAGCTACCTACTCGATATCTTCCTGTGGTTGTCTGATGTACATCTCAAGCTTAATGTGCCCAGAAATGCACTCATGATTTTCCTGTCCATACCTGTTCCTCCTGCAGCCTTCCTCACCTAAATAAATGACAACTTAGTCTTCTAGTTGGTCAGGCCAAATATCTTGGAGCCATCCTCAACCTCCCGCTCCCAATGTTTCGTATCTAATCTGTCAGCAAATCCTCTTGACTGTACCTTCAAAACATATTCATGACGACCAATTTCCTAGACATTGCTGCCCTGCCTAGAATCTGGCCCTACTATTATTTCTCTCACTTACTCTGCTCCAGCTACTGGCCTTCCTGCTGGTCCTTAGACTTGCCAGGCACACTCCTGCCTCACGGTCTTTACACTTGCTAGTCCCTCGTTTGGTACATCTTAACCTGAGAGACCCACAGAGTTTGCTCCATCACTTCCTTCAGGTCTTTACTCAAACATAATCTGCTCCATGAGGCTTTCCCTAACTACCCAATTTAAAATGACATTCCTGCCCTGTCCCTCAAGCAGTTCTTATCCTCCTTCCCTGCTTAATGCTTCAGCATAGCATTTATTACCATCTGACTTACAGCGTGTTTTGTTTGTTTCATTTTGTTTGTTGTTGTAGGTCTCTTGCCACTAGACTGTAAGCCCCGGGAGCAGAGGGATTTTGTCTGATTGGTTCACTGCTGTATTCTCAGCACCTGGCATAGAGGCACATAATGAATATTAATGAATGAATTCTGAGTATTTTCTCTTTCTGTAATAATCACCATGATCGTGATTAAATAGTTTTGCATTACCTCATTTGTCTCTACCTCTATAACAGAACTCAAGGAAGGCCAAGGTTTTGTTTTACTCATGCCTGTACTCCCAGAACTTAGTAGATGCTCAATAAATATATTTACTGCATGAACGAAGCTTTCTGAAGTCCTAATCTAATCATCGTCACTCTCTGCTTCTGCCCTTAAAACCTATTGCTCTCAGGATCAAGTCTGAATCTCCTTAGCATGTCGTAATCATTTTCCTCTGTACTCTCATGTTTTGACACTTTTCTCTTCCCTTCCACATCCTCTGAGATCCAGCCTTCCTTGAATACAGTGTGCTCTCTCCCAACCAGGCCTTTGTACTCTCTGATCTCTGCTTGGGAAGCTCCACTTGACTAACTCCTCCTTGTCCTTTAAGGCTTGCTGAGGTCATGTCTTCTGGGAAGCTTTCCAGATCCATGAGGGCTGGTTTGTGTCAGTAAGGGGTGGGTGTGCAGCCCACCTCCAGCTTAGTCCTGCCCAGGCTTCTGCTGACATCTAATTGTCGTGTGTTGGGCAGAGAGGTTGAAGATTAGCTTAGAGAGAAATGTTGATGTTGTAGAATGTAGAGTAATGAGATGGCTGTGGATGAGGTTGAGGTTAGGGCAACTAAAATTCAAAGTGTGGACTTTGGGCTGTCCAAACATTATCCTCTAAGCCCTGAGGTCCCTGCACCTTCTGAGCAGGAGCCGAAACCCCTTGGTTGGTCCCTCTGACTTGCATTTCTCCTCCTTCCTCTCTCTCGGGGGGGATGTTACCATCACTGACCTGCCCCTGGTCCTAGAACAGATCCAGGGCAACGTCCAGGCCAATGTGCCAGCTGGAGGCGGGGCCCAGGTCCGCGCCTTGTCCTGGGGGATTGACCAGCATGTCTTCCCTGGAGACTATGACCTGGTGCTGGGGGCTGATATCGTGTATCTGGAGCCCACCTTCCCACTGCTGCTGGGGACCCTCCAACACCTGTGCGGGCCCCATGGCACCATCTATCTGGCTTCCAAGATGAGAGACGAGCACGGGACAGAGAGCTTCTTTCAGCATCTCCTGCCCCATCATTTCCAACTGGAGCTGGCCAAGCGGGATGAGAATGAGAATGTTAACATCTATAGGGCCAGGCACAGGGGACCAAGACCTGCTTGATGTCACCCTTCTGCCCCTCTGTTAACATCTATAGGGCCAGGCACAGGGGACCGAGACCTGCTTGATGTCACCCTTCTGCCCCTCTGTTAACATCTATAGGGCCAGGCACAGGGGACCGAGACCTGCTTGATGTCACCCTTCTGCCCCTCTGAACACCTTGTTCTAATGAAGGAACTGCCACATGTCCAGAGCCGTAAACATAAGGACCAAAAACGATGCATTTCCCTTGCCTTTGTCTTTCCTCCTTCCCTTTTTGTTTCCTGAGATACTCTTGGGCAGGTGCAGGGAGGTGCTATGTGCTAGGAATACTAGAGCCCTAGCTGTACTGGGCTAGAGTGCAAAGGAAATTCCCAGTTCCTGTTCTCAGCAGTGGAAGATGGGAGGGTATCCAGGATTTTACGGGAAGGGGAGGTAAGTGGGATGTGTGAACAGTGGCTGCAGAGAGACAGTCATGATCCCATCTAGTCCTGCTGTTGTCTTTTTATACAGAATGGATTTTTTTTTTTCCAGATTCTACTGGAATTTTTTAAAAAGGAAAATAGGGCTTCCCTGGTGGCGCAGTGGTTGCGAGTCCACCCGCCGATGCGGGGCACGCGGGTTCGTGCCCCAGTCTGGGAAGGTCCCACATGCCGCGGAGCAGCTGGGCTCGTGAGCCCTGGCCGCTGGGCCTGCGCGTCCCGAGCCTGTGCTCCGCAGTGGGAGAGGCCACAGCAGTGAGAGGCCCACGTACAGCAAATAAATAAATAAATAAATAAATAAATAAGCAAGCATTAAAGATCTCTTCTGCATCCAGAGAACTTGGGCTTTTACTGGGGGGCTGGGAAGCAAGAAAACTCTGACCACCCACTTCTTGCTTCTAGAGATAGTCTGGTGGAACCATGGCTCTAACTGGGTTAAGTCCTCCCAGCCCTGAAGTTGGGGATAGGCAGCAGAGCTGTCCTTTGGGCCATAGCTCCTTCACTCTTTTTGGAGTTGGAGCCCTGATCACTAAGTATCAGGTTCTCTTTGATTTTTCTTTGGGTTTCCAGTCCCTATCAGTCCTTCCTTCCTAATGTGTTTTGCCTTCACCTCTTTTCTCCTCCCACTGTGGGGCCTCTCATGGGGGCTCTCCTGACTTACTCCTTGGGCCACACATCACCTCCTGGGGCCTCCTGGCCTCCATTCACTCCCCTTCAAACCATTTTGTAAACTCTGGTGATCTTCCAAAATCAGCTCTGATTAGCTTCTGCTGCTGCCCAACAGAAGCAAGAGTCAGCTCTTCTGCTTGGTACTCAGTGTGTCCCGTGTGATCCCAAATTATCCTGCTCCTTCATTTCCTACTGGTCTCCTACATGTAAGGCAACCTCTGACCAAATTACAAAAGGTCTACTCTTTGTTCCCTAAATCCACACCAAGATTCCCTGGCTTCTTCCTTCATTCTTTTTGATGATTCCCTGCCTGGAAGGGCTATTTCTACCTCTGAAACTCTTCATTATTCTTAGCTTCTCTCCTGAAAAAAGCTTTTCCTGAGCCTCCTGTTTGAATGTGATTTCTTTCTCCCTTGAGACGCTTTAACTAACTGTTCGTCTTGTAAGGCTTTCCTTGTCTCGTGTGATCATTTGTCTGCTCCCTATTTTCTCACCATTAGATTACCTTGGAGGGCAGGGCTATGGTTCCTGGCACACAGTTGGTGTTCATCAAATATTTTTGTTCCTTCAACAAATATTTACTCCTCCTCCCTGTGTGACCTTGGCCAAACTTCTGAACCCACCCAACTACCTCACAAGTTTGTCATGAGTCATAAATGGATAATGAATATGAAGTACATTGGAAATAAACATGAAGTGTTACCACGTGTCTTGTTGTTTTGCGACACTTCTGTCTCATGCTTTCTGTTATTTTACCTGCGGGGGGTAATTCCTTTGTGAAATGTAGTCTCAATACGCCAAGTAGGGGAGGCGAATGCGCCCCCCCGGACAGCAGGTGGCGCCATCTCCGCTTGGCGCGTTCCGGTGGAGAGTTTTGGCCCCGCCGCTACGCCGTAGGCCCGTGGCCTCACGGGTGCGGCAACAGTTTACGGTCCCCGGAAAGATGTCGCTGCTGCGCTCACTGCGCCTCTGTTTGGTCGCGCGGCCCGGGAGCTGCCAAGTGAGTGCTCTTGGCCCTGGCCCCGTTCTGCCTTCCTTGCAGGTCTCCCGTGCGCCGGGCACGCTCCCTCCCCTTCCCCTGGCTGCTTTCGGCTCCATCTCCCCCTTCCCCGCACCTCGGTCCCTCTTCATGGTGGAGCGTCTGGGCGCTGCCTTTCTCCCACCCCCGGGTCTGCCTCTACTAAGGTCGCTTCCCGGCCGACGTGCTCCCACCCCACGAGCTCCTTGCTGCTTCCTGCTTCTCATGCTTTCTTACTCCCTCCAGGTGGGGCCCCTTCTGCTTCAGTCGCCCCAGCCGTGGCATACATTTCACGCTGGGCCCTGGCTGTTCTCCTCGGCTTCCAGCAAGGAGCTCCTCATGAAGCTGCGGCGGAGAACGGGCTACTCCTTTGTAAACTGCAAGAAGGCTCTGGAGACTTGTGGCGGGGATCTCAAACAGGTGTGGGAGAGGAAGTAGAGGGGAGCAGGGGTGGGAGTGGGGTACTGGGGCCCGACCCCAGTGCATTTGGGAGGTCGCGTAGAAGTCAGATTTGCTGCCCAGTGACCCGTAACGACAGAGTCCTAGATAGAATTCTGACTTCAATGACAGTTTCACCCATTGACTCTTACCTATTTCGAAGCAATTGACTCAGGGTCGCAGGGCTAAGAAACTATTCCACGCAAGGCTGCTATGAGATTTCCTGCTGCTTGGGGCTGAAAGGGCTCGTGGGAGCTTTGGAGTCAGACCGACGACTAAGACCGTGGTCTTATAAGATCTTATAAGGTCTTATAAGATCGTGGTATCCTCACACTAATCCTGTGACCTTGGACACCTTGCTTAATATTTCAGAGTTGAATTGTTTTTTTTTTATATATAAAGAAAATAGTACTATCTTCCCCATAGAGTTGTTGTGAAGATTCAACTTATTCAAAACACCAGGCACAATGCCCACTGTTTGTCATTTAGTGGTAGGCTGCCAATAAATGATAGATTAGTTTCTCTTGTAGGGCTGAGGGGAAGGAGAAAGAACTGGGGAACCTGAGGTATTTTAGAGCCCCATTCTGTTCTAAATTCTGTGCCTTTGTCATCTGCCTTTTATCTTTTTTATTTATAGGCAGAGAGCTGGCTCCACAAACAGGCCCAGAAGGAGGGCTGGAGTAAAGCTGCCAGGCTCCATGGCAGGAAGACCAAAGAAGGTCTGATTGGGCTGCTACAGGAAGGAAACACGACTGTGTTAGTAGAGGTGAGTTGTCAGAGTTCCAGATGCCAGGAACAGCTGTCCCTTGGGTGTAGGCTTTGTGGTAGACCCTTTGCATTCTTAAAGAAGAGGTGTTTGAGAACCATAAAAGCTAGTTAGAATTAAGCCCGTGAGATCGCAGTTACTAGCTATGGATTCATTTAAGTATAGAAATGCACAGGTTGTGGGTGAGAAAAGGCCTAGTAGTGCAGACTGTTGTTCCTAAATGTGAGTCAGTTGTGGCCTTACACCTCGTCACTGATTGTTTCCTGGAATAGTTAGATTTTAAAGCTAGGAATTAGACTAATTAGATGATGGACAGCAAGCAGCTGTTTTAGAGGAGGTTTAGGGGCCCAGCTGGTGAAGAATCAGGTGTGGATTAGTTTAGAGCGAGAGAAGAGATAAACAAGCTGATAAAAGTGGTTTGGCATTGGAGGAGCCTAGGGAATGAGGTGATTATGGCATGTGCCACAGGCAGGTGGTGAACTTGTAGTGAATCCTTTGGGGGACGTTATGGAACTGTCCTGTAAATGCGCAGGTTATCGCTAACTCATTGGCACAGCAGGAATCCCTTCGTTCAGTTTCTGGCCTCAAACTAGTAGAGGAACTGTGGATTTAACCCTAGAGACATTTATTTCTGTTTTGTTGCGTCTGCTGTCTGTATTACCAATACCTTGCTTTAAGGCATTTTTGGAGACTGTTAGTAAACAGCTTATACAGCAACATCAATTTCTTCCCACAGGTGAACTGTGAGACAGATTTTGTTTCCAGAAATTTAAAATTTCAACAGTTGGTACAGCAAGTAGCCCTGGGAACCCTGTTGCATTGTCAGAGCCTAAAGGATCAACCGTCTACATATAGTAAAGTGAGTTTGGGGGTTGTCTCCAACATGCTGGATTTGTTCCTCCCCTCTTAGGGTCTTTGCTATTCCATTTTTTCAGACATTCTCATGTCTCACTTCCTTATTTTATGTTTCTGCTTAAATGTTATCTCTCTGGAGAAGAGTACCTTCCTCCTATTGCTCTATCCCCTTATTTTGCTTCATTTAAAATTTGTTGTTATAGTTCTTATATATTACATTTTAATTTATTTATTTCTTGTTTGCCTTCCCCAATAGAATGTAAGCTTCATAAGGCAGGAGATTTGTCTTTTCACTAGTGTGTCTCTGGTGCATGAGGAGTGGGCCCAGCACTTGCTAGGGGCTCTGTTGAATGAATGAATGAATGCCAGTGGAATACAGTCCATAAATCAAGTGAAGCTTTGTGTTCAGAAATCTAGAATGGCCTGAGGAAAGGATTTCTAAATATAGATGCTGGAGAAGGCACAATTTAGGAGTCTAAGCATATTCTTATCTATAGAAGGATCAAGGAAGGAATTGTATCAGTATGCCTTTGATCCATCCTTATTGCCAAGGCAAAAATGAACCAACTACTCACAACAATTTTTTTGTTTAGTACCACCTTTTTCCTTCTGTTTATCTTTCTTTTGAGATCTTGTGGTAAATGTTAATTATTACTGGCATTAAATAGTCATATTACATGGAAAACTATGTTGAGATTATTTTTTAGAATTGTACTGAATAGGTGAGTCACTTGAAGTAGAAATTCTAATCTTGACTTCGCCAGTAGCTGTTTGTAACCCTGAGCTATTCACTTACTTTACTGTGCCTCTGTTTCATTATCTGTAACAAGGGGCTTTGGTCCCTTTTAGCTTTATTAATTTTTTCCTTTTGGGCTTTATCTTTTTAAAACTTTTATTTTGAAGAAAATTCAAATTTGCAGAAAAGTTGCCAGTATTCTACAGTAAACTAGAGAGTAAATTTATCTAGATTCACCATTTGTTAACATTTTGCCTTATTTACTTTATCACTTTTTATATTCATATTATCGTCATCCCTATTGTTTTTTTATCCTTTTGGGAGTATGTTGCGGACATTAGAACCCTTTATCCCTTCAGCATGTATCTCCTAAAAACAAGGACATTTTCCTATATAATCACAGTACAGTGATCACATTCAGGAATTTTAACATTGATACAATATTTTTATTTAGATAATATACAATATACATTCCGTTTTTGGCAACTAGCAGTTTTTCTTGTGATCCAGGATCCAGTCCAGTAGCATGTGTTGCAATTAGTTGCCATGTCTGTTTGGTTTCCTTCTTTGTTCCTCAGCCTTTCTTTGTCTTTCATTACACTGACATTTTTGAAGGGTACAGGACAGTTGTGTAGAACGTCCTTCAATTTGGGTTCAACTGATGTTTCTTCATACTTAGAATATGGATTTTTGTAAGAATCTTAAATAAATTACCCTCTGTTTTTCTCAGAACATCACATCAGGAGGCACAGGGGGTTGGGACTGTGGTCTTGTTATTGATGGTGCTAATTTTGATCTCTTGGTTAAGGTAGTATCTGCCAGGTTTCTCCACTCTAAACTTACCATGTTCCTTTTTTGTAACTAGTAAGAAATCTGTATGGGAGATTTTTTTGAGACTGTGTAGACATCCAGTTCCTCAAAAAACTTGTGCCTAAAAGTTTTAGCATCCCTTGATGATTCTTGTCAGGACCAGTTGTTACTGTGATAGTTGCATAGTGGTTATTTTTCTAACCGTTATAGTTTCTTTCACATGGGTTAGTTTTATTAGGTGGCTTTCTATTGTAATAAGGAGATTTCTCCTTCTCCCTTTATTTAGGGATTTACTTAGTAGCAACATTGACTCATAGATTCTTCTTTTATGCAATTCATTATACAATCCATTAGTCTTTTTCTTTTAAAAAAAAAAAAATTTATTTATTTATTTTCGGCTGCGTTGGGTCTTTGTTGCTGCACGCGCGTCCATTAGTCATTTTAATGCTCAAATTATCCCCGGATTTGGCAAGTTTAAGCCAAGCCTATGCAAGCTGGCTCCATTGTCTTTTTGGTATGGCCTTATTATTTTCTGACTACTTCCGTACTTTTTGGCATAAGAGAGTATTCTGGGCTTATGTCATACTCTCCTTGCCCCAGCCATGGGATTGGCAGCTTCTCCAAGGGGTCCTGATCCTTTCTGGTGGGGGAATGGTTTTTAGAAACCAAGATCTGGGCAGCATTAGGTATGCTTAATTCTACTGAGATGTCATTGCTGCTCTGCTCTTTCAGCAGAGCTAGGAAACGTGTGTGTGTGTTTCAGTTCTAATCTTGCACCACAGCTTCTTTCTTTTCTTCCCCCTTTCTATATTTGTACCTTCCTTCTCTCATAGTGAATACGCTGGCTTCTAGCAATTTCAGTATGTTTGCTTATTCACTCTCTGTAGGGTACACACTTTGTTTCAGAGTTATTATCCCTGACCACTGCAAATAACAAACCTACTAAGGAGTTCAAGATTTCTTTGATGTTCTTTTTGTCCTTACTTTGAAGTTATGTGGCCAAAGGACTGTATCGAAAGTAACTTGGATTAGTTTTTGTTCCCCCTTTTGAGATTGTGTTATTCCTTTGAAATACAGTTAGAATCTCTGTTTCTGTTTAGTCAGTGTTTGTTTTCACCCCCAATCCTTGTTAATTTAATTTTATTTTTGTGGGTGTTTTTGTTCTTCTTTTGTTTTTTTGCGGTATGTGGGCCTCTCACTGTTGTGGCCTCTCCCGTTGCGGAGCACAGGCTCCGGACATGCAGGCCCAGCGGCCATGGCTCACGGGCCCAGCCGCTCTGCAGCATGTGGGATCTTCCCGGACTGGGGCATGAACCCATGTACCCTGCATTGGCAGGCAGATTCTCAACCACTGCATCACCAGGGAAGCCCCTAATTTTATTTTTGAATATGTAAAACATTAACAAGGTTCTGGAAGTTAAAACTCTCCTCCCCCCTCCGCCAACCACATACACAAGTCTTACTTCCCTCCTCTCCCTTCCACCCCATTCCTGTCCACTCCTGTGGATAACCATCTCCACTAATTTCTGGTTATCCTTTTTGCAAAAATAAGCATATTTACACAAATATTTATTACACAAGTGTTGGTATAATAGGTATGTATTCTTTTGTTTTTTTCACTTAATACATCCTGGAAATACTCCATAGCAGCTCATGGAGACCATCTTTTTTTCTCTCTCTTTTTCCAGCTGCATAGTATTCCATTTTGTGACTGTACTGTGGTTTATTCAGCCAGACTCTGCCTGTTTGGACATTTAGACTTCCCAGTATTTTACGATTAGAAATAATTGCTCAATGAATAACTTTGTGCCTATGTACTTTTGTATTGTTGGAAGTGTATTAGAGTAAATTTCTAGAAATAGGATTGCAGGGTCAAAGGATAAAAGTGTATGTAGTTTTTTTTTTGTTTTTTGTTTTGTTTTTTAATTTTATTTATTTTTTTAAAAGTGTATGTAGTTTTGTTAGCTGTTGTCCAATTCCCTGCCATTGGATTTGCACCATTTTTCATTCCTACCAACAATCTACAAACCTTTTAGTTTCAACATTTTATGATTGTATGAAAATATTGTTTCTGATTTCTAGGAAACTACATTCTAAGAAGTTAGGCCAGAGATTGGGATGGGATTGGGGGTGGAGTGCTTAGCAATTTTTAACATTCTTGGCTTAATGAAAACATTATCTATTTATACTTAGTTGTCTTAAATCATTTTCTGAGAAATAGACTATATTTTTGCTTAGTCTCTTGGTAATTTTAATTATACAGACTGACTCGTGTTCATTTTCTTTGTGCACTTAGGGCTTCTTGAATTCCTCTGAGCTCTCTGAACTTCCAGCTGGGCGTGAGAGAGAAGGCTGTCTCAAGGATCAGCTGGCCTTAGCAATTGGTGAGTATTTGTAAGGATCTGGAAACTGGAGATTAATAACTGGATCTCCTGGTATCTTTGGTATTCCTCCAAATCTAGATCAAGAATTACAAGGTCAAGTTCCTTCAAGGGTCTGATAATCTGATTGCGAGAGGTGGGTTGTGTGTTAGATATTAGTGAGCAGTGGACGCCCTGAAAAGCTCACACTCTGCTGAAGAAAACCATTACCAAGCCACCTGTTATTACTTTGAGGGAAATGGGATCCCAGTGTCATCAGAATTTTTAAATTCCTTTAAAAGAATTTGGATTTGTATGAAAAAAAATTTAGTTTCTAGCTGTTTGCAACTAATTAAAATTAGTAGGCATCACTGTGCTGACCAAACAAAGCATGTCTTTAGGCAGAGATGGCCTTTTGACCTCCGGTTGACTACCTCTCTGTACACTATGAAGGAAATAGTCCGTCAGAGGTCATTTCATCTTCTTTATGAAGGGATCCAGGAGTATCTCAGGGCATCATGTTTAGGAATTTGTCCTCTCTTAAAAAAAAAATCTGATCCTGAATTTGTGAAGGTACATTCTTTCAGAACCACTGGCTATAGGAGCCGTATCTGGATCATTGGCAGTGGGAGTAGTAGGGATTTTGCCTTCTTCGTACATGTCCTTGATGGAAGGAGGGAGGTACGGCTGGGGTTGGAGCTTGCTGGGAATTTACTGCTCATCTGATGTTTCCAGTCAGGACATCAATTCTGTTTTTATCAGGTCATCTTGAAGTATGTATGATGTTTCAGTGAGTCATGGTTGAAAAATTAGATAGACAGCCGTGTATGGAACTTATTAAGAAATTCTGGAAGAATTGGGTGTTTCAGCCTTGCCAGTTTCTGGGAATTAACTATTGGGTAGATGCTTTGAGCTGTTTTAAGATTCCTTTTGGTTTCTGGATACTTCCCTTTTATGACTTTTAGTTATAACAATGGCTAATTCAGGGATATTTACCCAGACCCCTTTGTCTATTCTCCTACCCCTACCTACCTTTTGGCTTCTTTGGACTTGTGTTAGAGGGGATAGCATCCTAGAATCTGTTTTTGGTTCTTATAAATAACTCTGAAAATATTATCTTTTAATTTTTGTTGAGGGGAAGCTGAAACCACCATATGACATGGGGCTTTGGATTTTCTGGGGCTTTTAGTTTTGGACTTTTCCCTGATACAGTGGATGATCAGGAGTTGTCTGTGTCAGTTATAGTGGTTTTTGGGAGGGATGGTGATTTGGTGGGAAAAAACAATTGGTTTGGAGTCAGATCTGAGGGGGTTATTTTTGTTTTTTGTTTTTTTTAAGATTTTGTTTTGATGTGGATCATTTTTAAAGTCTTTATTGAATTTGTTACAGTATTGCTTCTGTTTGACTTTTTGTTTTTGTTTTTGTTTTTTTTGCGGTACGCGGGCCTCTCACTGTCGTGGCCTCTCCTGTTGCAGAGCCCAGGCTCCGGACGCGCAGGCTCAGCGGCCATGGCTCACGGGCCCAGCCGCTCTGCGGCATGTGGGATCTTCCCGGACCGGGGCACGAACCCGTATCCCCTGCATCAGCAGGCGGACTCTCAACCACTGTGCCACCAGGGAAGCCCTGTTTGACATTTTTGTTTTTTGGCTATGAGGCATGTGGGATCTTAGCTCCCCGACCAGGGATTGAACCTGCACCCCCTGCATTGGAAGGCGAAGTCTTAACCACTGGACCTCCAGGGAAATCCCTAGATCTGAGTTTTAATTCCAGCTCTGCCATACATTAGCTCTGTAGCCTTAGGCAGCTTCCTTAAGCTCTCTAAGCCTGAGTTTAAGGTAGTGATGATAGCCAGATTGGAGCACTCACTATGTGCAGATACTGTAATAAGTTCCTTTACACATCTTATTTATTTCTCCGGATAACCCTGTTTTCAGGTTATTTTAAGTGGCATCCTCTCCATTTTACAGAAGAGAAAATGAAGGCTTGATGAATTAGTAAATGGGGTTATATCATTAAGTTACTTGCCTAAGGTCGAAGCCAGTGAGAGGCAGAACTGAGACCCGCGCCCAGGATATGTGTGACACCAGAGCCTGTGTTTCTAAATACCAGCATGGCACCTAGTTGGTGTTCACTCCATTTCTCCCACCCTCTCCCCCCACACCCCTTTTCCTGTTTACACTGAAAATGGTATCTCTCCCTCTGTGGCACATCCACGGTGTAAATGCGGAGGACTGTCTCCCAAACTTGGCTGCTTCTGTGCATATTTTGGTACTACCACGAGCATCATATTCTGGAAGTGTGTTTTTTGTTTTTGCTCTCTCACAGGGAAGCTGGGAGAAAACATGACTCTTAAACGAGCTGCATGGGTGAAGGTGCCAGCTGGGTTCTATGTTGGCTCTTATGTCCATGGGGCAATGCACAGTCCTTCGCTCCACAACCTGGTTCTGGGGAAATATGGGGCCCTGGTCATCTGCGAGACGTCTGAGCAGAAAGCAAACCTTGAAGACCTTGGCCGCCGCCTTGGGCAGCATGTGGTGGGCATGGCTCCTCTCTCTGTTGGCTCCCTGGACGATGAGCCTGCGGGAGAGGCAGAAACCAAGATGCTGTCCCAGCCGTACTTGCTGGATCCCTCCATCACACTGGGACAGTATGTGCAGCCCCAAGGGGTGTCTGTAGTAGACTTCGTGCGGTTTGAATGTGGAGAAGGCAAAGAGGCAGCAGAGGCTGAATAGGTTCCAGAGACTTTTGGCCCAGGAGAAAATGTTTATTCTTAACTCTGGACATTATTACAAAGAGGAGTTATTTCCTAAGCCTCTTCAAACCCAGCATTTGTTTTTCATTTGAGTTTATAATGAAATTATATACTTCATGGGTTAAGCTATTAAATAAAATTGGTATATAATAAAGAGAGTAGAATCTTTTCTTTGTTTGTGTAATGCTGGGTCTAGCTTTTTTGTGCCTGACTTGTGACAGGTTTTAGAAAACGACAGGTGGGTCTCACTGAAGTGACTGACAGTGTCTGGGAGAACAGGCATCACCAACTGTGCTGCTGCCCCCTTCAATGCAGATTTATTATGGTGTCCCTAAAATGTCTACCTTGTTCCATCCTACTCCTGTGACATAGAACTCTCTTGTTCGGTTTTGCTTTGTGACGCTTTGGACTATGCTTCTATCCTGGAACTTCCCCAGTTACATTACTTGTGCCACATGGATTCTTTGGAATTGTTGACTCAAACTTGGAGTTGTCTGGAAAATGTGGTTCATTTGTGGATGTCCATAGCGTGCTTTGAAGGCTCTCTGCAGTGGTATACACACTGATTCTGTCCTCATTACTGAAATTAATAACACATGGCCCTGTTTCTCCTCTGGATAGTGGGGTGGGGATGGGTGGGGACTGAGGTTTCCTGGACAGCTGTAAGGCAGATTTTGGCATTCTTAGGTCAACAGGGATTCCAGTTATCCAGAGAGCTCACTCAGCAGTGCCTCTTTACTTGCCCAGTACTGAGACATTTCTCCCAGTAGAACAAAATAGTTATCATAATGGGCAGACCCAAAATACTGAAAAAAACTCCCTTTTGCTCTTACAGGTATCATCTTGGAAAATTTTAAAATCTCTGGCACATACAATTCTGAGCATTTAGATTTTGACTTCAGGGTGTATATGTGAATAACTTCAGTGATTTGTGGGTTAAATAGGAAATACCGATCTTAAGATTTAAAACAAACTCAGGCCCTTGCCCCAATATTAAACACTTTAAACTTAGTTTTTTTGTTCTCTTACTTTTGACTTCTCCAGATTCCTGCAGTTTTAGTGCTTTGTGCTGAGGCCACAAAAATTAAAAAGTGGGTAGCTAACATTTTAGGTATATAACAACTAAGGAATGCAGGGATGAGAAAAATGGAGAACATGCTGTGATTTGCGGAGCCTACTGTATCAACATTAAGTAGCTGGATGTTAGGCAGAAATTAGTAGAGAAATTCTTTCCTGGTACTGGCACTATCTCCTTTCTCCTGGGGTCTCGCAGTAGGCAGATGCCTTCTTGCCTCAGAAAAGCCCCTTTTCTTTCTTCATCTGGAGCTGTTTCCAGCCAGGCAGAGCAGCAAATTGCCCTCTTGTGATGCCAAACACAGAAACAAAGTCCTGTTCAGAGAGGTAATTCTAAGAGAGAAGACAAAGTTTCTAGTTAGAAGGAAGACCTAGCACCTGTCAGTGCTAACGGGGTCGGGGAAATGGGGCCAAGAGAGAGTCCCAGGTAGTTCCCTGAAAGGGGAAGTAGAACGATTTCTTCAGAAAGTTTTTAATAGACTTAAATTATTCATTGGAGAGTTCTTTGGCTTGTGGAGTCCCACCTTGGCCTCTGAAAGCCCTGGCTGGATTTGCGCACAGTCCCACCTGGCACCAGTGTCTTGCCAGAAGGACAAGAAATGGGTTATATATTATGTACAAATTCTGAACATTAGGCTTTGGCTGAATGGAGAACTAAATTGATGGTTTTCCTTGCTTTCTGCCCTTACCTGCCATTTTTTATCCGGACATTTTCAAATGCAAGATCAAGTGGACCTTAATGAGAGCATAAAATTCTCCTAACATTTATTTATTAATGATTAATGAATATTTACTGTGCAAGTAAAATTATTAAGATATGGTCTCTGTTTTCAAGAAAGTTGCAGCCCAGATACTTAAGAGTTGGTTAGATAAGACACTGGAAAATCCAGAGGCCCTTCCCCTTCAAGGGGGAAATAAATTAGTTCATTCAACATGACTGTTAATTCAGTCAGCTGAAACTTAAGGTGTGCCTGTGATCTGCTGGGCACCATTCTAGATGCTGAAAAGCTGAGAACGTGGGCGTGAACAAAACAGACAAGGTCCTTGCTCTTGAGGGTATCACTGGAGTGGGGCAGATAGACGGTGACCCAGTATAAAGGGACTATAGGTGGTGAGGGAGGCCTTCCTGGGGAGGTGGCATTGCAACTGAGACCTGAATAGTGAGGAGGAGCTGGTTGTCTGATGATCTGGGAGAAAAATGTTTTCAGGCAGGAGCAATAGCAAGCATAAAGGCTCCTGTTCGAGGGACGGAAAAACAGCCACCGGCTGAAGGGCGGGAAGTGAAGAGGGTAGCGGTCTGTGAGGTGAAATCAGAGGTGGGCAGGGGCCAGATTGTTTGGGGCCTTGGAGGCCATCAGAAGAACTTTGGATTCTAAGTGTAGTGGGAAGCCATTCAGGGTGTTTTAAATAGAAAAGTATCATCTGTTGTAGAAGCCCATTGGTGGTTATGTGGGGAACAGATTGTAGGGCAGGGGTGGAAACCAGTTGGGGGCCTATGGCAGTGGTCCATATGGCTGGACCGTACTGGCAGCAGAGAGATGGAGAGCAGTGAATGGAAGCTAGCTGATGGATTGATGTGGGAGGTGAGAAAAAAGCAAGAAGGAGCCCTGGGTTTTCGGCTTGAGCTCCTGGGTGATTCAGATGTCTATTGAGTGCTTTACAGTGTTCCAGATCTGTCCTAGGCTGTATACTGAGAAGGTGCTTTACTCGTGGAGAGCTCCACGTACGTCAGATGCAGCCACTCACCTCCTTTTTGGCAGGGTTCACATCCTCAGGCAACTCCTGACTCTGATTTTTCAACAGAACTTCTACGGGGTAATACTTTGGCTCAGAATTTAGGGAGAGGGTTGTGCCCCTCATATCCTAGGGAAGATAAGAATGTAGACACTGGATAAGACTCTTCAGGTCTGTGCCGTTGAAGTTCTGTGTTTATAATATTTAAATTTTGGTTTTTACCACTTCATACTTTATAATCATCCTTTAGAACAATGGTCCCCAAAACTGGCTGCATGTCAGAATCATCTGGGAATCTAAAATATTCAGATTTTAGGGTCCTTCTTGGGAAAGTGATTCAGTAAGTCTAAGGTAAGTCCTGTATAGCCAGTTTGGCGTAGATGTTTTGCTTAAACATCATTTAAATACTGTGATCACATTCCTTCTATTGGTACTTTTACTTGGGCTCTACATTTCCAGTCTTCAAATGACTTCAAATTCAAGTCATACTTCTTTTAAATACTTTTTAAAGATGCTACATTGCCATTAGCTTTGAAATCTTGAGTGTGTACAGCACAAAGGACAAAACTGCCAGATGGTTTGGACAGTGGTGCCATGTACTTGTCCTGATGTTAAAGAGCTGTTGGATTCCTGGCCAGAAGCTCCACTTCTTTTGGCCATTAAAATAGGGGTAAAAGGGCTTCCCTGGTGGCACAGTGGTTGAGGGTCTGCCTGCCGATGCAGGGGACACGGGTTCGTGCCCCGGAGGATCCCACATGCCGAGGAGCGGCTGGGCCCGTGAGCCATGGCCGCTGAGCCTGCGCGTCTGGAGCCTGTGCTCCGCAACCGGAGAGGCCACAACAGTGAGAGGCCCGTGTATCGCAAAAAACAAAAACCAACAACAACAACAAAAAAATAGGGGTAATGGCCTGAGTTTCTGTGGACGCCCCTGTCTGAAACTGATAAACATTATCATGTGGGTTAGAAGCTTATTATTTCTGAAAAATACTAACAGTAAGTTTAATCTGTCCTGAATGACAGAGAGAGTTGAATAATAAAATTTGGTTTTGTTTTCATTGTTTTTTTAAACGGCAAGTCTGTTCTAAATTCTGGAAGGCAGTAAAATAAGGAACTTGGCTCTGAGACCTGCATTTCTACTGATTAAAACAATCTTCATATCAAAATAGACCACCAGAGTCATACTAAGAAGGACATGATAGGATTTTGGCCATGTTGCCTCTGTAGCATTTGCTGTTTCTCTCTGGCTCTGGTTGTCTGTGAATAGCTCCTCCAAGAAACTCACAGCAGTGATTCTCGTGATAGCAGCAGCGTCTCCCAGCTCTTCTTTTAACTGTTCATATGATTTCCCTGCCTGAAAATAAGAAATAGAAAATACAGTATGAGATGCTGCTTATAGGGGAGGGACATGTCAGGCCTGGTCTGTACCCTCGAGAGAAGCAAAAAAGCCAGGGGACAGAAGACATTTCAGGGATAAGCAAAAACGAAAATCCCCCCTTCTGGGTCTATGCAGGGTTGGGAGGTACTTAAACATGGTCTGCATTCTTTGCTGGTGGCCCCTCAATGCTCCATACTAAAAGCAGTTGACTAGGAGTCAGTAAACCTGGCTTCTTTCCGCTGGATAATTGTGACTTCAGACAAATAACTTCTCCTCTGAGATTCCTCATCTGTTAACACAGGAAACTGTTCCCTAGCTATCAGGATGTAGAGCTCAAAAAGTAATGTGTGTGGATATACTTTATAAACTATTACGTTTTCACACACTGCTTGTTCCTGAGGCAAGCTGTGAATTCTCTAACTGGACTTAGTGCCCTGGTGGGCGCGAAAGAGAAGGAAAGTAAAAAGCGGGGAGGGGAGAGGGAGTGGGGGAGATGCGGTCCTGGGTTTACTCAGCCCTTGAGTACCCCGCCATCCCACTGAGCTCTTAGTGCCGAGCGCCCTGGCAGTAAGAACATCTTCCCGATCCTCTCTGTTCTTACGCTCCAAATGTGAGGGTCCCAGGCCAAGAACCAGCCTGTGAATATGGGAGGCTCAAACCCCTGTTTAATGATCAGGATTGGTGTGCCGGTGTCGCGGCCGCTGGGGTGAGTGTGCAGGTACTCCTGGGCGGTAGCAAGAGCGCTCTCCTTCTCTGTGGCGTTGGCCTCAGCCCCAATCCACAAGAACACCTGTTGTGGTAGAGATTGAGTATTTGTTATTGAGCTCATACCAAGGGCTAAGTATCAATACTAGATCATACGTGCTGCCCTGTCTTTCCCTGTCAGTAGTTCACAGCCTCATCAGAGTAAAGCTTTTCTCAGATTCATTTTGATTTATGGATCTTCCCAATCTACATCTCCAGTCCTGAACTCTCTCTCTCTGAACTTTAGCTTCCTGGATCCAGCTTCTTGCAAAACACCTCCTCTTGGCTGACTCCAAGCACGTCAAGTGTAACACCCCCCAAATGTAGCTCTTTTCTAAACTTGTATCTGTGTCTCCATTCTTGGTGAATGGTGTCCATTCAGTCACCCAAGGCAATAACCTGGGAGTCATCCTAAATGCCTTCCGTAACACCAGGACTTAGCTAATTTACCTCCTATGCTTTTGTCCAGTCTGTCACCATCCCTCTGTCTCTACTCCACAGCTCCTGTGTGGGCCAGCAGCTGCTCTTACTGGACTAGGACAGTAGTCTGCTGATTGGTCTCCCAACATACAGTCTTTTTCCTCACAAGCCATCCCTCCTCTACTACACTCGCCAGAGTGATCTATCTAAAGCACAGTCTGACCATGTCACTCGCCTGCTTAAATTTCAGTAGCTTTCCCGGATGAATTTCAAACTTCTTGACGTGGTAGGTAAGGCCCACCCCTACTTCTTTAGCTCCACCTCTAGCGTGCTCTTTAACTCTGTCTTATGCTCTGACGATACTATTTGTAGTTCCCTGTATACTAGACTATTCATGCCTTGGTTTTCCTTTGCCTGAATGCCCTCTTTACCTGATTAATGCCTGTTTATCCTTTGAGTCTGGGAGCCATCTCCTCCAGAAAGTCTTCACTGAGCCCCTAAACTGTGTTGAGTGCCCCTTATTTGTGCTCCCATGGCACCTCATACATACCTCCCTCATACTAAAATGATGTTTCTATGTCCGGTCTCCTCCACCCCCGCTCAGCCTTAAACTCTGAGAGTAGGATGAGGCCCTTGGCCTTGGTGACACCACACCCAGCACAGTGATTAGAACAGACAAGGTGTTGAGTATGTTTGCTGAGCCAAACTGAAGAAAATGGGATGTGGCGAAGGGGTGGCCTTGAAGATACGCTTTCATATCCCTTTGTTCCCTAAAAGGCCCATATCCCTGGGTGTGGAGCCTGCTGCCCTTGGTCCTGAGAGAATGGAGTGCATGATGATAGAATGGCGTGATTTTCCTAAAGCAAAGTGGGAAGATTCCCAGGATGGTGAGTTTTAAACAACATTCTAGTCTCTCCAGCCCTGGCAAAAAGCAGGTTCTTCCTTTGGTCACCACTGACAAATGTTTGATTGGCTTGGGGATGGTCCAGGGCTACCCTGGCTTTATGTGGGGGGGTTGGGGAGAGGTGCTACACAAAAAATAGCCTAAAGCTTGAGGATCTTTGTCATTTGTTCCAAGCTCTCTGGCTGTCTTACCTGGTCCCAGGTATCCAGGAGCATCACGTCATCTGGGTTCAGGTCATCCTGGGTGAAGTCTGTGATCTCAGTGACAATGAAACGGCCAGTCTTATTGGAACATTCAAAGAGACGGGACTGGACATCTAGGATTTCCTGCTGTAGTCTGCAATACAGTCCATTTAGTAGAGGAACTGAGCTGCTTAGAAATCATGTGCAGTTCACAAGTCTGTAGGCAGGGGGAGCCAAGAGGAGGGGATGCTGTCGTCCTGTACCTTTTGTCATTGGCATAGGGAGTTTTTCCTCCCAGCAGGTCCCAGAACTCAGCTGGCTCCTGGCCCTCAGCCACTGTGTTCTCGGTGCCATCACAGAGAAGCCCGGCCAGCTCCTTAGCCATTGCCCGCTCATCCCCACTAGACCCCTGAGAGTGGGGTGGGGAGAACACAGATGTTAGCTGCACACAGGCATGTTGATGTGGGAAAAAAGTGTCTGAGACTAATAGCTCAGTGCAGCCAGGATCATCTACCAAGCCACAGTACCTCAGGACGGGGAGATAGATAGGTTTGTTCTGGTGCTGGGAAGGGCAGGGGGCAAGGGGCGGGGGCACAGAGGAAAACAGTGGTGGCAAAGGACAAGACTAAACTCTGAAACCCACAGTGGATATTGACAAGTCACCTTTGTTTTGCTTTCAGTTGGAACTTTAGCACCTACCTTTGACTATTTTTTAAGAGAAAATTTAAGTGTATTTTAAAAATTATATACAGGAAAATTCACTCTTTTTGCCGTAGAGTTCTGTGACTCCTGACGAATGCATAGAATCATGCTACCACCACCACAACAAAACCAGAACAGTCATCTCACCACTGCAAAAAATTTCCCTCGGGCTACCTACCCCTTTGTAGTCAAACCCTCCCTGAATCCTTAACCTCTGGCAACCACTGATCTGTTCTCCATCATGATAGTTTTGCCTTCTCCAGCATGTCATAAATGGAATCATACACTATGTAGCCCCTGTGCTGGTGCACTATGCACTTAGCATAGTGCATTTGAGATTCATCCTTGCAGTTGTGGGTATCAACAGCTTGTTTCTTTCCATAGCTGAGTAGTATGCCGTTGTGTGGATGCACCACTGTTTGTTTATCCTTCCTCCAGTTGGTTTGCTTCCAGTTTTTGGTGATTACAAATAATGGTGCTATAAACATTTGTGTACAGGTTTTCGTGTGAAGATAGTTTTTTATTTCGCATGGGTACATACCCAGGAATGGGGTTGCTGGGTCATACGGTACGTGTATGTTTTATAAGAAACTGTCAAATTGTTCTCCAAAGGCCATATTTGCATTCCCACCAGCAGTGTGTGAGAATTCCTATTGCTTCACATCCCTCACCAGCACTTGATATTATCTTTTTTTTTCAGTCATTCTAATAGGTGTGTAGTGGGGTTTTCATTTGCATTTCTCTAATGACTGATGATGTTGAGCATCTTTTCCTGTTCAATTCTCTTTTGCAAAACAATTTTAGTGCTTTCTAATGCAGATGCAATCTAAATTGACAAAAATCACATTTTTAGTGTTTTTGTTCAGTGTTCATGGCCGTCCTGTTACAGTCCACTAAACTGGTGTGGAAAGATTGACTTATCCAGCCTGCATCCAGCCTCCATGTGTTTAGAGGTTTATGGAGGGTCTCCTGGATGTAAGCAGTGTGTTAGTGAGTTTCTAATTAGAGGCCTAATTGTGGGGAACATTGTCAGTCCCTTTGAAGATCCTTTAGGAAAGGGCTCCTTTTTTTGAGGACTGCTCCAGCCCACTCTTTAGTTCCTTTGCCCTTGCTGACAGGAGGGTTGGTGCAGGGCTGGGCTCTGAGGGGCTCGTATGACCACTGGGCCAGCCATCCTACCTTGCCATACCACAGGTAGTGCTCTGCCTGGGTCCGCAGCAGAAAGACATCATTGGAGTTTAGGGAGGAGGTGAAGGCTGGAACCTCCACCGCTTTGGTGTTAGATTTGTCATTTCCTTGAATCTGGAAGAGCCTTACCGGAGGATCGGGCTGGGCATTTCCCTTCCTGGAAGTCCCACCCTAGAGAGAGAGAAAAGCAGCATCTGGAACTAAGGTGCACCATGTGCGCCGGGCACTGGTCTAGCATAGTGGAGAACATGGATGTGTTTGACACCGTCTTTGCCCTCAAGGAGCGTCTAGGCTAACTGGGAGAGGTTGAGGTGAGCTGGAGTTATGGTACCAATAGTATTAGCTTTCATTATGAGACCCTGATTACATGCCAGGCTCTTTGCTGGTGCCTTATCTACATCATTTTATAGATCCTCATAATAACTTTGTGAAGTAGGTATTATTATCCCACAGTGCAGATGGGGAAACAGGCTTAGAAACTTGGCTAATAAATGACAAGACTAGGACTTGACCACAGACTTGTGTATATCAAACATGTGACATTATACATTCCTGGTAGTGCTTCAGCCAGGGCTTCATGGAAGAAATGGAACTTGAATCTGACGGGGCACATTCTCTGGGGGAGGTGGACAGGTAATGATATGGCACATGTGAGGTCTAACGAGGACACCCACCTGACTGGCGTGGAGTGTGTAGGCTAGGGAGCTGAGGGTGATGTGCCTGCACAGGTAATATGGGTCAGATTATGAAAGACCTTGAACACGAATTAGGCAGTGGTTTGGACTTGAAGCCCTAGGCAGTTGGGATTCACTTCGGTGTCTTTAGAGAGATTTACCCCCTTCTTGGCTATGTCTTCCCCAAGCCCTGCTCTCTACCCCTCCTCTCCTCTACTGTAGTCTCCTGCTGACCTGCTGGTTCTGAGCATTCTGCTTATGGTAGAATTTTATCTGAGGGCTCTCACCTCAAAGATAACCAGCTTTCCTCTGAAGATGGCCATGAAGTGGCGTGGCTCCTTCCCCATGGTAACCCGAACCTGCACAGGGGCCCCATCAAACTGCCGGTCCACCTCCACCGCCTGGTATGCCGAGGCTGCCAGCTCATCCTGTGAGGCGTGGCGGCCCTGTAGTGGTGAGCGGGTGCGATGGGTCCCTGCCACCCCTGGCCCTAGCTCAGTGGCCAGAGGAGGCGCCAGGATCCAAAGCTGAGAGGCTGCCCCAGGCCTACCTGCCAGATGTACAAGATGTAGTGCGGCTTCCCGTGCGTCTCGTACGTATAGAGAACCAGATAGCAGTCTCCCCCATAAAAGAAGCCATACCACTGATGCTCCACGGGGACCAGCTCCAGGTTTTCAATTCTCCAGACCTAGGCATAGACGGAGACACAGTTCCCCAGAGATGGGAGTCCCGTGAAGAAACAGCTACCTGGAGGGAACTGGGCCATGCTTAGCAGAGAATCCAGGTGGGTGAGGCACTAACGTCCATTCAAAGTACACCTTCCCCCTTTGGTGCTTCTTTCCAGTGGTGAGGGCTTATCACATTTGCATGATTTGAATCCCAAGAACTGGATCGTCCCTGGTCAGATGCATCCCCATCATGGCTCAGAGATGATTTGAATATGTCTGCCAGGTGAGTTATTGATAGCACACTGGAGTATCTACCTTTCACTTCCGTGAAGAATTGTGGGAAAACCCTGCAGACTCAGACACCTCTTTGAATAGTCCTGAGGTGCCAGAGGTGGAAAGGAAAGCAAAGCAGACACGGAATCACGTGTCCCTTCTGTAGAGCAGCGCAGCCAGGAGGGCCAGTGCTGCCGCCTACCCTGGGATGTGGGTCACTGGGCTTACCTCAACGTTGCCGTTGCCGTCGTCGACCATTCTTTCCTGGGCTGCCACCTCTGGTTTGGTGTGCAGCAGAGTCCCATCAAATTTATCCTGGAAAACGTTAGCTGCACGGAAGGGGTTGGGAGAAGCCAAGTGAGCAAAAAGCACCTGTGCCTGCCTTTCTACAGAGTCCCGGCAGTGAAAACACGATCTGGGGGCAATCTTACCGATTTTACCAACGCTGAACGTTTTCCCCAGACCCACGGTCTGTTCCTTCACTGACCACTTCTGGAACAGCTGCTTGAACATGGCTGACTCGGCACCGTCACTGACGGTCTCCACGTTGGTACTGCTGGGGTAGCCCTTCATCTTGATGAAGTTCTGTGGGTGCCCCCCCCCACCCAAAGGACAGGTCAGTCCGGGAGTGCACTGGGCTCTTGAGTTGGTTGGTGATTCAACCCTGTGAAGCCAGTTGGTAGGACTGTTCCCTTCTCAGAGTCAGAGTCAAATTCTAACTCACTTCTGTCTAGGGACCAAGTTACCTGCCTCAAGGAAAGGACTGAGTAGAACATTTTGACATCTCTTCATTGGCCTGTCATGATTATTACTGATTTTTTTTTTTTGTAAGATCCTCTATTCTGTGTTCCTTCAGCACTCCTGTACTCTACTGACTTTGTATCACCTTCATTTGCCCCTTTTTTGCTTTGTAAGTGCATCCTGCCTGGTTCATCTGCATGGGTCTGCACAATGTCATAAGCTCCTTGAGGACAGGGCCATTGCCCTTGATATGTGACACCTCCTTCAATAATAACAGCCACCTTTTACTGAGCAGGTGTGTGCGCCAGGTATTGTTCTGAGTGCTTTATAAATGTTACTTAATCCTCACAACAACCCCAGGAGATGGCATTAAAGCTGGATTTGAATCCCAGTTTGTCTGACTTTGAAGTTATGTATGTAACTGCGATGTTCTATACTCTGGGGCCTAATATGGCTGTCTGAGCACATCTGATGTGTTATGGACAGAATTTTTTGGACAATATTGCACATCCATAGCTCCTACCAGAGCTTTAGACATGGCCATCTGTTTCTCAACCTTTGTGGCTCCTCTTCCTTTCCACACATAGATCTTGGTTCCACTTTGGTCTAGGATGTAGCAGTCCTGAAGCAGACGGTCAGGGATAAAAGTGGTTACTCCTGCCCAAGACCATGAGGAAGGCCTTTCCCTAGGGTCTGCCTCTGAAGCCAGGTCTGGCTACCCCAAGCCAAGCCCACCCAAGCTCTACTTACATCGTGGTTCAGTAAGCCCTGGACCAGAGGCCTCGTTGCTACATCTGTGACCGCCAGCTGCCCAGCTGAGTCTGAGACACTAGAGAAGGGGAGAGGTTAGCCTGTACCTTGTCTTCTACAAAGCATCGTGTAGTCAATCTGATATTGCATGGCTTTGTCTTAGAATGGAGTTTCTGGGTAGAGTTCAACTTCTTGCGACAGGCATGGCTTGAATGCAGACAGGAATGTGATGGACTGTGTTCTGTGGAGGAGACTTTTGTGCATCTCTCTTCCGAACGTTATCCTGTCCACATCCCTAGCCACATATAGATCTGAGCAAAGGAATGGTCTCCCCCAGAGACCAGGAAGAGTTGCTAACAAGAGCAGATGGTAGCTGCTCAGGGAACACCGAGCTCCTTATAGAAGCTGCATTTGAAAAAGACTGAAAGAAAGCCAGTCACCTGCACCCCAAACGAGGAGCGAAGCAGAAGTGCTGGTTTTCTGGGGGGACACCTTCCCCCTACCCCAGCTTCCAGCCAGCAGCCAGGCTTAGCTACTCACTGATACAGCGTGATATTTGATTTCTGCTGCTGATCTGTGATCTCATCGGGGACCGCAGGCTTGATAATGGAGTGCCGGCCGAGGGTGTCCTGAAGGACCTTCATCAGCTCTGGACTGGCCGCCTCCTTGTCTCCCTCGATCACTCCTATTTCAGCACGGCCCCCTCGCTCCCTGTCCCGAATATGCTTTGCCAGGAGCATAGCCTGTAAAGAAGCCCGAGGACCGGAGGAGCAGCCTGGATCCCAGACACAGGAGTTACCCTGATGCTGAGTCGCAGGCTCACACACATGGCCTGTCTCTGAAACAGATGCTGCTCAAAGGCAGGGGTCTGGCTTGAAGGGCAGGAAAGAGCCCCCGAGGAAAGAAGGAGGAAAGGGCAACTGAGGGAGTGCAAGCCCGAGAGGCCCCGCGGGGGGTGGGGGGGGTGGGGGGGGTAAGGAGGGAGCAACAGAACAGGCCACACCTTCAGACGCTCCCTGCTGCTGCTCTCTGGGCCATTCCACTGGATGATGACCTTCCCAAGGTCCAGCAGGAAGACATCACCTCGGTTAAAACTGTCCCAGCTCATTTCCACCTGCAGGGGAGAGGTAGACATTATGTAGGAGGAGTTCTTAGGTGCTAGGCGGAGAGGCCCTGGGCCCAGGACAGACAAGGGGCAGGACTTACCTCGGTGGCCCTGATGTTTCTCTTCCCCTTCACGTGCAGCAGCCGCTTCACATCGTAGGTATTGGTCTCCACGTGCTTCATCCCGGAGGCCACACCCCCCTTCTTGTAGCTGAGGGAACATCCGTTATTTATTGAGCACCTGCTATGTGCTAGGTACTGGGGAGACAGTTGTGGATCACACACATGCAACCTCTGCCCACGTGGGTGACGACAGTAAATGAGCCAGGTAGACATAGATGCTGGTCACCACTGCCACAGAGGTGCACTCAGACAGCGTGTTCAGGGCAGTCTTCTCCGAAGGACTGACATTTGAGCTGGGATATTAAGAGTAGAAACCAAAAAAAAAAAGAGTAGAAACCAACCACCAGAGGACTAGTTCTCCAGACAGAGGGTGCATCACTGATGAAGTCCCCAGAGCACAGAAGAACTTCTTTTGTTTCGTTCTAGAAACTGTGTGAATGTCGCGTGTGATGGGGAGAGGGGCACAAGTCAGGCGGGAGCAGAAACATTAATGACACCGTGGCCTTAAAAACCATCTCACTCCAGGAATCCGCTCTCCCGCCCCTGGCCCTCACCCCAGCCCAGCCTCCCCCAGGGGTCCCATACGTGAAGGGCACGCAGAAAGCCACGGGGAGCAGAGGCTTCCCTGGTGACTCAGTGTGGTGCTCTGTGCCCAGCAGGTCCTCAGTGGGGACTGCTGACCTGCAAGAAGCTGGCCTTGGACCAGCCTCAGAACTGTCAAGCTCATTGGAATTCCTTTTTCTTTTCAATCTCAAGTGCAAAGTTTTGAGGTAATCAAGCTCCTCAGTTTGTGGAAGGTTTTCACCACTGGCCTTTATGAGACCCCTCTCTTGTAGTAAGTTCCCTTTTATCTGTATACCCTACCCCCCTTTCTCTCCCCGCCATAGGCATCCATTCTAACAGTTTAACATCAGTCTTTTTATTTTCATTCTGGTAAAACGTGGCCTGTTGTTTTGAGTTTATGTATTTTTTTTAAAACAGAAATTGGCATTCTGTTCTATATTTCAAGCCTGTTTCTACCTGTGCTCCCTAAGCCCCATGTTTTTAAGGTCTGTCCACATGTCAGATGTGCCTCTAATCTGTTGCTTCCAGCTGTGGCATTGTACTCCGCTGTGTCGCAGAGTGTTTTTCCTGTCCACATTGCCTGCAGCTTCCCACCACCACTAATGTGAACGTTCTGGTTCATGTGCCCTTGTGGACCTGGGAAGGTGAGAGTGCTCCTTTGGGTCACACGCCGGGGGTGAGATCTGCCCCAGTGGCATCAGACTACTCTCCGGAATGTTGGGCCAGTTCTCACTTGCACCAGCAGGGCACCTGTCTCCCCAGAGCTTCAACGACACTTGGCGCCTCAGCTCTCTGATTTACGCTGCTCTAGTAGGCGGAAATGATGGCTTTGTTTGGATTTGCATTTCTCTGATGACTTTCTTCATACACATTTTGGCCCTTTTGGTTTCCTCTTTGGTAAACTGCGCTTACGTCCTTGCTCTGTGCATAGCTACTCACATGATGCCCTGCTTGAAGTAGCCGCGGAAGGTGTCGGACTCGTGGCACTGGACCTCCCGGTGCTGCACGGGGCTGCCCCCCAGGTAATCATCCAGCTGCGTAGTGTAGATAGCTGCGCAGCTCTTCTCATCCTGCGAGGAGTCCTTCCCAATCCAGAAGTGGATGTCCTGGGAGAGGATGCTGCCCACTCTCCGGGTCTGGGATGTAGTCAGAGAGATCAGGTCAGGGGCCAGCTCGCCTCCCCTTCGCTGCTATCCCTTCTGGCGTGGGAAGAACATGGCCTACGGTGACTTGTGTCCTGCCCTTGGCAGGCTCGGGGCCTCTCCCTCCCTGCAGTGGCCCGGGTGCAGACCTCCTCTGTGGCTCAAGCCCTGGCAGCGCAAATCCCTCCCCACATTTGGGGAATGTTGACAGCTTATTGTTCTCAAAATAAACAGAGACCAATGGGGATCTTTTCCGGGTTGGACTGCAGGCTTTTCTTGCTGCTCTTTCGCACCCCTGCGCTTGCACATCTGGCACAGCGCTGCTGTCCACCTGCATGGCTCTGTCAGTGCCGTCCATGTGGGAGATTGTTTCCTCCGCTAGATGAGTACTTCGAGGCCAGAGGTGGCCTTGTATCCACCTGGCCTTCCTTCACAGCACTGTGATCTGGGGTCTGGGTCCCAGAGCGAGAAGTGCTGCTGTAGGCGACTCGCTGAGGTTCAGACTGAGGGCCACACCCATACCCTCTGATGCAAAGTTTAAAACCCTGGCCTAAGAAACCCTTTGATAGTCAAACTGGAGGCCTGTTCTATATAAAAGCGAGGAAGAATCAAGATGGATACCAGATTAACCTCACGGGCAGATCTCCCAGTGGGGCCCCAGAGCATGGTGCTCACCGAGAGGATGATGTAGCAGTCCCCCTCATAGAAGGTGCCGTGGGCATTCAGGGGCACTAGTGCCAGCTCCATTTTCTGGAAGGACAAGGGGTGTGTATAGGCTGCATTCTTTCCCTCCTCCCCCGACCCCCCCCAGGCCTCCCCCGCACGCCGTCATTTGACACAGGCGGCAGGGGAGAGTGGGGAGATGTCCCCACGGGGCGTGGCAGCCAGCCACAGGATTAGCGCGGTCACCCCTCTGGCTTCTGCTGAACTCCACCTGCCCGGCCCTGGGTCTGGATCCGGGTGCCTGTCCTCACCCCATCCTCCTCGCACCGCCTGCCCGGCCTCATCTTGCTACACTGTGAAGAGCCTGTGCGCCGCCTCAGTCCTTTGCAGAGTTGGGTGTAAGCCCTCAAGTAAAAGCCTGTCTCTGAGCCGCTGCACCAGAGTGCCTCCAGGGCTGACTCTGACCACCCAGAGCTGGCCAAGTTCTGACAGAATGGGGAGCCAGGATTCTGTGAGGCTCTTGGGGGGAGTGCCGGCCATGTGCAGGCTCCCTGCCGAGGGCTCTGTATTTGGAGTCTGGGTGGGAGCCCTGATGCACCTGTCACCAGCATGTGTGGCTTGTCCCAAGAGAGCCATTCCCATGGCCTCAGATGTGGACTTTCATCATACCTCCTAGTAGGTAAGCCTGCAGTCATGTTTGAGTGTATTCTGTGTAAAATATGTGTTAAATGTAAAAATGTTAAATATCCCACAGTTTGCGTAACTCTTTTAGTACCTATTAGTTTTTAAATAAACCGGGAGCCTTAAAACAGTGGGAGTGACCTGGGCTCTCACAAGCTCTGAGCTGCTTGCTAGGGGGCTGTGACCCCCCTCGTGGTGGAGGATGGTGAGGTGGGGCATCATCTCTGGGTTTTCTGCAGCAGACCCACTTACTGGGCTCAGAGCAGGGAGGTGGGGTGAGGCTGCCAGGCCAGGGCGGTTCCCAACTATAGACCGTTAGAGCTCGAGGTCAGCCAGAGGGGCTCAAGCCCCGAGTGGGAGAAGGGATGAGCAGGGCACCGATCTGTGCTGTACCCGCCAAATCTTCCTACCACCTTGCAGGAGCCAGAGTGCCCCGTGCAAGACAGGTTCCATTGTCCTGACAGAAGCGGCCAGGTGTCTCAGGGCTCCGTGGGTGGGCCTGGGCCCCACCCATCTCTCCAGGGCATTTACTCTAGAAGTGCCGATGGCTAGATAAAAGGCAAGCCTATTTTTGCTTGGAGCCCTGCTCTCCAAGGCCAAGAACATTTCCTCCACCTGTCACCCGCCTGCTCTGAGCACCCAGGAGGGGTCAAGGATAGGAAAACGTGCCCTTTGGAGCTGCCTCTCACTGTTGATGAACTAGACAGGAGATCAAGGCACGTGGAGGGCCTTCAGCAGACCAGAGTCTTCTGCCCCCATCCAGCCCAGCTCACCTCTATTCTCCAGGTGATGATCCCAGGGTCGTTGCCCACAGCCTGAAAGGCACTGCTCAGAGACATGGCGCTTTGTCTTCCTGGGACTGAAACATCACAGAGCAAGCACGGAGATGACGCCTCTCACAGCAGTCATCCAGCCAGTTTTCCTCCTAACTCACTTCCCAATCTCTTGTCAGCCATCCTGCTGTGTCCTTGTGGTGCATCTCTGCACTATCTCACAGTGATGCGGAAAATGACTTGTCCAAGTTCATGTCGTAAGGCTGGCTGGCCCAGGGATCCCCACCGGAAATTCTGCTTCCCACTTGCCACTTTCCTTGTTAAGAGCTCTGATGACACAGCCATGATTATTTACTGAAGGGGTGACAAATATGCTAAGCCCCGTGTTGGTTCACTTTATGTTCTCTCATTTAATTCTCATAAGCTGAGTATATTTTCTTTGTCTTACATTGTGGGAAAATTGAGGTTCAGAGAGGTTAAATAATTTACTCAGTATCACTAGAATGAAATCCATACCTGATCTTAAAATCTGTGCTCTTTTCTAGTTTCTGTGATGTACTGCAGCCCTTCCTAACTTACCTAAATTTAGTGGCACATGGGATTGAAAAGCTTAGGTCGGAATAAGTATTTCCAAACTGGGTTTCCTTCTTTCATTCCCAGTCCCTCTAACTCTCCCAGACTCCCTGCTTGCCAGGTCCTCTCCACAGTCAACAATTTGAGCTTTTACTTCCCAGACTTTTTCAAGTAAAGTATCCTAAAACTCAGACAACCCATTCTGCTTCTGTCACATGACTAATATATTCCCTGTGCCTCACAGAAGAGGGAAAGTAAAATGGCAGGGCTGGGCCTGGGACAAAGAGTTCAGGGTGCCAGCAGGGGCAGGTGGGCGTGGCCTGTGGGCAGATCCTCCCCCCGGCCCCTCCCACACAGACCCAGACAGTGGTGCTGTGGCCGCCCACAGACAGGGTGGGGAGAGGGAGGAAGAGGTAAAGAGAAGTATGGATTGTGTACCATCTCTGTTCGAAGTGTGTCTAGGGTTATTAAGCACCTACACATGTCCATGGCCACACAGGCTTTAAATAATGAAAATTCCTGCCTGGTTCTTTTTTTTTTTTTTTTTTTTTTTTTTTGCGGTACGCGGGCCTCTCACTGTTGCGGCCTCGCCCGTTGCGGAGCACTGGCTCCGAACACGCAGGCTCCGTGGCATGTGGGATCTTCCCGGACCGGGGCACGAACCCGCGTCCCCTGCATCGGCAGGCGGACTCTCAGCCACTGCGCCACCAGGGAAGCCCCTCGTGCCTGGTTCTTGCTCTCAAGGGGCTTGCAATCTGATTGATACACATCACTGATGAATGCTTCCAAGAGGCAAAGGAAAATTAGAAGGGCTTGACGAAGTTACATAGGATAAAGAAAAAGAAAAACAAAGAAAAAACAACCCCACCCAGAAAGGACTATCTGGGGTTTTGCTATTTGGAGGCATATTGTGCTTGTTAAGAGGAGCATGTCTGGCCATTCTTTTCTTAAGCCTTGGTGGATGAACCCAGGTTTGGAGAGTATGTGCCATTATCCAGTATGGACGTTGGCAAAAAAAACAAAAGAAAAGACAAACAAAAAACTCTCTTTGTCTACTGCTACAGCAGGACTAAAGCAGAGCAGTGATGTGGAGCTGCCAGTGTTTAAGGATTTAATTTGATAATTGGCACTGCCCCACCCTGTGCTGCTTAGAATTGCCAGGAAATATTTGTTCAGGTTTTCTTCAGACCCTAGATTTGTCATTAAAGGCAAATGCTGAAAAATAAATAAATAAATAAAGGCAAATGCTGTGACCCAACTAGGGGAAGGGGACAAGGAATTCATTCCTTGGAGAGAGGTAAGAGTAAACCTGGTAAAAGTCAAACCAGCTGGCACTAATTAGAACTGTGAGTCCAGAGGCCAAAAGCAGTCCCATTTTCCTGCAGGGACTTGGCAATCAAAATGCTCACTGGGCCAGGGTCCCTGAAATGCAGGAGAGGACATGCTCAAAGCAGGGACTTTGCCATACTGGAACACCCAGGAAATGTGATTGGGGGACTGAGCAAAGTCCCCCAAAGCTCAGTCTCTCCTTCCCTCCTCCTCAAGTCCTAATTTATCAACTCAGTACCCTTTGAGACCACTGCACAAACCGCTGGGCGGGGTGCAGTTTTGAAATCCCAGCCTAAAAGCTGGTGGCCCTTAATTCTTACCAATGCTCCTAGGAATGGACCCCAAGCAGAGGAAGCTGGTTTAAATTTCTGCCTTGCCCCATACCATCTCTTTGAGATGGGTGAATCTTTCCAAGCTTTTGAAAGTGTGTCCTGTGTTTAGTGGTCTCTAAAAAGCACCTTGACTTCTCAGCAGGAAGTTTGCAAAACTGGTCACAAACTCCTGGTTCAACCCTTTAAAAGCCTCATCCGAGAACACAAAGCCAAGGAAATTTTAATCTCCTCTCTTTTGTTTCTTTCTAGTTCAAGTAAAATTGCTCTATTGACGTGCATCCATAAACCAAATAGAACTTACCTTGCCTTCTCTCTCAGCAGTCTTCCCAGTTTTCTGGCGGGTAAGCACTGTTGAGGAACCACCCAATGCTGGAGGTTCCGGGTCCTGCTGCCTTACCTTAGTAATGACTGCGCATACACTGGGTTATATTTGCTTGCGTTTGCATCCTAACCGCATTTTCCTAGTCCTGGCCAATCACAGCCAACCTAGCCCTGAGCTTGACTTATTCAAACCAGAGAGAAAGCTGTATCTGTTCCTATTCAAAACAGCAAAAACAAGAGCAGACTTTTAAAGGCTTCTTTTAACTCCAGCTCCACACCCTGATCTAATTGATTTTTTAAAAGTGCACAGCCCATCAATAATGCAGGAAAGAGGGTGGGAGGATATGAAATTTGCCATATTGTAGATATGAATGCATTACACTGATGACAGGAAGCAGGGGCTGGGGCTGCCCCCCGCCCTCCGAGTGCATGGGATGTCCAGGCTGGCAAGCGCCTCCCGAGAAGCTCCTGGGCATTTCTCAGAGGGGAAGTCTGGGAGAAGGGCCTGGAGTGAGTTATTAGGTCATTCTGTTTTGCCCCTTGGGGTCTCCCTTGGGGTCATAGATCAGCCCAGTCAATATCTGAGTGCCTACTATGTGCCAAGAACCATGCCGGGCTCTGAGTTTCAAGGCTCCTAGTGTGGGGAAATCAGTAAGGGGCACAGAAGGAAGACTGTAAATCCCTTGGGGCTTCTGGTTCCTCCCCAGAAGTCAACAGGACACCAAGCATATGCTTATTAAGCACCTGGATGGCAATGCGGTTGATTCCACATGGGGGCCAGGGAAGAGCTAATGTAGCCCGACTTCTGTAACCTTGAGCAAAATCCCTGTGCTGAGTGCGCGGCTGGTCCCCCAGCTTGGGCGCTCCAGCCTCGTCATGACAGAGGCGTTTTAAGGGAAGGGGGGGTAAGTGCCCGAATGAACAACAGGAGGGTCAGGAGGCAGTGCCCATTCACGGATGGGTTTTTTAAACCCACTTTTATTCATTAATTGTAAGTAGTACAAATATTCCAAAAATATAAACAGACTCTTAATGGCGTCCTACATTTCAAGTTTTTGAATACAAGTTTATCAAACCATGAACCTGTGAGCAAGGTAGTCAGAACCCCACAGCCCAGTCACATTGGGAAGCAGATCTCCCCCACCCTCCAAACGGTATCTTGAAGGGGGTTACGTGGCACAACGTGGAACATGTAAAATCTGAGATACTACAAGCAAAGAAGCTCATGGGGCGCAAAGAGGAGGGTCTGCTCCAGGGGCAAGCCCCACAGCAGTAAAGGAATGGTGCAGGGGGCCAGACCCCTGCCTTCCCTCCCCTGCCTGAATACAAGTATTTACCAGTATTAAAATAAAAGGACAAAACTAAAACCCCATTTTACAAAAAAGGCGACTGAGGGACAGTAGTGGCAAGTAACCGACTGAAGACCTGAAGGGGAAAACAGCCTTACTTTCCGCAGACAGTGGACCTGTCTGGGACATGGGATACAGGACAGCCTTACGGGGGGGTTGCCTTATTGAATGAGGCCTCATGAACAGGGTAGGGGTAGCAAAACAGAACGGGATCCATTTCCCAGGGAATGACTGCCTTTAGACTTCCCATGCTTTTAGCACGGAGAAGTTTCTGGGCCACTGTTAACAGAGGTGAATTTATAAAATGGTCAAAATCTTTGGGAGGCAGGAGGGAATTAAACAGAAGGTCCCAGGTTAACTGAAGGCAAATTTACTCAACCTCGCTATAGTAAGGGACCCATGGACCTACAGAGTGTCCCCTCTACAATGTGCAGAGTGGAAACTCTTACCTGACCCTTTCCAAACCGGTCCTGTGTCCAAAGCTCCCCCTATGAGAGGGACACGAACATCAGGCTTTTGATTTAGAAGCCCAATCAGAGAGACACACTGTGTCCCTGAAGAGGCACCTTAAAGAACTGAACCTGGCAGGTGGGCAGATTCCTGGCACGGCGTGAACTGGGGTCGACCAGGCCTGGTGGCCTGTTGCTTCCCGAAGACCAGCCTCAAACAGGAAGGGCTGGTAGGAAACCCCGGAAGAGATCCTGGGGTGAATTGGCTCCCTCTCAATCTTGCCTTCCTCCAAAACTGAGTCTGGCCTGATTCCTCTAAGGAGCACATCTTGCAGTCATCTCTTGCCCCTAATACACTGTGAAACTGGAGACCAGAAGGTGCATAATGACTTCAGGCTGGCTCTGGTCCACACCGATGGACCCTGCTTAGACCTATTTGGCTGAGCTGCCTCTCCAGGGAAGGGAGGAGACGGTGAGTGGGGGTGTGGCATTTCCGGTGAGGAACTGCATGGGGGCAGGGCAGGGCAGGGTTCTGGCGAGAGCGAGGCCTATGGAGCCAGGCTTCATGCAGAAGCAGCGGGGACACTCCCACCAAGCCATCCTGGGTTCTGGTCATGAGTCCCTTGGAACACTTGGACAAGTCTGATAGGAAAGCGGGTGGCACCAGCTCTTCCTTCACCTGGAGGCAAGGAGACCCAAAGCAGGGCAGAAAGGGGCCTCGGAACTGGATCAGCTTAGAGCCTCTTATTGCTTATTTAGTCAGAAAAGCATAGCTGGACCCCATGGCAGATTTGGCCCAAGGGCTAATCCTTAGGATGGGGCTTGGGAGAGAGGCCCCTCCTGCAATATTAGGATAGAGGCCTAGGCCAGGGCCTTAGAATCAGAAGCTCCCACTTTCCTTCAGGAGGTGTCGCTCCTGGCCAGCCCTGGAGCCCTCTTCCCCTACCTGCATGAAGCAGGATCCCACAGGCACCAGGGAATGACGCCTGGGAAATGATCACATGGGCTTTGGGGACCCTGTTCTACTCATGTGACACCAAAGGGAAAGACAAAGCCTCACAACCTTGGGACAAGGAGGGGAGGTGGCATCACAATGCTAGAGAAGGATGCTAGGCGCTCAGAACGCCAAGCTGCTGCTCCACCACCTGGTCCCGGCTAGCTCCTCACACTGCCCTAGTGTGTGGCCAGTCTGAAAAGGATAATGGGGGTAAGTCCTGAGTGGGCGGTGTTCTTGTACCTGAAGCAACTTACAAATGCTTTGTGACATCTGCCTCCAGGGAAAACAGAGAGGGGGATAGGAACCCCCTCCCACCCAAGGGAGGGAGGGGAGGCCGTGGCTAAGGCAGTGATGCTGAAGTGGGGCTCCCTCTAGGGGCTCCCTTGTGCTCCCAATTACAGCAGCACTTCCCCTTTTGTTCTCCATCCTGGGGAAACTTCCTTTGTGTGACTTATTTGTTAAAGCATTCACTATTAAGAAACTTTGAAAGCAAAGAGACACGCAAAGCGCAGGTATGTGAAGAGCTCACTCACACCTGTTACCATTGGCAGGAGGCACGTGCGTTACGTTGGCAAACTAAACGGTGAGAACACCCAGCCCCTCAGCCCAGGAAACGCAGGAGTGCCTGAGACCCTGGAGAGAAAAAGCATCAGCCAGGAAGGACGAAGACACCTGGCCCTGGGGGAAGACACGAGAGAAAAGAGCCCTGCCCAAGAAACAGGTGGGTGGGACCCAGAGCGCCCTTCCCAGGCTTGGGGACAAAGTCCCTGCGGCAGCACCAGCACAGAATGCCTGAAGAGCAGACTTCGGGACGCATCTCGAGCCCAGCTGACCTACAAGCCAAGGGGACACACACACTCATGCCCTTGGGATTCTCCTCTTCCCTGCACCGCCAGGGCCTCCCACGTTCACCTCAGGCCCAGGACTGCAGCTCTGTCAGAAACAAAACAGCCCAACACTCCATATTTCGAAAGAGAATTTTAAAACAGAGTCAAAAGAACGGAAATCAGTTATCTGTCCTCTTCCAGGGCAGGGAGAAGACCTCCTTCCCCACAGGTTCAAGACTATGGCTAGGTGGTGAGGAAGGCAGGCCCGGCACCCAAGCCTTGGGGAGACACAGAAAGGGCCCGAGCCAGGCACTCGGCCAGAGGCTAGTGCAGCCCTTGGGCCACAGGACCTGATGGCCACTGGGGCTACCAGTTCTGGATACAAGCTTTCATCTCCCCAGAAGTGTCGTCTTTCTGTCTGCAGCAGTCGGCTAGAGAAAGGCTTCAGGAAGATGTGTGCCTGGGGCACCCGAAGGCAGCCTCTGACCCTACCTTTCTCTGTGGCATAAGCCTTACAATGCTGAGGAAAGGCCATAGGTTTGGCGACGGAGCCTTCAATGGTCTTCATCCCTATAGAGCTCTGTGGCTCTCAGGGTGACAGGAGAGGAGACAAACTAACTTGGGGAGAGTCTTGATCATTCACTTTCTCCCCCAACCTGAAACACTTATATCCCGGGACCACAGTTCAAGGCAAGAAACACTCACACACACACACACACACACACACACCCACACACACACACACACACACACACCCACACACACACACACACACACACATCTCGGGAACCCAACTCAGGGAGCAGGCAGCTCTGGGTATCGCTGGTCTGACATCTGCCCACTCAGCATCTAACCTGTCCTAAAGCTCTTTCCAATCACTTCTATTTCCAGGTCTCATTTGGTGAGATGCTCCAGATTCCGCTCTGTCAGGCTGATCATAAAGGCACAGTGTAGGAAAGTCCCCTACTGGGATGGCCATTGCTTGGCGGCAGGGAAGGCTAAGGGGCCCGCAGCTGCCCAAGGCTGGTGTAGACATCCTCTGCTGCGCTCAGTTCCTCAAAGACTGGGATCAGGTTCAGCAGCTCAGTGTCTGCCATGTCATCAAACCAAGACTGCACAGGCACCTGGAGAGGGAGAAGGCAGCGTTAAGCCTCCCGACCGCCACTGCTTCCCTCCCTTGCCCCAGACCCCAGAGGCTGGCTGGTCCACCTGGGATGGTGCCCTCCTCTGGTAAAGCCCATGGTTCCACCACCATCCCCTTCTCCCTCCTCCTTCCAGGGCAGGAACTCTCCCAATCCCTGCAATGTGGGTGTATCTGGACCACTCACTGCATTCTCTGGGTGGAAGATGTAAGAAGCAGGCGAGTTGTCCAGAATGAGGGTTTTCCTCAGGTCCCTTCCCAGGCGGCTGAGGTCCTTGACATAGCAGCCCTGGTGAAACACACAGGACTCACGGAACAGGCGGGCCCGGAATACCCCACACCTGTCCAGCAGATCCGTCACAGGGTCAGCATACTGAGAAGAGAGAAGAAGCTTTTTGTTTGGATGCAGTCCTGGTTTCCCCGTGGTATCCTGTGGACCTGCATACCTGCTGGTATGCCACACCTGCTCCCAGTTCTTTACTCCCCTCCTGCCCCCAGGTACCTTGGCTAGGCTGGCAGTGAAGAGAACACATTCAAAGAGTTCCCCCATTCGTCTCAGGAACTCATCCACGTAAGGCCTCTTAAGCACGTACACCTGAGGAAAAGCAGAAAGGCTTGTTGGCGGCATCCCTATGAGGGTGAAGCCTCACGGCATCGGTCACCGTCACCACCTACACAAAGAGCAGTAAGTAGGTTCAGACCTTACTCTGTCTGGACTCCCACACCCCAGCCTCTGGGACCACCTGGCTGGAAGCCTTCTGCCCCGCAGACCAGGGCACGAGCGTCACCTCCTCACCAGGCTTCTGCCGGCTCAGTGGTCCCAACCTTGACCCAGCTCGGGAAGAAACAAAAACACCTAATGTCCCAGGAGCCATCTGTTTCCGGCGGCGAACCATCAGCTGCCTCCAGAAACAAGTAATCAAGAATAGGCCTCACAGATGGAAACAGCCTATCCTGGATTACTTGAATCCAGCCACAGCCTCTGTGGGAGTTTCCTGTCCTTGGCTCTGACAGGACAGTTAGTCCAGGACCCCATCAGGCAGGGTCGCAGATACTTCCTGAAACCTCATGCCCTCGCAGAGCTTCTCTGAAATGCACCAGGGGAAAGTGACTTTTTCCCCTCAGTGACCGCAGATCTGACACCCTGCAGCATCTTGCTCTAGTGACGCCCCCATTTTGTGCTTGCCCCTGACAGCCACCCCTAACCCTGGTGTCCACCTTTCATAACCTTGCACATTATGGCCTAAAAGCTTCACTGGCCGCCATGTCCCTCATGGGCCTGCTGTCTATTGCTTCCCTGTCTCCATCCAGGTGTTCTCCTCTCATCCAGCCTACACAGGTGCTACTGGAACCACTCCTTCGAAGTTCTTTTTGTCCAGCTCACTCCCTGCTCAACAGCATGTGCCTGCCATGCCTCTCTCTCCTGGAGACGGCCTGGACTGGCCATCGACTCACCAGACCCCTCCCAGCTCTGCTGCAGGAACCCTCTGCTCCAGGTAGCCACAACTGGGCCTCCTTGCATTTACCATTTCTTTTTTTTTGGCGGTACACAGGCCTCTCACTGTTGTGGCCTCTCCCGTTGCGGAGCACAGGCTCCGGACGCGCAGGCTCAGCGGCCATGGCTCACGGGCCCAGCCGCTCCGCGGCATGTGGGATCTTCCCGGACCGGGGCACGAACCCGTGTCCCCTGCATCGGCAGGCGGACTCTCAACCACTGCGCCACCAGGGAAGCCCTCATTTACCATTTCTTTAACCTTCAACAAGTCCCTCCCTCCTCCTGGCTATTCATCAAGCTTGGCATCCTCTCAACACTCTTTGCTGAAAACGCACCTTCTGCAGGTAGACACCTCACCCCCACCCCCCGCTCATGTAAATGTCATCCCTTTTCCATTATTCACACCTCTCCTTGTTAGCCAGGAGTTCAGTGTTTGAAGATACGCCTTTTTTAAAAAATCTGTGGGTTCTGTATGTTTCTCTATACCCTCAACTAGACTGTAAAGAGCTGCTGTGCAGAGTCCAGCACTGGGACTGGGAGAGCACCTCAGCTGGGAGGAGGGTGGTGGGGTGAAGAAAGCTTCTAATGGACACAGGATAGTGCTGACCACCCATGGAAGCCTCAAACCCCATTTCCCTACAAGTAACTCTTCTATCTGACTATCAACACCACAGGATCCTTAACCCTGGACTGAGCAGGTTGTGTAGGGCCAGAGCCTCACCTTATTTAGATTCAAGCGCTTTTTGATAGATGTGTACTGAGTATGTATTGTGGCAGAATCCAGTGTAGGGACCCCAAGGGAAGGGGAATTGGAGAAAGCTTTACAGAGGAGGAGATGCCTTTTCTGGGGAGAAAGAAATTCACCAGCTAGATGGAATGGGTGGGCAGGGGAGGAGAGAAAACAGCTAGTACTGACTTCGTTGTCTGTAACAGGCAGATACACCAACTCTTCAGCTTTAGAGAAAATGTATTAAGCCATATCACAGTGCTGGTCACATTCATTAGGGGCAGGGGAGATAAGTAAATGATAGCTATTACTACTATTAAATAATTTAATTTTAAACAGCTTGGCTGCAAAGAGAAAAAAGGTGACAGCTAGAGGGGGATGAGGGGCTGCATTTTTTAAGATGCGAAAGCCTCGAATGTGAAAGTCTACCAATAAAAGCAGAGAGGCTGAAGTTATAGGAAAGGATCAACTGATGGAACACAAGCCCCTGAGGAGCAGAAGACCCTGAGTTCCTGGGCTGGGCGTGGCCTGGCAGCAGCTCACCTGGTGAGTGGTCCCTTCGATCTCTACAGGCACTATGAAGTCAGCGTTGTTGATTGGCTGGAAGGCAGAAGAGTTAATGAGTCAGCTCGTGGGAAGGGACAAGAGCCCAGCCACACCCCAGTCCCTGCCACAGCCAGTGCTCCGCCCCCTGGGCGGGGTGGGGAGGGACAGATATCAGAGGCCCTAGGAAGCCCCTGCTGTCCCAACTAAGTGGCTCTCACCCAAGTACAGGCTGCGACACCCCTTCTGGTTTTCCCCACTTACCACCACCTGCAAATTCTACCTGAGCTCAGACAGTCTCTGGGCTTTCTTAACAATCATCCTGATAAAATGGATAGGGGCATGGCCCAAGGCTGACTTAACCCCTCTTTTGTACCCCTGTACAGAGCCCTGGTGGCTGTGCTGCGACGAGGGGGGCGGGGCAGCTGTAGCCTGTTGTCAGCAACTGCGGAGAGCAGGGGCTCCCACTCAACATCATTCTCTGGTGGGGCCTCCAGGTATCTGTGATGCAACTGTGGCCAAATGCCAGAGGCCGGCCCTCCTACTTATGATCACTCTTCCATCATCAACTTTAGGCCACTTCACTGGCACCTGCAGTCAGGCTTCCAGGACAGCCCAGGATGAGTGTAAGAAGAGCTCCAGATGTCCAGTTACCTTAAAGGAGCTATGCACAAGGGTTTCATCCAAGTCAATGACCACGCAGATTCTTCCTTGATCTTCCTCTGTCACCTCCGGGAGCAGACAGGTCCCTGGAATCTAAAACCAGAGCCAGGCTACTGAATCTGCCACCAAGAAAGACTAATTTTCCCCAATAGAACTCTGGGAAGAGCTGGGCCCACTGAGGAGATGGAAGCCCCCTACTTCAACCCAAGAGAGGCGACACTTAAAGGCCAAGAGGTAGAGAAAGAAGAGACTGAGCTGGCTCTTTCCTTCAGCCTGGGACTGTGAAGTGATCCGGATACTGGAGATGGAGGCCAGAGCTGGTGATGGATACCGGCTGTCCCCCGCACAATCTAATGCCTTGCACGTGGTGGGCCCTCAGCAAATATCTGGGACAAACAGCTTCCAAGGGCAGGGAGTTAGCCAGCCAGACACAGAGGAATGAGGGCTTCACCGCATGGGGCATGGGGTTAGCAGGTATCACTGGGTGTTGGGGCTTCTGAGGCCATACCCTGTGAGATTCACATACCTGATAAAACTGGTACTGGAGACACTGGAGCAGATCCGACTACGGGAGAAAAGAATGTGGTCAGTGCCAGCCCACTAATGCCTTTCCTGGTTGTCTAAAGCCCACTCAGGCCTGGAGGCGAATTTTCTCCCCAAGACCCCAGCCCCCTGGAAAGCTCTGACACAACAAAAGTGACCTTCCTTAAGAGCTGGGCAGGAAAGGGGCCAAAATCTTCTTTCCACACTCGGCCTGATGAAGGATGGAGAAGGAAGTGTCCCTGTTCTCAGCTGCTATTGCCTCTCCAAGGAACAGGGGACTCAAGCAGCTGATGCAGGGACACAGAGTCAGAGGCAGAATCAAAATCGGAACTCCTCACTGTGGAGGTCTGGCCTCTTGCTTAGTCCTGAAACCCAGGCTTCTCTTTGAGAACATGTGTTTTCTCCATCCTCCTTGGGGGCCTAGATTAGGGGGAGGTGCACTGAGCCCCTACAAAACACAAGTAAGCCAATGTGAGCCCACACTGTGGGTCCTGAAATGTGAGGGGAGGTAGAGTGCAGAGAGCTCAGAAAGCCTCTTCCCGCCTTTGGCTAATAAGTAAAACGTTATGATGTAACAAGTAAGTGATCTTAATGGAAACCCTGAAGAAAAATTAAAATCCTAGCACTTAGAAAAACTTAATGTTGGCATTTTAGTGCATTTCCTTCAAGCTTGCTTTGGCAAGCAGTCTTTTTTCTTCATGACATATAATTTTGCATTCTGCTTTTTTTTTTTTTTTTTTTTTGGGGGGGTACGCGGGCCTCTCACTGTTGTGGCCTCTCCCCTTGTGGAGCGCAGGCTCAGTGGCCACGGCTCACGGGCCCAGCCGCTCTGCGGCATGTGGGATCTTCCCGGACCGGGGCACGAACCCGTGTCCCCTGCATCGGCAGGCGGACTCCCAACCACTGCGCCACCAGGGAAGCTCTGCATTCTGCTTTTTGACTTAATGTTGCGACTCAATATTCTTCCACATTGTTGTGAACTCTTAGTAAAAATTAATAGTTCAGTTAATACCGTCATGTTGTACTTCATTTAACCATTGTCCCCTTTTGCATAATGAGGTGATTTTTCACTGATGTACATATCTTTAGCCTGGTTTTGAAAGAGAGGAAGGACAGCTAAACCTTGGTGTTTCAGAAAGAAGTACAAATGGCACTGCGGAAAGGAGGATTTCTGTCCCCCGCCTCTGAAATGCCAGACATATCTTCTGGTAATTATAAGAATCAGAGACACCCACACATTTCCAAATGTCTCTCACAGGTACAGGTGATAGTGCTGGAAGGGGTTATCAAGAATGTGATCGAATTTCAATTCCTTGGTTCCCTGAAAGCCTAGTAACTTGGAAGGTATTTTTGCTTAGTTAAAAATAAAAAACAACAATCACAGGACTTACAACCAGAGAGATCTGAATTCAAACCCTGATACTACCATTTATTAACCATTAACTATTCAGCGGCTACATACACTCTCTGAGTCTCAGCTTCCATCTGTGAGTGGGAATCCTGTGGCTCTCCTTGCAGGGCTGCTATGGGTCATGTGAGACAAGCTACGCAAAACACCTTGCACGGTTCCTGGGACCTGGAAGGATCTGGACCGCGGGGCCCCTCAGAAACCACAGGGACATCCAGATGGCCCTCACCACAAATGGGAATCAACAGGAAGAAGATGGACCACTATGGGAAGGACAGAGGAAGGGCCTCCTCCGGGCCAGAGATCTTCCAACTCAGGCAAGGCTGCCCTGTCTCCCTGCCGTGGTTGCAGGGACCCCCACTCGCTCACAGCAGTCCCGTCCTTGCTGGTATCACACCACCCTGGATCCAGCTACCTTAGCAATGGTGTTGGCTTCCTCCTTGTATGCGGAGAGCTCAGTGGAGGAGCTTGACTGGCCAACATGCTGGGCGCGAAAACAGCAGAAAAGGGCCTTGAAGATGTTACGTCCACGAGGCTTCTTAGGAGAGGACTTGGAGACCAGGCCTAGAGTGGAGGGAACGACAGAGGCGTTAGCTACAGGGCGTCTGTCCACAAATACCCACCCCCGCGCTCTATCTCCTCTAGTTTATAAGCTCCACTGGGGCACAAGGCACGTGCTTGGCGAACAACCAAATACAGTCAGTGGTGAAATGTACATGTTTATTCCAACATCTTCTCTGTAAACTAGAAACAGCAGGAATCCCCAGTCCCTGGTTTGGGAAGTGAACTGCAGAAAACTTGCTCTTCATTCCATGGGGGTGAAGGGGCACTGAGAGATGGGGCCAGCTATAGAATCTACTTTGGTAGCAGCACACTGAGGGAACACTCCAAGGTAATTCACAAAAATCCTCCCTAACACCAGTTCCCAGAATACTACCCATTCTAGAGAAGGGAGTGAGCTAGACCTCTTCAAGTCGGTGCAGCTACAGCCCTGTTCTAGGTCAGCTTCCTTCAATCAGTTAGTAGGCAGCACTGAGCCCAGGCTAGAACAACAGACTAGAAAATAGAACAGCTTCAGCCCCAAGAAACTACAAGTTTCATTCACACCCTTGTGTCCATACCACACTCCGGTCACTTTCCTTAACACTCCCTCCCCTCAAAGACCACAGGCACATCACTCTCTTGGGACACATACATCCAGCGCTGGGTTCTGCGTTGACGTCCCTGCTTCTCGGCTACAGCTGCTAAGTCCTGCCTTGACAGTTTGGGCTTTGGAAATACAAAGCCATTTTAATAGAAGGCTTGGCAAAGCAGCCCCAGAAAGGCCAAGCTGATAGAAAAAGCTACAAGCATTTACAGGATCAACCAGAAATGGACTTCGGAAAGTCTTTTTCAGGTTCCTTTTATTATTTTTTAAATTGGAGTATAACTGCTTTACAATGTTGTGTTAGTTTCTGCTGTACAGTGAAGTGAGTCAGCTATATGTGTATATACATCCCCTCCCTCTTGGACCGCCTTCCTCCCCTCCCCCCACCAAGCTCTTTTTATTTTAGAGGAACTGTGCCGGCAACTGTTGAGGATGAACAGGGAGCCAGGATTGGTACTGTGGCCAGGAGGTGGCGCCGCACAACCACTGACAGAATGGTCCTCAGCCACAGGTCTTCTCCTCTCCGGGGGCCAGGGCGGGGGCCAGGCCTTGGGATGAAATCCACCCCACTCGGCTTTAAAGCACAGGGCAAACTCCTGTGCAGGGAAGTAAGTGCCAGAAATGTCTGCCTTTATGTGGGGGGGGGGGGGGGGTGGCAAACAGAACGTGGCACTGAGGATAACCTTCCCCGTGCTGCTGGGTTTAAGAAGGGAAGGGGGGGCAATGTGGTGAGCCCCCCACCCCAGCAAGGCCAAGCTCCCTGGCTCAGTCCTCAGAGTACATGCTGCACCTGCACGGAGGCGGCTCTGGCAGAAGAGGTGATGGGAGAGCCATTAAACACCCAGTTACTGGGCTGCCTGAGCCCCTGGAGAGGAGAGAAAACCAAACTCTGTTCCCTGGACCAAAGGTGAGGCCGCTGACCCTCAGTCAAAGGGCAGTCAGCACCGCCCCAGGACAACCAACTCAGCTGTGGCTCAGCAGGAAGACTGAGGGCTTCCTGCAGGTGCAGGCTGGGCACCCCAGTCCATCTGGTCCAGTGCTCTCTCTCCTTCCCCTCCCTGGGTCAGGCAGATCCCTTGACACTGGTATGACCATTAGACACCTTTTAGAAAATGTTCAGGCTTCCCCAGCAATTAGCCTAAAAACCTGGATATCACTCTCAAGCTCCTGGCCCTGCTGGAAGAGTCAAGATTTCCAGGGACTGAGGATTTTGCCCCGAAGGAAAAAGTTGCGTTGGAGGCCTCGCCCAAGGCCCCTGAGTCCAGGAGACAAACTTGAGAGCAGAGCCCAGTACTTAAAGACAGCAAGATGAGAGGTTCCTCGGACTCTCTCCTACTCTGAATAATCTATCCAGAAATCGGAAGGAAAGGACAGCTTCTCCACCTCGCTGTACGGCCCACCTTCAATTCCGAGCCCAGGGACGCGAGCAGACGCTGACACAAAGCTCTAAGACCAAAGCTGAACCATCCCTTTTCCTTTGGTTTATGGTTTCTTCACGCAGAACCACAATCAGAGGCTTAACCCGGGCACTGAGCCTTTATTAAAAGGCCACACAGCCCAAGCCTTTCCTGAAGAGAGGCCATCAAGAACACACTCAGCATCTTAGTGACAGACGCTGTGAAGGCTGAGTAATCCTGAGAGGCAGGGGTTGAAAGGGGCAGCTGGCTGGGGCCGTGGAGAGGCCTCGCCGGTGCCCCCTGCGGGAGGCCCAACAGGCAGGAGCACTCCAGCCTCAGACAGGGAGGGGGCAGGGGCGCTCCTCAGCTGGTTCGGACTCTGCAGGGGATGAGGTCTTCTTAAAACACAATGCGGCCAGGCAGCCCCTGGGCCTCAGAGACCACAGATGCCTTGACCCCGGGGGCAGGCGCTCGGAGCAAAGAGCTGTGGCGCCTGGGGAAGGGACCCCAGACCCACAACAGCAAGGTCAGCACCCCAGATGTTCCTCACTACCCCCTCCCCCACTGGGGCCCCACTTCCCTCAGTCCTTCTCCAGGCTGTGTGTCCTCCTCACCTTAACAAACACTGCCACTGACAATCAGTGGCCATCAGGGCCTCTTCAGCCTCCCCCTAACATGGCTGCCTCCTGACGGGGCCTGCAGTGGCCTCAGCCGGGTACATTCACTGGCCTCTGGCTTCTGAGCAGCAGGTGCTCATGACTCTGGCTGAGTGAATAACTCTGGGGCCTCCAGGGCCTTTGTTGCTTCTACAGAGCCAGGACCTGTGGAAGCCTTCGCTGGTCTACAACCGCCCAGAAGAGTTAGAAACAGAAAGACTCCCTCCCTTACGAGGACAGGGAAGTGGGCTATGACGAGCTGGGCACCTGAGGCAAGCCACTCCGTCTTTCTGGGCCTTGATCATGTTTACTGAGCACCAGTGATGGGCCAGGCCTGTGTCAAGACACTTGACATCATTACTTCATTTAATCCTCACTACAAACCCATTTCTAAGCACTAATCCCCCATTTCACAGAAGGGAAACTGAAGCACAGAGAGCTTAAGTAACCTGCTTGAGGTTACACAGGTAGTAGGACAGCAGAGCCAGGATCTGAACCCAGATCTGCCTGAACCCAGAGCCAGGGCTCTTAACAACTACTCTGTAGGGTCCCCTACAGCTCAGGCATCGTGTACGATTACTCCTGCAACAGGTGGGAAGTGGCAGTGCACTCTTAAGATCTCTCAAGAGTGTGTGCCCTACTCCTCTCTAGGCTGGGCTGGTGAAGGATCAGTTTGGGGACCAGCCCCCCTCCTTTGTGTCCTCTTGGGCAGTCCATGAAAGGTGTAAGGGGTGAAATAGTACAAGGCTCCCTTCACCGCCACCCCGGCCCTGCACCTGCTCCGACTGGCAGATACCTCTGGGAGATCAAGAGGACAATGCGGGGGCGGGGGGAGGAACGTGAACCAGGAGCTTTGGTCCAAGAGCCACTTTGTTGAGGGGGCTTAAGGATGAGGGGATACACCCAGAGAGGGATCTGAGACTCGTATCAAAGAGCCTTTCAAAGGACTCCTTTCAACCAGCGCTCAGCACTGTGTCCCTGACAGCCAGGTGCAGGTCACCCCCACCCCTCTGTGTGTGACAGGAAGGGGCAGTGGCCCCCTCCCGGGAGACGAACACTGGCACAAGAGGGTTTACAGGCCGGTGAGCATTTCATTGCACAGGTCTCCCCAGTGAGGGAGGGCAGGATTCCAGTGGGTACCACAAAGCTCCATTACTGATGTGCATCTGTTCTCCTGGCTCCAAACATCTGGTTTGGGGCTGAATGTCGGAAAGGACCAGCACAGACCTAACGGGGGGAGCTCTGGCTCAAGAAGAAAGTGCGCAGGTGGCTGAGAACAGGGAAGCCAAGCCACCCCTTCAGCTCACTGCTGTGAGGCTTCCTACGGAGGCAGGATGTGAAGAGAAGTGGGGATGTGGGAGGTATTCCCCCTCCCCCTCCCCACAGGATCACCTGGGCTGGGGTCCAGGCTCTGCCAGTTACTACTCAGCCACACAGCCTCTTTGTGCCTTCGTTTCCTCATCCGTTAACTGGGATAACAGCACGACCACTCTGACTGAACACGGTAAGGCACTGTGCAGACTATACTTAGAAGCCGCACTCCTTTTCACATCATCTAAGGGGAGACGGCCACTCCTCGGCAACACTGTGACCACCCACCCAGCGTGTGGCTGAAGCTCAAGGACAGAAGATGAGACAGGTGCCAGAGGAACTCGGATCGTGAGCAGGTTTCAGAAAGGCAAAACCACCCCTATACCTTCTCCCAAATTCACTACAAAACTTGTTTTCCAGTTGCAAACTCCTTGGCTGGTCTCTGCAAGTAACAGGAAAGCAGGTGAGGTTGTTCCACTTGAGACAAAGAATGCCCTCTCCCCTTGTGTCCACCATCACTGGCCCCCAAGAGGCACCAGGTGGGGATACTACTTGCCTCTGACTCTCAAGAAGCCTGTGCGCATACATGTATGCGTGTACACACACATGCGCGCACACACAGATGAAGACTGGCTTTGCCTGGACAACACTATTTTTAACCTTCTTCAGAAGGTCAGGTTGAGATATCACTGTTGCCAACAGCACAGCTTTGTGTCCCAGCAAAGGGACTCCTCACACATCCGCCTGGGATTCGGCAGAAGGCAAGCTCTCAGGCTGTCGGATTTTAACAAGCCCATTCATGTAGAAGGATGCTTTCTTGGTTCATCTCTCGGAGTACTTCTTTCTCCACCATCTCTCATTCCCCCCACAGTAAAGGATTTAGTCTGGCTATCACTATAAAATGGCCTCCCGGAGGGGCCTCCCTCCCCTTAGCTTTTGGAGGAAGGAGAGTATTTGGAGCATTTCTGGCCTTTCTTGGCCAGCTGCCTGGGCCTTGCAGCCAAGATGCATGTGATTGGGGCTCCCCGTGGAGAGGAGTCCTCCCAGGTCCTCAGCAAGGGGCATCTGTGCCTTGGCTAAGGACAGGCCCTAAAGCGCCAGGTGGACAGAAGGACTCTTGGACCATCAGGTGAGTCAGCAGGGGAACAAGAAGGTGAGAGATGCCTAGACATCCCCCACACAGGAAAGACTGGAAGCCAGAGGCAGGGTGTACCAGTTTCCACGGTGTGCAACTGCTGACACTGCTCTCTTCAGGTGACAACGCAGGGGGGCCTCACCCAGCTCGGCACCAGTTCCCGAAGTTCCAGAAAGCAGCTGTGAAGTTGACAGCATGGACTTTTTTTTTTTTTTTTTTGCAGTACGCAGGCCTCTCACTGTTGTGGCCTCTCCCGTTGCGGGGCACAGGCTCTGGACGCGCAGGCTCAGCGGCCATGGCTCACGGGCCCAGCCGCTCCGCGGCATGTGGGATCTTCCCGGACCGGGGCACGAACCCGTGTCCCCCGCATCGGCAGGCGGACTCTCAACCACTGCGCCACCAGGGAAGCCCAGCGTGGACTTTTAAAAAGTAGTTTTAACCACATTGTTTGGCTCACACCAGCATGTTCTACACTAGCACCCTCCCTGCGACCAGCAGCCAGGCTGTCCTACCTACGCAGACGTCTCCATTAGTTCCCCTTCCCTGGACAGGACAGCTCCCTGCCTCTACCTGTCTTCTAAGAGAGGAGGGCTTCTTTCAGTCCTGGGTCCTTAATGCCACTTGTGGGGTGAGGGTGGGGGACCCGGTCACTCACTGCCTAGCCTGCCTTTTCCCTGCCCCTCCAGCAGTCGTCACTGATCTCAACATAGGGCCTCAACTTCAGGACCTTCCCTCAAGAAGCACTAAGTTTTGGAAGCAGGGGATCCCTAGCAACTTCTAAAACAGGATCAAGATACTCTGTCAATTTCCAAATCAGCCTTTAAAAGAGTTATTGGCAGAACACCCGCCTGGGCAGCTGTAACATATTTTAGAAACATGCTGGGGCTGGGGGTGGGTTCCCAGAAGCAGCAACAGGCCCTGGACCAGAGCAGTTTCCTCACAGATACGTCAGCAGCAGGCTCAGCCCCCAGCTCCACACCAGAGTGCTCTTGGTGGATGTCAGGAAGTGATCTGATGGCTCACAGCAGCAGCAGGGATAGACCTGAGATGCCATCCAGGAAAACCCAAAGGGCTGCACCCTGCCCTTGTTTTACTGTATGCAATGCCTGCTAGAGCAGAGATGTCATTGTGGGGGACTGGAAGCCATACTTGCCCGCCTTGAGCCTCCCGCTCCCCCTAAGGAGGTGCGGAGCAAGGCCCTGTGGGAGGCCGGGAGGCTAAAAGAAACCTGCCAGCAGGACACAAACACCCTCTTAGTGGCTGTTTCAGCCCCTGACTTGGCTCTCTGCCCGATTCCTGAAATGCTTGGGTCTGGTGGAAGACCTGAAGAATCTAGTGCCTCTTTCCTCTCCAGCTAAGAAGCCTGCTTTAGGTGACATATGCATGAGAGTGAGATGGAGAAAGAAGAACGAAAGCTCAGGACAAAGCAAAGGACCCTCAACCGTCTCTCCTCTGACCAGTGAACAACAGAGTGGTTACATAGGTGCCATGGACTTAGGCTTAAATCCTGGCTCTGCCACATATAAGGTGTGTGGCCTTGGGCCTCAGTTTCTTCATCTGTAAAATGGAAAGACTAACATTACCTATTACATAGAGCTGTGAGAATTACAATGCGGTCTGGGTGTGTCCTGACCCTAGTAAAACGCTCAGTAAATCTCAGCTGCTAGTCATTCAGTACAAAGCACTTTCATACCTTTATCTCACTCAGTCTCAATCTCAAAATGTTCACAGTGAAAGAGAGCACAGAGATTTCTCATTCGAGAGGTCACAGAGGAGTAGTGGCAGGGTCAATCCTGGGAAATGGCCTTTTCCAGGACTCCACAAAAACCAATTCCAGTCACACACACTCACACACATACACACACACACACACACACACACACGCTCATTGAGGGTGGCCAACCGGTTCCTTCCGTCCTTCCTCTCATGGCTGGCCCCTGCAGAAGGAATGGAAGGAGCCTGCCAGGGAGTCTGTCCCACCTACAGGGTCACTCACCTACTCCTCCCACACCCCAGCTGCATCTGGGACCAGCCCACCAGTATAGGTGTGTCCACTGAGAGAGCACTGAGCTGGAGTCAGGAAGCCTGGCCCTTGCCCCACTTCAGCCTCTCAAGCAGCCTTGTGGTCTCACCTAAGGCACCACCACCCTGGGTTGTTTCCTCGCAGGCCGATCAAGAAAGGTCTACACTGCATGGTGTCTTACAAGGTGGCTTCAGATCCCCTGAAAGCTTGAACAGGCACTCTAAAAAGTGGAATGCACAACGCAAATGAGAGGCAGTGCGGGTCAGCGTTAGGTTTGACTCTGAGCCAGTCCTAGCTGACACGAACCAGCCACGTTCCTGGGGACAAGGTGCTTGGGGTTTCTCAGCGGAGGTTTTCCTCACTTGTCAAGTGGGGATCATTCCTATCTCACAAGGTCATTGTGAGGCTCAAGTGAGACACTATCAATAGATATAAAAGGCTAGGGCAGTGCCTGCCCCACAGTGAGTGCTCTATAAATATCATGTGATCATTACTGGTAAGTGGGGATCACGACTCTGTCCATTCACACTCAGAAAACTTTTGGACTTCCCTTTAGGAGCCGCAGGATCTTTAACAAACAGGAAAACTGGATCCCTCCAGGGACTCTTCCTGCTCAGGGCTAAACAGGCAGCTGGGGCCGCTGCTGCGCTCACCTGGCTCTTCTCCAGGGACACCTGTCAGAACCACAGGGAGCATTTGGAACACGCGGATGCCCGGCCCACCTGCTCCTGCTCTGATTCAGGTAAGACCCAGGTGGGGTCTGTATTTTTAGTAAGTGTCACCGGAGTTTCCGATGTGTGTCCCTGGCTGGGAGCCAATGTCTAAAGGTTGCCAGTGGTCCCTGACTAACCCCTGCAGGACTGGAGGGTGATTCAGCCAGAGTCCCTGTGGCCCCTTTCCCCACCACATCTCACTGGCTCAATGTCTCTGCAGGTCTCAGGGGACTTGCACCCCAGAGCCTGATTTTCCTTTCTAGGGGCACTCGCTCTAATCCGTCACAAGGCAAAACACCCAAGCCTCCTGTCCCTTCCTGCAGGTCCCTGTTCCTGGGAAGGAGGAGCCCTAGCCCCATTCTGCCATGGAGGCAGAAGAGCTAGGACCCACGTCCTGGGAAGGGACTTCCACACACTGGCGGTATGCGCTCTGAGCCTTCCCATGAATCTGCTTGGTTCTCATTGGGGTTGGGGCCACATTTGTTCCCTGAGAACTGTGTGGGTGGGAAAGAGCAAATTCTATAGGATGCAAAAACTATTCATATGTCAAGACAGAAAAAGAAGGTAGTGAATAAAAAGAGAATAAGAGCAAAGCCTGATTTGGGGTGGGGGGCAGGGTGGGAGGGGAGGACGGCGCACCTGGGAAAAGAAAGGAAATGCCAGCAGGTCCACTGAGAGATCGGGTTTAAGGCTATAACCCTTAGAATAGCTGACGAATATAAAACAGGACATCCTTGCACCTCCTGCCCAGAAGGCCGTGTGCTCGCTGGAGTACCCATTCTGTAATAACAGACCTGGTGCAGGCACACTCAGACCTGAAGGGCTGGGCACTCTGCCAGACAAAGAAACTCTGTTCTATTTGGCCTCTGGTCCAGAGAGGCTTCAAGTTCTAAGTCAACTTCTCCACTTTGATTTCTACTAGTTCCTTCATAAGATTTGCACGTTAATAAGCTCATCTGCATCCCAGTTGGGAACTATTCCTCCATTTCAGAAGAGGGAGGGAATCATGACAGCCACACCCAACCCGGTGTCAGCAGGACAAGTGAGTTAATTCTGTGCTTCCCGAGCTGGCTGGCCTGAGACAGGGTGAAAAGCAATTTAATGCTGAGTTTGTGCTTTCTCAAGGTTGTACCCCAAAACCACAGCAGCAAAGACATAGCTTAAGAACATCTATTTCTCTTCAAAATCCCAGCTTCTTTTTCTTTCCTTGTTACTAGCATTCCTTAAAGAAATCTGAATCTTACTGGGTTCTTTAACTCTCAAAACAAACGCAGACGGTAAGAGAACGCAGCACACAGTTGCCTCAAGTCTTCATTACATCCACTTCTGAGGGGCCGAGCAACTGCTCACAAGGTTTAGACTTCAGAGACTCTTCATAGGAGGTGCGTGGCTCCCCGGCCTCCTCCCATCCCAGATGCCCAGGCGCCAGGCAGGACGGCAAAAGCCCCAAGGCACGTGCTACTCACATAAAATCCCATCCTATGTAACAGGGGCACAAAGAAGGGGTCTGCGCAGCAAGGCTGTTTGTCAGTCTCAGAGGGTGATTCTTCCAGAAGGCCTAAGCCCTCACATTAGTGTCCCCTCTGACCCCCGGCCACCTGTCTTTAACAATAAAACCCACATGACCGTGTGCTGTTTGCACCGTGTCCTTGGGGGAATGGAGGAGAACCAGAGTGGTGGTCTAGCTGTCTAAAAAGGAAGGACATTAACATCTATCAATTATCTGCTAAGTACAAGGCATTGGAGAAGGGTAGAGACCGGTACTCCTATTTTATAGATAAGTCACCCAGCACAGTAAAGTGATTTGTCAAGTCTCACTGCAAATAGGGATTTGCATCCAGGCCTGAGGCAACCAATTTTGCTCCTGGAGCAATTCTTCTGAACACTTCTAACTGCTGCCCCTGCCCCCCAATCCCCTCTTCACCCTGAGAGACAAACTTCCCAAGATGGTAATAAAAGACAATAACCCAACATACCCAAAAGCTAGGAGGAGGAAAGCTGAAGGAGAAGGGGAAGAGATATATACTTACATATAAATACGTATTGTCTTTCTCTTGCTTAGTTATGAGCACATGTATTAATTTTCCACAGAAAGGCTGAGAGCATCAACTCACCTTGGCTAGAAATGTGACTTCTATCGTATTTACCGTTTTAACAAAGTCCGTGTTCATGAGGGATTTGGAAGGTCCCACCGAGAGCATGAAACGGGACCTCTCTTCCACCCAATTTCTTTAAGACCCCTATAGTTGAGAAGGAGGAGACAGGATTCAGGAACACTACCACCCCTTGCCGTCTCTCAAGGGGTTTTCACAGCACTTCCTGAGTCCTGGTCCGTTGCAAGCTCTGCAAGTTAAACTCATCAGCAGAACTGCAAACTCCCAGTCCCGGGATGGTGGGCATTTACAAACGTTGTTGCTGAGTTAGCAGGGCTCCCTTGGGTTGCTTCGGAAGAGAGCAAACACAAGCTTAAGTCACCACATAAGCCCCTACCTCACTCCAAGATGGGGGAACAAGACAGAGGAGCGAGACTCAGCAGCCACAGAGGCCAAGGCTGAGACTGCGCAAGGAGGGGAGAGGCACCAGTGGGGCGGGAGGAGCCAGCTGCGAACACACACCCTGGATGCTCACAGAACAAGCTAAGGAAGAAAGCCCCAGGGAGACTGAGTCTTGGTCTAAACTTTTCAAGTTAAGGGCCTAGCTACAACCACAGTGAAAGGTGTTTAAGCTTTTACATGAGACAGTAAGGCAGAATTTCTCCCTTATGGGGAGAAAGCAGGAGTTAGAAAAACCTGCCACCTGCCTAATTCTTAGGGGTGGTCAGTTACCAGAACCTGTTGTTCAGTTCTACATGTGAAAAGACAACTCAAGGCATCATCATCCACTCCCTGAAAGGAAGGGGCTCAGGCCTCACAGAACAAAACAAAAAAGGTCCCAACTCCCCCAGAGGGGCTGTGGGTCACTCAAACTCTGGAGGAGCTTGCCTCCGCCCTCTCATTTCACACTGGGAGGTTATAAGGTGGGCCCATTTCCCTGGCTTCTCCCCATCTAACCTCGAAGCCCGAGGCACAATCTCCCAGCGATAGGGCGACACCCTCGTATGGGGCTGCAATAAATGGCATTTTCTGGCCAAACTGATGTTAACTTTTCTCTTTTACTTTGGTATCGTACACACCCCTATCCTTGCTGTACCAGGAAGCCATTTCACCCTTCTGTCTGGGAAGATGATCCAATTTTGGTCCTTTTATCATCAATGCTTTCAGCAACTTTGTTTGTTCTACTTCCCCTACTGTAATTACTTTTGAATCATCAACACACCCAGCCAGCCTTAAAGCTCCCAGAACAAAATGCTAAAAAAGAAGAAAAAAAAAACCTGCAATGGCAAACAACTTCACTAAAAAACTGCCCATGCTAGGAGCAATTTGTATTTTTCTAGAAATTTACTGATTAATAAACTGCCTCAGTACTCCTTCCCCTTTTTCCAAAGGGAGGCAGAGCCTAGAAATGGGACACTGTGAGAAGGGGAGAGGGCACGGAACTCCAAAGGAGCTAAATAAAACATCTGCTCCCCACCCCTACTTTTATTTTATTTCATTATTTTTTTTTAAAGATGCAGGATTTGTTTGTAAGTGATGAGGGATTCAAAAAGTTGGTTTGCTGGTTGCTGGGTGCCCAAGCAGCCTAGGAAGAAAGTATGTCTTCTCTGGAATGCAGTCAAATTACACGGGGGTGGTGGGGGGGAGAGACCCCCAAGCTGTCCGCTTGAGAATTCAGATTCCTCCAGGGATAAGTCTGAAGGACAAACCACACAAAAAACGAAAAACGTAACTCTAAGAAAAATCCAACCAACATCAGCAGCTGAACACTGTCAAGAAGCCAGCTGCTTGCCTTCTACTGTCATCTGTTCTGTTCCCTACCACTTGCCCTGGTGGATGAAACTTCCAACTCTGATTTGTAAGCTGTCCCTTCAGAAGTCCAGCTTTCCCTCATTCCTGGTGTGGTCCCCTCACTGGGAAGGCACCCTCCTGAGCCCCACCAGGAGGAGAGGACCAGAGTAGGGAAGCTCAGGACTCTTCTTTCCCTTCTCATCAACACTGCCCCCTCTGGAATCCTTCCACATCCACATTTCTTCATTTCTGGCTAGCACTTGGAGTCCCTTCCTGAGATGAGGTTAGGAAGAGAGCGGGAAGAGTCCGAAGTTAACACAGAAAGCCTCCCCTCTTCAGCCCTCAGCACAGCTGAGCAGGCAGTAGAGGGGTGAAGTTGTAGCCTGGTTAGTGATGCAGTCAGGAGAGCATCGGGTCAGGGTCTTTTGCGGGGGTTGGGATCTGAGCAGGCAAGGCTTATTGAAAGTAGGGCCAGCGATGCAGGAAACACACACTACACCCCGCCGCCCCCCGCCCCCATTGCACCGGGGAATTAGGGAATGGCTGAAACCACCAGGCCAGCCCGTTTGCCCCTAGGCAAGTTGGGGGAGCTCCTTGGGACCGGGAACCCCTGAAATAAATGGTCTGCTGACTAATGTTGCCAAATACGAGGATGTGGGGCTATACCCAGGCTCCACAGCTGGGCCCCCCCGCAGGCTCTAGGCCTCAACATGTTCAAGTGCAGCACTGGCCCTTCTTGCCCTCTTCTGGGGGCACTGAGGGAAAGGGCAGGGACGCTCCGAATTTGGGCCCAAGAGCGTGATCTCCCCAGCCTCAGGCCAGGTGGCCCCAGTCTGGGAAGTTCTCCAGAAAAAAAACGCTAGTCCTTACTCCCCGCGGAAATTCTGTCCACTATTTTAGACACATTCCTCAAGACCCCGAAGAACGTGGGGGAGGGGAAAAGAGTTTCGGGGCCTCCACCGTGACCAAACTCAGATTCCACCCTCAGGCCTCAACCTTTCCCCCGCCCCCAGGAGAGGCCTCGGCCTCATCGCCCTCCGGTCCCCAAATCCGCCCCCGAGAGGGCCCGCGACCCCCCATGTGTCTCCACCCGACCCGCAGGAAGGCGGGGGCCGCGAGCCGCTGCCCACGAAGAACCCGCACTTTTTCGCGGCGCGATTCAGAAACACGCCGGGTCTGATGCCATCCGGCGAATTATATAACCAGGGACACCAATCTCGGGCTAAACAAACGCGGCTCTGTGTGTGCGGCGGCGGCCCCGGGGAAGCGCACCGGGGCAGGGAGGGGCTCCGGCCGGGCCTCGGGGTCGCGCTTGTTTGCTCAGCGAAAGAGGCAGGAGGCGGCCGGGCCAGAGTCCCGCGCGCCGAGGTCCCAGGCCGAGCGCAGGGCCGCGCGCGGACCAAGTCCGGTCAGCCAGAGCTCGGCCCCTCCCCCACCGCGGCCGCCCCCGCCTCCGGGCGGTGAACTTGGTCCCAAGTCCCGCCGGACGCCGTCACCGACCACTGCCTGAGCAACCTCGGGCTTGGGGGCGGGAGGGGTGGGGGCTGGGAATTGCCGGACTCCAGTCCCGGCTCCATTCTAGCTCGGGATCGTCCGGGACCCCCTCGTTCCCCTCCCCTCCCCACCTCTCTCCCCGCGGTCCTGGGGCAGCCGCGCACTCTGGTGCGGGAAAGTGACGACCCCACCCCCCAACTCTGGAGAGGATGGGCGCAAGTGGACTAGCGCTACGAGCGCTTACCCCTCTGTCTCTCTGCCCGGGGGGAGGGAGTGCAGGACAGAGTGACAGCTGCGCGGATGACGCCCCTCCCCCTCGGGCGCTGGGAGCCCGGGGCCCCGCGCAGCCCTCCCCGGGGCCTGGGTGCGCACCAGGTCGCAGAGGCGGATGGAGTAGGGGGTCGGGTGGGAATCCCCCACTCTGAGCCCCGGGAGATCTGGGGCCGAGACTCGGGTTCTGGGCTGTGCTAGCCCCCTCCCCGCCCGGGGGCGACGCAAAGTTTTGGGAAGTTGCTGCCCCTACCTTGCTTGGTGAGCACCAGGGCGTCTTCCCTCCGCGCCTGGGTGATGATGGAGCCGTGTTCCATCTAACAATCCCGCGGGCCCGGGCTGGCTGGGCGGGAGGACGCGCGGGCGCACAGGCTGGGCTGGGCTGGGCTGGGGGGCCTGGGCGGGGGCCCGCTCCGGCTCCGGCTCCGGCTCCGGCTCCCGAGACTCCGACTCCCACTGCTGTTCACATCCCTGCTCTTGTTCCTCCCCTGGGCCGGGAAGGGAGGCGGCCTGTACGGAGAGCGGGAGGCCCGGGCAACGGCTCCCCCGGTTGCCCCCGGCCCCGATCCCCCGGCGGCAGCTCCGGGCTCCTCAGTTTGGGTCCAACATGGAGAATCCGGAGCGAAAACAAGAGGAGGAAATGGGACACGGGGCGGTTTCCAGGCTCCCCCCTCCCCTCCGTACTCCAGATAAACAACCCGCGGCTGCAGCGCCCACCCCCGCGCGCCTCCAGGATCTCAACCCGGCCTCTCTACAGCCCGCTGGCGCCTCCCGCTCCGAAGCACCGTCATAGGCCCCGGGATCCTCCACCTGTGAACGGCCCGGGTTGCGGAACATCCGGAGCTTTGCAATTTTGTTACGGAAAAAGCGAATCCCCGAGGGGGGTGGGGTAGCGGGCGGGCAGGCTGGCAGGGGAGACTTGAAACCGCTCCGGCGTTCCGATTGGCCCTCTCCGAGAAAAGGGGCGTGACCCCTCCTTACTATGCGGTGCGAGGACCCAACAACATTCCAGACGCTACGGCCACGCCCCCGGGCCACTCCCCCCCTCGCCGGGCTGCGGCCTCCCAGCCTCCTCGGCCACACCCCCTTCCCAACTACTTAAAAGGACACTCCAAAGCTCACGTTTCCCTACTCTGTGCTGGGGTGTTCCCGCCTGTGCGGTTCTACGTGGGTAAGGTAGAATGGTTCCGCCCTTCCGGTAACCTAGCAAGCCACGAAGCCTACTCACGTCGGGCCAGGATGAGAGAGAGGGTTCGGACAGTTGTTTTACTTCCTATTTGGCGCTCGAATTGTGGACCCACTGTTTCACATAAGAGTACAACCATCGAACCCTGAAAGGGATATGTGTGTGTGTAGGCGGACTCAGGACCTCAGAGAATGAGAGCTGTGACTGACCTCGGGATGGTCTGACCCCCCGCCCCCCCCCACTTCAAATGAGACCTAAGGAGCCAAGCTTTGCTCAAAGCCACTCACTTATGCCCATTCAAGTCTTCCCCCGCTTTCTTCCCCTCCTCCCAATGCAGCCCTGCCCGCTTTGCTCCCCCTCCCTCACAATCCCAGCCTCAGTTTAGATGGATAGAGGTCTTTAAGGGTAGAGCTTCAGCTCTGTGGACTCTTGCTGCCCTCCCTCCTTGCTTTTAGGCCCCAGGCACCCTTCGCTGGCTAAGGCTCCTGGGCTCTCGTGAGCCTCCGGCTCAAGATACTAGGTGAGGGATATACATTTGTTCCCAAGAAGTGGGAGCTCCAGAAGGGCAGGTTTCAGCTCAATATCAGGTCTTTTCCAGTGAGCTACAGCTGTCCACAGGTGACACGGGCTGCCTTGGGAGAAAGGGAGCTGTTCACATCAAGGCTGGTGAGAGTAATGTCCAGTGAGATTGCACTGGATGACTTCTGAGCTACTTCCAACCCCCGTAGTTTATGATTTAATGGAGCTTACCCTGCCAAGGAAGGAACTTTCAGGAAGGTCAGGATTTTTCTGGTCCCTGGGGGGGTGGGGGCAGCTGATGGCCTTCCTGCTGCAGTTCCCATTGCCCAACACGCACCAGGTCTCACTGGGGGTTGGAGGACAAGCAAGCGGGTCACATCTTAACTCACCAGGAACTATCAAACACCTGCTCCCCATAAGGACAGGTGAGGTGGTGATGTGTATGTGCCTGTGTGCCTTCACAGTGCTCACGTGTACCTGTTCCTTCTGTTCCTACACATACATACATAAAACCTTTTTATATAACACCATTTTAATGGAAATGCAGTTTTTCCAAAATGAAAGTAGCTGGTACAGATCTGAATGATGCTTATGTAACTTTAAACACTGAGTTTGGGTAGATCCTAATTCATTAACAGAAGGGGAAAGGGAGGAGTTCTCACATATTTACCTCCCATCTTTGTCAGAAGGTCAAAAGGTCATGAATAGAAAAGGATTTTTGAGGTAAATCTTTAATAGGTTGCTAGGGGGCCTTTTGGGGCCCTCCCCCCACCCTCTAGTGGGGTAGTTAAGCTGCTGCGGTGGGAGGAGGGGGGAGTGCAGGCAGGAGCTGAGGACTGAGGATTGAGGGGTACCTGCTCCGCCCCACCCCTCCCATCCCACTAGGTAGTGTTGGGCGGGACACTTCACCTCTCTACACTGTAATTTCCTCCTCCATAGAGACAATCCCTCCCCCTTTTATAGTTTACAAAGTACTTTCACATACATTTTCTGTCACATTTGATCTCTTATTGCTTCGAGGTTGACAGAGCAGATATGCCCATTTTGTAGATGAGGAAACAGGGTTTGGAAAGGTTAACTGACTCACCTAAGGTCTCACAGCTTGTTAAGAAGAGGAGGCAGGACTAGAAGTTGTCTTTTTATTTATCTATTTATTTATTTTTGGCCACGCCACGCAGCTTGCGGGATCCTGGTTTCCGGACCAGGGACTGAAACTGGGCCCACAGCAGTGAAAGCGCTGAGTCCCACTGGACTGCCAGGGAACTCCCTAGAAGTTCTCTTTTGACTTTAAGACTTGAATCTTGACACTTTACCTAGTTCCTTTCCTATCTATAAGATGGAGGAGATACCAGAACCTAGCCACTGTCCTGTCTTTTTTTTTTTTGGTCACTGTCTTTTCTTGCTAAGAACTCTGACTGCATCACCTCCTCTGGGAAGCCCTCCCAGATACCCACTCTCAAGCCAGAGCTTTATAGCCTCCTACGTACTCTCTCAGAGCACTTAGCATCATTTCTTGCAGATAGTTTGCTTACAGACTTCCCCACCAGAAGATGGATTAAGACTGTATTATTCATTTTGGATCTAGCATAGTGCCTGACACAGAGCAGGCAGACTTTCTTTTTTTTTTTTGTGGTACGTGGACCTCTCACTGTCGTGGCCTCTCCCATTGTGGAGCACAGACTCCAGATGTGCAGGCCCAGCGGCCATAACTCACGGGCCCAGCTGCTCCACAGCATGTGGGATCTTCCCGGACTGGGGCACGAACCCACGTCCCCTGCATCAGCAGGCGGACTCTCAACCACTGCGCCACCAGGGAAGCCCAGGCAGACTTTCTTTATGTATTTGTGAGTCTATGTCTTAACCAGTGCTCTGAACCAGGGGTTCAGTAAGACACACAGCAAGAAATACATTTTGTGTTGTGAGATGACTGAAACAAAAGTTTCATGGGACAATACTTATCCTTGCTATGTGCATGCACTCTGATACGTTCTATTTATTGTATTCTGTTTTTTTAAGATGCTGGGCATGACTCTCTAAATGGATCTCATGACCCACCACCAGGCTGTGACCCGTAGTTGGAACCGCACTGCTTTCATCTCTGTGTGCTGTGGACGCCTTCCGTGTGTAGGGCTCTAGCTGTCCCTGAAAGATACAGAGGCAGTGGCCCTCAAGAACCTCTTGCTCTGAGGTCAAAGAAAGGTTCATTTTTAAGAAAACACACAGAACCCTTCTAAGACCAGAGGCACTGGGGTGCTAATAGAACCAAGGGCAGAGGGGTGAGACGATGGAAGGTCCCTGTGAAGCCTGGTGAGCACCTCTGTGCCCCCAGAAACTACAAAAGCAATGGCAGCTTTACTGGAGCCTGGAACACAGACAGGCAGGGCTTGCACTCTTGATGCCATGGGCTTCTCACTGCTCTGTCCCCAGATTACAGGTCTTTAGCCCAGAAAGCTGTCTGGGGTCATGATGGGCATCTTTCCTACAGTTAAGGGGGTTGGGGAAGTGGGAGGCCTAACTTCTGCCTCAAACAGCCTCATAAATACCCTCCTCCCTCCAGGCCCTGGGCCAGTTGCTGGTTGTGTGACTTTGGGTGGGCCCCGTTTAATTAGGTTCAAGGGTGACAGCTGAGGCCAGGGCTCTTGGGGCCTAACACCTCTCCCAAGAGAAAGCTTACAAACTATCTCTGGTCACCTACCTGTTTCTTCCCCGTATCTTACCTTTACCTCTACCGGAAGGCTGCTGAGAGGCAATCCAGAAGCAACAGCCCCTTCCTGCCCCTACCGCCACCTGAATGCAGGCAGTGGGGTAGTGAGGGTGTGGCTCAAAGGAGTGCCATTCCTGTCTCCCATGGCTCCTCCGGTTGGACTGGCTGTTCCTGAGCCAAGGTTTGGGAAAGGGAAATAGCTGAAGGAGCTTCCTCCATGGGAGGTGCACGCTTGCTCCAGAACCCTGCCCCTTTCCCCACAGAAAATAAACACAGGGTTGGGCGGAGACAGACCTTTCTTGACCCTCTGATGTCATTGAAATGTTCCATTAAAATGTTTTAAGAAAATTTTTATTACAAACAGAACACATCCATGTTCTTGCTTTCTCTGATTGTTCTTGCAGAGTCTTAGTTCCGTTTTGTATTGTAACTGGGAAGGTGGGGTCTCAGCACCAGGGTTCCGGACCCCTGTGCCCTCCTGTCACAAGGCTTTTGCCTGGCTGTTTCAGGCAGGGTCCTGGGGGTGAGGTGGGGTGGGATGAAAAGACAGATCTGGTGACAGTGACTGAACAGTTGTGGGGGGTGCCAGATGTGGAGGCTGGGGAGGGAGGGAGGAGCCAGTGGCGGTGAGTATAGCTTCTACGTAGAGTCGCCCGGGGAACCTCACTGGGGCTTCAGATTTGGGATGATGCATTCTGCAAGGTGCAGGCATGTTCATCACCCCAACCTTACCACTTAGTTATTGAGCCTCTTGATTTAGTTTCCTCATCTTAAAATGGGGATAATGTTAGTACCTACTTCATAGAGCACTGTGACGATTAAATGAGATAATATGCAAAGCGATGAGCGCCTGAAACACCGGAGGTGCTCAATAGATATTACTCTCATCATCATCAACCTTGCCTTCTGCATCCATCATCTGCCCAGTTCCCCACACCAGAAACCTGAGGTCACCCAAGACTCCTCCTCCCCACTCATACCCACCCCCACAATCCATCCTGAGGCCAAGTGGCTCTTCCCCTCGCAAGTATTTGTCGGGCCTTTTCATTCTCCCCATTCCCACTACCACTCTCTCAGGGGACGCTGGCATCAAGCTCTCTCCTCCTCTAGGGCCCAAATCCAAACCCATCCCCAGCTCTCCTAGAAGATGATGCAAATCTGATCCTGGCTATATGGAATGATTCAGCAGTTCCCCACGACTTTCAGAACAAGCACAGATGCCTGGCTCTGGCTCCTGGTGGCTTACCCCACCCATCTCGCACACCTTCCCCACACTCACCCGTGATTCTGTCCGGAGGAAAGAGGCACCTGTGATCCTTTGGCACCGTGTGCTTCCACGCTTTTGCGAAGGCCGGTCTTTCTGCCTGCGTGCCCTTCCCCCTCCGGTGTGTGATGACTCCTCAACCTTTAAAATACAATTCAAGTGCCACCTCTTCCTCAAATCCTCCCAGGTCCCCAGCGAGACTTAGATGCTTCTCTGTGCTCCTGTATTTTCATTCTGGTTTACTTGACTGTTGCCCCCACTCCCGAGTAAGCTCCTTTGAGGGCAGGCACTGTCTTTTTTCCTCCACTCCCCTCATGCCCTCACGGAGTGGCAAACAGTAGGCTCTGTTGGAAGCTAGTCCCGCTGGGCACTTTCCTCCCCGGGCACTGCCGGTCTCCCGGGCCAGTGAGCCAGGGAAGCTCGGAGGCAGAACGCCAGCCTCCTAGACACTTTCTCCACCACCCAGGACAGGGAGTCCCAGACCCGGAGCGGAGCCTCGGAGCCTGGCGGCCACCACAGGCACAAGAGTCTGGGACTCGGAAGTCTGGTCACATCTAACCCGGGCTTTGCAAACGAGGCCGGAGCCGACCGAGGCTTGGTGAAACCGACAGACACACCTCGCCCAGCACTCAGAAAGGGCGCGTGCCGTGGACGAACCCGCAGCAGGGTAGACCCTCGACCCTCCCACCCCACAGACAGTATGTGAGCGTGTAAGATAAGGACAAATGAAACTATTTGGGACAGGAGCCGCCGGGCCTGGCCGGGATTTCGGCCTCCCTAGATCCCGGTTCCTCGGGAGCACTGCCTCCCCTCCCCCCACCTAGTCCTGGGAGGCCACGTGACCTGCGCCCCCAGGAGCCACTAATCGCCTGGCTCCGTCCCTTCTCCTAAATAGGGAAGCGACAGGAGTAGATCGAGTTTCTCGACCCGTATTTACAGGTCTCCTGGACGAAGCCAAACCACCTCCTTCCCTCGCTCCCCCAGCGCGCGCACTGGGGAAAGGAGAGAAGGGCCCCCTCCTGCGCCCCACCCCCACCCCTCCAGTCCTCCGAGCCGCGGGTGCGGCCACTTCTTTCTGTCCCTCCCTCTTCCCTCCCTCCCTCCCTCCGCAGCCGCTACGCCGGCCCCTCTGGGGGCAAAGCAGAGGTTGCCGCATTCCAAACCCCGGACGGCCCTTTGAGGTCACGTGGCGCGATGGGGGTGGGGCGGCAGAACGCCCCTGACCTAGGCTGGCGACCTAGAGGCTTTGCAGTGAAGCGGATCCTGGTGCCTTCTCCCCAGGCCTCTTGGAGGCCGGCTTCGTTTGGGGAGTGATGCAAGGCGGATTTTTACCCTCCAGCGCCTACTGTGTGCGTGGCCCATGCTGAGTACTCACGCTTCTTACCTCCAGGCCTCCCTGCACCCAGGCAGGGGGCTCACGCCTTTCCCACTGGAAACACTGGCCGGGAGTCACCAAGGCAAAATGGATAGGGAGGTGAGAAACTGGCTTAGTTTATGCCAAGACGGGTCTTTGTTAGGCCCAAGTCCAGAGCTAACCGTGTCCCCTCTGTGTAGCCTGGGACCCAGCCTGACCTCTGAGAGCTGTACTTTGGGCCCCGGGGACAAGAGAACTAAGAGGGGTGTGCTTTCCTTCTGGGCTGTGCAGACAGTCTCTAAAGTGCTCCGTCAATTTTAGTGTGAACTCAGTTGGAAATCCCTTTACTGGAGCTGAACCTGGCCCCGTGAAGGAGCCTTGGCTGCTTTATGAGGTCAAGGCGGGAGTGGGTAGACTGGAAGTTGAGGCACTGGCCACAGCCAACTTGCCTGAGAAGTTTGACCTTGTAGGAGAGGGAGAGTATGGAGGGTAGAATGGAGATGTCAGGAGGGAGGCATATTTTGGATGGAGGGGGAGGTCTGCATCTGAATATTTATTACTCTTTCAAATCTTTATTGAGCCCTTACTAAATGTGAATCACGTGTTTAGCCATTGGCATGATCATCGGCTATTTTACTAGTCACAGGCCCTGACCTGGAGCTAGAGTGATTAAGAATGAATTCCTGTCCTCATCGAGCTTACAGTCTAGTGGGAAAGCTAAACAAGTGAGGGACATTTACAGAGCGGTGTGCTAAGAGCGACAGTGGGGACGCAGAGTTGTAGGAAAACACAGAGGAAGAGCATTTAGCCCAGACTAGGTTGGGAAGGAGGATGGCTATGGAGTAAGTGTTATCTCTGCCGAGGGCTGAAGTTTAAACTATCCTATATAGGTTGGGGTGAGAGTGGAATAGGAAAGAGTAACCTTCCAGGTAGAGGGCACGCACTGTGCATGCGAAGTCCCGGAAGCTCGTTCTGGACCGTGGAGTACAGCCACCCTGTGAATGGCTGACAGAACAGGAGGAGATGGAGAGAGTGCATTTGGGAGGAGAGGGCTGAGCTGATGAGTAATGCCCATCTGGGAGGGGATGAGGTTGGGGAGACCCTTGCTCCTCTGAGTCCCTCAGGCATTCTGTAGTGGAGGATGTGACACCTCCTTTTATAGTTGCTTTATAAAATTAATATTTTTTTAATCGAGCTAATACAAACACATTGCTTACAAATCAAGTCATTCTAAAGGGCTTGGAATAAACACAGAAGTCCCACTGGCCTTTCTCCCAATTTTAATCCTACTCCCCAGGGGCAACCGCTTTCAACTCGTTTAGCTGTGTCTTCTGGTATTTCCTTCCTTATTTCTAAATAATATATGTACTGCCATTCTGGGTTCATTTATCTAATTTGTTGACTCCCTGTCTTGGTAGATGAGGATTTTGATTCTCTTCCTTGCCTCTTCCCCTCTTCCCACTCCCATTATGTTTATATCACAATTTAGGGTTAAATCCATGTTCAGTGATCTCATTATTGACTTTGAAAATATTGTTTACTTTTGAGGCAAGTATGCTGGTTCCATTTCCTTTTCTAATATAACTTTCTGTTGTGTGCTCTGTTTACATTTCCTTTCTTGTACTACTTTTTTGTTTTTCCTGGAGTTAATTGCCTCATTTTTTATTTGCTTGGATTTCTTTGAATCTCTGACTCCATCTTCCCACACCCTTCAACAGCTCTGTAAAACGCCTTCTCAGTACAGTTTTGCATATGGCCAAACCTGTCATATAATCTTATTGGTTCTGTTTTGTTTCTCCTTGGAGACATTTGTCCTGCGGTGCTCCATCCTTCTGCTTTTCTCTGGATGCGTGCGTTGCTCTTGAGGCCTGTAGCACACCTGTCACCCTGGGACTTCTCATGGCCAATAATTAAGAATTCACTTTGCCCTTTTCCTCTTTCAGGGACCCAGTGTCTTCCTCTTCCTCGGTTTACTTCATTGTTTGGATGAAGCACGTCCTCCAGTAGCTTCCTGAGAAAGAATGCCTGGGAGGTAACAGTTTAGAGACTTTTGCCTACCTAAAATGATTTTATCCCACCCTCACTCTTTCTTTCTTTTCCTTTCCTTTCCCTTCCTTCCTTCCTTCTTTTCTTTCTTTCTTTTTTAATATTTATTTATTTGCCTGCGCCGGGTCTTAGATGCAGCACGCAGGATCTTTGTTGCATCATGTGGGATCTTTAGTTGGGGCATGTGGGATCTTTAGTTGCAGCATGCAGGATCTAGTTCCCTAACCAGGGATTGAACTTAGACCCCCTGCTTTGGGAGTGCGCAGTCTCAGCTGCTGGACCATCAGGGAAGTCCCTCCCTCAGCTTTTTTTTTTTTTTTTTTTTTTTTTTTTTTGCGGTACGTGGGCCTCTCGCTGCTGTGGCCTCTCCCGTTGCGGAGCACAGGCTCCGGACGCGCAGGCTCAGCGGCCATGGCTCACGGGCCCAGCCGCTCCGTGGCATGTGGGATCTTCCCGGACCGGGGCACGAACCCGTGTCCCCTGCGTCGGTAGGCGGACTCTCAACCACTGCGCCACCAGGGAAGCCCCCTCCCTCAGCTTTTGATCCCACTCCTTCTTCTCCCCCTGACCCCCCGCAAAGTCCAGAATCTCTCTGTTTCAATTCTGTATCTCCAGAATCGATCTCCCTGTCTCCTGCATGAGTGGGGAAGGGGACACAATAAATCACTTCATTGTGCTGGGTACCACTGAGTTTCCTGACGATCAAATTGCACTTTAAGTAGGTCTTTGAACAAGCCCCCAGCTTTTAGACCCCGGCCTTCTAGTTTACTCACTCCTTCCAATTCCTAGCCTCTCTGAGGGGAGTGTCCACTTGCTCCTCGTGGGCACATGCCTGTGGATGTTCTGGGCCTGCCTTTCTTGCCACTCTCCCATACACTTTCTGTTTTCATACGATGTAGTTCAGGATTCTTTTTTTAAAAAAAATTTATTTATTTATGGCTGCATTGGGTCTTCGTTGCTGCGCGCGGTCTTTCTCTAGTTGTGGCGAGCAACTATTCTTCATTGCAGTGCGCAGGCTTCTCGTTGCGGTGGCTTCTCTTGTTGCGGAGCACGGGCTGTAGGCGCACAGGCTTCAGTAGCTGTGGCACGTGGCCTCAGCAGTTGTGGCTCGCGGGCTCTAAAGCGCAGGCTCAGTAGTTGTGGCTCACTGGCCTAGTCGCTCCGCAGTATGTGGGATCTTCCCAGACCAGGGCTTGAACCTGCGTCCCCTGCATTGGCAGGCAGATTCTTAACCACTACACCACCAGGGAAGCCTGGTTCAGGATTCTTAATGTCTCTTAGTTTAGTTGAAGGTGAAGTTTGGGTTTCTGTTTCTGATTCTCCTTGTTTTGAGGGTGATGTTTTGAGAGAAAAAGGGGACAGAAAGGGCTGTACTCCACCATCTTGTGACCACAAGTCTGAGATGTCTCCCTGAGGTGTACGGTAGAGCCAGTCTGTGCCTGACACTCCTGCTGACAGAGAGGGAGGGGCTTATCTGTAGGAGGAGGTGAGCAGGGGAGAAGAGGAGCTTCAGAGCTTAGAAGAGCTGCTGTGGGAACCTGATTGGGAGGCCCCCAGAGATAACAAGGATTACTGGGCCCCAGTGAGGCCTGGGTGAGGTGAGACTGAGAATCAGCAGAGAAGGCAGCAAGGAACAGGGATGGAGGTAGTGAGAGGCAGGGAGTAACCCCTAGCTGGGAGGGAGAGAGTGAGGGGCTGGGGGCCGTTCTAGAATGGGGGGGTAGGGGGGAGGGGAAAGGCAACAAAGTGACTGGCTTTGAGGCAGGCCGTTGGCCAGGAGGCAGAAGAGGATGAGATACTCTTGATAACCACTAATCAGATGTTGATTATGTGCCAGGGGCTGAACCAAGTTCTTCAAAGCAGGCTCAGAGGAGTGGGCAGCCGAGAGGAGGAGGGGAAAGAAAGGAGTTTAAGGTCAGAGAGGGCAGGTCTGAGGCTCAGGTTTGAAGGTGAGGCAGGTCGGAGTGACAGTGGAGTCTTGGGTCCAGAGGTAGGAGAGCCCCTCAGGGCAGAACCACCAAGCGGAAACGCGGTGGGTGGGAAAGGCCAGTCATTTCAGTCATCTACATGGATGGCCTCTTGGACACCGAGGAAGGATAGAGTTTTTAAAAGGGAGGGTGGTCACTTCAGTCCACTTCAATATTTACTGAACTTCCATGTGACCCACCTTCCCCAGGTTACATAGCCTGGGGGTACAATCAGAGTAAAGTCACCTGAAGTATACAGCCTCTGGCTCTACGCCCTAATCTTGCAGCTCTCAAAACCCCACAGGCTGTTTCTGGGGTCTTAGAGCTCTTTCCCGCCTGCTCCTTGTGTGGCCGTTCTATTCCACCTCTCGGCTGTGTGCTGACATCACTCCTCCTGGCCCTGAATGCCACTTCTGTCACTCCTCACTGTGCAGCCCCAGAGCTGCATCAGCCAGGATTCTGTGGTTACAGGCCACAGAAACCAACTCTGGCTAACTTAAGCAGAAAAGCAGTTGATTGGAAGGTTATTGGGCAGCTCACAGATTCAATAGCCACTCTCTATCTTTTTTTCTGGGCTGGTAAGCCTTGATTTTGTTCTGGAATTAACCTGCCCTGTACTCAGGGAAGGGGACCCCCCTCAGCCACAGGAGTTGAATGTTGATAAATCTAAGCAGCCAATCAGGGTGCTTCTGCCTCCTTGCCAGTGATTGGTTTAGGCCTAGGCATGTGATACAACCCTGGTCAATGAGACATGAGGTGGGAAGCCCACTAGGCCAGGGGTCTCCACAGAATCACAGAGAAGCTGACTGGAACCTTGACCTTATTGAAGGTGGAATCAACCCTGTGTGCCTCTGAAAAATGATATACTTTTTTTTTTTTTCTTCGGTACGCGGGCCTCTCACTGTTGTGGCCTCTCCCGCTGCGGAGCACAGGCTCCGGACGCGCAGGTTCAGTGGCCATGGCTCACGGGCCCAGCCGCTCCGCGGCATGTAGGATCCTCCCAGACCAGGGCACGAACGCGCATCCCCCGCATCGGCAGGCGGACTCTCAACCACTGCGCCACCAGGGAAGCCCGAAAAATGATATACTTGTTCATTGTTTAAGCCACCTTTAGTTGGTCTTCTGTTGCTTTCCACCAAAAGGTCCTAACCGACACATAAGACACTGCCAAGTATCTTTCCCTGGTAGCCTGGGGTGAAGGAAGAAAAAATAAGCTGATGGCTAAGGAGTAGGATTGATAAATTTTCAAAATAAAGGAGACTGATGCATCTTTTGAAGATACAAGAATTACCTCATAAATAAGAATTGACTAAAAATGCTAGAGAGAAGGGGAGTAACTCTGAGAGGGGACCACCAATTATTAAGTAGACACTTACTATATACCAGGCATTGTGAAAGCGGCTAAGGTGTGGTGATGAGCAGAAGACAAGATCCCTGCTCTTAGGGAACTTTCAGTCTGAGTGGAGCAGAGAGACAATAAGCATGTAAATAACACAATAAACAGGATAAGGTAATGGAAGGTAATCTTAGGGGGGTAGTTAATTTTGATAGATGGAGGTCCAGAAAGTCTGCTCTGAAGAGGAGACCCAAAGGGTGGGAATGAGCCAGCTACGTGAAGAACCATATGGAGATTCCAGAAAATGTCTCGGGGAGCAGCAGTTGGCTCTGTCCTGGCTGGGAATTCCAGAAAGGGAAAGACATGGCGGCAAAGCTTGCCTTGGAGGCTCACTCAGGCCAGGAGTGACAGAATAGCTGAAGACATGTGTTTTCCCGGCTCTGCCTTGGACATTAGCTCCCCTGTGACAGGACAGGCTGGGAACCGAGGTGTCGTTGACTTTCTAGAGGCTGAAAAAGTTTGAATGCAGTATTTTGAGAGAGAGCCTGTGGGTTGCAAGAAAGACACTTGGGGCCAGCAGGTGACCCTGGTGCTACCACGTGTCTCCCCTTGTCCCTCCAGTCTAGAGTCCCAACCTGTTCCTCTGTTTTAACATGTCTTAGTTCAGACTGCTATAACATGATACCATAGACTAGGAGGCTTTATAAACAAGAGAAATTTATTTTTCACATTCCCATTTCCAGATCAAGGTGCAGGAAGGGTCAGCGTCTGGTGAGGGCCCGCGTCCTGGTTCCTAGATGGCTGGCTTCTAGTTGTGTGCTCGCATGGCAGAAGGGGCAAGAGAGCTCTATGCGATCTCTTTTAAGAGGGCACTAATTCCATTCATCAGGGCTTATGATCTAATCACCACCCAAAGGCCCCACCTCCTAATACCATCACATTGGGAGTTAAGATCTCAGCATATGAATTTGGGTGGGGCGGGGGGGGGGGGGGTTGGGAGTGGGGGTGGTGATGGATGGACACACACACACACACACACACACACACACACACACACACACGCCCCTTTAGTCCATAACAAACAGCTCAACCAAACCAATAAGCACTTCCAGAGTGTTTACTTTTTGTGTAGCTTCTGGGAGTTTCTGTGGGGTGGATACCACAACAGAAAGATAAAACCTAACCTCAAGGAGCTTGCTGGTAAAGGATTCAAGAACTCTGCATCTGAAACAACTAGAAAACAATTTATCAGCAGAAAATCAAGGATACCTCATAGGGTTATATACCACGGTGACCATCACAATCCCCTCACTGTCTACTGCAGTGGTGACACCCTCCCAGCCTAGCACCAATGGTCCTGTCTCCTCACCTACTGTTCCCTTCCCCCCCCAGGGTTAAGGGTGACCTGTTTCTGACTGAGCTCCCCCCACCCCATCCCTTTAAGGTGATTCATCAAGGTGGAGCCTGATGCGTGATTTCTGTTCGTCCTGTGTTGCCTTCCTCCAGTCTCCTGGGGATGTGAAGGAGGAGATGGGAGGGACCAGTTAGCTGGATTAGTTGCCCAGAGGTGACAGTGCCGCAGTGGGGCTCTTCAAGGGCCTATCCAGCAAGAGGTCCTAGTTTGGGGGATCCTGAAGCTGAACAAATAAGAAAAACATTGAACACGTTCCTTGTTGATCTGTTGAAGAGGCAGACCGCTACCAATTTTCTTGTGCTATCTCATTAAATCTACACAACAATCCTTCAAGGGCGGTGGAGGGGGGCAGGGGGGGGCGGTTTATTCCATTTTACAGTGGAAGAAACTAAGGCACAGAGAAGCAAAGTCACTGTCCTAGTCAAACAACTAGTGGGTCGTGCAGCCAAGATTTGAACCCAAGCCGTGTGACTGCAGGTGTCCATCCCCGTTTGACACCACAGTCCACACTGCCAAACTGGCTCATTCTAGGAATTTCCCTTCTCCTTGCCACAATATTAAGAACTGAGCTAGAGGCCATTCTGAGCAAGGACCAGTTCCCCTCCTCCCTGTGTGAGGAGAAGGAGCTGGGATCCAAGAGAGGAATTCCGGAAGAGACACTGCCATTTGGGCTCTTCTTCCTCAATGTTCCCCAGGCGGGGAACGCTAGCTTTTGATTTGCCAGGTGTCTCTCTGTTCTTCTAATTAACGCCAGGGTCAGCTTGTAGCCGGAGCCCTGCCTGTAGCTGGAATCCGTGCCCCTGTGGCTCAGGGGCCAGTCCCCTGTGAGAGCAGGAGAGGACAAAGCAAGCCCTCACTCGGGGTGGAGCTTCCTGTGATGATGTTCCCTTCGCCTCATCTATAAAAAGCTCCAATCTGATCTACCCCATTTCTGGTGGAGGCCAGGGTGGCAGAGTGTGCGGGAGGAGGAAGAATCAGGCTGAAACAGCTCCTCTTTGCCTCCCTGGATTCTCTTCCAAAATGCTGGCAGCACTGCCAGTTGGAAAATATTTTTTTCCCTCCCTTTGTCTTCTTTCTTATTTAAAAAAAAAAAAAAAAAGCCATCTGGTGTCAAATTCACTCCTGGCACATCATAAAGGGTAGCACTAAAAATGTCCCTGAAAAACTAAAAGCAAAACCACAGCAGTACACATGGGATTTAATCTCAGCATCCTAGAATTTCAGAGTTGCTAGGGGCCTCAGAGATCAAACCGTTTGTTGCACCGAGAAGGAAACTGAGGCCAGGAGGGATTAGATCACACTTTCAAAACTGTTTATTGAGCGCCTACTCTGTTCATGGCACTCTGCGGGGTGGGGTGGGGGGACTAATCGAGATCATAAAAGACAAAAACCTCTGCCTTCCTAGAGTTCTCAGTGGGAGGTTCTTGCCTCTATCCTCAGGCCTGCCTCTGCCACCGCCCTTCCCAAACGGCCCGGCCATTCTAGCCCCGCGCTGCACCACCGGGCCGCGTGGTTGTCACCTCCAGGCCGTGGGCCGGCTGGGGCCTGGGGCGGCCCAGCTTGGCGCGCCGCACCCGGGGTTTTCATGGGGCCAAGTTTGTAGCGCGCCGCCCCAGTGCGGTCCCCGGCCGGCCGTCCGTCGCTGTAATCTCCCGCCGCTTCCGCCCGCCGCCGCCGCTGCGGCTACGCATTCCTCAGGGTTGAGCAACAACTTTCCCTCCGAAGGCGGCTGGGCCGGGGCCAGGCGCCCCGGGCCGCTTGCGCTGGGCCCTTCGCGGGGCACGGCGCGGGTCGCCAGTGTGGGCCTCCTAAGGGGTGCGGTCCGCTCTCCAGTACCTGTCGCGGCGCTCTCGGCGCGGATCCCCGTCCAGGGCGCGGCGCCACAGCCGCCAGCCCTTCCTTCCCCTGGGAGCCGAGGCGGGCGCAGGCCGGGGACGCTCCGCGCTTTCCTGACCGCTGCACCAGGACTGTCTAAGGACCAAGCGGCTGCGTGGGCCTGACCCAGGCTGAGCGCGCAATGTTTGCCTCGATTTTTTACTCCAGTTGCGAAGGTTCTTTGACGACGGAAGGAGGGTTTGTAGTAACTACAGAAGAGAGGTCCTAACCCACTTCTTAGTCTGAATCTAAATATTTACAACAATCGTGTTAATGCAAGCACTTTTATCCTTTGAATACACATTATGCCCACTGAACTTCAGCATATCTCTGGGAGAAAGTTGGTTTCTTACTGCTTTACTCATGTTACAAATGAGAAAGGCCAGGCATGTAGTTCCATCTCTAGTCAGAAGCCAAGAAGCAGCCCAACTCGGCGCACAATCCGGGGCCGCCTCAGGCCTCCTGACTCTCGCTGGTCAAAGCAAGCCCTTCCTGGACCCTGATGTGACCCTGAGAGGAACTGGCCCAGCTTTTCAGTCCTGGGGGCTGAGTGTTGGAGCCTGTAGGGTGGAGTGGGGTTAGACAAACAGATTCAGCTCTAGAGTGTAGACTAGTGAGTCTAGACTCACTAAAATGTAAGCCCCAGGATGGCAGGGATTGGCTCTGTTTTGTTCACTGCTGTAACCCCGACTCTGAAAACAATGCTTGGCACATAGTAGATGCTCAATAAATATTTGTTGAGTGGATAAATGCATACAGCAAAGGTCTTCAGATTTCTAACTAAGAATTAAACATATATCCCACTTTCTGCACCTTTACCTTCCCTTTGAACTTTTGCTTTCTCTCTTTTTCTGCCTCTTAAATCTTGAACTTATGTTTTAAAGGTTTTGGGGGTTTTGTTTTATTTTAATATATTTGGAATAAGTTTAGACTTACAGAAAAGTTGCAAGATAGTGTAGAGTGTTCCCAAATACTTTTCATTTTACCTAGCTTCCCCTAAAGTTAACAACTTCCCTAACCGTGGTACATTTGTCAAAATGAAGACATTAACATTGGCGCAATACTATTAACCAAACTATTGACTTCTTGCGGATTTCATGTTTTCCACTTATGTCCTTTTTCTGTTCCAAAATCCAAATCCAATCAGGGATGTCACATTGCATTTAGGGTGTGAAGCTTTTTTTTTTTTTTTTTTAAGAGTTTAAAAAATTTTTAATGTGGACCATGTTTAAAGTCCCTGTTGAAAGTACCACAACATTGCCCCCGTTTTATGTTTTGGTTCTTTGGCCCCGAGGCACATGGGGTCTTAGCTCCCGATCGGGGATCGAACCCACACCCCCTGCATTGGAAGGCAAAGTCTTAACCACTGGACCGCCAGGGAAGTCCCTAGGGTGTGAAGCTTTTTAATATGTGAGCCAGGTCTCATTGTGTAGGGTCTCTTTCCTTGGCAGTGAGGTAGGAGAGTGTCCCTTGTCACTGGACTGAGCTCCCTGTCCTGGGGGCCAAGGAAATACCTTGAGCCCTGGATTTCCTGAGACTGCTGCTAAGGTATTCCTTCTGGGCCTGCCTGCTGGATCTGGTAGCTTCTGGTTCAAATCCAGACCCCACTGGGTCTCCCCTCCCTGCCCCCTTCCCTCCACCATGCACATACCTGCCAGGGAATAGCCATGCTGCTCCAGGTCTGCATTTCCTTTGGGACCTGACTCTTCTCTATGCCCCTCACTATCTGGCTGCCATTCCTTGGTCTTCATGAGGGGTCAACCCCCTATACACCCCTCCCTGGCTTCACTGTTCCTCTTTCTCCATTCTGGAGTCGTCTTCCAGCCTGAAACCCTCAGGGCGACCTCTCTCTTGAGCTGTGTTACTTGGTCACAGCTCACCATCCAGTGAGCCTTGGGATTAGAGATGAATGAAGTGAGACAATCCATTTATTTGGTCAGCCAGGATTTTTGGAGCATGGCTGGGTCACAAAGATGAACAATTCTGGTGTCTGCTCTCCAGGATCTTACCATCTGGAGGAGGAGACAATGTGAACAAATAATTGCGTACATGGGGACATGCCCTGATGGAGATAATGTGTGTGAACAGTTGTGTGGCAGGAAAGGGGGCAGAGCCCAGCTGCTGGGGCTGTGAGGACCATAGGGACAGCTTCTCAAATGAGGTCATGCTTGAGATGGGTCTTGAAAGATGGATAGGAAGTGGTAGGTGCCCAGAAAGTGGGCAGGGGGAGGAGTGAAGAAGGGCATTCCCAGAAGGATTGAGAGCAGGTGTGAAAGCGCAGGGGTGTTTGAGAGCAGGGCATTTTCGGGGAACTGCAGGGTAGCCCAGCGTGGCTTACCCTCAGGTGGTTTAGGAGAGGGTGGTTAGAGAGACGAGTGGGACAGGTGGAACAGCCAGGGCTTAGGTGCCATGGTAAGACGTTTGAACCTTGTTCAGCAGGGGGTGAGGGCTAGGAGTCAGTTTACTTCTTGGAATGGTCACTTGGGCACTCTGTGGAGCCTGGACTGGAGTTCAGGGGCACCTGGTAGGTGGCTGCTACGAGAAACCAGACAAGAAGCCATGGGGTGTGAACCAGGGCGGTGGGTTTGGGGCAGAGAGAACAGACGCCAGAGAAGCTTAGGAGGCAGGACTTAGTGACTGGATGGCAGGGGCCGTGGTGAGAGGTGAGAGGGGTTAAGGGTGACTTCAGAGCCCTGGCTTGCAGGAGGAAGGGAAGGGAGGCTCAGGGGGCTGCTCATCAGACAGATGAGCATCGTTTTTTCTTTTCTTTTTCTTTTTTGTGATATGCGGGCCTCTCACTATTGTGGCCACTCCCGTTGCGGAGCACAGGCTCCGGACGCGCAGACGCAGCGGCCATGGCTTACGGGCCCAGCCGCTCCGCGGCACGTGGGATCCTCCCGGACCGGGGCACGAACCCGCGTCCCCTGCATCGGCAGGCGGACTCTCAACCACTGCGCCACCAGGGAAGCCTTCTTTTATGTTTTATGTTATTTATTTATTTATTTTTGGCTGCGTGGGTCTTCGTTGCTGCCCGTGGGCTTTCTCTAGCTGCGGTGAGTGGGGACTACTTTTCGTTGCAGTGCGCGGGCTTCTCATTGCGGTGCTTTCTCTTGCTGCGGCGCACGGGCTCTAGAGCACAGGTTCAGTAGTTGTGGCGCACGGGCTTAGTTTAGTTGTTCCGTGGCACGTGGGATCTTCCCGGAGCAGGGTTCGAACCCGTTTTCCTGCATCGGCAGGCGGATTCTTAACCACTGCGCCACCAGGGAAACCCCAGATGAGCGTCTTGAGTGGGGGCCGCGGATGGGGTGTTGCACAGATGGGCTCGCTGGACCCCCAGCTTCACTGCCTAGAGAACTGTCTTAGGGACGGGAGGCAGCTGCAGAACAGGCCAGCTGAGGGTTGTAGCTCCCTCAGATGGGTCAGGGGGCCCTGACCTGGGAGACATTGGTGGGAGGGTGGGGGAGTGGAGAGGAGGGGCACTGAAAGAAATGGCGTGAGGGATGGAGGAGGGCAGTTTGGTTCAGGGAACTGAGGGAAGGTCACCATGTCATTCCAGACACAGAGCCAGAGCAGGATTCGATATCCTCCCGGAATCTGAGAATGGACCACCTGGGGACAAGGAGGTCCATGGGGCCCTGAGAGAATGCTCAGAGGCAAGGAGGTGAGCAACTGTTTTAACCCCACCCCCCAGCTTTGGACGTGTCAGCACCTGCTGGAGTTCCGGAAGTGGCTGGAGTTTAATCTGAAGGCTGAAGCTTCTGTTTGCTTGTGGGAGCGGCAGAGGTACCTGAAAACACCTGTGTGGACAGTTTATGCAGCTGGAAGGGACCTGTGGCAGGTTTCTAGTAACCGCCCCACAGAAACCCTGATTCTCAGCTGAACACTGTTGAGAATTGTGAAGGTCTGAGATTTTATTCTATTTACAAGCTAGCGAATGAGCCCCTGTGATAGCTGCTGGGTAGCTGAGACTCCTGGTCAGAGATGAAGGGCAGTTTATTACAGCAATAGCAGTAGAAGAGTATCAACCTCAGTTCCCCTAGGGCTTCACAAGGATGGCCAAGTGATGATGTCAGGACACACAGTCAGTTGCATTTCAGGAGAGGAACCCCGAACTTGGGGAACCCAAATCTTTTATAATGGGAAGTATGCTTGCCCTTCACTCTAGAGGAAGGCACTATATACCTTCTATGGATGTTCACTGTATCCTGGAAATGATAATCTAAAATGGAGGACAGTCAGTGCTTCACTTGCAAGAGACGCAGAAATGGAATAGAACCATGGAGAATTCTCTGCCAGGAAACACATGGCCAGAGAAAACAAACAACACATTTCCCAGCCTCTCTTTTTCTTTTTTATTTTTAAATGAGAAGTGTTGGATACAGAAGCCCATAGGTAAAACAGCCCTAATCTTTTTTTTTAATTAATTAATTTTATTTATTTATTTTAGGCTGCGTTGGGTCTTCATTGCTGCACGCGGGCTTTCTCTAGCTGCGGTGAGTGGGGACTACTATTCGTTGCAGTGCGCGGGTTTCTTATTGCGGTGGCTTCTCTTGTTGTGGAGAACAGGCTCTAGGGTGCGTGGGCTTCAATAGTTGGCATGCGGGTTCAGTAGTTGTGGCTCATAGGCTCTGTAGTTGTGGTGCACGGGCTTAGTTGCTCCACAGCATGTGGGATCTTCCTGGACCAGGGCTCGAACCTGTGTCCCCTGCATTGGCAGGTGGGTTCTTAACCACTGCGCAATCAGGGAAGCCCCCAGCCTCTCTTGCAGCTAGGTGTAACCATCTAATTAAGTTGTGGTCTATTAAGTGTAAGCTTTTGTGTGGCAGCTTCTGGGGAATTGCAAAAAAAAAAAAAAGGGGGGGGGGGCTGGCATATGCCCTGCACTTCTGATGGCTGGAATATGGATATGATGTTGGAGTGTGAGCAACCATGTTAGGCCAGGAGTGGCATGTAAGGACTAAGGATGCCAGACTAGCAGATGCAAGGGGCCTAGGTCTCTGATTATGTTTGGACTTCTTTACATGGGAGAAAAAGAAACTTCCATCTTAACTTTTTTTTTTTTTTTTCTATATGCAACTGAACTTGATTCCAACTGATATAGGGCTAGCACAGAGAAAGACCAATGGAGGATTAGACTTGTCAGCAGAGAGAAGGGTTAGGGTACTTCTCCCCCTTCCTTCTGCCTCAGCCTCATCAGGGACAGGGGGAGGGGATGGGGAGTCACCTCTGGCTTGTTCACCACCCACCGGTGATGCCCCATTCACAAGGGGGCCCAGGCTGGCCACGCGACCCAGCAGCATCCTTTCGAAGGCAGCAAGCAACAAGCTGGCTCCATTCACAAACCCTGTCCTCCTTTGAAAACCAATCATCGTGCGAAGCGTGACTGGGTGGTGGCCAGCGCTGGCCCATCTGTCATGCCCTTTCAGAGAGCCAGGCATCAGCCGCCGGCCTGGGCCGATCCAGCCCCTCTCCCTTTGTACCCCAGGGACACTCACTGTAACGAGATCACAGTGCCTACTGAATTATTCAGAGCCGCCCTGAGTGTCAGTGTTATTATAAACATGCAGATTTCTCCGGGCTCCAAACTTCCAAATCTCCAGCAGCCATCTCCCTCCAGGAATTTTCATTGGCTGCTTTGTGCCTGTGATTTCAGATTCCCCAGGCCTTGATGGCCTAATCTGCCTTTGACTAGCTCCTACCTGCCGCCAGGCATGAAGGCCTCCGTGCTCTTTACGCACCACTTCAGGCCCCATTCTTTGCTCAGCAGCCAGTCCTCACTGGCACCCCAGCAGCCTGCCTCTTCCCTGTCTCCTCCCGGCTTCACCGCCCAGGTTGGTGACATCAGACTCTCCCAAGTGCCTGCCTGATGGGGACACGTTAATAACAGCATCCTCCACTTCCGTGGGTCTCCGTCTCATCTGTGTCCTTGTGAGGCTTTAAGCCTCTGGGTCTCCCCTCCCATCCCCATGTTCTAGCTCCAGCACAATCTTCCCCTTCCCCACAAGTCCCAGATTCCCGGTTCTCTCTGGAGTTGGTCTGGAGAATACCCCCCAGCTGGTAATGAGGCAGAGATGGTAATGCACATTTAAGAGTAATGAAATGCAGTGATATTTCAGGCCTGACAGACCTATTTCTGGCAGCCTTAGAATTAAAGTGTGAGGCTTTGTACTGCAGCTGCTACTAGGAGCCTTCAGAGTTTTTCTAAAGATGTGAATAAAGCTTGCAGGGTTTCAGCTCAGATCTCTGTGGCTATTTATCCTGCTGATGCTTTCATTGTACCTTTTTATTTGAAATTTTAGAGCTTTTAGATGAAGGAAACGCAGCAGCAAGTGTAAAGCATACAAAATACCCTGGTGGGGGAGAACGTCCCGGTTTTTCTCTCAATTGTCCGTGACAGCTCTGGGGAGGAAGAGGGCTCGCAGGGCTTCCCCGGCGTGGCCTCCATCTCCCCTTTGAGTGGGCTCCACCTGGATCCTTGCTCTGCCAAACCAGGGAGCAGGGCCTCGTGAGAAAGCTCTAGGAGGGAGTCCATGCCACAGAGATGGATGGGGCCGCGCAGCCAGCCCTCCCTCACTGCCTCACTGCTGTGTGAGCTGAGCCTATGCCGTCCCTGGTTGGGGCATGTGGCAGAAGGGAGTAGATCCACTCTGGGCCAATAGTGAGACCTCACTCTCCAGACTCCAGACAGGAAAGGCGGCCTGCTGACCCCTGCCTCGGCACGCAGCTCCATCCTGCCAGGCCACCAGGTAGGCTGGAACCATTCATGAGGAGAGCTACAGAGGGCAGTGGTGCGAATCGCGGGCTGTGCCATCAGACCAACCTGGGGGTGAACCCTGGCTCTGCTCACCAACTGCAGTGCCGGGGACAAGCCACCGACCCTTCTGGGCGTCAGTTTCCCCACCTGTAAAGTGGGGATAATAATGCGTGTATCATTTAGGTCCTTGTGATGTATTAAGGTACCTGGCACATCTGAAGTCACAGTATCTCTTACTAATACGAAAGTTACCTCAGGAGTCAGGATAGCTAGGTTTCCTTCCCGACTGCCACTTGTGGGTCAAGTCCCTTCCCCACCCTGGGGCAGCGGAAAGAGAAGGGGCTCTGGAGTCAGATAGAACCAGGTTCCAACCTGGCTCCTTCCTTTTCTGGCTTTGTGAGTTGGGCGGATTGCTTAACATCTCTGAGCTCCAGTTTCTTCAGCTGTCAAAGCAGTGATAATGAGTACTCACCTCAGAGGGTTGAGGTGGGGATTAAACGAGATCATCTTCCTAAAGAGCCCACCCACTGCCTGCCATATAGTAGGTGTTGTATAAATAATGGCTCCCTTCCCTCTTCCCTTCTCTTCCCTCTGCTTCTGTTCAAAGGGGAGAAATTTTAGATCCAGAATTTCAGAAATTCTATAGGAAAAATGACCCAGAATCCTCAACTGGTAAATGATGAGAGAGAGAGAGAAAGAGGGAGAAGCAAATGGAATGTGTGGACCTTATTTGGATCCTGATTCAGACAAACCGACCGGGAGAAGAAAAAGAGACCATCAGGGAAGTTTTGCTATTGGCTGGATATTCAATAATGTTAAGTAATTGTCACTAATTTTTTAGGTGTGATAATGGTATTGTAGTTACTCTTAAAAAGAGTCTTTATCTTTTAGGGTATATACGGAAGAAATTACAGATGAAATAATACGGTAGTTGGGATTTGCTTTAAAATAATTGAGTGGACTGAAGTGGGTGCTGGGGCGTAGATGAGGCAGAATGGGCAGTCCACCATGTGTCGATGACAGTTAAAGCTGGGTGATGGGACTTCCCTGGCGGCCCAGTGGTTAAGACTTTGGGCTTCCAATGCAGGGGGTGCGGGTTTGATCCCCGGTTGGGGAACTAAGATCCCACGTGCCATGCAGCGCGGCCAAAAAAAAAAAAGCCGGGTGGGCTTCCCTGGTGGTGCAGTGGTTGAGAGTCCGCCTGCCGATGCAGGGGACACGGGTTCGTGCCCCGGCCTGGGAAGATCCCACATGCCGCGGAGCGGCTGGGCGTGAGCCATGGCCGCTAAGCCTGCGCGCCCGAGAGCCTGTGCTCTGCAATGGGAGAGGCCACAACAGTGAGAGGCCCGCGTACCAAAAAAAAAAAAAAAAAAAAAAAGCTGGGTGATGGTCTCTGGGGGGTTGGTCAACTATTTTCTATGCTCTTGTATAAAAAAGGCAGTGATCCTTTCTAGATGGGAAGTGTCTCTTCCATCTGTCTCTTCCTTTGCATCCTTCCAGCTCTTCCCTTGCTTCAAGTCCACCTTGTTGCTCTCCTGGACTATTATGACAGCCTCCTCCTATAGTCTCCCAGCCTTTGGTCTCTCTCCCTTCCAGTCTCCTTCCCATTTTGCTGCCGAAGTTATCCTCCCAGAACACAGATCAGATCATATTACTTACCTGCTTAAAAATCTTTCGGTAACTCCCTACTGCCAATAACCTATAGGAGTATAAAACCCTTAGTACGATACACAAAGCCCTTCACAGTCTAAACTCAGCCTTTCTGCCCAGTCCCAATCCCAGCCTGATCTTCACCCCTCGTGAAGCCAGGCTTTGGTCACACTGGCCAGGCCCTTTCAGACCCCCGTGTCTTCTCCTGTGCAGCTCTCTGTTTGGCAGGTCCTCCCACCTCTCCCCTAACTTCATCTATTAAAGACTAAATTATTTTTCAAAGCGCGGTTCGAGCGTCATTCTTCCTTCATGCTTTCTGGAAGTCTTTGCACCGTTCACCGAATATCTGTCTCTCTGTCTTCTGGCATATGGCGGGCTCTCACTTCCTTGGCTCTCTGAGGTTGGATGGGGCCATGTGACCAGTTTTAGCCAATGGGTTGTAAGTGGAAGTCACACATTTCACTTCTGAGCCAAGAATTCAATTGCTAATTCAAAATCCTCCCAAGCTCTCTTTCCCTCTGGCTCAGCAATATCCAGATATCTGCTGCTCTGCCAGGCTGGGTTCTGGCGTGAGCGTGATGCTGTGGAGCAGAACCTCCTGTCCAGCGTGAGGGCTAAATAAGTGTGGGAGAAATAAATTGGAGGGGGTGCTTGTTTCTTCAGCATAACCGAGTCTATTCTGACTGGTAATGCTTCTCTCTGTGATGTAGAATCAACTGTGCTGTTCTCCTTATGTTTGCGCCATAATCCTGTGTGTGTAATGTGTCTAGATGATACAGCCCTTCAGGTCAGGAATTCTATTTTGCGCTGCTTGTATTCTGGCCCCCAGCGCTTAGCATGGTGACCTGCAGAGCGGAGGTGTGAACCGAACATCCAGCAGTGCAGAGCTGTGGTTGGTGCAGCTTGTGGGGCGGGTCGTGCAGGGGTTAAGATGTGCCGTCCTTGTGAGGGGCCCCCACACTCATTTGTCATGGGAGTCGTGATGGTTTGGAGATGGAGCTGGGATGTAGCTTGATGTTCTCAATGGATGCTGTGCCCAGCCCCAGGGAATGGGTCATGACTGGTCTAAGCCAATCATAATCATCCCCTTCCCTTGTGCTTATGAGTAGTTTACACATGGGCAATTACATGGTCCAGTTCTGGACAATGAGATGTAAGGGAAAGTCTTGTTCTCTCCTTGAAAAACAGAAAGAGATGAGAAACACAACTGGTCTGTTTGGAGTTTGGATTTCACTGAAAGCAGAATCTGAGAAAGGACTCAAATGCTAATGTTTCCATGAGAGGTTTCCGTGAGAGGGGATCCCAGGGAGCAGAGGAGAGGGAGAAGAGAGGGTAGAGTTGGGAGAATGAAACAGGAAAGGAAGACAAGCCAATAAAGGGTGTACTTTTGAGCTTGTTGCACTGGGGCTTAGTCCTGCTGGGGACCCTCTGAGGGACATCCAAATTGTCCCTCCATAGGCGGGAGGCTGGGGCATTTACCCAACGATGTTCATTTGTTGCTGGTCACTCCTCCTTTTCCTGGAACTGGATGTTCACTGGTAACTTCCTGGTGACCAGAATCCAGTGGGCATCTTGCTATTCAGTTGCTTCTTTGCTGTGTTTGTCCCCCACTTCCTGCTCCTGAGCTCTCTTCTGCCCTGGTTTCTAGGCCAAGTCTTCCTCCATTGCTTCTCTGCAGCCTCTCTGGCCACCTCTTGGTTTCCTTCCCAGGCTCCTTTCCCTTTTTCCACTCTGTAGACATCTCCTAGATTCTATTCTGGTCTTCCCCACTTCTTCTACCTACTCTCACTGGGCAAACTGATTCATGAAATGGTTTCAGCTGTTACTGTTGTGATGCCAGCTCCCGAATCTACACCCCCAGCTCCCTGTCCTGAGTTCCGCAGGCATGTATCTATTCAGCCAACCAACAGATATTTATTGAGCAGTTTTTTTCTTTTTTGTCCTTTGGCCACGCCGGGCGGCTTGCGGGATCTTAGTTCCCCGACCAGGGATCGAACCTGGGCCCCTGGCAGTGAGTGCACCTAGTCCTAACCACTGGACCGCCAGGGAATTTCCTTTATCCAGCAGTTTGAATCTGCCAGGAGTTGGGATAAAGCAGTAGACAGGAACTCACCTTCTAGGAGGACTAGACAATATGGAGCAGTAGACAAAATCCAAATAAACCAGATAATTTTAGCTGATGGTAAGTGCTACGCAGACAATAATCCAGGCCCGTGTGATAGAGCGTGTGCGTGTGTGTGCACTATTTCCGACTGACTGCTTTGAGGAGGTGGCATTTGAGCAGGGATCCTGTTGTTTGTGGTTGTGCAAGTGCAAAGGTCAGAGTGAACTTACCAGTGTATCTGAGGACGGATAGGAAGGCCGGAATGGCTGGAATGACGTCAGCACAAGGCAGTGTGGTGACAGATAGTCAGGAAAATAGCAGGGCCAGGTGAGCAAAGTTTTAACAAGATCTGCAGGTGATGGTTACATGCGCTTTTGCACACATTCGAGAGCAGCTGGGGGAGGTGGAGAAGGGAAGAGATGAGAAGAGAAACTTCATTTAAGTTATTCTCCCAGGGAATTCCTTGGTTGGTCCAGTGGTTAGGACTCAGGGCTTTCACTGCCGGATACCTGGTCGGGGAACTAAGATCTCTGCCAACCTCGCGGTTCGGCCAAAAAAAAAAAAAAAAAAGAAAAGAAAACAAAAAAAAATTATTCTTCAAAAGTATCTTGGGAAGTGTAGAAGAACACAGAGAAGTATAAAATACTACCACGCCCTCCTATGAGTCCATAGCCAGCTTCAACACCATTAACTTAATTTAACAAAGGAAACTGAAAGTAGCAGCCCGGAATGTAGGAGGAAAACCAGGGAAGTACTATGTCCATGAAGCCTGTCAAAGAGAGAGGTCATTGGTGGCAAATAAAGCCAACATGGTCTTGTAGGTTTCTTTTATTTTTAATCTTTTTACTCAAGTATAGCTGATTTTCTTTTTTAAAAAAATTATTTATTTGGCTGCATTAGGTCTTCGCTGCTGCGCGCAGGCTTTCTCTACTTGCGGCGAGCAGGGGCTACTCTTCGTTGCGGTGTGCGGGCTTCTCATTGCAGTGGTTTCTCTTGTTGTAGAGCATGGGCTCTAGGCTCACAGGCTTCAGTAGCTGTGGCACATGGGCTTCAGTAGTTGTGACTCACGGGCTCTAGAGGGCAGGCTCAGTAGTTGTGGCACACGGGCTTAGTTGCTCCGTGGCATGTGGGATCTTCCCAGACCAGGGCTCGAACCCGTGTCCCCTGCATTGGCAGGCGGATTCTTAACCACTGGGCCCCCAGGGAAGTCCACAGCTGATTTTCAATATTGTGTTAGTTTCAGGTGTGCACCACAGGGATTCAGTATTTCTGCAGAGTATACGCCATTATTGGTTATTACAAGATAATGGGTATAATTCCCTGTGCTATACAGTATATCCTTGTTGCTAATCTATTTTATTTTATTTTTTTTATTTTTTATTTTTTTTTATTTTATATATAATAGTTTGTATCTGTTAATCCCATACTCCTAATTTATACTCCTTCTTCCCTCTCTGCTTTGTAACCGTAAGTTTATTTCTATGCCTGTGAGTCTATTTTTGTTTTGCATATACATTCATTTGTGTTATTTTTTAGATTCCACATACAAGTGATATCCTACAGTTTTGTCTTTCCCTGTCTGACATTTCACTAAGCGTAATATTCTCTAGGTCCATCCCTGTTGCTGCAAATGGCAATATTTGGTTCTTTTTATGGCTGAGTAATACTCCATTTATATAACCATACCACGTCTTCTTAATCCAGTCGCCTGTTGATGGGCATTTGGGTTGCTTCCATGTCTTGGCTATTGTAAATAGTGCTGCTGTGAACATTGGGGTGCATGTATCTTTTCGGATTAGTGTTTTCATTTTTGTCCGGATATGTGCCCAGGAGTGGAACTGCTCAGTCATACGGTAGTTCTATTTTTAGGGAACCTCCATACTGTTTTCCATAGTGGCTACACCAACTTACACTCCCACCACCCGTGTAGGAGGGTTCCCTTTTCTCCACATCCTCACCAACGTTTGAGAAGCCTTTCTAAATTTCTCAAGGCAGACTTAGGTGCACCTTCTTTTATCCCCCTGGTTAATGTTACAGTCCTAACCTCATTTTGGTAACACCATTTAGGTGTCTGCTCCCCTCTACATTTGGCTATAAACTCCTTGTTGGTTGCCTACCCAGCAGCCATTCCCTCCCTACTGCCACAGTGCATGGTTCCCCTTAGAGGATTTCGCCCATTCCCAGCACTGGCATTTGGGTGGGATGGACTCTTATCTCCAATTATCCCTTAGCCACTCAGCACACTGGCCACAAGGGCTGGTTCAGGGGTGGGTACTTGACCCATTTCGAGTGAATGAGAGAATATGAGTCTCAGGACTTGTAAAGCAGACACTAGTATGAGGATATGAGTCGGGAATTGCTGTGGCCACTTTATGACCAGATGAACCTGGAGCTGATGGAAGGCCTGAAGCTGCATGAAGCATGGTGATGAAGCCACCATGAAAAGCTGAGTGTGAGACAGGGAACAGAGTCCTTGGTGACAGTGTATGCACTCTTGCATCAGGCCTTGCTCAGGGCCAGCTCTTCCTCTGGACTTTAGTGTAATGTGATCCAGTAAATTTTCTTTATTGTTTAAGCCGATTGAGTTGGATTTTTGTTTATTTCAACCTAAAAAGTCCTAACTAGCACAGAAATTAGTACCATGAGCCAGGGGTTTCAAGAGGCAGCTCCCGCCTTAAATGATTCAACCCTAAAATGATTCAACCCAAGGAGGTAAGATGATGGGCAGTAATAACCCCTATATCTTGGCTTGAGAAACTGGCAGTCTGATACAGCTAGTTATACAGTTTCCTATTGTATCTTGGGATGCAGCCCATGTGCCTACTGTGGTTATAGCAGCACATTACTTAGTAGAGAAATTTAGAGCGTTGGATAGGGTTAGTTCCTTCTTGTTGCTCTTAGTAAGGTGCTATAAAAAGGTAAACTTATGTTCAAACTAGCCTACCCAAAAACAGAAAAGGAAGAAAATGGAGTTTTGCTAAGAGAAGCTCTTTCTGCCTATGGTCAAAATTGGCAAAGGGGGCTTCCCTGGTGGCGCAGTGGTTGAGAGTCCGCCTGCCGATGCAGGTGACACGGGTTCATGCCCCGATCCGGGAAGATCCCACGTGCCGCGGAGCAGCTGGGCCCGTGAGCCATGGCCGCTGAGCCTGCGCATCCGGAGCCTGTGCTCCGCAACGGGAGAGGCCACAGCAGTGAGAGGCCCGCGTACCGCAAAAAAAAAAAAAAAAAAAAAAAAAGTGGCTACGATTCTGGAAACTGGAAAGACAGGGACTTCCCTGGTGGTCCAGTGGGTAAGACTTCACGCTCCCAATGCAGGAAACCGGGGTTCAATCCCTGGTTGGGGAACTAGATCCCGCATGCATGCCGCAACTTAAGAGGCCGCATGCAGCAATTAAAAAAAACGATCCCGCATGCTGCATCTAAGACCCGGCGCAGCCAAAATAAATAAATAAATAAATATTAAATTAAAAAAAAGACTGGGACACACATGAAGTCTGATCCCTAGCTCTTTCCTAAGTACCTCCTGGTTTTCATTACCTCCAAGACAAAGGGAACCATCAATTCCATTAGATATGTAAGTGAGATATAGCCTACAGGCAAGGACCAGACTTGGGGTGCCTCTCCAGTTGTCCTAAGGTATAGCTCAAGATTAAATATAAGGCTGAGTGTCTGGGAAAGCACTAAGGCCTGTTACTTAGAGAAAGGTATACCCACGCCAGACTCCAGACCCAAAGACTAGTCTCAACAAGATTTGTGGGGTTTTTTTGTTTTTTTTTTTTGCGGTACACGGGCCTCTCACTGCTGAGGCCTCTCCCGTTGCGGAGCACGGGCTCCAGACACGCAGGCTCAGCGACCATGGCTCATGGGCCCAGCCGCTCCGCGGCATGTGGGATCCTCCCAGACCAGGGCACAAACCCGTGTCCCCTGCATCGGCAGGTGGACTCTCAACCACTGCGCCACCAGGGAAGCCCAAGATTTCTGGTTTTATAGACTAGCTCACAGAATCCACCAGAAGCAAACAGACTGGAAGCCTATCAAGGGAGTTATAGTGCCAAAGAAACTCTAAGCCCAGATGCCAATGGCCAGAGACTTTTCAACTCCTAACAAATTTCTTAGGTTTCCAGACCCAGTGAATCAACCTTCATAGGGATAAAACATTAAAGCAGTATTTTTTACACTTTTATGTATATAAGAAGCTTATTAAAAATATCAGTTCTTGGGAATTCCCTGATGGTCCAGTGGTTAGAACTCCATGATTCCATTGCAGGGGACCCGGCTTCGATCCCTGGGATCTCTGGTCAGGGAACTAAGTTCTCACAAGCCGTGAGGTTCGGCCAAGAAAGAAAAGAAAGTATCAATTCTTGGGCTTCATTCCTAAAGAATGTGACTCCTTCTGTCTGGGAGTGAGCTCTGGCATCTGCATTATTAATAAACTTCCCTGGCGGTTCACTTGCAGGGGACTGGGAACCCGCACTTTGGGAAGCATTGCATTTAGGGAAATTATTAAATTCCTTAAGGGCAGCAGGACTTCTTTTGTCCTTGTAGCATCTAGCACTGTGTAGGGCACAGATGGGAGCTTGGCAGGGCCTTGCCCACTAGACCTGAAAAGCATGGGTATCCAAGGTTGATTTGGGAAGTGTGCAGACTGTGATTCCAGAGACTGATCTGCCCTGAGTCCCCCCTCCCCGGCTCCTTGATTCTGCTTGTTCCTGCTTTGCACCTATTGGGGTGGCCTTATCCAGACACTGAGCTGGCAGTGAATATGTCTGGGATCCTCTGTCAGTGCCCCTTGTACAGGCAGAGAGTTCTGGATACATCTGTGGGCGTGAGGAGAGTGTTTACTAGGTTTCGCCATGTTTATTGTCTTCCTTCTCAGGGAGTGTTCTGAGAGCCTGAGTGAAGCAGCTACACTTTTCTAGTACCTTAGGTGACTCATGTGTCTCAACTCCACACGCCTTCCATCGAAGGCCTTGGAATTGTCAAGGTCAGGATATTTAAAGCCACATTCTTGGGAGTGCCCTGGACACTGCCAGCTCAGCTCAGGAAGAGGGAAGTGCTCAGAGGACAGCTGTCAGAGTTAGTGCCCACTGTTTATGGCAAGTCTGAAGCATATACCAGTCATGAGTATGGCCGTATGGTTCTGATTGGTCATGGCCAAGTGATCATAGATTTCTCTTTATTCACTCTCCTACATATTTAATTCAGCACCTACTGTATGCCAAACACCAGGGAGGATACAGAGCTATGTAGACACAACCCCACCCCAAATGAGCTCACAGACGAAGAAGTGACATAGTGGCCCTGCAGAGAGACTCATGAACAATGGTCATAGTCACAGGCAGGGTATTATAAGCTCACTAAGGAAGGGCATACAATTTGGAGAGATGGAGATGATGGTGGGGTGTAGCGAAATCTTCTGGGAGCAGGCTCCCGGCTGAATACATAAACTTAAGTATAAGTAACCCAGGTCAACTTCAGCTTCTGGCCAAGATGGACTAACAGGGATGGGATTTACCCTCCCACCTGAGGCAATGGAAAGGTTGTACAAAATATATGAAGCAATCGTTATGGACATCAGACAGCACAGTGATCCTTGAGAGAGGGAGAAAAAACGAAATGAGCCCTGTGAGCGCTTCAGCCTAGTTCCTTGAGAGAGTTTCCAGGATGCAGCACAAAGAAGAGGAACACAGGTGGAGTCCAATAGTCTTTCTGAGTTGGGGAGATGGACCAGGGAGTCCAGGGAGGCCAAGGCAGCTAGACTTTTCAGGGCAGAGTACCAGAGAGTGAGATGTGGAGAGAGGAAGGAGGATAGAGAAGAGAGAGAGACAGAGACAGAGAGATCCAGAAATCTGCAGAGGGTTCCTTGAAGTTTTCAGCTGAGCACCGGTCAGAGCATGTGTATGAGGAAACTACCTGAGTCTAGAGAAGCAACCAAATAAAAGCAGCAGAGGAAACAATCCCTGGAGGTCACACAAGACAATTAATAGTTTTTGTTCCCACTATAGCCAGAATGGCAAACCTCATACATCACGAGGCATCAGATAGAGTGCTCAGAAGGGGATCACCTCAGTAGTGGGGAAAAATTAGCTCTAGACTAACGGATATTCTGGTCCCAACTAACAAAACTGAAAAGCAAGCCTCAAAAGGATTAAACTATTTCCAAGTAACTTAACTGTATCCCAGAACAAAGCTCAAGAATATTTATAGGAATACAAAAATATCCAGCACCTAGCAAGGTAAAATTCACAATGTCTGCCATTCAGTTCAAAATCACCAGACATGCAAATAATTAGGAAAATATGACCCATAACAAGGAAAATCAATCAATCAATGAAAGCAGACCCAGAATTGACACGGATGTTAGAACAAAGATATTAGTAGACAAAGACATTAAAACAGTTATTATATGCTCAAGAAAGTAAAAGAAATCTTAAGCATGTTACGTAAAGGCATGGAAGGTATAAGAAAGATCCAAGTCAATCTTCTAGAAATGAAAATTATAATGTGAAATAAAAAATACCCTGATGGGATTAACATCAGATTAGACACTGAGGAAGAAAACACTAGTGACCTTGAAGATATAATTGTAGAGACTATTCAAAATGAAACACAGAGAAAATAGACTGAGGAAAGAAAAAACGAACAGGGTATCAGTGGATCTGTGAGAAGACTTCTGGGAGTCTAATATATGTGTAATTGGAGTTTCAGGAAAAGGGGGAGGGCAGAAAATATATTTGAAGAAATAATGGCCAAATATATTCCAAATGTGATGAAAACTATAAACCCACATTTCCAAAAAGTTCAGTGAAACCCTAGCACAAGAAACTGAATTTCAACAAGGGACATCATAATGAAATTGCTTAAAATCAGTGCTAAATAGAACATCTTAAGAGTGGGCAGTGTGGGGGGAGGGAGAGACATTTTATGACAAAGGAACAAAGATAAACAATTTCAGCAGACTTTTTTTAAAAATAAATTTATTTATTTTTGGCTGCATTGGGTCTTCTTTGCTGCACGTGGGCTTTCTCTAGTTGCAGTGAGCAGGGGCTACTCCTCGTTGCAGTGCGCGGGCTTCTCATTGCGGTGGCTTGTCTTGTTGCGGAGCACGGGCTCTAGGCGCATGGGCTTCAGTAGTTGTGGCACGCAGGCTCTAGAGCGCAGGGTCAGTAGTTGTGGCGCACAGGCTTAGTTGCTCCACGGCATGTGGGATCTTCCCGGACCAGGGCTCGAACCCGTGTCCCCTGCATTGGCAGGCAGATTCTTAACCACTGTGCCACCAGGGAAGTCCCAGACTTCTTTTTAAAAACAATGAAACCAGAAGTCAATGGAGCAACGTAGTTAAAGTACTGAAAGAAGAAACTGTCACTCTTGAATTCTATACCCAACAAAAAATACCTTTCAGAAATTATGGTGAACTGAAAACTTTTTTAGACAAAATGTGAAAAAATTCATCATCAGCAGACCTGCACTATGAGAAATGTTGACATCAGTCCTTCAAGCAGAAGGAAACTTATACTGTTGGGTTGGCCAAAAAGTTCATTTGGGTTTTTCTGTAAGATGGTATGGAAAAACCTGAACGAACTTTTTGGTCAATGCAATATATAGAAGTCTGGATCTACATAAGACAGTTAAGAGCAGTAGAAATGAGATGTTCCAACTAATAAATGAAGAGGGAATGATATAACTAGAATATCACAATTTTAAAATTATTTATTTTTGGCTGCATCAGGTCTTAGTTGTGGTGGGTGGGCTCTTCGTTGTGGCAGGCGGGCTCCAGAGCGAGTGGACTCTGTAGTTGCGGCACTTGGGCTCTCTAGTTGTGGCTCAAGGGCTTAGTTGCCCCGTGGCATGTGGGATCTTAGTTCCCCAACCAGGGATTGAACCCGCATCCCCTGCATTAGAAGGCGGTTTCTTAACCACAGGACCACCAGGGAAGTCCCAAGAACATCGTAGTTTTGAAACCCCTACTGAATTAATGGATCTAGGCAATGAAGAACAATGGCTGATAGTATGACAAAGAGAGACAACCAGGTATTATACACATTGTTAGAGGCACACTTCACCACCTATGTGCTATCAAAAAACAAAAACAAAAAGATAATAATAAACCTGAATCTAGCCTCGAGATCTAACTACCAATTTACAAGATATCTAAGGGGAAGAGAAACATGTTAAATGACGCCACTGTGTTTTAATTAAAAAAAAAATCTAGGCTTGGGAAATTCTGTAGGATAAACAATCAGATTGTTTTCATCAACAGAGAGATTGACATTTACACGGATGGGGAGCTACAAACTACAAGAGACTTAAGAGCCATGTAAGAGCCATGTCAATCAATCACAAGGTATGGATCTTTAGATTCCTAATTCAAACTAACTAAAAAGGGACAAAAAAAAAAAAAGATAAGACATTTAGGGAAATGCGAACACTGACAGATATATTAAGGAATTACTGGAGGAAAAAAAAAAGTTATCCAGGCCAAAGAGAGGAGGAAGATCCCTTCAGTGGGTGGGGACAGCACTGGCAAGGGCATGACCTCTTAGGGAGAGGGGCAGAGTTGGCATTTACAGGAGAAAAGACTCCTGCTGCATACGTGTAGTGTCCTCTGACCTTTCCCCCGGGCTAGGGCTGGCTGAGGTGCTCTGGTTTCTGAAAAAGGAAAATGCAGAATATTGACATGGAGACTATTTCTGTCAACTTCTTCTGGCCTCCCTGGGTGTAGGGACCACCTGGGGGAAGAAATCTTGTTGAGGGCTTTCAAGGCCACCCTTAGCAACAGGGGACAAGCACCCAGCAGCCTGAGGGAGACAGAGGCTTTGAGCACTTCAGCCTCCTCCCACCTTCTCAGCTCTGCCTGGGGGTAGAAGACCAGGAGAGAGGAGAGAACTGGCATGAAGGAGAGGAAAGAAGAGAGGGAAGGAGAAGAGGGAAGAGAACAAGGAGAAGAGAGCTCAGCGTGCACTCAGATGCTTCCGAGTACCAACTGACTTCAGCCTCTAGACATTAGGTGGAACGCTACCCTCCTCCCCTCGTGCTGCCTGCAGTTCAGTCCAGAGACAAAGCTGCTTGTAAGGAGGGATAAAGGGGATGCTCCGGCCACAGAGATTAAGGAGTTTGCTCAGGTCGATGGGCAAGTTGAGATGACGAAATGGCTGAAGGACAAGCCCGGGGCCCTGACTCTGTTTTATCCACCATCACTCAGGATTGATCTTGTGCTCTGTGGTGCCCCTGTCCTGTGGTCCCTTGCTGCACCAAGTGCCCAGTGACAAGTAACAACCAGACTCTTATTAGCCAACATTACTGAGTGCTCACTTTGCCAGGCCCTATTCTAACTGTTTTACATATTAATTCATTTCATCTTCTCAACAACCCTTTGAGGAAGATACTGTTATTAAACCCACCTAATAGATGAAGTAACTGAGCTCAGAGAGCGTAAGTTGCTTACTTAAGATCACACAGAGAGTAAGTGGCCCCCCGTAACTGAACCTAGGAGAGGTCTGGTTGCAGAGCTCGTGCTCTTCACAGCCACCCCAACAGCAGTGGTGACTTCGACACACTCCCCCAGGGGCCCGTCCACGCGCCTCCTCTCCCCCCTGGGCAGCTGAGGCCCAGGGCTGGAATCGAGGCTTCCCGGGGCTCTGAAGGAGGCCTTGGGGCCACACTGGAAAAGCCACCCTGCGCATAAAAGGCTGGGGGCCCCCAAAGCTGGGGAAGATCTTGCGCAAAACGAACTGCGTGCCTGCCCTAAACTGTTCTCAGCTGAACAGCCTGGATGCAGGGCTGCTCAGCCCATGATCCTCATCAGCCGTCCAAGAGAGAAATCTGCATCGTGACATTCTGATCCCAGGATACGAAGGGGACCTGGGGAAGCGGGTGTGAGGCAGCGCCGTGTCAGGAGGGCTCGGGCCTGGAGGGCCGCCCAGCCTAGCTCTCGGTGGGCAGCTGGGTCTCCTCCCCAGGTTCTGGCAGAACACCCTTGAACGATTTAGCCTGAAATAGCATAAGAACTTCTTTCCCATTTTTTCCAGGCTTTTGGATGAAATTATATTTTACAAATGACTCATTATTATATTTATAGCTTCTCTCCAAATGATTCAAATTGTGGTTTGTCGCCTCCCTGTCTCTCAACTCCCCCCAGCTCGACAGGAAGAAGTGCTGTTTACTGTACGGCCAGGTGTGGCCCCAAAGGCTGCTGGGCCCCCTATAATTATGTGCCCTGAGCCCTGACAGGCACTCGGGCACATGGAGTCATGTGCAGCCTTTGTTCCAGCACGTCGTGGTGGTGGTGGTGGTGGTGGTGGGGGTGGGGGTGGTGGGGAGCTTGGGCTCGGAATCCGCCACTGTAGGAAGTGCCTGTGTGTGCCGGTGGTGGTGGTGGGGGGGAGTGGGAAGGCTGTTCCCTGGAGGCTGTGACAGAGGGTGCCTTTGTGAGGGCAGAGGCTGGAGGAGCCAGAGCTGCACTTCCTCAGAGCACCCTGTGAAAAGGCTGGGGAGGGGGTGGGATCTGGGCCTAGGACCCCCCCATGCCGGGCGCTATACTCCTTCCCCTCCCCCAGCCTCCACTGAGGAGCTGAGAGGGTGGCCGATGGAGGAGGTGGCGGCTCAGACATTTCAGGCTGTGCTAGTGTCTGCTTATTGACACTTGACGCTTTCTTGTGAGGAACCACTCTGGCTCTGTGTCAGGAAGGATGGGGGGTGTGCGTCTGGTGCTTGAGTTCCCTCCCGCTTCCAGGCTCCGCTCCCCCATCCCTACCCTCCTACCCTGGCTCCCCCCAGCTCCCAGGAAACTGTGGTCAGGTTCGTGTGAGAGCAGCTTGCTCTTAAACAGGCCACCTTTGAAAGGAAGAGTGGCGAGAAGGCCCCATTTGCACTGACAGTTTATTCCACCAGGTGCCTGTGGGATCAACGTCCCCTTGGTCTGCTCTCCTGCGTACTTAGAAAAGTGGAAAGCCCACAGAACGGGACAGAAAGACATTCTGGAACTCACAGTGTTAGTCTCAGAGCCCTCACGACAACCCCCTGTCCCTGGGGTCCTTGGACCTCAGGCGTGGTGACCCACAGACGCCTGTGGCTGGCTGTGGGGTGGGGGCCCTGGGGCCGCAGCAATGACAGGCCGCCTGGGCGCCCGGAAGGCCCAGAGTTGAGAAGGGAAACAGGCCACCCTAGAGGGAGCTGGCTTCTTGGGACACGTCTGCAGACCCCTCCCTGTGCCTCAAGGGAAGAATTGGCTCCTTGATGTTACCGATTCTGCAGCTGAGGGGCAGCGCGGGGCAGGAGGCTGGGCCCCGACCAGGTCGGAGCCTGGAGCTGCACGCAGTCCAAGCCTCGGGCTCTGGTTGTGTCCCCAGCTCGTCCACCAGGGTTCCTTCGGGACTGCTTCCATTTTCACATCTTGGCACCGCCTGAGGGAGTGGGAAGGTGGCTCCGGAGGACGTGCTGTGGGAATGGGTGTGGACGGGCATAACGTAATTATTGGTGAAATCAGTGTGGAGCCTTAACCGGATGACTTCCATCTGGGCTGAGCCCGGTCCCTGTGAGGTGTGTGAGGCTGTCCTGAGGAGCAGCCAGGGCCCTAGACGTGGAGGCCTGGGAACCCCTGCCTCTGGGGTGTTCCATGCAGTGGGGAGGGGCCTTGACAAGCCCCTCCTCAGAGGGAAGGGAAGGCTGGGAGAAGGACCAGAAGGGGTCCTGGTGAGGTAGGGGTGGCAGCAGGAGGAAAGGGAAGGGCCAGGTGTGGACTCACCTGGGCTTTGGGTGACCTGAACGTCCTCCTTGGGCCTGAGGGACAGAGGGACTCTTGTTGGAGAGAAGTGCTGCCTCCTGCGTCCCGTGTAGAGCCGGGGCTGGCGGGCTTCCGACAGCAGCAAACCCAGCTGGTGGTCAGACTGAGGGGCAGCCAACTCAGCTAACTGAAGCCACCTTTGGACCACCTTCTTTGTGGGGTTTGTGGTCCTGTAGCCGCCCTACTTGTGCTGGCACCTTTTCACCAGTCAAATTTTGACAGTCATGTCAACGAATTAGAGTACCTTGAAGATCGTTAGAAGATGCCGTTTTTGAATATGTGCTCGAGGGGTTCGACTCTCCCTGGCCTTTCGCGTACCCCTCCCCCAACTCTGCCCCTGCTTGGAACCCCACTGCACGCCTGGTGGAGGTGATGCGATGGGCAGTCTGTGGGCAAAGCTGGATCCCAGCTCTGCATTAAGAGTGAATCGTGGAGAAGATGTGTCTTGACAAAATGGGCTTTCATGGCGGAGATCAGACTGGGAAGGACTCGGCTTCATTCCACCTCTAATGAGGATGATGGTTGAGGGTGTTGGTGGAAGATCAAAGTCATTATCTTTAGGTCGTATTTACGGAGTGATTTACTGTCTGCCTCCCTATTTTCAGGCAGCAACTTCCTTCTAATGTTTGAGATGTTTCTAGTTTGACAAAGTGAAATTAGAGATGATGAGACCAGCTTGCATGCACTCCTCAAACTGTGTTCACATCCATTATCTCATGCGGGGTGGCCTGTTCCCTTCTCCATTTCCTTTATAAGGATATTGAGATACAGAGACTAGATAATTTGCCCAAGAGCACACAGCTAGTTACTGACTAGGTTTAGAGCCAAGGTCTGAATACTCCTTTTCCAGTGATGTCTCTCTGTGGTCCTTCCGCTTTCCATCAATTTGAAAAGGGGGCAGAAGCCTACAGCCATGTAGGTGGGGTCAGCAGAGAGATGACTGAGAGCAGGTGAGGGTGCCCTCCTTAGCCTGGAACTCTGTGACAGGTGTTCACAGAGCTGCTGAGATCCCAGGTGGCAGAGGGAAAAGCCCCCATTTGTTGAATTAACTGCAGGTCTCTCTTAGGGTCAGAGTGAACGTTGCTGACATTACGTTTTTACTGTGGTAAAGTATGCATCATATAAAATTTACTACTTTTACCACTCTTAAGTGTATAGTTCAGTGACATTAAGTATATTTACACTGTTGTGCAACCATCACCACCATCCGTCTTCAAAAACGTTTCCATCTTCCCAGACTGAAACTCATACCCACTGAACAGTAGCTCCCCATTCTCCCCTCTCCCCAGACCCTGGCAGCCACTATTCTACTTTCTGTCTCTAGGAATTTGAGTACTCTAGGGGCCTCGTGTAAGTGGAACCATACAGTATTTGTCCTTTTGTGTCTGTCTTACGTTGACTTATTTTTTATTGGATCACCATTTTTAACTACAACTGGGATACTGGTTAGCAGTGCTCCATGCCCATAAAGGGGTTAAAAAAAAAAAAAAAAAAAGAGAGAGAGAGAGAGAGAGAGAGAGAGAACAAAAGTGACTTGGGGTGAATTTCCCAACTGGGAGGGGTACCAGATGTAAGGGGGCGGTGGTGGGGAGTGGAGAGGGAGAAAGTGTTACATAGAAAAAAATGGCGTGCTTTATCATTCCAAGGGAGGGGTGCATCCCCCCTGGAGATAGATGCCTCTTTTTTGAGGATTATGAACCCTGATGGAGAAGCCGCTTTGTCTGGTGAGAACAGTGTGCCCCTCTGGGCATGCTGAAGGCAAGACAAATTGTTGTGTAAGAGAAATCCACAGGAACTTGGAGTTTGGATAGAAGGGTCTAAAGGAGAAGAGAGAGGTTGGAGAAGATAGTATAAGTTGGGACTTAGGAAATAGTGAGAACTTTTTCAAGGCTGGGAGATGGTGGACAAATTTTCTGGAGAGTAAATGTCTACTAGTAGATTCGAACGTGCTTACTGTAATTCCCCTCCATTTCCCCAAACTTTAAGTAAATGTCTACTACTGTGCCCATTAGCCTGGTGGGAGTTGGAGGGGTGGCTGGTGGGGAAGCGGGAAGGGGGCATTGCACGGGTGATAGAGGGGTGCTGGGGGAGCACGGCAGCTACAGGAGGTGAGATGCAGAAGGAGGGGAGAGGCGGACAAGCAGGAAATAGAGCCAGAGGTCTCCAGAGGAAGCATTAACCTTCTGAGGGTCCTGCGCACACGGTCCGTGATGGAGGCAAGAGGCCAGAGGGACTGTGAGGCTGAGGGGGGCGACACAGTGATGGGGTCCCCATAGTTGGGATGGGGCTCAAGTCGTTTCTTGAATATTAGGGGCAGGCATTCCAGTTAGATAGCCTGAAGGAATGAGTGGCTGTGGATTTCTCTTCTTGGAGACCTTCTGGCAAAATCTAGACAGGGCACAGCCTGGGTCATTAGGAAGCAGAGGCTCTCTGTGGCCCCATCAGCTAAGTTCACTGCCTCCAGGATGTCCAGATTCACGGGGAAGAGAACTGTTTTTCTGAGAGATGGAGATGGGGCTAGAGCCAAACCCAAGCCCAGAACATGTCTTGAGCTTTCAAAACACCCTTCTCTTTAAAATCGTCTGAAAGCAGAGATCTGGGGCCGTGACTGTCTCTGATGGAGACAGATGTTTTTGGGACCTTCCAGACATAGCAGGAGCCCAACGAGAGGGTCTGGCTGCTCCCACCCAGAGATCCCAGAGGAATCTGGCATGGAAGGCGAGCTTCGTGTCACCGGGAACGTTGGAGATTCCCTCACCAGGTCCTGGGCTAAGTGTGGGCTGGGGATGGAGCCCTGCCTGGAATTACTGATGCATCCAGAGATCTCAGGACCAGCCTGCATGGTGGAGGTGGGGCCGACCGAGGACATTTCCCTCTGGTCCTCTCCAGCCTTGGCCCAGAGAACCAAGGCTCAGGGCTTGACTAGCTGGATCCCATTTTGGTCCCAGCCCAGCATCCCTTCGTTAGCTGGGTCCTGGGGAAAAGGGCCCGGCTTGGCTCACACTTGAGGAGGTTTGCCAAATGTGTTAGTTGCCACTAAAAGCTTGTAAACTGGGGTGCAGGATGCTAAGGGGCCTGGGCTGGCCCGAGGATGTGCCGTTTAGAAGTTCCAGAAGTTCCCTGCAGGTTGGGAGGGAGGAATGTCGCTGCAGAATCACAGGCAAGCCTGTCCTGGGGCCGGGCCAGCTTTCCCTTTGATGGGCCCCTCTGCTCTGGGGGAGCTGTGTGTTCCCTTCTACTCAGGCAGCTTGGGAAAGACCAGAGGCCCTTTCAGGGAAAGGAGAAAGAGGGAAAACAGGCCTGAAAACACTGTAGTGAAAGCCTAATTCTGAGCTTCAGCTGCGGACCCAGGCCCAGGGCACAGATGCATTTTCTACTCCGTTATGAGAATGTGGATGGGTTCTGAAATAGGTTGTTTAGGGGAACTGCAGAGCCTCAGAGCTTCGGTGCTAGAAGGATGTTGAAGACCAGCTAGTACAGCCCCCTCATTTTGCTGGGAGGCTAATTTGAAACAGAATGGAATTTGGCAGGGGCTGGGATGCCTTTTTTCTTCTGAGGCCCCGTTTCCTGAAAGAGACAGTGTCCGAGATGAGTTGGTTTCACTCATTCACTCATTGGCCTCCTTGGTGCATTAAAAAAAAACAAAACCAAAAGCAAACAAACAAACAAAACAACCCTCAGAGGTCCAGATCTGGCTTCTTTGAAATTAACAGAGTTTGTGGCTTCCAGGGAGTTTTCAGTTTGGAGCCATCATTTCTGTTTGTTCATCAAATTGTTTGTTCACCACAGGCTTCTTGCCAGATCTCCTTTTGCACGTTATCAGGCTGTGCTTGTGAATGGCCCAGGGAAGCCAGAAACCTAACTCGGGAAAGGACTGGAATAAGGCAGGGGCTGGTATGGTCTGGGTGGGGGTTGGAAGATGGAGGTTGACAGGCCTGTGGTTAAGGGTGGAGGTCTGAGCACCCTCAACGAGGAGCCTTACAGCAACAGAACATCTGTGCCGGGCTGGACGCTGGGGCCGCCTGTGGAAGCAGAGAGGCTGCCTTAAGAAGATGGCACTCGGATTAATAAGGGAGGGCTCTGAGGATAGGCAGGCCTCTGGTACAGGAAGCTGAGGAAAGAGGAGACCTGGATGCGGGACAGCCGGCTCTATCAGAAAAAGAGCAAAGAAAGAGACAGAGTAAGGGGCACGGAATGAAGTGGGGCCTGAACTGATTATAAGTTTTGGGAGGGGCCCAGGAGGCTGCCAACTTTGATCTCACTTTCTGGACAGGCCTTTGGGTTATTTCTTATACCCACCACCCAATCACCAGAGAGCTATCACCTTCTGATATAAGAAGCTCTTGGCAGACAAGTGAGACATGTGCAGCTGGAATTGGGGGCAACACAAGCTGGGTGTGGGCTGGGGAGGGGACATACATATGTTGGTGGAGGAGAGGAAAGTCTTTCAAAGGCTCCTGTCTGGGGAGGCCAGTGGGAGGAGAAAGTCAGGGCTCAGGGCAGGGGCATTGTGTGTGCTGTTCCCATGGTCCCCCTGTGCCCGGCTCGGGGCCAGGCACACAGAAGGTGCTTACTGAATGAATGAAGTTGGTATCTGTCCGAATGCGTGGAGTGCTGTTCTCTTGAATCCCTATGTTAACTACTATTTTTCTTCTTCAGGATTTAAAAAATAATCAAGAATATTTGCCTAACTTGAGCCTTCTCCTTCAGGAAGGATCTTACCATTGGTGTGACAGAGGGCATTAGGCACTGTTCTGGAAACTATCTCAGCATAAAGACCCTCTATTTGGGGAGGGAGGGGAGACAGGAGGAGGGCCAGAATGACCTCTCAGGGTCCAGCTGGCTTTGTGGGATACAGAGGGTGGACTGAAATTCGCCAAGCTGTGCTGGTGATGCGGAGGTCATCGCAAGACGATGCATTAGCAACTTTGTTAAGTGCGTCATGTTTTTCTCCATGTGACAGCGCCCGGCTTGTGCCTCTTCCCCAGCAGATAACCAGTGGGGGAAAAGAAAATGGAACTCAAATCTTTTCTCTGACAAGGTTTAACTCCTGGAACTGGTTACTCTGAGAAACCATGGGTCACCTTCCTTGGACAATTTCAGGGCCCATTACCGTGGTTTAGGGAAAAGACATGGCACTGAGAGAGATTTCCTCCCCTCCCAGCTCTATGCCTTGCGGGAGGCTCTCATCCCCCAACTTTGCTTGGGCTTGGTTTTGGAAGTGATGGTTAATCATCTCCTGCTGTAAGCATTTCCTGGAAGGGCTTGGTATAGCGTTCCTCCAGAGACAGGGGGATGCCTGAGATGACCTCGCCAAGTCTTGCCCACTCTACAGTTTCTGCATCTCAGGAGGATCTAAGCATTTCCTTTCCTTCATAAGTTGTCAGAGTTAACTCCACGTGGGCGTGGGCCTGGGCTCCTTGTAGCTACACCACCCTCCCTCTAATATTTAAAAGATCTGTGCTGGTTCTTAGGGCCTTAAAATCATCGATTTATTTTCCTTGGCTCTGCCTGAAAAGGCCACATCGGTCTTTTTTTTTTTTTTTCCTGAAAGCTAGGTTCTCTGGGCTAAACACAACCGCCTCTCAGCTCTAGAAATGGCTGATTTTCATCATGCCCTTTCCCGATCAAATTATTTCTTAAATTGCATTCCCCCCTGCTGGGTGTTCCGGGACACAGGAGCCAGTCCGTGGGGGCCCCTGGTGTTTCTTTCTCCCGGAGTACTTGAGGGAGAGCCTGTTTCTCCGTCGCACACTTTGGCCCGAAGGGGGCAGGCGGCCCCCGGCCCTGGGCAGGGGATGCTCGGGCGGCGCGGTCGCGGGCAGCTGCGACCCGGGGCGCAGACCGCGGGGCCGGGTAGGGGCGTCTCCAGCGCTCCTGAACGTGACCCACCGCCAGAACGCTGGGGAGCAAACCGCTGCGCCCCGGGGCCGAACACCGCCCTCCGCCGGCGTCTGGGGCCACCGGGCAGCGCCGCAGGAATGAGGCACCGTGGACCGAGGCCCTTCTCTGTCACGGCCGCGCCCCGGCTCGCGGGGCTCCGGCGCTCTCGGGGCGCCCCCTGGCCCGCCCGCCTGGCCCCCTCCCCTCCAGCCCAGCCCGGCGGCCTGGGCCCCTATGGGAAGGGCTGGAGGCGACACCGGGAGGGGGCCGGTGGAGGAGGGAGCGTTCCTGCAAATCACATGATTTTCCCGCTTATATAAATCACAGCTTGTTTTTCTCAACTGGCTGCAGACTTAAAGGTGCAGTGTCTTCTTTCTCTCCCAAGGGCAGGGATGCCCCGGGGTGTTTCTGACGGCCCCGAGCTGGCTGGAGGTGGCTTCACTAATGAGAGCGTCAGGGTTTAGGGAGCCCCCCACTCCCATCCCACCCCCACCCCATACTCGGGGATGTTTCCTTTTAGCTGGAGACCAGGGAAGGACGTGGAAGTATGATCACCAAAGGAAGCAGAGTCAACCCGGGTTAGCGGCGTGGGTCAGAGTCCTCTCTGGAGACCAGCTCCCCCTGAAAGCTGCTGACGCCCTGGATGCCCCTGGGGAGCCCTCAGCTGAGGGGTCAACATGAAGCTGTCCTGTGGGAGATCTGTTGTGGCCAAAATCAGGCTTCCGAGGCTGACGCTTGTTATTCTGACCAGCCCTGGCTATTTGAGGCCAATGTATGTGGGAAGAAAAAGGAAATCAACACGCGTTGAGCACCTACTATCTAAGTATGAGGCACCGCAGGGAGAAACCTACTAGACCCATTAGACCGTCTTTTTCAAGTGGTTTATACTGTTTGGGGGTGATGAGATAGAGACTTGTGAGAGATTACATAGCACTAGCATGTTTCAAAGCCTGTTCCAGGCCAAATAGAAGAGTTACAAGGCAGTACATAATTACTGCCTGATGAACAGTACAGATAATGAGTCTTGCAGGCTTTGAGAGGAGGGCTGGCAGGCCTGAACTGAGAGGTGGCAGGAGGGAGGAGGGGACAGCCTCCTGGGGACACTGGGGCCACAAGTGGGGAGGAGAGGGGAGGAAAGGAGCTTGGTGTTGGAGGGGTGTGTGCAGCAAGCAATCCTTTGCTAAACTGTGGAACAGAGGAGTGGAGGATGGGGCTGGAGGCTGGAAAGACACGGGGCCAGATGCAGGCAGCCTAGGGAGCAGGGCTGAGCGCGGACTCGATTTGATGAAGGCAGCCTGGCATCCAGTGAAGGTGAAGGGCAGGTACGAGGTGTGATGTTTCTGGCGGCAGTGTACAGGTGAACTGAAAACCCTGAGGGAACCAGCTGGAGGTTTCTGCGGGGACCAGGCAGACAGAAGGTTAACGGTGCTAGGCTGTGAAGAGAAAAAGTAGAAACGAAAAGTGAAGGGTAAGAGAGATTTGGAAGAAAGAATTGAGATCATTGAGGGATTGTGTATATGCAGGAGAAATGACCAAAAGTGATGGTGATTTTGAGCTTGGGATGCTGGGAGGAGGGGGTATGTGAGTGGTGAGGTGAAGAGCTCCTTCTAGAAATGTTGCGTTTGTAAGGGGAGTGGATCTTAACTGGGAACTGTCCAAGGGGCTGGAAATCAGAACAGAGGATCTGCACGGAGATGACCCAAGGGGTGAAATGACCCAAGGGGTGAAATGACCCAAGGGGTGAAATGACCCAAGATTTTTTTTAAAAATTAATTTATTTTATTTTTGCTGTGTTGGGTCTTCGTTTCTGTGCGAGGGCTTTCTCTGGTTGTGGCAAGCGGGGGCCACTCTTCATCGTGGTGCGCGGGCCTCTCACTATCGCGGTCTCTCTTGTTGCGGAGCACAGGCTCCAGACACGCAGGCTCAGTAGTTGTGGCTCACAGGCCTAGTGGCTCCGCAGCATGTGGGATCCTCCCAGACCAGGGCTCGAACCCGTGTCCCCTGCATTAGCAGGCAGATTCTCAACCACTGCGCCACCAGGGAAGCCCTGACCGAAGATTTTAAAGGGAGATGACAGAAAGGGAGAAGGAGACCCGGGGCCTGGGAATACCCACGTTTAGGGGGAGGAGCCAGTGGGGAGGCTGTGGAGGCACATGCAGCCTCAGTGAGTGGTGTCTCTGCCTGACCTTGGCTACGTTGTTGATCCTCTCTGATCTGTAAAATGGGAGAAGCACACACAGTTATCCTATTCTGTGCAGATTACGGGAAACACATGAAGCCTGTTGCACACTGCACGGTGTTTGGCACATAGCACGCGCTTAATCCCAGTGTCCTCCCTCTCTGCCCTGCCCTTCCCACCTCACTCCCCCCACCCCCATTTCATTTAAGTGACTGGCACTCGAACAGAGCCTCTCCCTTCTTAAATTGTAACTGAACTGTTGTTGCTGTTGTTTTTCTTCTTACCCAAGTCGCCTTCATCTTCTCCTTCTAGAAGAAACAGTCTTTGCGTGACTAATTATTTGAACCGGAGATACCCTCCGTTATAAAGGAAGGAAATAATAAATTTGTTTCCTAAGGATCTCTTAGCTGAAGATGGCCATTACCTCATTTGATCCTTCCAAGCTGCCCTGCAAGGTTCGGGAGGGCAGTTATTGTCAGGCCTTTTTGTCCCCCTGAAAAATGGAAGAAAGCTTGTAGAAAGTCTGATTATTATGTTTGAGAACTAACCACATGTCTAGCGGTACCCTCGAGTTCAAAGATTTCCAAACTTCGGAAATCTTTTCAGCCCTTTATTTTTTGGAAATAAATTTTACCAGGAGTCAAATCAGATACAGGCAACCGAGTTCTGGTTTCAGTGGAATCAGGAGGCTCTGATTCTCGATCGCTGGGCTCTGCTCCAACTGCTGGTCCCCAGGCCAGGCTGGGAAATGGGGCTGTGCTTCTGGGATGGCCCTGCACCCAGAGCCTCTGTCTCTACACTCAGCTTCTTTCCCCTCCTTTTCAGCCACAAACTTCCTGACTTTGAAGGCCTGGCTGGAGCCCAAGAAGGCTTCACAGACCCCTGGGTATGCCCATCATGCAGGTTAAGTGTTGTCTCTGGTGATGCTGCTGCCTGGAGCGTGAACCAGCTGAGCAGGACCAGCAGGCACTTGGACACGGAAGGCCTGGGGTGCTGTCTCTGGTCAGACACGATCAACAGCCACTCCTGGTGTCCCTGGTCCCAGGAACCACCCCGGCTGGTATGCCGGGGTGCTCTGCATACTCAGTGTGCTTTGAGTTCTTATTTCCTTTTTGAATGTGTTTCTTGAAAAACAAACCCTTTGAGGTCAGAAAACAGTTTATGGTTTTCAGAACGGTGATTGGAAGTAAAACAAATAGTGTAACCTGTTCTGCAGATAGTTATATAAAGCTGTGAAAGAGCCACAAATAATGTACTCTCACTGCAGTACTGTTTATCATCCTGTTCAAAGCAGCCACCTGTAGGATTCATTACTTTGAGTGCTATCATTTCCCCAAAGAGATAAGCATAAAAAATGATTAAAAGAATTACATGTGATTTTTGCTTTTAAAATAAAATCTTGGTAGGTTAGCATCCTAATCTTATAGCTGTTATTTATTTTTTTCCACTGATTTATTTATTTGCGTTAGAAAGGTAATACACACTAATGGTAAAAACAGAAATGCAAATCTTTCTGAAGGGTGTAAAATGAAAAGTAGAAGTCCCCTCTCATTACCCAATCTTACTCCCCTGAGACGATCAAAGTTAATGGTTTCTTATGACCCAGAAAGTTTTTATGTTGTGTGTGTGTATATACATGTAATATTTTAACACAAATGGTCTAGTTCTGTGATTATCTTTCCCACTTAAATATATATCTTGGCATACAGGTCTATCTCAGTCTTTTAAATGATTGTCTAGCTCTGGCATTTCATTGAATATTTTATATAATATTCCCATATTTAGGTTGTTTCCAATTTTTTCCCCTTATAAACTGCTATAATAAGCATCTTTGTATAGATTGTTGCATACTTGTATATATGCTAGTGTGTATGTAAGATAAATTCCTAGCAGTGGAGTTAGGTGAAAGTACGTGTACATAAATTAAAAAAATTTTGTTCTGCACTCCTTAAGACATATGAAAAGACATAAAGCATAAAAACAGCTTAAAAACATTGTTAACACACATAAGTTCTCCTTTGTACAAGCCTGATCGCCATCCCTCTTGTTCTACCCCGAGGATGCCAGGATCCTAAATTTGGTATTTATTGTTCCCATGCAATGCTTTGAATGTTTTTATTTATTTTTTAATTAATTAACTTATTCGGCTGCAACGGGTCTTAGTTGCGGCACATGGGCTCTTCGTTGCCGTGTGCAGGCCTCAGATCACGCGGGTTCAGTAGTTGCGGTGTGTAGGCTCTAGAGCGCGTGGGCTCAGTAGTTGTGGCGTGCAGCTTAGTTGCCCCGCGGCATGTGGGATCTTCGTTCCCCAACCAGGGATCGAACCCATGTCCCCTGCACTGGAAGGTGGATTCTTAACCACTGGACCACCAGGGACGTCCCTGAATGTTTTTCCTTTTACATAAGTAGTACTTTGCTGTATATGTTCTTCTGATACTTGCATCTTTTCCTCAGTATTATATTTCTGGGAGTCTTTCATGCTGATACCATTTCAGTACTGAAGTTATTCAGTACTGAAAAGAATACCAAGTTATTCTTTTCAGTACCGAATAACTTCAAATTATATGAATACACCACAAATTATATATCCATTTCCTGGTTAATGGACATTAAAGGTGCACCAGTTTTTTTTCTGTTACAAACAGTGCAGCAGTGAACATTCTTGTGTATCTCTCTTGATTGTATATGTCTGGGGATTTCTCTAGGGTATTTGCCTATGAGGGAACAGCTGTTCACAGAATATGAGAATCTTCAATGATATTAGACATTGTTCTCCAAAGTGGTTTTACACTGTCACTGCAGTCAGTTACTGGACATCCTTACCAATACACTTGGTATTGTCCAATCATTTAATTTTGCCAGTTTGATGTGAAATGCTTCTTGTGGTTTTCGTTCACATTTCTTGGATTACTCATGAGGTTGGGTGTCTTTTCATGTATTTTGTGGCCATGCGTGTTTCCTCTCGTGTGAATTGCCTTTGCCCATTTTTTTCCTGTTGGAGTGTTTGTCCTTTGTGATCTCGGGTGGCCTCGGCCTTTAGCGGCTTGAAGCAGGATTTCGGTTACCCAGCCAGAGACTGAAGTCAGGCCGAGGCAGTGAGAGCGCTGAATCCTAGTAACTAGGTCCGTGGCCAGTGACAAGGCCCTGGCCCATCGGTTTTGTAGAGATGAATTTCCTCAAAGAGACGGAAAGTAGTGAAACAAAGTGTTTATTAGGAGGAAAAAGGGTACGTGTGGATACACAGGGGCGGGCCCAGAGAGAGAGAGTCATGCCCTCGTGGTAGTTTGAATCACTTGTATAGGGCATTTCTTCCGGGTTTCCTCTGGCCAATCATCTTGCTTTGCCTGGCGCTGAGTCCTTATTTGGTTTATCTTAGGGTCCTCCCCTGTGCGCGCGTGGGCATCTCTTAGCCAAGATGGATTCTAGCGAGGAGGCCTATGGGTAGGTTGACATCGCCTACTGTGGGGTGGTGCCCCCTCCCTTTTTGATCCCTGAGGAGCCTTTCTGTACATGTGTAGTCGGTAAGGTCTCCTTGACCTCAAGAATGAGAAATATGTGGTCTCTTTATCTTTTATCTGGGCAGAGCTCAGCTCCTCTTTGCCTCTGCCATTACTGTTATCTTGAAGTGTCCACCGGAGGCGAAGTCCAGTTATTTACCGTATTCCTGTTGTTGTTTTTATCAGGAAGTGTAAACAGGAGGCTGGCTGTAAATGTCTAACCTGGAGCCCATCTATCTCCTGCCTCACTTTCCTTATTGATTTATAGAATTTCATTATATTTTGTGCTTACTGGTCTGTTATGGGTTAAATAATATCTTCTCCCAATCTGTTGATTCTCTTTTCACTTTTTAAAAGTTTTTATTTTTTATAATTAATTTTTATTGGAATATAGTTGATTTTACAATGTTGTGTTTCTGCTGTACAGCAAAGTGAGTCAGTTATACATATATCCACTTTTTTAGATTCTATTCCCATATAGGTCATTACTTAGCATTAAGTAGAGTACCCTGTGCTATACAATAGGCTCTTATTAGTCATCTATTTTATATATAGTACTGTGTATATGTCAATCCCAATCTCCCAATTTACCCCTCCTGCCCCCCACTTCCCTCTTGGTAACCATAAGTTTATTTTCTACACCTGTGGCTCTATTTCTGTTTTGTAAATAGGTTCAAATGTACCATTGTTTTAGATTTCACATATAAACGATTTCATATAATATTTGTCTTTGTCTGGCTTACTTCACTCAGTATGACAGTCTCTAGGTCCATCCATGTTGCTGCAAATGGCATTATTTCATTCTTTCTGTGGCTGAATAATATTCCAATTTATATGTATACCACATCTTCTTTATCCATTCCGCCGTCGATGGACATTTAGGTTGCTTCCACATCCTGGCTATTGTAAATTGTGCTGCAGTGAACATTGGGGTACATGTATCTTTTCAAATTATGGTTTTCTCCAGATGTATGCCCAGGAGTGGGATTGCTGGGTCATATGGTAGCTCTATTTTTAGTTTTTAAAGGAACCTCCATACTGTTCTCCACAGTGGCTGTACCAATTTACATTCCCACCAACAGTGTAGGAGGGTTCCTTTTTTTCCACACCCTCTCCAGCATTTACTGTTTGTAGATTAAAAAAAAAATTTATTTATTTAGCTGCGCCATGTCTTAGTTGTGGCATGCGGGATCTAGTTCCCTGACCAGGGATCGAACCCGGGCCCCCTGCATTGGGAGCCTGGAGTCTTAACCACTGGACAACCAGGGAAGTCCCATATTGTTTGTAGAGATTTTGATGATGGCCGTTCTGACCAGTGGAAGGTGATACCTCATTTGCATTTCTCTGATAATTAGTGATGTTGAGCATCTTTTCATGTGCCTCTTGGCCATGTGTATGTCTTCTTTGGAGAAATGTCTGTTTCTTTTCACTTTTCAAATGGGTGACTGAATGAACAAAAGCTGAACTAATGTAGTTTTTTTGTATTTAAGTTTTTGATAGTGTTAATTGCCCAGCTTAGACTTCGGTCAAAGGTGTATAAGAATGCCTGTTTCTCCACACTGCTGCCAACACTGGGCATTATCGGTTTTAATTTTTATTAATCTGATACCTGAAAAATGGTGCCTCATGGTTTTGATTTGTCTTAATTATGAGTAAGCCTGAACATACTTTCATAGGATTCTTTTTCTGTTCTTGTTCTTCATTTCTTCTATTGGGTAGTTTGCTTTTTCTTAATTGACTTTCCTAATGGATTTGTAAGCGTTTCTGAAAGTTAAAGAAATTTGCCCGTTCTGCCATGTGTGTGCCTATATGTTGTACACATAGCCCTTCACTGCGGCCCACTGGATTAGGGAAACCTTAGCCTCTATAACACATTTACCCTCATTGGCCCTTGAACACTTGGCCACATTGAGCAATAAAGTAAAAAGTTGCAGTCGGAGGCTGTGGGGACGGCAGAGGGAGGAGTGTTGTTCTGTGTAAGTGGGAGCAGATGAGGTAGGGAGCGCGCGTGTGCGTTGTGGATGGCCATCTGATATTGAGGCGGTTCTAAAAATGGAGGCTGGGGAGAGAGTTTGAGTTGGGGTGACGGTGATGTGGCCTGCGTTCTTATTTCTTAAGAAGTAGGATGTTACTAATGCCTGGATGAGTAAGTCTGAGGTGTCTTGGGTGTAAGGTCGGATCTTAACAAACGGCACCGCGAAACAGAGCAAAGCTTCAAGTGAGCTTTATTAGGGAGCGCTCCCGGGCGAGGTTCACTGGTCCGAGAGAAAGGGGCCAGAGAAGTCGCACCCGGGCGAGCGTTTGGGCAGAATTTATAGGGGATGAAGGGAAAGGGGTGTGGTGAATCTGGGAGGGCGCAGGGTATTCCTTATTTGGTGGTCTTTTCGGGTATCCCGGGGGCCCGTTAGTCCCGCCCCTCGAAAGGCGGGAAGGCTGGGCCCGGTGCAAAGTCCCCAGGTCAGTTCCTGGAACTGGGTGGTCCGGAATGTCTCCAGGTCAGTGTCTGGAACTGGGTGGTCCGGAGAATTTCGGTCTGATGCAACCTGTGAATCTGATTGTGTTCCCCTGCCTTGGGCTAGTTGGCCTTACATTGGGTAGCTTGGCTACTCTTGGCTGGCAGTGAGAGTAGGGGATTGAGTAGTTCTGAGGGTCCAGATGTGCCGGGCACATAGCCTGATGGGAGGCGTTACTGGGTGGGGAAATGGAAGCTTGAGAAAGCTGATTCGCTCCAGGTCACTAGGCTGTAAGTGGCCAAGCTGGGTCTCAGCTCGGGACTAGCTCCCTCCCCAGGCCAGGTCTGTGCAGTAATACTAATGGTTCTACCATGATTAGGCTCAATTAGGGGAGGACTCAGCTTTTATAAAGAGATTTGTCAGGAGAACCTTCTAACAAGAGCATAAAATTAGGACATATTTTAAATAGATTGCCATCTCAACAGTGAAATTTCACATTTCTATGTTTTAGTGTTAGTAATTGGCTTAAGTAGTCCTTCCAGGAGAACACAGGTAAATGAACAGTAATTATAATTGGACTCTATTGAAAAAGATCAGTCATCTTAATAGTCCTGTTCACTCCTCAAAGGATGTTCAACACAGGAAACCAGCCATGAATCTATTTTCCCCTTCTTGCATTTGGTAGAATTGGATGACACTAGACTTTCTCTTCACTCATTTTTTCACTCAACAACTCTTCACTATGTGCTCACTTTGTGCCGTTTTGCTGAGAGCTGAGTGGTGAACAGAACGGACTCAGGTCCTGCCCTCAGGGAGCCTAGAGTCTAGTGGAGAAGATAATAAACAAGTAAACAAACAAATACTTAACGGTTGTCATCAGTGCTGTGAAGGACGTTTGCAGGTGCCGTGATAGAGAATAATATGGGGACCACCTTTAGATGGGGGGAGCCCGGGAATGTCACATACATTTTGTGGGTGATTGGGTACTAACATTTAATTTTTGGTTAAAAATCCCTCCTGTAATCAGCCTGCCTCTCAACAGTTTTCTTTTAGCACAGGAGAAACAGCAGCACCCTATGAAGATGAAAAGCAGGACATGGAATGATTTCTTCTGGGGGCTACAAAACTAAGACAATGACGAGGCTCCCTGGACAGCCTCTCCTGCTTAGGTCTTCTGAAGGGAAGTACCATGCACCCCCCTAGCGCAGTCTTTTCTTACTATCTGGGTGTGAATCATGATTTTTAATGGAAATCTCTTCCTTGAGGTAAATAACTACCAGCCATCTTTTTTTTTTTTTTTTTTTTTTTTTTGCGGTACGCGGGCCTCTCACTGTTGTGGCCTCTCCCGTTGCGGAGCACAGGCTCCGGATGCGCAGGCTCAGAGGCCATGGCTCACGGGCCCAGCCGCTCCGTGGCATGTGGGATCTTCAAGGACCGGGGCACGAACCCGTGTCGCCTGCATCGGCAGGAGGACTCTCAACCACTGCGCCACCAGGGAAGCCCTACCACCCATCTTTAATGGGAGTACCTGAAAGCATCTAAGGAGAATACAAATTCTAGAGTCTGTCTAGAAATAACATGAAAAATTCCTCTCCTGAGTTTGCTGCCCTTCAATAAAGCCGCTTACTCCAAGCACATCTGGAAGGTTTGCTTTCTGCTCCCCACCCCTTGCTCCCTTTCCCACCTGCCAGCCCAGCAAGGGCCAAGTAGCAGCACACGGCTTAACCGTCTTCTTGGCCCAGAAGTCTCTGCCAAGCAGAAGTTTCCTCAGTTTATAAACACTTTCATTTTGGTTGTTTGAGCCCTGATGAGAGCACCAGGTTTTCAAGGATATAATTTAATGACTGTGACTAGGATTCACCACCCATCTCCCAGGACTTTCGTAGAGAATTTTAGTTGGTGTGTTTCCCCTTTAGTTATGTGTATGTAGAATCTGGATGACATTAAACTTTCTCTTCACTCACTCACTCAGCAGCTGTTTACTAAACGCACACTTTGTGCCATTTTGGTAAGAGCTGAGAGAGTGGTGACCAGAAGAGACCCAGGTCTTGCCCTCATGGGCAAAACACCATTAATCAAACCACCATCCTTAAGCAAAACACCATCACTTAACACACCTAAACAAATTAACGATAATTCTTTGCATTCACCTAAATCCTCAGTCCACATTCAATTTTCTGGTCTTTTATTTGGCCTGGAAGAGGGCCTCTCTTTCTAGCCATTTTTAAAAAAAATTCTTAGTGTTGCTTCGCTTTCTTCCTATTCCCTCTTCCTAAGCAAGGTAACGTATAGCTCTAGACGATTTCCAGGTATTTGGTCACCTGTGGGAGAGATTTCACTTTTCAGGGAGAGGGAATAAAAGTAACCTGAGTCGGACGTGCACGCGATGGAAATCAAATCCTTGCCGCCATTAAACTGGTGTTTGGGGTCCATCTTGTGGCCAGAAGGTTTTTAACACAAACCTGGACTCCCGGTTGCCCTCTCGTGGCAATAGGCAGCATGACATCCTAGGACCCTTTCCCTGCCTTGTGTAGGATTACAGAAGTAAAGATACAGATGAGGAAGGGAGTTAAGAGTTAACTTTTAACTTAACAGCCATAAAGCAGATAGGACTCAGAGATGAGCCAGGAGAATGCCAACACTGGCATGGCATTTGCAATTGCTGCCTGCTGCCCTGCAGGATATTTAAGAAAACCCCAAATATGAAAATCCAAATTTACAATTTTGTGTGGCTGCGGTATGAATATATGACATATTCTCAATTATTAGTTTTTGATCATTATCCTGTGTCCGAATCACAGAATATTAGAGCTGGAAAAGCTCTTAGAAATTAGTCAACAAAATTGTGTTGAAGTTTTACTATTAGCCTCTGTACTAAGTGCTGTTAGAGACCTAAGATGATTTAGATACATATAAACCCTCTCCTCAAGGAGTTAAATGTGTAGAGGTAAAGACAGATGAATGAATAGGTAAATGCCACGTAGTATGCAGTGACAGTGGAAGACCATGCTTGCTGTAGGACAGAGATGTGGAATGGCCACTTCTACCTGGAGGTCAGGGAAGGCTTGAAAGAGAGGAGGTAGCACCGGACTTGTGTCTTGCAGAAGAGGGAGTTTTCTAGGTGGGCTGGGTGAGGGTGGAGATAGAAGAGGGAGGCCTGGGCAGTTGGAAAGCACACGCAGGGAGGCGGGACATTGCATTGGGTGTCCAGGTACTGCAAATACGGCTGTAGCATGGGGTGGGAGGTACATAGTAGATGCTCCATAAATCCTTGCTGAATGAATGAATGAGAGAATGAATGATGATGACGGGAGTGGTGAGAGAGGAGGGTGAAGAGGTTATGTGGGGGACAGATCATATGAACATTATGGAATATGTTCCATAATTATGTTCCATAATTCATAAGGAATATGAACATTATGCTGGAAGAGGTGAGGGAGGGTGGGGCAGGGACCACTGAAGTGCTTAAGCAGTGCAGCTGCAGGATCAGATTGATGTTTAAAAATAATTTGGCGAGGACTTCCCTGGTGGCGCAGTGGTTAAGAATCTACCTGCCAATACAGGGGACATGGGTTCGAGCCCTGGTCCAGGAAGATCCCACATGCCGCAGAGCAACTTAGCCCGTGCACCACAACTACTGAAGCCTGCGCTCTAGAGCCCGGGAGCCACAACTGCTGAGCCCACGCGCCACAACTACTGAAGCCTGCGTGCCGAGAGCCTGTGCTCTGCAAGAGAGAAGCCACCGCAAGGAAGAGTAGCCCCCGCTCATGGCAGCTAGAGGAAACCCGAGCACAGCAACGAAGGCCCAACGCAGCCATAAATAAATAAATAAATAAACAAATAATTTGGTTAGAGAATTCCCTGGTGGTCCAGTGGTTAGGGTTCCGTGCTTCCCCTGCAGGGGGCACCAGTTTGACCCCTGGTCAGGGAACTAGAGCCCACATGCCACAACTAAAGATCCTGCATGCTGCAATGAAGATCCCACACGCAGCAACGAAGACCTGGTGCGGCCAAAAAAATAAATAAATATTAAAAAATAATAATTTGGTTAGCAGTGAGAAGGAAGCAGAAAACTAATTAGCAGGGTACTTTAATAATTTGGTGAATGATAAGGGCCTGAGATGGTGGAAATGGAACATTGAGGAAGGAATGGATTTAAGTACTATTTATTATTTTTACTTTAAATTTTTTCCAGTTTTATTGGAATATAATTGACATATAACTGTGTTAGTTTAAAGCATACAACATAATGATTCAATAATACATGTATATTCGAAATGGTTACCATGGTGTGTTTAGTTAACATTCACTACCACCCATAGTTACAAATTTTTTTCCTCGTGATGAGAACTTTTAAGATTTACTCTCTTAACAACTTTAAAATATATAATATTGTTAACTACTACAGTCACCATGCTCTAAGTTACATCCCCAGAACTTATTTATCTTATAGCTGGAAGTTTGTACCTTTTGATCACCTTCACCTAATTCCCCCACCTCCCACCCACCCCCACCTCTGCTGACTACCAATCTGCCCCCTGTTTCTATGAGTTTGGTTTTTTTAGATTCCACAAATGAGATAATACAGTATTTGTCTTTCTCTGTCTGACTTATTTCACTTAGCATAATGCCCTCCAAGTCCATCCATATTGTCACAAATAAAAGGATTTCCTTTTTTGTTATGGCTGTATAATGGTCCACTGTGTGTGTGTGTGTGTGTGTGTGTGTGTGTGTGTGTGTGTGTGTGTGTATATATATATATATATACACACCATATTTTCTTTATCCATTCAACAACACATAGGTTGTTCCCATGTCTTGGCTATTGTGAATTGTGCTGCAATGAACATGGGAGTGCAGATATCTCTTTGAGATGATTTTGTTTCCTTCGGTATGTATACCCAGAAGTGGAATTACTGGATCACGTGGTAGTTCTATTTATAAATTTTTTAAGGAACCTCCATGTTGCTTTCCATAGTGGCTCCACTTTACATTCCCACCAACAGTGCACGAGGGTTCCCTTTTCTCCACATCCTCACCAACACTTGTTATCTCTTGTCTTTTTTTTTTTGTAAATTTATTTTATTTATTTACTTTTGGCTGCATTGGGTCTTTGTTGCTGTGCGGGGACTTTCTCTAGTTGCGGCGAGCAGGGGCTGCTCTTCGTTGCAGTGTGCAGGCTTCTCATTGCAGTGGCTTCTCTTGTTGCGGAGCATGGGCTCTAGGTGCACGGGCTTCAGTAGTCGTGGCACGCAGGCTCAGTAGTTGTGGCTCATGGGCTGAGTTGCTCCGCAGCATGTGGGATCTTCCCAGACCAGGGACTGAACCCGTGTCGCCTGCACAGATAGGCAGATTCTTAACCACTGCGCCAGCAGGGAAGTCCCTGCCCATCTTTTAACTGAATTTTTTTTTTTTTTTTTTTGTGGTACGCGGGCCTCTCACTGCTGTGGCCTCTCCCGTTGCGTGGAGCACAGGCTCCGGACGCGCAGGCTCAGTGGCCATGGCTTATGGGCCCAGCCGCTCTGTGGCATGTGAGATCCTCCCAGACCGGGGCACGAACCCACGTTCCCTGCATTGGCAGGCAGACTCTCAACCACTGGGCCACCAGGGAAGCCCCTAATTGAATTGGTTTTGCTTTTGTTTTGTTTGCTATTGAATTGTATACGTTCTTTATATATTTTGAATATTAACCCCTTATTAGATTTATGATTTGCAAGTATTTTCTCCCATTCCATAGGTGGCCTTTTGATTTTGCTGATGGTTTCCTTTGCAGAAGCTCTTTAGTTTGATGTATTTCCACTTGTTTATTTTTGCTTTTGTTGTCTTTGCTTTTGGTATCAAATCCAAAAAGATCATTGCCAAGGCTGATGTCAATGAGCTTACTCTCTATGTTTTCTTCTAGGAGTTTTATGGTTTCAGGTCTTATGTTCAAGTCTTTAATCCATTTTGAATTGATTTTTGTGTATGGTATAAGATGGGGGTCCAGTTTCATTCTTTTGCATTGGCTGTCCAGTTTTCCCAACACCATTTATTTTTTAGTTATTTTTTTTGTGATACACGGGCCTCTCACTGTTGTGGCCCCTCCCGTTGTGGAGCACAGACTCCAGACGCACAGGCCCAGCAGCCATGGCTCACGGGCCCAGCCGCTCCGTGGCATGTGGGATCCTCCCGGAACAGGGTACGAACCCACGTCCCCTGCATCGGCAGGTGAACTCTCAACCACTGCACCACCAGGGAAGCCCCAACACCATTTATTGAAGAGACTATCATATCCCATTGTATATTCTTGGCTCCTTTGTTGTAATTAATTGGATATATGTGCATGGGGTTATTTGTGAGCTCTTTATTCTATTCCATTGATCTGTGTCTGTTTTTATGCCATTACCATAGTGTTCTAATTACTATAGCTTTGTAATGTAGTTTGAAATCAGGAAGTGTGATGCCTCTGGCTTTGTTCTTCTTTCTCAGTTTCTTTGGTTATTCAGGGTCTTTTGTGGTTCCCTACAAATTTTAGGATTGTTTTTTCTGTTTCTGTGAAAAATGCCATTGGAATTTTGATAGGGATTACACTGAACCTGTAGATTGCTTTGGGTAATATGGACTTTTTAACAATATTAATTCTCCTAATCTATGATCATGGAATATCTTTCCATTTATTTGAGTCTTATATGTCTTACAGTTTTCAGCTTTATCTCTCAGGACTCCTCTGCTCACTTCCTCCAAGCCAGACCCTTAAACACATTGGAACACATTTCCCCTTCCTCTGCATTGCCACCAAAATTCTTTCCATCCTTTAAGGTCAAGATTAAACTGTCCTTCATTCAACATTCCCTGATCCTTCCAGCCCAAACTTTTTTTGTTTTTTACTTTTCTGAACTTCTATAGCACGTAACACATACTGTCCTCTTCTGTAGTAATTTTGAATCCATTTTATTCCCTCTAAGCCTGTTAAGGTAGAAAAGTTTTGTCTTATTTCCCTTGTTTTCTCCTAAGAGCCTAACAAAATGTCCTATATGCTGTATGCTCAGTGAATATTAGAGGAATAATTGATTATACAGAAATCCTTAGGAAGTAGCTTAACGGGGTATGTGCTATGGTCTGAATGTATCCCCCAAATTTGTATGTCAAAATCCTAATGCCTGGTGTGATGGTATCAGTATACTGTAGTAGGTAGAGCCTTTGGAGGTGCTTAAGCCATGAGGATGGAGCCCTCTTGAATGGGATTAGTGCCTTATTTTTTTTTTAAATTATTTATTTATTTATTTATTTTTGGCTGCATTGGGTCTTCATTGCTGTGCACAGGCTTCCTCTAGGTGTGGCGAGCGGGGGCTACTCTTCGTTCCGGTGCATGGGCTTCTCATTGCGGTGACTTCTTTTGTTGTGGAGCACAGGCTCTAGGCATGTGGGATTCAATAGTTGTGGCACACGGGCTCAGTAGTTGTGGCTCACGGGCTTTAGAGCGCAGGTTCAGTAGTTGTGGTGCATGGACTTAGTTGCTCTGTGCCATGTGGGATCTTCGCGGACCAGGGCTCGAACGCATGTCCCCTGCATTGGCAAGCAGATTCTTAACCACTGCATCACCAGGGTAGCCCACAATAGGCACTTTTCATCCATTGTTTCTGATCCTCAAAAATAATACTTCAAGGTAGGTATTATTATTATCCACCTTTTACAGGTGAGGAATATGAAGCTCGATGAATTCAAACATCTCACTCAGGGCCACATAGCTAATAAGTGCTAGAAATAGTCTTTACATTACTTTCTCACCCTTGCAGAGGGAGGGCGAGGTGGGGGTGAGGAATGAAGTTTGACTGGTGGAGGCCTGGGGAGGCAGTGAGGGCCTGTGATGAGGTGAGCAGAAATAGAACCAGGTTTTGTGGGGCTGAAGTTTTTACAATTTGGGGGGCCCTTTAAGAAAAAGCATGGGGGCTTCCCTGGTGGCGCAGTGGTTGAGAGTCCGCCTGCCGACGCAGGGGACGCGGGTTCGTGCCCCGGTCCGGGAAGATCCCACATGCCGCGGAGCGGCTGGGCCCGTGAGCCATGGCCGCTGAGCCTGCGCGTCCGGAGCCTGTGCTCCGCAACGGGAGAGGCCACAGCAGTGAGAGGCCCGCGTACCGCAAAAAATAAAAAAAAAAAAATTAAAAAATAAAAAAAAAAAAAAAAAAAAATAAAAAGCATGCAAAAGTATGTACAAAATTGCCTATTTAGATACTTATTTAGGATGAAAAAATAAATCACAATGAATGACTGATGCTTTGGAGACTCAGCATACTTTCTTCTGATTCTTTTTTTAATATATTAATTTATTTTTGGCTGCATTGGGTCTTTCTTGCTGCGCACGGGTTTTCTCTAGTTGCGGCGAGCGGGGGCTACTCTTCATTGCGGTGCGCGGGCTTCTCATTGTGGTGGCTTCTCTTGTTGCGGATCATGGGCTCTAGGCGTGTGGGCTTCAGTAGTTGTGGCACGCGGGCTCAGTAGTTGTGGCTCCCAGGCTCTAGAGCGCAGGCTCAGTAGTTGTGGCACACGGGCTTAGTTGCTCTGAGGCATGTGGGATCTTCCCGGACCAGGGCTTGAACCCATGTCTCCTGCATTGGCAGGTGGATTCTTAACCACTACGCCACCAGGTAAGTCCTTTTCTTCTGATTCTTTTTAGGCAATTCAGTAGAATTGCTCACATAGAAATACCTTCTGATTGCTTGGCCTCCCCATCTAGACCCTTTACAACTCCGACATGCCCAGAGGCCTCCCAGGTGAGTGCCCTGAGGCTGAAACTTCCTTAGCCTCACTGTGAATCACCTTTGGAGGTGGCTAGGGTGTGGAGTGAGGGATGAGGGAGAGATCAGAGATGGGCTATAAGTATCAAGAGAAGGATGTGTATACTACATGTTACCTGATGATTCTACAAAGTGAAGGGGTTGGGGAGAGAGTGCGAGGAGAAATGATGTTTTGTCTTTCAGACTTAAAAAAAAAAAAAAACTCCACATCAGAACAGCCATGTTAAAATGTGAAGTCCCCCTTTCCACCCTGGTGAGCCCTCGCCATCTTGTCTGTTGCGTCAAGGAGATGGTTTAGTGAAAGGGACCTGGAAACTGAGTTTTGAAAATGAAATCGTCCATCAGCAACAAAACATTTTTAATATTTTAGGGGTGTGTGTGTGTGAGTGCAGACACTTGTGAGAGAGGAAGAGAGGGAGAGGAGAGAGTTTTTAAGCAGGCCAGACTTCAATCTCTGATTTTTTTTCTTCATAACTTTTTAGATTGGCTGCTAAATCTTATTTTAAACTAAATATAAAACACATCTTCACATCTATACTGTGAAGACAATTATTCCCAATACCTGTTTACATTGATTATTTCTAAAAAACAAGGATGCTATGAGGAAATATCTAGGGCAGATATAAAGGAGACAGTTGAAGGTGGTCTAGGCCAAGAAACCTGTTTTCCTCTGTAATGCAGACTGGTTGTCTGTAAGCTTAACAATAGGCAGACCCGTGATGTTCTCTTGGAGACCTGTGAGCTGAGCTGGCCCTGAAGGTCTGGCCCAAAAGATGAGTCTCCTAGAAGGGAGAGGGATGAATGGTAGTCCCCAGGGTACAACCAAGTGAATGGGGTTGATTGCTGATGATAAGAAGAAAACAAAGAGGATGTGGGTGAGCAGAAGTATTTAATAAGCCTTGGACACAGCTTAACTGAAATTCACAGACATTTAGTAATAAATTGTCTACGTGATTTAAAAATTTTTGAAAATCTGTTTTTTTGCTCTATATTATTAGGGAAGAATTACTGCTTATTAGTCTTCAACAATTTAGAGGGACTTATTTTATTAGATCTTTTCCAGACAGTAAATGTCACACTTTATTTTTTCTAAAGAGGAGAAAAGGTGGAGAGTTGGGGGTCTAGCCTGGTCTGAGGAGCAAGAGGAGTGGGGTGCTGTTGGGGCCTATGTGCATTGAATCTTTTGTAGGGGGGGACTTAGGTGGTACTTCGCTAATTAGTAACTAAAAGAAGACTGTGGACGCTGTTGAGGACAAACATTGCCTCATACACTTTCTGCTGAAGGACACCTTGCATAGGAACTGGTCACCAACCCCACTTTCTCTGTGATTAGAATGGAACAAGTAGCACAAACGTGGGTGGAAAGGTGTGGTAGATAGAATAATGGCCCCCTAATTCCTGGTGTCTTTGAATATGCTAAATTATACGGTAAAAGAGACTTTGCAGAGGGAATTAAGGTTATGAACTTTAACATAGGAAGATTATCCTGGATTATCCAGATGGGCCTAATGTAATCACATCGTAATCACATGAGCCTTTAGAAGGGGGAGAGAAAGGCAGGAAAATGAGGTATGAGAGGTATGAGACTAAAGAAGAGGCAGGAGAGACTTAAAGCTTGGAAAGGACTCAAACCCTGGCTTTGAAGATGGAGGAAGGGGGGCCACATCCAAGAGGGCAGCCTCTAGAGCAGCAAGGTGACAGCCAGCAAGGAAGTGAGGACCTCAGTCCTACAACCACAAGGAACTGAATTCTGCCACCAACCTGAACGATCAAGCAAACAGATTCTCTCCTAGAGCTTCTAGAAAAGAATGCAGCCCTGCCAACACCTTGATGTTAACCTGGAGAGACCATGTCAAACTCCTGACCTACAGAACTGTAGGATAATAAATTAGTTTTACGTTTCTAAATTTATGGTGATTTGTTACTGAAGCAATAGAAAACGAATACAGCAGGTCAGGCACTTAGTTTCTTTCATATATGTGTATATATATGTGTATATATATATATTTTTTTGTTTTGTTTTGTTTTTTGGCCACACCACGCAGCACATGGAATCTTAGTTCCCTGACCAGAGATTGAACCCACACCTCCTGCAGTGGAGGCATGGAGTCTTAACCACTGGACCACCAGGGAAATCCCACTACTTAATTTCTTATGTCAGTAGTCCTTCACTTTTTGAGAGTCATAGACAGCTTTGAGAATGTGATGAAAGCTACGGGTCTTCTATCTAGAAGAATTCATATACACACAGAACTGAGTATAATTTCAAGAGGTTCATGAACCCACCAAAGCACCTCTCATGGATCAGGTTAAAAACCTTTGTAGAAGGTAGTGTTTAGTGGAGACAAGCAGGGTACAAGTGGCTGCCTTGTAATCTCCCACCGAAGGCTGTCGCAGTACCCAGGAGAGCACTTAGCTGGGTTGCATTGAACTAATTCCGTTTCAGTGAAATGAATTTCATAGATAGTGAAGCTAAAAGGCCACCATCTCAGCCTGCTCTTTTACTGATGAGCTCCTTGGAGGGCACACTGTTGAGTGTGACAGTCAGTCTTCATCAGATAGCCACTGATATCTAGTGATTTGAGGATCATACAAAGGTTTAGAGAATAATGAAGCATTGAAATCAAATTTTTGAGGTATAAACGTTATTTAATAACTCATATAGACACATATATGAAAAGAGCCTCAACAGCCAAAGAACTTATATGTGGAGGAATGATTGTCACTTGCTGCTCCTTTGGATCATATACATAGTGATACCACTGGCAAGAATGTATGAAGGAAGGAAAAAAATGAAAATCTAAAGATTATTTTTTTCAGCAGATTTTAATTTAATCTGGTTCACCTAAAGAAATTTTATGTGACCTTCTTTGCACATAATAGGCCTTTAGTATACATCTGTTTATTTTAGCCATTAAAAGTAGAATTTTAATATTGAGACAGACCTTTAATATAATTCCTTTTTAAAGTGAGGAAGCACAGAATAGAAGGTGGAAAGAAGAGAAAGTATGAAGATACCTTTCTGGCTTTCCTTCCATGGGCTTTTTATGTAGGAAGCTGAAGTTCCTTCTCTCCTCCTTCCATGACCACAACCACTACCAGTTATTATTTATTGAGCTACTAATGTGTCAGATATCAAAACCATCATTATTAATCCTACAGCAATTCTACAAAGTAGATCTTATTATCCCCACGTGTAGATGACAAAAGTGAGACCTGGTGGGACTGTTATGATGTTTCCAAGTTCATAAAGCTCATTAATGCAGAGGCAAGAGTCAAACCTACCATTTTTTAGTCCAGAGCCTGTGCTGTTTCCAATATGCCATGCAGCCTCTGTCAGGCTGGGAAGGAGATGACCACAGTGGGCTTGGTGAAGTACCAGCGGATGATTGGTGAAGCGGCCAAGGGAAGCCGGGCTGAAGGATGAGACAGAAAGAGCAAAGGAAAGACAGAAGAGATGTGGCATATGCAGAGAAAGGTGGCTGGATGCCGGGTGGGAGTTAGCAGAGTGGTTTCTTCCACCAGCCATGGTCGATGGCTTGGAGGCCCTTCCTTGACAGCCGGCCAGGCAAGTGGGCTTTGAGGAGGTGTAAGGGGAAGACATTGATGAGTTGCTTGACTCCTTCAAAAAGGAGCTGTGCCTTGTGACTGGTTCCAAAATCTTTGTCCATTGACAGATACACTTTTTCCTGCCTGGGATTCTGTGGTATGAACGGTACCATAGAATGGTAAGAACACAATGAGGGTTAAAGGCATGTACTTTCTATTCATTCTATTCACTCAGCATCCTTGAGCTTCTTGGGGTTTGCAGTGTGCTTTTAGTCAAACCCAGGAAACATCTGCAGTATGCTGTCTTCTCCTTGCATGTATCTCTTGGTGACATTTAGTTTCAAACCCATAGGTTTAGCATTTCCTTGTTTCTTTGTGCCAAAGTTTCCAAAAGTGGAAACTTATTTTCTTACAGGATGAAAATATGTAAAGGAAACTAAGATACATGTTGCAGGGAAGATAAACAATAGCACCTAGTCTTTGAGACAATGATAATGACAGGGATGGGTGGGTGTAAATTTGAGTGGTTGTCCTCAGGTTACATTTCTACTGTAGCCTGCTGCAGGCTGATAGCCAGACTGACTACAAGTTACGGACATGCACCATGCCTTTTTCCAGGTTTTCAACCACATTGTTCCAAAGCATAGCTGCCAAAAAAAAAAAAAAAAAAAAAGAAATCCAATAGAAAATCCACGTGGTTCCAAATCCACATAATGAAAACCATGAATGCGAGGGGTGCTTATAGGTCTATGGACTTCCACCTAAAATTCTTTTGGGAAAAGTATCAATTTTAGAATATAAAAATAGACATGAATGATGGTTATGGTGGTTGTATTTTTAAATTTTTAATTCCTTAATTTAAAATCATCACTAATTATTTTTAATTTTTCTTCCAGTTTTATTTTGATATTATTGACATACAGCACGTGTATGTTTAAGGTAGAATGATTTGACTTACGTATATCATGAAATGATGATCACAGTATGTTTAGTGAACATCCATCATCTTATATAGGTACAAAATTAAAGACATAGGGGCTTCCCTGGTGGCGCAGTAGTTGAGAGTCCACCTGCCGATGCAGGGGACGTGGGTTCGTGCCCCAGTCCGGGAAGATCCCACATGCCGCGGAGCAGCTGGGCCCGTGAGCCATGGCCGCTGAGCCTGCGCGTCCGGAGCCTGTGCTCTGCAACGGGAGAGGCTGCAACAGTGAGAGGCCCACGTACCACAAAAAAAAAAAAAAAAATTAAAGACATAGAAAAAAGAAAAAAAAATTTTTTTTGTTAGGATAACTCAGGATTTACTCTCTTAACAATTTTCATATATAACATAGAGCAGTGCTAATTGTATTTATCATGGTGTACATTATATCCCTAGTTCTTGTTTATCTTATAACTGGGAGTTTGTACCTTTTGACTGCTTTCATCCAATTCCCCCTCCCTTCTCACCCACCTCTGGTAACTACAAATCTGATCTCTTTTTCTATAAGTTTGTATGTTTGTTTGCTTTTAAAGTATAATTGACCTATGACACTATGTTATTCCCTGTCACACAACATAGTGATTTTTTTCTCTGCATTTCAAAATGATCACCACAATAAGTCTAGTTATGATTTGTCACCATACAAAGATAATCCTTAGTTATTGACTATATTCCCCACACTGTAAATTTCATACTCATGACTCATTTATTTTGCACTTGTAAGTTTGTACCTCTTAATCTCCCTCATCTATTTCTTTCTTCCCTCCACCGCCTTCTCCTCTGGTAACCACCTGTTTGTTCTCTGCATCTATGACTCTGTTTCTGTTTTGTTATGTGTGTTCATTTGTTTTGTTTTTTAGATTCCGCATATAAGTGAACTCATACAGTATTTGTCTTGAAGAGGGAATTTGGCAATATCTAAGAAAACTACATATGAATTTACCCTTTGACCCAATTCTGTAGGAATTTATCCTGAAGAACCATCTCCAACAATACAAAACTACATATGCGTAAGATTATATGTCGCAGTGTACTTGTAATTGCAAAATGTTGGAGCTAACCTCAATATGTATACATAGGAGACAGACTGAATATACATACTAGAGTGCTATACCCATAATAGACTACCAGGCAGCTTTTATGGAGTGATTTTCAGGATTTACTGTTCAGTGAAAAAAGCAAAGAACAAAAAAGAATAAATAGTATGCTACATTTGGGGTAAGAAATAAGGAGAAATAGGGCTTCCCTGGTGGCGCAGTGGTTAAGAATCCACCTGCCAGTGCAGGGGACACAGGTTCAATCCCTGGTCTGGGAAGATCCCACATGCCGCAGAGCAGCTAAGCCCGTGCACCACAACTACTGAGCCTGTGTGCCATAGCTCCTCAAGCCCGGGCGCCTAGAGCCGGTGCTCTGCAACAAGAGAAGCCACTGCAATGAGAAGCCCGCGCACCACAACGAAGAGTAGCCCCCGCTCCCCACCACTGGAGAAAGCCTGCACACAGCAACAAAGACCCAACGCAGCCAAAAATAAATAAATAAAATAAATAAATTAAAAAAAAAACCTTTACAAATAAGGGGAAATAATATGCCTATATCTGCTCATTTTTTACAAAATGATATATTGAAAGAATAAACCAGAAACGAATGAAATTTACCTATAGAGGGAGAGTGGGAACAGAGTGGAAGGAATATAAGAGATAATGACACTTCTCTGGATAAGCATTTGTGTACAGTTTTGACTTTAGAACCATGAGTTTTTGGGTCTCCTTCTTTAGTTTGTTATAAGGGTAGCCAGACAGGTAAAATGTGGTATAATGTGTCTCTTATGCTGTTTAGGCTAAAGGTCAAGGTCTACATCTTTCTTTAAGGAAGTGGGATATTTTCCAAGGTACTCACTTTTCCAAATTTAAGTAGAAATGTGTGGACCTTAGCTCCATTCTTGGCATTAATGTAATTGAGTGACACCGTGTACTTTTCTGTGTACAACTTGTCAGCCTAGGGATTGACTACTCTTGAGTCAGAAATGTGCTTTATCAGTTGTGATGCTCTTGGCCAAAAGTAATAGAAAATCCAATTCAAATTTGTTTAAACATTTACTATCTTATGTAACAATCTGGAGAAAGGGCATGTCCTCAGTGACCTCATCAAGGACCTACGTTCCTTCCATCTTTCTGGTTTTTTTTTGTCATCCTCAGCATGTTACCTTTTCCTCTGAAGTTGCCTTCTTTCATGATTCCAGGTTGTCTGCCACAGCTTCAGGGGTTGACAACACCAGGAAACAGGAAATGAACTGTGCCTATCATGTGTTCCTTTTAAAGAGCAACTTTCTTAGAAGGCCTCCAGCATATTTCCCCTTGGCATCTCATTGGCAGAGTTGGCAAGGGAAATGGCAATTATCATGAATCACTTAGAATAATCAAGATTAATCCTCTTAGGCTGAGGAGGAAGTATAGTAATGCATTTGGACACTGATATCTAACAAATAAAACAAATACCTAAAACAAATACCTAAAACAAATAAAATTTTCCACAAGAATGGAAGAAGGGAGAAGGGGGACTGATATTGGATATAGTGCCACATCCCCTCGCCCAATGAGTGATGGTGATGGTAGGTAGCTATATGGTGCGGTAAATGGTCCTTTAGGGAAAAAAATCTGTGCACAAAGCAAGTTCCCTTAGAAGAAGATGTGACCTGGCAGACAATTATCAGCATTTCTCATATATTATTATTATTATTATCATCATTATTATTATTATTTTGGCCGTACCTCGCGGCATGTGGTATCTTAGCTCCCGACCAGGGATCCAACCCGCGCCCCCTGCAGTGGAAGTGCGGAGTCTTAACTGCTGGACCACCAGGGAAGTCCATGTCATATATTAACATTTGTTGCATCAGTTAACTAGTGATGAATGTGATTATCTGATGGGAACATTATTTTTAAAATTTATTCCAGAATAACAACTTTTTGTTAAATTATATAAATATATAATCCTTGTAAAGAAGTTAAACCATAAACTAAGAAAATAATTGCAGTTGTAAAGAGGAAGGAGGAGTATGTTTATTTACTACAATGGAGTGATCTTCAGGTCTACTGGTAAGTTAAAAAGCAAGGAGGGATTTGAAATTAAGAAAAAAAATTCTGTTAAATTACATGAATCTTTGTAAAGGACAGTAATGAAGGCTGGAGGCCTAAGTAAGTAATGATGAAACACTGATACTAGACAGTTATAACATTGTATGAAAACAGTTATAAATGCATCTGTAATACCTCTTTTTTTAAAAAAAATAAATTTATTTATTTATTTTTGGCTGTGTTGGGTCTTCGTTGCTGCACACGGGCTTTCTCTAGTTGCAGACAGCGGGGGCTACTCTTTGTTGTGGTGCGCGGGCTTCTCATTGCCGTGGCTTCTCTTGTTGCGGAGCGTGGACTCTAGGCACATGCGCTTCAGTAGTTGTGGCACACGGGCTCAGTAGCTGTGACACGCGGGCTCTAGAGCGCAGGCTCAGTAGATGTAGTACATGGGCTTAGTTGCTCTGTGGCATGTGGGATCTTCCCAGACCAGGGCTCGAACCTGAGTTCCCTGCACTGGCAGGTGGATTCTTAACCACTGTGCCACCAGGGAAGGCCCTGTAATACATCTTCAATTGATCTTGTACAGCAGATATTCCTTAACATTTATTTTCCTGCCATACTAATGCTATATTGTTCCCCTTCTCAGGATCATAATGTTTTTTTTACTTTTTAATTGAAGTATAGTTGATTTACAGCATTATATTAATTTCAGTGGTAAACATAGTGATTCAATATTTTTATGGATAGGATCATAGTTTTTATTTATTTCAATTTTGGAACTGACTTGAAAAGAGATAGTATGTATCCAAAATTCCAAAATAAATAGATCAAGTTTCTAAAATTGAAAAAAAAAAGAATACAATTCCCTTTGCAATAGCATCAAAAAGAATAAAATACTTAGGAATAAATTTAAAATAAAGTGCAAAACTTATACTCTGAAAACTACAAAAATATATAAAAGAAATTAAAGAAGACATGAATAAATTGAAAGACATCAAATATTCATGGATTGGAAGACTTAATAATGCTAAGATGGATGGCAGTACTTTCCAAATTTACCTACAAATTCAACACAATCCCTATCAAAATCCCAGTTGGCTTTTTTTTTTCCAGAAATTTATAATTTATATGGAAATGCAAGGAATCAAGAATAACTAAACAATCTTCAAAAAGAAGAACATGGTTGGAGGACTCAGTTCCTGAGTTCAAATTTACTACAAAGTTACAGTAATCAAGACAGTGTGGCACTGGCATAAGGGTAGATATATAGATCAATGGAATAAAATTGAGAGTCCAGAAATAAACCATTACATTTATGGTCAACTGATTTTCAACAATGGTGCCAACACAATTAAATCAGGGAAAGAATAGAAAAGTCTTTTTAACAGGTGGTGCTAGGACAATTGAATATTCACATGCAAAGGAATGAAGTTAGACCCCTACCTCATGCCATACACAAAAATTAATTCATAACTATGAATCATAGATCGAAATGTAATAACTAAAACTATAAAACTTTTAGAATAAAACACCAGAGTAAATCTTTGTGACCTTGGGTTATGCAAAGCCTTCTTAGACATGATGCCCAAAGTATAGCAACAAAAGAACGAGTAGATAAAAAAAAAAAAAAAAAACGAGTAGATAAATTAGACTTCATCAAAATAACAACAATTAAAAAAACCTTTTGTGCTTCAAAGAACACCATCAAGAAAATGAAAAGACAACAGAATGGGAGAGAATATTTGTAAATCACACATTGATAAGGAACTTGTATCTAGAAGATATAAAGAACTCTTATTATAACAGCAATAGAAAGACAAATAACCCAATTGATAATTGGGTGAAGGATCTGAACTGACATTTCTCCAAAGAAGATATACAAATGGCCAATAAGCACATAAAAAGATGCTCTGCATCATTAGTATTAGAAAATGCAAATCAAAACCACAATGAGTGGGACTTATCTGGTGGTGCAGTGGTTAAGAATCCACCTGCCAACGCAGGGGACATGGGTTTGATCCCTGGTCCGGGAAGATCCCACATGCCGCAGAGCAACTAAGCCCGTGCACCACAACTACTGAGCCTGCGTGCCACAACTACTGAAGCCCGCGTGCCTAGAGCCCGTGCTCCATGACAAGAGAAGCCACCGCAATGAGAAGCCCATGTGCTGCAATGAAGAGTAGCCCGCAGTGGCTGCAACTAGAGAAAGCCCACACGCAGCAATGAAGACCCAATGCAGCCAAAAAATAAAAACAAACAAACAAAAAAACCCCACAGTGAATTAACATCTCACTCCCACTAGGATGGCTATAATAAAAAAGATGGGTAAGAACAAATGTGGCAGGAATGTTGAGAAATTGGAACTCACATTGCTGGTGGGAATGTAAAATGGTACAGCTGCTTTGGAAAACAGTCTGGCAGTTCCTCTAAATGTTAAACATGGGGTTATCATATGACCCAGCAATTCTACTCAAGAGAAATGAAAACATAAGCTTACACTACACAGTAACTTGTACACAAATGTTCAGAGCAGCATTATTCACAATAGCCCAAAAGTGGAAACAACCCAAATGTCCATCAACTGATGAATAGATAAGTAACATGTGGTGTATCCATACGATGGAACATATTCCGCAATAAAAAAGGAACAAAGTACTGATACACATACAATATGGATGAACCTTGAAAACATTATGGTAAATTAAAAAAGCCAAACATAAAAGAACACATATTGTATGATTCCATTTATATGAAATATTCAGAATAAGCAAATCTATAGAGACAGAAAGTATCAGTGGTTACTTAGGGCTCGGGAAGATGGGGGGATTGAGAGGGAATGACTAAGGCAGGCAGAGTGTCTTTTGGGGATAATTAAAATGTTCTAAAATTGTGGTGATTGTTGCATAACTTTGTGAGTATACTAAAAACCATTAAATTGTACAGTTATTTTTATTTTTTATTGAAGTATAGTTGATTTACAATGTTATGTTAGTTTCAGGTGTACAGCAAACTGATTCAGTTATACATATATATATATATTTTTTCCACAGATTCTTTTCCCTTATAAGTTATTACAGAATATTGAGTATAGTCCCCTGTGCTATACAGTAGGTCCTTGTTGGTTATCTACTTTATATATAGTAGTGTGTATATGTTAATCACAAACTCCTAATTTATCCCTCCCAACTTCTCCTTTGGTAACCATAAGTTTGTCTTCTATGTCTGTGGGTCTATTTCTGTTTTGTATATAAGTTCATTTGTATCATTTTTTTTAGATTCCACATATAAGCGATATCATATGATATTGTCTTTCTCTGACCGGCTTACTTCACTTGGTATGATAAATCTCTAGGTCCATCCATGATGCGGCAGATGACATTGTTTCATTCTTTTTTATGGCTGAGTACTATTCCATTGTATAATTATACCACGTCTTCTTTATCCATTCATCTGTCGATGGACATTTACATTTTAAATGAGTGAATTGACTGCACAGTAGCATACCATTTATTTTAAAAGAAAGAATATAATTGCTTATATATCTAAAAATAGAAGGATAAACAGTAAAACGAATGGTTGTTTATATGGCAAGGGAGGGATAAGCACAGACAGGACAGGGGTAGAAGCTAGATTTTTTTCTAATAGCCTTTGTCCTATAGACTTGACTTTAGAACCATGTACATATTTTATATAGTTAGAAACCAAAGTTAAATTAAAAAATATAATGGCTAAAAATTGAAATCAAGAATAAACAAATTAAACTAACTATGTATTGAGTTGGTGGCATAATCACACGAGGAATCTAAGTGACTTTAAAACACTGTAATTGACTACACATCCCTATTAGAATATATCCTGATAACAAAAGGAGTTACAAAAAGCCCACCCCGCCCCCAACAAATAACAGTTTTCTGTAATCATACTGTGGTGGTAGTGCCAAGACTGTTGCTCTGAGACTGTTGTTTGTACATGGTGGGATAAAGCAAACGAGTAATTGTTGTAGTTTAGGCATGGATAAAAGCAGATACAGATTTGAGATTGATGCGGGTAGTCCTGATTTTGAATTGGACATATTAGTATAAACTCATGTTGCGTTGTATCTTTAACCAACAAGGACACATTTCCTAGCTCCACTAACTGGAAAGGTCTAGAAACAATGAACCACTCAGTAGCAATAAACATCTTTAGCACATTGTGGCCTCTAAAATAACCATTTCCCACTCAAAAGAACCAGGGTTCCTTGGAGAAATGGCTGGTTCCATGTCTGGGACAGGAAATGCTGGAGATGAGTCTGGAACATCTTGTCATTTAGAAGGCAAGGAAGCTATCAGAGACTTAGAGAGTTGTGTCAAAGGACTCAGGAGCTAATCAGAAGAGATTCCCACTGGCTAAAGACAGGACAATTTGAGCAACAATAAGAATGATAATTGAGAAGGATTAAACACATCAAATATTTAATTCTTTTTTACACATCAAATATTTAAATACGTGAGTTTAAATAAGTAAATAATAATACTAAAATGATACTTAAAAAAAAGACCTCTCACTGTCAATCTTTGATAGATGTGAGAGAACCAACTCATAATTTTGAAAATTGGTAAATAGAAAGAATTGTGTTAATCCTGCCTTTCCTATATGAACTATATTTCAGGGGAACCAAATAGATTTGAAGGGAAGTTTCTTTGTCTTTGAAATTTTCTCCTTATGGAAGCATTTCAGTAAATAATTGAATTATAGAATAACACCATTTTGTAAACCCAAATACATTAATGTGTCAAGGTAATAATTATCAATAGCTGCTAACAATATAAAAAGAGAGACAACTATAAACCAAAAAGGTTGCCAACACCAAATGTTGGAGAGGATGTGAAGCAACTGGAACTCTCATACATTGTTGACAGAAATGTAAAATGGTACAACCACTTTTAAGAACTGTTTGGCAGTCTTTTTTAAAGTTAAAAAATCATTTTCACTCCTAAGTATTTACCCAGAAAAAATGAAATGCCCATAAGACAATATGTATAAAAATGTTCATAGACGCCTTATTCATAATAGCCCCAAAGTGGAAACAACCGTAATATCTATAAACAGGAGAAAAGATAAATTATGGTACATTCATATAATGAAATAATACTCAGCAATAAAAAGGATGAACTAGTGAACTGATATATCAACAACATGGATAAAGTTAAAAGGTAATATGTTAACAAACGACACAAAAGAGTACATGCTGTATAATTCCATTGGCATAAAGTCCAAGAACAGGGAAAAGTGTCTATGGGGATGGAAGCAAGAAAGTGGTTGGCTCTGTGGGTGGAGGGGAATTGACTGTAAAGACTCAGGAGGTAACTTTCTGGGGTGATGGAAATATTCTATAACTTGTTTTGGGAGTAAACTACATGGGTGTACACAATTGCTAAAACGAACTGAACAGTTAAGATTTGTGCACTTTATTTTAACCCATTTAAAAAGACAACCAGATTTTTTGTGCCTCCTGATGGGTGTACACAAAACTCACAAAATATTCTTGACAAAAACATTGAATCTGAAATCTGATCAAGCTCCTAGATCTAAGTATCAATTTATAGGAAACAGAGGGGACAAAGAAACTTATTTAATAACATTCTGGGGATGTGAGAGCTTTATTGTGGGGAACTTTATTGAAGTATGGTCTTTAGACTCCCGCAAGGGGCCCTACTCGCGCCCTCCTCTAGCTGCGTCTTTTCAGATGGGGCAGGAAGTCCACGGGACCAAGGGGATATGCCACTGCCCCTTCCAGACCATGTTCTGGCTCCCTAGAACCTGAACTTCTCACTTTATACAACCTACGCCTGCTTTCAGGGCTTGCGTGGGCCTCTTCTTTAGTTCATCTTCCCAAGGTTTGACTGTGCAGCCAGGGGTAGCTGTTTGAAGAAGATGTAGATTGAGCTTAGAGATGTGGGTGGGAGGAGGGGTGGGGGCAGGAGGGGTGGGCAGGGTGTCCTTGAGAAGGAGATGGAGCCAGGGGTGGAAAGAGAATGGGACAGCCTGTGGGCCACGGGCCAGCTCTCCTGTACAACCACAGTCCAGTGAGGAACTCTAAGGAGTCTGAGAATTCGAAATTCTAACTTGGCCTTCCAGGTCTAAGAGGGTTTATTTGTCAAGGAAGGATCATAGAACATATTTAACTGTTAGCTGGAGTTATAGCATTTAAATACTTAGATATATGGTATTTCGGGCTCCATTTGTACTACTGTCCCAGGTCTGTAAATGTTAGGGTCAGGCCTACCTCAAAACTCCTAAGCTCAAACAGCCCAGTTACTTCCCCAAATAAATTGCAAGAAAAAAAAAAAAGAGGAGAGAGGGAGAATAAATATGTGAACTGAGTGAAATGTCTGGATCTCAATCTAACTGTAAAATGATGTATAAGATAAAAAATTGGAACACTGATTGGATATAATTGATCTTATGAAGAAATTGTTAGGATTTTTTCTTTTTAGTGTGATAATGGTATCAAGATTATGTTTTAGGGAATTCCCTGGAGGTCCAGGGAATTTAGGGCTCTGGGTTAGGGTTAGGGTTAGGGCTCTGTGCTTTCACTGCCAAGGGCCCGGGTTCCATCCCTGGTCAGGGAACTAAGATCCTGCAAGATACACAGCACGGCCAAAAAAAAGAGAAAAGATTATGTTTTAGAAGCATCCTTGTCTTTTAGAGGTACATATTAATATATACATATATATATGTATATATATATTTATTTATTTTTGGCTGCGCCGCACGGCTTGCAGGATCTCAGTTCCCAACCAGTGAAAGCCTGGAATCCTAGCTGCTAGGCCACCAGGGAAGTCCCCGTATTAAAATATTTACAGATAGAATGTTTTGGATTTACTTCAAAAATTGGGGTGGGAGAGGGAGTGGGTTGGAATATAAACAAGGGTGTCAACTGAAGCTGAGTGGAGCTACATAGGAGTTCATGCTCGTCTTGCTTTTGCGTAACCTTGAAAGTCACTCGCAATCCCACCAGAGATTTCCATTACTAACATTTTGTTAAATATTACTTCTATGTGCACTTACCTATTTACATAAATAGGATCACAATGAACATGATGCTTTGTAACTAGCTCTTTTCACTCAAAAGTATATTTAGTCTCTTACTTATAAAACTAAGTTGTTTCTAATTTTTAACTAATATCATAACAAATCATTTTCTGATTTGCCTGATTATCACCTTTGAATTCATTCCTAGAAGTATCACTGCTGGTTCAAAGTATACATATTTAACATTTTGGTACATGTTGCCAGATTGCACTCAGAAAGGCTGAACATACTTACATTCCCACAGGACCCTCTTTCACTTCTCTGCCAACACCAACCTTTGTAGCTTTGCTAATCCAATGAAAACATGTCATCTCATTGTTGGGATTTTTTGTATTTCATAACTAGCAAGAATAAAAATATTCTCCTATGCTTATTAGCCATTTGTAGAGTGTGTGTGTGTGTTGTTTGCTTGTTCATGTTCTTTACCAGGTTTGCCTGTTAGGGTGTTGAACCTTTTTATTGACATGTAAGAGCTCTTTGTGTATTAATGACATACACATTTGTCATATATGTTGCAAACATTTTCTCTTGGGTTGTTGCTTCAACTTCAATTATATGTGTGTGTGTGTGAGCGTTGTTTTTGTTGTTGTTGTTTTCCCATGTAGTAATTTTTTTTTTTGCGGTACGTGGGCCTCTCACTGTTGTGGCCTCTCCCGTTGCGGAGCACAGGCTCAGGACGCGCAGGCTCAGTGGCCATGGCTCATGGGCCTAGCCACTCCGCGGCATGTGGGATCTTCCCGGACCGGGGCACGAACCCGTGTACCCTGCATCAGCAGGCGGACTCTCAACCACTGCGCCACCAGGGAAGCCCTCAAATATTGTCTTTTTTAAAAAAATTATTTTTTTGGGGGGGCTGTGTTGGGTCTTCGTTGCTGCGTGTGGGCTTTCTCTAGTTGCAGCGAGCGGGGGCTGCTCTTCATTGCGGTGTGTGGGCTTCTCATTGCGGTGGCTTCTCTTGTTGCAGATCACGGGCTCTAGGCATGAGGGCTTCAGTAGTTGTGGCACATGGGCTCAGTAGTTGTGGCTCGCAGGCTGTAGAGCGTAGGCTCAGTAGTTGTGGTGCACGGGCTTAGTTGCGCCGCGGATGTGGGATCTTACCGGATTAGGGCTCGAACCCGTGTCCCCTGCATTGGCAGACAGATTCTTAGCCACTGCGCCACCAGGGAAGCCCTACATCATCATTTTAAATGGTACAAAGCATCCCACTAACTGCGTATCAGGGTAGTCAGTCAGACTGCAACTCTACGTTCCCTTCCTAGATAACCTGCGGATGCTCTTACTTAAACTAGTATGAGTGAACTTCTCTTATCTGCAACAATATTATCCAAGTCTAAGAAGTGTGGGTGTAATATATTTAACCTATCTTTTTTGGTGGACAAACTGAAATGAACTCCACCCAGCTTAACACACGTATGCAGTTTTGATTATTTCCTTTTAAGAACATCCTGGAAGTATAGTTGCTTAGTTAAAGTATATATTTTAAGGATTTTGATACATATTTCTAAAATGCCTGGGGAAGGGGGACATGTACCAATTTCTATCCCCACCTGCAATGCTTGTTTCACTGAACACTTGCCCAATGCATATACTAATTTCTTTTTAATCTTTGCCAATTTAATAGGCATTTAATATGCCATTTATATTTTTAGCTAATGTGGCTGAACATACCTATTTATTGGCCATTTTTATATATATCTTTTGACATATTTTTGTTACTCTTTTGCCGATTTTCAATAGTTTAAAAATTACTAACATCCATACCCACCTTGACATCCTCTTTCCTAGTTCTGCCTCCTATCTAAGCTAATTTATGTACCTGATCTATGGATCTCATCTCCTCTTTTTTTTTTTTACATCTTTATTGGGTTATAATTGCTTTACAATGGTGTGTTAGGTTCTGCTTTATAACAAAGTGAATCAGTTATACATATACATATGTTCCCATATCTCTTCCCTCTTGCATCTCCCTCCCTCCCACCCTCCCTATCCCACCCCTCCAGGCGGTCACAAAGCACCGAGCTGATCTTCCTGTCGTCTCCTCTTTCTTTATGGAATCATTCAATCAGTTATTCTCTTTCTTGGCAGTATCTTTAACTACCAGGTTTTTTTCTCTTATACTAACAAACATCACTGTCTGTTCTCCTTACAGAGAAACTTAACATTTTTCTTTCACTTGCCATTCTCCTCCGGCTACTGACCTTTCTCTTCTCCTTTACAGCCAAACTTCTTGAAAGAATTGTCTTCACATGCTGCGTCCACTTCATCCCTGTTTCTTCAACTCATTACAGATGATTTACATTAAGGTCTTCAATGCTGTCTTTGTTGCTAAGATTTTAGTAACAGAATTATATCATATACATGTGAAAAAGCAGGACTTAAAATGGTTTTCCCCAAATATACTCAACTATGCAAAAAATATTTATGCAGAGAAAATAACTTATATGTAATATATGAAAATTTTAAGATACTTCTGGATGACTGGTGAGTTTTATTTTCTTCTTTTAAAAAATATCCTCAGGGGCTTCCCTGGTGGCTCAGTGGTTAAGAATCCACCTGACAATGCAGGGGACACGGGTTTGAGCCCTGGTCCGGGAAGATCCCACATGCCACGAGCAACTAAGCCTGTGCGCCACAACTACTGAAGCCCGTGCGCCTAGAGCCCGTGCTCCATAACAAGAGAAGTCACCACAATGAGAAGCCCGCACACCACAACGAAGGGTAGCCCCCACTCTCCATAACTAGAGAAAGCCTGTGCGCAGCAACAAAGACCCAACAAAGCCAAAAAATATATATATATCCTCAGGACTTCCCTGGTGGTCCACAGTTAAGACTGCGCTCCCAATGCAGCGGGCCCGGGGTTTGATCCCTGGTCAGGGACCTAGATCCCGCATACCGCAGCTAAAGATCCCGCATGGGCAATGAAGATCCCATGTGCTGCAACTAAGACCCCGCATAGCCAAAAAAAAAAAGTCCTCAATTTAATTAATTAATTAATTTATTTCAGTGGTTACCCTTGTTTATTTCATTTTAGTTCACATTCCTTTAGACTAGTTAACAAAGGTAGTTTACGTTTATCCAACAAATATCTGTTGAGAACCAAGTGAGCCGAGCCTCAATTCAATTGAGATAAATATAAAATATGCCCTACCCACAAGGAGGTCTCCAAAGTTGGAAGAACAGATATCACTAAATGAATCATAATTACTATGATAAATATGCAAATGTTCATAAAGAAGAGCATATTCTATCTTGAATGGGAGGTGGACAAAAGTCCCAGGGAAGGACTGTAAAGGACATAATACCTAAATGAGGATTTGAACAAAGAAAATTAAGGCAAGGAAGAGCATTTTTACCATTTGCAAAAGGAGCAGACTTGAAAAAGCATAGTACTGCAGAAATTAAAAGTTAGCTGGAACATAAATGGAGTTTAGCATGGAGAGGGAGGAGGGTGGTAATTAATGTCCCTTTGTGGCCAGAATTACACTGTGATCACTGTTACAAGTGATTAATCCCACACACTCTTATTTTCTGTTCATTACATGGAAAAAAATATTCACATTATTTCCCTAACGGAATTCAAAAATTCCTTTTGGGGAAAGTAATTTCCCCAAAATTTCTTCATCTAAAATCCTTATGCCCTTACCATATCTCAAGGGGCAGTCTACAATTTGAGTGTGAATTTTAAGTTCTCAATTTGTGGCCCCATAAAATGTCCTTAAACAAGAATTTTACGTTGATATTAGAACACATTACAGTGTTAATCAGAAATTCTTAACTTACATTTTCTGAGAGGAGGCAGAAAAGTAAAGTAAAGAAATGACAGGAGCCGCTGGGCTACTTCATTTGGCCGAAAGGCTGAAAGAAGAAGGGGATCGTGACCCAGATTCTCAGAGCTGGCGCTGCCTCCTAGGGCACGACTAGATAACCTGACAGGACAACTGTCTCCTGAAAGGGCCCTTCTTCCCTCTTCGCTCATCCCGCATGGCCTCTGAGCATCTCAGACTGTCCAGTTAACGGCGCCAAACCACGGATAACCGCCAAGCGCCTCTGGTTGCCCCGGTAACAGCCAGCCACACCAACCCGGCTCCTTTAAATCTTCCCAGAATGCTGCGTGCCTTCTCTCATTCACTTCCGGGTTCGGAGGGCTGACTCCTGCTGGAGCTAGGTGTGTTTGTTGGTGGGTTGCGTTTCCCAGCGGTGTGGGATTACCGGGCCGAGTGTGGCGTGTTCCCGCGGAGAGTGGTGGAGACTGTTTTGTTCTTTCCCTGTATTCAAAATGACTGGATCACTAAGGAAAGGCTATAATGTCCCTCAAGTTTTGGCGGCCCTGGAGAAGTGGATTTATTAGTTGCGAAAAAACAAAGCTAGAAAGCACTTTAAAGTTATATGCAACTTCATTTGTTGCTGTGATTTATTTAAGCAGCTTCAAACAACTTACTATAAAACAACTATTTTTGCTTTAGAGAATGAAGGCAAGCACACACAGGTGCAAACAAAACAAAACTCCCAAATTTCATCTTTTGCTCATGTGCATGGTGCACAGTGAGCCCAAACCAAAACGTGGGAGTTTGGAGCATAGAAAGGTATGTTGCAGGGCCCAGCAAGGAGAAGGGACAGAGCTCCTGCTCAAAATACCCTGAACTCCCGGAAGGGTTTCAGCAAAGCATTTTTAAAAGCCAGGTGAGGGAGACTGGTTGCAGGGTATGTGATCAGGTCCTGCACAATTCTCTGGTTGATACTGAGATAATAGGGCGGTTAACATTATCAATCCTTAGGGGCCTATAGGGTCTGGGGGCTCATAATCATCAGGTAATTTCTTCCATTTGGTGGTGGTTTTAGCATCTGTAACTCAGGAAGTGTGCATCAGATACTATTCTCTAGGTATTTCAGAGGAGCTACAGCGAGGATATGGGGGAGGGGGTCCGTCCTGGGAAGGCCCCATAGAGTCCTGCTCGGTTACATATCCACCCAGAAACAACCACTAAAAACACTTTGCAGCAGTCTTCCAGACCCTCTCTGTGCATATAATAAATTTCCAGCTTGTACATGCTATTTTGTAACCTAAAAAGCTTTTATGAACATATTTCATTTAAAAAACAACATGGTTGTATGTTTTCCATTGCTCTTTTTGTTAAAACAGTTTCTATCCTTTTTGTTCTTAATTAGTATTGCAATGGAGAAATGAAAATCCTTATAGCTAAGTCTTTGCCCATGTTCTCATTTCTTTGTGGTGATTATTTTTCTCTTTTTACCTTAGTAATTTGTATTTGCACTTCCCTCTCTCTCCCCTAATGCCGTCCCATTCCACTATGTCTTTATAGTATAAATGGATGAAGTTAACATATATGCCATCCAAAGGCTACTCAATTTTTTTAAAGTATACCTTTCTGATTATAAAGGTAATACATGCTTATTGTAGAACATTAGGAAAATTTGGAAAAATAATAAAAATATTCTGATACCTAGACAACTACTGATCATATCTTGTACAATTTTCTAGTTTTCTCTCTGTTGCTTTCAGCAATGAACATTGAAAAAATGTTTGCTAATTTGGTGCGGGGAAATGAGAGCTTTTAATTTGCATTTTTTTGCTTATTCATATAGCTGAATAGTATTTCAAATGTTTACAGTCTGTGGTCCATTTCAGGCCCCATCTTTTCTATCTAGCCTTCCCTGAGAATTCCAGACTAATTACACTAACTTGAAATGGTCTAGTTTTCCATATGTGTATATTTTAGTCCTCTAACTAGATTAAGAGCTAGTTGTGTGGTCCTGGATTATTCAGTTTCGCTGAGCCCACTTTCTTTATCTGAAAAATACAGTGATAACAGTATTTATTTTGCAGGGTTGTGGTAGGGATTAGAAATAATGTATTGCAGGTGAGCTCAATAAAAAGTAGCTTTTTTTGGTTACAGCTTTAGTAGTCTATGTACATAGAAGGTGTTCATAATATTATTTTTCAAATGAGTAATCCTAGCATCTCACTCAATTTAGATATTTATTGAGCACCTGTGACACATAGGTACTGTTCATAATCCTCAATGTCTCTTGAATCTTTATGAATTAGATACATTTCTTACATAAATCATATGCTCCTCTCAACCTTAGAAATTCTCTTATTATCCTGTTTCTGCTGCCATGCCTGGCCCATCATAGCAGGTACTGAATGTGTGAGTTGAACTGAGTAAATTTACTGGGAAAAGAGAAACACAAATTAGTTAAAACCTGTCAGGCAGTGATGAAGCCATAATAGGTATGAAGTACTTTGTACATTGGGAGATCAGGAGAGATTAATTTTGATTAAGGTATCTGGGAAGGCCCTGTGGATTAGGTAGATTTGATCAGGACCTGGATCATAAGGACTGAGGACTGACTTAAAGATGGAAATATGAGTTAAGGCTTGGAGTTATAAGTAAAAAGGTTGTATTTTGTTATGTTGATGAAAAAATTAATAGTCGGTCTAAGAAAGAAATGGAAAATTTTATTTGAGCAAATCTGAGGATTATAACCTGGGAGACAGTCTTTCAGAAAGCTCTGAGCACTGTTCCACAGCACAGTGGATCAGTGTGCTAATCACAGCACAGTTAAAGAAGTTTTTGAGACAAAGTGTTATACGTCAAATGAATTATTGACAGAAGGAAGGTTATCTCCCAAGGAGTTATGGAGTAGTGGGTCATCCTGACCCTATACAAGATTAAGAAGGAATATCTTCTAAGGAGGTCTGGTTAATGCAGATGGAGGAGGCCCAAACTGGCAGAGAAAAATTTTGTTTAAATTTTTCTTGCCTTGCCATAAAATATGAAATTTATTTCATCAATTATCAGAGAGTTATTTGCAGTGGCAAAAGAGTAGGGTGGGCGAATGGGCCTAGAAGAGGCAGAAAAAAAGTAGTTGGGTCTTATATTTTGAGGGTTTTGACGCGACCATTCATTATAATTGCAGCTTTCAAACGTTTCTGAAAAACAGGGCTTTTAATATGGCTTGGGGCGTCAAGAGGTGGACCAGAGGCTGCAATTAGCCTGCTGGTGGACAAAGCAGGGAGTGCGAAGATGGCAGAAACCTTCAGAGGGAGAAGGGTATTTAATGGCCAGTACTGGTCAGGAGGTAAGGAAGGATTGTGCACGAGTAAGCAGGGCTGCGGAACAAGGCTTATGGGGACGGCACAAGCACGCTGAGCGGCAAAGGCCGACCCTACATCAGGCGGGTTGTAGCCTGCGAGGGTACTAGCTAACCCCAGCTCAGCCAGCAGGCGCTTGGCCCCGCCCCTTGCCCGCCCAGCAGCCGTCGCCCCGCCCCGTTACCGTCTTCCCTCCCGGCGCCTGTGGCCCAGCGCTCCTTTGGTCTCCGGGCTCGTGGACCCCTGCGGCCGTCGTCCGGCTGGCGCCAGGTCGGCTCGGCGGAGGGAGGGCCTGGGCTGTGGGTAGGCGGGAGGGAGGTTGCCTTTCCCTGTCTCCCCTCGGGCCTCCTGAGGCGGGCGGAAGCAGCTGCAAAGTCCGTGGGCGGCATGGCAGGAGCTCCGGATGAACACGGCCCGGGCCCCGCTGCGGGGGAGCAGCTGCAGCAGCAACACGTCGGGTGCCAGGTCTTCCCGGAGCGGTTGGCTCAGGGGAAGCCACAGCAAGGGTGCCTCTCCAGCTTCTTCACCAACAACCAGAAGTGCCAGCTTATGCTCTTGCAGACGTTGGAGACAAGTAGGAGCCGTGAGCCTGGGGGCTGGGCGTCTGCGGAGGGTGCGGTGGGGGTTGTCTGAGAGCCGGCGGGCAGGGAGGGGCCTTGGTGCCGCTCCGCTAGGGGGCTCCGGGTTCAGCCCAGGTGTGTCGGGGGCGGGGTTGAGGCACCAAGTGCAGAGTTAAAGGCAGATTCTTGTGAGGGCGGGTGTGGGGGTCTGAGCCTCAGTTTCCATCAGAGGAAGCGCTGAGGCCCCTTTCAGGACTACTTTTTCTTGCGGCGTGAATGAGGAGTTGGGTTAGGAGTTTGCCCTTTCCGTCACGCGCACTGGTCTGACAGATCCTTTGATATTTTAGGTAAATTATGCAGTAATATGAGGAATTGAGAGTCCAGGTGAAGCAGAGTTTTAAAGAACCATGTTAATTAAGGCATACCTGCTGAAACTGCACAACTCAGATGGGATTTGAACCCCGCCAAAACTCAGCTTGGGACTTGAACCCGCAGGCTGGGACTCGAACCCACTGCCTTTTAATTGAAATTGCACTCCTGGTCTCAGGACTTAATGAAGCTCAGGTTCTTTATGTTTCACTGCAGAAGCAATTCGGCGAGAGGCAAAGTGATAGGTAAGAAGTAGATATGTTGAGAGAGAGACACACACTCCATAGACAGAGTGTGGGCCATCTCAGAAGGGGAGAGGTCCTGGGAGATACACATTCCATAGACAGAATACAGTCTGTCTCAAAAGGTGAGAGCAGCCAGGAAATATGGGTGGTTAGTTTTTATGGGCTGGGTAATTTCATAGGCTAATGAGTGGGAGGATTATTCCAACTATTTTGGAGAAGGGGTGGGGATTTCCAGGATTTGGGCCACTGCCCACTTTTTGGCCTTTTATAGTTAGCCTTTGAACAGTCATGGTGCCCGTGGGTGTTATGTAGCATATGCTAATGTATTACAATGAGCGTATAATGAGGCTCAAGATCTACTGGAAGTTGAATGAATCTTCTTCCATCTTGGGCCTAATCGGTTCTAACCAGGTTTTAACCAGTTTATGTCGTGTCCACAACAGCTCTGTCATTCTTTAAGGGTTGTGCCCTGCCCTCTTCCCTCCTGTTAAAAACAAGTTTTGCAGTCCTACCCTTTGATGGAAAGGGTTCTTAACCTTCATACATGGGTGGACTTCAGAGTGTAGAAATTCCTGACATGGACTACGAAACCGTATGTGTATGCCCCTAAGTGCATTTTTCTGGGGAGAGAGTTCATAGCTCCATGATATTCTCAGAGAGAGCCACGATCCCAAAAAGGTTAAGAACCACTGTTGTGGGTTAAATAGGGACACCATCTGCTGACCAATTTTTCTCTAATCCCAGGGACATTGCACTAGAGATTTCTTAACTTTTTTACATTGCCATCTAAAGTTTACTTTAGATACATTTAGAAAATCAAAGACTTAAACTTATTGTTCCAAAGTAAGGTTACTGTTTCATAGCTGGCCAGTCACACTTCAAAAGTCAACCACCCAATTATTTTCCAGCCTTCTTGAGATTACCTGCATCTAGGGAGTCAAGGGAGGAGGAGGGAGAGTAGAGAAAATGATGTCATTGTATTTACTTTGCAAATATGTATTGAATGCCTCCTAGGTTCTGGTTTGGGCAAATACTGAGAGGAGTTGGGACCCTGCCTTTAAGATGTTTCAAAGTGGAATGCAGTGGAAAGAACATAGGCTGCAGAATTAGACATGGGTTCAAATTTTGATCCCTTGTTACGTATGGAAGAGTGATTTAACTCTCTGATCCTCTCTATCTTTATCTGAGGGAAAAGAAAAAGGGAGTGGGGGAGGGATAAAAACACCCCTTTTAGGGTTGTTGTGAGGAATAGATTTTATGAGTGTGAAGTGCCAGCATATCAGGAGCTGAGTAAAGAAAAGGTAGCTGTTCTTACAGTGGCAGAGCCAAAAAGTGGAGGAAGAGTTGATACAGGCAGGATATGAGGAGGGTGAGGTGCTAAACTTGAGACCCAGTAGAAATTAACCCGCCTCAGCCTTTCAAGGGGAAGGCTGTTGGGAGAACCTGTTGGTAGTATTAAGGCATCAACTTGAAGCTGTAAAATCCTATCCCTGGGGCGCGTGTGATGGGAGAAATCAGACCTCAAGGGCGACCTTTGTTTTCTTTTTCTCCAAAGCAAATCCATTCCAAATACTGCAGGTCCTTTTTGAAGTACCAAACCAATGTGCTTCCAGAAATTTTTTTTTTTAAGAGGACTGTAGGCTTTTGAATCCATTTCAACTTTGTAAAACTCTTAGTTGCTTGAATAATAATGCACTTAGTATGGTGCCTGATACCTGATATACACTAAGTAATACTTATTATTAATAATAATTGTTTTATTGTTAACACTCTTAAGAGGGGTCAGGTTAGTAAAGCAGTAACCTATACCTAACTTTCTCATCCCACACTAATTTTACTCACCTGATTTTGCTTTCAGCACTTAAAAACCTTGATTTTTTTTCTCTCTTTTTTTTTTTGCTTATGTCACGTAATTTGCTGTGCATTTATACTCTCAGACAGGACATCTATGCGAAAAGTTGATATTAGACGCACTTGGGTTCATAATACTTTGCTGTAATTTTAGCAGGCACATAGCTTCTTTTTTTTTTTTTATAAATAACAACTTTTATTTGTATTTTTCTCTTCTTGCTTTTTTTTAAGCATCTTTATTGGATTTTAATTGCTTTACAGTGTTGTGTTAGTTTCTGCTGTATAACAAAGTGAATCAGCTATATGCGTATGTATATCCCCATATCCCCTCCGTCTTGTGTCTCCCTCCCACCCTCCTTATCCCACCCCTCTAGGTGGTTGCAAAGCACTGAGCTGATCTCCCTGTGCTATGCAGCTGCTTCCCACTAGCTATCTATTTCACGTTTGGTAGTGTATATATGTCAATGCTACTCTCTCACTATATCCCAGCTTACCCTTCCCCCTCCCCATGTCCTCAAGTCCATTCTCTATGTCTGTGTCTTTATTTCTGTCCTGCTCCTAGGTTCCACTTTTTTTTTTTTTAGATTCCATATATATGTGTTAGCATACGGTATTTGTTTTTCTCCTTCTGACTTCACTCTGTATGACAGACTCTAGGTCCATCCACCTCACTACAAATAACTCAGTTTCATTTCTTTTTTTTTTGCGGTACGCGGGCCCCTCACTGCTGTGGCCTCTCCCGTTGCGGAGCACAGGCTCCGGACGCGCAGGCTCAGCGGCCATGGCTCACAGGCCCAGCCGCTGTGCGGCATGTGGGATCTTCCCGGACCGGGGCACGAACCCGTGTCCCCTGCATCGGCAGGCGGACTGTCAACCACTGCGCCACCAGGGAAGCCCTCATTTCTTTTTATGGCTGAGTAATATTCCATTGTATATATGTGCCACATCTGCTTTATCCATTCATCTGTCGATGGACACCTAGGTTGGTTCCATGTCCTGGCTGTTGTAAAGAGTGCTGCAATGAACATTGTGGTACATGACTCTTTTTGAATTATGGTTTTCTCAGGGTATATGCCCAGTAGTGGGACTGATGGGTCATATGGTAGTTCTACTTGTAGTTTTTTAAGGAACCTCCATACTGTTCTCCATAGTGGCTGTATCAATTTCCATTCCCACCAACAGTGCAAGAGGGTTGCCTTTTCTCCACACCTTCTCCTCCATTTATTGTTTGTAGATTTTTTGATGATGCCATTCTGACCAGTGTGAGGTGATACCTCATTGTAGTTTTGATTTGCATTTCTCTAATGATTAGTGATGTTGAGTGTCCTTTCAAGTGTTTGTTGGCAATCTGTATATCTTCTTTGCAGAAATGTCTATTTAGGTCTTCTGCCCATTTTTGGGTTGGGTTGTTTGTTTTTTGATATTGAGCTGCATGAGCTGCTTGTGTATTTTGGAGATTAATCCTTTGTCCATTTCTTCATTTGCAAATATTTTCTTCCATTCTGAGGGTTGTCTTTTCGTCTTGTTTATGGTTTCCTTTGCTGTGCAAAAGCTTTTAAGTTTCATTAGGTCCTATTTGTTTATTTATTTATTTATTTTAAAGAAGATGTTGGGGGTAGGAGTTTATTAATTATTTAGTTTTGGCTGTGTTGGGTCTCCGTTTCTGTGCGAGGGCTTTCTCCGGTTGTGGCGAGCGGGGGCCACTCTTCATCGTGGTGCACGGGCCTCTCACTGTCGCGGCCTCTCTTGTTGTGGGGCATAGGCTCCGGATGCGCAGGCTCAGTAGTTGTGGCTTGCAGGCCTAACTGCTCCACGGCATGTGGGATCCCCCCAGACCAGGGCTCAAACCCCTGTCCCCTGCATTAGCAGGCAGATTCTCAACCACTGCGCCACCAAGGAAGCCCCTATTTTTGTTTTTATTTCCATTTCTCTAGGAGGTGGGTCAAAAAGGATCTTGACGTGTTTTATGTCATGGAGTGTTCTGCTTATGTTTTCCTCTAAGAATTTGATAGTGTCTGGCCTTACATTTAGGTCTTTAATCCATTTTGAGTTTATTTTTGTGTATGGTGTTAGGAAGTGTTCTAATTTCATTCTTTTAATGTAGCTGTCTAGTTTTCCCAGCATCACTTATTGAAGAGGCTGTCTTTTCTCCATTGTATATTCTTGCCTCCTTTATCAAAGATAAGGTGACCATATGTGCGTGGGTTTATCTCTGAGCTTTCTATCCTGTTCCTTTGATCTATATTTCTGGTTTTGTGCCAGTACCATACTGTCTTGATTAATGTAGCTTTGTAATATAGTCTGAAGTCAGGGAGCCTGATTTCTCCAGCTGTTTTTCTTTCTCAAGATTGCTTTGGCTATGCGGGGTCTTTTGTGTTTCTATACAAATTGTGTATTTTTTTTGTTCTAGTTCTGTGAAAAATGCCATTGGTAGTTTGATAGGGATTGCATTGAATCTGTAGATTGCTTTGGGTAGTATAGTCATCTTCACAATGTTGATTCTTCCAATCCAAGAACATAGTATATCTCTCCATCTGTTTGTATCATCTTTAATTTCTTTCATCAGTGTCTTATCGTTTTCTGCATACAGGTCTTTTGTCTCCTTAGGTAGGTTTATTCCTAAGTATTTTATTCTTTTTGTTGCAGTGGTAAATGGGAGTGTTTCCTTAATTTCTTATTCAGATTTCTCATCATTAGTGTATAGGAATGCAAGAGATTTCTGTGCATTAATTTTGTACCGTTACTTTACCAGATTCGTTGATTAGGTTTAGTAGTTTTCTGGTAGCATCTTTAGGATTCTCTAGGTATAGTATCATGTCATCTGCAAACAGGTGACTTCTTTTCTGATTTGGATTCCTTTTATTTCTTTTTCTTCACTGACTGCTGTGGCTAAAACTTCTAAAACTATGTTGAATAATAGTGGTGAGAGTGGGCAACCTTGTCTTGTTCCTGATCTTAGAGGAAATGGTTTCAGTGTTTCACCATTGAGAACGATGTTGGCTGTGGGTTTGTCATACAGCCTTTATTATGTTGACATAGGTTCCTGCTATGCCTACTTTCTGGAGAGTTTTTATCATAAATGGGTGTTCAATCTTGTTGAAAGCTTTCTCTGGATCTATTGAGATGATCATATGGTTTTTCTCCTTCAGTTTGTTAGTATGGTGTATCACATTGATTGATTTGCATATATTGAAGAATCCTTGCATTCCTGGGATAAACCCCACTTGATCATGGTGTATGATCCTTTTAATGTGCTGTTGGATTCTGTTTGCTAGTATTTTGTTGAGGACTTTTGCATCTAAGTACTTCAGAGATATTGGCCTGTAGTTTTCTTTTTTGTGACATCCTTGTCTGGTTTTGGTATCAGGGTGGTGGTGGCCTCGTAGAATGAGTTTGGGAGTGTTCCTCCCTCTGCTATATTTTGGAAGAGTTTGAGAAGGATTAGGTGATAGCTCTTGTCTAAATGTTTAATAGAATTTGCCAGTGAAGCCATCTGGTCCTGGGCTTTTGTTTGTTGGAAGATTTTTTTTTTTTTTTTTTTTTTAAATATTTATTTATTTATTTGGCTGAGCTGGGTCTTAGTGGTGGTATGTGGGACCTTTTAGTTGTGCCATGCAGGCTCTTAGTTGTGGCATGCAAACTCTTAGTTGCACATGCATATGGGATCTAGTTCCCTGACCAGGGATCAAACCCAGGCCCCCTGCATTGGGAGCACGGGGTCTTAACCACTGGACCCCAGGGAAGTCCCTTGTTGGAAGATTTTTAATCACAGTTTCAATTTCGGTGCTTGTGATTGGTCTGTTTATATTTTCTATTTCTTCCTGGTTCAGTCTCAGAAGATTGTGCTCTTCTAAGAATTTGTCCATTTCTTCCAGGTTGTCCATTTTATTGGCATATAGTTGCTTGTAGTAATCTCTCATGATCCTTTGTATTTCTACAGTGTCAGTTGTTACTTCTCCTTTTTCATTTCTAATTCTCTTGATTTGAGTCTTCTCCCTTTTTTTCTTGATGAGTCTGGCTGATGGTTTATCAATTTTGTTTATCTTCTCAAAGAGCCAGGTTTTAGTTTTACTTATCTTTGCTATTGTTTCCTTCATTTCTTTTTCATTTATTTCTGAGCTGATCTTTATGATTTATTTCCTTCTGCTAACTTTGGGGTTTTTTTTTTTGTTGTTCTTTCTCTAATTGCTTTAGGTGTAAGTTTAGATTATTTGAGATTTTTCTTGTTTCTTGAGGTAGGTTTGTATTGCTATAAACTTCCCTCTTAGAACTGCTTTTGCTGTATTCCATAGGTTTTGGATCGCCGTGTTTTCGTTGTAATTTGTCTCTAGGTATTTTTTGATTTCCTCTTTGATTTCTTCGGTGATCTCTTGGTTATTTAGTAACGTAGTGTTTAGCCTCCATGTGTTTGTGTTTTTTACGTTTTTTTCCCTGTAATTGTTGATTTCTAATTTCATAGCACCATGGTCGGAAAAGATGCTTGATATGATTTCAGTTTTCTTAAATTTACCAAGGCTTGATTTGTGACCCAAGATGTGATCTATCCTGGAGAATGTTCCGTGTGCACTTGAGAAGAAAGTGTAATCTGCTCTTTTTGGATGGAATGTCCTATAAATATCAATTAAATCTATCAATTAAATCTATCTGGTCTGTTGTGTCATTTAAAGCTTGTGTTTCCTTATTAATATTCCGTTCGGATGATCTGTCCATTGGTGTAAGTGAGGTGTTAAAGTCCCCCACTATTGTTGTATTACTGTCGATTTCCTCTTTTATAGCTGTTAGCAGTTGGCTTATGTATTGAGGTGCTCCTATGTTGGGTGCATATATATTTATAATTCTTTCATCTTCTTCTTGGATTGATCCCTTTGATCATTATGTAGTGTCCTTCCTTGTCTCTTGTAATAGTCTTTATTTTAAAGTCTGTTTTATCTCATATGAATATTGCTACTCCAGCTTTCTTTTGATTTCCATTTGCATGGAATATCTTTTTCCATCCCCTCACCTTCAGTCTGTATGTGTCCCTAGGTCTGAAGTGGGTCTCTTGTAGACAGCATATGTACAGGTCTTTTTTTGTATCCATTCAGCCAGTCTGTGTCTTTTGGTTGGGGCATTTAAGCATTTACATTTAATGTAATTATCGATATGTATGTTCCTATTAACATTTTCTTAATTGTTTTGGGTTTGTTTTTGTAGGTCTTTTCCTTCTCTTGTGTTTCCTGCCTAGAGAAGTTCCTTTAGCATTTTTAGCTGGTTTGGTGGTGCTGAATTCTCTTAACTTTTGCTTATCTGTAAAGGTTTTAATTTCTCCATTGAATCTGAATGAGTTGCTTGTTGGGTAGAGTAATCTTGGTTGTAGGTTTTTCTCTTTCAGCACTTTAAGTATGTCCTGCCACTCCCTTGTGGCTTGCAGAGTTTCTGCTGAAAAATCAGCTGTTAACCTTATGGGGATTCCCTTGTATGTTATTTGTTGCTTTTCCCTTGCTGCTTTTAATATTTTTTCTTTGTATTTAATTTTTGATAGTTTGATTAATATGTGTCTCAGCGTGTTTCTCTTAGGGTTGATCCTGTATGGGACTCTCTGCACTTCCTGGACTTGATTGACTATTACGTTTCCCATGTTAGGGAAGTTTTCAACTATAATCTTTTCAAATATTTTCTCAGACCCTTTCTTGTTCTCTTCTTCTGGAAGCCCTATAATTCGAATGTTGTTGTGTGTAATGTTGTCCCAGAGGTCTCTGAGACTGTCCTCAGTTCTTTTCATCCTTTTTTCTTTATTCTGCTCCCTGGCAGTTATTTCCACCATTTTATCTTCCAGGTCACTTATCTGTTCTTCTTCCTCAGTTATTCTGTTATTGATTCCTTTTAGAGTATTTTTAATTTCAGTAATTGTGTTGCTCATCACTGTGTGTTTGCTCTTTAGTTCCTCTAGATCCTTGTTAAATGTTTCTTGTGTTTTCTCCATTCTGTTTCCGAGATTTTGGATCATCTTTACTCTCATTACTCTGAATTCTTTTTCAGGTAGTTTGTCTATTTCATCTTCCTTTATTTGGTCTTGTAGGTTTTTTATCTTGCTCCTTCCTCTGTAACATTTTTTTGTCGTTCATTTTTTTTTTTCTTTTAATGGGTGGTGCTGTCTTCTTGTCTTACTGTTTGGCCTGAGGCGTCCAGCACTGGAGTTTGCAGGCAGTTGGATAGAGCTGGGTCTTGGTGCTGAGATGAAGACCTCCGGGAGGCCTCACTCTGGTTGATATTCCCTGGGGTCTGAGGTTCTCTGTTAGTCCAGCGGTTTGGACTCAGTTCTCCCACCACAGGAGCTTGGCCCGATCTCCCGCCTGGGATCCAAGATCCTGCAAGCTTTGTGGTGCATTAAGAAAAGAAAAAAAAAAGGAAGAAAGAAAGAAAAAAGGAACAGTACAATATCAAAGAATAAAAAACAAAATAAAATTAGAAAGATAAAAAATATATTAGGAAAAATAAAACTGTAATTGAAACAACTGCAACAGGGTAAAATAAAACCACAAGAGAAAAAAGAAAAAAAAGGGGGGGTGAACAAGCCAAAAGGAGAGAACAATAACAAAGTATAAAGAATAAAATAAAATTAGAAAAATAAAAGATATTAGGAAAAATAAAAATATAAAAGAATGAACAACAATGAATCAACAAGGTAAAACAGAACTCCAATGTAAAAGTGGGGAAAAAAAAAAGCCTTGGCTATGGGGGTGGAACTTAGACAGGGGCGAAACTCTGGCAGGGGTGGGGTTTAGGGTGGGGCAGGACCTAGGCAGGTTGGGGGTGATGTTTGACCATGGCTGCTTAGGACCTGCCCGCGGAAGGGGAGAGGCAGCACGTCAAAAGGATGGCCTCTGGAGTGTGGAGTTCCGGAGTTTGGAGGTAGGGCGCTGAGTGAGGGTGTGTGGGTGGGGTTTAGGTCCATTGTGTTGGAGGGGGTCTCAGAGCGTGTCTCCGAGTGTAGAGGTGGGGCCCTGGGTGTGGGTATAGGGGTGGGCCTTGGGCTCTGCAGGGCACAAGGGAGGCTCCAATGGCAGAGGATTAGGCCCAGGAGCCCAACAGGCCTCCCGGTGCCTAAGTGGACAGGGAAGGCACTGGCCCCATTCCTTCGTGCCCCTCCCCCACCATCTCCCGCAGGGTCTCCCCCATCGCCACTGGACACCTAACTGTGGGGGGTCCTGCTGGGTGTAGGAACTCCTCCCCTCCCCCAGCCATCCCTCTGGGGTGCTGGTCCCGGAGGTCCGGCCTTTACTTTTGCTCCCCCTTCCCTTCCTCCCACTCCCTCAGGACCCGTATGGCTGGAGGGGGCCTAGGTGGGCAGAGGATCAGGCCCGGGATCTCAGCAGGTTCCTGGGGGCCCAAGTGGGCAGGGGAAGGATGGCAACTCTCCCTTTTGATACTCTGCCCTCTCAGTGGTTCCCCAATTTCCCCCTTCGGGCGTGGGAATGCCTTGCCTTCCCCCAGCTGCCCCTCAGGGGCACCAGTCTTGTCCGGCCTCCGCTTCTCCTCCCCCTTCGCTCCCCCAATGCCCCACGTCCTACCCAGTTGCTGGGGGTTCCTCCCATCCCCTTAGGTGTCTGTGGTCCCCCACTGGTGCCTGGTAGGTGCCCTAATTGCGAGGAGACGCGCATTCTGCATCCTCCTAGTATGCTGTCTTGACTCCGCCCCCCACTTTTTTTTATAAAGTTTTTTAAAAAAATTTTATTTATTTTTGGCTGCATTGGGTCTTCGTTGCTTTGTGCGGGCATTCTCTAGTTGTGGCGAGCAGGGGCTACTCTTTGTTGCAGTGCTTGAGCTCATTGTGGTGGCTTCTCTTGTTGCAGAGCATGGGTTCTAGGCGCGCAGGCTTCAGTAGTTGCAGCACAGAGCTCAGTAGTTTTGGCGCACGGGCTTAGTTGCTCCGCGGCATGTGGTATCTTCCCGGACCAGGGATCGAACCCGTGTCCCCTGCATTGGTAGGCAGATTCTCAACCACTGTGCCACCAGGGAAGTCCCTCATAGATTCTTAGAAGTGGGGGGCCTCAGGAGTCATCTAGGCCTTTCCAACCCCCATCACTGACCAGAAACCTCTGTGCCATCAATTGACCAGAGTGTTTATAGACCTCTGCTGGAACAGGTTATCTTTGAGGCCCTTTGAGGCTATTGGGCTCTTGTATCGACAGCTTTAATTGTTGGAAAAATCCTTTCTCATACTGAGTTGAAATGTGCCCTGTGTAACTTCTGCCCTTTGGTCCTTGTACTGCCCTCTGAAGAAATGTTGGCTGAATTTATTCCCACCTGGCACCCCTTCAGATACTTGAAGCTACTGTGGCCCTAGTTAAGTCTTTTTTCTCTTTTCCAAATCTACAGATCCCTTTCTTGCTTCCTGTGGAAAATAGTCCTGAACTGTTCTAGTCACTTTTTCCCATGGAACAGCTTCGGTTGGCAGGTCCTGTTTAGAGTATGGTACTCAGAATGGGACACTATTCACAGACCAGGACAGACCATAGTGGGGCTACCTACTGCCTTCCTCTCATCTGGATACTGTGCTGCTATTTGTTTCTATGGATATTGGTCCCAAATTTTCTCAGTCTTTTGGTGTGTGTGTGTGTGTGTGTGTGTGTGTGTGTATTTTTTTTTTTGATTAATTTATTTTAAAAATAAATTTATTTATTTATTTTTGGCTGTGTTGGGTCTTCGTTGCTGCATGCAGGCTTTCTCTAGTTGCAGTAAGCAGGGGCTACTCTTCGTTGCGGTGCGTGGGCTTCTCATTGCGGTGACTTCTCATCGCGGAGCACGGGCTCTAGGCATGTGGGCTTCAGTAGTTGTGGCATGCGGCTCAGTAGTTGTGTCTCACGGGCTCTAGAGCACAGGCTCAGTAGTTGTGGCGCACAGGCTTAGATGCTCCACGTCATGTGGGATCTTCCCGGACCAGGGCTCGAACCCGTGTCCCCTGCTTTGGCAGGTGGATTCTCAACCACTGCGCCACCAGGGAAGCCCCTTGGTATATATTTTAATACATTGTGTTTGATCATTTAGCTGAAAAGCATATTTGATGTTATCTAAGATGTTTGGTACTACCCATTTTGGTATTTCTATCAGTGTTTCATTTCATTAAAGACTTGCTTTTATGTTAATTTAAGCTTATCTTTTCATATTCATTTTTTATCATTTTTAAGATGGTATTACTTTGCTAAGATTTGTGAGGTTTTGTTTGATAATATCTTGTACTGCTATTTGGATCATTTAATTGGTGCTCTTTTTTTCCGGTTACCATATGTAACTGAATCAATATCTTTCTAGATCCATATGTTAAACTGCTGCTTGATGCCATGAAGCATTCGGGTTGGTAAGTGAATCTTTTTGAAGGGCTGCTCTATATTCTGGCTGCTGAAAACAAAAAATCCCCACCCAGACTGGAAGTACTTCAGATGTTTCACTTCAGGGCACAAAGCCCTTTCCATATGGTAGGTGGTGGTGGTTGGCTGCACTCTCTCCAGGCAGGCCTTGTTCTCTCTGGACCTCTTCAGCCCTAACTCCACATCTCTGGCTCTACTATTCACCTCAGGTATTTAGTAAAGACGATACTTAAAATCTTACTTGTAAGTAATCACCAAACCTGGTTTTTCCACTATGCCAGTCCCAGCATTATCCTTAATGGAGAAGAAATCTCAGCTTGTTATGCATGTAGAAGCCTTCCAGGTGTTGTTTAACTTTGAGGAGATCGGAAGAAGTGATTTCTGAGGTCCACTTCTTAACATTCTGGCCCAAGGGCAGAAACTCCAGCATATTTCCAATATGGTCTTAATGAGTTGATCAAATTCTTTATGGAATCATAGCATAGAATTTGAACTGGGATAGATTTTGCAGAGATAGTTTCCTTATTTACAGATGAGAGAACTGAGTCCTGAAGGTGTTGAGTTGCTTTCCCAAGGTGTCCTATGTGATAGTGATGGAGAGATGTGTCATCTGGGTCTCCTGGCCCAGGGCTGTTTCCCCTATGCCCCATGCATACTACTTCTGGACGTTGTCTTTTTAATCCATTCTTACCTTCCAGCGCTGTTAACAAAGAAAGACACTTTTCTTGTGAAGATTGTAATGGAAATGTCAGTGGAGGTTTTGATGCTTCAGTGTCTCAGGTAGGCGGTCTACCAAGCTGTCTTCTTTCCTCCAGTTCTCTCTCCTGATGTTTGCTGATTGCCTTCTACATGCTGGGCATTCCATTTGGTAGACTTTGTGTAGAATTCAAAAAATGAGTTAATTGTGGTCCTTACTCTTAAGGTCCTTACTTCTCACAGGGGAGACAAGACAGGAACGCAGAGACAATGATAAAATTTGACGCGGGTTAAACTCTTTGAGGTGGGTGTGGTTACCACAATGGGACAGTGATGTGATTGACTGAAAGATGCCAGCAGATTCAGCTAGAGGATGTAAAGGCTCTTCAGGGGCAAAGAAGACAAAGACTGTTGCCAAAAGCAGGGGGAGCACAAGCAACGGTGACATGTTGAGAAAGCACAAGGTGTATTTGGGGAATGGCATGTTGTCTAGTTCAGCTGGAGGGCAGGAATGCATGGGGAATGAGGAGAAATAGGATTGGAAAGAAAGATAGGCTATATGGTGGGAGGCTTTGAATGTCAAGATAGAGTTTCACCTTTACACGGTGAGAAGTGACAGATCTTTGAGAATTTTTGATGAGGAGAGTGAGTTTTCTCACCTGTAAAATATGGGTAATGATTGTATTTATCTTATAGAATGGTTATGAGAATTAAATGCGATTTCTCCTGTAAACGACTTATCATAGTAAGCAGAGCACTTCAGTCAATAAATGTTATAAGTTTTAAGTCAATGGGGGGTTTTGACAGTCTTGAGGTGGTAGATGGATGTGTCATGTGATATGAGGGTAGATAAAAGTGTTGTAAGTCACTGTTTCCATCATGAATATGTGACACATTGAAGTACATTTAATTGTTTCCTGCTAGGGAATTTTATATGTATTTGAGTTATTTACAGCTGTTTCATGGTAATCATGGGAAAGAGCAACGTAGCAGAGGGGTGAGGTGTCTGAGTTTTGGAGTCACATAGACTTTGAGTTCAAATCCTAGTTCCCCTGCTTATTAGCTGTGGGGCTTGGGCAAGTTATTCGTTTTATTCTCAGTTTCCTCATTTGTAAATTGATAATCGCAACACGTATAGCTCCCAAGATGGGTCTTGGTAAGTTCATCCTCTTTGGGGGTTAGAGTGCACGTTTTGAATCTTCATCTTATTTCTCAGCAGTATTATACACAGTTGGGCACTCTTTTTTTTTTTTTCTTTTAATTAACATTTTTGTTGTGAAGTATCTCATTCATATAGAAGAGTAAAATACCTGTATGAACACTTTCAGTCATAATAGTAAAATGAACATCTATATAACTACCACCCAGATTTGAGAAATAAAACACTGCCAGGACTTCAGAAGCCTGTGTGCCCCTCTTGGGTTACAACCCCCTCCCTTCCTTATTCTGACTTCCGTGATAACCATTCCCTGCTTGTCTGAATGGTTTTGCCATCTGTGTGTACAGTCCAACAATGTGTTTAGTTTCCTCCTTTTAAGCTTTATACTTGGGGTCATGTGTAATACTTTGTCATTTTATGAAATCATACAGTCTCTGTAACTTAATTCTTTCGTTCAACATTGTGAGATTCTTCTGTGTCGTTGTATGCACCTCTGGTTAATTTAGTTTGTGTTGTATATTATTCCATTATATGTCTGTACTAGAGTTTACCCTATCGAGTATCGATTGTTTCCAACTTTATTATTATTATAAACAATGCTGCTGTGAATGTTCTTCACCTTCTCTCCCAGTGCCCGTGGGCAAGAGTTATTCCAAGGTATCTGGCTAGAGTGGAGGTCCTATCCCATGCAGACACTTGACGTTAACAGCTAATGCCACTTTCTTGCCATGGCTTCCAGTATGCCACACTCGTGGTTGCTCCTTTGCTAACTTAGCTTCCTCTACCAGCCCTTAAATGAAGTCCCTTAATCCTTGGTGTTAGAGCCCCTTCTTTTCTACTCTGCATTCTACCAAGGGGATCTCATTTACTTTGCTGGCTCAGAGCGTTCTCTTGAACTCCACATCCATATCGCCAAGTGTTCACTGAACACCTACACTTGGGTGTCCTAAAGGCACCTCAGACGTGACATGTCCAAGTTCAAATTGATTTTTACGATCCTCCATCCCCACCCAAACTGGTCTTTTAGTTTTGCATATCTCGGTGAACGGTACCACCATCCGTCCTATTACCCATGCCAGAAATTTAGGGATCATCCTTGATACCTCTGATTCCCTTCCCATATTCTGTCCGACACCAAATTTTGTCCAGTCTCCCTCCTAAATACCTTTTTAGGCCCCCACCCTCCTAGCTCTGGGACTATTATCTCTTGCCTAGAATACTTCATTCGCCTTCAACTAGTCTCTCTGTATCCAGTTTTGATCATCTTTTGTTTATTTTTCCAACTGTGGTCAAAAGGATAAAAACAAAATAAAACAGCCCCCGTTTCACTACTCCCTTTCAGTGACTTCCCACTGTTGTCAGGATAGAGTGATTTGGCCCCTGCCCTATCTCATGCCTACCGCCTCCAACTCTGTGCTTCGTACTACATACAGGCCTGCCGCCGTCAGCTTCTCCAACATTCTTTTCCTTCAACCCTCCCCCTACCCTTTGCCTATGTTGTTCTCTGTCTGGAATGCTCCCTTCCCCTCTCCTCGAATTTAACTCCTGTTCATCCATTAGATCCCGGTTTAAACATTCCTTCTGCAGAAAAGCCTTTCCCAACCCTGCAGACCAGGTCAGGCACTCTCATTGTATGTACTCGTGACAGCCTGGGTTTTTCTTCATGACAACTGTCACTGCATGTGTTTAAACATTTTGGTAAATATTTGATTAATTTCTATCTCCATTAGTAGATTATAAATCTCTAGTAGGTCTTGATAAATATTAGTTGAATAAATGAATGTTGAATGAATGTATATAAAATACCTGGGACATGTCCCAGTGTCTGGCACACAGTAAGTACACAGTAAGTGGGGACTATTATTATTAGGACCCCTCACGTCTTTATTATTCTTATAGGGTCCTGCTCAGTGTGCTGCTGGCTTTTTGCACTTCTTTCTGAAGCTCTTTCTGAGGACTTTTCCTGGCAATTCTAGTAGGATGGGACAGTGTGGTCTCATTCATTGTTGATTCATTGCTTATTGAGAAACTTGATAAGAAACATTTTACACATATTCTCATTTAATTCTCACAATTCTAAGAGGTAGGTACTCTAAGTCATCTCCTTTTTTATAGTTGAGGAAACTGCGGCACAGAAAGCTTAAGAAACTTGCCCAAGGTCACTGACTTAGTAAGGAGTGGGGCTGGAATTTGAATCTCCCTGCTTCATTCCAGAGTCCACTCTTAATACAAGACTGTGGAGTCTAAGATGGCTGGTACAGTCAACCCAGTGAGGGTGGTGTGTGAATAAATGTCCTTAAACTAAGTGCTGTGTAGTCCAGAGAGAGGAGAAGGGAGAAGTTAGCCATTGGGAAGGCTTCATGGAGAATGTATGGTGAAGACCGAGCCTTGATGGAGGGGTGGGTGTTGGGTGGATAGAGTGGGTGAGGCTTTCCAAGCAGTCGAGCCCACTCAGGGGAGAGAGAAGATGGAATCTACGAAGTGAGAGTAGATCTTAGAAATAACCGAACTTTCCTCATTTTGGTGCTTCTTAGATTGTTTTGTGCCAGAATAATATCTGTAATCAGGCACATATGAACAGAGTGGTCACCCATGAGCTCATTCATGCATTCGATCATTGTCGAGCTCATGTCGACTGGTTCACCAACGTCAGGCACTTGGCTTGCTCTGAGGTAAGTTTTATTGTAGAAGGTACTTTTTCCCCAAGGACACTGTTGTGCGTTTGAACATTTTATTCAAGGATGATTTATTTAAACGTGTTCCTTTTCTTGTCATAATTCCACATTAGTCTTCAGTTTACATTTTTAACTATTGAATACAATTCTTTTAGATACAGCAGGTAGACATTTTTAAGTATCTTTTTAGAATTGTCTTAAATATAACCTTTAAATCCTAATAATAGTGATGACTTTTAATAATAAGCTATTTTTCCTATGGAATAAACTATATAATACAAAAACTTTATAGTTAACATTTACTGAGGGGCTGTGTGCCAAACCCTAACCCTGTGCTGTTTGTGGACTCTTTTTTTTTTTTTTTGCGGTACGCGGGCCTCTCACTGTTGTGGCCTCTCCCGTTGCGGAGCACAGGCTTCGGACGCGCAGGCTCAGCGGCCATGGCTCACGGGCCCAGCCACTCCACGGCATGTGGGATCCTCCCGGACCGGGGCACGAACCCGTGTCCCCTGCATCGGCAGGTGGACTCTCAACCACTGTGCCACCAGGGAAGTCCTGTGGACTCTTATTTAATATTCACAACAGCCCACTGAGGTAGATACTGTTATCCCCATTTTATTTCTGTGAAAAGTGAGGCAGTTGTTCAGATACCATACATAGTAAGTGGCAGAGGCAGGATTACAACCAAGGTTCTTGAGTGGTTTGCTGTGCTGCCTTCCATAGGTAAAGTTCCTAGCTTTCCCTAGAGTAAAACAGTTCGTTTCAAAAATACAACATAGGAAGATATTCATTTTTAAGCATTTTGGATTGCTGTCAGAAATACACACATATATATGCTCCTAGACAGACATTTGTATTTCATACTTGCATTTCATTAATTGAAGAGTGCAGTGTGCTGAGAAGCTAAAGAAAACTAATATAAATTTCAAGCTTATACTTTATAACTTATTTTCTCTTTCCCTTGAAATTAATAAGTAGCCTCACTGCATCTGATTATAACTCATATTATTTGAAAAGAAGACCGAAATCTGAGCTTTTAAATATTTCTCTCTCTTGGGTGTTATGAGAATTAATGCCTGTTAGCGAGTTAAAGTGTGTTAAGTGCTTTGAGCTCCTCAGAGGAATGAAGCCATGTTATTATAGAAGTAACAAGAAGTGGGCCATTCTGATTGCAGTGAATGAGCAAAAACGTGGCCAGGTTGGCTGTAGAATCCATGTGGGTAATGCCATGACTTTTTCACCTATTAAAGCTGCTTTTTACCTTAAAGGTATAGAAAATACATACTGACTTCAGGCTGTCATGTTCATAGCATGCCCAGTTTGGAATGTTCTTGATTCTCTGTACCACTTAATTTTTCATAGGCCCATCAAGACCCTGGAGGAAGGGCATGAACGTACACGGGTTTAAGGGAAGGTCCAGGAGAGTTTCAGTGATTTGGGCTAGGAGAGCTGGGAGGTTTGTGTGCCTAAAGTGTCTTAGGTACTGATGTATTCAGTTTTTTTTTTGTTTTTTTTTTGCGGTACGCGGGCCTCTCACTGTTGTGGCCTCTCCCGTTGCGGAGCACAGGCTCCGGACGCGCAGGCTCAGCGGCCATGGCTCACGGGCCCAGCCGCTACGCAGCGTGTGGGATCTTCCCGGACCGGGGCACGAACCCGTGTCCCCTGCATCGGCAGGCGGACTCGCAACCATTGCGCCACCAGGGAAGCCCACTGATGTATTCAGTTTTAAGCTCACATTGAAACTCAGTTTGTAGATCTTTGGAAGGATGCTTTCTTGAAGTCCTTTTGGTAATTTCTAGAAGTGTTTGTATTTTGTAGAGAGCATAATCTTTAACTTTGAGGTCCAACTCTTTGACTTTTGGTTCCAAAAGAAATTAGTTCTGTCTGTAAGACTCTGGTGGAAAGTTTTGAAAATTCCCTTTGAGTAGGTGATTGCCCACAGTGTATCTGGCGCTGCCTAGTGTAGCTCACGGATATCTGCTCTTTTTCTTAAGAACTTCTTAAGTCAATAGTTAAAAAAAAAAATCTTACAGGTACTCTGTTCTCAGAAAAATATACCAATTTTATATTTTACAATTTAAAAAATCAGTTGATATAAAGGTATAGAGCACGAGTGCTTATTTTCTTTTTGTTTGCCTTCTGTCTTTGTGATAGGTTCGAGCTGCTAACCTTAGTGGAGACTGCTCACTTTTAAATGAAATATTCAGGTTACATTTTGGATTAAAACGACACCATCAGGTAAAAACTAACATATGAAATCATTTACTGTTAAGAGTGCTATGAGTGGAAAAAATGAACAGGAAAATGAGAAGTATATTTAGTATTTGAAATGTGAAAGAACTACTTATATGAAAGAATACAAAATGTGTATCACTTAAGCCAAATAGATGGAATTCAGTTCTATTTTATAATTATGGGCAAGCTATGTGACTGAGTGAGAGATTTTCACAGTGAAAAGCGCTACGGTCTCACACGTGGGATACTTTTGGATGGGGGTAGATAAGGACTGGAAGTGAAATCACAGCCTGTCTTACTTTTATCCTAACAGTACTGGACTTGTGTTTTGAAACCATCACAGTATTCTCTAGACAAAAAAGTAATACCTGTCAGCACAGAGACTGCACTGCAGTGCATTGTGTATTAGCACACCTTTAAAGGCTGTATGACGTGACAGCAAAGCTTTGGATCAGCACGGACTTGATTATGATGAGCTGAGCTGAGCGATTTTGTAAACAAAACAAAATGAAAACTGTAGGCAAGATCATCCTGCTAGAAAGCTTTTTTGTTGTTTCTGTCTAAAAGAAACACTTTATATTTTTTTATTGGGGTATAGTTGTTTTACAATGTTGTGTTATAGTTTCTACTGTACTAGAAAGCTTTTAAGGTCCACGATAGATGGGCATGGGGAGAGGAAGTTTAGAACTGATGGACCGGTGAAGAATGTGAGCAGTTCTGCCCATAGCAACCAAGGGGCTGTGTGTCCACATTTAGGAGAAAGGCTGGTCAGAGCTCTTCTATGGGAAGAGGTTACTGGGCCAATTGTCAGGTACATGGGCATCAGGATAGCAGTTTTAACCAGATGCAAAAAGGACGGGCTTGGAACAACAGCAGGAAGGCCCTTGGCTCTCCAGAGAAAAGAGTAACTCAACTCTGGGGAGGAAGGTAGAAGGTCACAGAGAACTAGGAAGAGAAATTTTCAACTCAGTGAATGGGAGTTAGTTAGACGGCAAACCTGGGGCCTGGGAAGGGTGCCTACTCTGATAGGGCTGTTACGCTTTCAGCCTGTGCCAAGTCCGCTTAGTGATGTGCCACTGACTTGTGCTGCATGTCTTCCGTGCCCTCCAATCCCTGCTCATCTGGTGAATTCAGCTCAGGCAGCCTTTGAATGGGCGGTGTGTTCTGGCTCTCAGTGGAAGTAGGGTGCACATCAGAACATCCCAGAGAAGAGGCTAATGCAGTTAAGGCATGTCATCCGGAGTCCAGAGTCTTTGAAAGAGAAATCTCTCCTCTTTTTAACTTGGGTAGCAGCGGCAGAAAATGAACAGAACTAGCAATAGGATGGAAAATACGTGGAGGTAGTGGGAGAAGAGTCCTAGAGAACAGAGTCCCTGCTTTTGTACAGTATGTACCCAAGAAAAAAGTTGTTTGATTTTTTTTTTCCCCCTGAAAAATTAGGATGCCTTCAAATTTTGTGTGTATGTGTGGTTTCCTGTTGCCTCCAGGGGAGATGCTCTTCTCGAAGGAAAAGTTATCTAGCATTCGTCACCTGAAAAGCTAAGGGAGAGAGGCGCACGGGAGTATATTTCATATTTATTCAAATTAAAAAGCTCAACCAGAACCTTATTTATAGACTTTTTTATGATTTTGCAAAGTTGGAGTTATTGTTTAGCAGATACTGCCTAGAAATTATCATCATTAGGAAAGATGAGAAGAAGGGAGGAGGGGAAGCAGATCTTACTTGTACCTAAATAATTTTAGGTTGAGCTAAACATGTTCCATAATTTAATCTTTCTTCTTTGGACTGACAGAAATTAATAAAATAACATGAGAGGAAATTAATTTTGACTGTGGTTCACACATTGTATAAAATGTTACTATTTCATGACAAAATTTTCATATATTAATAAAATTACTTTCATATATTAATAAAATTAAAGCCACGTACTTTTCTCCTTAGACTTGTGTGCGAGACAGAGCCATTCGTTCTATCCTGGCTGTTAGGAACATCAGCAAAGAAGTAGCTCAGAAGGCCGTTGATGAAGTTTTTGAATCTTGTTTCAATGACCATGAACCTTTCGGAAGGATCCCTCATAATAAGACCTATGCAAGATATGCTCATAGAGACTTTCAAAACCGGGATCGGTACTACTCAAATATATGAAGACGATGACATTTTATATGGCAGAGCTTCGGTGATCATGAAGAAAGTATGGTTCCCAAGTGGACAAACATAAAATGTAAATGATCAATTAAATACAGAGAAGACACAGAAGATTCTAGCACAGAAGATTCTAGCATCAGAAAAAGTAACTGTGGTAAGAAATGAAACTGCCTTAAACTCCAAGGCAAAAATTGTATCTTTGTAGCTAACCATTTGGTAAATAAGGCAAATAAATAGCATTTTTAAATTTTCTACAATGTACTTGTTATTACTTGTGTTTTATTTTTTATGATTGTGATTTGCTTTTATTACATTTTAAAACTTGATTATGAAACCTGTGAAGTATGCCCTTTAGGATGTGTATGTCTTCTTTGGGAAAATGTCTATTCAAATCCTCTGCCCATTTTAAAATCAGGTTGTTTATTTTGATATTGAGTTGTATGAGTTCTTTGTATATTTTGGATGGTAACCCCTTATCAGATATTGTTTGCAAATATCTTTCTCCCATTCAGTAGGTGGCCTTTTCATGTTGTTGATGGTTTCTTTCTTTTTTTTTTGCGGTACGCGGGCCTCTCACCATTGTGGCCTCTCCCGTTGCGGAGCGCAGGCTCAGCGGCCATGGCTCACGGGCCCAGCCGCTCCGCGGCATGTGGGATCTTCCCGGACCGGGGCACGAACCCACGTCCCCTGCATCGGCAGGCGGACTCTCAACCACTGCGCCACCAGGGAAGCCCATCACCTGCATTTTTTTCTCACATTATTTTCTTCTTTCTCTTCCCTGCTGATTTCTGCTTCTAATTTATACAGTGCAAGTGTTAGAGTTCCCAAGAGCAGAATTTGGTTCTACAGAAATTACCAAGTAGAATATCTGGGATTTTATGAGGATGATATTTTTTCAACAGGTACCAAGGCTAAGTTAAAAGGGAAAAATTAATCACGTGACATCCTAAGTGGCAAGTGGCAGCTTCTCTGCGTTCATACCGCCTCACATCTAAGGTGGTAAAATAAGGGGGAAAAAAACTGGGTCAAGGAAACTCTCCTAACATAATGCTTCTTTTTCTGAAGATTAATAAGTCCCAGAGTCCCACAGCAAAGGCCAAAGCTATATGTACGTACCTTTCAAATCTGGATCTGCTGGGTCAAAGCCCGACATGTCTGGAGGGGCCAGGCTGGCCCCTAGAGTGGTCACTTATTAGTAGGAGGCCCTGAGGAGCCTTGTAAGTATCAAGTGGCTGGACTCAGCATTCACTAATGGAACCATAGCTCCCCCTCATTCTCCCAACCACAGCCTAAGGAGGAGAATCAATCAGAGGGAAAAATTAGACATTGCATTAATTCAATAAATATTTATTAAGCTCTATCTACTATGTACTGATGTAGGCACTAGGGATACTGAAGTGTCCAACATGGGTTGGATCTTTGTCATCGTGGGGAACAGCTGCACCAGAGAGGAAGTGTGGAGTTGTTTGGGGATATAAAATTTGGCACCTAACCTAGAGAAGTGATATTTAAACTCGAGACCTGAGAGGCTTCCCTGGTGGCACAGTGGTTAAGAATCCGCCTGCCAATGCAGGGGACACGGGTCCAAACCTTGGTCCGGGAAGATCCCACATGCTGCAGAGCAGCTAAGCCCATGCGCCACGACTGTTGAGCCTGCGCGCCACAACTACTGAAGCCCGTGTGTCTAGAGCACATGCTCTGCAACAAGAGAAGCCACCACAATAAGACCGTGCACTGCAACGAAGAGTAGCCCCCGCTCACCGCAGCTAGAGAAAGACCGCGCAGCCAAAAAAAAAAAAAAAAACAACTTGAGATCTGAGTATGAGAAGGAGTTAGCAAGTCAAGGGGGTGGGGAAGGGGACTTCCAGACAAGAGGAGACCCTTTGTGTGAAGGCCTTAGAAGGGGGCAGGGACAGTGAGAGAAGGGTTGTGGAAAGGGATAATGTGGAACAAAGTACCTGGTTCCCAAGGAAGCTGGTACCCAATTCCCAGGGAGAGGAGAAGCTCTGTGACCTGAGTGTCAAATAAAAAAGGTAAGCAGTGGGAAAGAATGAAATATTCTGTAAATGGTTTGGAGAAAACTGGAGACCTGGAAAAAATTAAGTTAAATGCCTCACTCATTTATACCACAGTAAGTCCCAGAGATATCAAAGATGTTAATAGAAAAGAAAGCCATAAAAATACCAGAACGTGGGAGAATTTTTAACATAATCTTAGAATGGAAATGCCTAAAGTGGCATAAAAATTGCAAAACCATAAAACAAGTTATTGATATACTTAACAGCATTTTTTAATCTTCAAAAAATTTAAATAAAATATTTTCAACACGGTATCCTGAAAGATGTTATTCATAATAAAGTGATGACTATTTACATCTATATTAAAAAAAAACAAAAATGAGGAAATAACATGAACAGAAAATGCAAGTAGGTGCCTCTTTAAGCATACGACTTATGTGACCTTACTCATAATAAGAAATGTGTAAACTATGGCATACTGTTTTCACCGAAGAGGTTTACAAGGGTCAAATATATGATATACATCAAACTAAAGAGCTCCTGCACAGCAAAGGGAACCATTAACAAAATGAAAGGCAACTTACTGAGTGGGAGAAAATACTTGCAAATCATATACCTGATAAGGGGTTAATACCCCAAATATATCAAGAACTCATATAATTCAATAGTAAAACCCCACAAACAACCTGATTAAAAAAATGGGCAGAGGATCTGAATAGACATTTTTCCAAAGAAGACATATAGATGGCCAACAGGAACATGAAAAGATGCTCCGCGTCACTCATCATCATGGAAATGCAAATCGAAACCACAATGAAATCATCACCTTACACCTGTTAAAATGACTGTTATAAAAAAGACGAGACATAACGTGTTGGCGAGCATGTGGAGAAAAAGGAATCCTCATGCTCTGTTGGTGCAGCCACTATGGAAAACAGTATGGAGGTTTCTCAAAAAATTAAAAGTAGAACTACCATGTGATCCAGCAATTCCAATTCTGGGTATTAACCTGAAGAAAACTAAAAGACTAACTTGAAAAGCAGAAACGTACACAACATTGTAAAGCAACTATACTCCGGTTAAAAAAAAAAAAGACATATGCACCCCTACGTTCATTGCAGTATTATTTACAATAGCCAAGATATGGAAACAACCTAAGTGTCCATCGCTGGATGTGGATGAATGGATAAAGGCATTGTGAACAGGTTGATGGCTGCCTGAGGCAGGGGGTGGAGGTGTGGGAGAATGGGTTGAGGGGGTCAAAGAGTGCAAACTTTCAGTTATGAAATAAGTCACGTGGATGTGACGTACAGGATGGCGACTATAGTTAATAATACTGTTATTTGCATACAGTAGTCCTCCCTTACCTGTGTGGGATACGGTCCAAGACCACCCCCCATGGATGCCTGAAAACTTGTATAGTACAGAATCCTATATATACTCTGTCTTTTCCTATGCATACAGACCTATGATAAAGTTCAATTTATAAATTAGGCACAGTAAAAGGTGAACAAAATAATAGTAAAATAGAAGAATTATAACAATACACTATAATAAACGTTATGCAAATGTGGTTTCCCTCTCAACATATCCTATCGTATTGATACAAATTTAATGCCTTTCCCATCATAATCAAGCACTGACACATCGTGGCCATAACTTTTGCAGTCTGAGGCATGACAGCAAAACTAGCACAATTTTTTTTTTCCTTTTTTCACGATTTGATAGAAGATTTGTTCTCTACAGTGAATCTTAGCAACCTCAACATATGATTTTTTTTCTTTCCTAATTAAGGTGAAAACTTTCACCTATTCACTTAAAGAAAGTACTTTATGGCTTCAGTCTGGCAGATCTGAATTGCCAGTATCACTACTCTTGCACTTTGGGGCATTATTAAGTAAAAGAAGGGTTATTGAACATAAGCTCTGAGATACCATGATGGTTGACCTGTTAACCAAGTTAGCTAGTAAGTGACTAATGGGTGGGATATGATGAGCAAAGGGATGATTCATGCCCCAGACGAATGGATTGGGACAGTGTGAAATTTTGTCACGCTAGTTGTGTCAGTGCACAATTTAAAACTTATGAATTATTTCTGGAATTTTCCATGTAATAGTTTTGGACCATGGTTGACCGCAGGTAACTGAACCACGGATAAGGGGGGACTACTGTATTTGAAAGTTGCTAAGAGAGTAAATCTTTTTTTAAAAAAAATTTTTTTTTTTTTTTTTTTTGGCCGTTGGGTCTTCGTTGCGGTGCATGGGCTTCTCTCTAGTTCTGGTGCGTGGGCTTCTCTCTAGTTGTGGCATGCGTATTTTGTCTCTCTAGTTGTGGTGCTTGGGCTCCAGGGCACACAGACTTAGTTGCTCCGTGGCATGTGGGATCTTAGTTCCCCAACCAGGGATAGAACACGCGTCCCCTGCATTGGAAGGCGGATTCTTTACCACTGGATCGCCAGGGGAGTCCCAGAGAGTAAATCTTAAAAGTTTTCATCACGGGCTTCCCTGGCGGCACAGTGGTTGAGAGTCCGCCTGCCAATGCAGGGGACACGGGTTTGTGCCCCGGTCCGGGAGGATCCCACATGCCGCGGAGCGGCTGGGTCCATGATCCATGGCCGCTGAGCCTGTGCGTCCGGAGCCTGTGCTCCGCAACGGGAGAGGCCACAGCAGTGGGAGGCCCGCGTACCGAAAAAAAAAAAAAAAAAAAAAGTTTTCATCACAAGAAAAATCTTTTTGGTAACTATGTAAGGTGATGGATGTTAACTAGACTTATTGTGTTGATCATTTTGCAATGTATACAAATGTCAAATTATTATGTTGTACACCTGAAACTGATTAAAAAGTAAATTAAAAAATTATACTCTCAGACATTATTAGGGAGTAATTGACTGTAACCTCTAAGGAGAATAATTTGACAGGTATTATTTAAATACACATACTCTTGATAGGGAAAGCTCTCCATGATATATTAAGTGAAAACAGCAGGGCATTGGACAAGGAAAGGAGGAAAGAGACAATATATACATACATACATGTTACAGGTTTCTAGAATATCCCTGTATGTAAATACAATGAGCTATAAATAGAAGTCTCCACCAGGGAAGGTGAACTGAATATTGGAGAGAGGGAAGTGTTACTATTCTCTGTGTACACTTTTGAACCTTTTGAATTTTGTACAGGTGCTTGTAGAATAAAAAAATTAAAGGCACATTTACTTATTCATAATTTTTTCAAAATTGTTATGTCAGTATAACCAGTGTCTTTGTTCTAAGTGTGAGCAAATAGTTGCAGTGTTAACCTCAATGTTGATAAACATATGATAAATTTATTTTCATATTAGTTTCATTTTTCACGATACAGTCCCAAGCACGCTTTCTTTCTTAAAGTGTCTACCATAAAAT